>NC_045649.1:19290000-20490000 GCF_009829145.1 Chiroxiphia lanceolata
GTGGGCAGGTCCTGGTGGCACAGGCAGCAGAGGATTAACAATAGTACAAACCCAGCTAATTCTAAAATCCTGCTGGAATGAATTTACCAGCACCATCTGGCTGTCATTTGATAAGGAATGCAACGGAGTATTCACCCAGCTATTGATTAAGAGGGAACATTATTCCCCAGGAACAGAATGGCGTAGTGGTCAGATTAATGTCATTTACTGCTAACTAGATTGTCATAAATTACACTGTTTGTCAGAAAGAAAGGCTTTGCTGACACAAAATCACGCTTTATATGACTAACCCTATTAAATTAAAACCATGATTTGTTTTTAACAAGAGAATTATTATTAGTCAAACACATCCAGAACTAGATTACCCAACTAAGAAGACTTTGCAAAATGGCAGTAAGTCTAACAGCAGTGATAAAATATTTCATGGGCTCAGGGAGCTGTCCTTTGCCACTCCACTCCCCTCTCTCTGACCACGGGATGATCCCAGACAAACTGGAGGCCTGGTTCAGTCAGATCAGGGGTTTGGGTTCAGGTCTGCTTGTGTTTTCAATCCATTTGGACTGGAAAAGAATAACAGCCTCAGACTCCACTTTCTACAGGATGGCAGTGCTGTGGACACTGCTGTTCAATGGTAAACAATAAAGGATTTTCTTGATGCTTTGGTAGCACACCTGTCAACTTCTGTTTGTTCTTAATTTGGAGAGTTCAAACAAGGCTGCTGTGCTAAATTTTCCATTTTAGAAACAGAGCTTACAAAGTCTTAAAATACTAATTAAAATTGTCAACCTCTGCCTTTGAAGCACTTGATTATTAATAACCTTCACAAATCTTGTGTGTGCAATGAGAGAGGAGTTGTGATTTGCTCCAGACTGCAGACAAAGCAGAGTGGCCTCTTTATTGTCTCTCAGCACACCAGGAGCTCCCCACAGGGGTTCCCAGCGTGCTGGGTGAGAGCAGCACCGGTCCCAGAGGGGGAACTGCAGGAGGAAAGGTTACGCTCCACAGCCTTGGAGCCCTTTTTATTACTGACATAGTTGAGGGGGAAGAAGAACTTTTGAGCACATCAACCCTCCCTCATGATCTGGAGATGTGAAACACAGACCGAGGTGACCCAGTGAAGTGACACGGGCTGAGGGGCAGGACCCTCATGGAGAAGCCAAATCCCAGCTCTGTGTCCTGTTCCCGTGGTGTTCACATGCCCAGTGTCACGCCCAGTTTCATCTGGGATGTGAACAGGGCACAGCTCAATCCCAGCCTGGCTCTAGAAGGGTTTCAGATGTGCCAGGCTCTTCTGAAAGCAAAGAGTTTTGTGGGCAGAGCAGTGAAGTGCTGTAAGTACAGACCAATCTCCAGCTAATGGGAACATTTACAAGTGTCCAGATACTCTGCACCCACGACAAAAATGAAGTGTCGTTTTGAACTTGCCTCAGTATCCATTACAGATGTTCATTAAGCATATATAAAAACACTGAAAGGAGTTGTTATAAAAAGAACAGTTCTCAAATTCAAACCTGAAAATGAACAGTTACCACCCTTTACTCTCCTTTCTGTGACTTAGGAGAACAATCCTAGTTACACCAGGATGCAAAGAAAACAAGTGCAAGAGGAAGAGCTGGCATATTATTTTTCCTGATTTCTTAATTTTTTCTCAACTGTTTTCTCCCATAATTACCTTGTCCTTGACTTCTCTCCCAGGGTAATAAAATCTCACTTTATATGCACAGATCAAGACTTTGTAATCAAGCTCCCCAATGATACTTATATAAAATAAGACTCTGGGAAACTAAATAAACCTTGAGAAATATGTTAATTATGTTAGAATAGAAGAGTAAAAATAAAGTAGAAGACTTGGCTGGCTGAACATTTCTTTTGTTTGCTGTCCAATATACTTTGATTATCAAACAGGCAAAAAAAAATCTCTAATGATCCTGTCCAAGAGTCTTTGTTTCAATGTAAGAGGAAAACAAGTCCCCTTCTGTCCTGAATATTTAGGCCTGTTAGTGTCCTCCTGTGATAATCTTGGGGTTTATAACCCTTCTGTCTAATGTGCAATATATCTAAAAGAAATTAACAATGAATTTTGAGCATACAATGAACAATTATGCATGGAGGATAATCCCACCAAGTATTATGAGAAACAATTTCTCCTGCCTGCCTTCAGTCCTGTAGCAAATCTTGGTTGTCCACCAGGGTCTTTTAAAGTTTGATGTTCTCATCACAATTTTTCCAGAGAAAAACCTTCACAAAACAACATGCCTGAAAAAGGCTCCAGGACCCAAACTTTCTACCTTAGGCAACTTCAGATCTTTGAAAAGGCATGTTGCTGCTTCTCCTTCACATGCCTGGCCGTGCCCAAGGAGGGGCTGCTGCACTTCCCTGCTGTTCTGCACTCAACAAAACAAAACCTTCCTCCTGGAAACAGACCCTGGAATCTCATTCAGACCCGTTTTCTTCTTTGATGAGGATGTTCAAAACCTGCTGAAGGTTTGTGCAGGCAGAGCAGTGGGTTGCATTGCAGTGGGTGTGGCAGCTGCTGCCCCGGTAATGGTATGAAGCTGTAAAATCTCCAATTCCCTGCTGCAGCACTGCAGAGTCACCCAACGGGACTGCTCAGCCCAGACTTGAGATCCCCACTCTTTTATGCTTTAAGACCTTTTGAGAGAGATCATAAGGAGGGTTTTTTTTGCCAAAATGCTTCAGGCATTTAGTTCTGAAAACTAATTTCTGAATTGGGTGCTATGCTAATAATGTATTCCAACCCCAGGCTGCCTGTAATCCCTCACAGACTCTCTCCTCCTTGGTTTCCCATTAGCAGAGCATCTGTCTTCTCACTGCTGTATTGTTTGCTCTCTGCATGGGACCCTTAGTACATGGGATACAACAATGCAAGAAATTCATGGGATCGCATTAAGAAAGGGAGAAAATATCAAATTTGGTTTCATGCAGATGGAGTTTTGTTGTTGTTTTTTTACACACATATTTAAATGCAGCAATTAAAATGAACTGGACAAAATGAAGCCTTCTCAAGCTCAAAGATATGGGAGCCTTATGGCAGGTGACAGAGATTAACTAAAGGAAAACAGTCCAGAACTTTGCTCTTCATCTCATTGAGACCCCTTCTTATATCTTGTTGCTTCACTCTGTCTTGCAGAGTGAGCAAACACCACACAGCACTTGACTTCTTGCTTCTGCCCTTCCACTTTGTCATGTCTGAAGGACAAGGGGAGGGCAAGGAGGGACTTCATCTTCTGCACAGAGGTAACAGGTGGTCTGGCCACACACAAAACTCTGCCCAGGAATTCAGCTGGGAGAGAACCCTGCCTCGAGCAGTCAAGCATTTTACAGCCTCTGAAAAGGGAACAGCCATTTATACCCTACAGAACCTCCAGAGCCCTGTGTGTCAGCACTCACCAAGGCTACTGTCTAAATAATTAAGAGCCAATAATGATTTTTTTACCTAGGCCTTCCTTGGAAGCTTTGCAGTGGCAATAATCAAGAAAAAAGCCTGAAGCACCAGCTTTAACTCTGCATCATATCATACAGCCCAACATTTATTAACTTGATTCTCATTGTACAGCACTTCATATTGCACCCACTCTTGCTGGGGCTTATTCACTGTCACTGCTACCATCTACCATGTACACTGGGACACAAACTGTCTCCATAAGAACCTACCTTCCTGGAAAAAAAATAATCTGGATTTTATTCATAACAGTTGAGAGATTTCCATTCAAAACATAACAGCAAGTAAACCCCACATTTATTACTGAAGTGGAAACATGCCACTTTCTCACATTGAACTTTTTTCTAACTCTCCCATAGAAAAAAAAATTAATGCTGTCTGCTTACAAGTGTTTGGCAGGAGTTACACATAATTAGAAAGAGCTTGAGTTCTTTTAAGTGTGCTTCAGTTATTGTAATTTACTTTTCAATGCAATATTAAGAAAAATGGGATAGTCTGACTTTTTGGATCACCATCTCAAGAGCAAAGAAGGGAGCGACTGTCTGGCATGAGACCAACTGGACTTTGTAACACGCTCTTCCAAACATTCCACTAGCAAATGGGATGGTTACAAAAGCCAGTCAATAGTGATACATCTCGGAAAAAACCCATCTTTGTCTTTCCTTGTCTGTTTTGCCAGGTCCCGTTGACTCATCCAATAACCTGCGACCCACTGCAGGCACTGGAGTGTCCTTTTAGTGAGCACAGACCTTCCTCACACACTGAAATTTCACTGCATTATGTTTATCCCCATTATCACCTGGGCCTGTGACTGCTCTTCCATAAACCAGGGATTGTTGTGGCCTCAGTGGGTTTCCTCCTGCAGCCCCTCTCTGTTCCCTGGCAAACCTGTCACGTGCCCCGTGCTCAGTGTTCACCCCCAGCTCCTCAGCCTCGGGGCCAACATTTCATATGGGCCCCAGCTTTAAAAATCTGTCCTCTGGGGTGAATTCCTGGGAGAAAATCCAGACTCTCCTGAAGTCAATGGGACTTCTGCCACCAGCTTCCATGGACTCCTTGATCCAGACACAGCACTACAAGCGTTGTGTTGCAATGAGAGGTGAACCCAAACTGTCAGCTCTGCACACTCTTCACACTGATTCACATCCAAGTCCAAAGTGCAGAGGGGAATCAATATTTGACTCTCTCTACAGATTTTGAAACTTGAATTTTAAGTCCATTTGTAGGTTCGACCCAATGCTTCAATTCAGAACACCCTGATTAATCATCATTAATGTCACCTTCATTTATCAAATAAAAGCAGGACCACTGGCATACTACAGACTTAGAAAAAACGAGGAAGGAAAGTATTCAAATGTTTTTGGCAGAGTGGGGCTGGAGAGAGACACACACACAAGCAGGAACACGAACTGCACTCCCTCTGCCCCCGTTCCAGTAACACTGGGAACTGTTTGCCTTTGTTTCAGTGACAGTATCTGGGAGCACAGCAACACTCAGCATTCCTGATGTCTCTGCAACTCCTGTTCCAACACAGAGCCATCCGTGCCTTGAAAACACTCACAGACTTCCTTAGGCTTCTGCACATCAGGAATACTGCAGCAGGTCCCTTTCCAAGATTTGATTCCATCACTCTACTAAACATCTCAATAAACACCCGTGTCTGTGTGTTCTCTGAGTGGAGCATGGATTTTAATAGCAACTCCCCTAAACAGAACATCCTCCCAGTTATCTAGAACTGTGTTTGCTCTGGGATTCCCATCAGGTATAAAAGGACACAAGCTGCAGCTTCAATTATTCACCTTTTCAACCAAGTCTCTTCTTTTCTGAGTCTCACTCAGCAGCAATGGTCTCTGGCTAATGCACCAGTCCCAGGGCTCCCCTCCCAGGGGGAACCTCCAAACATTTATACTCCTTGAGATGGAAAATCAAACCTCTGACTGCAGCTGACACCAACTTCCATTACACTAAATAAAAACTCTCTTCCATGGGCCCCAGCACGTGGGACAGGCCATTTCCCACACTGCCAGGCTTGGAGAACAGCTTGTGCACAGACTGAGAAGAAAAGCCTCATTAGTATTAATATTTACATGGCAGCCCAAGTTAGGATAAGGGTCTTGTTGTGTTTGGTGCTACAGGACATAAAGGTGCGAGCCCTGCTCTAACAAACTGCACATGGCACAGCTAGAACTCCACAGATATCCTGTTCCTTCCCCCACAAAAGGCTGATCACTCCCATTTCCCACCTCCCCACCAGTCTTGCACACCCTGCTCCTTCTGCACTTCTACAATCACTGAGAGTTTGACAGCTGAGGATAGAAGGTGAGGCCCTGGATGTTCTCCATAGCCAACTTTTGGGTTGCAGTGGCCAACTGTGGAGCAAAGAGGAGGAGAGTGTCCTGAGCAGGGACCAGCCCTGGTGCAGGGGAGAGAAGGATCCCAAGCCCCACTAGATGGGATGGAGAGGACATGGAAGGCTGGAGAGGCAGCAGCAGGGCTGCCACTGCTTGGTTAGGGCTGGGGGCTGCTTGTCCTCCTCCTGCCACAGCCTCAGCCTCTCCCTGCAGAAGGGAAGGAGGGCACGGAACCAGAGAGACACCAGCCCATAGCCCTCCCAGGGGCTGGGGAGGGCAGGAAGGGGCCACCCAAAAGCTCCTGGAGGGGAGGAAGGGGCCACCCCAAGGCTCCAGGAGGTTTGCAATGTGCCAAGTCGCTGTGCACGGCTGGCACGTGCAAAATGAAGTTTTTAGAGCCTTTTTCCTTGAGGATTTATGGGCAAAGTTCCTCCAGTCTCACTCACTCACTGAAATGGATGAACAGCTTTAGATGAAACTTTGAGCAACCAATGACAGCAGAGTTTGCCAGAGGCAAAAACCTGGCACGAAGAAGTTCAGCCTAAATGATTAAATTTGGCAAAGTTTTATATAAGAGAGTGAAAGAGAACATCTTAAAAGGAGAAGTTTTGGATGACTTAATGCTGTGCACTGCAGCTTGTGGTGTCTTTAATAGGTTATTTCCAGAGCATCTGAGTGTCTTCCAGTAGTGCATTAAGCAATGTAACATCTGTCACAAGGTTCATTTTCCCTCTCATCTCCTCCCTTGAGGGAAATTCCCTCATTTCTTAACCTCTACTGGACCCCCACTCAATAACGTTCATTACCTCAAGAGAAAAAGCAAAAGCCTATCAAAAAGGGGGGAAAAAAAGAAAAAGAGATAGATAATAGATCTAAGATTCAGGCTGCTTTGGTGACATTTTAAAAGTCTTTTCTGCCAAGAAAAACAGTAATTTCTTTTAAATTTCTTTACATGATATTTAAGCATTGAAAAGGAAAGACAAAATTATTGAGCTATTTTTCCTTCACCCGTGATTATGCAGCAATTTATCAACAAAATGAAGCAGGAACATCTGACTGGGATTATTTATTATACAGTAAGGCATTTATTTTTTGTTCACTTCACCAGGAACAGTGTCTCTGTTATGGCTAGTTAGCCATCTGTGTCCGAAGAGCTTTCAGGAAAGGATTAAACTGTCATTTGTTTTATTTCCTTTCATGAAATAACCATCCTAACAGAGCTGGGGCAACACTTGGGTATTGCTGGACTTGCTACCTTAAGGTGGCGTGTAAAGGAGTAACTGGATCTTCCCTGGAGCTAAAGCAAAGCAAAGCAAAATCTGGGGGGTTGTGTTTGTTCTTTTTGCTCCTCACACTGAGTAACAGGCAGTGTCCTCCTGGAAATGGCACAGATTGGGCAATGGCTGTGCCATGCTTAGGCAGAAGTGGAATTACCCGTGGATTTATTTTTTGAAATCTGATTCATTCAGTACATTCAGTTGGAATGGCCCGGGTTTAAGCACTGAGAGAATGTGCAGCTGATCAGGGTTGGAAGCAGGAGGCTGACAAAAAAAACCTCAGAAGGTAGAGGTATTCCATGTCCTCCAGGTGTGGGGATTCCCAGCCTCACCCCTCCATTCCCAGCCCCATACATCCAAGGCCAGCACCACAAGGACAGCCGGGTTATGTGGCATCCCTTCCCCATCTACAAATCCTCAAGTGGCTCTAAAAACTTGGAACACTTGGAAAGAATGAACACAATAGGCTGCCTGGTTCAGAGACAGATGATCTGTGCCCTCAGTAAGAGCAAACATGTGGGAAAACTATTTGCTGGAAGAATGTCCCCTGTGGCTATTGCAGGGTGTCTGTGCCTTGGGCTGCACGGTGCCAACTGCTCACCATGAGTCACATCCACATGTCACTCACAGCTTTTCCAAGCAAGGGGCAGATTTGGAGTGCTTGGCTTGTAGGTCATGTTTTACAGACTGATTTTTTGGGAACACATGGAAGCCAAAGCTCTCGGGCGCTCGCGGTGCTTTAAGTGACGACTGTGCTCTTTGAAAATGAGACCTGCACAGGATTTCACGGGATCTGGCTGAAGTGCAAAAGCCTCTGGGGTGGAAGAGACCCACCTGGAGCAGCTGCACCAGCACTGTGCTGAACCTCGAGGGGACACTTCAGCCAAGGAGGGTGAGCCCTGCTCTTACAAGAGCCAAACATTTGGAAGGATTAGAAAATGGCTTCTCAAGGTCTTGGCTTCCAGGACCACACTTGATACTGCAGTGAATTCCATATGCCACCTTTGATCGAGAGGAAGAGCTGATCTGTCTTGAGTGAGTGGGAATTCAAAGACCCAGGTATCCCATAGGAGCCACAGCTCTGGAGGCTGCTCCAGCAGGAGCTGGTCTGGCACAGCAAACAGCAGCATTGCAGGAGAAATAAAATACTGACATCTATAGGATGTTAAGCATTTCCAACAGCTACAATAGGAAGACACCCATAAATAATATCCATTCGTCCCCAAAATTTCCTACATTGGTTCACATCAAGAACCAGTTCAGCTTTCCTGCCCATCATTGTTCATGTGCTCCTCATTGCAGCCCCAAAGTCTCTGTGGCCGGTCTGGATTGGCCCACAGGACATTCCCAGTGTGACCCCAGGGATGGTGGGGAAGAAGCACCTGCAGCGATAAATGGAACAGCCAGAGGCAGCAGTGGGGATGGACAGAGCTCTGCTGGAATGACAGCCCTCCCTGGGAAGGGGCCAGGCTCTGCTCCGGGTTCCAGGGAGGCTCCAGCCACCACCACCCATCCCCGTGTACAGTACATTTGCCAGCTGCTTCCCATCGGGATTCCTCCTGCTGGGAGGGCACACAAGGGGCTCATTCCCACCTCTGCTGCTTTGGGGGGACTGTGAGCAAGGAACCATCCACTCCTCACACCTGGCTGTCCCTGGGAACCCATGGAAAGATCATGAGGCTGTTGCAAACTCGACCAGGAACACACAAGCCATTATTCCCTGGCTTTCCCCAGGGTCCCTGGTGTGACAGCACTGCACCTCCTGCCCAAACTGTCTGAGGCTGCTCTGCTTTCTAATTCCTACTATGTTTGTGTCATACTTGAAATAACCTGGTCACAAGCTGTGGGGCTGCAAATCCACAGAGCTGTGCCCATGCTCTCAAACCTACAGGAGCATCTAATTCTCCTGATCAACTCCCAGACAAACAAAAGCCAAGAAAGAGTAAGGACATCAACACCAGGCAGCACTGCCTCAGCATAAATACAATTATAATGCTGGTAGGCTGACTCTGTTTACACTCCCAAATTAAAATAACCTTTTTCTTATCCCCCTGCTTAACTTCCCTAACATCCCACTCCCATACTGTCAGCAGGGAATCCTGCTGCACTCCAGGGAACCTGCACAAAGATTTGGAGTCATTGCAGAGATTGAAATTCTCAGTTATACAGAAAAAGCATTTGGCCACCTGCTTTGGACTGAAAATATCTCTTTTTAGAGAGGATTGGGGTTTCCAAGTTGTCAGGAGCAAGACCTGGGAAGATAAAGTAGTAAAAATAATTTCCTTTTTAATGGCAACTTTGTGGCCTTTTCAACTTAGAGAAAAACTTTGAGCTTTCTCTGTTCCCAGAACTCTAAACCAGGCAAAGCTGTTTTATTTTATTAGTGAAACAACACAATTCCTAGTATTCTTGCTATGACATTTGCTCGGGGAGCTGAGAGAAGCGGTGAGCTGAACACGAGCAGGGACAATGGCAGGATTTGATTTCTCCTGCTGCCTTACACAGCAGTGAGTCCCTTGGTCCTCCTCTCCCCTCCCTCTGTGCTACTGGGAAACTGCTAAAACACACCTGTGGGAGGTTTGGGCTTTTAAATCCATGTCCTAAATGTCCCAACAGTTCCCTAACTTGCAGAAAGTTTATTCCTATCAGGCCTTTAATCTCAGTTTTCTTGGGAAAATCACTGCAAGTATCTCCCTTCAGAAGCCCATAACAGAACATGTCCAAGAGCTAAAGAGGTTCCCCCCAGTCCCATGAAAACTGAATGTTCTCCAAAAGATTAAGATTTTTAGATTTAAAATTCTCGTGTTCAGGCTGAAATTACAAGCTAATAACAACAATCATGTCATTAAGTCTGGATAAAAGGTTTTGATCATGAGGAAAGTACATTCCTACACAGTTCAAATTAAAAATCTCAAAGGTTTGAGTCCCTCCCTCTCACACTCCACCTCCTGTCCCTCACCCTGTGCTTCTGCAGAAACACAGGAAAGAAAGAGCTGAAAAAAAGCAAGGAAGAAAAAATACTTTTCTCTCCAGAATGCAAGAAAAACAGTAACAAGTTCCAGTTATCACAAGGAACTTATTTTCTGCACAAAATACAGCTTGTTTTTTTCCAACAGGCTCCAGCTCACAGGCAGGCTGTGAGTAAAAGTGTAATGCATGAAGGCAAATATGGCTTATATTGTAGGAATTTCCATGATTTTTATGGACTGCATTGATGAGAAAGGCATTTGCACTCTCTGAACTACCAGTTTTGTTGTGGGATATACTTTGAATAATTCCTTTGCAAAAAGCACGATTATATATTCATTAGAAATGGAAAGTTGTTCTGGAAGATCTAAGCTTCTAAATGAATGGTATTTCAATAACTGAGGTGGCATAAATTAAACATACTGACTCTCCAATTCATCTTCCTCTAAGCCATAATATATCATTGCTCTCTAATTGCAATTCCCTGCCATGCTGTCCCTCTTCATCTTAATTCTAAATGGTCTGCCACTTATCAAACCATTCCTGTGCACTGCACAATCCTCACCCTGAACTGCCCAAATGTTTTATTTTGGAACAACACAGCTCAGCCACAAGCATAATTTTTCTCTTCATGACTTAGTCTCTACTGTAGTAAATCATGGAGAGAATAGGAGTTGTCCCTCTGTGGCCAACAGTTCTCAGCTAATCCCAGCCCAGCCCCGGCCCTGGGAGCAGAGCAGGGATTAAGCTGTGCCTGCACAAAGCCACTCCGTGCTCCTGGCAGGAACAGCTCCCTCCTGTTAGGATTGGTATTCCCCAGATGTTTCACTTCGAGCTTGGCAGCCCAGGCTCTGTGGCTGCAGTTCAAGTCCCAGGCTTGAGCAGCTCCAGTGTTTATTCTCATAATTTACACTTTGGGATGTCTTATAGACAGTTATGTATTTGGTTTTACAGCCACCACTTCAAACCCAGGGTCTGATCCTGCTGCTGTAGAATCAGGGGTAGAGGATTCCCAATTCCACCACTGGCAGGAGGCCCCACATCAGAAAACCACCTCTCAAAGCAAACAATATAAAGCACTGCTTTGGTTTAGAAATAATAAAAAAATGCCTGAAATCTTACTTACTAGGAAGTCTTCTTCACAGTACACCTTGCCATTGACATTGTAGAATGCTTTTCCTCGTAGTCTTCTCCCTGTTTAAACACAGGACCGTCAGAATTTTGTGCTCCATCCCCAAACCCAGTTGTTCAGGATGTGAAGTGAAAAGCACATCCTTCAGTGCCTGTCTGTGGGGTCTGTTCCTGGCCCCTCTCCTCTCCAGAGGGTCCCATCCAGAGACAGGGGTGAGGGTAAAGCTCTTGGTTCTATCCTGCCTTACCAAATCAGGCACCAAACCTTGCCTCAGGTATCATCTAAATATTACCTCCAAGTGCAGGTTATGGAACCCAGATGACAGAAGTTCCTGGGAAACTTCAAATCTAAACCCGAAAATAATTTGGGGAAAAAGACTCCTTTGCAAATTGAGACAATTTTCTTGGCAGGTAAAATCCCAGTGGGCACACAGCCACTGCCATCAACAGCATGTCTGTCTCCAAAGGACCAAGCAAGGGACACTGCATATGGATGTTCCTGCCACCCTTAGAAATATTAATCATCAATGCCACAGCAGCTTCCTGAGACGCTAAAGCAGTACAAGGCACACATGATGGAGGGAAGGGCAGGAAAATCACACTGAAAACAAAAGATTTTGTATTCCAGTTTTGACATTTGCCATCTCATTAGCCCTTGTAGAACTCTACTGACAAAGCCTGTAATGGTCATTAATTAACTGATGGTTCCCTTTACAGCAAAGAACTGCACAGCAGACTCCAAAGAGTCCCAACAAAAAGGATTAAAGCCAGGAATTCAAGAACCACCAAGCCCCACCAGGTTTCAGATGCAGCAGATCAGAGCTGTCTTACACCAGAGCTGCTCTGCTGAAAGCAACATTGTTTTGTCAGTGTACCACCACACAGGGAGAGGGCAAAACACACTCATCCCAGCTCACCTTACTCCCACTGTGCCAGGGTCCCACTGGCCAAACTCCCAGGCAGTGGGTGCTCTCCCCAGCCCTGTGCAGCCCTGCCAGGCAGATGGCACAGGGATGTGCTGGCAGGGACACAGAGCCAGGGAACCCACAGGTCAACAGATGGCCCCTCCAGGTCACTGCCAAAGCTCCACTCACAGAGTAAGCCTGGACATCTCCTCCAGCTCCACCATAACCACCACAACCTCCGGGAGGGTTGGACTCCGAGGGCCAGCGGGCTGAGCCAGCTGGCCAGTGCTGAGGGGCAGGAGTGCTCTCCACCGTTTCCATAAACAATGTGCAGGAAAATGTGATTAATTTTCAGTGCCTGAAAGTGCCTTTGACATGTTGCCACTGTGATCCGACCCTGGGAAACAGCGTGTGGCACAGAAAAGTTGGGATCTGGGCTGATGCTTTGGGAAGTCACATGCTGCATGCGGCTGTCTGGTGGTTTTACTGTCGTGGCCCAGGGAAATGCTTCTTTTGTGTGCACATTCTTGGGCTGTTGATCTCACGGGCTGCTGTCTCCATACTGCTGGTAGGTGGAGTCAGCCCTTGTTTGTCTTTCCAGCTGCCTGGTAGCTCTGGCGGGGACCAGGAGCCTCGTGGTGTAGGCAACATGTTTATCTCCTCTGAGAGCCTTGGGTAAATCTGTGCCATCCACCAAACGAGGCACAGGGCTGGGACAGCAATCAGGGGGTCACGGGGCCTCTCTCGACTGATGCAGGAGCAACCACCTCTAGAACTTCCCTCCTGCTTATCCAAGCTGGTTTTGAACCTCTCCAGTGAAAAGCACATGGAATGGAAGGAAGAAAGGGAAAGAGGCCAGAATGGCTTTTTAAAGGACACGCTGTCGGTGTCGGGCCCAGCCCTGGCACACAACTTGTCTTTAGACGGTGGGCATGAAGTGGCTGCCCCCAGGCAGGGCCTTGCCTGATGCAGCAGTGCCATTGCTCACACACACCTGCCAGGGTGTTTGGTCAGGTGAGGAAGTGCTGGCCACCCCCCTCACCACACCCCCACTGTGGCTGGAAGCAGCAGAGGTAGTTAGGGACAAATCCCAAAGCCCGTTCCTGGAAGGATCTGTGCAGGACAGGAACGCTCTGATATCGTGTCATACGTTTACTTGTTCTAAACAACCAAGCAGGGAATTTTTCTTTCCCCTGCCCTGCTGTAAAAGAAAGATGTTGAATGAGGGAGAGGGAAGGGGTTTGCCTTGGGTGATTGATCCACACAAAGAACTAACTAGCAGGCCTGCATTCTGAGCTGATGGCCCTCCTAAGACTGTGGGGAGGGGTGAGGAGTTTTTCTTCCTTCTCTCCTCGAAACAGGAGGCATTTCACTTCTGCCTTAACTCAGGCAAGGTGTGTGTTGGAGGGGTCCGAGGTTCACTTTGTTTTTTGGTCTGGTCATCTGGCTGTTTCTGGTCCTGGCTTGCCTCCATTTTCCTGTGCCCTGCTCTGCCCCCAGCCGGACCTGCTCGGATTTCATTGGAGAGGTTTGACCCACCTGCAGAGGAACCTTTTGGGGAGGAGGCCGCCCCCTCCCTCCTCCGCTCCCGTGTTGGCAGTGAGGTCTGACCAGCCATGAAAGGGGGAATTCCCGGCCACAGCTGGCCGCAGACAGAGTGAGTTTCGTGGGAAGAGCCCCTTTTCCCCCTTCTTCCCCTTCTCGATGGGGGGGAATCTCCATTTTGGCTTCTCCCACACACTGGGGCCCTCACAGAGTGACCGCCAGAGCCCAACCCCTGCTGATCGTGGTTAGAATTGCGCCAAAGGATGGAAAGTATCGAACTGTTTCCTTTTTGAAGGAGACTTTTGGGTACAGGATTATTGTTTGGTTGTTTTTTGTGTTCTTTTGTTGTTCTGCCAATACACATATATCCATTAATAACGGGCTGTTATTTTTTTGTTTCTCCACACTTCCTCAACTGGAGCCTCTTAATTTCGGACTTACAAGTGCTTAGAAGGAGGAGCTTGGTCTTCCTCATAACTCATCCTCCTTAGCAAAACACTTCAGTCTCATTAAACTGAGACATATGGGGAGGGTCAGCAGAAGGTGCAGGAGGATCTGTATCCCAGTGTGCAGAGCCTGGCAGTGCTGAGGCTGATCGGAACGGCCCAAATTCTGCTCCCGTTGCTTCCGTAGCAAAGCATCACCGGCAGGAGCCAGGGGAGTCAGAGCTTTCCTGGACTGGGATGAAGTGGGAAGCCTCTGACCCAAAGCAAACAAGGCAAACCTGATGTTTTGGAGTGGCTCTCAGACACTTCTGATATCAGACGGGTTTGGCAGCTGATTGCCCTGTGAGCCCCATTCCCAGCCCATCCTACAAGCCTGAGACCTCTGCCCTACAGAGCACTCCCAGCACAACACCTTTCAAAACTGAGGGAAATACTGTTTTCCCCATTTTCCAGCTAAAAAAACCCAAGATACTTATTAGGGAACAGACTTGCCTAAACTCATAAAGCAGGCAAGCAGCTTGCTCACATGATAATGACTATCATTAGCAATGATTAATAAGACTGACAGACCTTTTACCTTAGAAGAATTTCGTTCAGGGATAGTACAACAGTTATCTCAAAAACAAGAAACAGCAAGTTTATCACTCAAATGGCTGCTGTGGATGCCTATATTGGCTTTTTCATTCTGCATTTTAGAAATAAAGACAAAAACCTACGTTCCCCTTGCCCTCCAGAAGAGTTTGCTAAATGCCAACACTGAACACAATCAAACACCAGACTCGGAGTGAAAACTGCAATCCAGAGGGAAGTGCTGGATTCCTGGCTCCCTCTCAGCCAGGGAGACAGGAATCCCAAGGAGAGGTAGTGCTGGGGCCCCAGCCCAGAGCAGCCATGTACCAGGATGGGTGCAACACCTCAGGCTGGGGTACCTGCTCTGAGCTCGAGGCACTGCACAAAGGAGTTCACCTCTCAAGGTCCTGGATAACTCAGGAGCCTGCACAGCACCAGCCTGTTCCATGTAGCTGTAACCCACTATTATCAGTTTGGCAGAGATTACAAGTTAAAACCCCCCTGATGTTCCTTCATCCAGCTGAGCAAAGCACCTGGCCAGCCACAGGAGATAACATCATCCTGCCCACTGGCAAACAGGACCTGCTGCTTGGCTTTCCTCTGAATGACTGAGTCTAGCCAAGGCTGGTTACTATTTGCTTTCATAACATTGAAACAAAAAAAGTCAAGAGTTTCTGACAAAACCTGATGCAACTTGCCGGTGGCTCATTATAATAATAATGAGCAGCGGTAACGAGCAGCCCAGCAGTGTGGGGTTTCACTGACACTGCCCTGGCTTCCTCCTCCTGCTCTGGGTGCCCTCCTCGGTGTGTCCTCCCTGTCAGACCAGTTCCCAACAGCAGCAGGGAAGGTGCTGTGCTTCACACCCGGCCAGAGGAGCAGCAGCTTGGCCAGGAATGCTTGGGGGAACTCTGAGACAGGCAGAGACACTGAGCCTTGCAGCGGGTGTGCAGGGACCCAACCCCAACCCTTACAGGGAACTCCATTTTTTCCCTGAGTCTTTCTCAGCCTTGTTTTACTGTACAAAATGAAGCTTATGCACTCACAGGGACAAATGCCTGCTGCAAGTAACATATTTCTTGGCTGACACCCACCCCCTTGAGGGGCAGTGAGCACCAGGAAGGGGGTTCCACCACCCCATGTGGGAGGCACAGACCTCACAAATGCTCCAGCAAACACTGCAAAGATTCACGTAGATAATCTAGTACATAATAAAATACAAGCTAGAAATGACTCTGTCCCAAAGACCGATCACAATTGGTGTTTGTAACCAACATGACAAACATCCAAAAGAATGCAGGCTTTTGGAGCTTTAAAAATATATATAAAAGCAGAATCACCTCTAGGTTTTTAACATCAGTTTTCACATTTAACCAGTTTATGAGTCTCTGGTGTTTAAATGTATCTACCAACTTCCTGCAAAATTTTTATCTCCTACACGTTGCAAACTAAAAGGAAGGAAAGGGAGAGCTGTTGCTTTATTGAAGGGCTCAAATCAAAGATTCGTCTTGCAAAAGGAAAAATGACACAGGCTGACACAGGCTGTCCACAACTATTCTCTCCAGCCTCTGCAACACCCCACTGTGTGGTGAAAACACACCAGCCAGGAAGACAAGATGGGGTAAAACCTTTTTCCAATGCTGTTTCAAAAGCTGCTCCAGGCCCCCATGGAACAAACCGTGAATCAGCCCAGGTTCTTGAGGAGGGGCTCCCAAAGAGCACTGGAAGTGTCCTGCCCCCACCTCCAGCTTAAAAGCATCTTCCAAGCCCTCCCTGCCCCTGCTGGCTGTGGGTATTTGCCTGTGGGGAGGTAAGTTTGTCAAGTCACAGTCTTCAGTGGCACATCTCCTGTCTCACACAGGATGATGCAACTGCATCAGGGGCTGACACCCCCGCCTGTGGAAGACAGGAGATAGCAATGTCTCACTGTCACAGCATGGTCATTAGATCTAATTACTGTTTCCAGCATGCTTTGAAGTTGAAAAGTGCCAAAGCATTATTATAATATTTTAAGGACTTTGATGATTAAAAACACGCAACCGTTTGGTAACAATCACGATTTACTAGTACTGTAGTTTCAGCAAGTTCCTGTGAGAAGCCTGCATTGTCTCAGTCCCTGACGCTACTCAAACACAAACAGCTCCCCTCTGACATAATGGGAATGCTGCAGCTCCAGCCCTGCCTCCCAGAGAATGCCCGGTGTGTCCCCGGGACTCCCAGCATGCTGAAAAAACCACACCATCTTCTGATATTCAAGATATCACGTGCCTCTTCTCACAACTTAATGCAGGAACGTTTCAGTGTTAGAGGGGGCAAAAGCGAGATGACTAATAATGTCCCTGTTATTTCTGATGTTACAGCTGTGTGGAACAAGAGGATTCTATTTCAATCACAAAATGTAATTAAACCCCCACCATACGGAGTGCAATGCAAGAGTTCAGCTGTAGGTATCACTGCTAAAGATAAGAAATTCATTAGAGCAGAGCTAATTAACAGTCTGAACAGCTCAAGCTATGGAATATTACTCAGTAGCTGCCATTGCTGTTGGCTGGGGACACGCCTGGGTAACACAGAGCTGGGCTCTGGGACTGCTCCTTCCTCAAGGGCAGGACGAGGCAGGGTGGCTGTACCTGCCCTGTGCCAGGGGCTTGTCTGAGCCCCCAGCACGGCCATGCCCTGTTCCTGCTGGGAAAGGGGCACCCGGGAGCTCCTGGCTTGTCTCACAGCAGCAACACACATACATAGCATCCTCCTCTATCAGCTCTTTCTGGAGGAAAAAACTGTACCACACTGCTTCCCTCCTCGAGATTTCTCACCCCTCTTATTTTATGAACTGTCAGTTCAAAGGCTAAACAGGACATTTCAGTAAGAATCTCTCTGGTCCACGACCCGCACAGCTTTCTGAGCGCGGCAGCCCGGGCTCTTCATGCCTGGCTGACCAAAGAACTGTGCCTATCTGTTTTAGTTAGCAATATTAAACATGGACCTAATTGCTTGTTAACTGCTCCAGACGCCATCTCTGTAGTGGCTGATGTGACACCAGCACCATCACTGGTCTTATTTGCCACCTTAAGTGACAGTCTCCCAAAGTGTTCAGGCTGCAGCGACATGGCAACGCACACACAGGATTCATGTGCAACAACACTTGCTCAGATATTTCCCAAAGTGCTCAGATATTTCCTAGCTAACGTAGCAGTGAAGGGAAATTCCCATGGATTGGCCCAAAGCCCTGTACAAGTGGAACCAGACACAAGGTGGCCTGGGCTGAGCAAATGCTTCTGCTGTGGCCACGGTCTCCATCACTGCTCAATGGAAACGCAAACTTTACCGAGCCAAACCCGGGAATTTTGCTTTGCAAAGCCCCCGGGGCTCTTGGTGTGGGGCTGTTCCGATTCTGAGCTGGTCTGTGGTGCCATCCATGGGCTGCCCACGCTCCCAAGTGCTGTGGGATGATGCCCAGCACTGAGCCCGCACAGGGCAGGCGGTGCAGGGTGACCTCCCAAATGCCCTGCACAAGACACCACGGTGGCACCACTCTCCACAGCCTCACAGCAGCCTCTGGCACAGGCTGCAGCTTTTCTGCCATGCAAGGGGTGACCATCCCTCTGAAGGGCACCTGTGTGACACTGTCTAATGACTGAGAAACTGGGACACACACAGCCCAAAAGCTGAAGGGCAAATGAAGTCTCCAGAACCCAAACCTGCTCTCCACAACCCCCCGGGTTCGACAGCTGCTATTTCTGAACAGTGGAAGCTAAACTTTAAGTCACCAGAAGGGTCCAGGAGCCAAAACTTCAAGAGAAATACCAAGTTTTACAAACACAGAATAAATCATCGAAAACATTAAGCAATAACAACCCACCTCTGGCTACCTCCTCTGCCCAGTCACCTCTAGCTAAACCAGATGCAGAATTTCACCCAGGAGAGCTGTTCCCTTTCAGCAGAGTAGGTTTGCCTGCCTAGGAATTAAAGATGTGCCAAAAGAAAACAAAAGCTCCCAACACTTCTTCTTTATTTGTTACCGTTCCTCCTTTACTCACATGTGAGTTTGGGCCCACAGTTCCCATCCCTCCCTCTGCCCATAGGTTTTCTTTACACAGGGTTTCTGTCACTCCACTCACTTGAGAACGGGGTGAACCCAGGGCTGCTTTAGCCCCTCTGTAACTGTTAATTAAATTTTCCTCCTCAGTCTCCTGAGGACTCACACAAAGCCACCGAGCACAACCTCTTGGTGAGGGGGTCCCGCAGTGGAGCTGCTGCCACGGCCGGGGCAGAGCGGGGTCTCCGGTGGGAAGGGGCTGCAAGGAGGGGACTGAGCCCAGCCCAGCCCCTGGGCTTGGAGAAACTTCCATCCCCCACCGACACGGTCCCCTCCCCTCCCCAATGCTCAGGCTTTGTGAAAAAAGGGGTGACTTTCTAGGGCTTTCAGGGTTTTTAAGATGAGGGGGGGAGAAAAACCCAATGCCAAATTCCTTTGAATAGAAGATACTGCATGTTGGCAGAAGCCACTTTTCACAGACTCCAACCGTTTGAAATCTGAAACACTAAAAAGTGGCTACTGTGGATGTGCTGTATTCTTCTTTTCAAAGCAATCTGGCACACAGTTTTGCTCCCCTGTTTCAGGACCCAATCCTGCATTCCTTTCACGCTCAGACTCCCATTGACTTTAAGGAATGCAGGATTGGATCCTAAATGTGTGCTTTACTCACACAATAGCTCCTCATGGTTACGATCTATTGAGAAAGGCACACTTTAAAAACCATTTGGAATTGCAGGCTCATCCACCAGGCCAGAATGCCTGTAAAGATCCCCCATTATTCCAGGAAAAATGCTCGGTGTCTGAATTGCACACACACACACACTCACACGTTTTCCTGGTTTCAAGCTGCAGGCACAGCTTAGCTTGAGATGCATCAAAATATTTTGAGCACTTGGCCTGATAGCTCCTAAAGAAACCACGTGTAATTTTAGGTTTTGAAAAAAAGCAAAACTCCGGGGAAAGGGAAAAAAAAAGCCACCAAAGCAAACATATAAGCAGCTGAATCTTAAGGTCGGTTTTTCAGAGAACTTTTGTAAAAGCCTCTAAAAGACCTGCACCAGCTAAGACAAAACAGAGCCCTGCACTGCTATTTTTGAGGATGCTGTATATTGAGTTACGAGGCTATTACGATGCAAATCTCAAATGTACAAGCTTTTTACTTGGCCATAAACACCAAACAGTATACATTGTCTTTTCAGAAGAAAAGGTTTGCTGCTAAAATAGCAGAAGCCCTACGTAAATAACCAACATTCTTTCTGCCTGAGGTCACTGACTTGGCCTATTCAATTCCGGGCTAGTCTGGGATTTGACAATCTAAGCAGGGGAGAGGCCCTTTCCTTTTTTTTCAAAAGAATGCTGGGATTTTATTTGAAATTTAAACTCTTGCAAACAAAAGGTGGCATCGTATGCTGGAGGCCTATGAAGGTGGAGTACAGGATGTGTATTGTTTTCTCCCTTTACATAGGTTCTTTCAGGAAAGAGTATTCAGAGTCTGTGAACAAATTCTAATCAAATATTATCATCAGGTAGACAGACACAAGAAGATATGAACAAACACTTTTTAGAGACTAGGAGATTCACTTTCAAAAAATATTCATGCGGGGAAAGCATAAAAATGGTTTAAAATGATAATTTAAATTATCATTTAAAATAAATTGTTTTCAAATTAATAATTGGAAGTTACTCTATAGTTTAAGTTCCTATACTAATTCATATTTGTACACCAAAAGAGAGCTTTTCAGTGCAAATTAACCGTGGCCACAAAGTCAGCATTCACTCTCACTCTCCATCTCAAGTCTGTCCTGGGCAGGCAGATGGTAGTTAACTCTTTTTTCCTCCCCATTACCGTTGCCCAGCTCTTACTTGGACTCTCACAAAAGCACACTCTTGTGTAATACAATTATCATTTCCATTCCTGGGCTGTTATCCAGGCTCTGCACTGCTCTGTGCCACCTCTCCAGCATGGGAGCCTCGTGCCAGCTCCTGCCCCACACACCTCCCTGGGCTGAGCCAGGAGCTGGGGAAACCCTGAGAGCATCCTGAGCTCACCACAACCCACAGGAGCTGCAGACCTGCCCCAAGGTACCATCTTGGCCAGAAAAACGTCGGTCTTTGCTGTGCACTCACTAACCTGTGGTAAAATCCAGATGAAAACGTGAGTGTTTATCATTCTGACATGTTTGTAGCCCAAGGTAAACTCTAGACTCCCCTCTGCAGTTCACCTTAACCTGCCATGATGTCAAAATGGAAAACTTCAGTATCTTCCTGAGGGTTTTGCCTTGTGTCAGTGAGGCACTGAAGGGAACAAACCCCTTCCTACCCAGCCTTTGCTGCCAGCCTCTGCCCTGGGGCAGGTGATGTGTCTCCTCTGAGCACCCCCAGCACTCCCCCCACCACAGCCCAGCCTGGGTGGGGAGGTCGTGGAGGGCACATTTGTGCCCCAGCCCCTCTGCAGGACTGAGGCTGTCGGCCTCCAGCAGGAATATGGAGGCCTCCAGCAGGATGGATGGCTGATATCTTCTGTTACCTTGCTGGAAAACCCCACCTTTCTTGGCAGGGTATCCATAATCTCTGTACCATGTTTACTCCACTGTGGAATTCTCTTCCTTTCTTTCTCCTCCTCCTCTTCAGTCAGGTTATTTAACCAAGAGGTTGCTTAAAGCTGCAGAGACGAGACGATCTCTGACCTCTGGTACTCTGGCAAAGCCTTCCTGTGCAGACTGTATTATAAACTTAGCAGATACTTTCAAGCTTCCATATAATTTGCAAAAGTTAAAATTGGCAGATGTTTCCTTTCTGTCCCACTTACATATTTATTCTATCCCATATCACCCATCAATTTCAGGGTTAACACATAAATTATTTCCACAGAGCTCTAAGAGAAGAACTTATGTTAAAAATGAACTTGCAAAAACATATGCCAAGTATATATTTAAAAACAGAAATACAACTGCTTGCATCAATCTAATAGCTATTTTGGGCCAATATATTAACATATAACTTAAAATATATTACTTAATAAGCCAGCATGCAGCCACACTAACAAGAAAATGTAAAATAAAGCTCCAAATGTACCTCAATTTAATTTTTTTCACCCAGGGCTGGGTTTAAAAATGAAAAAGAAAATAAAAAGTGGAGAACAAGGGTAGAGCAACACAGATCACTGGGTAAAAACCATGAGAGGCCTTCCCACCACTTGGCAAGCTGGAAGGGCAGGGGTACAGCTCTTCCCCCAAGGTAGCTTCCACTGTGGGAAGCTTTCAGCATTCCATGACAGACCCTGCTTGTTATCAGCAAAGAATTCCACTTTTCAAGCTGCTGCCTGTAAGCCAGGACTTAAAAAAGCACTTGTCTTATCACACTCTCCCAGCATCCCAGTGCCAGCCTATAGCAGAGTAAATCCACCACCAAACTGCAGCCTATTCCAGCCCAAGCCCTCCTGACCTCCAGGCAGGACACAACCTCCCTGAGCAGCCTTGCTGGCCTCTACCCATTGTGGGTGCTCTCACTCAAGCTCCAGTAAGAACCAATGTCAGCAACAGGGATCCATCCAGTGTGGTGTCCTGTCTCCAGCTCCAGCCAGGAGTGCAAGTTCACTGGGAAAGAGAATTACGAACAGGGCTCACACAGGCCCAAGTGTTCCCAAGAATAACCTCTCAGCTTCCAGCAGCCAGCACTTAAGGCCTTCCTGCACCACACGTTGCATCATAACTATTATGTTTAATAGCCTCCCTGGACCAATCCTTCTTTAATTTGTCTAATTCCTCCATGAGATCATTTATACTCTTGGCCTCCATGCTGTCCCTCCGGCAGTGAGTCCCACGACTTCCCTGTGCATTGTAGGAAACATTCCCTTTTGTTTGTTTTAAACCTCCGCTGATCTCAAGCTTCTGTTGCATCCTGAAGAACACGGCAGCCCCTGCAGTCACACCCCCAGCCCAAAGAGCTCTGTAAGCCAAAGCCTGACACTCCAGCCTCCAGCTGCACCTGGACATGAAGGGGATGCAGATCTCTGGCACAACTGCTGTTTTTATCCAGCAGCATTCTGAGACTCTGCTCAGGTCTTCTTTGCACAGCACAGCAGTGGGCACACACAGGTGGAGTGGACAGTCCCTGACTCAAAGTCCACCCTCTGTGCCTGAGGTCCCTGCAGGAGACAGGACCGACCTCCTGAGTTCTGCACTGCCCCAAGTCAATAGAAGCCTTTGTGAGAGGTGAACTACTCTAACATGCAACAGGAGGGAATTTCTATGGGAATACATCCAGAAGAAAAAGCCACTGTATTCCAGTAAGACCAAAGGAAGGAGAGAAAAAAAGAAATAAAAATGGTATTTGGTCCCTAGTGCCACCTGGACATCAGAGCAGGGCAAGAACCCACCTGACAAACAAGTAGCAAAAGTTGGGCAAGCTCGTTAAACTGGGGGTACTACAGACCCCTCAGCTGCTACCAGGTTCTTCCCTGCAAGTCATTATTCTCTTCTTCATTCAAGTTCAGCCTCAACTAAAAGCCCCAGCTTAGCCAGGCTCTGCAGCAGATGAACAGAAATGGGACCTAGAGCAGGAGGGGCAGCCAGGCTGCTGGATGTCATCTCTGCATGGACTGAGCTGCAGCATCACCTCTCCCAACACACAGAACAGCATGCTGAACAAAAGGAGTGGACACAGCCCAGTCCTGTGGCAACATGCAAGAGCCTCAAGGGAGATGAGCAATTTCCCTAAACCATCTTCTGCGGCGTCTCAGAAAAACAAGAATGGATTTGCACAGTTCACTGTCTTCCTCCCAGTAACACCACATGAGTCAGCACCCCAATGAGAGCAGCATCAAAGGGCACTGCTGCTGAACCTAAACATGCCAGCAAGGCTTGGTTTGAGTCACATCCACAAAGGGTTCAGCAGCCAACACCAATGGCACCCGCGTGTTGGTGAAACGAAGCTCACAGTGCTCAGTTCTCCTTCCCTCAAGACAAATCTTTGCAATAGATTGCTGAGATCCACAGTGCCTAGATGTCACAGTCTGATGAGACTGGAATGTTTGCTAAAGAGGATGAGTTATGAGATAGACCAAACTTCTCTCTCTCAGCAATTGTAAATTCAAAATTAAGGGGCTTTAATCGAGGAAGTGTGGAAAAAACCAGAAGAAATAACAACCCTTTATTAAAAGATATATGTATGTTGGCAAAAACAGTAACAGAACACAAAAAAAACTAGACAGTAATCCTAGAAAAAAAAACAAACCCAAAAAGGTCTGAATGAATACTTCTCTGTCCTTTAGCACAGTCCCAATCGTGGCCTGCAGGGGCACTGCTGGGCTCTGGCGGTCACCAGGCGGGGAGGGGTCTGGGGGGGTCTCGAATCCCGGGAGGAGCCGAAAGGAGAACAGAGACCCTTCCCCCCATGGGAGAAAGGCAGAAGGGAAAGCAGCTCACCCCTACGGGACTCACTGTTCCCAGATGACGGTGTTCCAAGGCTCTCCCCTCCTCTCCCAGCGAGCACAGACCTCTCCGATGAAAGACCCAGTAGGCCCCGGCGGGAGTCACGAGGCAGTGGCGGCGCAGGGCCAGTGGTCAGGCCTCACCAGGACGAAAGAACCAGAAAAACTGGCTCTCAGGCTTTTCCTCCAGAAATGCCCAGATACAATCCCTGTCTCCATCCTGGCGAGAGAACTCCACGGTCTGACCTGTCCTCTGTCTGGGCAGCCAGCTCCCCAAATCTCCAAAACCTTCCCCCCCTCACTCCAGCCTTCCAATAGGCCATTAGCATGGAATGCAGCCTGGCCAGCCATTCCTTTTGTAAGGCTAATTGATTCCCTTTCCCCTTCCCTATTTGAACTCTGTTTCTCTTACAGGGAAAGAAAAATTTCTCTCTCAGATTTATAACCTATAACACACTAGAGATGGCATCTTGAGCAACAACTGTAACTCTTTTCTTCATGGGACAATGGAAGAATGTGTCAGGGAGTGGTCCTTGGGTCCAGAAGTGCCAAGGCAGCTTAGAAAAGTTAGTACAGACTGAAGAAATAATACTCACAGAATGGCAAAGTATTAAAGCATCAGCCAGTTTTGAAGCACATTCTTTGGGTTTAGATTATTTAGCAGTAAATGTGAAAGTCCTGCACAGAGAACAACTCTTCTCTTGCTCGCACTAGTGAACAATTACACTGATGTTAATAATTACTTCAGATTTATCCTGTGTGACTTGGAACAAAACCTTGCTAGGACGTTAGATATGCGTTTTAGACAATATTCCAGTATGCTTTACTGCAAACAAGACTCAAAATTTTCAGTTGTTGTACTGAATTACTGAAATGAACTGGGATTTGCTCAGCCAATTTGAAATATAATCAGAGATCAGCCTCCCTGGGCTGTCCTTGATATTTTGTGGTGGACTAACCACAGCTTCCTGCAACAGGTCACATTAGTACTAAACCCACAAGCAGCTTTCAAGCCAGAGAGCTGAATAGGTACAGCTCCTGACAGTACACTCACTTCTTTTGGCACTCAGGTACAATAAGGATATTGTTCCTTTAATGCTTAGCTTTCCTTTTAAGAAGTATGTGAGATTTCAGCCAATTCTCCGCAACGATTAGTTCAGGATGAATGTACTTAACTCAGAATTCAGCTGGAAAGGGCCCAAGTAGATGCAATCAATTTTCTACTAAATCCACTTCCTTCCTCTCTTCTCTACCCGGCATGAGACATCAGCTCACCACTCCAGCCAGTGGTGACTGAGACAGTGCAAACCTCTGCCTTCAGCCATGCTCTTATCAAACCTGGTTATTTCTTTCCATTTCCCCCGGTTTTTGGGTTTTGCACATCCTGTTCACTAGCCCAGTGTTTGGGCTTGGGGGAAAAGGTTCTGGAAGCAAATATGAAAAAGCAGCTATCTAGCAAACCACAAATCCCAAATGTACTGGCTGCTGTGACCCCCAAAGTTAATCACTCAGAACTGCACAGGATCAGCTGCAGAACTCCATTGATAAAGGACAATTTTCCCCTCTGCACGACTCTCAGAGGAGCCTCCCCCAGGTTTCAATGTGCAGGCACTGTGTGGATGTGCCAGCTCGGTGTGTGATACCTCTGTGTGTTGACACCAAATTATCTCCACCAGCATCAGCTGAACACCACAGGACTTGTGGGAGAGCAGCACCAGCCCCTCTCCCTGAGCCAGCCTCATGGCCTGGAATAGCACAGTCCTAACAACAGGGATGATTTGCTACTTGAATTTAACCAGGGCAACAAAAAAATAACATCTGTTCAAAAACAAGGCTTAGAAAACATGATCTCTGGCTCTCACCTACATGCTTTCTTAAGAATTTAAGTAGTTGATTTCCAACCTCATTTTCCCAAGTGTATACATTCTCCTTTGTTAAATAACTTGTGCAATCAGCAGAACAAGTCCTGGTGGCTCTGTATTCTTTAGGCTTTCTTCCTCTGGAATGGTGGTGTCCAAACGTTTTTGATTGCGCTCCCCTACCAATAAATAATGTTTGCACGTGCACCCTCAGTATGTGTATATTTATAAATTATATACATCTACTAGGGAAGTATTTTCTTCCTGCACCCTAAAGGATCATCTTGAACACTCTGTGGGGTGTGTGGACCCCACTTTGGAGACTGCTGCTCTAGAGACCACTGGACTGTTAATACTGATTCAACAAATTGTTTCCATGGGTCTGAATTTACACTGCCATGGTTCCTACAGTTGGTAATCCACTGACTCACTCAGTACAGTTATTTGCTCTATTTCCAGGGAAAGTTTTGCAGGGAACACAATTGGAAGTGTGACAGTGCAGAGCACCCAGGCAGCCAGGGGAGTGATGTGTACTGAGCTTCCGTCACTGTATCTCATTTAATGTCAAGACACAGCACATTTGCGTTTTACAACACACTGACAGACAACCATTGAGACATAACAGTCAGGGATCAAGAATGATTCCTAAATGCATTCCTGCTTTTAAATATGCACTTAATTTAGATGCCTCTCACTCTGCACAGGCACAGTTAAAAGAGCTGCAGGTATGAGTGGCTGTGTGCTGGCACAGAGTCCCTGCACAGCCGAGTCAGCCCTGCTGAACCCACCAGCCACTGCTGCTGCTTCTTACAGACATACTTTAAAAGGGTCTCTCCAATTCTTTGCCTTTTTCTTGCCTAGCTCACCATTCACTTTTGTTGCTACTACTCCAAACAGTGCAAGTTCACAGGAGTTTGGCAAACAAAGAGTTAAGGCTGGAACATTTCAGGCAAGAAACTCAGCTTGGGGGCTGGGGGAGAGGAGGAGAAAGCAAGAAGCCTAAGGGGGCATCCAGAGCAGGGAGCACTGCTGGAAAGTCCTTCCCCAGCCCCGTCGGCTGCCTGCCTGACCCAGGCTGGAGACCTCACAGGGGAGGAGCAGGACCAGTAGATATGGAGGTGAGGATAAGGTTGTGTGGGGCTGTGAACAGGAAGGAATACAGGGGTTTGTGCATTTCTAGAGGGAGTCTGTGAAGACAAAAAGCAGCAGGACAGTGCACAGAGCAGTGAGGGACCCCCTGGCTGAGCACCCAGCACTGCTGTGCCACCTGCACTCCATGGGATGAGCGGGCAGAGGGAAGGGAGGGTCTCTGTGGGACTTAAACCTGGTTCTCCAAGCCCGCCCCAAACACCACAAGGCAGTAACTGCTCACAGGGGACTTTGGGGATGACTTTGCAAGGCCCCAGTGAGCTCACAAACAACCAAGTTTACCGTGGGGTTTAAACCCCATCGCAGAGGCTGAGACTGTCACCAGCTGCCCCTGCCCCCTCCTGCCCCAGGTTCTCATCTCAAACAGCACGAGGTGACCAGAGCACTTGCAAAACCACTGGGCAGAAGATGCTTTGAGGATATAAACAACACTTCCTGCCTCCAGCAGGCTCCCAGGCTACCGCACCTCTCTAGTCACGTCACACACAAACAAAAACTTAAACACACTAAGCCAAACCTTCACCTGTCACACAGCTGTGTGGGACACAGCTCCAAGACCCAAATGCCCTTTGCCATTCCAGCTTGCAGGGCGGTCATTTATCACTCAGAACAGCAATGTTGGGGGTGAAATGCTGAAGCCCCTGAGCACCCACCACCCCAAACGATGGTAGGGGGTTATTCTGGCCCAGGACCACAGGACATGAACCTGTTCACAAGCACTAAATGTCCATGAGAAGAGGAACAAGAGGACCAAGTGTCCAACAAATGCTCAACACCATTCCCAGAGGAACCCCTCCTCACATGCCTTGAGCCTGCTGGGATGCTTGGGAGAGGCAAGGAACACAGAACTATACCTATGTTATCACACTCCTGCCTCCTCCACCACTTGAAGAAGGGAATTCTCATTAATCTGGATGTTGAGCCAGGGGAGCTGGTGAGCAAGGCAAGGAGACTGGCCATGTGTACCAGCCTCAGCCTGCTGTCCCCCCGCCAGCCCAGCACCATTTCCAGTCACACCCCAACACCACAGTGTGTCTATCACAGGATCTCTGCTGGCTGCCCCCCTGTGCCCCATCCGATACCTGGGAACTGCCCCACGGAGCCAACAACCCCAGAAAGGGAGAAGCAGTGACACAGCTGGGCTGGGCCCCGGCCACCACAGAGGCCACAGCAGGGGGCTGCTGCTTCACATTTGTTTTTAGAAAGCATTTACTGTACCTAACTTAAGACTGTGGGATCCAGTTTACAAGCCTGAAGATTTTTGTGTCGGTTCAATGCAGGGCATCCACGTACAGGTTTCACGCTGGTAAAATACTAAGAATTTCACAGTAAAACCATAAAATAATTCCCTAAATTTTCTGGCATGGTGTTCATAATCAAAGCAATATTGCAAAACTACCTGCTTTTTATATAGCTACAGGGAAGTGGCTCACCTGGGGCAAACAGCACTGATGTCAGTGTGAAGGTCCTGCTGCCCAGCTAAGAGCTCACACTGCTCTCCACAAAGTCAGGAGTACTTCAGCACTGACTGAAACTGGATTTGGCCATGAGAGATGATAAATCTAAAAAGTCCCAGCAGAAGCTCTGGTCAAAGGCAGGATTTTCAGGAAATGAGATGTTTATTGGAAGAGGGGAAAAAAAAAAAAGCTCTCTGGCCAAGATCAAATTTACTGAGTTTCTTCCTGTGCTGTGTTTTAAGGGACAGAGAAGAGTGGGTGGGAACAAGAGCTCCTCGTTACCTGAGTTAAAACCAAGCTAAAATTTCCTGAGAAGTCCAAGGGTAGGAGAAAACATCCACTGCTGGTAAATAACTCTGACCTGTAGAAGTCAATTTACCAGGACCAAGCTGGTCATTCTATATCAGTAAGTTTATAAGCAGGCAAAGCATTCAGGTCATGTAAATACCAGGGGTCACCAAAGCACTTTCCTTGGTGCCCAAGGCCAGCCCACTGCAGCTGCAGTCGGCCAATCCTCCTGAGCCCCCTCATTTAAAGCAGGAAAAATGCCTGGCTGTTTATGTAGGATTCCTGCCAAGCTTGGTTCTCTGATAAGCTTCTCTGGTGCATTTGTGTCTCACATCCGACTCAGAGTCCTCAGAATACTGGAGACAGCATTCCTTGGATACTGAAAATAAATTAAAAACACAACGTTGGGCTTGGACAGAGGAATGGGAACGTTATTGACGTGGCCCAGGCACTCAGGGCTCTGGGGAGCAGTGCTGGGAAAGCAGTCTTTTTAAAATGTTACATTAGTCCATGTATTTAATGACATATAATCCTAAAAATGGTCCCCCATAAACTGTAAATATGCATTATTTGAGTAAGTAATTAGTTTCAGTAGCATGTTTCAGCAGCTGTATGACTGGCCTGCCAGACACTGCAAGTGTTTCCTCCAGCAAATGCCTCTATTTGTGATATTACAATAATTACTTACTGATTTATAGAACTTCTCACTTCCCCAGTTCTTCGACCTCAGGATCTCCACATAATTTCAAAGTATTAATGAAAGCAGCACAGTGTCACCCATGTGAGGGAGGTGACAAGAATTATGTCCACATGGGCCATGGCAGACAGGCTGAGTGATCTACCCAAGGAGACAAGGAACCCTGGGGCAAGTGGATTAAAACCCCATCCTCTGACTCACAGGGCTGATCTACCCCTTGGTGGCCACCAACCCATCAGTCCTCTAAGAATTTATTCTCTTTGCCAATTTGGTCCTTTGCCAATACCCTCTGCCAGGAGGAAGCCTGAGAGACAGAATGCTGAAGTTTGCTGCCACTGTGTATCTCATAAGTGTGAAGACAAACTTTAGCAAAAAAAAAAAAAAAAAAGAATCTTTTATTTTGTTTTGTACATGGCAGGATTGTTATGAGAAACAGCTTTTCTAGACCCACAAGAGGTAAAAGCATCCTTAAGGTGAAGAGTGGCAGTGGAAACCTTGATCTGTAAAATGAATTTGTAAGGTAAATCCCAGGCTGCTTTCTGATGTGGAACTTCAGTGTGTTTTCAGGCCACACAGACATGTTTCCCTTGAAATAAGCAGTAAACAAGAATTACTGTTAAGGCTGAGTTTGTAACCCAGCCTGGACGTGCACCAGGTGCAAAGAGAGTCCTGTCAGAGAGCACAGGAGGATGAAGATAACAGAAGCAACCAAACCAGATTTCCTCTTCACACCTTGTCCTTTGCAAAGAGCTCCTGACCTTGTTAGGCAGGACTTGCAGAGCTGGACTGAGAGGTGCTGTGTGGCCTGGCAGGAGAGGAGAGGTCCTGTCACTGCACTGGTACCAGGGAAGGGACACAACAAGACCAAGACTGGAGACAGAAAACAGGTAACAGGAATAAGAACAGAAAACCATCTGGAAGTATGGAAAAGAGCTTTGCTGGTGAGAAAGGACAGACTGAAGTTGCCATGGCTGCAAAGTGGTATAATCTCACCTCCTTGATATGGGGATGATGAGCTGCCAACAGTTTGGAGTCCTTAGACCCTGGGAACTCAGGGATCCATGAAAAGCCTAAGATATGCAAAACAAATCAAAACGGGAAAGTACCAGGGTAAAATAAGATTTCAAACAGTGCCAAAGGCAAGAGGACAAGCTCCCTGTTTTCTGGAGAAAAAGGTACTGACATGCAGACAAGATCTTGACTAAAGAAATCCATTGTGCTTGTTGGAGATTAAAAACAAAAGATGCCCGCACAGAAATAACAGTAAATCTGAATTCTTCAGTATCAGAGCAGGCACAGGGCAGAGCAAATGCAGGCAGAAAGAAGGAAAAAGAGAACCCCTGGGAGATGGAAATCTTCACAGAGGATGCATCAAAAACTGAAGTTCAATCCTTCCAACACACCAGGGAAACCATCAGGTAATGGTGGCCCACAGAGCACACCCTGGGTCTGTCCAAGGTGAGGTCAGTCAAGGGCAGGACAAGGGAAAGGTGGAGATTCCCCCAAATGACAGCAGAGTATCCAGGTGATCCGTGGCCACAGGGCAGGCTAAACACATGGGAGCCTGAACATGTTTGTGTACAGGGACAAGTTTGTGGCTGTCACAAAATTTACTGAGACAGGCCCCGAGAAAGAAATGATCAGTTGGTTGTGGGTGAAAAAACAGATTTACTGAGTGCTGAAGGACAACACTGATTATCTGGCAAGTGTGGAGATAGAATAGATTTATTCTTGAAGAAGTGATGATGATCTATATTAAAAAAGAAATTATTTCAGAGTTTGCAGGTTTAGTTTTCAGATGAGTAAAGATCAAGGACATCGCTAAAGCATAGATTAGGCACTTTGCAAAATACACAGGGACAACACAGAGCAGGAAGCCAACCCTGTGCTTCTCCTTTCACTCATTCTCTTCTTCACTTTTCCCTTCCACCTGTTTTCCCCCTTTGTTTTTAGGTAACACCTAAAAATTACAGAACCTGGAAAAGGGAAACAGAAACATCTGTTGGTAATGCCAGTGACTTGCCTGTGCTCTGTTCTGGATTATCTGGATTTCTTCCCCTTTGAGAGATGAACTCAACAGAAGCCCAGGGGAGTTTATTCTTTTGGAGAAAATGAGGTGTGTTCCAAAAAACATTTTAAATGGGCAAAGGGGAAGGCAAGAAAAGAAGAAAAAAAAAGAGTTAAAGGAAAGACTGTACACCCAAGAGATGTGGGTTCCAGGTAAGACAATTGAGACCTGCAGATAATAAACACTGACAAGGAAATTTTAGCAAATCTTGTTACATGAGGAAAGAGGTGACATTTCAAACCCACAAAACTGTGCAAGTTCTCTCTCTCTGTTTTTATTTACAGAAATAAAAAACAGAGGCAGAAACCTTGTTAATTAGAGCATGGGTTTTGTACTTTATGTGTTTTCCAAGCCCTGAAAGGATCACAGGTGCCGTCAGTGATTGGTTTCACATTATGAATACAGAAATATTGTGGAAGGAAAACATCCATGGTCAGTCCATCAACACAGAGAAAAGTTTCCGTCATTAGTTGCCAGGCAACCCCCACCAATTAAAATAACCATCAAACGCCACACATTTCATGCTGGAATCATTAATAGCAGAATGCAATTAAAACCTTTCAAGGAAACAAGGAGACAGAGACAAACCACCAGACAGCTACTGATCACATGCCCTCTGATCATCAGGAACAGGGAGTGGAAATGTTTTGCAGTTCCCTGTTGGTCAGTTCCCCATCCCCATCACCCTTCCCTGGGCATCAGCCTCCAGCTACCACAGCCACAGCAGCCCTCAGAGACGTGGAGAGTGACACTCTATCCTATACACCCCCCCCAACCAAGACAGCTTTAAACACATGCATCTTCAAGTATCTGAGATGTCCCCATGGAAGTAAGGCCAATCTGATAAGCCACCCCCAAAAAAACAGGTTCTCTCCTAGACCTGAACTAACTTAAAGTAGTCACAGAATTGAAAACATCTCCTGACATAACACCTCCTCCAGCAGTAGAGTCTGTACAAGGGCCACAGCACTGGTCTATCTAAAGCCCAGCACACAGAGCAGTGCCCTGCTGGGCCAGAGCTAACTGGGATAACAGACAGCAAAGCAGAGAAACTACGAAGTGCCTCCCAAAATATAAAACCCAATTAAATAAATTCTAAATAAAGGAGATGGTCAGAGCATGGTGCTAACAACACTAAGGTTGTGGGTGTGATCCCTGTATGGGCCATTCTCTCAAGAGCTGGACCCAGTGATTATGGGTCCCTTCCAGCTCAAACTGTGATCCCATCTCAAACACTTCTGATGACCCTTTTCCCATCCTATTGTTTTTGTTCTTCTAAAGCCTGGGGTATTATCAGACTAACCAGGGATCAAGATAAAGAAAACACTCTTCTACCAATCAGTACCCAAAGGTACTGGGGCTCTTACATGGGCTGGTGTCCAAGTTTGACTTTTAATCACCGGAAGATTACATTCCTTTGCTGAGACTCATTCATGGTTCAGTGTTGCACAAGGTGAGCCTGGACCATCTGAAGGTAGCTGTCATCTCTGCCATCCACGGCCTCTTCCTGCAGCCAGCACCTCCCTTCCCTGAGTGCTGCACTGGGGGGTGTCTGGGACTCCAGTTGCAGACATACTTGGAATAGCTTCGAACTATCTGCCTTGATAGGTGTTAAAATGGGAAGCGTGGGGCTGAGCACAGGCTGTGCCTTATCCCAGAGCAGCAGGATGAGTCAGGCAGAGCTCTGCCCTCCTGCAGCACTGGGAGTTATCTCACTGACACGTCTACACCAACTGCAGCTTCCGCGGCACAGACACCAAATCCTCTGCTCCTTGCTCGTAACCAACCTCCCACTTCTCCACACTCCTTGGCTTTTCCCGTGAATCACCCCTCCAAGGATCTGCCCCACATGCACCAGGACCTGCTGCCAGCTCCAGTTAGGGCTTGGAAAGCACCAAACATTCAGGTGGCCATGGAACCAACCCAGACCCGGGGCTGAGATGTGGATGAGCAACAATGGGAGTTATGCAAGTCCAGGGCACCCAGCTCTCACACCATGGGGGCCACGGAGGAGTGTTCCAACATGCACAGCACTGAATCACTGTCAGCCTGTCTTCCCTGAGCACCAGGTATTAGCCAATGGCTCTGGCAGGATCACAGAGCAAAAATCCCACAGCTTCAGTCTGCTCCAACAGACCGTGGTTAGAAAATGGCCGTGAGAAGTGTGCAAGGACAGTGGCTACCCAGCAGACCTTCACTGCATGGCACAGCAATGCTCATCAGCTCCTCACCCTGAAGTGCTCTAGCAGTGTATCCTTGATGCCCAGAAGAGTTGCATAAAGCAGTTGTAGAAAGATGAACAGGTACAGAACCTTCAGATGAGTCACTGTCAAGTGAGCCACGAGGTTAAAAGCCCCTGACACAAACACACATTTGTACCACTGCGATTACCAACTCTGAATTTTGACACTGAACTTTGTTTTATGTGAAAATCACATTCACAGACAATTTAAGGCTACAAAGCAAGTACTAGCAGTGTGCAATTTGGATGCAGTGACTCATGCCAAACTTAGAAACATACTGTGGGGACACAACAAACATGAATTGAAAATAAATCTTCCACTGGGAATTTGGGTATTTTAAAAATTCACCAACTGCTGATAAATATACGCTGAAGGGACACAGCTCCCATAAGATGTTCTGTGTCTTACTACCACCAAGAGCAAGCAAAGGTTTGACTTGAGGCAGCAAATATGCAAAAGGCCATTTCCAGTGTCACGAGGAGCTTCTCCCAACAAGCTGGGACATGAGCAACCTCCTATTAATAGACATGTACATACAGTAGCACCGAGACTTCAGACAGAAGGGAGCTGTTGTCTCGAGGTGAAAAGGCAGGTTGTGTCCATGAACCAATTCCCCTTTCACATCAGCTGGAGGGCAGGGGCTCATTCAGAGGTGCCCTTAACCCAGGTAACAGTAATACTGACACAGGTGTCCCCCCAGCTGGGCTGTCCCCCGCTGGGATCCTCCTCCCAGAGGCTGGTGTGAGTTTGAGAGGGCTGGACAAAGGCTGGGGCAGCAGCAGTGCCTGTCACCAGCTGAGCTGTGACACCTCCCTGACCTGCTCCTTAGACCTGAACTGCTGCATGAACCTCCCTGAGCGCTCTGGTCGGTCAGCAGCTACCAGGTAAGGAATGAGCTGCACACCCTCGGGATACACAGTCTGCTTTCAGCCTCTGATTGATCGTGCTCTGACTTCCTGTGCCTCCAACCCAGCAGCAAAAGTGCAAATCAAAGACAAATGGCCCGTTCAAACGTTTGCCTTCGTGTAGGAGAGCGGGACACGTCCCTGATTTCTGTGGTGAAATACATCTCAGCTTTGAGAGCAGAGACTTCAAACCCTCAGCTCGACAAAGCTCATTCCCTGACCATCTCCTGCACCCTGTGAGTAACAAATAACAAACTGATATTCCTCATACTAAAGATTTATCTTACTGCAGTTTCTACAATCATTGCCACGGGATTAAAATTTTCAGCCTGAAAAGATGCTGTGGACGGCGTTATGAGCTGCAAACTGGAGGCACCAGATAAGTTATCTTCTTTAATGAGCATCAAACAGAGCCCATTAATTCCTGCAACTGTTCACCTGCACTTAGATCACACAAGCAATCTGGCATTATAGCAATTATTCTTCATGAAATCGTGTCATGCTCTGAAACACCATCAAGAGGAATTACATGATGAGCTTTTCAGGCAGACATTTTTCAGCTCTTGTCTTCCATAAAAAAAATTTGCAACTGAACTCCTGCCAAAGCTAAGATTTTACACTCAACAGAAGGGACAGTATGTTGTTGCCTGAATTAATATCTGTTATTTAAGATTCAGCAAAACATGCTCACATATGAGTAATATAACATATTTAAACACAGCTAAGTGTTTTGTTGAATCAAGGCCTAAAAGAGGTTTTACTGATGTCAGGGCTGAGAGAGAATCTACATTTAGAAACCATCCTAACAAGCTTCAGTTGTTTTCTCTAGGAGATTGAGGATAAAGCTCTACATTGAACTACTTGATCCCAGGAAACCAGATCACTTTGGCTTTTACCTTACCTGAAGAGAATTATCTGACCTCTGAAAAAGAGCTATTTGAGGAGCATGGCCTTTTGCAGAAGCCAACAGGGGTTTACACAGAGACGTGGCAAAAATTAACTGACAGAGTTCTGAGATGCTGAACTTGCTCAGCTCCAGGAGCAAGGCTCAACTATCCAGAAGCCACTGAACACACTGGAGAGGCAGAAATGCAGCACATAAAATGTGCCTGGTAAGTAATTTACTTTTCCTTTCTATTTTTCTTTTGACCTCAGGTCACTGGTGAAATTTGCTTTTTTTGAGGAGATCCTGTACAACTCTGAATCAATATTATTGAGGTTTTTTCCCCAAAGTTGCCAGAATGTAGAAAGACAATGAAGAGATTTACCATCTGAGCATTTACCAAAATGCCTAAGGGGACAGAAGTCTCCTGTTTATTTACTCTGTATCTGAAATATTTCTCCATTTTTCTGTGTTTGTGCCCTCAAGAACTAATCACCATCTCTGCAGGAGACCCCCAAAAGTCCACCCTTCCATCCTCACACCCCCACCCTGGCAAGGCTGGAGCTCTCACAGAAGTGCCCATGGGTGTATTTTTGGTTTTCCTCTTAACTGCAAGGAAGACAAACCCTCCAGCAGTGCTGTGATATGTGATGGTGGGAGTGGGAAAGGACAGCACAGGAGTGAGCCCTCTGTGCTCCCAGGAAGGCACGGGAGGGCCTGTCCTGCCACACGCTGCCCTTTTCACCCAGGGCACCCTGACAGACAGCACCTGGCACTGAAACCAAAGATCAGCTCCAAGAAGTGCCTAAGAAAGGGCTCTGACTAGGGCAGAATTTCCACTTCTCTGCACAACTGCACTTGTCTTTGCTGAGTTGAAAAGACTCACTGCCAAGTGATGAAATGAGGCCTTGGAGGCTCCATCACTCATTATCACATTTCAGCCTGAGTGGTCTCCAAACCACAACTTTTCCCAAGGGTTTGAAATATTATTTTATTTATTTTTTAATTGTAGCTGGTTAAATATTGGGCCCTTATCTAAATCAGATGTCTTTAGGTACAGAATTATTGTTCTTCGGTTATTGCCTTTTACTCTCTACAGCCATTATATGGAAAGTAAGACTGAAAACTGCTGGAGGAAAGTTCGGGGCATTGTTATTTGGGGGGGGAAAAGAAGGACAAAAGAAGAAAGGCAATCTCGTGCTCTTACTCTCAGATTTCTAAGTTGTATTTGGTTGGTGTAGCAAGGCTTTGGTGGTGCGAGAGCTACAGGGGTGGCTTCTGTGAGAAGCTGCCAGAAACTCCCCCATGTCCAGTAAAGGCCATGGAAGGGACCCACTCTGGAGCAGCCTGTTCCTGAAAGATTGACTGCACCCCGTGGGAGGGACCCCACACAGGAGCAGGGGAAGAGTGTGAGGAGTCCTCCCACTGAGGAGGAAGCAGCAGCAGAGACAAGATGGGGTGAACTGACCACAGCCCCCATTCCACATCCCCCTGCACTGCTCAGGGGAGGAGGTAGAGAAAGTTGGGAGTAAAGGAAAGCCCAGGAAGAAGGGAGGGGTGAGGAGAAGGTGTTTTAAGATTCAGTTTTTATTTCTCATTATCCTACTCTGATTTGATTGGTAATAAACTGTGTCAGTACCTGGTGACTGATCTCTCCCTGTCCTTATCCTGACCCACAAATGTTTCACTGTATTTTGTCTCCCCGTCCAGCTGAGGAGGCAGTGACAGAGTGGCTTTGGTGGGCACCTGACACCCAGCCAGGGTCAAGCCCACAGAAGTAAGCACAGAACTGTTTTAGGCAGAGAGAACCATCGTCCTGCTCCACTCTCCTGCCAAAGGCTCAGAAGGAGCACTAGTGTGTGTTGTGACCCCTCGCCTAACAAAGATCACTAATGATCACCCAATTACCTAAAGCTTACCTCAACTTAAAACATTCTGCAAAGGGACATTTGATCTTAATTCGAAAACAAAGAAGAGCAGAGAATCTGCCACTTCTCTTGCTGTTTCCTTCCAGCAGTTAATCATCTTCATTGTAGAAAACCTGTCTCTGATGTCCTATCTGAATTGTGTAATTTCATCCTCCAGAAACGATCTCTCTTGTGTTTGTCTCTAGTACATATGAGACCACTTTCTAATGCTGTTTTATGGGTATTTATAAGCGCCAGCCACATCTCCCTCCCATACTTTCTGATACCCAAAATACACTGGGCTCTTATGATTAGCCCTTCTCCAGCCTTTAATCATCTATGTAGATGCTTCTGAACCCTCCCTCTCCAGTTACCTTCATCCCTTTAAAGGTGGGCACCAAAACTACAGCGCAGGTTTCTCACCTGGGTCCCACCAATGTCACAGAATTAACTCCCTGTTCACAAACAGTAGTACTGTAAGAAGTTTCCATTTGGTTGCTGCACTCAAGGGTGCAGTTCCCAAAGACAGAACCTCCATGTCAAGTCTGGATCTACTGGCACTGTCCTGAATCACTCCATGGGCTGCACAGACCCAAATATAGTGAGAAACAGAAGAGTAAATGCAACACCCTTTTTCCAGCTATGCTCATTTTGATACTCCTTCAGAGCTGAGCTGAGAGGAAAAGCTCTGCTTTTGACTCCCACTTACTGTAGATGAACCCAAGCTTTGATGAAGTGTTTCACCTGCACTCAGGCACTGCTGCCCTGTCAGCAGCACGTCCACCTCTGCAGTGCCCCGTGTAAGGCAGTCCCCACACATTCCCCTCTCCATGGCACTGACCATCCAGCCCGTCAGCAGCACAGAAGACAACCTGGAGCGCTGTTTCCTCGTGTCTTTGGTGACTCAGCATGAATCACAAAATTCCAGGGCACGCTGGGGTGGGGCACAACGAAGCTCCAAACAGACATGTCTTGAGTCGCCCTATGGGAGATGTACACTGGCCACACACACCCCACCAGAACAGTCAGAAGAGCTTGTCGTGCTTTTAAATAATCAAGTTGTGCTCGTATTTTGCTGTTAAAATACATTTCTTGGCCCTTACACATTTTACTAAGGAACAGAGTGACCTGTGTACAGATCCCTGTGGTAGCAAACTTGCATCCTGACTACTTCAAAACAACATTTCTGCCCCAGAGAGGAAGCTGGAACTCACCCATGCAATTAGGTTCGGTTAATGTTGGCAGCGAGTGGATAGATATTATCCACTATCATATTTTGTAATCCTCAGCTAAGCAGGATGCTGCTCACTTTGGGAGCCAACAAAATAGCTACTCATTCACTGTCAGACTTGAGCAAAGTCAAGAGCGATCCCTGAAGGTTTGGGATGAGTTCATCCCAGCATCTGGTAATGGTCCACAGTAATTTCTAAAGGTCACTAAATTCTACAGTCATGTTGCAGGTTTATTTAAACAAATATTTATCTCTACCTCAGGAGAAAAGACAACACTTCTCCTTTCACAAATGAACTTTACAATGGTCTTTTGATTATCAACTTATTTGCTTCTATGCCAGTAATCTTTGACTCTTTTCCTAATCCTTAATTAATCCTTTTTATAAACAATTTCCACTTGGCATATTCTGCTCAGAGGGAATCTTTTGCTGTGCATATGTATCACAACAAGACCTTCAACATCCAGGTAAATATTTTCATATATCAGGAACCTAAGTAAATGTGTGCATAAAGCATAAAAATTACCTGACTCCTGAAAATTGAGCTCTCATACTTCCCTTGAACTGGGTGGGAATTCGTGAGCTCTCAGCAGTTACAGACAGACACTGAGGACTCCAACTTAAGCTCACAATGCTTGACTTAAGGTAAACAACTCTGAAAGTGCTGCCCTGAATTTTCCATGTCCTGTTTCCCTGGCAAAGCCATGGCTTCCCCAAATCACACACAGAAACATCACTTTCAGATTAAAAAGGAAACCTAAAAGGTCCTGAGAACAGCATGGAAGAGACAGTGATTTACCACCTGGTCTTCCCCTACAAAAATAAAATTTTGTAATAGCATAAGATATTTCAACATGCAGTTTCTATTTGTTCTTGTCACATTGAACATAAGAGAACAATTTCTGAGCATTGGGTATACACAGAAATGACAAATACACATGCTTGACTAGAGCTGCATTTGCAAATAGAAAGAGACAAAAATATGTGTTTGGCTGCACAGATCTGTCCCCTTTTTCCGTAAAAATGATACATGCACTTTACAGTTCCATTAACACAAGTGATTTAAAGCATATAGTGCTTATAACAGCCAGGTTGAAGCCTTTTTGTAAATGCAGCCCTTAAAACAACCAAACACTACTTTTCTGGGCTGCTGCTTAGGAAAACACCATTGAACACTTACAGATGGCAAATAAAAAAAACCCAACTTTTGAAGCTGGAGTCTTGCGTGGGAATTTGCCTGAGGAAGTAGGCAAGATGAGGTCTCACCCTGTGCACTGGTTGCTAAAGGAATATATATTACAAAAGGAAGCCACATAATAAGGCTACGGTAGATCTGACTTACCACAAGAGCAGCACGTGAAGCAGTTGGTATGATACAGGTTACCCATTGCCTGGCAAGCCTGGCTTGCTCCATACACACCTTTTCCACACTTTATACAAATACCTACAAAACAGAAAGAGAATCAAAGTTAAAACCCTCAGCAGCTCCTAAAAACAGCTCCAGGCTGTTGATTCACAACACTCATGATACCCCCCATCAGGCCCTAAATCAATGAGCTCCTCACTCTGAATAGATTCAAGTACCCAAGAGAACAGCAGGCGGCTGGAGGGAAACAAATGCATGGAAATTAACCCAAAATTAAGGGGGGCAAGCCTCTGCTGGTGTTTCAATCCATGGAGACTGAGGCTAGCTAAGACAGAAATCCAGAGGAGGCAGGTGCAAACAGAAAGGATAAAAAAATCTACACTCTCTGCAAATAACTCAGCTTACCAAGAAATAATTCAGTGGGACCTTCACAACTAAGTGCTCCACCACAATATATTCAACAATCACTAACAAAACAACAGTTCAGTCCAAATCCAAAAGGTTTCTCTTTGCCCCTCTCCAGAAATGCAACACCAGGAGTGTTGGTCCACAGCGAAAGCCACACGGTACTGGAGGAGTGGATCTATCAGCCACATTTATTATCTGCTTAACTCTCTGTTCACAGAGCATGTAAACCCCCAAACAAAACCTGGCACCCTACAACACAGAAGAGCAAAGTTTCTTCCTTCCTCAGGGCACAAATGCTACTCGAGTGGGGTCAGAAATTCACCTTTGCTGCCCAGGCCTGCCCTGGGCGATGCCAGGGATGGCTCCCAGGGAGTCCTCAGCAGACCAAAGCACAAGGAGCCAACACAGCACTGGCAAAGTCAGTGGTCAGCTCCACACACGGCAGACTCACAGGGAAAGTCATGATGTCAGTAAGCTCTACAAAGAGGCAATTTTGAGGTGGTTTGGTTATTTTTGGTTTTTTGTTTGTTTTTTTTTTTTTAAAGCTGTTTCCTCACAGTTATAGTTTTAAGAGTCTATTGCCTATGCATTTATTTCTACCTATGCATAACCTCTTTTAAAGCGAAACCAGAGCAGAGAGATAATTCAAGAATCACTTTGGTTCTGTATTCCCATGAAGAAGAAATGAAACTCTGGAGAATCCACATTGTTCTGTCACACACTCAGAACTACTGACTTTTAAGTTTTTCTGAGATGTCCATTGGTCTCTACTCCATTGCAGCAGGACAGTACATCTCAAGTCAAGGCTGTATGATCTTTTCTTAAATACTACAGTAGAAAATAAAAAAATGAGATTTTTGCCTCACACAACTCTAAGAAACTGCTGAGTTCCATGTGCTGTTTGAGGCCCTATTTCTACAAATGCAATGCACAAGCTGACATTAATCACTGGCATCAACAAAACTGCTAATACACTCAAGAGCCTAGGAACTCAAGAATATACAAAACTGGGCTTTTATCACCCAGAATTCTCCCCTGCTGTGCTGTGAACATTTTATACACATCGATGGAAAACACAAAATCTGGCCATGCCAAAACAACACCATTTCTGAAACTGAACTGCTTCAGGGCAGTGCAGCACAAGCACAAACACCTGTAGGGGCTGTGTAGGATGATCAGGTTAAATGGGATACTGGCAAGTACATACACAGGACTAATGCCAGTATTTAAATGGAAAGACCATTCATTAAACCATGGGTTTCTTGGTGTCTATACCATTAATTCCCTTATTTCACATCATGAAGGGAGATCAGCCTTTCATTCAATAGCTCAACATCCTGGCACAGTGTTGCCATTTTAGACTGTGAACATATTTGTCAAATGAAATGATAATTTTAAAAAAAAATCTAATAATTACTATTTTTAAATATTAAACCTGATCTCAGTATTTTAGTGAAGCAACAACTATAAGTTTAATATTAGCAGCTAACAATGTCTCAAGCTAAATGTGTAATACAAACTAGCTGCCAACTAGATCCATCAGTTTATTGCAAACAAAGTGCTAAGAAAATGCCAATCCTTAGGCTAGCTCAGCCCTGACAGGAGAAATGGGAATTTCGGAACATTTGTTGCCTTATCCAAGGCTGCAATTTATTTATTTATAGCCAAATGTTATGGAAAACCCCTGCTATTTGCCATGAGTTAATGGTTAACTGATCAAAGATGGCTATTGATTACTGTGGGCACTGTGATTGGAAAAGGTCCTGCGAGGCAGCAGCTGCAGGAATTCCTCCCAGCAGAGCACAGCACCCACCAACCTGCTCTGTCCCATCTCATTCCAGGAGCTCTGCAGTGATCCCAGATCCCGAGACAGGGTAGGAGGGGCTGCACACCCACAGGGAACACAAAGTGCACACCTGGAACAAGCCTCCTCTTGCTTCTGTTCCCTACTCCGTTGAGGTTTCAGTTCACTCCTGGTAGGGCAGAGAAAAGCTCTCCCAGAGCTCCCCAGATACCTGCACGCTTCTTGCCCAGCTTTTGATGCCAACCATGTACCTGGGGACTGGCAGCTATTGACAGTCTGACTGTGAGGTTATGCTGAGAGACCTATAACACCTACATTTTCCCATTTACACTTCATACTACCCAAAGAGGAGCAGAAATCCACAGCCTGTAGTTCTCTGGCATTTCTGTCTATGAGCTCTCATGTACAAATCTACTACAGCCCAAACTGCTTTGATAAATGAAAGTTATTACCTCATTTCTTTGCCATTGCTCCACTGAACCATGAGCAGCAGAAGAAGGATTTATTGTGGATATTAAACTTGCATTGGCCTCTCCAAGCAAGTGATTCGTTAGGAGCAGCTGTCAGTTTGTTAACTTGTTTGCTCTAAGAGACTAGTCATTAACTCCAGGAATGAGTGACCATGGAGATGATTAGCATGCTAAAAAAGCCTATGTAAAATTCCACAAATGTATACTGGAAAATGTATATGCAGCTGCAGTGTGAGTGGTGTGAGTTCATAAGTGCCCAGGAAAAGCCCTGACTACATGGCAATTCAGGTCTGGTTTTCCACCAGTCACAGCCCAGATTGCACACTGCAAGCTTGTGAAAGCCTTGACAAGAACTACATCACTTTTTCCCCCCCATATTTAATTCCCAAGCTTGTTAAAATGCCTATGAATAATGTTCAACTACAGCACAAGCATGTCTTGTTTCTAACACTCCACTTGACATGACTTCAGATCAACCACTTCAGCCTTTATAGGATTCCTTGCCCCTCCCAGCACCTCTGTTTTAAGCAGTCAGCTGTACCTCCAGCTCTTTAACACATCAACTCTTACGTTTCCACCCAAGTCATCAGCTCCCTACAGAGCTGGTGTCTCTCTTTAGCTAGAAAAAGCTGTTACAAGATGTTGCATATACCTAAAGTTTGCCTGAGAAGGAGCACAGAGTCACAGCATTCCTTGGCTGCAGTGGTGTTTGCATCCTCATAGAGTGTTTAACCAAAGAGAGAGACTGAACAAACACACTGTGGACCACAGCAGCAGATGACCAGCACAAATGATATAAAAAGGAGTTCCCAGGGACTCCCTGCTGGAGTTTGCTACAGCACAGGGCCAGTGCTCCCCACACCTTTAAGCAGGCCACTTCACTGAGCCTGAACAGCAGTCCACCACCATCTCTGGACACGAGCCAGGAGAGCCTCCAGCACTGTGGGCAACAGAGCTGTCAGAGGCACGGTGCTCCCTGGGTAACTCATGCACCACCAAACACTGTCAGCACAAGCAGACAATCAGACCGGTATTTTCTGATGTAGGCAGTGATTTTGCTCCCAACTCAAGACCAAATGCAATGCATTATAACAAGCCAAGTGTCAGCAACAACCTAGAGAAGATGTTAAAGCTGTATGATTTGCTTCGGTGTGTACTTGTAAGAGTTCCCTGTAGCACCCTATGCATTAGAATGTTGTCCAGTGTACAGCTAATCCTGGGATGCTCTTTTGACCATGCCAGTACAGGCTGGTACTTTATACAGACTTCCCAAGGCACCCGGAATTCGGAAAAAGGCTGTAGAAAAAGGTTAAATGCAGAATGTAACCTGGCAGGTAAACGACCACCTTTGGCCAAGCTCTGTCCTCAGACACATGTGGAATTCAGGCTGTGCCTAATGCCATCCTTACGTAACCTGAAGGCAGAGGTTAGCACAAATGCAAGAAAGTGGTACCATATGGCCTCTCACCTTCAGCAGCAGCAGCTGTGGGAGCCAGGGGAGAATCTGGCTATGGAAACCCTGACACAGCTCAAAGGATGAGCTGCAGCTTACTGTCTTATGGCCACACCGTGGCTGTAAGATCTACAGGATAACTGCTACATGCTGCCTACAGCAGAAAACAACCAAGCCCTGTCATCAAGAGTTATGGTAAAGCTAAAATTAACAACTAACACATGGCCACAGATGACTCCCTCCCTGCCTCTTGCAGTTCTGTTAATGCTGCAGTGCTGGGAAAAGGGTGGGTGAACATCACACTGGGCCGCTGCAAAATCCCTCTCAGACAGGGAAAAGACCATCTCTACACGAGACCCCAGTGAGATTTTCCACACCTGTGGCCTACCCAAGGACAGGGCAGAGACATGGAACCTACTGCCCTTAAGTGGGAAGAAAAAAGGAGGAGGGAAGCCTGAACTCAGCTCAAGAAAACGAAATGCAGCAAGAGTGGCCAAGCTACAAGAGCAGGAGGGGCTGTGGAGGGGCTGTGTCAGACCCTGGAGGTGCCACTGCCATGGGAGGTGTTCCCACCCTGCCTGCAGCCAGTGATCCCACTCCTGGGCACAGCAACGCAGGGTGTTGCTGCTGCCTGTAAGGAATGTTGTGCTCGGGAGCCAGGCAAACAGGGAAACAGCAGCGCTGCCCCCGGCCCGGCAGTCCTGCCAGCGCTGCCACAGCACCTGCCCGAGCTGAGGCAGCTACTGTGCAGACATCCTGCAGGGGTGGGAGAGGTGACTTCAGGGGAGAAAATGCTCCTTTTCCTTCCAGCAACCACAGGAGGAGGGATCTCCTGACACACAGTCATCCCCAACCAGACACAGAGAGAAGGAACGAGGCACCTGCGCGGGGCAGAGCCAGGCAGGAATGAGGGAGGCAGCCCAGGAAACCCTCCAGCCCTCACCACTGTGGAGGGCTTTAGCCTGTTACCTGGCAGATACCTTGCAATGCCCCAAGGATTGAATATCTAATATAAAGTCTGGTATGTACAAGTTGTGAATAAATATATCCTGGACACACTCAGCAGCACATCCTGTGATGAGAATGATGGAGGGACTGCCTGGCTAAGCTACAGGCGCTGCCCTCTGCCCCAGAGGAAGATCAGAAGACACCGCAACTTGAATTAATGTTAAAAATGACAGACTAAAAAAAAAGTGGGAAATGCTCAAGTAAACATTTTAAGCTTCCCTCCCAAGCCCCCAGCCCATCCACATCTGGCACCACAACACCCCACAGCCAGGAGGGATCCGACCCCATCCAGTAACACAACTCTGGTTTGCAAGTACCCAGATGCTCCTTGCAGTGACTGCTGGAGAAGGCTAAACTGGAGAAGCATGGGCCACAACACCTGACACAAATCACAGCTTAAGCAAAGCAGGACAAGAAGCAGGCTGTGGACTGTGAAACTTTTTGTTGTCCGCTGTTAAACCCTTAGTGAGATTGCCCCACGACCTTGCTTTCCTCCTCAAGGAATAAACCAATAAACTACTTAGGCCCTTGAGATATATATTGGCTGACTTGAAAAGATCTCCATCACTTTCAGTGACTGCCTGCTACAGGAGGCTTTCCTCAGGCTTGAGGCAGGATGACTTGTGTAGAACTCTAAGCAGAAAATCAGAATCTGAGATTAATTTATGTCGGTTACAAATGCTGCAAAGTCCACATTCACGGGAGGTTCTCAAGAAGCAAAGCTCCAGGTTCTAACTCCAGCTCCTGGAAAACCTTTCATTACCTCCACTCTGCCTATTGCTTACGAGGCTGTGGATTGTGTAGGACAGAGATACTGGAGAGGTCATGGCCATGAAGGAAGGCACTGGGACAGTTCCAGGAATGACAGTGCTGATCAGGGCCAAGCTCCACCTGCCTAAGGGGTCGTGTTGCCAGCAGGGCTCAGCCCATTCCTGCTTGCTTTTAAAGTAGCCATCCACAGTCAGTTCTGTTTTGTCATTAACTTCCCGAGTTTCAAATGCAGGATGAGGTGATGGACAAGTGCTTGGAACATAGAAGGCTGTAGAAACAATTCTCCAACACCACCCTCCCTGACTCTGTATTTTTAGCAGCTCTGAGCCCAGGGCATGTCTGTGCTGTGAATTAAGCCATGGCAGCTCCAGGTCAGCACTGCCGAGTGGGAGATGCCATGGGAGCCGGTATCAGCTCTGATTAGCAGCTGCTGGAAACTGGAAGGTTTTTGTTACTGTTAAAGTAGATCCACCCAGTGGCACAGTGAAAGCCCGAAGCTAGAACAGCACATGCTTCTTGCTTCATACAGTATGTGAAATTCCTGCTCTGAACCATGAAATACTGATGCTATCTGCACAGGGTTCATCCTGCTCCACAGCCTGCAGAGCTCCCTTTGTGTGCATCCCACTGCCGCACAAGGCACAGCACAGTCCCATTGTTCTGCCTCGTGTTTTAGTTACACTGACACTTGGTTTACAAATATTCATTCATTTCTCTACTTCTTGATTTAGTGCATGGTAGTTCCAGGATGATTTATACTTCTTACTTGGCATTTATAGAAAGATCTTTTTGCTAGTGAGGCAATGAACTGGAAGACGGAGCAGTTCTCGTGGCTGCCCTCTCGTCTGTGCCCTTTGGCTTTGTCTGGGATTCACAGCTCAGCTCACTGCTCAAAGCTCATGCTCAAGTTGACAACCATGGCACAAGGGGACTTGCAAATAACTTTAGCAACCAAAGTATTAAGCAAAAATAAAAGACAGAGAGGAAAATCGTGCTTGTAAAAGTACCTTGTGAATACTGTGATTAGCAAAGCAAGGAGACAGATACAGCTGGGTGGTGAAGGAGGGCACCACTGGAATGGATGACTTGGAGGGAAAAGTGTGTCTGTAAAGCACCTTTCCTGTCCTGCTGCCCTCCACTGCTGGACATCTGAAGGCTGTGGACATGCACCCTCTTCCACCCCAAAGGGACCAGGTCAACAAGGCCCTTCAGCTCAACCCACACTTACTTCGCCTGGAACACAGTGAGTGTAATCACACACACAATTCAGCCTATTTGAGGAGTGTAAAATTTCTAGAACAGTGGTAGTAGCAATGAGGGGAAGACAGACTAGGGTCAGGAAAACTGGTGCTTGTACAACTGCTAGGAGAGGAGGACACACTACCACATCCAGAGTCGCCAGGCGAGCCCAGCAGACACACACACAGATCCCACAGCCAGCAGAAACGAGCAATGCTCCTGCAGGTCCTAGTTTTAGTCCAAAAGGTCTAATACCAACATCTAAAGCTCCACAGTGCCCCAGGGCCAATTTCTTGTTGAGAATCTGGTGTAAAAGCACTAGGGGCATTCACCCGGCTGCATCCTTGAAGTGAGTTAGGAAGAGGGCAGACCTTCCCACTGCATATCCCAATAAATGGGTAACAGAAGAAGTGGCACTTCACAGATGGTGGTAGAAAAGATGAAAAAAAAAAAACTACTTGGTTTTTAATAGCATGGATACTGCAATTTATACCAGTGCTTTAACTGCTGGTTGTACCAGCTGGAGATCACCTGAGCTGTGGGGTGAGATGCTTGTCAATGCCATCACTTCAGACTTTGGCACAATGCAGGTCAGACTGCAGGCCTGCTAAGGTTTATTTAAGCTGTTTCCAGTGGCAGGTTTACAGACATTGAGACAGCTTTAGTACAGTAAATAATAATAAAATACTTAAACCTTATATTGTCATCACCTTTCCTTTGTGCTTACTGATGCCACACATTAACAATACCATATTTATCTACACATTGCAGGTTTTTCCTATAGAAGTGACAGTGTTCACAGTATGGAAACAGCCAGAAACTCTACTGTACCAGCCTCCTTTTCCAGTTTTGACTTTCTTAGTTGCCTTTAGTCTCTGTGTCTTGGCTCCTTTCTATATTAAATATGAGTCACTGACACCTGTGTGGTCTTCAGAGAAAAGGCCTTCTGAGATGACATGGAAAAGACAGAATCAATTTAAATGCTTCAGCTTACAAAAATCTGTGCAACCAGGTAACAGTAGTGATACTGAGAGCACCATCAATGCAGTCCAAATACCCTGAACTCCACAGCATGTCAGAGCTGCAAACATCAGCTGCACAGACGTCAACTTGGAGAAACTTTTCATTACATTCTCCTGACACTGCACGTATGAGTCATCACTGTAATATATGGCACAAAAAGGTCATATATTACAGCTGCCTTCCTTGACATATTTCAAATGGGCTCATGATTAAACAAGGAGACTAGTCTAAAAGTTTCCAGGTGCACTTTTCTATTTTCTTAGATAACTGGGCTATTTCCAGAAGGAGCATGACAGTCTGGAAAGCCATGGCATTACGTAACACACTGGTTCCAAATTCAGCAGCAACTTCCACAGGCACTGCAGCCCTACATCTCCAGCACCCACCCTGCAAAGGTGCTCACACCGACTCACTCGTTCTCACCTGCCACAGGGAGGTTCTTCAGCACTTCCAGAGGCATAAATAGCTTTGCTTAAACAAAAGCACACATATAAGTAGGTATTATACCAAACTGTTTAGAAAGGCTGAACTACACACTTTAGGAAAGCTGGAAATGACTTAAAAACCTGTCACCTTGACCCTCTGAACCAGTTTTTTTCAGTCACTGCAAGTCAAGTGACTCAAGGATGCTTTTAGAACATGAGGAGGAGGAATGTACCTTTCCGTAAGGACACCCTGCAGGAACAACAGTTTCAGAAAGGAATTTGTCATATATTTCTCCCACCTTTAGCTCATGAGGACTTTGGTTCTGAAGTACCTGGCAGGCCTCACCTGCCCCACCTTGGCTACAGTGAAAGGCTCAGTCTCCTGTGCAGCTGTGAGGCTCAGCCCAGGGAGGGGCTCAGTGTTACTGCAAACAGCCCCACTCCTCTCCTCCAGTGGGACAGGAAGACATTCAGACCATAAGAAAAGCCTGTCCTGATGTAGCAAGTTGAAAAACCCTTGGGACAGCTGGTCAAATACAGCTCCAGTGACATGTAAACAGGATATTCTAATTTTGCCTCCTCTACCTTCGGGAAACACTAACACCAAATGCTATATATTTAAGCTCATTTCCTTCCTGTGGATCCGACTGGGAGAAGAAAAAAAGTAAAAGTTAGAAAATCAACACCCAAAGCTGCCCATGGGTTCAGCCGCTCTCCAGTGCAGACCTAAGGCAAACAAGTGGTGGATGTTCCGAGCTTTAGTCAGACTCCTGTCTACAGGGATTCCCGCCAGAGGACAACTCTGAGCTTCACATATCCATGGAAGGACCTGAGCTCCGCTCTCCCCTTCAGTGACTTGCTCCCCATGGCAGCTGTGGCCACACAGCACCACCCAGACCTGTAGGAGTGGACACATTCTTGCTTGACAGTGACCCTTCTGCTGAGGTGGGCGGCAGTTCCAGGGACTGAACAAACCCAGCTTTACAACTCTTAGTGCCATAGAAAAAGATGCCACAAAGTGTAAAGTACTGATAGTTTACTCACATTGGCAAGATTTCTGCTAGGTCAGGTATTGTTTGTCTGGACTGCTTTGACTTTTTGCTGGATCAGGTATTGTCAGTCCTGGCTCAGGTAACAGTCTGCTCTCCAGCAGCTGGCGTGAACTCCAGGGTACGTGATCTGTCTGGAGAATTCCACAGAATGTGAACACACACTTGATCCGCATCCAAACAGTATCCAATGATCCAGAAATGCACAAATATCACACACAGGACCATCCCTCCATCCCTCTCCCCTGCTTTGACCCTGACTGTCACTTGACATGAAATGGGAGCAGAGTGGGTATAAAAGGCCAGAAAATTGGGGGGGGGGGGGGGGGAAGAATAACACAGTTTTCCCTGGAAGGAATGGGAAGTAGAAAGATGGGCTTGGTCATAGCACTAACTGAGTGTACAGGCAGAGGCAACACATACTTAGTTGTGTGCTCTCTCCCACCTAGTGACAAACCATCAGCCAGAGCTGGCAGACTGCGTGTGTACAAACACACTTCTTTTGTCACCCACCTTTTATACTCTCGTGGCTCCTCTGCAGAACCCAGACACTGAGGAGACAATGCACAAGACACTGACCAGCAAGTCAGCTCAGGAAGGACCTGGCATAAAAGGTAAACCCCAACCATAAAAGGGTTTTGGCATCATCTGCTCTTGTCACAACCTGCCCACTGCACCTGCAGCCAAAGCCTTGGCCCATGGATGGAGAAACCTGCAACCACTTCAGCTGAAGTGCTAAGCTGCTCCCGTTAAGGAACACATGTCCTGCAAACAGTGAAGACCCTGTGGCCTCAATGGCTAATGTCAAAGGCCATTTGCTTTAGGGCAGAAAGGATTTATCTTTCCAAGTGGTCATCGTGCACGGTGACATTGGTGCCCAACAAGTCTTGTCTTCACGAAACAGCTGCAACCAGCACTGCAGGACCCAACCACGTTTCAGGGCAGAACTAACACTGGGTGCCTTCTCCACACTCACCCTACTCACCATCTCCACACCAAGACAGCCAGGCATCTGCTTTTCAAGCTGGCTTTTGAAAGATGGACTCCCCTTCTTGTGGAGCTGGATGCCAGACTCAAGTCAAAGTGACGAACAAGAGACAAAATGCTCTTCTCTCCCACTCCTGACACCCCACCACTCAGACATCTTATTTCGCGAGTAACTCATCAGCTCCACCACCCACAGTCACAAGATAGCAAAGGAGTTGTGCCTAAATTTCTCTCAACACTTACAAAATACAGCTAAAGCACAGTGGGGAGCAAACTCCCCTGGGACAATTATTCCTTAAAAATCTTTCTAGAAGCAACCAAAAAGCAAACTCAAGAACTGCAAAAAAAGCAGGGAAAGAGTGAGCAGATAGAAAGCCTGAAGGGTTAGGAAGGTAATTTGCCACGTTGTTAGCTACAGCAAATATCTCCAAATAAATGTGACCTTACGCAGTTCATCATCCAAACCTCCCTTCTCCATTGTGAAAGGTTACACAAAGTGGTGAAATGTTAGCTAATTTACGTCTTAGAGGACTGGCTAAAAACTAACATAAACCTGTAATCTTCTCCTAATTTTAAGTGAACACTTAACTGATATGAGAAGCCTCTATTCACAGCCACTAAAAGGAGCATTCATTCCTCTTGACATCATCCCTGTACTGTTATGTCTTGATGCAATTTTCAACAGCAGGTGAAACCACTAAAAATTGGAAACAGTGTGAGAAATTTCCCTCTCTCTGGTTTTAATTAAAATACTCAACAAAACAGAAGTGATAAAGAGAGGTAACTCTTTCCACCTCAGCTGTGCTGGCTCTTCATCCATCGTTGCAGAGCCCAGTGCAAACCCCACATGCAATGTCAGTGGTAAATATTTTCCCTACTACTAAAGCAGTGGTTCAGATTAGGATCATGACAAAAGCAATAAAAGATAATTCACATATGATTATGATCTAGTGGTAACTGTTGGGTGCCCTTTTAAGCTCCAGAAGATCCACCTGAGAAGTGGGTACCAGAGGAGCTGCGACTGGGAAGCTGGATGAGACCTGAGCTTCCATCTGGGCACGGGGTGGGAGCTGCCACATCTCCCACCCAGGACTACCCACACCAGAAGCTGACACAACCCACTCCCAGCCCCTCATTCAGACACAGCTCTTGTGGGCAAACTGCCCAGACACTGAGGGTGGACAGGGTATGTGGGCACCCAGCTGCCAGGTGGATGTCCAGGACGTGCCTTCAGCTTCAGAATCCCTGTGATCCAAGGCAGTTGGGTGTGAACACCAGCTCAAGATGCTGTTGGCTTCCTCTGCCACAAGCACACACTGCTGGCTCGTGTCCACTGGACCCCAGAGGGCCTTTCTGCAGAGCTGCTTTCAGCCAGTGTGTCCCCAGCTCATGGCACTGGGTGAGGCTCTTGCTCCCCAGGGGCAGGACTTGGCACTGCCCTTTGCTGGACTCCCTGAAGTTCCTGTTACCATATTTCTCCAGCCTGTCAAGGTCCTGCTGAACTACACCACATCCCTCTAGTCTATCCAGCACTCCTCCCGGTGTAGTACAATCTCCAAGCCTGCTAGAGGGGGACTGTCTCAGTTTAACAAGTTTACAACTTAGAAATTAAGAAACTTCAGGTGGAAGTGTGGAAAAGGAAAAGAAACGGCTTTTTATCAACAAAATCTGAATAAACAACAAATGGTGCAATCAAAAACTTCAGAAGAAACAAAACTAAGTCTTAATTCCCCAGGTGGGGGGAGAGAAAACCCACAGCAACCCTCATCCCCTCCCTGATTCCCCCCGTCCTGGGAGAAACAGACTGGGGGGAATGGGAAAAACAGGACACTAGGGAAAAATTCCAACATCTCTTTTCAAAACTATGACAAGTACCCTGTCCCATCATCCAGGTGTCAAACAGTACTGACTTCTAAGATGCACCAGCAGTGACCCGACCTCATCTCACTGGTCACAGCTCTGAGTTCAGCACCTTAACCAGCTTTCAGTCCATCTCACCATCCACTTATCCAGCCTGTATCCACCAGGTTGTCTAGAGGGATATTATGGGTGACAGCATCAAAAGCTTTGCTAAAGCTGAGCTCAGTGACCACTCCTCCCCCAATTCACCAAGCTCTCCCTCACAGAAGGCCAGCACAGCACCCTGTTCCACGTTCCCTGGTCTTCCTTTTGCTAATGCATCTGCAGAAGCACTGCACTTCTCGACTCTCACACCTCCAGACGAGCTCTGTCTCTCCTGACCCCAAGCATGTGTACTCTGGCAGTATTTTTATATTCCTCCCAGGTCACCTGTCCCTGCTTCCACCTCTTACACTTATTCAATCCTTTTCATCTCCTTTTCAGAGCTCCTTGCTCATCCATGCAGGCCATGCAGGCCTCCTGCTGCTTCCTGCATGTCAGGATGGAGCATTCCTGAGCTTGGAGACTGCAATCCTTGAAAATCAACCAGTTTTCTTGGACCCCCTTTTCTCTTTTCCCTTGCTACTTCAGAACTCCTGTAAGTCAGTAAGGTACAGAGCTTATATTCAATATTTGAAGTCAGGTCAGTCTACAGAAATGCTCTCCCCTTTTGAAGGTACTCAAAGAGTCTGGACTTCAGTTTTCAAGTAAACTCTTCCTGTCTAAATTCACAACAAAATGCCATGGGTAAGTAAAGAGCTACCCATGAATATTTACACACTAAATGCCCACTCAGAGATTTAACTCCCCAGTGGATTCTCTTTGGACTTACAAATAAGCATAAATACATTTTTAAGCCTGACCTTTAATCAAAACATTCCAGATCAGTGTGTAAATCATTCAGCTGGATTTTTTCCTTCTCGCATGTTAAATCACTATAGCACAGCCTAATGCAACCATTCCCTTAGTTGCACCAAAGCCCCTTTGAAATCTCTCACTGTATCCACTAAGAAATAGGTTCCTCAATGTTCCCTTTAAAAAAAAAAAAAAAAAAATCAAACCAAACACAACCCCCAAAACTTATCTTTTGAAAACTAGCTAAATGAATTAGTCTAGCTGTTGGGTTTTTTAAATTTATTCTCGCTTTTTTAGATTACTAGAGCTTTTGTTTCCAGATGAATATAGCCTCTTATGTAATTATATCCATGAAAATAAGGGTAGCTTTTACTAAATCAGTGACAAGTCTCTCTACTGTGTTTCCTCTGTAAGGTTAAGAGTGAAGTACAAGTTGGTACTGAGCTGGTGCCTACACATCCCTTGCTTCTCCCACTGGTGCCTTTGAGAGATGAATGATTTTATAATTTCTGGAGAGGAGCTAATGTTCTTTAGAGAAGGAATCATTGTTTATCCTCAATTAAAACAGCTTGTGCTTCACTCCAGTACCAGTCACAAACCACCTTCTCTCGTTGTCTTTCACCACAGGAGAGAGATGTCTCTTCTGGAAAAGCAAAAAGCCCGGAGGGATCACCCAAAGTGGTTGTTCCCCGTTGGTTTTCAGCTGATGGGAGGCACAGCTTTTATCCTGCAGTGCAGTCAGTGACTCAGCTGACAGCCATGGCTGGTGTGCCAAGTGCTCTGCTTTTCCCTGCTTCCCACCTCCAGGGAAGCCTCCATGGCACACCAGGTAGGAAGAACATGTCTCTCTTTCCCTGAACCAACAGATGCTCAGTCAAGGTGTGTGCTGTCATCTAAGTTAGCTGAGCAACTTGCACCTCACCATGAAAAAAAGCTGTTTTCCTCTGCAGTGAGAGGTTTAAATCCCGGCCAGTACCTCAGTCCTTCACCTGCTGAAGTAGGGATAGCTCAGCATCTGCTGCCAGCAGGACCTTCAGCTCAGACCCAAAATCCTGGGTGTCCCCCAGGCTCCAGCCTCCTCTGCCCCTGCACAAGAGCCCAGGGCACCACCTGCTACTGTTTCTTAATGACCTGATCATGGACCTTTTGAGAGAAAACTTGAACTGTTTTATTCCTATTTAGGATTAAGCTTGTCCTCTGTCCTGATCTACCCTCCAGCGTGCACAGAACAGAAACACCCTTATCTCACTTCTTCCCTCCCCCCTGTGCTTAGAAGTTGTGCCCTGGCCCTGAGCTGCAGGATGAAAACAAACATGCAACTGTTTGTTCCAAAACGGTCACACCTGACCTTGGAGTCAGTCTTACCCTAATTTAGATCCCAAGAAAACACTTATTCTGTTGTCTTAAGTCAACTGCTTGGTGAGAAACTGTAACTTGCACAGTCAAAAAAATTCAAATAATTTGTTTGCAGGCTCGTTGAACACTTTTTCTGGCTGGTAACTGATTTTTTGGGGAACGGTAAGTGTTCCAGCAGGAAATGGTGTGTGCAGAACTGAGCCTGCACAGCAGTGTACCCAAGTCCCAGATCTTCCTTCGAAGCAGGAATCTCTCTCCAGCATTTAGGGAGATTTTTTGCACATCATGGTCATCTGGATGTGCAACTCTTGTCCCCTGAGAAGGGCACACTCCCATTCTTCTCCCTGCATTTTCGTTGCATCCTAATCAACTTCACAACACGTAAAGTAAAATTAAAGTTATGACCTAACATTCCCCCGCAGTGCCTCTATAATTTGGTGCCCTGCTCAAATTAAAACCAAAGTGGTTTTATCCCACTTTCAGCTCAGCCCTGGTACCAGTGCTCGTGGAGCAACAAATATTGCCTTGAAATGGCAAAAGCCCAGAAAACAGTGGGGAGACACAAATGCACAGGCATGAGCTTCATAATAAAGGTGAAATAATGTATTTCTCAAAATTTAGGCAAATGTTACCAATGTATTTGCCAGAGCTCTCAGCAGCCCCTTCTCCTTTTCTTGAGAATCAAATTTCTCTCTCCCATTTTACACACTGGATAGGAACACTAGGTCAAAAGCTTCCTAAAAGCACGTGCTGGTGAGCAGTGGGCATTCTCAGAGTGACTCACCCTCTATTCCCTCCCACCCCACCACTGCACACCTTCCTCTCTGCTTTTAAGTACCACAGAGTGACCTTGAGGACCAGAGCAGCCAAATCCTTGCAGAAGCCTGGTCTCTGCACAAGCCCACATAGGCCTTGTCTTTGGGAGTTGAGAGGGGACAGGAGTCAAGGCAGGGACAACCCCCACCCAAAGATCAGAGGAGAGAAGAAAGAAACTCTGACAACTGGTATCACCCAACGTGCCCAGCACCCTCACCCAACGTGCCCAGCACCCTCACCCAACGATGCAGGATGAGACAGCTGGAAGAAGAGGCACCTGGATGGAAAAGGGGAAAGTGGAAAAATTCTTTGCCACTTGGTACCCTGACACCTGTGGTGTCACATCGAGCTAATGTCTGTGCCTGGTCCTGTGCTCTCAGCAGCCTCCCAGAGCCCCCCTCACCCCCCAGCACTGCCCTGACCTCCACAGGTGGGGTTCAGCTCCACGATGGAACAACACCCAGCACTGCTGGGGGTCAGGACACTCAGTCCCCAGCCCTGCTCCCATCCAGCCACAGCGGCCTTTGGCAGCCCCTCAGCCTGTCATCCCATCTGCAGAGCAGGGTTAGCAGTTCCCAGGCAGGCACCCCGTGTGGACTGACCAATTTGGGAATGGAAGAGCTCCAAGCCAATATTCGTTATTCAGGGCGTACTTAGTCAGAAAAGTAAAACTAAGTCCTTCCCCTGGCCCTTGCAACACTTCCCTTCTCCAACCTGGCAATAATCCAACACAGGGTTTCCCAATTCTGCCAGTCCAAAAAGCAAACACCCAGTCATTTCAAAGGAAGTTGTGCCCACAAAGGAGCCCAAGATTTGGCCTTCAGCTCAGGAGCTCTGTGTGTTTTGTTTTGTGGGTTGTTTTTTTCCCTCTTTCATGAGCTACAGAGGTAAAAGTGAGACGGGGGTGCCCAGCCAGAGCCAGGCCACCCCTGTGGCCAGGGGGGTTTGAGCTGCTCCACACTCCTGCCCATCATTCCTCCTGCCACCCCATGGGGAAGCCAGGCAAAGCCCCTGGAGGTGGGAAGCAGGGAAAAGCAGAGCTTCACACACTTGGCACACCAGGAAGCTGATTTGCAACTCTGCACTTGGCACTTCTTCAAAGTGTTTTCTTTGGGAGAGCCTCTGGGGAATCACCTCTTTCTGGGATGGTTCTTCACTGACCTGAACACCTCCCAGGTGTGGAACAGGGGCTGAGAAAGCCTGTTCCCAAAAGAGTTAACAGCAGTTTGCTCTTCTATAGCATGCAAGGCTGTTTCAGCTTAACCCAAGCCACCCCTTCTCTTTTCACATTTTCTTAATAGGTCAGGGAGGTTTTTTTGGGTCTGACTTTTTAAAAAGTATGGTCTGGCACTCCAGAGTCATTCCATCCCACGTGGAATTGCCCCATTGCTCTAGGGCAGTGTGGGATTTGGTGAATGAATTGCCACATCTCTGCTCTGCCAGAAACTACTGCAAGGGGCAAACCTTGCCTGTGCTGCATTCAAAGCTCCAAGCCCAAACCAGCCGTGGATTTGATTTCTCTTCTCTCTCTGAACTGGGCAGTGACCTGTTTCCAGGTGTTGCTTGTGCCCTGCACCACTCTTCAAGACTGGCAACACTTTCCAGCACAGTCACTCTCACCAACCTCACACAGCAATGTCTCCCTCAAAACTAACATACAGAAGGGCTGGGAGATTCTCTGTGTGGACCAAGCAAAACAACCAGCTTTTTTCTAATTGTTTGTAAGCCAGCATCTGAGACCAGCACCTGATGGCTGCCAAAAGTTCATTAAAAAACCATAAGTTGTCATTAGTTTCTTGGGAAAAAAAACCCCAAAAGGCAACCAAAGGAAGCAACTGGCAACAATACTGAGAGCCCCCAGCACCTCCTGAGCACACCCAGGGTCAGGGTGATCTCTGCAACCACCTGCAGGGCAGTGGGAACAGGGGGCACCTGCACCACCTGTGTCTGTGCCTGTCCTCCGCTCTGTGCACCCTCTTCAGGTTTAGGTCTGGATACCTGTAAGGACTTCTGTTCTGGGCAGAAGACAAAAGGAGAAAAGCAGAGGATGCACAACTTCACTTTGGGACACATCCTCTATCCCAACACATGCATCTTCCACCCATCTCCTGTGAGCAGAGCAACTTGGGAACTCTGTGCTAAGAACTGACTTGGTACAAGCTGAAAAGGTCAGCAGGACAGAGCATCACAGCCCTCTTTTACAGCATTGACTCCACCTGTTCTTTGTTAGTTACATCACAATTTGCAGGAAATTGGTGCCTGTCTGTCAGATACCACATTCCCAGACAAACTGCACATCCCTTTTACAGCCCCAACCCAGAACAGTGATGACACCTGACCATTCCATGGTGGGCATGACCTGGGAGGTGCAGAGGCTGCTGGACAAGTCAGGGAGAGAAACATGGCAAGGGTAAAACACTGATGTGAATTTACTTATTCCCTGATCTCTGTGGTGTAATGAAAATAATTAGAGACGACTCCAAGAAACAAGTCATTCATGCCCTCATGACCTAAACAGGACTGTCATGAATGAGGTAGCACTGGATTTATCACGTGTTCCATCTTCTAAATAAAATTGTAATTAGTTAATGCCTTGCATGAATTTTATTTTGAGATGCCTTGAGGAGTTCTTTCCCCCTATGTCAAGGCACTAAGATCTGCACCCGAGTCATGGGGGGTTTCCAATGGAGCAAGTGCATCCCTTGCTCTGAACCACTTCACAGGGCTGCACCACAGAGGTCCAGCCCTGCTCTAGCCAGGAAGAGGTACAACAAGCCAACACACTTTCCAAGACAACTGGCTACTGACCTACACCTCAAAAAATTACATGCTTATTTCTCAAACCAGCTCAAAATTTGGACTCTAACACACTTGATTGGTGTGCAGATCTGGTTTCCATTGAGTGTTTAGATCTGGGAAACATGGCTTTGATTAAAAGTGGGCAACCCCCCAACTGCAGAGAATTTTCACATAACTGCCTGGCAAAAAAAAAAAAAAAAGAAAAAAAAAAAAAGAAAAGAAAAGAAAATAGAGCTGCAACAGTTATTACCATTCATCAGAACTTCTGCCTTGTTCCCTGAGGAATTGCCTGTTTCCCCCACGTACACCTGAGAACTGGGATGCTCAAGGTTAACAGCATGGCAACTGCCACAACACAGAGAAACACTGAGACAGCAATATTTTACCAATTACAGCTCTTTCCACTGCCTGCTACACACAGTTGTTTTGCCTTAGCTGATGCTGGGCTCCAGTACCTTTTGCTTCTATCTTTTTTTTTAAATAAAACAAAACAACAACAATTAATCAACATTCTTAACTTAGTTACAGCGAGATGGAAAGAAGAGTGACAGGTGAGACAGTCCCACAGACTGTGGGTCTAATCCTGCTACATTTCATATGGATGACAAGAACAGACAAGGCAGGAGCCAGCAGCACATGGTCAGGTTAGCACACTTTTGAGCAGGGGAAACCATGGATAAGTGACAGAATTTATCCACTATCCCCTTGCTCAGAACCATTCCAGGGACTATTTTGCAATCATTCAACATTTGGCCCAAACAAATGGATTTAGCAGGAATTTCACACACAAAAAAAGACAGAAAACCAAGGTCCTACTCTAATGCTACTGAAGGCAACTCCACAAGGGCAGGCAAGCAGAGCCAAGCCACAGCAGCAGAGCCCTCTCAATTCGGCCAGGTCCAGGCTTGATTTATCACATTTATTAACAAAGTCACACTTCTCCCTGCTTTGGTAGAAACACCTCTCTACCAAAGGTTTCCAATCAACCACGCCCTGCACACACGCTGCAGTTCGCACTTGCTAAAGACACACAGAAAGGAACCTCAAATTACCTGCTAATTTAAGTTTGGGACACTTGTGAACAGCTGCCTGACCTCGCGTTTCCAGTCCAACAACCCCTGACCCCAGAGGGAGCCGTGCTCAGTTCTGGCCTTTCCCGACGCGCCCCGAGCCCCCCGGGCCGGCAGTGCCAGCACAGAAGGAACGCTGAGGGACACGGAGGAAGAGCAGCAGGACCACCCAACCTCCAGCCCAGGAGCTTCACTCTGGGATCCCAGTTCCCTGCCCGCCCGGGGCGCTGCAGCACAGCACAAAGGCTTCTGCAGTGACCGCCAGAACAAAAGGGTATTTCCCAGGCCTGGGAGAGGCCACGGGCTCTCCACAGACCACAGGAAATATGATCCAAGCCAGCTGAAGCATCTAAATATGCACAACTGTCAAACTGCATTTAGGGATGGCTTTTTGTTTCTCTTTATTTTAACTTTGAAAATTTCTAATTTTTTCTCAGTGGCCACATTAAAAGGAAGAAAACATCTTGTTTTCACTTTCCAGAAGTCCCGAGGTGTCACAAGTGAAACAGTTCAACAATTAAATAAATGTTTGGATGGCCAGGAAAACATCTGAAAGTCCCTAGCAGTTCTTCCTCCATAGCCATCTACTTTTCACAAAAATTATAAACACATTTTGAACCGAAACACACCTTGTTCAGCCAAATTCTTAGAAGACCAATGTTACATACCAGGCACGACCTTTTATAACCTGTTAAATGCCTCCTTGTTGTCCATTTGATCCACTCCCTGGCTATTTCATCACAGTATGTGATATTAATATTCTTTACACTTGCACACTGCCTTCCCTGCACTTCTTCCAACATTCACAGACACCCACATCAGCCCTCACAGCTGCATTTCAGTGCTGCTGCCTGCAATTAAAGACTTTAATCATCTCCCCCAAATCCAGCCTTAAGTATTCACATTGTTACTCCAACCTAATCACATCCCCCTTTCACAGTTATTTGGTTTCCCATCCCTGACACTTGGAGGAACTCAGTTCTCTGTTGGGTACCTGAGCTCCCAAAGGCTCACCAGGAGTGCACAGGCAGTGCATGGCACCCACTGGCAGAGCCCAGCCCAGCTCAGCCCTGGTGGCAGCACCAACAAAACAGCCCAATATATCCCTTTATCCAAGCCAGGCAGGAGCTGCCACTTCCGCCCCTTCTCTCAGCAGCAGGGAGGGTCAGGGCTCACAGCTGAGGGCACTTGTCAGCACATGTGTCCCACCACAGCCTCAGCACCACAGAGGTTCAAACCCAGCTGCTTTCAGGTTCTCATGTAAAACCTGCCAAAAGGAACTTTTCCAGCATCTCAAATTTGGAAATAGGTGTCACAAGCAATAAATCCTTACCCCCAGCTGAGTGCCCCTGTGTGAGCCCTTCCATGTTTTACAGGCACAGTAGTTCTCAGCTGAGCATTAAAGGAGTGTTTGTGCTCTGGGGTGCTGGGGTTTTTTCCTTAATGACTCATAGGCCTTTTCTTAAAAGTTCGCTGGAACACATAAATGTGACATTAGAGATTTAGTAAAATTGTTCCAAAAAACAAGGAATCATGTTTCAGACAATGTGAAACACTCCAGCTGGAAGAGATACACGGCTTGCTTGGCAGTTTTCTTATGCTCCTCTGTCTCAGCACAGTAACAAGCAAGGCTACACTGACAGGGAGTTAAAGCAGCACAGTGAGGTTAATAGGAAGAGATAACACATACCACAGAATGGAACTATCTGCTCCAATGTACAAAAAAGAGGACAAAATGCACTTCCAGAGACAGCATCCACACAGGCACAGTGAAAAACTGCATAAAAATCCTGCCAAACACTACATTTATTGGTCCCTCATCAGCACATTTGCTAATTTTGTTCAGAGATGAAGGCTGGTCCTGCTCCCTAATAAGCAACAGGAATCCTGCTGCCAGCCTTGGGAGCCATCACACCCCTGGAGCACCTCCAAGCAATGCCACATCCCAGCCCCAGGTACTCTGCCCTGTCAGCACTTGAACCTTCCAGGCAGCTGAGCACAGCCCTCCAAAGAGAGCCTTTTAAAGCTCATAATAAAATTTACAGACATCCTACACATTCCTGCACTTCATCCTTTTATACTGCTTCAGTTTTGGTTTATATCACACATTCCCATCCCTGTCAGAGAGGAGGCACTTTGTCCAGGATGGGCACAGAAATCAAACACCACATTATATCCTCAGACACCGAGATTCTCCAGCCACAGAATGAGACTGTTTTGGACACAACCAATGCCAACAGCAGAACTGCTCCACTCTGACAGGCTGTGAGACAAACACAGACCTTTGGACACCAAGGGAGGGACTGTACCTCCCCTTCCCCCAGCAGGGCCCACAGGGTTCCAACACCTCCATCCCAACAGGGACAGCTGCCCAGGCACCTCCTCGGAGGGCACTGCAGGATCACACCCTCTGCCAGTGCCCAGGCTGGGTCTGGGACAAAGGGGATGCCTTTCCAACCTTGTGGGGCTCCAGGTGCTGCCAAGGACACCCCCAGACTGTGACTCTGCCAATGTGATTTGGGGTACTGTCCTGAGAGAACTTTTGGGACATGTGATGTAGGTAGGAGGTCAAGCCCAGGCCTTACCAAACATCTACATAAGTGTTCTGGTTTCAGTAAAACTCTTCGGCTTATCACTGTTGCTTTATTTCCTTTTCACTGCTGAAGAACCCTATTATACACCTGGAAATTACTTTACCAGGTTTGGGGGTTTTTTAATAATAATTTTAGCATTTTTTAGAAGTAATCAGTCTAGTATTAGCAAATTCTCTTCCTCTGAGAGTGCTTTCTAAGCATCCAATATCCACATGGTTGTAAGAGACGTTTACATCCTAATTTATTAACTGTGGATATTAAAGATTTCAGCCCAACATCTTTGCTGCTACCACAAAGCCATCAGGGGTAGCACACAAACCTGTATCATTTACACATTTTAGATGTAAAAAATGATACAACTTCAGGGATGTTTTCATTAAAAAACATCAACTTCAATCACACTGTAACAACAGCTACTTTGACAGTTACCTGTTCCTTCACAGCAGGGTCACATTTCTACTCTGCAAACTACAGTGGCCACGGAATCCATTAAACTCATTAAACTGGGATTTACTCCCAATTCACACGTCACTGTGTACAAATCTCCAGTGTGTGACTGAGCATCAAACGGGACATTTGCACACATAAATCTTTGTGGAAGATCCAGCACAGAGGAAACAACTGCCAGTAAAAGTTAAACTCTGCTGGAGAACCACTTTTTCCTTTCAGTCTGGCTTAGGGTGTCTCCCTGACCCCTCTAAGGGAGCAGAGCTGACTGGGTTGGGGCGATGGACACGGGGTGTGTTTAAAAGCCTGATGTTACTTCTGGGAATTTGAGAGCCTTTTACTTGAGGAATGCAGCACAGACCTGGCTCGGACCTTGGGACAGAGCCCTAAAAGCCAAGCAACCCAAGGAATTGCTCAGTGTTTCACACAGAGGCCTCGTGGCTCTGCAGCCACGTGGGGCACAGCACGTCCAAACCAAACTCCACAGGCTCCACTCAGCCCTTGCCAACCCTCCCTCCCCCTGGCACACTCCTGCTCGCCCAGGGATGACCTTCACTGGGGGACACTCACAGGGACATTTCCCAACCGTGAGGTAGCAGCAGAGGGTGACAAACCAGAGTTCCCACACCACGGCAGGACTTGTGCCTATGCCAGCCCTTGTATCTACAGATCCAACCCCCTGTGCTGCAAACCTCACCTGCCCTAGCAAAACACATGGCAGTTCTTTGGAAGCCACAATCCCCCCTTGCAGGCAGTGCTTTTACAACAATGCAGAGAGAGCCCAGAGTAAAAGTACAAATAAAAAAAAAAAAAAGAAACAAAAACCCACTTGCCATCAAACAATACCCCTATTCACAGTCAGTTTCCTGCAACTGAAGGTAAGAAAGCTTTCCTCCCCATTCATATAACACAGGCCTCTCTCAAGTTATAGTCACCCAAATTCCCATTTAATGTTAATTGTACACATTACACACATCCAGTACTTGTTAAAATATAAACACATACTCTGCATCTCTCCCCTTCTGTTATTACATATGACACAGTTTATCACTTCCCAACCTCAGGGAGGCTCACAAGCATGTGCATGGCTAGCAGGGACTGCAAGAACCCATCCAGGACCACTCCCACATCCTTCATAGCACATTTCATACCACAAACAATGCTATGTTGACTTGTGTTATCACACTTATTTTTTGCAGCCTCTTCTTTCCATTGAATTCTTTCTATATTCTCTCTCCTGCCTTCCTACTCCCTCCCTTTGAATGATCCTCTTTCTCTCTCACTATTTACCATTATTTCCTGGGCCCATTCAGGAGGCAGGCTCCTGGTAGCTCGAGCCATGAGGATGCTGCTGATTCACACTTACCCAGCACCCTCTCACTGCAGCTCTCCCTGCCCCTTCCCCAGTGAACACACACCTCCCTTGCCTGACCCCTTTTTTTTGAGGGCTGTCTTGCATTTTGGCTAGAAAAGCCTGACCACTCTCGACTCAGTTTCAGCAATATATCTGGGAGATCAGCAAACCCAAGCTCTGAGGTACATGGCCTGTTTGAACCCTCAGGAGACCACAGCATGGAAGTTTATTTCTATTTAGATGTTTGCCATCAAAAGCAGGTTTTTCACAGAACAGCCTCAGCTGCAAATGCTGAAGGATCTCAGCTGAGTACCAATGTTGAATTGATTTCCAGGACCAGAAAGAGAAATATAAAGTAATTCTCAGATAATAAATCTTTGCTTATTTCCAAAAACAGTATGATGTATTAACCATTATCTCTATTTTGATAGAAACAGGAAGATCTAACAGTTCTCAAAGAAAGCTTCAGGACCTCTAAGACTGAAAAGAACACTTTAACAAATCTCCCAAGTGTTCCTGTCACGCACTGCCAGCTTCCCTAAATTTCATTCAGATTTTCCGATTTCATCTCTAAGCAATGCAACTTGTAAGGACTGACCACTGTTACCTGTGTTAACTTTGATCTCACCTGCACACACAGAACAAACATGACCACACAGCTCTGAACTCATGAGCACATTGTAGGGCTCAAAAGCTGATCCAGATTTACATTGATACTATAAATGTAAAGGGCAGAGAGGGCCTGGATGGGTTCAAGGGATCTACTTCTTCCCTTCATCTACCTACCAGGCCAAAGGCTTTTCATCAGGATTTCTTGATGGTGCTCCAAAAAATGTGTGCTAGGTGGCTTTCTGGAAGACCCAGGAGCTCTCAAGAGTCAAGCCTACTTGCAAGGATAAGCATGGGCTATTGCTAGACAGAGGACTAAGAGTTAGGAACAGAAAACCAGACTTGTGTCTCATTCTGCCACATCAACCCATCCTGCTTCACTTGGTAAACCTTGCACAGGACACCAGGAAGGGGCTGGTTTTCCACAGGGTGAAGGGTTGGACAAGATGCCCAAGGAAGACAGGAAAGGTGACAGCTCTGTGACAGGACTGCTTGTTTCTCCCTGAGGAGCAGCACAGGAGGGATGAACTTGCTGTGCTCTGCACACCAGCTGTGAGAGACAGAAGGGAGGGACTGTGGGAGGGGGAGGTGGCAGCAAGGGGTGGGGAAGGCACTGAATGGGCCGAGATGGGGAAAAGCACCTTCACAAGGGCACTGGCTGCACGGGGGTGCTGAAGGACAACAGCACAGGTCTCTCTCCAGGCTTTGCACAGGCAGGAGTCCACACTCCCCCACCTCCCTGGACTCACAATGCCTCTTGCATCTTCTCTTTAGTTGAAGATAATTAAGTCACTGCTTGTGCTGGATCTCACCACCCTGACCAAGATGAGCAGACAGCCCTTGTGGGACGATGGCTGCAGCACAGCAGGGGCTGTCAGGAGCAGGTGACTGCTGCCTGCACCCCTCTGTCACTCTGCTTCCATTTCTGACAACACACAGTGGAAGTCCCAGGACACACAGAGAATCTTGTTCAAAAACAACAGCCAAATCAGCATAACTGCTCAGCACAATGACATTTCCCTGCCCGGTAGGCGACAAGCCAGGGTTACAGTCAGTCCCTCAAGGACTGCATGACTTTGATGAGCATGCCAAAATCCATCTTTTGCCTTAAACTGTTTTTTTCAACACCTAGACATCAGACTGAAGAATTCTGCAAAGTAAGTAGGATTTAGACAGCTCTTGAGCTGATGACTTTCCAACACCCACAAATGTCCTGTTGACACCTCAGGAGGAACATTCAATTTCCAGAATATTCCTGAAACAACTCTGACAATTCACCTCACCATGTATGAATGTTGAGCTGAGAACAGTTATGAAAGTGAGTGAAAGTACTTTTTTATTATGTCTCTTCTCAGCATCTACCACTAAACTAAGCACATTTACTAAACTGTCAGTGCCTTGGCAGGGGACAGACAGGGGAGTCTCAGAGAGTTGAGGATGAAGCAGTTGGGCAGGGGCTGCACGGGAGGCAGCTACAAGGGAACGAAATCTCACAGCTTTGCCCAATCCAAGTGCAGGCTGCTGCCAAAGGAAGGGTCCCAGCCTCCTGGAGCCCTCTGTCTGCACCCTCTGCCTTGGGTCAGCTCCAGCCAGCTCTTCAAGAAGGATGAACAACCATCCCTCCCTCCTTCCTTCTCTGCAGCCTTTGTTTTGTGTCAGATCAGTGGGTGCATGTGGCTGCAATGTGTTGCTGGGAGCACCTGGAAGGGCAGGGTGCTACCCCTCAGCTGTGCAACTGGGCAGAGCCCTTCCCTGACAGCACCAGCATCTTCAGTCAGGTTAAACCAGTTGCAGAAGGCCATCTTCCTTCTCTCTACCTTTGCACTGAAGCCTGTGAGGAGACAGGGAGGATGGAGGAGGTGAAGCAGTAAAGCCAAGCTCCCAGCACCAAGTACTGCTCAGAGCTCTTCATCCCAGCACGGGCAGACAGCTCTGTCAGTGCACCAGACCTGAGGGCCTGCACACTACTGGGCTCCTCCAGAGCCCCTCCAGCACTCAGACCCTCCACTTGTCCTCCATCATGTATTTATCTGTCCCAGACTATAGGTTCCTCCTGCAGCAAAGTATTGAGGTGTAGGAAAGATCCAGGGACTGCCAGCACAAGTGTGGTTAGGGGAACACTCAAACAGACCCACAACCAGACTGAAGGCAGGGTAGAACTGTTCCTTCTCCAAACGGGGCTGGCTAGTCCTGTACCCTCAATTTCAAAACAGCACACTGCTCAATTCTAGTTTTACTGGGGGCTGGAGAAGAACAACAATGATGACAGGACCCAGTATCCTCATATAAGCATTTACTCACTGAACAGTTGAGCTCATCTAATTAAGGAGCATTAAACCATCTCCTCTCTTCCCTCTACCTTGTTAGACTATTGGCTCAACAATTCTGTTCTCCACAGGCATCACAGAACACCCACGGCTGCCTTTGGAGTGTGCCAGACACCAGTGCTATAGGAGTGAAAGCGTAAGCAAAGACTTCACAGCTGTAGCCTGTGCAAGCTGCTCTACAAATCAAGGCATTTTCATTGCCTCCTTTTATTAATGTTGTTTAAGACCCTCTCAGGTAAATCTAACTAAACAGCAGACTTCTCCCCCTCCTTGTCTCTGACCCGATAGCCTGTGGTCATCCCTGCCAACCTCCTGTTCACTTGCTCAGCCAAAGCTCAGCATTCACCTACATGGATGACCTGAACCAAAAACGTGGGATCAAGTCCACCAGGATTTTTATCAAAACCTCAACAACTCACAGAAATCAACTTTCTCTTTCAAAGCACCTCAGGTTTCGGGGTTTCATCTGCTTCCAGGGTGCAAGTCACCGCAGTGCTTCTTTGTGCTGCTCCACCACATGCTCTCTAGGCACAAAGGCATAAGCTCACTGCTCATCCTACACTGGCTGCATCTCCCGAGGTTTGGAGCATGCTGCAACATGTTGCTATGGAATATACCTGCAAGCAGTGACACTTGCAAACTCTTATAAATAAGAAAACCCACCCACAACAGATTCCCCTTGGCTTTTGGAGTCCCCGATCACACACTCAGCTTTCCCAGGCCACTGGAAACACCTCCCAGAGGCTCAGGACAGATAAGATTATTCAGTGTAAGAAACAACTTATTTCTCAATCTCTCTCTGAATATCATGTCAGTTTGGAAGGTAACATTTCCTGCAGGTCGTGTGTTCCAAGCCCTCCCATCCAGCTCCTGCAATACTCAAAGTGAACCGTTCCTGCCCCTCGGGGAGGGAGGAGCACCGTGCCAGGTGCCAACACTGCAAGAGATGCAGCAATGGGTGATCATCAGCTTCTTTTGAACCCCGGACAGATGAAGGCAGGCAGTAAACACTGCACTCAGCCTCCTTTGTCTGGGCACAAAAGCTTGTAGAAATTATGCCACTGCAGTTTACAGAAGGGTTTTCCCAGTTGTGAGGGTACTGTTCACTTAGTACCTCCACCGACCGGCCCAGCTCTACCTCCCTACAAGCATCTCCCAGACAAACGCATGGAGCCCTGCAACTCCTTCCTTCCATGTACAGAACGCTAATGCCGCGCCAAAACCAAGCTGAACCTCGTGTTTAAATCAGGTAACACACGTCTCCATCTCAGGAACGCTCACGCCGCTCAGGAATCACACACGGCCAGAGAGCCTCTCCCCGCGCCCGGGCAGCACACAAAGCACGGAGATGACCATTCCCTCAAAGGCCACACACGGGGCTCGCTCATCCACAGCCCCTCACCTTCCCAGGCCTCCTCCCCCCTCCTCCCCGGGAGCTCTCATATCTCCGCTTACAGCCCTCACTCCTCGCTCAAGCAGGGAACAAACTCTCCGAGGGCTGCCCGGCTCATCCCCAGTGCCCAGTGCAGGACAAACGTGGCTCTATGCACGCTCCAGCATCAACTTTTCACGGGCATTTCTGGTCTTTGCCACACAGTGCAAAGTAAGGACAGGTGAGCTTAATCCCAACTACTGTGGTTACAAACCACGTTCACTCATTTCAAAAAGTTACTTTTCTTCCATAAAGAAGCAACAAAAATCCAGGAAATGACAAAGGGGCTGATTTATCCTCAGCAAGGACTGAGGGCTCTCCTCCAAACTGCTTTCTGATCCCAGGGATGACACGGACCCCTGACAGCCTCGTGTGCTCAGCAGACCCTGCAAGGCCTCGCGGGGCAGAAACAATGCTGGGCTCCCACAGGTGCTCTCAACTAACACAAAGATTGCATCGAACGAGGCACTAAAAATTGCTTCACCATCGTCTACAAAAGTTACCATAGACTGAGAGCATCACCACAAACACCACAAGCTCTGGGATGCTGGAGGTTTAGGGAGAAGCTTCAGCAGCCCATGAGGAAGGCAAAGGAGAGAGTCACTGTAAGCCCCTGCTGCACAAACAGCTCCTGTAACACTTCAGACAAGCCTCCCATCCGCACGTGGAAAGGAAGCATCGCACATCCTGGCAAACCGCGTTAGGAGCAGAGACGACAGAGATCACATACCAGGAACGAGCTATGGTGCAAGCATTTCTGACACCAGGCAATGTTTGTGATGACACGGGACTTCTGCAGTCACCTGGTCCAGAGCAGCCCCGGGCACCGCACACCCGCCCTGTCCGCGGCCAAAGCCCCCCGGCCCGGGCAGCCCCGCACGCCCTCCAGTCCCTCGCTCCCCCCTGCCCCACTCACCGAAGTACTCCTTCTTCATGTGCATCTCCAGCTCCTTCTCCAGCTCCAGCGTCAGCGCTTCCAGCCGCCTCTCCGCCTGGCTGGGGCCGCTCTCCCGGCACGGCGTCACCTGGTAGGGGAGCTTGAATTTGGGGGCCGAAGCGGAGCCTTTGGTCGGGCTGTAGGCGTAGGGGGGCGGCGGCTCGGGGGCGGCCGGGTGTTGCTGGTCGTGCCGCGGCGGGGACTGGGCATGGATGCGGTGGTACACGTCCAGCTCGGGCACCGCGCCGTCCTCCTGCAGGCCGGGCCCCAGCAGGGAAGAGCGGGGCGAGGGCAGCTGCAGCTCGGGGTAGGCGCTCATGGAGCCGCGGGAGCTCCGCGAGCTCTGGCTGGAGATGCTGGAGCGGGGGCTGACCACGGCGGGGGCACGACCACCCTCGGGGCCGCACAGGCTGGAGCGGGGGCTGGCCAGGGCGAGCCCGGGGCCGCCCGCCCCCTCGGGCTCGGCGCTGCCCGACGGGCCGTACCTGGAGTCCGAGTAGCTGGAGCGGGGGCTGGCGGTGCAGGAGTACTGGCTGGCAGTGCTGGAGCGGGGGCTGGCGTGGCGCTGGTCGTAGCCCATGCTGATGCCGCTGGTGCGGTTGCTGCTGGGCTTGCTGCCGCCGCCGTCGTAGCCGGTGAGGCTGGCGCGGGGGCTGGAGTGTTTGCTGGTGTCGCTGGCCGTGCTGGCGTAGCTGGAGCGGGGGCTCAGGGCGGCCCCGTCGTACTGCACCAGGCTGGCGCGGGGGCTGCCGAACTTGTCCTGCCCGGGCACCACCAGGCTGGAGCGGGGGCTGGAGAACTTCTCGTAGGACAGCGCGGCCGCGCCGCCCAGGCTGGAGCGCGGGCTGGAGAACTTGCCGTGCTCGGCGGCGGGGCCGGGCGGGGCGGCGGCCAGGCTGGCCCGGGGACTGGCCGCGCCGAACTTGCCGTCCGGGCCGCCGGGCGCCCGCCCGCCGCCCTTGGCCACGTAGCCGCCGTCGAAGGCGCTGCCCGCGGCGTAGCGATAGCCCTCGGCCGAGTAGCGCTTGCCCTTGTCGGCGAAGCCGCTGTAGCAGGGCAGCGCCACCTCGGAGCGGGTGCACAGCCCCTCCTCGCAGCACGGCTCGGCCGCGCGGCCGTTGGCGCGGAGCGGGGCGGCTTTGCCGCAGGGGGCGGCGGGGAAGCCTTCGGCGGGCGGCGGCGCGGCCGAGCCGTTCATCTTCCGGCCCCGCTGCTCCGCCGTCATGTGGGCGGCGATGACCCGCTTGGTCTCCTCCAGGTCGGGGTGCAGCGCCAGGTCCCGGCGGCCGCCCCGGCCGTACGGACCCTCCGGGCAGGGCTCGTACAGGGACAGGTCCTCCATGAACTTGGTGGCCTTCAGTGCCATGTCCTCCTCGTACTTCTCCATGCTCGGCCGGAGCCCGGCGGCCCGGGGCGGGGGAGGGCGGCGAACTCTCCGCAAAACCGCAGCCCGGAGCAGAGAAAGAAAAGGGGGGGTGAGGGGGAGGAATCCAAAAAAAATCCCTAAATCCAGCAACACAAAAACCAGCCCAAAAGAAAGCCCCCCTTCCCGCGGTCCTGGCGGGGCAGCGGCGGGACGCGGCTCCTCCTGCGGGGGCTGCGGGGCGCGGTCACCCGGGCGGCATCCCGCGCTGGGGGCTCGGAGCGGCCGGGCTGCCCGCGGAGCGCGGCCGGCGCGGTCGAGTAGCCCCTGTGTCACTTTCCAGCCTTAAATAAGTTGCCCGGTCCAGTCAATGGCGCGCTGCGCGGAGGAATTTGCGCTCGGCGGGTCCCGGCCCCCGCCGCCCCCGTTGTCCGCCCCGCGGCGGGGCCGCGGCCCGCCCGCACCCCCGGGCGGGGGGGAAGGCGGCGGCCGGCCCGGAGGGGCTCCGCGGCGCGGCGAGCGGGGCGCGGGGCGCGGCGAGCCAGGGACTCCTTTGTGTGGGGCAGGAATGCGAGGAAGGAGACTGGGCGCTGCGTCCCGCTGGAATGTAGTTAATGCCGGAGCCAAACAATGATTTTCCCCGAGTCAGGCAGGGAGAGGCGGCCGCGGCGCTGCTCGGCGGCGGGGTCGGCAGCTCCCTCCTCGGCTGGGCTGGCCGAGCCCGGCCCGGGCGGTGCCGCTGCCCCGGCGGGGCTGTCACCGCACCCCGCTCCCGGGGAACCCGCGCTCGGGGCGCCCCGTCGGGAGCGCTCGGGGGTCCTCGCCCCGCGTGGAACTTTCCGGGACCCGCGGCCTCGTCCCGGGGAAGAGGCGGCTCTGCCCACCCAGCCCCGACCGGGGTGCGCCCCGGGCAAGAACCGACATCTCGGCAGTGCTGCGGGGCCGGGGGTGCGGGAGCAGCCCCGCACCTGTGCGGAGCCCCCGGCGCTGGCCAGGTGACTGCTGAAAGGACCTGTGCTTGTAGCACGGCAGCTAAGGGTTGTTGCCACTTATTTATTAAGCCTTAAAAAAAAAAAAAAAAAAAAAAAACCACACCAAAAAACGCAGTGCTAAGACATATGATAAACATATTGTGGCCTAAAGCAATCTGTGAGCTGAAGGGAGTTTAAAAAAGCAGCTACTGTCTGTGTAACTGCGAGAGCTTCATCTGTTGATCGGTAACAAACGCCCCAGCGCTGCTTTGCCATTTACATCTGTGTGCTCATGGAAAAGGCTGTCAGAAAACCACCCCAAAACGGCTACTGAGCCAAGACCCCCGATACTAAACTGCAGCCTACAGTTAATTTTTTTGGCAACTAAGCTGCAACTCTCTGACAATCATTTGTGTCGATGGCAGAAATGCTGACAAGGCCCTAGCAAGAGGTACCTGAGGAGTGTCCTTTCACTACTGGGTGCCGGGCACCCTGGGAAGAGAGAAATATGTTGCAAGTTTGAGCTATAGGCTGCTGTGCCAAGAACATTTTATTCTGTTATCATACCTAATTAAACATTAAAAGCAACTGTGTACTCAGAAATGTCCCCAGCTGTGGAGGGCAATTGATTGGCAATCTGTTTGCTTGTGTGTGCAAAAAAAAAAATCCAACAAACCATGTAAATGTGCAGAGCAAGATCTGAAAAGCAAATCTGTTGGAAATGGCAGAGGCAATCCACTGTCAGTGTGCACACCCGTAGGCAAACACCACTGCTCTTGGGAGTCAAGTGCTCTTTTCTGTGTTCACATCTTTCATTACACTTTTTGCCCATCTCCTAAACAAGCTGTTACCACATGCTCCTGCAGCTTTACTACTTGTGGAACAAGTTACACTTCACCTGTAGCCCACAGGTGTGTGATGGAGGAGAGGCCTGTTGCAGTTGTGTCCTGGTGCAGACCATGGTGCTCACACAGCACAGGGCCCTCGGCAGCAAATGTGCCCCAGCACCATGTGGGATCAACCAGCATTCCAGTGCCTGTCCCACTGCAGCCTTGGGATCAACCAGCATTCCAGTGCCTGTCCCACTGCAGCCTTGGGATCAACCAGCATTCCAGTGCCTGTCTCACTGCAGCCTTGGGCTCGCTGGTAACGCTGTCAGCAAAGACACAACTGTGCTGTCAGCCACGGAGCACAGACACCTACCTGCCGAGAACAAAGAGAGGTTCCTCCCACAGAGCACATGGAAACCACCATCTGCTTCATCTGCCCCACCTGGGACAAGGTTTGTTTGCAGCAGTGGGCATCCCATGAGCTGAGCCTTCAGGTGTACTGGGGCAGAGCTCCTTCAGTCGTTCCTGAGGCCTATACTAGGCTGTTCTCTCCTGGTGCTGACTTTGCATCACTTACTGCCAATTTTCGTAAGGTTGTCTTCCTGAGAAACTGGGAGAGGCTTATGGACAAGATGGGAAGTCGGTCTGTCAGAGCACATGTAAAGAAAATTAATTTCCTCTGTTTTAAGCTTGAGATTTTTTTTTGGTTGGTTTTTTTTTTTAACTTTACAACATTACATAACTTTACTGTTAATCTAACAGAGTGGGTAGGACATATTAGGAGGCCCTGCCAGTGTGCTCATGCAAGGAAGCATTTTGAGTAGGTATCTTTATAGCAGGAACTGCAGAGCTAGTGCTGTGGGAAGTCAGAAGTGTAAGCTGCAGCAGGGGCTGTGTGTCCTTCTGTAGCTTTGTCCTTCTGGGCCACAAATCTGCCCTTGTTCTGCCTTTTGAGGCAGCACAGTTCTGTGCTGCTTCTGCTGCCAGCAGGTTTCTGCAGGAAGTCTATTCGTACCTAAGTCATTAAAACACGTTGTTGAGTATGAACTCATGGGAAAAGCATACTGGGGACTGAGAGAATCTGGGGAATCTAAGAGCTAGTGAGCAACGTGGATCAAATGATAAAAATCACTTACTTTATTGTTTGAAAGCTTATGCTTGGTAAGTAAACCCTCAAAGCAAGGCCCAGCCAAGCGTGCTCAGTCCTGGGCCAGAGCATCCCAGCACTGTGTTCCCTCTCAGCCCTGCTGCAGGGGCAGTGCCACTGACCCCCTCTTCACCAGGGAGTTGTTCTTCTGCCATCCACACAAAGAACATCCCATTTACCCCCCTTGCAGCTGCATGTGTGGAGCACAGGGGGGACATCAGCACCCTGTTCAGTGCCTCAGCACACTCAGGCACTGCTGCACTGCCTACAGAGCCCATCAGCACCAGGCTGGGCAAACAAGTGTGGAGTCAAAGCTGCTCTTGTTGTACTAAGCTTGACAATCCTGACCTCCATCCCTGGAGATTTTTAAAAAGAGACTGCATGTGGCACTTAGTGCCATGGTCTAGTAACCAACAGTGGATCAAGGGTTGGACTTGATGATCTCAGAGGTCCCTTCCAACCCAGCTGATTCTATGATTCTGTCTATGACCTGGCTTTTCCCCCACCTAATATTCAATATACTTGCTTAATTGTAACACCCAGTAGTAAAATGTATATACTGCAAGAAGACTCATACTTTGCAACTAAGAGCACAAGAGCTGTCAGAGTATTTTAAAAGCTGAACTTCATTTCACTGTTTGGTGTGGTAATCCTTGTGCCTGATTTTGTGTTACATGGTAAATCAGATTTTAAGGAAAGCCAGCTGCTTCTGTTAAATAAACTCCATTGTCTGAGACTTACAGGGAGCAAAGCAGCCAGGTGGAGTTATTGATCTGTGAATATCAGCTGGCTGGGCCTCACAGGCAGCACACTCCTGCTCCTGGTAATTCCCAGGGCCTGCAAGGGAACACTGCCCAAGCCAAGAGGCAGGGAGACCTGCTGGGGGTTTTGCTTCCTTGCTTGCAAACAGTTTATTACCAACAAAGAAGGGAATCTATAAATGTAAGAACTCACTGGGGAAACCTCAGCCCTCTTGAAGACAACAGCAGAAATCCCACTGCCTTGTGTTGCCATGTGTGTTCTATCAGACCTGGGTTTACTGACAATGCAGGAGGGAGCTCTTTGTCTCACTTCATCAATTTAACAATTGGAAGCTGCCTATTGAACTGGATGCTGCCTGATTTTCTGCAATTTCCTTCTTTGTCTCCAGCAGTAAGAAATCAATGAAATTATACCTTGATGTCCACAAGGTTTTCCAGTTTTAAAATTGATTGGTTTTTTGGTGAGGAATGTTAATGATTATCCTTTTTCTCTAGTTTCTTTAAGGCTGATGAAAAAACCCCAAACCAAATGAACACAAAACACCAAAAAAACTTGTGAAATTCATGCAAAAATTATGAATAAATGTTTTTGTTTTGGGATGGGAGACTGAAGTTTTGATTGTCTCTGAAACGGTAGCTGTATTGGGTTTCTATTGTTTTGTTTTGCTTGTTTGGATCCTGTATGTTAATTTGTGTTGTGATAACCTTAAATATAAGCAAACATTTTGGAATATGAAGTTGGGATATTAACATTGTATTTGGACTTGGGTGATTTGTTTGTAAATCACTCTGTTCTAACCTGTTTTTTAAAATTCTTATTTGCAGTTGATCACAGCTTCTAAAAATTGAAATTATAGAGTGTGTTTTAGGGCACCATCTTCTGGTGGACAGCACACATTGTATTTGAATGGCTGCCTTCGCTAGGCACAACTATTTAAAGTATTTCTGACTAGTGCTACTTTGCAGGCTTACAGGTCATTTCTCATTCTAAATCTGCAATAAAACACTATTTAACATTTTTTACATTCTTCTTATTCATTGCAAATGCAGCTATTCACTGTGCTGCACAAACACAGCTCGGGACAGACCCTGTAAAATTCCAGTCACAACAGGCGCTTTGTGACCGTGCCGGGTCAGACAGACAACATATGTCCAGGCACTTGTGATTAATACACCATTTAGGTATCTGATTTCTTTTATAGTTTCATCTTCCACTTCTCTTACATGTTTCAGATAATAACACTTCTGTCCAGTGCAGTTTATTGGCTCATCCTTTGGAGACTGCACATTACCCCAGCCATACTCCCTTACAATCACAGGCCATAGTGGCTGGATATTCAAATGCAATCAGTTACCAGCCAATTCATTTGCATAAATCCATAATTTAGGTGGTCAGCTCTGTTAGCAGTGCACCCACTTAGTACTTTTAAGGAGGTCTTAGGTTATACAGCTTCTTATTTCAGAGACTTGGAAATATAAAGCAAACCTGGGACTCTACACAGCTGAAATTTCTCTTGATGTGATAAAGTCCTGATTACAATACTGCAAACCATCATCCAGCAAAGAAATCAGACAGCATTAGAATATAGAATAAAGAATAAGTAAAGAATAGAAACTCTGCATGAGGGTCAGACTGCCAGACACGAGCCCCTCGCTGGCTGTGCCTCTTTATACCCCACTCAAGAGATGAGGCAGCTCCGAGCACTGCCCTCCTGACCCAGCAACACAGCACACTTAGCTGGGATGGGAAGGATCAAGAAGAAAGAGGATATTGCTTTGTTGAGAACACCAAATACATTTATCTTTCACTGTATTTTCCATGTAATGTGGTATGACAGAGATATCACTGAAAATAAGGAACAAATCTGCCAGAAGATAGAGCTGTTCCCCAAGCAGTGTAACTAATGAAGGCTGGTCTCTGGATTCTGTATCCTCTGCATTCTCCAGCTCATAACCTGCTCTCCAAATCCCCAATAATGCCACAGTCCTGTCAGCCCTATGTCCCAGAGCTCTCTCCTGCACTTATCCCGGTCCTTAACCACTATTCACAGCATCTCCAAGTTCCTTCCACTTTAACTCTCTCCCAGGCCCACCTGCCCTCTCTCTGTCCATTCCCTTTGTGATCTCCACAGCTCCCAGCAGCTTCCCAAGCTCTAGTCAGGTGTCTTTGCCATCCTTTTCCCCCCAGCGCACTCCTGCTACCTCCAGTTCTTGCTGATTAGATGTGCAAGAGGCAGCAAACCCCCGTGGATGTGCAGACAGACCCCCAGAGCTGTGTGAGCACCACACCAAACCAACCTGAGCTCTGTGGATCTGTCTCTTCTCATCTACAGCCACTTACTCGTGGTGTTGCAGTGATGGAAGGAACGTTTGCAAGGAGCTTCGGGTGTAGGTGAAAGGACTGGCAGAGCCATTCCCTAAGTGTCTTTGCTTTTGGAAATCCTACTGCAGACTTCTCCCTTTCCCTCGTGTGAGTGAAGGACATGCTGATGACAAAGATTAAAATCACATGTATCTGACCAGCAAATTTCTTCTTTTAACACAAACAGACACCAAGCTGTATCTACAAGTACATGTATTTACTTCATCCTACTCCTCCCTTAAAGAATCAAGGCCTCCAAATCGAAGCATTGAATTGCCTCTTCCTCCTTGTAGAGAGGAAAAATATCTCTACCTATAGGCACGGGAACAGAACAACCCCAAATTTATTTCCCTTAATTCAGTGTTTATTCAGTTTTCTAATCCAAATTTAAAATTTTGGGGCAATAGAAGTAATGCTTGAAGCAGGTGTCAATGGTATCTTCAGACTGAACACAGCCTGATTTTATCTTCTGGGCTCTAATAAATGGTTAGCAAGAGGACATTGTTGTAAAGGTCAGAACTTGAAATGGCACATCAATCTGCTCCCAGCTGTCAGAGTGGAGAGGAAGCACCTCTCTCTGTCCTTCAACTACCAAATGGTTTCCTGAAGTACAACTAAAATGTCGCATAGAAGTACCACAAACATTACATGGTTGTCTACACGGTGCAGTTGCTCTTTAGGAGATGGGCTGGCACAAGGCTGTGTCAGCAGGGCCCCAAAGTTCCTTCTCCTGAATGGTTATCACCTCATAAGGGTGACTCTTGAGATGCTTTGAGAATTCTTCCACCCCAGGTCAGAGCAGCTTAATGACTCTCTAATTAACTGTTGTCTGTCATCAATGGTCAATATTCCTTCCATGCTCCACTGCAGAAAGGGATATTGAACTAACAGCAGACAGAAGTAGATACAATCCCAGCTTCACTCAACTACACTCATCTTCCACTCTGTCTTGGCCATACATGGCACTCAAATTCACTAAGGAAATAAAAAATTCAAGTGTCAACAATTAATTGTTGCTATAAAAGCAGCCAGAAAACCTTATCTGTATTACAGAATTTTGCATGAGTATAAACAAACAACTGAAGAACTCTGGGGGACAGAAGAGCCAATTTTTATCACTGCAAAGAGCAATTTGTACTGATTTAATGAGCTGGGCTCAAAAATTGGTAGTGAACATAGAACCTACTTTAAGGTGCCACACCAAGGCACTGGCAAGAATTTTTGCTCCATTTTAACATTTAAATCTTGTGCCTTCCAACTACACTTCCTTCCATATGACTGTTACTGCTATCAGGAGTTGAACAAATTGTCAGTTGAAAACTGGTTGGGTTTTTTAAATTACTTGAAAGCTTAATAAATGCTTCAATTTATAATTTTTTCTTCAATTCAGGTTGGAAAATTCTACATTAACACAGTCTTGATGACTAATAGCCAATTAAGGACACTCATAGTCCAGCAGTTCTGAAAAGCAGCTTTTCACTGAGCACAGCAGCAGTTTGCATTTCAGTAAAAATCAGTCCCTTCCTTGTTAAAGGAGGATCTGAGCATTTTCTGGCCATGTAACTCCTTCCTGCCCAGACACAAGGGGCACCACGACATCTCCTGAACACATCCCCGGGGAATTCACCCCTGTGCAGGTGAGTTTTCCTTTCATGCTGCAAGCCAAAAGATGATACATTGTTAAAATTACTTAATGTTTCTCTAAAACTTCCTCTCACCAGTGTCATAAGAACAATTAATAACTTAAGGAGTAGAAACCAGTGAGACTGAATAGAACCCCCCTGGTTTTTCCCACCCCCCCAAATCTGTCAGTGATGAGTTATTTTGATTCAGTTCATACACCACTGCCAAGTCATGAACAGTCTCAACTTCAGTAAAACTAATGTAGTGTTACCAGAATTATAACCTCTACTGTTAGAATAGTTCTAAAAAGCTAGAAAGCTAAATTTAATCAATACTTTTATCTTTAATCAAGCTTAAAACCAAAACATGCCAGCCCTAATTTTTGGAAGATGTCATTAGACATTAAATTCTAGTGCTTCAGCTGTTTATGGCATGAAGTTTTTCACTGTAGCACTGAAAAGCCTTCCTGTAATGCCTCTTATTTACAGCTTTACCTCTCAGTCTTTGCTCATGCCAGCCAAGCAGCAGCCAACTCAAAAGGATTTAATTGCACAGTGAAGTATTAGGCCTCCAAACAAGCCACTGCATATGACTATTACTGCCTAAAACAAGAAATAAAACATTAATTGCCTCATAGAAGCAGTTCTGCACTGCACTGGCAATTCAACACAATGACTGTCAGAACCAGATGCAGGAACCAAAACCTTTTTGTTTTTACATTTGCCTTCTGTAATTTTGTTTAAAAGTCATTCAGTTTGCAAATTGTAACAGAATAAATCTTGCTGCTCAGTTGCTGTGCTCTGCAAGGCCAACTCTGCATACTTACCTCTGAATAGGAGCAGTTTTGCTTCACTAACTGGAAGCTGGAAGATAATTTTGGTACAATGACAGAAATGGCCAATTAATGCATCCTAAGAACCAACACTGATAGTTTAGAGACCTACCAACACCAACAAATGCAGCAGGTTTTAAGATATTGATTCAAAACATTGCACTTTTGTCCTACACACAAAGTTTAATGTATAAAAACCAATCGGTGCTTTCTTCTTTCTGAAGGCAGGAGGGGATGAAAGCATGTGTGTGGTGGTGCAACTGCTTCAGCTGAACAGCCCAATAATTGATTGTCCAAGAAAAAAAAACATTCACAAAAGTTTTATTAAAAAAATTCCCCTTTCACCTCAAACAAGTGAAGCTTAAGTTCTGTACTACTAGGTTATGTTTAGAAAAATGGAAATAATACAGTAATTTTTGAAGGCTATACATTGTAAAATCCCATAAGTCAGCATAATCTTGGACTGTGCAAGCAAATATAGCAAGTATCTCAGATGTTATTTATTTGGTCCATCAGATGTACAGTATAGTAGTAGTATCTGAGTTTACAAAACATCAAATATAAATAACCTGAAACTGTAACAATACACAAAAATTTGCTTCTTACATTGACATACCAGGCAGTACGAGCTGAAAAACTGGAGTAAATTAACAGTTTTACAGTAATGTACACAGTGCCAGCTGATGTTTGAGAACACTGTTAGAACATGGCACTAATTTGCTTTGTTGAATTTTTTTCTTTGCTTGTTCAGGGTGTGAAAAATGTTTAGGACTAGGCTAAAAATGTTTTTCTTCAAGCATCCGTGACTGTGTGAATGCTGGAGGTGAAGCCCTCACACATGGAATAAGGGATAGGTAAATGTGCAGGCAGGCCACTGCTGGGAAACTTCAAAGGTACTCACTGAAAAACTAGAAGTGTAGTTGCTTCAAATCTGGGCATCAGATTTTACTAAACAAGTGGACGTTGTTTTTGCCCTGTTGGATGATACCTAAGAGGTATTTACACAGAAATAACATGCTTTTTCCATGATTGTTTAAGCAAATACTTATCTGTAAGTATTTATAAACTATGTTTCTATTACATTTAATATATGGAATTAACATGGAAAACATTTCTGGACAAGTCTAGTGATACGAGAGCTTTACCATCAAGAGAAGCAGACACAAATTATTTAAGCCAGTGATTTGGTGTTCACTTTGAACCAAGGCTTTAACATTAGTCTAGTTCTGGACATTTTTCACATCCCAACACCATATGCTGTTACAGTATTACATTATCATGTTGTCAAGGGGCATTTGTGTGTTCAATCAAATGCTCTTGCTCCTGCTCTGCCAGCTCAGCACACGCTCTTGGTGGTGACGTACTCGCAGCCCTTCTCTTCGAGTTTCCTCTTGTGGCTCCTGTTCTCCTCCTCAGCGTTGCCTGAAGTACCTTCATCCTCAGAATCCACGATCATCAGGTCGTCCTGGTCCGAGCCCTGCCCAGCACGAGCCCTCTTTGCCCCGCCACACTCACACTGCTGGCCCAGTTTCCTCTTGCGGCTCCTGTTCTCCACCTCATCATCAGCGTTGCCTGAAGGACCTTCATCTTCAGAGTCAACAATCACCACATCGTCCTGATCTGGAGCTGCAAAACACAGATGGATACTGCAAAGACAGCCTGCCCTCCAACTGATTTTCATACACAACAATAAGCATGTCTCTAATACAAGAAATCCACCTTGGAACATTCTTTATCCCTGTTCTTTGCTATTCGACTGCAAGAGGGTTTTCAATTTCCCTGAAATGACTATAAAATATGGCTTTCACATTGTTATTCCTTCTTCACCAAAGGTACGGAAAATATTGCAATAACCCAAGAATTAGGGAAATGCAGAAGAGGAGACTGAGGGGAGACCTCAGTGCAGTTCCAATTGCTGGGCAGGGGCAGAGGAGGGGCAGGGACTGAGCTCTGCTCTGGGGGACCAGGGACAGCAGCCAGGGAATGGCTGGAGCTGTGTCAGGGCAGGCTCAGGTTGGATCTCAGGCAAAGGTTCTTCCCCCAGAGGCTGGTTGGGCACTGCCCAGGCTCCCCAGGGCAGTGGGCACAGCCCCAAGGCTGCCAGAACTCCAGGAGGGTTTGGCTGATCCTCTGGGGCACAGGGGGTGACTCCTGGGGCTGGGCCTGTGCAGGGCCAGGGGTTGGACTGGATGGTCCTTGGGGGTCCCTTCCAACTCAGCATGTTCTGTGACTCTGTAACTTGTTCTGCATGCACAAAGCAGAACAATCCCATGCTGTCTGGAGCAGTTTTTGAGAAAAGAACTTTTCCACACCCCAAGCTGTAAGTGCAGTCTCTCCTCTCCATCCACACTCAGCAGAACTCCCAGGAGAGGCCACACTCCATGAGAAAGAACCCACAAAGAAAGGGAGAAGTGGAAGGGTGAGCAGATTTACAGAGCTAGAGGATAACAATGGATAGTATAAAAAGGCAAAATACAACCAAATGTGAACTTATAAGACATCTAGTGGATTTGGTTTTAAGCACAAATTCACTGTAAAAACTAATTTTATGCTATTTTTGTTATTTTTTAATATAATTTGAAATAAATTTTAGCAATGTTCTTTAAATTTAGTCTCCCCTGAAACAGGAGGCAAGTGACTACATACTTGTCTACTTTAATCTGCCAGGCAAAGGAACAGCATCCCACAGTGTAAACAGAACTATGGATCCCTAACTCACATCTGCCACAGCAAGTCCTTGGATTCATACACTGTCCCTGTCAAACAGTGTGACATTTCCTGTTCATTAGCCTCCACTTCTTAAGCATTCCATGTGCATTTAAGTTAAGCTATTTTGAGTGTGTTCAAAGAAAGTCCACATTAGGAAGGTGACAGTACTTCTTCCTGAGAGAAGAGTCCTTTCTGTTTAGGGAGAAAGTGATAAATTTGGTTGATTCATTTTTGTCAAGCAGCAGTGTGACCATGAGTTAGGAAGCGTCTAACTTTATTTAAATCACTGTGCAAATGATGCATTTAAGCTGACACCCCACCAGGCCCTTGCCAGGTAAATAATACAATTTCGAGCTGTATTTGCTGTAAACTTCTGTGCATTTTGTAACAACTGTAAATGTGCATTTTTCTATTTAATATCTCAGTTATACACAGAGGCAACTTAAATGCCTTTTATTTTGTTTTGGCAAAGTTAAGTCATAAAACTGAAGACAGCTACTTTAATTGGACTGCACTGTTGAAAGACTATTTGGTTTAATTTAATACCAAACCCTGTTATTTACCTGTTGATGTTGAGGGCTGTGCTCCATCATCACTCCCATTGCTGATGTTCCTTGATGGTGGTTCGGATGGTTTAGGGCCAATTCTTTCAGGGGCGTCACCAACAACTTCAAATTCCACATCTTTTTCTAGGTCTTCACTGCAGAAAAAACACATATGCTTTGGAACACCCAGGAGAAAACAAAACCCTGCCTTTTTCACAAAGGAAACATCATTCAAGTATTACAGCACCCTGCAACTATGACAAAAGGAGAAAAACATATCGAAAAAGAGGCATAGCTGGTCAGTCCTCCTTTGTAATTTATGCTTTGTCCATTCATAAACACTGTTCCACCCAGGGCCAGGATTTAACATGCTCAGGAGACAGAAAAATCATTACCTGAGCTCACCTTTCTTCCTTAATGTCCCACTCCTATTCTCCCTGAACATGCAGTGTGTTCATTTACTGTCTATAACGTGTCTGTTACTTATCCAGGGTTAAATACACTCACCAGTTATTTCAAAGTGACTTCTCAACACAGGTAGTCAAGTAGAGGATCTATTACCTCAGGTGTTTTTCCTTTTTAAATTTTGTTTTATTTCAAATGGCAGTTTCTTGCTAGTTGTTTCCCCAAAAGTATATTTGGTTTTGCACTGTGTTTTTATGTTGTGTGATGACAAATTATTCAAAGGAACCTTTCTGATGCTGTTGTAAAAAACCAAAACCACAACAAAAAACCACCCAAAACAAAACCAAACAAAAAACCTTAAACTCTATAATTTCATAAAAAAAAAATAACAATTCCTCTTTTACCTCTACATTTGCTTTCAGCAGCTTAGTCTTGGAACTTCGTTCTTGTATTTTAAAATGCTGAGTGGAAAACCCCTGTGGAACTGTTCTACATACACACATCCCAAATCATTATTTCAGAATCTTACCTATGAAGCACATTGATTAGCAGAGTGTAGTCCTGCAGGAAGTCATCTGCCTGTAGTCGAGTGCCATTTCGAATTGCAAAGTCTGATAATTTCCTGTGGTTATTTGCTACAAAAACAATAAAACCTGCAGTGTTTACAGTTATTTATATAAAGATCCTTTACACCTGAATCAATATGATGAAAGGAATACTCCAGAAGTTTTATGTAAAAACATAAGCTTAGCATTTATGAGCTATATTTAAAGTAAAAGCTGACTTTTAAGCCTGTTAGGAGTTAAAACTACTTATGTTGACTTATTTACCCCTCATGCATTGTGTTCAAGCTATTCACAATTACATTTAGGAACATTTTGGAGATGATATCTGTATTTCAGTAGTGCCTACAAGCATCATAAACAGACCACCCTTTAAGAACCACAAAATGAAGGGGGCTTGCAAACAGGTACCTATTTTGGAGAGGAATCCTGGAAGTACTTCCTGCAGGAAAGCTGGAGATGCAGACCTGCACACAATACCACTGCCTGTTCTCAGGCCACTCAAAACACTTGCAAATCCAGTTCTCTTCAAATACCAGTCTACAGGATGAACACTGCAACATCTGCTATGCACATATTTTGTATTGTTTCTTCCAAGGTTTTGTCTACTCTTATCTAAAAGCCTTCAGTACTCCTACCTTCTGTTTCTCCTTCTTCTGAAGAGATAAGGATAGTTCCCTTTCCATCATCTATTTGTACATCTGGTGCTACCATAGCAAATTTCTCTTTCAGTATCTGAAAATACAAATATGATTATTTAATAAATATCTGACTTAAACACACTTATAAAAACAGAACCTTGAATTATGTTGATTTTATTATCCTGGCATCTACTGAAAGCCTATACTTTTCTTTTTTTTCCACTTCCATGAACAAAATGATTATATTTTTGATGTCTGATATCTCCAGGTTCAGATATGCTGGAAAGTTTTTTAGAATACTTCATAAAAAGACAGAATTACAAATCAGTTGTGACTACACAACTGCAATGTGGCTACTGAACTATTCGACTGCAATATAAATTTAGTTTGTTGTTGTCAGGTATGAATAGGCTTTAAAACCATCAAAAAATTACCAAATGCAAACATTCCTTCACAAGACACAGAACACATATGGGCAAGAAGCATCTTGGTTAATCCAGCTCTTCTTGCAGCTGAGAGAAATGTAAATATAAGCAGGTGATGCTCAGTCAAAACACACTGAACAAAAGCCTACCTTTAAAAATGTACAGTATTAGGATCACAATGAAAGCTGTGTCTCTGACTCAGGATTTACCTTATCCTGGAGTGTTAACACAGTAACTTTGTGCACGTTCAGCTTCACAGTCACTTCTGGCTTACTTGCACACACATAACAGTTGGGGTTTGGTGGATCCAAAGCACAAGGAACCAACAGCTTCTTCCTGGGATTCGGCTGCTTGTTCAGAAAAATCTTGAGGACAAAACAGAAGAAAACAAGTTATTCTGTAAGTAACAGCACGTATAAAATCTGCTTTGCTCCAGATTTCTTCTCTTAGTCTCACAGAGTGTGTGTTCCCTGCTCCTCTCTGACATTCCTGCTGAGCAGCAGAAAGTCCTGTCTCAGCCAGTCCTCACTGACCCCTGAGCTGACTGAGCAGCTGCTGCCAAACATCTGCAACACGGAACAGCCACATCCAACTGAGGGCACTCTGCTTCCCTCTCCTACCCAGCACCAAATCCTCAGCAAACCACAGCACTTTAATGAGCCTTGACACCTGCACTTCTCTTTTCATTGTGACTGAAAGTTCTCAGCACCTCCAGAATCTACTGAAGCAACAAGTGAGAGACAGTGAAGCCACATATGAGTAAAAAAATGTTAAATGTAACTTTTCAAGAAATAGTAAATAACAAGAAAGGAAAATCTCCTTTTCCCACTTACCGTTCTACACTGGTCTATTTTTCCTGATAAGATCTTCAAACCCTCCAGCACTATCAGACCAGCTATTACTGCATTAGTAGTAGCTATAGCTGGGATAATGTTTCCTGCCATTGCTGCAAAATAAGCAAGAGTATGCAGATTTTAACAGCAAATGAAAACAAGAAGTGTAAGTTACTACTTAAATAAAACAATGTTATATTTTATCCTTACACTTGATATCAAATCTGCTCTTCATATTCATTCCAAAAACATGCATCCTGAGGTTTGCAGCAGAAGTGACAAAATCCATGGAAGAAGGGTCATCCTAACAAGTTAATGCAAAAAGCATTTAAAAATCAGAATACTCATTGGAAATAGTTTGCAACATATGGTTCCTAAAACCTTAAAAACCAGAAGGCTTTAAAAAAAGTCTGTACACTACTCCAGTTCAAAATCAACATATTGCCCCTTTCAGATGGTGTGCTTAGACAGAGCAGTAATACTTTAAAGACTATGTACAATTCAAAACACATGCATTTTAATAGAAAATTAGACTATTAGAACTAATAAAATGTCTTGTATGTTAAAAAAAAAGCTAAATCCTAAATCTTACAATGTTTTAAACATTTTCAACACTGAAACAAACAGTTTGAAACATTGGGTGTTTCAGAAAGAAGTATTTTTACTATCTGTTGTAATAATATTTTACTATTTTGCCCCCCATATTTACAAACTCTTTTTTTTATGCAAAAGTTATTTTACATCACAACAGTCAATCCTTACCCTCAGTGAGTTACAAAATATAGACTGTTTAAAGAATACATGTGTTTATCTGGAAAGTGCTTTCAGTGAGGAAACACTTTTGTTCTAAGTAGGATTATTTTGGAATGAAACAATGAGCCCAACTCATTTGTGCAACATATGTAGAGACTTTACAGAGTTTATATACGGCAAACTAACTTTATCCCATATAAGTGCTTCTCCATCAGCCTTCTCAGCCAGGTGAAGACTCAGGGTTTTAACACTCTTTGAGAACAGGTCTGCATAGCTCCTGACATTGAGAACCTGCTGATCCTTCAGCACTGCAGAGGATTCATTTTGTTGGTCAGATACATTTTGCTCTTTAGGAAAAAAAAGAAAAATAAATAAGATCAGCAATATTTATAAATTCCACAGTACTTCTCTCAAATAATTTTCCAATTTCAGCAAAATTAAATATTTTCTGAATTGAAGAACAATATCAACCTACAGCAGCCCCAACATTTTACAACAAATCTGCATTTAAAATTGCAACTGCAGCTATTGTATCAGTCACCCAGGCATGCACAAATTACAGCAGATGTAAACTTTCAAAAAAACTCAGCTTTCGGAGATAAATCTATCAGTGCTTATGGTAAGGTGGTCTAGAATAAGCTGACATGTAATTTTGTTAAATGTGTATTTTCTCCAGCCAATACTGAGTATCTGAAGTAATGACTGCAAAACAGTCTTAGAAAAACGCTTTCTATACAGAGAAAAATTTGAAATCTTCAGGAATTGCAAAGAATTAATATGTTCTTTATCAGTACTCAACTGTGACAGTAAAACAATGTACATATCACAGAGGTGCATTAAAAAATAGCAGGTACAACTTAAAAATATACAGCAGGAGGAGAGACAGTTACCTTGCTTTTGTACCTCAGCCCAGTCCAGTGGCACTGGAGGCTTTCTTTTCCTCCACAGCTTATCCATTGTCAGCAGATATCTAATGTCATCTTTGAAAAGCTAGGAAACATGAAAACAAAATTAAATTAAAGGGGGGAAAAAAAAGACACACTTTATTTTTACATCTGCTGTGAAACCAGAAAGTCAGGATTAGATTTATGAGGTTTAGATTTTCTCCTTGAAAATATTTTCAACTACATAAAACTAGATTCTAAAAACTTCTCATCCGCCACTTTCTAACACTCACTGCATCGAGCAGACACAGCTCTGATTGATCTGGGGAGGAGTAAAGTGAAAATCAAGAAACAACAGTCCAAACAGGGGGGTCATGTGCCTACTGAAGCCATCACTACAGCTCTTTGTACGCTCTCCCTGAGACACTCTTACCTACATGCCAATGGCTTTCCAAAGGAAAGTTATTACTATCTATGAACATGACATTCTATACTCCTTTTCTGTATTTATCCTTACTTTCAGTAACTATTTAGAACAAAAACTCCTTAACTAATTCCTGTTTTCTTATGCCAGAGCCCGATTAGACACAGAAGATGACCGATGGCTTTCAGGCCCTCACATTGGTTCCCATTATGCCCAGTGACATCTTACAGAAGTCAAACACACTTTTTCATATTAAAAGCAATTCAAATGGGTTTTTCTGTACAGTATGGTCAAGCTGCTGAAGCCACCTGTACTGATGCACATGGAATGCCAAAAAATGAGCAAATGTTGCAAGAGACCAACATGACAGCAAAATATCATCACAGAATTGATGGAGAGCATTAAGTGTCTAAGCTGGGTTTTGACTTGACTTTAAAGCACCTCATACACTTCAAATAAAGACATTTATCTGGGATAAAGAAGATACCTTAGTAAAAAGTTTAACTGGATCGTATCCAGTTGATTTAGCCCACTCCTTGGTTGAAACACGTTTAATCTCACCATCTTCATTGGATGCTAGTGCTCTGGCTTCTGCTTCTGCTGGCTCCCCTATTAATGAAGTGATAAGCAATATTTTAATTAAAAATAATTAAAAAAAAAAGAAAAAATGGAAAGCCCATCCAAATATTTCCCAAGTCAATAACCAAAGTTATGCAGGAACCATAAATTGGCTTTAGTGCACCCAACAAAAGCTGTGCTTGCCTCTGCAACTCACTGATTTAACCTGATGTCACCCAATTCCTTCGTTGGCAGAAACAAGGAAAAATTGTTTCCTATTAATTTTCTCCACATAGTGTTGGGATTTCATAAATATCTAACCACCCCCTTTTAGGAGTCTTTTCCTAGCCCAAGAGTCTTAGCTTGGTTAGGATTTCAGAAAAAAAGAAAAGTCAGCTTCCTATCTCTGGTTATTCTTTTACAAAACAATTCCACATACAGATGCTAATAATTACTTTCTTTCCCAGTCACATCCAACAATTGCCATCGTGATCTCTAATAAGCAGCAGGTTGATGTTTTCACAAAACTATCTATTAACATCTTGACTGAATGAGAAAAATCAACTCAGAGACCATCACTTTAGATGTAAATTTGTGAATGCTTCCCCCCTTCACCAGTGCTTTATTTGCATTATTTCATATTTACCTGCTTCATGTCTCGTTGCTCAGTCATACTGTATTGTGAACCTTTCTACTACTTTTTGCAGTTACTCCTCATCTTTATTATTCTGGGTGACTTTGCTTAATCATTGATGCTGAACTGCACACACCTCCCTTGAGACACTCCTCTGATCACCATTTATCTCTAGCATTCAAGCAGTTCAGGATCTTCACCCTTTTTTCTCCCCTTGGGTGCCTATATCCCTCAGGTTCCTCACAACCTGAGTTTTTGAGTCTGGTCCCTGCACATTCAGAATGGTTAAACCAAACAGCTCTGCTCCTCCCCAGGTTTATTGGTTTCTGCTCCTCCTCTGCTGGTCCCTTCAAATGACCCCCAGAGCCGTGCAAGGCATGACTTCCCTTTACAAAGGTTGCATTGACTCTTCCCTGACTGTCCTGGCTTTGGCTGGGATGGAGTTAATTTTCTTTCTAGTAGCTGGTCCAGTGCTGTGTTTTGGATTCAAGTAATAATGTTGATCACAGGCTGCTTCAGTTGTTGCCAGGAGGTTACTCTGAGTCAAGGACTTTCCAGTTTCCCACGCTCTGCCAGGGAGCAGGAGCACAAGAAGCTGGGAGGGAGCAGGGCCAGGACAGCTGAGCTGAACTGGCCACAGGGATATTCCAGAGCTCAGCACAAACTGGGGGAGGTGGCTGTGAGGGGCTGGGCACTGGCTGGGCACTCACCACTCAGCGGGTGCTGAGCAGCTGCATCACTGGTTTGTCTCCAGTTTTATTCCCCCCTCACTCTCTTCATTCCAATTATTACTATCATTGGTATTAGTATTACATCTTTTTTGTTTCCATTGTTAAACTGTTCTTGTCTCAGGCTGTGAGTTTTCCTTTTTGCGTGGTTCTCCTCCCCTGGGCAGGGGCAGTGAGTGAGGGCTGCAGGGTGGGAGCTGCCAGCTGGGCACTCACACCCCTTGTGTGACCACGGCAGCACCACTGCAGACACGAGGCTGCCATCACACCTCCTGGAGCTGCCCTGCTATCTCTGCTGACATAAGTGGCATTGTGTCTGCTACCTTTCAAGTCCTCCAGCAGCCACTGTTATAAGTTATTTTATATGCCACTCTTTTTAAGACTCACCTATTTCGTTCTGCACTTCCTATAGGAACAACCTGTCCAGTGATCCCTATCTGATGTTCAAAGAATTTGAAGAGTCAGAGGATCCTCTAAGCTCCCCCTCCAAAAGTCCATTTATCTATCAAAGGATCCAAAAGAAGCAATCAACAATGATGCTTATCCACCTCACAGTAACTATGATTACTGTCCTTACAGAAAAACAAATGAACAGCTACAAAAACATCACTCAAAATGGGCACATTCTTCACGTAGATTAACGCTGAAGTGTTGAAGGCTAGAAGAGTTCAAACAATCCCTGTAATTCCTTGCAATCCCTCAGCTAAGAATGGAAAAAGCAGTGACTACAAATATCACTCAGTCCTCTGTTCAGAAGAAAAGCTCTCCAGATGCAGGGAAGGAAAGGCTCCATCACTTTCAAATATGTAAGGGAAAAAAGGCCACCCTGTGAAGATCAGTGATATTTCATTTGCACTTCAAGCTCACTTTTCACTTTAAGTTTCTGGGCACATGGGGAAAACCATCTGCTGCAGAGGGAGCAGGAGACTCCAAACATACACAAACCTATTATCTCTTTCATATCTTACACCTGGATGTGGAACTGGAACTTTAGGAGTAGTGAGTGCATTGTGTTCCTCACAGCTGCTCTCTCTGAGCACAGTGACCCACTGCACACCCTGTTCTGAAGGGACCATTCAATAATGTTTCAGGCTGCCCACAAAGGCTGCAGTTCTGACAGGTGAAGCCACTAAACTATTGTCACTTGGAAGAGTATTTTTTACACATTCCTCATGAAAAAAACCTCTGGTAGGCACCATGGATTGACTTACCTAACACACACTGAAATTGTTTCAAAGATCTAATAAGAGGCGAAAGGAGAGAAGTGAATTATGCACAGTGTAGATCACAGTCTGTAAGGGAGACTACAGCTAACACTCCCCAAACTCTTGTTGTCCAAGGGTACAGGAAATAGAATCCTCTTAAAAGAAAATGGAGCTGAACTCTAATCTGAAGAAATGTAGAGAAACAAGTCCTAATCTCTGAAATAGAACATTTCAGTAGCGGGGTAAGATACCAGCTTATATCACACTCACAGGCAGCTTCAGGGTCAGCTCTGTCAGGGGAGACTTCTTGATCAGCATCTTCTTCTCCAAACAACTGGCTACAGAATATTAAGAACAACAACACAACACTAGAATTTCAGCACACTGGTTAAAGACTGAAGTATTTGCTAATGAATATATATCCACTTGAGGATTCTTGCTGTCAGACTGCCGCTTCATATATTGCTTTTTAAACTTTTGGGATTCATCACATGTGCACTTAACACTGACAACACAAAGTGCTCAATAAAAAACTGAATTTAGCAAAAGAGTTCACTCAATAATTCACCCAGTTTTATATTTAGACTGCAGTACTGAACGCATTTTTAGAACATATCCAAGATTCCAACAAACTTTACACTTGTTAGTACATGCACTAAACCGAAAAATGTGCTCAACTCCACACAAAGATGAAAAATAAAGTAACCTCAACCTACACTGCTGTGCCAAACTACTCTGCCATTACTTTTTGTGATATTAAAACAAGGTCTAATTGACCTTCCATCTTTTTATTAAAAGAAAAAAAATAACCACCCCAAAACCCAGGTCAAGGAACTGGAGGTTTTCACTGTAATTTAAATTTAAAGTTTATAATTTAAAATTAATCTAAAATCCATTACAATTTATTTTAAAAAAGTGTGTCCATTTTATGTCTCTGTCTGTAGGTTTAGAAACCAGAAGAATGAACCACAGTACCTATTTTCTTCTTCTTCTTAAAAAAAAAATCACTTACTTGAACAAATACTTAGCCCACACAATGCAGTGGATGGGTTCTGAGGGCGTATTTCGGATTGTGCAGCCTGGAAAAGTCTTTTGAGTTGGTTTAGGCTGACATTCATAACATTCTGTCACTCCCTAGGGAAAAATGAAGTATTTACTTGTCACACTGAGCAGGCTGCTGATAGTGTAAGCTATTAACAGATGAACTGTAACTCTATCTCTAAACAGCCAACTCCCTGTTGTCCAAAATAGCCAGTGACAACAGTAACACACAAGCTAACCTTTTTGATAACTGTAACTTGTCCAAGGTAGCCTGCAGTTCCACTCTCTATAAGAGGAATATCAGCAGCCAGACACATCCTGTTCACATGATTACGGGCAGCTGCAAATCAAGAGTTTTTAAAGAAAAAAAGTGAATAATTAGGGGAAAAAAAAAGTTTCACTTCTCTAAATTCAAACTAGTTTTCTATGCAAACATTGACCCTTAATCTGCCTTGTTTCATTACAGAGCACTACACCATTTTCACATTAAGACAAGATATATTTACATTATTAAACACAGCAACTCAACTGAATAAAGCTACATATGTACCCACAAAGCTACATGGGCACCCACAACACTCATCAGTTCCCAGAAAGCAGCAATGTAGCAGATCGTGTTTATTTTCAAAGCACCTGTAGGAGCACTAAGTACCCCTCAAGTTGCCAGCAAAGCACAAAAGGCTCAGCCCAACTACAAGTGGGTTAAGAGGATACTTGTGATTGAACTTAAGAGAGGAACAGTTACAGTTGTGTTTCTAAGAACACCAACATCTCCCAGTATAAAGCACAGTGCAAACTTCACCTCTGTTATCCAGAGCATTCATAACCAAGGTGAACTGGCGGAAGAACTCAACGTTATAGTCAGGGCTGAGGGAGAGAAAAACAGCACTTGAAATGGCACAGCAAACTTGGGGCATTATCCACAACAGAAACTCTGCACATGCAAAGGCTGGACTGATGTCCATGTGATAAATTACATGTATTACAAATTTAGCTAGGCTTTAACTGCCCCATTTGTCTCCTGCCCCTTTTAAAGCTGGGTGACAGCCTGAATTTTATGCTGCTGGAAGGAAGCTACTGCAATTAGTACTAATTTGACCAATGAAACGGGCAGACAAGGAAAAGTGATTAAACTACTCTGACCTAATGAGTAAATTGGCTGAGCTGTGGTAACTGACCTTAAAAACCATCAGCTGTGGCTAAAACATGCACACTGTAATTACCACAGCTCATCAGACTGTGGATAATTCATTACACTGAGATAGCTCCACGGCTCTGACTGTGCCTCCAGGAGCCAAGACTGGGATTTGAAATCCTGACACTTCAGTGCCTTTACACTGCATTTCTCTGATTTAAAGAAGAAGGTGGAAAAGAAGGGACAGTAAAGAGGAAACAGCATTAACAGTTTTACTGTTTCAGGGGAAGGATGCAGTGAGTCAGTGTTTCTGGCTAAGTGTAACATCAGAGTTCAAACCTCTATGTTACAGAATATCCATTTTTAAGAGACTGGACAAATAGAAATTAAAACATGGGAAACAGCTAATGAAAATCTACATATTCTTGTACTCTATTCACTGATTGCAGCTCACAAAGACTAAATTTTAACAGTTTGGGGCATATATAAACAACAGTTACCTACACACACACGGAAAGGACTTAATTTTTTTAATCGGAGACTCAACATTTACATTTCTTTTAATTTAATTATTGCTCAAGACATCAGGGCATTCTTACAGTGTGGACTCTCACATGGCAAATGTTGCTAATAAAATGAAAAACAGACACAAGCAAATGACTAAAGCTTACTACCAGAGCTTAAAACTCATGCAAAATCCACACTGAGGTGTGTGGCAGGCTCACATTTACAGCTATTTCTCCTTACTGAGGAAGCTTTGTAAAATACCTTAAAGCACACCACTGTAGCATTTAAATAACACAGTACTTGCAAATCAAAACATGGAATTAGAGCTTAAAACCAAACATACTTCATGATGCTATCATGGTAAGCTATAATATTAGCTTCTGGACAAAACTGTAACACGCTTTCCTTGGCAACCTAGAAACAAAACAAACAAAAAGAAAACAAAAAAAACACTTATTATTTCTTCCTTCCTTCTAAAGACAGACTTGATACCAGTTGAGTATCGAGTAAGTTGGCTACCCTAAGAGATTTAAATACTTTTATAATGAAATGCTGTGGATAGCCATGATAACCAACCAACACTTACCTCTGCACAGCAGAAACTACACTGGGACATGTTTCTAACACTATCCATAAAATAATACTGAGCAAGAAGACTTGAGCTTTGACTTTTTCCTCACCTGTGATTTTGATCTTCCAACATGTTTCTTTTGAAACAGAAACTGCCTGTTGAGATTGCTGACATCAATAGTATCCAAATCAATCTACAAACAAACAAGAGAGGCATTTCACTTCCACAGAAACACAAGGAACAAAATCATGAACAGAGTTTGAAGGAAAGGTGAGACCAAAATGCAGAAACTTTACAGCCCCCTTTTCAGGTGTCACATCTGCACTAGAGCAACTGGACAGGCACAAGTGATGACCTCAGTACCCTCAGGAATCCCACCCTGAACACTGCTCTGGGCTTCCCCAAGGTGCAGGAAAGGCTGCTCCAAACCAACCAGTTTACAAATGAACATGGCTTTGAGCAACTGAATCACTGAACCAAGGGCTGCATCACCAACTTACACACACACTGCAGGGCACGAGTTTTACTGGTTGTCACAGGACTAACTGCCCAAGTGTATGTTAAAAAATAATGAAGTTTGCTTACAAAATGAAAATATCCAATCACACAACCAAGGTGTCTAAAAACATACAGCACAGAACACCTGTGGTGTACAACCTCAAAGGATGCCATGTCTGCAATTCCCCTAAAAGCCTTGTTCCTATTTATTAATATATGCACAGGAACAGCAAAAATTCAAATGTCTTTAACCCCCACCACCAGAATTAAGATTTAACTAGAACTCTGACATTTATTCCTAGCTTTGTTACTACTTTTCCTTTAATTAAACAGTTTCTCTGATCAGTGACTCTTTTTAGAAGTCCTCTCCTGTCCTTAACATTTGTAACCAGGAGGAGGGACAGTTTTTCTGAGTATCAGAGATGTTTCTCACAATTCCCACAGATAATGGTGACAAACTCAACACAGCAACACTTTCACTGCACACTCCTCTCAGCCTGACAGTGCAGTGAGAAGGGTAAACATGACACTGAGGGTGTTCTCATACACTTCTCATTTTATGAATTATGAAAAACACACTTATGGAACATCCTTTGCATGCAAGATCCAAACTCCAAGATTAAAATTCCTGTTTTCTGAAGGGAATATCTTTAATTTAAGGACTAAGCTTTAATATACTAAGAACTGCAACAGCTCAAGAGTTTTATTGAAACACTAAATATAAGCACTTGTGAATATAGAGCAAACAGAAAAGATACAATGCCTTAGAAATGTATTATAAAGCAGAGATTGTTAAACTCTATCACCCACAGTATCAGAGTAACTACCCATGGCCTTGTATCTTTTAATGAAAATGGTATTTGCATGAAAACACATTTCTACCTCCTTTCTTTCTCCTGAGACACACTCAGAAAGCTTGTTTAGTCCAAAGCCAAAAAGACCAAGAACCTCAAGGGAAAACAGTTAAGGGCAAAACTCTGTTAAAACTTCCACTACCCAGAAAACTTCGAGTATTTTAACTGGGGATGAGGACAAAGGGACACAAAATACCACTGCAAACAGCAAAACCAGGGTAAAGGAGGCAAAGGAAGGTTTTCTCCAGAGAGACAACTTGACCATTAGACCTCAACAGAAGCTCCAGTCCAGCTCAAAATGACCAGAATTTAACAGTTCACCTATTAAACAACTTCTACACAGCTACCATTTTAGTCAGCTGGAAGAAAAGGCACCAGAACTTCTTAAGAATATATATCATGTTCTTAATTCAGACCTGGATATTGAGTAACTTCATTTTGTTCTCCATTCCTGAGGACAACAGCCTTTCAACACAATATATTTAAGTCACATATTTGTGAGTTGTCTGGTATTCAAAACTACCAATTTTTTTTAGTATTAATATTTTTTTTTAAAAAATCACAACTTACTTATAAAAATATAAAGTATTTTCAAGTGTTCAGGTTTGTTAGTATTTAACAACCAAGGAAAACCCTCAACAATATCACAAATATTGACAAAAGCAATTTATTCCCCTGACAGCAAATTTCCTCTTTGCATAATTATTACTTTTTTGCTCTCACCTTGTCTTCTACCCACCCATTCCTTATGTTAATAAACTATTACTGTCCTGCACGAAACACTGCCAGTGATATTGTTAAATGAAGACAGCTCTGATCCAACATGTACTTAAGTTAATGGAGTTCAACCAAATCAGCCTTGAAAGACAATACCAGAACCTAAATTATAATAAGTGAAACAATAAGCAGATTTATGCCTAATGAACAACTGGAAAATCAGGAGCTATTAAACTCTATTGTAATGTTCTGCAGGAGGACACAACTGACTTGGTAAGGTGGGGAAAAAAGGGGGAATACTGCAGAAAATGCAGGTTTCCTCTCTTCTACAGTTTATTTCCCTGCTACAATGTTCAAATTGGAAAGGCTCTAAACAAAAAGGGACAATCTGGAATTACTTTTTAAACTTGTAGAATGTGTTTTAAGCGTATCTCAGTGGGAAAGTCTGAGTTGTAGAGATAACACAGCAAACCAGTAGCTGTTGTTCTATGAGCTGCTACAGTTCTAGGTACGAGCTGCTCTGCTCAGCCCGTCTGAGCACAACCCCAAACTCCTCCAGCCTGGCACACCAAACTCCCAGGTGTGACTCCTGGGCACACTCGGCAGGACAAAGGTACTCAAGGGAACAGACTGTGCTCCAGCTGGATTTGAAACCATGCGCTGTTCCTCATTTCAGTAAGGAATCAATGCAGGTTTGGACACCGGGTAACTGAAGTTCTGCCGACAGCATTTCTCTCTATCCCGTTTCCATCACACCCTTCCCCCCCCCCCCCCCCCACCTGCCCTTCCCACACATTTTCAGATTAATATCTGGAAGCAAAAGTGAAAGCAGGAGCCCGCGGGACGCGCCGTAACCGGATCCCAGCGCTGACGGTTCTACAGCCCGGTATCGGAACACACAATTCCCCTCCCTGCGGGTTTTCCTCGCTCCACTTCACCCCCGACCACCCCCCGGCACGCCGGCACCGGGTAAAGCCCAGCCTTTCCTGACACGGCCGGGCAGCAGAGGCGGACAGCGCGGTGTGCCGGGGAGTTCCACCGGCGCTGCCCGGGCCGGTTCCCGGGGGTGGCCGTGCCGTGCCGGGGGAGGCGGCGCAGCGGCCGCGGCGGGGCCGGGGCCGAGGGCGGCGATGGCGCGCAGGCCGCGGCCCTTTGTGGCGCCCCCGGCCCGGCGGTGCCGCGGCGGCCGGGCCGTGTCGGGCCGGGCCGGGCGGGTCCGGTTCGGCCCCGCGCTCACAGCGCGGCGGGAGCGGCCGCGCCGGCCCCGCGCCCCCACCGAGCGCCCCCACGGGCTCGGCCCGCCCGTCCCGGCCCCCGCCCGCCGCGCACCACGTAGATGTTGCTGAAGCCGGTGAGCACCAGGTTCTTGAGCAGCTCGCAGCCGATGCCGCCCGCGCCCACCACGAGCACTCGCGCCTGGGACACGGCCTGGGCCAGCTCGAGGCGCAGCGGCCCCGACAGCGGCGCCGCCATGACGGACACGGCGGCGGCTCCGCGCGCCTCCTCACGGCCCGCGCGGGGCGGAGCGCCGTCCGCGCTCCCCCGCGCCCCCTGCCGGCCCGGAGGACCGCGCGGGAGAGTTGGGCGGGGTGCCCCCGGTTCGAGTCCCGCTCCCGCCGGGAACCGCCCCCCGCCCGTCCCCGAACTCAGCGCTGGGCACCCGGGGACCGGCACGGCCCGGACAGAGCCGGAGCACCCACGGCAGCGCTCCCGGGCAACACGAGAGCTTTACTTGTGTTTGTTTTGAATATATTAATATTTTAAATATACATATTTAATATACTTATATATTCAATATCACTATATAAGTAATGTTTATATATTTAATACATTTATATAATATAGCTATATATATTATATATTTATATATTAAATAGATTTAGATCATAACTATATTTATGTATTATATTACTATATAGAGAGTTCACAAAGCATTTGTACAATGCTCTCATGCTGAGATTCTTGGGGTATTTATTCTGTGCAGGATGAGGAGTTGGACTCGATGATCCTGATGGGTCCTTTCCAACTCAGCATATTCTATATTTTTAATCTACTTAACATATTTATATTTAATATTTTTTGTATATTTATTATTATTACTCACCCTAAGTTAACTAACTCTCCTCCAGAAGTTGATGTCATAAGCTACAATTCTTCCATTAAAAAGTAGCTTTGCAAACACATTCCACCAGTTCAGGCTGTCCTGTTGTCTCTCTGTGTGTCTCCCCCTCCCCTCATTTTAAGCACACACTTTTACAGCACTAATTTATCCTGCAGCATTAAACCTGTACGGAATGCTCGAAGGACACTGACTTAAATTACTCCTCCATTCAGTCAATTTAGATACTGCAATTTAGCCCAAACCAACAGGGAATGCCAGAGAAGAATGCAGGCAGTTTAAAATTAAAGCAGCACAATTGGATTGTTGCATTGTTATACACTTTCCCTTGTAGTTAAGAAAAAAACAAAAACCCATAACAAGAAAAAACATCCAACGGACTTTTCATCTATGTAGAGAAATACAATTTATTTAAATAATTTCTGATCTGGGTCTTCTTGTACAAAAATAAATTCTTCAAGAGGTGTTTGGTGATTTGTTGGCCAACAGCTTCTCTCGCACGTGTAAACTATAACAGTTCCAAATTCCACTGACAGATCTAAAAACAAAGCAACAAAGGCAGGTGAAGGCAAGAAAAGTGACATAACTGGGGACTATTGCTTACCACTATACTTCAATCTTTGCAGAAACCATTAACTCAGAAACTATTTCTCATATTCAGTCTCCTATGTACACAGCATTTTCTGATTTTAAACGTTTTAAAGCAAGCTGACTTGGAATTTTTAAAGAGCTCCTTAAGTGTCTACAATCTTATCTGACAATATTTATTATTTTCCAAGGCCTCCTTTAAGAGGCAATAAAGACAAATTATTCCCAGGGTCGTGGAATGATCCCTGTTGGAGCTATTAAAGTTCACTGGTGAGCAAGTGAAGGTGCAATCACAGAGTACTCCCTTTTGCTCAGCGAAATCTCTAAGGGAAATAGTGAATTCTACAGAACATGATTACTGTAGTGAAGCACATCAGTGCCTGTGGGGAAAAAGAAACAATCCAAATACCAAAAAGGTGACAGTTTCTGGTATTGACTGGACTAAGGCAGAGCTCAGCACCTGAGTCACTCTGGAGCAGGCTGACCAGGGCTGGCATCAGCTGCAATTCAAACACCCTGCTGCTCCCACAGGTACTGCAGGCTGGAACGCCCTGGCTGATGTTGGCTGGAGGACACGTGATGAACAGAGGCTGCCCACCCCAAGAGTATCTAAGAGAAGAAAGGAAGGAACAATTAATTATTTTTTACCACCTAAATTTGATAGGAAAACTGACATCTTGGCAACTGTGTTCTGGTTTCACTGCACTCTCTGAACTAGCTTGAAGTAAAAACCATGGTTATGAGTCAGAATCATTGCCTAAGCTTCAAAAGAGTCATTAAACAAAGAATAAAGATGGGAAGGGGGAAATACTTGGAAGGCCAACACGTGGAAAATCTTTAGGAAAGACCTGGTTTTAAGGAGATAAATGCTTTGAATTGACACCTCCAAAATATGCTGTACCTGACTCATTTAATTAAGGAAACTACACTTTCCTGAAAAGTGGAATCCTAGTAGCAGTAAAAGGTAAGATTCAAGGAAAAGATTCAACACAGAATAGGTCTCAAACCCACTGCAGTTATGGCTCAGAACTGGTGTTTTATTTTTAAGAGCTCTCACAGCCTCACAACTAACAGGAAACCCAGACCAAGGATGGTTTCCACTGAACACCAAGCAGGAGATTGTGTGCTTTGCTGAAGCTCAACAAGATCCACAGCCCAGGAGCAATGGGAGTCCAACAGCCCTGACATAACCCAGCGAGGGCAAAGGGAGGGCTATGGAAAGATTATAATGAGTATTATATTAATATTTAAACTTTAAAATATATTTTTAATAATGTAATATTTAGATTTTAACGATTTTAAATATTTTATTATTTATAATTAATATTTTACGTCCCAGGAATCACCAGAGGTGATGTTTTAGAATAAAAAATTCCAAGAGCACAATACTGCAAAGTGATAGACCCAGTGAAAAGCTGAAAGAAATGCTACTTGCACTCTGTGTTACTACATCTCCTGTATAACCTTTGGTAGTTAATTAATGAAAGTCACTAATGTTTCTAATGTGTGTAACCAGTCCCTCAGACTTCAGCTCCCATCAAAAAGGCACCAGTTGGTTCCACTTGATTCTGGAAACTTGATAAAGCAAAAGTCTTGTCACTACACTGAGCCGGCCTGACCAGCCAGGCAGCACTGGACTCTGGAACACTTGGTGTGACCCAGGAAAACCTTGTGTATTATCTGCTACTATGAATGACTTATGATTTAATCCCCTTGTTATACTCCCACGCAGAATTAACTCCTCTTTTGGGAGAGTAGCTACTCTGAGGTTACACTGCTTCTGCTCTGGGGAAAGCTACACATTTACAAGACCTGAAGACTGCAGGGGATCAGCACAAGAAGTTACAGAACTGAAGCTTTTAAACAAGTAATTTCTTAATCCAGTAACATCTCAAGGACTGAAACATTAGAAATTACAAACAGGTTACAAAATTTGACAGGAGGAGGTAGCCTGGGAGACCTGTCCCAACAGCACAGCACTGTTCCACCTTACTTCCCAGACTTCCACCTCAAAACAGTCTCTTGAAAATCTGTGTCTGCATTTCAGTGAGTCTTCACAGACGGTCTGGGTCTGTTCTCACCAGGTCTTGTGTCAAAAAAGTCTCCTATAGCCAGAGCTGGGGCCTCTGATCCTACTTTGCTTCTCATCTACTCAGACTTTGTACAAAACCAGCCCAACCAGGGACTGAAGCCTGACCACACAGCCATGGCAACAACTATAATAAATTTTTTGATGAAGAAATAAAAGCATACATATCTTTCCAAAGAAATAGTTTGGTTTGATGTACTAACAATGCAAGTCTACAATCTGTATCTCCCCATTACAACTAGATTACCTTAGAATCTGTTCAGGACACAGAGATATTCTTTTCATAAATTTATGAAACGTGTGGTCCCAGCTTTTGACTTCACTCTTCTCATATTTTTCATTACCACCTTCACCTGCAAAGCTGGAAGAAAACAAGGAAAGAAACAAGATGTTCAATAAGGTTTTCAGTATGACATGCATGTTGTAAATAAGCAGTGGTTACTATACACTCACATTTAATTACACTAAGTACACTAAACAAAACTATATATGTTAGGAGACAATTCCTATTAGGGGTTGCAAGTGAACATTCTGCTTCTGGTTCTTCAGTTTCTGGTGGCTTACAATTACCAACAGTGCTTCAAACTATCCCATGGGATTCAAATCCACCAGCTTTATTCCTTCAAAAAACCCTTTAGTAACTTCTCAAAAGTTTTTCTAGTTTTTAAATTATGATGTTGTCTTTTTCAGTTTTGAATCAAACATAATTAAGGTTCTATGATTCTATAAAAGTCAACAAAACTCAACAGGAACACCACTGCTGACAAGTGTTCTATGCAGATTATGCAAGGACAGTAGCTTTAGCTATAAACAAATTCAACATTGTCCACAACTCAGGAAAAGTCAAATGACCCGGATATAAGTGCTCACTGTGATCACCTAAGTTAAACATTTTATTAAGAAAATGTTTTCAGTAACTACATTCAAAAATTGTTTTTCAGACAACCTTCACTAAACCTTCAGGAGTCTTACCATCATGACAGTCTCTAGCCAAAAATCCCTAAATCCTTGAACTCTTCAAAATGCAACTGCAACATAAGAAAAGCTTTAGCCTTGTAAAGAAAAAGTGTCAAATGTCACAATATAAACCCATGCCACTTAGCACAGATATTGTTTCAGCCACCCTGGTTTGGATCCAGAGATTGACTGTCCTCTGCTCTATCTAGAGCCCAAGAACATTCCAACTGCTCAGAAATAGATGCATCTTTGAAAAACTCAAAATTTGACAGAACTGGGTGCACTGTTCTGTTCTTCCAACAAACCAGTGTTCCTGAAGGAGCCAGTTCCAAACAAAATCATCCAGGTTTAGTGGCAGTCCCATTTAGATCATCAGTCAGCACACAGGAAACTACACAATTCCTCCAGTTTCACCATGAAATCCAAACCTGTTCTCACCTTTCTGACATCATCTGTTCCAAATCAAGCCCCTCTCTCTGCTGATACTCCTTCAGTAGCTCATCTGCATGGTCTGTATCCAGGAAGCCACTGCAGTCTTCCTCATCCACCACATTAATATAAAAGGGTTGGAAGACAGGAGCAGGACCAGGTGTTTCCATTACCATTTCCTCACTGGCTGCAGGATGTGTGTCCTGGGAACCTGAGCCCTCTGCAGCCTCAGCCAAGCGAAGCTGTTGGAGCTGGGATGCACAGTCCAGCTCTCTGGACAAGGAGCTGCTCACTGCTTCACCTAAGCCCAGCAGGGAGGCACATGCAGGAGGCTCTGCTGCATCACTGACTCCCCAGTCATCTGCCTCCTCACACCAATCCTTTGCAGCAAAGTTTGATCCTTGTTTCTGAGAACCCCCCAAAAAAGGAAAGAGAACATTGTCAAGTCATCCACCCTAAAGCACTTCAAATAGAGTTTCCTAACAGCTGAGAAAACTGAAACCTTAACCTAGTGCTCAGTGTTATTTCACATATTCTCCTCACAGTGTTACTTCCCATCATACACACATTTACTTTTCACATCAGAACAGTTATGGCAAGGAACATCTCACGCTGGAGAATCAGAACAGGAATTCATCAGCAGTTTGAGTGGCCCTTGTCCATCCTGCTGCCATGGCCCTGCCAGCTGGCTGGGGTCCTCCAGCTGCAGCACAGTTACTGCCACACAGTTAAGTCCAAGGGCAGAATGTGGAAGGAAGTAATAACAACAGTAATGACACCACCATCATTTTGTCAGAGTAAAGCTCATTTACAGACCAAAATTTCACATTGCAAATGCCCCAGCTGAATAAACAGTTCCTGCCTGTTTTCGCTAATTTGACTGCCACCTGCCTCTTCCAATCTGCTTAAGCCAATATGCAGTTTTTTCTCACGAGTATATTAACAATACTTCAGTTGGATTAATTAAAACTCATGACAATTTTTTAAAAAATAAATTTGAATTAGAACATAAAGAAAACATCTTAAAGGTCTGAACCTAAACAGTACAGCCCAATCATTTGAAGCTGAAAAATGATGTTTAGTTAGCACCACTAACTAAAGTATTAAATACCAATTTTGACCATACAGCTGAAGTATGATTTCCACTTTAAAATCATCCTAACACAACTTACATCTGTGATCTAATCTTCTAGTAAACAATGTAGTATGGTGTCAAAAATTCCGTGACATGACTTCTTCACACGACCACGCATGTGACTGGAAGCTAATGTATAGCACAGCTTCTGGAGAAACGTTGTGGTTACTTAAACAACGGGACATAAGGTGTGAAGCTCTTCCAGCTCAGCCGTGGCTCTATTTCCAAGCCTCCCCCCAGCCGTGGCGCAGCGGCGGGCAGGCTGTGAGCGGTACCTGTGTCACGGGGTGGGCTCGGGCTTCCTTCTCCTGCGCCTGCGAGTACTGGGAGCGCAGCACCTTCCAGCTTCGGCGTGGGGCAAAGAGAGACACGGTGAGCGCGGGGAAGAGCGGCAGGAACACCCCCCACACCGCGGGCTGCCGTCCCCCCGGGCTCACCTGTGCGCGGCGGGGCCGCAGCCGGGCGCGGCGCAGGCGAACACGTGCAGGGCGCGGTGCGCGGGCCCGCGCTCCAGCGGGCAGTACACCTGCACCAGCAGCGACAGCGCCCGCCCGCACCGCCCGCACCGCGGGGCCGCCCGCACCCGCGGCGGCCAGTCCTGCAAAGGGGGCGGCACTGAGGCACGGCCGGCACCGACCGGCACCGCCTCGGCACCGACCGGCACAGCCCAGCCCTCAGCCCCGCGCTGAGGCACGGCCGGCACTGACCAGCACAGCCCTCAGCACGGGCACGGCACTGGGAGGCGGCCGGGCCGGAACCGACCGGCACAGCCCGACACCGACCAGCCGATCCCGGCCCTGCAACACCCGCCCGGCGCTGACACCCGCCCGGTCCCGCCATCCGCCCGCCGCGGAGACCCGGCCGGACCAGGCCCCGCCATCCACCCCCGGGCCCGGCCCGGCCCCGGCCGTACCGCGGAGCCGCCCAGCTTGTTGGTGGCCCATGCGGGGAGCGGCGCGGCCCCGGCCGGCCCGGCCATGGGCGCGTCCCGCAGCCCGAGCAGCACGGCCGGCTCGCCCGACATGGCGGCCCCGACCCGCCCTGCGCGTGCCCGGGGTGCGCGTGCCCGCGGGCGGAGCCGGATCTCGCGGCACGGCGGGTGCGGCGGCAGCTCCGGCCCCGACAGACACCGCGCACAGACGGACCGTGACAACCCCGGACAGACACCGCGCACAGACGGACCGTGACAACCCCGGACAGACACCGCGCACAGACGGACCGTGACAACCCCGGACAGACACCGCGCACAGACGGACCGTGACAACCCCGGACAGACACCGCGCACAGACGGACCTTGCCGGCCCCGCGCACAGAGCGCAGACCCCGCGGTTATCGCCAGCTCTCCGCAGGAAGGGGCGCTGGGGCGGCAAAGGCCGCACAGCGACTGTCAAAGCTTTTCACTGTTTATACACTTTAGCAAACAAAGGCACTAAGGTTCGTTGGCTACAAGTTACCACCTAGTCCTCTTGTTAATTAGTGTTCTATTCGTTAATAATTCCCTCGCTTCTCATGCTAATTAGTCCCATGCTCAGTGTTCTCCTTCTTTTGGATCAGAGACCGTTAGTCGATGGTCGTGACCTGCCCCTGCTGGAATTACCCTTTGCCCAGCTGGACCTGATTTCAGCACAGTTGCTGAGTTGTCTTTATTAGTTTCTTTTTTATCTTTATGCACCAAATGTCCTTATGGCCTGTAAATTCTGCATTCCCTGTGCCCAAATCAGTGGTACATCCTTCTTCCCAAGCCTTGTTAACCTCCCCCAAGTCTGAGATCATTGAAACACGTCCAGCCCTAAACCTTAACAAGGCAATTCTACCGACAATTAATTTGTCTTTCTAACTAATACCTGGACATCACTTAGACTTGCTGGCTGCTCTCTGTTCCACAGATTAAATCTCCCTCCTTGTTGATTAGGCTTGAAAGTATACAAAGATTAAACATCAAAGAACATCCTTTTTTTTAAGAAAATTTTTACATATTCCACATTTTGGAATAAGATGCCCTGAGAAGCAGGACTGGCACATAACAAACTTGGTGGCTGACTTGGAAAGGCAATTATAGAAATTATGTCTTGTTAATACATTTAAAAAAAAAAGATTAAGGGTTCTGTGTGAAAAACAGAACAATAGCAGCAGTTCTTGCTGAATATTATCAACTAAATGAACTGCAAACAGAGGTGCATCCATTTGTATTTAATGTATATGCACTGTTACCTTGAGCCGAATTGGGTGACTGTACCAAGTACCATTAATATTAAAGCTATAAAATAAAATGAGGTTTGGAGTATAATGTAGGAACCTGCTGCTTAATGGTAGCCTACACATCGTGGCTGTGGTATTACTCCTTTCTCAGCTGTTTGACACTGTGCCATTCTTTATGTTTGGGTTTTAAAGAGGACACATGGACAAAATGCTTCTTCTCACAGTCAGAAAGTCCTTTGTTATCATATGTGCCTAATAAAATACCAGGGCTCCCTTTCTCACAGGTTGTACTTATGACTTTGCATTCCCAAACACACAGAATTTCTTTTATCTTGTTTAAGAAAATGATTTTTGTGAACCTACAAGGACAGAAACAGTGGTTCAACTAACAAACCAATAATGGACACAAAGGCTATTTCAGACCAAATCAAGGGGAGGAATAAAATGTCCAGCACTATGGTTGCTGCAATTACTTAATGATGGCTTTTTGCAAGTAATGGTAGCAGCTGGGGTTTTTTCAAATTAGGGGAAAAAAAAAATGCCCAGAAGGGCATGTCCAGGCATGTCCACTGCTCAAGGTCCACCTGGGTGTAAAAGCAAGTCCAAGTGAACCCAGAGGAGAGGAGGACGAAGAAAACATCTACTAGAATTCAACATCTGCAGGCAGTTGTGTCACTGTGACAGCCCCTCCTGGGAGGAGCAGCCACAGGCTGTGGGGTGCTGTGGGAGATGGGAGGGGGAGCCTGGCACCAGTTAAAGGAGCTATTTTATTTAGAGCTATTTTATGTAGAGCTATTCTATTGCTGTTTTTTTCTTGTTATGAGCAGAGTTCTTGTGGATTCCTGGATACTTGCATTGCCTGTTCCTTTGTGCCTGGCAAGTGTCTCTTGCTTGTCATGTGACTTTGCAAAAAGCCACTTCACCACTTGTGTGCCCTGACACGTTCCAGATGTGCCACAAATGTGGTCACAGCTGCTGGTGCCCTTGGAAGGTGGAAGACTGGGGGTGCATTTTGCACATCAGCAGGTCTCCTCTCTGAGGGCCTGTGGACAATGCTGAGCCAACACCTTTGCTCTCCCTCTGCCTCAGTGGGGTCTGTCCTGCCAGCAATGCTTCCTCCCTCCTGCCAGTGAACTGGGAATTTGCCAGACTGAAGAACACATAATCACACCACAGAACAGTTTGTGTCAATCCTGGAGCATTGAGCCTCAGGTTCTGCAAAGAAACCTGAAAAACTCATACCTGAGACCCTTCAGGTTGAAGAAAGAAACTGGGCACCTTTCTGGCTTCCTGGGTGTGATTTAACCTCTTGGAATGAGCCTGTGTCAGTTAAGTGAAAGAAAAGGAAGTTCCAAAAAAATTAAGAGCAACATTTATTTATAACAATTCACAAACCAATAAAACAAGTAGAGATTTTCTGTCCTCAGTTGAGGGATGTTGAGCCAATCTCACAGATGTAAATTGATGGATGCTCTGCTCCCTACAAGCTATTTCCAATTAAAGAAAGTGGAAAGAGGCTGTAAGGACAACTGACCATGCTCTTCTGAAAGAAGAGGGGAGTAAGCATAAAAGGTAGCCAGACACTTACAATATATTCTGTATAAATAATTTCTTACAGATTTCAATTTATTTGCCAATTCCCTCCTCATTATTCAGTTTTGATATCCACTGAGTAGATACTGTGGTCTGTTTGAGCCTGAAAGATCGAGGGGGGGGGTGTTTCTGCTTGCTCCATTAAATAGTGATTTTTAGTCCAAAAAACATTCCAGATTTCCCTTGTTTCTCTCCTTTCACTGTGACCAGGACAACAGATTACATGATAGTGAGTTAGAAGGTGATTATAACTCTGCATCCTGACAAACTAATTTTATTTGACTTTACTTTGGGTCTTAAAAGCAAACTGTACCCTCTGCAGCTCTTACAGGTCTGTGTGTTCCCTCCTTTCACTCATCATTTGTTTCATGAGCTGTGTCCAAAACTTCATTTTGCCTTCTTTGAATTTCTGTGCTGCCTTTTGGTTCAGGTCTATCTCCAGGTATTTCTCATCCAGATCATACTGAGGCCAATGGACCAAGCCTTCTCCGTTGGGATTTCTGGAAATAACAAGGAAAAGTTAGCTTTCCGTTTGCCTGTCATCGCCCTCTGGCTGCTCGGGTTGAGCATTTCAGAAAACTAACACGAGCTCAGATTATGTGATTCTGGTCCCTGAATAGTTGGATGTTTTTTATGAAAATGCTCCTCAGCAGAACAGCAAAAGTTTAATAGTTGCCATTACTTTTGGATCTAAAACTCCATTGCAGATGGAGTTCTAGCTCTTGGATTATTTTTTTCTTTCTTTTTGTGTCTGCAGGTTCATTTAAAAGACATTAAGAAGAGAAATAATTTGCTTCAATATTTATCTTAAATTCTGCCAAATTTCTAGGAACCACATAAGTACTGCTTCAGGCATGTCTCAGGCAGCACAGACCAAACTTGAGCTGTAAATAGCATTATGATTCTCACCCATTTCTAGCAAAGTTAGTCCAGTATTTCATAATAGTTCTGCTAAGTTTATTTTCTTCTTCTGTAGCATGTCCTGCAAAGTGAGAGATAAAATGGCAGCATTAGAAACTGGATAATTAGTAGCAGCTCTACCAATTCCAATAGGCTGTAGTCAGTTCTACCTGTTGCTCTGAGCTATGACAGTTTTACCTGAGCAGAGCTCTAGGACAGAGCTGCAGATGAGTGATTTCGTTAAAAGTATCTACTACTAAAGACAGAAAATTTTTGTGTTTCTTACAATATTTGTAAGAGAGAAAGTCTATTCTAAAGTCCTCCAATAACTAAAATGAGCAATAAGGATGCTTTAAAAGGAATACTTTAGCAAGCATGGATACATCACCAGCTAAGAATGGCTTTCCAAAGACAAAGGCGATCTCGGATGCATGATCTGCTTTTACAAAGTCTGGTAAAACACCTTCTGCTTCACTTGGTCGATGCTGGAATTCATAGAAGTAGACTGGGTTGCCAGCATCTGGTAAACAGGGAAGAGTGTTAGTCTGAGAGCCACCAAAGAGGATAAACTTTCACTACCAGCTGTTTAAATGTTCAGTAAATATCAGTTCTTTGGGTAATGAAGTGTGACACATACTGTCCACACCACAGCCCGGGTGAGAATTCTACATTTCTTCTACTGATGCTGCATTACCTCTGTGGAATTTAGCCACTTCAAGGGATGAAAACACAAAGAAGACATCTCCCAGTGCATCCAGAAGGCCATCTCGCACTTGAGCAGGGCTGTCTGTATTCCCTATGTACTCATTGTACAGCCCATCAACAGCTGCAGACGTAACACCCTGAGAGAACAATAAAAGGGGCTTACAACGCTTACAGGGATCATGATCATTAGGAAGAGTAACAGCACTAATTGAGTGTGGCATATGCATGTCTCTGGCTAACCCCCAAATACTACCTTTCAGAGAAAATCCTCAACTGTCAGAGTGTGGCTCAGAGCTCAGGATTGGAGTTGCACAGCTATCAGATATAGGTGTTCTCAGGGAAAAGAGATAGGCAAGATCTAAAGATCAAACATCTTTAGATTAACAGTAGTCAACAATGTTGACTGTTCTCCATTCTGTGGAAATAAACTCTCACAAAAGCAAAGAAATCCTCTGGATTTCATGAAATCCATTTATTGTTGTAGATGACCATAATTTACTCCCTTTCTCGGTTCGTGGTGGATGTCTGTGACACTGAATGATCCCTTGCAAGTACTGTGGAGTCCTTAATTCTTACCTTTTAACCTGTCTTTTTCTATATTTAGTAGTTTCAGGAGAGCACAAAGGAACCAGAAAGCTGAGAGATTTGTAAAGTACAGGGAAGCCAAACCTCAAGCATCCTAAAGATCTCGAGTTGTCCTTCCTTGTCTCCCAGTAGTGCTTTATTAGGTCTCATGTCATACCTGCTGGGACTGTGCATGTCTTGGATAACCCAGGGGTATCTAAAATGTCACAAGAGACCTGTGTTTAGACACCTGAATCACTCCTGGATTTCCACAGAACTCCTTTTTAAGAAGAGGGGCACTGAGGCTGGAAATTTAGAGTGTTTTCAATCACTAGAGGTAACAGGAACACACCACACTGCTGCCCATTACTGCCCCAGGGTAGGAAGCTGCTCAACAGAACAAAGTTTGTCTGTGAAATGTATCCCTCCAGGAGTGCAAACACAGAACCAGAGCAAGTGAAGCAGCAGCACTGGGTTATTCTGAAAATGGTCTCTTACCTTATGTAATACTACTAAGGAGCGCTGCAAAATTTCACGTGCAACATTTTTATCCAGACCATCCATGAAAGGAGGAAATTTCATCATCTGCATGATACAGAGAATCATATTTCTTAGAAAATCTTATATTTACAAAATGATACATAGGTAACAACATTGTAAGTCTCTTACCATAGGAAGTCCCCATGTAAATTCACCGTTATTTACTCCTATCATATATGGGACTGCATTGATTGATTTTTCAGATAGTAATTGCCTGGGACTCTTTGGAAAAAAAACACCATCTGCACATGAACTGATGAAAAAGAAATCCTGAGAAAATGGGGGAAAAAGAAAAGGAAAGCTTCATTAATACTGTAATTTTGCTTCTAAAAAAAGTCTAGATTTTTTACTGTGGTTCCAAAGCGAAGCCAAATGAAAATACAATAAGTAATGGTATTCAAACCATCTTTAATTTTCTGACAGATTCTCTGCACTAGGCAGAAGCTTCTGTGAAGATTAGCATTAAATTTCTAATGTTTGTGAAACATAAGTGATTATGTCCAATTTACATCTTTTCTTCGTTCAGTATTGTTACAGATGTGTGGAGCAGTGGGGGAAAAACCAACTTGAGCGTGGAAATTTCAAAGGCACATATAGCCCAGCATTGTGATAAGACCTTTTAAGTTGGACGTAATATATTATATGAATTAATTGTCAGGTTCTCCAGGTGAAACTGGGACATTTCATACACTCTTTCCCTTTCCCTGGGAGAGCATGCACAAGAGGCTGCGTGCAGAAAGGGCAGTACCTGTTTGCAGTTCTCAGGGGAGGTGTTGCACAGCCGCAGTGTTGTCATGTCCTGAAAAGGCCCAGAAAGTCAAAGGTTACACTCACTTCGAGTTCTCCTGACATCACAGCACACAAATAGTATTCTCTGTGATGATAACATTTGAAATGTCATTTAAATGCAAGAGGTATAATTTTCCCTACCATTTTTAGTGTTAGTTGTAGTATCTCTTCTTCTGTTTTTTCTCTCAAGCACTCAACTATTGCAGCTGAAGTGGATTTTTCACAGCCAGAGACATCAGCAATTTTCTGTAAGCAATAAAACCAAACACTTTTGGACACATTTCCTATATCTGACTGTATGAGCCACCAAACCCAAGAGCCCAGTGTGGGAGCAGAAACTCCTGCACAAGGATGGCTGGAGCCTTGCATGTCCCAGCTGTGCAGGGAGGGAATAGGAAGCCCTTTTAACCTTCACACTGTGGGCTGGGCAGAAGGACAAAACCTATGCTTCCAATTTTTTTTTAATACAGAAATATGCCAAGATAATCCTTCCAATAAATAAGATGCTGGGCTGAGAAAGCAGAATGGCATAAAGGGCTTAGAGAATACAACCATCTGTATGGTAACAAAGAGCACTTGATACCATTTTGGTGATGTCTTTTTGGCTGGAGTAACAGCTGTCATTAGAGAGAGCTCATTAAAGTGTTGTCTCTTTTATATCCCAGGTTCTACATTCCTTGAAGTTGTTTCTTATAGTTGAAGAAGAACAAAAAGGGTTGAGGTCAGTACTTCTCAAATTAAACAAACTGAATAAAGTCTTGTTTGTTTGCAAACAGGCATCAAATAGAAGGGGAAGAGAAGAGTATTCAGAATCTGATACCATTTGCCAGCCAAAAATTATAGCTCAACTTTTCTTGAAGACACTACATGCTATAATATTCCTTGACATTTCACACTTCTTCCCTACTTTCTCTCTTCACTTCCTTAGTCTTTTGCTTTCACTGACACATATGTGGATATTTGGGTACTTGAAAAGCAGAGCATCATTAAATATGGACTATTTACACACAGAAACACTGTCTTTACTGACTGTGGGTTTTGTTTCACAAAAACAAAAGCCTGTTTCTATATTTTAGAATAAACAGTTTAAGATATGCAAAGCTATCTGAAAAAAGAATTAAAATTAGCACAAAATACCCACTTGTGCTTCCTCCTTAGGCTGGTCAGTGAATGAACCCAGAAGGGCAGTACCACTCTCTGAAATGGCCCTGTGGAACAAGCCCTTTGCCAGGGGAGATAGGACCTGTGAAAAAGCAAGAACAAGCATGACAAGCATTGTGTTTTAACCACTGACTAAGAATTCTGATATCAGGAATTGCCATTTAAAATGTTTTGAAAGCAAATGTCATAAGACTGTTATTCTGTAGCCTCTGACCATAGTTCAACTGTGCAAAGGGCTTTGGCAGCACTAGCAGAGATAAGGATTTCATGCTTGTGTTTTCCCCTCCCACAGCAATTTGCTTCCCAGACTTCATGGAACTCCACTGCAAACCAGAAGCTAATGGAATTTGCCTAAGACAGTCAGGCTGTGCTGCAAAAGGGAATAAAGAACTATTGGCCAGGGGGCCAAAGCTTAGGAAACAGGAATTTTTATCCCATGTAACAATGAACCCTGGTTTCACTCTGTGATCTGCACCAAACTGTGAGAGGCTGGAGAAGAAGAGCATCTTAGCCAATGTGCTCAGTGTTGATGTAAAATTTTAACACAATCACTGGGACACAAAATGTGTGTCCATTTCAGCTCTCGTGACTATTCACCTCGATTACTTTGCACAAGTGACTGGTCTGTGAGTCCTCTTACAGGACTTTTCTCACAAGGTTAGACTTTGGCAGGTTTGTTTGCATTGAAAAAAAGCAAACACACCAAATTTAATTTAGTGGATGAGAGATAACATTTTGGGACTAACTACAAGTACTTGTACTGTTGTTGTACCACAGACAGAGGTGATGTGCCACTTACTGTAACACCATCCCTTTGCTCCCAGACTTCTCATGCAGATACTGAAAATGAACAGGGATGGTGGTTTTAATCCCACAAGTAATTAAAATTCAGTGTTACTGTGAACTTACAAGAGCAGAAACACTGATTCCTCCTGCAGATTCTCCAGTGATAGTGACAGATCCTGGATCTCCTCCAAAATGGATGATGTTTTCCTGAATCCACTGAAGAGCTGCTACCTGATCTAAATATCCCCAGTTCCCTCGGGCATGTTCATCACCAGTGCTGCAGAGAAAGGACACCTTTGTTTCAATGCTCAGTGCAAGAAAAAAGGCAGTGGAAAATACAGCCTGTGGTGTGAGAAATCATCTGCCATTCCCTGCACAGAACTTCTCTCCACAACTGAAAAATAAACAGCCTTCAGATGAGAGCAGCAATCCAAGAACAGATCTGAAAGCTGAGTTGGGACTGGTAAATTGTTCCCAGTGGTTGCAGATGCAATTAAGAAATGCAGAGTTTCTTTGCATAAATGAGTCTCTTGCACTTCACCAAGGCTTTGCACACATCATTTTGGAAATCACTTGGCAAAAAATGGGATAAAACATCTTACCTAAGATATCCAAGGACACCTAATCTGTACTGAATTGCTACAACCACCACATTTTCAAAGGCTGCTAATGCTGAACCATCATATGGTGAAGCTCCTCCAAGAACTAATCCACCTCCATGTATCCATACAAAGACCTGGAAAGACAAAACCAGAATCAACCCAGCACAGACCTAAGCTCCCAGTGATAAAAACTAAATTAACCCAAAATAAAATATCTTTTGTTGTTTCACTCCTGATTCTTTCAGATTACATTTCAAAAATGGTAGAAATCGTTTGGATCTGCGAGTCTACAAAATGGCATTGATTTTGTTAAATACTTACACTTTATCAGTACCCTGTGACTTTGGACAAATTATTTAGAGGAAATCAAGCATAAAATAAATTTCCTAGAGGTTTTATAATGGTTTTGCTTACAGGCAACTTCTGCTGTTCTCCTGCAGAAACGGGTGTGTACACATTTAGGTACAAGCAATCTTCAGACACCTGAAGAGGAACCTTCTCCTTTCTATTAGTAATCATGTCTGAAAAATACTGTCCTAGGACTGGATCCTGCACACACCTGAAAAAATAACAAGCAACAAATACTGTTAATATGTTTTCCTCCTTTGACCTCTCATTATTGAGATGTGTAAAAAGGAGCCACTGCCTACTGCAATACGCAGGGACATGCAGATAAATCCTGCATGTTTCAAAATATCACAGAAATATATCTGCAAACACATAGGGCTATAAATGCCTTCAATGGAAATGTAAATTAATTATTTTACATCTCCAACAGCATTTTATATTGTAATGGGAGGTATTAGACTTGGAGCACTAAACAAGGGCAAGAGGACAAATGGATAAAACATTTACAAGGTAGACTAGAATTGCCCTGCATTTCTTATGTGCCCTATTAACCATGTGACTCAGTATTTTTTCCTTAATAAGTATTCCAAAGGTTTATAAACACTGGGAAGTGATGGCCAAATGCTCCCAAGACAGAGGATTTTCAGTAAAGTGCTGATCCATATCAGTTCATCCCTAATGCCCATTAAATAGCAGTAAAGAGAGCAGCTAATAAAGATGTCTTTAGAAATGTGTTCACTGCAACAGCTGCAGATGTAACGAGATGGCACCAAGGAATTTATCTTCGTGGATTTTGATTGCCCTGGATGTGCAGCAGTGTCATGAAATTGCTTATAACGTAAATATAAATATAATATACAATTATATAAATTATACAAATTATACAAATGATTAAAATAATATAAATACAAATAATATAAATAATAGAACATACGATAATATAATAGAGAATATTTATTTATATACTATAATATAAATTAATATTATAGTAGTAGAAAGTGATTAAGTAGAAAATAGGAATAATATTAATATAATATAATGAATAATAATAAATTCTACGAATTATATTTATATATATAAAATAATAGTATATACATTATTATATAATGTAGAAATAATATATAAATATAAAATTACTTAAATATTCAGTGGTTTTTGTCACTGCCTTACATTGGTGGGTAGGAAGTGGCATCTCTGACACCTTTCCATGGCTCAGGTGGCTGGGGCTCAGAAAACCTCAGGGATCCAAGTGGAGGTTTAGCAAAAGGAAGTCCCAAAAAGACATTTACACTCCTCTCAGCTGTGTCTACTTTGAATTGGAACCCTCGGACTCTCCCATATTTGGTCTCCACTTCTGGTTGCTCTGCTTTTTGTCCTGGAGGATGTGAGCACAAAATCACAATCGGTCCATTTGTAAGTACTTACCAGATTTCTAATTGCTGGATTTGCTACTTAAATATACACCTGTTGTTTACTTAATAATTTTCATACATAGGGCTTCAATAAACTCTAATCAGTTCTAACAGTACACTAACTTACTATTTTATATTACTAATTTTATTACTCGCATTTACTAATCAAAATTTTAGATTTTCTAATTTATTCTAATACACTTTTCTTACACCTTTATTAAATCAGTCTAGCTGACATTCTTTCAGCCTTCATGTTGATTAGTCTGTGGGTATAGTTTCCCCCAGGTATATCATATGTATTGTCTTACCACTCACATCAGTGATTGCACACCGATCTTAATGTCTTTTGGTCTGGGTTGTTACATAAAAGCCCAATAGATTGCTCTCGCTCAGAAAAGGCAATGAACAGACTAAATATATTCCAGACTCTAGATTGTACATAAAGCCAAAAGAAAAAGCTTCTAAAAAATGTCTGGCATGTACAGATACTGTTAGCATTTAAATAAGATTCCCTTTAAGATTGGTGTGAAAGTTCTCAGTCCCAAGTTACAGATGTGGTACCGTGGCCTGCTCTGCCTCAGCACACAAGATCTTGATTTTGCTATTTGCAAAAAAGGCAAATAAGATGAATGACTGAAAAGAGATCACAAAAAGAAATGAAGAACTATTTGCTATTCCAACTCCATTTCTGTGCAGCAGGGTCGGGTGCCCGGGGTTCCCCAGGGGAGGCAGCTCCGGGTGTGCTCGTGGTATTTTCCTGAACCCACTGAAGAGCTGCTACCTGATCTAAACATCCCCAGTTCCCTCTGGCACGTTCATCACCAATGGTGCCGAGAAAGGACACCTTTGTTTCAATGCTCAGTGCAAGAAAAAGAAAGAGGAAAATACAGCCTGTGGTGTGAGAAATCATTTGCCATTCCCTACACAGAACTTCTCTCAACAACTGAAAATAAACAGCCTTGAGATGAGAGCAGCAGCCCAAGAAGAGCAGATCCGAAAGCTGAGTTGGGACTGGTAAATTGTTCCCAGTGGTTGCAGATGCAATTAAGAAATGCAGAGTTCCTTTGCATAAGCGAGTCCCCTGCACTCCTCTTCATCAAGACCCTGTGGATTTACCTGTTGCCCCCAGCGCCGTCACCCCGAGGGTGAGGATCCAGGCGAGCAGCGCCGCGTCCCTCCCCGCTGCCATGGTGCCGCGGTCACAGCTCCCCGAGAGCGCCTTTTGTACCCAGGGCAGGAGCAGTTGCGCAAGGCACAGCCCTGATGGGCCGGGGCAGCGCTCGGGCCGGGAGCCAGCGGGGCTGGGGCTGCCGGGGCAGAGCCCTGAGCCGCTCCCGGGCACCGCTCAGCACCGGCGGGACTGGGACAGGGAGCCTCCTGCCCCACAAGGGTCCCGCCGCCTCCCTGCTGCTCCTTTGGAATCTTAGTCACAAAATCTCTGCTTCAAAATGCTCTGGAAAGAGCCTTCCTTGCCCCACGAGATGGGTCCTGCTGCTGTGCCACCACTCTCTGTGACAGCGAAGGGAGGATTTCCTCACAGTACACGGCAGGGACCAGGAAGGGAACCTCACTTCTGCTTTATTACAGGTTCAGTTGATTTTCACAGAATATTCTGAGTTGGAAAAGACTCACAAGGATCTTCAAGTCCAACTCTTCAGTGAATGGCCCATACAGGGATTGAATCCACAATCCTGGCATTCTTAGCTCCAGACTCTGACCAACTGAGCTCATCTCATTCTGGCATTAAGACCTCAATGTAAAAAACACAACATAGTCAAATCCAAACCACTATCCCTGGACAGTGTGCTTTTCCTGAAGTAAAAGTTGAGGGATTTTTATTCTCACAAAAAGGGTATTTTTTCGACAAAAACAATTCTAGAAAAATCCTAGCTTTTTCTGCAGGTTCAGGAGACATCTGTCATTCAGTCCTGTGTGTTCAGGCGTGTTTGGTATAGTGTTGCAATACAGTTGTAACAATCAAGAGATGACTTACCAGCTTTTGTAGTGCTGGAACAATATTAAAGGGTGGTATTTGGGTGTTAACTATATATTTAATACTTTAGTACTCCTAATAGATCAGGAAGATTTATTTTCTATGTCAGCTCACCTCCATAATCAAAGCATGATGTGCAAAGGAGAGACTAGAATAGTTGAATAGGAACAAAGGAAATTTTCTGCTCACATTAACTAAGAGGTTGTGTTAGTTTGATGAAAGCTTTAGGTTCTGTCTTTTTTTTTTCAAGGCTCTGTAGCTCTTGCCCCAAAAAGGCAGTTTTGCGATTTTAAATCATGAGAATTCTTAATTGTCAGAGACAGCATTTGATAGAATCATATCATACAATCACAGAGTGCTTGGGGTTCGAAGAAACCTTAAAGCTCGTCTCATTCCACCCCCTGCCATGGGCAGGGACACCTTCCACTAGCCCAGGTTGCTCCAAGCCCCGTCCAACCTGGCCTTGGACACTTCCAGGGATCCAGGGGCAGCCACAGCTTCTCTGGGCAACCTGGGCCACCCTCACAGGGAAGGATTTGTTCTGTGTACCTAATCTAAACCTACCTTTTCTTGGTTTGAAGCCATTCCCCCTTGTCCTGTCACTACATGTCCTTGGCAAAGTCCCTCTCCATCTTTCTTGTAGGCTCTCTTCAGGCACTGGAAGGGGCTCTATGGTCTCCCCAGAGCCTTCTCTTCTCCAGGCTGAACAATCCTAACTCTCTGATTGTCTCCATAGGAGAGGTGCTCCATTTCTATAGATTAATTTACTGCTTGCACCTCTCTGGGTGGGTTGCAAAGACCTCCAGTCATTAAATTAGTTCAGCACATGTATTATGCACCTGCTAATCCTGTATACTGTGGCTGTGCTTGTGTACTTTACTCCAAATCTTTCTACATATGTATACACAGGTGTGATTTACAGCCCTTTAGGTAAATCCCAGTCAACTTTAACCTGGACTGCTCAGAGGGCAAACTGCTGGCAGCAGCTCCAGTGGACACACTCAGTGCAGAGCCTCTCAAGGATGTGCTCTGAGTGTGGGGCAGCCCCTGCCCTCTGCCCGAGCTCTGAGTGCAGCAGTGCCCCAAACACTGCCTGCTGTGCTGGTGTGTGGCTCAGCTGTGCCTGAGGGCAAGGCCAGGGCTCACTGTACACTGGCAACTGGGATAACACGTAAATCTGAGTGTCTGCAAAACAATGTGGACAATCACTTCATGACAGAATTGCTGTGGCTGCAAAGGTGTTCCCTGGGAGACTTTTTTCCTTGTTCCTCAAAGCAAAGTTGTGACACTGAAGGTGGGGACTGGTCTGCAGTACTGGGAGTGTACAGTCCCTACAGCAATAAATATGTATGCATTGTCTAATGCAACTCGTGGAAACAGGGGCCTGGGGGACAAGTGATGGAGCTTAACATATGTTCTCTTTTACCTTTGTTTGTGTGATAAATGTTCCTGAGATGCCAAAGGCAGCAGCACTGCACAGTGGGAAACTCTGCACTCCTGTTTGCCTGCCCAGATGCTGTTGCAGATTCTCTATCTCCACTTACCTTGGACTGCTTTGGTTCCTGGCAAGGGAAAACTGTTTCCATGAGAGGTGGAACTAGAGGAATCCCTCCTTGTGACTCAGCTTTCATCCTGATGGACATGCAAAGTCTCACCTCACTTGTGACCCACAGGAGGAGTCCTTTGCTGCAAAGCCAAATACTGTTTACTCTGCTTGCTGCTTTCTCCTTTTGCTGTAACAAACTTCATTTATTTCCATAAACAATTTATGTCTCTCGATCTTTACTGATTTTACTAAACTCTGTATTTCCTATTTACTTTCCTTTTATTTTTCCCCTTCATTACTACTTTCTTCAATCTTTGTTCTACTCACTACTTCTCTCCCAAGTACCCATTCTGCAAAAATTCTCAGTCCATATCCCACCCACAGGCCTGGAGAAGCAGCCATTCTGTGTGCCAAATATTATGTGTGCAAACCAGTTTCTGCAAACTCTGCCCATCTCACTTATAATAAGATAATAAAAAATAGGATTTTAGGTCCTGACAGCATTGTCTGTAGATACTTTGATGGATTTGCAAGCATGACCTAATTGCTTTGCAAATGTAGAAACTCTTACTCTAGTGACACAGACTAGACTTGTAGAATCTGCAGCAGTGCTACCTACCTGGAGAGGGCAATTCTTGTCCTGCTTGGCATTTAAGAGATAACATTTTGCAGCTTACCCTCAATCAGTGAATAATTCCTAAGTCAGGGGTCAATTAAAAAAATCCTGCCACATGATGACCTTTGGCTCTTTGTACTTCAATGCACTGCTGCCTTTCTTGATTCCAATAGCTAAAAAAAAAAAATAAATAGACAACTATCACAGCCCCTAGTAAGTATTCAATGAAGCTACAGACAATAAAACAGAGCTGGAGTCTAAGAAGCTTGGACAGCTTTAACAGTCTCTCTTTAGCATGTGGTAAACTCACAGCAGGATGTCTCTGGGATGAGACAGAGCACTCATCTCTATGTAGATATCAGCAAAATCTCTTGCCATTTCCCACTGTGATGTATTTTTAGCATGGGGCCTTGTGCTACGAAGTCAGTTCCACTGCACTTCTCTGCACACACAAGATGAGCATACACTCAATGCTGCCTGGTTTATCTCCTTTCAGAGGGAGTGGTGCAGGACCTCAGGGGTTTGTGCAATGAAAATCTATCAACACTATTTTGAAATATATTCCCCTTGCCAGGCATGTTAGATAAAACACGGAGAAGGGGCAGATGCTTAGGAGGATTTTCTCTTTACTAAAACATTTCTCCCTTTTCTAACATTTGATAGAAGTCTTAATCCCAGCACCACTATGACAGACACGTACCACAACAGTCAGAACCATACTATCTCTGTTATAAAACCAACTTATAAAGTAGAACATCCTGTAGTTTCATTTTCTTTCCACAGAGGACATTTTTGTATCTACAGCACACCAAAATTTCTGTACCACCACTGACACACATAACATCAGAAGACAGTTTTACTGGCAAATTGGGTCTTCATTGATTTCATTTTATTAAAACAATGTTGCTGCTACATTCTGTCTTCAGTCATGGGGAAGTGACAGAAAAATCTGAGCACTGAGGAAATGTGGTATCTGTATTTAACAAGTGAGGGATCAATTGGAGTTATTACAATGAATAATTGCAAGTATGAAAACTGTGAAGAAAAGATGAAGGGAAACAGAATTTTATCCTGAAAATAACTTTAAGTAATTTCTTTTCCTATCCTAATAGCTTGCATGTTGTGTGCATGTTTAGACTGTAAATTATAACTCTGAATTAACCTTCTTGTTTTCCATTCTTTGGTTATTTGCCTTTTCCAGCATCAGCTTTTTCCAGAAATTCACCTTCTCTTCTTTCAGCTTCCTGGCTTTCTTTTGTTTTAGATCTATCTGCAAGTATTCTTCATTTAGGTTGTAAGATGGCCATTCAACCAAACCCTCTCCATTAGGATTTCTGTAAACAACAAGAAAGAAAGAAAGAGTGAATACCCTTTTCAGGCACAGGGAAATTCAATCCCAGAAGTCAGCACAGAGCACTAATGTGTCATGACTCTCATGATTCTTACCCATTTCGAGCAAAGTTAGCCCAGTACTTCATCAGAGTTCTACTGAGGTTCTTTTCTTCCTCTGTAACTTCACCTAAAAGGCAAAATACAAAATAGTTATTATGTGTGGCAAAATGAAGACATTACTACTACAGGAGCAGCATTTCTGTCTGTGAAAATGCTGCAACAACTTCTCAATTGCAACAGAAACATGATACCTGCAAAATGTTAGTAATGCAGCATCACGAGATTTCAGCACTTCCTGAGTGACATAATTATCCTTATTCTACAATCAGGGAATTTGGGAACAAGGAAACAAGGGGATGTGCCTGTAGCTTTCCCAGAAACCAGAAGCAGAATCAAAAAACCCCCATGTGTTCTGCCAGTACAACTCAAGAAATGGGCCACATGGTTTAGCTTCGGGGATCTCATTCCAGCTCTGTGGGACTGAAATCCTCCCTATCATTCAGAGCATGATGAGGCAAAGATTTCTTCATTCTGATATGAGGTGATGTCATTTCTCAGCACTTCGAGAATATTCATTTATATCCAGTGACACACAAGCCCACTGTATCACCAGGGGAAAATAACTGCAGTGTGTTATTAACTATAAGTGCATCTCCACACATTGAGAAAAATATTTGTTATCTTATTGCCCTCGGTAAATCCAGGCTAATAGGAAATGAACTGTACAGTGTTTCCTAGTGTAGTAAGTATGTAAGTAAAAAAATAAATATAAAATATAAGCAAATCAAAAGGCTCTAGTAACAGATTAACAAAGGGTTTTACAACATAGCTGGATTGCTCCAAAGTTCAATGGAGTAAAAGGAAGCACTTTCAATTATGTAAGCTTTGAAACAGACTATGAACTACCGTTCCAATGGCAAAAATAACAGCAGAAAAAATTGTGAATTCACTTAAAATAAGTAGAATTTCTGTGTTTCCTTGTCAAAATAAGATCTGTCCTAATTGGTTTCATGGGAAAGAAAATACGCCATCCTGAGTATTATTGTTTTAGGCATATATAATGAAAGCATATTGCTGGATTCACAATATTCCTTAGGATGTGGCATCGTGTATCTTAACTGTTCAGTGATTGGCAAATTCATTTGGAATGGATCAATGTGGGATTCTGCCTGAAGGAACTTCCCAAATCTCATGAGAATGTTGGGACTACACCCTTAATCCTCCTGCAATGGACTGGTTCCATTTTGAATAAAATGCTTATGTATTAATTGAGTCATGGGGCAAAATAGTCTTTAATCTAAGCATTAGATCTTCCTGCAGAAAATGAAACACTGCAGTCCCAAGCTTTGCTCTGAACACAACTGGAACAGTATCTGCAAAAGAGACCAAGTCCCCCATTCCCTGGAGCCTGACAGCCCCTGGGATTTCCTGGGAAGGAGGAGACACTACCTTGAACTCCTCAGGAAAAGAAGATATCTAGATTTTCTGCTGCCCAAGCACTCTGCCAATCCCCTTCAAGTTTAATTGATCTTTCCTTCAGTTTATTTTTCAGCCAAAGCTATTTGGCAAATTCATGCACAATGCTGGTTTAATGGCAGTGAGTTTTTTAGCAAATGTCCTATTGGCTAAATTGTTAACAATATGTACAACTAACTGTGCTTCAGAATGAGCAAACTGTACCTGACAGATTGGGGAAGACAAATAGTGTAAAACAAATTCTACAGGAGAAAGGGTCATGCTTTGGTTGTTAATAAAGGCACTTTAGTCTGATTAAAATATGTAATAATGCCAGTTACAAGACTAATTTCTATGTGAATATTTATGACTATTTCTTACTGCACAGCTGAATTTCTCCTGCCAGAAAGGGTCCTCCAAAGACAAAGCCAACTTCATCCCCATGGTCAGCCTTCACATACTCTGGTTTGCTGTCCCAGTATGAACTGGGGCGGTGCTGAAACTCAAAGAAGTAGGTAGGGGCTCCAGACTCTAGAAAATGTAACATTTAGAGAGTTAAAGAGATGCATAAAGTACAGTTGACATCAACTGTTTAAAATACAACTTTAAACACGCCCAAAGCTTTATATTGGCCACATTTCTAATGTAATGTCACATTCAATTTATGTACATTTTTAACTCAAAATTAAGAACTCACAAAAAAAAAAAAAAAGAGTCGAGGCTCACCACAGGAAAACTTACAGAAACCACAATAACACCAAATTATTTCCAGTTCTGGGTATCTTGGCAGGGTTTGTCAAGATTTTTTGAAATCTCCAGACCACAGAGCTGCTGACTTCTGAAGTAGCTGTGGGCCAAAGGGCAAAGGTTGCTTTGATATATTTTAATTTTTAAGCCTCTATAGTTCAGTTAGCAAACATTTATCTGTGTTATCATGCTCTGGTCTCAATATATTGTGATTATGAGCACAGTGCAAGGCACTAGGACAAAGATGGACCACACACAACCCTGCAGACCTATATCATTCTTCATCCTCAAGTTCCCAGTAGGAATCTCAAGATGGGTTGCCTACACATGAGAGGATTTGTGTCTACATCATTTGATGCAGCATATAGTAAGAGGTTCGAATACCCTCCTGCTGCTCATTAGCTTACCCCTGTGATGATTCAGGGCTTTAATGGCTGGCATGACAAATGCCATATCCCCCAGCAAGTCCAGAAACCGTGCCCGTAGCTCAGCAGGATCCTCTGTGTCTCCTACATATTCATCTACTATCCTGGGCAGAAAATCTGATGGTAAATCCTAAAGGACAAAAGGGAAACAGGAAAACAAACAGACAAATCATCACTGTCTCTATTAGCAGCTAAAAATGTAATTTTTTTAACTTCAGAGATTCTGCAGGGACACAAAGGTTCAGGGTAGCTCCCATGTTGATGGGAAATAAAACCCATTCAGACTTTTTGGGAGGAAAAAACCCCCCAACACCAGTATAAAAAACCAAACCAAACAAAAAACCAACAACAAAAAACAAAACCACCCCCAAACCAAACAAAAACAACCAAACCAAAATAAACAAACAAACCCAAAAACCCCACACCCTAACCCCCCCCACCACCACCCCAGGTCAAATTTGCACCAGATTTATATAGGTTTAAAACTCTACAGGACTCAAAGATCAAGCAATTTTTCCTGATAATACCTCTGGCTTCTGTTTTCTTCATGAGAAAAGAGATGGGAATAACAAAAGTAAATTCTCTGAGTCCTTGAAAGATTTATGGACTATTAGACTACAGGGCAAGACCAAGTGGATCTCAGAACACAGTGTAGATTTTTAGTGTTAGAATTTGCTGCTTGGAAGACACACTTTAGGAGTGCAAAGTAACTCCTTTAAAAGCTGCTTTTAATTTCATGTAAACACATTGAAAAATCCTGCCTTGAAACAAACCCATCAACCAGATTAGCCATGAGACACTTGAGCATTAGGGACACTATTACAGTAATCCTACACACAAATAGGTAAGATAAAAATGTTGCTTCAGAAATCTAGAAAGGAAAACATTTCCCCATATCCTGGGCCTGACTCAATCCTATTTCTGTGTAACACCCCAGTCCTGTCAACTTTGCTGGGACTCTCCCCAAAGCATAACATGACCTCAAATCTTAGCAACATTATAACTCAAATCTTTTATATGCTTGAAAAAGAAAATTCACTTCTCAAATTAAATCAGTGCAACAGTACTTACTACCATTGGTAGAAAAAACTCTAACGTTGAAGTGATTGATTTTTTATCTCCTATTTCCCTCAAACCTGGTATTTTTGAGTCCTGCACAGGAAAAAAAAAAAGAATGTTATTAGCACCATTCAACTTCATTATTTTTAACATTGGAACTACATTATTCCACTTTACTCTTACTGCTGGTGTTTATTTTTTGAAGCATCATAGGCCAAAGTGCAGCACAATGGAGCAGCTGCCTGGAAAAACCTGTATTTACTGCAGCAAACGTTTCCTTGGTGAAGGTTTCTACATAAAGCACTCATGCTAAGCAGTTTATCCTTAAATCAACAGACATTAAGAAACTTGTAAGACTAGAAAGAATTAGGGCAGAATTGAAGCAAAAAGCTTCTTCTGTCTCACAGGGTTATTGGAGATCTTAAAACTCATTGCAGCCTCTGTGTCTGGTTCAATTGTTTGAGCCCTTTGAAACAAAGGCACTGCTCCTCCTCTTTCACAGCATTACATAAAACAACTCTTCTGACTGAAAAATAAATGAAAACAGATTTTACACTGTTCTTCTTGGACTCAGTACCAGCACACTCCCAGAGACACAGTTGTTACAGGCTCAGATTAACTACACATAACCTGAATACTTAGGAAATGAAAAAAAAGAGGACAAGAGAGGACACAAATCCATCTCCTGAAGCTTTGTGCAGTGACAACAAATTACTTGTTTTTTTGAGTTACCCATTGAGCTCAGGAAAGAATTTCTGCACAGAGAATGGGCTGGATACCTGCACCATCCCCATACCCTGTCCCCAGAGCAGATTTTCAAAGCAAAGCTTTTTGCACAGTAATAATGACACACAGGGGAAGCTGTGTCACATTTTTATGTCACATTTATCAACCCTGACTTACTGTGCCTTGTGAGGGAAAGGATTTGGTTTATTTCACTTTCAGTAACATGCTCTTGAATGTTATATTCTTTTCCCTCTCTTTGCCTTGATGAGGGATTAATATTTTAGGATAAGAAAATACTGTACAACGTTGATGTTCCAAGGATGCCTGTGGTTCTGGGTCACTACAGAGACAATGCAAGCAAAGTTTACCTTGTATGTATTTCCAACAATGCAAAGCCTTGTCCTAGCAGAAAATACCTTCTCGAGTTGCCTCCACCAGTTAACAAACATTTAAAAAAATTAAGAATAACCATTAAATTACAGATCTGATATTCCAGCCAAATTCATTGTTGTTGACTCCTATCATAAATGGAACTGCATTAAATTCTTTTCCAGCCAGTATCTCTTCAGGTGACTTGGGAAGAAATACTCCATCCACAAGTATGGGCAGAAATGGCACATGCTGAAGGAGGAGAAAAAAAATGATCAAATTACTTGTTAACAGTATTCTCAATTCAAATCATATAAGGTGTCCACATTTAATGTTCCAAGTGGAAAAAAAGGGCTTTAAGAAATTTGAGTGTCTACAGCCACTGTAACATAGAACTAGTTTGGCACAAGAGTATAAAATGCAAGTCTGGTTGGGTCAAGGTATGGAGTAATGTGATGGTTTCCTGATTCTGTGCTGCTTCTAACTGACATTAAAATGTATGTATATGCTCAAGCCTTGCTCACAACTCTCCAAGTGCTGTGACAGAGAGAAATTATGTGATATTTCAACATTTAGGGGGTACTTTGACAAAAGTTCAGAAAAATCAATTTTGGAACAGACCAACAATGAACTCAGAGGCTGAGCAGTGCAAATGCACCATTAAATACTCTGTAACTCCATAGAGTCTCACCTACCGTGGTGTTGAAGATTATATGGTCTGCTTCCTGCTTCCTTAAGCAGTTTATCAGGGAGAGGGAACTGCTCGTGTCACACTTAAAGATACTTCCAATTTTCTGAAAATTGTTAGCAAAGACAAGGACTGTTAGCTGTGAGGCGGCCTTGAAGGGATTCATAAACAGAAAATTATTATACACACTACTGTAAATAGTTTTATTTAAGGGTAGATTTAGGTGAGCTTGACAGATCTTGGAGTAATTTATTTTACTAGAAATACAGAAATACTACCCACAAAGTGAAATCATTCTGGTATACTTCTCTTTCTTGCTATATTTCCATTCCCTGTTCTACAACAGACTTTAATCTAGAGAAAATACAACGTTATAGCATAAACCAAATAAGGAAAGAAAACTCAGAAAATCTATTTCTGAGAGATTTACATTACTACCTGCTGTTGCAGGAAGAGAAATGAAAAGGTACTTATAGAAAGGAATTTTATTTGAAAGTATCGTTTTGTTTTATATTTAACTACTTTACTTCACATAAAAGCTCTCCATAAAAGACCACAGTTCAACGAAAACTGAATGCCTCTTCTGGATTCTTATTAAACTTGCCATAATAAATGTCATAGTTAGTCTACAGGGTACAGTGGGTATAAAAATGGACATTTGCCTTGTTTGGCACGTGGGTAACTGAAAATACCCACATCAGCCCACAGCTATTATAATCACATGCCTGTACAATCTATTTCTAACACCAAACAAGATTGAAATGAATAGGTATGCTGTGAGAACAGACTTGATCAACTTGGTTGCATAATATGCAATGAAATTTTCCCCTTTTTTCTTTTAACCAAATGGTCACATATAAACATCCCATTTCAGGTTATAAAGGGTTTAAAATGCAAAACCCCTGAGCCTACCTTAGGATGTATTGAAAGAAGTAAATCTCTACTGGGGCGAAGTAGAATTCCACTCTCTGATATTGCTTTATGAAAGAGACCCTTAGACAAAGGAGATAAAACCTGCCAAGAAGGGAAGAACAAAAATTATTCTACATTAACATCCTTATCCCATAACTTTATGCTTGATTAGACTCTTGGATTCAATGGGGAATTACACATTTTTATTTGCTTACAGGGGAAGTCTCCAGACTTAGCACAATGTGCTGTTAATCCTACTGTCAAAAATAAGGTTAAGCATGAAATGTTACATTAAATGAGTTTTTGAAGATTTTTTAAAAGACTTTACTTTCTAGTTTAAGTTCTGTATGCCTACATGTGCAAAAACAGAGCAAGATCCTGCAGATACACCAAAGAGTGTGACAGATCCTGGATCTCCACCAAAGTGTTCAATATTTCCTTGGATCCACCGAAGAGCTGCTACTTGATCCAAATAAGCCCAGTTCCCACGAGCGTGTTCATCACCAGTACTGAAAGAAAAGCATTATAAGCCAAGGAAGAGTAATAATACCAGAATAAAGTAAATTTTGTGCAAAGTTCTGAAACAAATCATGGAGGCTTTCAGGTGAATGTCTGTGGGGGTTACCAGACTGGGAGTATGCATTGCCAGTGGTTTATTTCATCATAAATGTCACAACTTAAGTTTTTGGTATTATTCTAAATCAGTAGGAGTTAAGAATTAATTTATAATTTACGTATTTGCAACTTTCTGAGTAAGAGCTTTTATAAAGTAATTGCTATGAAAGTCAGAAAGGCATAAACCAACTTTTCTTAGCTTAGGTTTTATAGAAAAAGAGGCAGCAGACCCCTGTCCTGTGATTTCTGGCTGGCTGGCTGTAGCTCTTAGTCTCACAGAATTTTGCTCTCACTCTGTACCCACATGAGTCCTAGCAGGAGTTCTCAATGAGGACTGCAGGGCACAGAGTGAAATAAGGTTAAAACAACACAGAAATCTCACAGGAGATGTTAGCAAACTGCTTCCACTATAACCAGCTTACACATCAAGCAAAATTCACTTGAGCCACAGGAAGAAACTACAGTGAGGAGTTCAGTGAGAGGTTGCTGGGGTTAACTTCCTGCATAGAAAATGGGTGGCTATTACTAACAGAGGTCATGGCAGAAAGAGGTCATTAGCTGCTACATGTGCATGAAAAACCATTACATCTCATGTGTTTCCCCAGTTACTTGTCTTTGATCAAACCATTACTTGTTTTGTGTTAAACAGATGGAGACATGCTTAGCAGAAATTCGAGGTGTTGAGAACAAAATTGAGAGGCACCAAAGGCACAACATTACAAATATTCAGTAGAAACCATTATAGTGGATAAAAGATAAGATGCACTGAAGTGTCTCACTTAGGAGTACAGATATGGGTAGTATTTGAGACATGCTCTGTGTGACTCGGTGTTAGAAGTCAAAATCAGAGGCTGGTTGGGCACTGCCCAGGCTCCCCAGGGCAGTGGGTACAGCCCCAAGGCTGCCAGAGCTCCAGGAGGGTTTGGCTGATCCTCTGGGGCACAGGGGGTGACTCTTGGGACTGTGTTCTGTGGAGGGCCAGGAGTTGCAAACAATGACCCTGATGGGGCCCTTCCAACTGAGAACATTCTGTGTGATTGTGTGATTTGGCCCAGGAAGGTGTGTACAGTCCCTGACCCACAGTCACACCTATGCTCCTGACTCATCTCTCCTGTCTGCTCACCCCTACACTGAGGGATCCCTGCCCTCTACTCTGGATCAGTTTTTGCTTTACACACCAATGGATGGAAGTAGAGGCAAGAACAAACATCCTCTCCAGAACCAAATCAGCCCAACTACGATTTGATAGCAGGCTGCAATCAAATGACAATGCAAATGGGATTTACAGACATTTCTTAAGGCTCTGAAGTCCTGATGTCAGTGAATTATGTATATTGAAACCACTGTAACAGTGGGAAGCTGGTATAGAAGTTCAGCTGATTCAGCAAACAAAACTACCATGCTTTAAACATGACAGGAAGTACTTTGTAAAAAGTGAAATAGGGGATCTTACTTGAAGTATCCAAGGAGTCCAAGTCTGTACTGAATTATCACTACCACAACATTCTCGTAGGCTGACAGTGCTGAACCATCATACCTAGAAGCACCACCAAATATAAAGTTGCCTCCATGGATCCACACCATTACCTTAGGAAAAAAAAAAGGTGAGACACACTTTTATACACTGGTTTGCACATTTCATTTCAAAAAGGAAAACACCATCAGATAATTAAGAATTCCAAAACACCAAAACACTGAATTTTAGGTTGGTGGGCTTTGAATTTTACATTTTACATACTAATATTATTTCTGCTAGTGCAGCATCACATTTTCAAAAGCAATTAAGACTCTTAGGAGCAATCATTAGGTGCAAACTTTGTACTGCACAAGTTTGTACAATGGGTTTACATACAGGTAACTTGTCCTTCTTGCTGGAACCAGCAGGGCTGTAAACACTGAGGTACAAACAGTCCTCAGAAGTTCGGAAAGGAACGTGTTTTTCTTTGTAGTTTCTTTCAGCTGTTTTCAACATGGACAGATCTTGAGGACATCTTCACAAAAGAAAGGAAGCATGATTATTAATAATGAAACTGCAACAGCATCAATGTAATAAGGACAGAGAAAACACTCTTCTGCCTCACAGGCTGAATCCCAATGGGGTGCTTGAACTTTGTGTCACTTATACACAGCTGGAGCTGCAGCCTGGAAAAGCAGGACTTGGACTTGAAATACCCCAGTACTGACAGTGCATCCACTACCAGCTCCTTCCCAACAATCTGTACCCCAATAAACACAACCCCACCGACCCACAGGGCCTGGATACAAAGGAACTGAACAGCTCTCACAGGGGTGGGTAAGAGGTTGCATCTCTCACATCATTCCAGGGTTCAGGTGGTTCAGGTGGGGAAAACCTCAAGGATCCAACAGGGGCTTTTGCAAAAGGAATTCCAAGGAATGCATTTACAAGTTTGTCTGTTCCCTTTACATTTGTTTGTTTCCCTTTGAGCCGTCCCAGTGCCAGAGTCACTTCTGGCTCAGCACCACTCTGTCCTAAGGAACACACAGGATGTAAAAAAAATTAAATTGCATCTTTACAGTTATCAGACAGACTTTTCAATGACATATTTTTAACTGTTTAGTTTAGAAAATTTCAGCTTATTTCTTTCAATTTTGTTCAGTTTTCATTTTGCTTCTGTGCAGTGACAGACACACCCTGCCAAACCCTCCTGTGTCTGCTCTGCCAGTGACATCTGGAACCAGGTAGGACAGAGTTTGGTCACTGTGCATAAAGCTAAAAACCAAATTTCAGAGCAAACAGCAAAATTATTAACATTTCCTAAATTTATCATTCAACGAAATCTTAAAAATATTTAGTTTAGATAATTCAGAAACGTTTTTGCTTTCTACCTTTTGGAGAAGATGGAAAGCTTTCTTTTCATAAAATCATCTCAGAAATGGTTTCATCTCACAAAGCCAGTAATTTTTGCATCACTAAGATACTTTTGCAGATTGTTACCAAAGCGTAAGAGATTTTTACTGCCTTTGAAAAATCACACTTTGAGAATCAACTCCCTCAGCAGCAATAACAACAGACCGCGCATCTCACCTTCCGCTCCGCACCAGAGGAACGCTACACTACAAAGCAAGGAGCAAAGCAAAGCGATCTGGCTTTGAGGAGCCATTTCTGCCGCCCGGTTGGGCTCCCGCTGACTCGCTGGTTTTCTGCGGCAGAGAGGGTACAAAGGTCCGGGCCGAGGGCACCGGGAGCAGCGAGCGCAGCCCAACTCCCGTGACCGCCAACACGCCCCGAACGCCGATCCAGCCCTGGTGCTGCAGCTCAGCGTTACCTGAGCCCGGGAATGGCCCCGCGCCGCCTGGGAGCAACCAGGGAACTCACCGGAGCTGCCGGGGCTACAGGCAAAGAAAACAGGGAAGGGCTGAACAGGTTCCAGAGCTGTCAACAATTAAAAGTCTTTATAAAATCCCTTAAACCAACAAAGACTCCACCAAAAAAACCCCAAAAAAACCACCTCCCCACCCCCCCGAAAAAAACACTGCATAAAACAAATAACAAAAAACCCAAACAACAATAAAACCCATCAATCCCTCCATAACAAAACCCAAACTCCAACTAATCCCCCCCCAAAGCCCCCAACAAAAATGCACACAAAATCCCCCTAAAAAACTCCAAACCACACACACATGCACAGAGACAACTCAACAAACCTACCAAAAACCTAAGCAATGGATTACAAATAATTAGAAAGTAATGATTAAACAAAATCAAAACAGTTAATTCTCGCTTTAACCCCATTATAAAAGGGTGTATGTGTCTAGGAGGAAACTTTGTCCATATGGAATTCTGGGAGTGGGACTGGCAGTTTGAGTGCTGGGCTGAAAAACACCAACAACAGCCCTTATCCCCAGGAAAGAAAGCCTTGAGCTTTGCCTTTCTGGTGCAGTTGGTGGGCCAGCCTGGGCACTCCACAGGCAGCAAGAGCTTTATGTCCTGGTACCTTTTATCTGGGAGCAATCTTGGTCCATCTGGAATTTTGGGAGTGGGACTGGCAGTTGCAGCGCTGGGCTGAAAAAAGCAAACAACATCCCTTCTCCCCAGGAAAGAAAGCCTGGAAGCTTTGGCTTTCTGGTGCAGTTGGTGGGCCAGCCTGGGGACTCCAAAAACCAACCAACAAAAACCAACAACCTCCCCCCATAACAAAACCCAAACCCCAACAAACACCTCCCCCAAAATCCCCAACAGAAACGCACAGAAAATCCCCCTAAAAAAACGAAAACCACACACACACACACACACACACACAAACAAGTCAAAAAATCCACCAAAAACTTAAACGATCAGGATTATGGATTACAAATAACTAGAAAGTAATGATAAAAAGAATCGAAACAGTTAATTCTTGCTTTAATCCCATTATAAAGGGGTGTATTAAGGCGAAGTACGTAACCGCTTCATTCTATCCCTCCAGTTCAAGTTTGCCCGTTTTTTTAGATACAGTCTGACTCTTGAAAGTAACGAAGAAATGAGATAAATAACCAGCGCATCCCCGGCAGCAGCGGGCGCGGCCCGGGAGGCACCCGGGGAGCAGGGACCAGGGGGACAGGCGGGACAGGCGGGACAGGCGGGACAGGCGGGACAGGCGGGACAGGCGGGACAGGCGGGACAGGCGACACCTCCCCCGCCGGCCGGGGAGCCGGGACAGCCCCGCCGCCTGCCCAGCGAGGCACCGCCAGCACAGGGGACGGGACTTGGACCGCTCCCCGCCCTCAGGAGGCTCTGGGATAACCGGGATAGCCACGCTCCCAACTCCCAGGAGGCTCCACCACCCGGGATAACCGGGACAGCCCCGCTCCCCGCCCTCAGGAGGCTCTGGGATAACCGGGATAGCCCCGGTCCCCGCCCTCAGAAGGCTCCATGACAGCCCCGCTCCCCGCCCTCGGGAGGCTCCCGGGGATCCGAAACAGCTCCGCTCCCGCCCTCAGGCCGCTCCCCCGCCGGGAAGCCCCGCCCGTTCCCGGTGCGCTGCCGAACGCGGTCCGGGCGGTTCCGGCCCCGCCGCCGCCATGGTGGGCCCGGGCCCGGCGCCGCTGGAGAACGCGAACCCGCTCATCTACCGGCGCTCCGGGGAGCGGCCCGTCACCGCCCGCGAGGAGGACGATGAGCTGCCCGACGCCATCGATGACCGCGAGATCTTCGATATCCTGGGCCGGGCAGGGCAGGGAGGGCCGGGCCGGGCCGGGTCGGGGCAGGGCCGCGGCGCTTTCCTTAACCCGCACATCTCATCCGCTCCATCAATGACCCCGAGCACCCCCTCACCCTGGAAGAGCTCAACGTCGTCGAGCAAGTGCGAGTGAAAGTGAGATCCCGCCGAGATGTGCTCGTTGTGCTGGGCTGTGCTGGGGGGCAAAGCTGCCTCAGCCGGCTGACCAACTAATTACTTCTTCTAGCGTTAAAATATGTTTATCATAACGGTCTACTGCATAGTACTTAAAATTATTAATAGTGTTTTAACTAATTAACTAGTATTTATTTTACATAACGATATATTATAATGATATATAGTTTCATAATTAATTATAGATAACATATAGTTATTATAATTAATATATTTATATGTATTTATAATATTACATTATTAAATAGTATTTTAAAATGTCAGTAAACGACATGAGGTATGAGTGACAGTGCAGCACCACATGAAAGGCCTCGGGCTGGTTTGGGGTGAAAGCAGCAGGTTTTGTCCCCAGCTGGTGTTGGTTTTTGCCCAGGTGAACGATGCTGAGAGCACAGTGTCGGTGGAGTTCACCCCCACCATCCCACACTGCAGCATGGCCACCCTGATCGGCCTCTCCATAAAGGTCAAACTGCTTCGGTCTCTGCCTGAGAGGTTCAAGGTGAGTGACCAAATCACTCTGGGAAGCAAAACAGGGAGACTGTGTTTGGAAAAAAAAAGGGCAACCCCCCCAACTTTATAGTGAAAACAACTAGAGCGTTTTTCATTTTGTGAGTGAGGGAGACACCAGGAGCAGAGGGGGCAGTGGGCTGGAATATCAGTGCAGAGTTATGGTTCTGTGACAGTCATGTCTTGGGGTTTTGGAGAGAAATTACCTGCAGTGCTCTATGGCCCAGGAGAAGGAGAAGTGGGTGCCCCACCCTTGTCTAAAACAGGCTTTAGCAGAGGGAATGCAGAATATGCTGTGATTTTAGACTTCTGTTTTATTCTGTTATATATAATAGCTGCTATTGGCAAGAATGTCCATTTTTCCCTCTTCTCGTTACTGTCTTATTTTTATTTAATAGCTTGAACTTCCAGTGTTTTATTAACTCATCCTCTTTTTCTTTTGTGGTGCCTGTTAAGCTGGATGTTCATATAACACCAGGAACACATGCCTCTGAGCATGCAGGTAAGGCCTTGGTGATTTTCTTTATGTGTGTTTTGATCTTGAGAGATTCCCACTGCTGCAGAGCATCTGTTTGGTACCTGGGACTTTGTGTGCGTCAGATGTTCCAGAACAGGAACACGTAATGTCAGAGATTGTTCTGCACCATCCTTAAAGCATCTCCTCAGGCAACCTGTGCTCTCAGCAGTCATTGATTTTCCTGGGAAATGCAGGACTCGGAAATGGGGAGAGCTGGGGGGGATTTCCTGTGTCACACCCACACAGCAGCTCCCTGCTGCTGAATCACGGGCAGCTCGCTGGTTTAACTGATGACACAGGAGCTCTGCCTTTCAGCTGCAGCTCTGGGGTGTGCTTGGCATCTGCAGAACTGCCTGGGCTACCATGGCAACTGTCATTATCTGTCTCGACGTAAAATGCTTTAAAAAAGACACTGTACACCAATGTCCTCACCGGTTTCTTGTCTCCTTTTTTTGTCTCTGTGCAGTTAATAAACAGCTTGCTGACAAAGAACGTGTGGCAGCTGCTTTGGAGAACTCTCACCTCCTGGAAGTGGTGAATCAGTGTTTGTCTGCTCGGTCATAATTGCCTGATGAGGAAATCACTGGTATTCTGCTCTGTTAAACTAATTTTGTATTTACGTGGTGGTGTTACACTATACATATAGCTATGAGCAAAATAAAATCACTTGGATTTTCTTGAGGAAATGTTTCTTTACTCTTACAAAAAGTACAATGTGGGAATTAACTACAGGCAGCTACAAAATTATAATGAAAATTGGCTTTTTAATTGTATGAGATATTGCATAGGTAGGATTTTTCTTTTAAACTATTTGTTTCCACTTGGTTTTAACTGGTTTCTCACTGGTTATAAACTGCATTTTAGAAGTGGATCTTGTACACTGGACTTCACAAGTAGACCAAGATAATTTGCATTTAAAATCTTTACATTCACATGACCATTTTGGACTGCTAATATAATTTTAGCTTCAGACATCAAAAATTGTACAGGTTGGTGTGTGCAAAGTTGTAGCACATTTTAGCAGAACGTGTAAACACTTCTAAGTCATGCCTAGTTTTAAAATTATATTACCTTGGATTAACCAAATATGAAGTGCTCTTTATAAAACATGGTTTATTTTTAATTACTACTTACTTGTGGTAGAAAATTCAGTATCTTTGAGGTAGGGTTTTTTTTATGCACCTGCCACAATATAGGAGTTATTCATAGTTTTCAGTATGAAGAGCCCAGCAACCCTCTGCTGTGTTTGACAGCTAAATGACAAGTTTTGCTTTAAATGTATTGAGATTTAATACTAAAACCAGGCCTACACTTCTGGTTTGGGAAATGTGGCATTCACTAAACTGTTGTCTTTGGCAAACATTGACAATAGAAAAATTCATTAAGAATTAATTTGAACTTTTAAAAAGATGTCTCTAGTCATGAACAACATGGAAAAATAACAACCTGTTAAATCCTGTCAGGTATTTTGGTGACTGCACACGTACAGTGTTACCTTCATCATCATCAGTTATCTGGAGAATAAGTAACAGACTTCCTAAAAAGTAGATTGTGCTCAGCTGTTTGATGGTAATGCTTTATGCTACAGTCCTGTTTTCTCTTGGAGGGTCTCAGATGCTGTTTCAAAAAGGGTGAGGTTTATGAGCGTTGTGTAAAGCACAGCCTAGCAGTCCAGCCTAGCCTGTGTTGAGCAGCTGAGGAAACTTGGCGTGATCCAAGTGTGACATCTAAAGTCACGTAGCAAAATAGGAGAGAAACCAAGCCAAACCTTCCTGTTTCTGAAATGAGCCTCCCTGTTTGCACAGGGCTCCTACAGACAGGCAGCTCTGCAGCAGCCTTGCCTTGCTTGGCTTAGCATCCTTTGAATGGCCAGTACTTGCTGGGATGTATGAATGAAACTGTAAATAAGGACAATATTTATGTAATATCAATATTGGGCACGGGGCAGAATGACCCAGCTTTCCTCTCTGCCACTCGTGTTGAATCACTGGACTGATCAGTTCTGGCATTGCCAACATTTGCACCACAAATGAAACTTCAGCCATGGTAATGCAGGCATGCAGCTCATGGGCAGCACACTTGGTTGCTTTGGTTTTGTTTTCTGGTTTTTTGGTGGCTTTTTAAATAGAAGATGAATTTTGCTTGCCCAGATTTTGGAGTAGAAAGGAATGCAAATATGTGCCAGGGGGAAAACAGAAGGATGACTAAGCTGCCAACAGATTGCTTCAGCCTGCACTCCAAATAGGGAAGGAATCGGTAAATTAGGCTTTGTTGAAGATCTCTGCTTGGCTTTCTATATAATACCAGTGTTAAATAATTTATTGGGATGTTGGCACTTGCCTCATCAAACACATCTTACAGCCCTGAGGGTGCACTTTATACCATTTAACTTTTCAGAGAAGCAACAGTTAGTGTTTGATGGTTTATATCTACAGTACATAGTTGGGGATGACTTTTCAATAAGGGAAATCTGTTGTGGGATATCAAAGAAAAAGTCTGGCTTTAGAGCTGGCATGTTTGTTGAAGTGATGTGGATGTTATATTTATGATGGAACAACAAACCACAGTTACTTTGCTGAGGATCCCAGGTCCTCCTGTCCAGACTCCCTCAGCTCTGCACTTGCTGAGTTCCAAAAAATCTTCCATCCTGATTTTAATGATCATTATCTGGCTCCTGCTGTATGGAGATAAAGTGGGAGAAGAAAACATTAACTTGTTACAAATATTCCTGTTCAGACTTTTATTTTTGCAAAAAGCTACCCCTAAATTTAGTGTCTGGAATGCTTTGTAATAGGACACATTCCATGAGAAACTACAACCTTTTGGAGCAGCTGTGTTGAATACAAGCAGCCTCATTCATCCAGGAAAAATGCCAGAAGCAGACATCTGCTGCACATTCCTGGGCTGTGGGCAGAGCCTTGCAGGGGTGGCTGGATGGCATTCCCTGCTCCCAGTCTGGCACAGGGGCTCCCTGGGGCAGCAGAGGAACCTGCCCTGGGGTGTGTTGGAGCCCAGACAAACACAGCTCCTGCACCTCCAGCTCTCACCCTCTCAGGGATGGGCCTGCCCAGCCATCCTAATCCCAGGATTCTCCCCCTGCTCCCACACTGTCCTTGCTGCCTCGTAGCAGCAACCTGCAGCTTCTCAGCACTGTCAATCCCACAGTTTCATGAGTGGCCAAGAAGCAGCTCAGCAGCTTTGTATCCAAAGACACAACTGAAGTGTCCATGAAGAACTTCCCACTGGAATGGCACCGTTTGTGCCCCCTGGGTGGAGCAGTGTGTACCACACACCGGGCACTCAACAAAGTTAGTTCAGTATTCTGGCCATGCTGAGGAGTGATGAGTCTACATCAATACAGAGCTTTGATAAAGATCTCTCTCTGGAGCCTTCATTTATAAACTACTTGTTTTATAATGCCTTTTTTTATAGCTGTTAAAAGCATTTCCCTTTAGCCTGTCAAGCAGAGAACAAGACCCCTTTCCCTTCCTTCACCAAATGCACTGTTTGGCATAAATACAGACTGAAGAAGTGGCAGAGTCAACTTTTTCCCTAAGCAAAAGAAAAGTTTATAGCAAAATCTTTCCAGTGTTGCTATGGAAAGGTAAGTATCAACACAGAGAACCAAACCAGGGAAGGTCTGCTGCTATATCTCACAGCCATTTGCCAGCAACATTTAATAGAGAGCACGTAAAACTTTTCATTCCACAAAATGCTAAAAATAAAGAATGTTTACAAAACGTACAAATAGCAGAGAATCCTCATTTTGTGCAACGTACTTCAGTGTTGCCAAAGACATGGCATCTCACTCTGTGACCTCCTCACGTATTTCCTATTATGAATTCATATCTTTTTTATGTCCTACCCGTAAAGAGCTTTTGCATCCTGCCACAGGTTGTCTCCATTCCTTAATGTTCCTCTGTGGATCAAAGGAGCAGCACTGTCTGCAGTGATAAGAACCTCCTGGTTGGTTGGATGGATGGAACTCTGCTCTCTCAGCTTCGTTCTGCCAACTCCTCAGGGTCCCTTGCCAGTTGTCTCGTTTGTTTTATTGCAGCACTCACACCCTTGAGACACCAGGGCTCTCCTCTTTGCAACAGGAGCTAAAACAGGCTCTGGTTCCTGCCATAGCTCAGATCTCAGGGCGGGACTGCAGGGAGAGAACAGGGCAGAAGTTAATTTCCAGCAAGCCTGTGGAACAAATATAACGTGGGAATCAGGAGCACCTGCTGCCTGGAACCTTTGGGAAGACAGGAAGAGGAAGAGACAGAAAAGGCAGGAGTGTGCAACACCTCCCTGTGCTGCCACTGTCACAGAATCACAGAATGTGCTGAGTTGGGAGGGACCCACAAGGATCATCCAGTCCAACCCCTGGCCCTGCACAGGTCCATCCCCAGGAGTCACCCCCTGTGCCCCAGAGGATCAGCCAAACCCTCCTGGAGCTCTGGCAGCCTTGGGGCTGTGCCCACTGCCCTGGGGAGCCTGGGCAGTGCCCAACCAGCCTCTGGGGGAAGAACCTTTGCCTGAGATCCAACCTGAGCCTGTCCTGACACAACTTCAGCTCTCAATCTGTGCCAATATGAAGCTTCTACACCGCTGGAAGCTTTGTCTTCAGCCTTCAGGGGAAACAAATGAGCTCACATTGCTGGATACCTTGTTCCCTGTGAGTTGGCAGCCTGGAGGGGAGATTCCCAGGTTGGGCCTGTAGCCAAGGCATGGCCACAGCCTGGTCCCCTCTGCCTTCCCTTGCTGCGCTGTTGTGGACCCCGTTAGTGCCCTGGTGCTGCTGCAGGTAACAAGAAAGCCTTTGCTGTGCCACTGCAGGTAAATCATAAACAGCAGGAGATGGGAGGATCAGGAGAACAAATATCTGCGTAAACCCAATGCTTTGAGTTGGCAAAAGGAGATGCCCGGTGGCTACATCTCAGTGCAGTGGCCAAGGGGTCTGGGCAGCAGCTGTGTCCAGCTGAGCCAAGCAGAAGGCCCCAGGTGACTGGCCAGTCCAAACTCTGCTGGACCTGATCCTGCCCATTATTGGGGTGTAACTTTGGGATGATGGTTTATCATAACACTTTCTTTTCCTAATCTACCCAAATTACTTCCATCTGGGTTCCCATCAGATGTGCCACACATGGCTTTGAACCAAAATAACCTCAGGAGATTGTCTGGAGCTTCCTTAACTCCAGGATGCCTGACAGCTTGATTTCTCTCCTTTGCTAATGGGAGAGCTGGCACGTGCTCTGTCTAGGGATTATGAAGGTATCTATGCAGAAATACTTTTTATTTCCCCTGCAAAATGACAAATAAATCATCCATGTCGTCTGAAATGCTTGCAGAGAAAAACAATAAATGCCAGTGGATTCCAATTTTTTCCCTAATGGTTTTAATATAACAAAACTAGTTTTATTACTGAAAATCAGAAAATAGTTTGACTAACACTGCAGCCAACTTAAAAAAAACCAAAACAATTATTTTTTAGGTAGACAGAAAATAACAATTAGGAATGAGTCACATAAATTGTTTCTCTCCAAATTGGTACTGACTTATTTTCATAACAATGCATTTATACTCTGGGTTTTTTGAAATCCAAGTCAATAATGTAAAAAGCCTGTCAAATTCTACTTTATTAATGATTCTTACTAATGAAAAACTTGACTAGGAGCCTGAAACAGGAGCTAATATGTAAACAATTTCTTCCCCTTCGCATTTACCATCCTGGGTCTAATCCTGCAAATTTAGAGCTTTAATTCAGGTTATATTCCGGATTATATTTTTATGAAGCCTTGTCATGTTTATTTTTGTTGGTGAGGACAATATTGGGTCATTCCTAGTAAAACAAGAGAGTGCATTTATTTTATCAAACAAAAAGTAAACATTGTGTCAGCTTTAATCTCAGTCATATGTGCCTTACGTTAAATGCAAATGTCATTTTGGTGTATGGAGTTCGGTTCACCTGTGGTCTAAGCACTTGACTCCACAGGAGATGTATTTATGCAGTTACCAAGTCATATAATTAAATGATTTTCTGCATTTTATGGCTGAATAGATAAACACTATAGCTTAGATGCAAATTGTATACACATCAGGTAATGTACTCTACTAGTTTAGCACTTGCAGCATATTCCACTAATCCTTAAAACTGCAGGAACTTTGCTGTGTTACAAGGCCAGTGTACCTTCCTCAGACATTTTACTGTGATCCGGAGTTCATCCTCATGAAAGTTGCTTGAATCTTTCACCGACTGCAAATAAAATGCGTATTTTATCTGGCTTTCATGCCTAATTGGGCAATCCCTGCTTGGCACAAAGGATGGCAAGCTGAGAGAGACAATGTGTCTTGAATCATGCCTTGGTCCAGCTGGGAAGAATGAAAGCCATCCCACAGAGCAGGCTCTGGAATACACAAATAAAATAAGATGCCAAAGAGAGGAAATACATGCCTGGAGCTGCCAAGGCTGTGATGTAATGTCTCTCATTAGCTGCAGTCAGGTCTGCACCAGAAAAAACACCTGCCCCGGGAGCTGCAGCGCAGAGCCCGTGGTGTGACCTTGGGGATGGTCCTGCGCAGGGCCAGGAGGTGGACTCGGTGACCCTCGTGGGTCCCGCCCAAGCCAGCATGTTCTGTGACTCTCAAACGCGGACACCCCGCGGGCTCCGGGCGGGTGCTGTCCCCGGTGCCCGCGGGTCTCCCGCCAGCCCGGGCTGTCCCGGCTGGCAAAGAGCTGGGAAGCTCTGTAAGCTCGGGGTGTTACTGCACGCACAGACGGGCTGTAAGGGAGCGAGAGGCACAGCGGGGCGATGGGACACACGGGAAGGGGGCACAGCTGGAACGGATCCGAGCTCGGGGATGCCAGCGCGGCTCGGGGCCCACAGCAGCCCCCGGCAGATGGAGCTGCGATCCCGCTCGGGGCAGCCCTGCCAGCACAAACCCCGTGAGGAGCGAGGGCAGCTCACTGCACCCGGCATCCCAGAGCTCCCGCGGCCGCTCCAGGCAGCAAAAGCCCCGCTGATACTCTCAAGCACGTGGTGTGACTCTTGGGGATGGTCCTGTGCAGGGCTGAGCTGGACTCGACGATCCTTGGGAGTCCCTCCCAAGTCAGCACGTTCTGTGATTCTGGGATTCTGTGAAAGCCCAGAATGTGGCCTGGCACCTCTGTCATACTCTGTTTACCAGGTTCATCACCTTCATCCTGGGCTCCAAGACATTGATGCCTGTGCTGCCCTTGCTAGATCACATCAGTTTTTCCGCTTGCACTTATCTGAATCCCTTCAAAAGCATAAAACACCATCCACAAAAGCTCTGTCCTTACATATAGTGATGGACTGTACATAAAATGGGATGTCTTTGCCATTCATAAAATCTTTTCTGTAAAGCTGACATAGTCTCAGCTGGACTGAGACACAATTTATTTTGGCTGACTTCATAATTATCAAAGCATTCCGTTTTAATCGGGATGACGGTTAATGAAATCTGCCATAAAATCGCTTGTGGGTTTTAGTCTTTGTAAAAACCTTACAAATATGTACTAGATAGAGAGAAATAATTCAGAGCAGCATACAATGCACTGTTATTTTGTGTCACAGCTAATCAAGGGAAGCCTATACATCAACACGACTTGGCGGTGCCAGGGTGACAGACCCGTTTCTCCAATGAGCTGTTTTCTTCTTATATGGCAAAAAAGCATTGAATCTGTATGAGATCATCTAGAAAAGTCCTCCTTCCTGAAAAATACTATATTCTTTTCTGTTGCCTAGCTACACGCTGCTGTTACCTTAGAAGGCTGTAGATTCATCTGAGTGATTCTGGTGGAGCCGGTGTGCTGGAACAGAGGAGTGATGCAAATTTATGACCTTTGCTTTGGGAAAGGTTATAAAAGAAAGGGATGAGTGTGAAAGAAAGAGCCTTTACAGAAAAGCAATTTACTGTATTCGTCATATTCTTTTTGACATTGATTGTTGAATAGAGACCATTTCATTTCCCAGCCCTGGGTGCCTGAGCAGGCAGTGAAATCACAGACTTGATGATTTTAATGCCAGAGTCTGATGCCAAGGAAACATTTGCCTGGTTCATGTTCATTACTGCTGTGAGTAAGTGTAGAGAAGAGAAAAGACTGTCAAGGCTTGATTTTGATCTCATTTCCAAAACTGTAACTGGGAAAAATGCCATGAAAAGCAACCAGTTTGCTGAATTTCATTAGCACCAGAGAATGGGATGATCACCGAGTCTTTCAGTGGATAAAAGTAGCTTTTGATGACTTGGAAAATTAAGAAAGCTCACTTCAAATGCCTAGAGCCCAAAGGCTCACATTGTAATGTGCCTGTCAAAGAAACCTCTGACAGAAAACTCCTTGTGCATGAGACATGCAGAGATTGAGAGCTGAGCAATAATTCCCTGGCACTTTCCCAAGGTGATGAGCAGCTCAAGATGGCATTGCCTCACCAAAGACTTCAGATGCTGGTGTTCACTAGATGTGGGGAAAGTGCCTGAAGGCAGAATAAGATGAACAGGGTAATAAAGTTATTTCTTACCTGCTTCACTGTAACTGGTTTGGGTGTAGGATGTCCTTGATGTGCATCATGATTTTGCAGTTTTATCTCTAGGACTGAGAGACTTTCCACTGGAGTTTTGATTCAGATTCATCTAGTTAGGGTTGGCTTTCAAATTAAGATCTGCATTTGCTTTCACAAAATGCCATTTTTCAAGTCTACTGCCTATAAAGCTCTTTATATAAGATACACACTTCATACCATTCTGTTACCTCAGTCTATGGTTGTGCTTGCCCTCTGTGTTTTATCATGAGCCTAAATACTGACTATTTCAGATTTTTTGAGAGAAAATGGTAGATACTGAAGCATGTTATGATTAACATAATTATTATTACAACCTTTCTCAAGAATAAAATCAGAAAGAACTTTGACAGTTTAAAGTGAAAATAAGAGAGTTCTTTCAATTCTAGTAAAACTCTACAATAAGAATTTTGAAGGTTTTCACCAGAATATCTTGTATAGAAGCAGAGGAAAAGCAGCAATTAGACATTTAAAAGAAGCAGAAATTCCTATCACTGCTATGATGCAAATGTGGAATTTGCCAAACTCAGCACATTCCAACTGGAAAACTCTGAGCTTTTCCTGGAACAGATGATAACATCTCTCACATCCAAATTCCCACACGCTTTACAGGAATGATTCCATGACATCACTCGCCACAGGAAAAGACACTATACATTCTGCACTGGTTTATAAAGAAGTGCAAAGCTTTTCCAATTCAAATTCATAAGTCTCCCTTGTGACTGTGAGTTTTTGTCCCAGCTTCAAGCTTTCATTCATTGAAAGGAAAATGGAATTTTCCCCACAAAGGAAACAAGAACAGACTTTATCACCTAAAGCCAAAGGGCAGCTATGTTTTATTTTGGTCCCCACCAGGAGTCTGATGTAGGTGCAGTGGTTGTAACCTTTGCAAATGCATGTTTGGACACAGAACTGAAATCATCTGTCTAAGAAAAGAGAGACTAAACATTGCTAGTCTTTTTTTTCTTACCTAGTACACAGAAGAGGGCAGCACAGTTAAAGTTTCACTTTATGTTGCCATAAACATTTTAAATTGTGCTTCTGCCCCGTGTCCTTCCCTCGGTGATGGATCCATGTGGCTCTGGATGCTGGAAGCCTGTTGGTCACTTCCTCACAGGACCACAGGTCTGTTCCTGTTCTGGGTTTTCAATCCCAGGAGATTTTCCTTGTTCACCCGTCACATTCATGGAAACATCTACAATATGGTGACCTCATCCAGATTTTCAGAGCTGATAACAGGCAACTTTTGAAGACTTTCTCCTGCAGGCATGTGGAAAAATGGTTCTGTGGATTAGCACGAGGGGCTTTAGGCTGTTTTCTGCCCAATTTCCTGCCTTTCAAATGCTTAGATCCTCAATAAAAGAGAAAATGTTACTCAGTGCTCAGCTGACAGTATAAACAGATGCTAGGAACTCTCAGGATTAACAAAGAAAGCAGAAAGCATCACTGTCCACTGTGAAATTCCATGGGAACATGGGATTTGAATAATCTGTGTTTCTAATCTGTGTGCTTCTTGTCCTCTAACTTCTAAAAAGATGAATTAGCAAACAGAGAAGGGCAAGTAGGGGTTATGTTTATACAGGTTCCTCAGCCACGAGAGATAACCACTGCACAAAGCTGTAAAAGCACTATATGTATGAAGAAGCCATGAGGAAAATCTTATTCTCTGCTTTACCACACAGTAAATGGGGGTGTTGAAGAATATAAAAAATCTACATGGGTTAAAAAACAATTAGAAAAATATGCAGAAAAAATCAGGGGCCTCTGAACAAAAGGTTTAGCTTGGTGGTTGTGCATGGGGAGTTTTAATTGTGTTTATCAGGTTCTTATTGTCCATTCTTCTTTAGATATCTGCTTCTGACAGCTGCTGGAAAGGGGCTGTAAGATGAGTCTGACCCAGGACAGCTCCTTTAATTTGTTATTGTAAATAGATTCATTCCTCTTGCCAAGAGCTATTGCTGGTCAACAATAAATCTTACATTCTCAATTTGCTGCCTTACCACTATGGACTTCTTAGCAAGACAGACAGACAGACATTTATATCTGCCCACTTCTTAAACCAACTGTCTGTAAGTTCAGAAACATTTTCATGGTCTCTGACTTCCAGATATTTCTTGTAAGGGGCCTATGGAATTGCCACTAAGGAGTATAAATCCCACAGGAATTGTAACAGGATATTTAGCATTCTGCTCATGGATGGGTGATGTATGTCATGCACGTTGACTATGGCAGGTTTGATACTGCAACAGAGGAATTAGGGGTGATTAAAGAAAATAATTATGGAAATATCTTAGGTCATGTTCTGATTTTACTCCAAACTTGAAATGCAATAGGAGCAAACAGCTGACCACACACAGCCCGTGCTAATGAGTCTGTTCCAAGGAGGTATCCAAGCTCTGACTCCTGTGGCAGAGCAGTTACCGTGCTGGCAGGAAGTAAACTTGAATCTGAAAAACTCATATTTAGTGGAAATGTAAAGTTAGCCTAAGACAGAATGTTTTTCTCCAGGATATCCCAATATTTATTAGTAGTTTACTAAGAGTGTGTTGCACTCTAGGAAAAAGAAGCAGAGGAACTCCACAAGTGAAAATGAAATTGGATCTGCCACTTGGGCAGCTCCTTTTTTTTGGAGCAATGATTCACCTGGTTCCACTGGTCATGAGCTTATCCAGTAGTGGAAGTTTTTTAGCTTACTCAAAGCAGTGAGAAATTCAGAGCAGCTGAGAGATGAACCACATTTCCAGTTATTCTTATCCCAGGTTATTTTTTGCAAGCGTTTCAGAAAGACCGGCCTTTGCTTTACGTTACAGGCAACGGACTTAAAGTGTAATTATTTTATCATTTCCTACCTCAAAAATGCAAACAGTTCTACGTTTTCTTTCAGTGCCTATCAGTGACCTCTAGAATTTCTGGTCTGGAGCTGAGAGGAAGGACAGTAGTCATGAAAGGAACCAACTTGTGATTAATTTTGTGACTATAACAATGGATTTAGCTGGGTTTCTGCTCACATTTCCCCCTTGGCTCTCTATGGGAGCTTTCTAAGCTGTGTCTATTGACTCCAAAGCTCATATTTCTCACATTGTTGTTTGCAGCCCCAATTCGTGGCTATCACTACTCAATCAAAAATATTACCTGCCATTAAATGCAAGAGTAATTATGAGAGAAAGCTCCTTGGCTGAAGGGATGTGCTGCCTTCCCTTGGCAATGTCCAAAGAGGTTCAGCATGGATGTGACATTTATCAGTTCTCTGACAGAGAATTTTGTGCTCAGGCTGAAAGCTCCACCACTGCTGGTGACTTGGACAGTTCAAGCTGTTGCCTACTCTTACCCCATTATATATTAACTACAAGACATTGGGATACACCACATACCTCACATGAAAAGGTCTGATATATGTTGCATAGAGCCCACAGACTGAACCAGCCAGCCCAGGTCTGTTCAGCCCACACTAATCTGTGATTTTAAAGGTGATGGTGAGGAAAACTTGATGCCAGGTTTGCACTATATTCTACTTTTCATAGGATAAGGAAAAAGAATATCTTTTTCATTTTGCTGTACCTTTATTTCTCTTGCTTAGATTAAAAACCCAACACATTTCATACTTCTCTGCCTCTTCTCCCACTGGTCTGAGTCAGCCAGTTCTGTAATAAAAATGATGATAAATGCTGCTATCTGTTTTTCAGTCCAGGTATTTGGGAGGTAGCCAGGCTCATGCTTCTGCAGGAGTAAAGCTTCATGTAACTTGGCAAGAACAGACCCTTGTGGATATCTCTACAGTTTGCATGGAAATAACTGCACATAATCACTTCACATGGTGGCTGATTAATTAGACCTGAAGCAGAGCAGATGAGTTGAAAAGTAAGGAGAGGAGAAACCCACAGCTTCCAGCACAGAGCCACATGAGAACAATGCTGACTCCCAAACTTCTCTGCTGCTAGTCCAGTCTTTGGGCTGTTCAAAATATTCCCATAATTCCTAATCAAATAGGAGAAATTCCGTGGTAAGACAGGAGCAAAACCAAAACCAGGAATTCAGTAAAAATATCGATCTGATGTAAAAAAATATAAATGCTGTTTATAATGTGGCAATTGACCTTGAACAAACACTGATGAGGTAGAATCACATAGTTAATTCAACCCCCCAAATTCTGCTTTTTAACCTGAAAATTCAAAGGTTAGGTGTTAGGTTTTACATACTTAGTTATCACTGCACCCCCTGCAAAGTCTGTGCTTGTCACTTGGACCATGAAAGGCTCTCTGCACCTAATACAGCATAAAGGAACTCCAAGCACAAGCTGTATTACCCCAGGAATATATAACTGGAAAAACAGGATTGAACTTCATGTTTTACATTTTCCAGATGATGAAAGGTACTCAGGCCAGGAGAGTGCACTAGAAGTGAACTCTGAGTTTCTCAAAAGCAAGAGGAAAAATGGCAAAATAGACAGAGTAAAAAAAGAATGACATAGAAAAAAAGTAACTGGATATGTCACAATAGTGAACTACAAAGAAAGGCATCTTGAGAGAAAAGCATATGAAGTAAGGGAAATGAAAATCACAAAAGGATGAAATGAAACAAAAAAAAAAAGTAGTCCCTTTTCAGAGAGCTGTGTGCTCAATTCCACACAATATAGGAAATCAGTGTTCCTTTTCTTCTTGGTGTCGGAACAGATTCTCCCATGAGAGCGCAGGACACACACTACAGTTACTGGGCAGCCAAACAAAAGGGAAGTTTTGGGGTTGATTCACAAATGGGTGGTTGCAGTGGCTCTGTCAGAATCCCAGGATAAGCAGATAATTAGGATGCAGTTGACTGGGGTCCCTAAGCCCCAGGAGGACCCAGTGCTCCTGGGCTCAGCAGAATTTGCTGGTTACTGCAGTGCCCTGGCAGCAGCTCTGCCCCGGGGATGTGACACAGCCACTGCCCACAGGGTGACAGACAGGGACACTGCTGCTGCCACAGCCACAGGCACTGCACCCACCACCTCCATGCAGGCTGGACTGGGCTTTATCTAAAACCCTGACAGATCACAGGTCTGGTTCTGTGTAAAATCCATCAAAATTACAACATTTCCAGTGTCCATTTCAGTACATAAGGAATAGTAAAAATACCACATCTACAATATCCATCTGAAGCGCTCATTTAATTAAAACAAACCCTAGAGCAGTAGAAGCTAGAACAACACAAAATAAGAACAGAAAAGCAAGACATGAAAAACTTTTAAATAGAAATAAATTACAGTTCATGTATGTGTTAGAGGCATGGTCACATAGAAGTGGAAACAGAGGGCAGGTGAGAAAGGAGATGATCTTAAAATCTTTCAAAGAAATTAAAAGATCAGCATTTGAAATCTGTGGACTCACATGCACCCCCAATGAAATCAGCAGGTGCCCAGTAATGTACACATGAAAATACAGCAGTAATTACCAGCAAACAGAATTACACACCATGTGAAGATACATGTTGTGTGTCTCAAGTGATTAACCTGAATTATCAGTTAATTCCTTCCAACTTCACAGAATAACTGGGCCTGTTAAGATCAAAGGAGACAGAGCAGCTCCATGACCCCTGTGCTCTCCCCCCTCTCTGGTTCCAGCACAGCTCCTGTGGTGTGTGGGAACAGACCCAACTGCCCTGGCACAGCTCCTCTGGGTGACTTGTGCTCAGCCCTCCAGGAAAGAGTGAAGCCCTGGGGACATGATCCAAGGCCATCTCACTTTCTCAGAGCACCCAGTGCCAGACCCTGAGTAATATCCTATAACTGGTGGTATTCCATAACCATTACTTCACTAGTTGTGCCTGGGTGCTGGCAAAAAACCCCAAGCATTTGCCACAGAGTCCTGAATTTTCTGTATGATTTCTACTGGTTATCATTTTATTTTCAGTCACTTTTCCTGCTGAAACACTTTTCTCTCAAAGTTTTTATTTAGCACTTTTATATATGCCTTTCCTCACAGTTTTTGTCTAGCAAGGGGTCTATCTTTAAAATATCCATAATTCTCATCAGCAAAAGGCCTGGAATAAAATATGGCTTCTTTAAGTCCTGTCAGTGAAATTCCCATTTTTAGTGTGTTTCTAGCCAGTAGTATTCTATGTGGCACATAAGTGGCACTGTTTTATTGGATCTGTTGCTTGTCAGATTTCCCTGCTTTCACACAGAAAAGAATTAAAAATACCCCCACTTTATACACCAACTTATAAAGTCTTACCCCGACACCCAGCAAAGGCATGTAAGAAAGTCTGGTCCAAAAGACGTAAAAACCTCCTGAGAATAGTTTCAGGTGACAATTTTAAGCAGAAAAATCCAAATTTTAAAAAAAGTTAACTGAAGACAGATACATCTGGAAGTGTATTTGCATAATTACCTGTATATAAATTCAGAATTATCAAGAAGGTTTGGCAGATTCCAGTTTATCCAAGTAAATAATTACAGAGTACTTGCAATGCTAACAATAATTTATTTAATCTATGATTCCAAATGCTGGCCAGAGGCTTATAATTCAGTTCAGTCAGCTGAAGCACACACGTTTTTGCCACCAAGCTCTGACTATTTAAACTGACAAGGCTATTTTGGTTGCTGTTTTGTGAGACAGGCAGAGAGAACTTGCTGCAAGCACTTGGTGATCTTTAACTGCCACATTAACACTCCCAACTGCAGTTACCAGGGTGAATGGGGCCAAAATCACCCCAAGAGTGTGGGCTGGAGAATTATAATTGGCTCCTGAAAGTAACAGAATAGTCACTTCCTAAGAAATTAAGAAACTCCTTAGTTTAATCACACTGATTTTTTTTCTTTCCCTTACTATATTCCCTACATCTCTATCTTCATTCCCATCACCTCCCTATCTCATGCCTTGTTTCTGCAGCTGATTTGGAAACCCTTGAACTTACCCGCATTTGATGGCAACTGTCCCTGCCCAGAGTCCCAGGGATTTTCCCGCTCTGCTCGGGCTGTAATCTGTGGGGAGCAGGAGCCAGAGCTATTTTGGCTGTACAATGTCTGACACGTTTCGGTTGCTAGGTAAACAACAAACTGTATACATGACGGCGGGGTGAGCCATTCAGGGGACCAGTATAGTTATCTGCTGAGTCCTTTCTTCGCCAGATCACATGGGAATGACTGTGCCACTGACGAGATAAGGCTTTCACTGCCTCACTTTGCTGCTCAGGTGAAAGGAAGAGAAGAATTTGACCTTTATGTTTGATGTTGGCCTCTTAAACTGTTAACATTCCATGTGGACACCCGGTAACTTTGTGTGTGTGTGCAACACCCGCCATGGTGCTGTTCTCACAACCCACTCCTACTCCCATAACCCATGTTGAGTAAAACAAGCACCAAGTAATGAAAACGGTGTAGACCAAATCACAGAACCACAGAATATGCTGAGTTGAAAGGGACTCACAAGGATCATCCAGTCCAACCCCTGGCCCTGCACAGGCCCATCCCCAGGAGTCACCCCCTGTGCCCCAGAGGATCAGCCAAACCCTCCCTGAGCTCTGGCAGCCTTGGGGCTGTGCCCACTGCCCTGGGCAGCCTGGGCAGTGCCCAACCAGCCTCTGGGGGAAGAACCTTTTGCTGAGATCCAACCTGAGCCTGCCCTGACACAGCTGCAGCCATTCCCTGGCTGCTGTCCCTGGTCCCCCCAGAGCAGAGCTCAGTCCCTGCCCCTCCTCTGCCCCTCCCGAGGAAGCTGGAACTGCCATGAGGTCTCCTCTAACGCTTCTGTACATGCCAGGGCTACACTGAAACTCCTGAATCGTGACACAGATCCTCGCAAGCCGAGGAAAGGCACCAGTGCACACCACGCTCTCTCACACAGCGCTGCGAGCGGGAACGAGCGACACACGGAGCAGATGCGGTTTTGCATCGCACCCGGCGGGGAAAAGCACAGCGGCGGGGCAGGAGCAGGAGCAGGGGTAGGAGTAGGAGAAGGAGCAGGCGGTGGGGCCGACCCCGGCAGCCCCAGAGCTCTGCCGTTCGCTCGCTGCGCCTGGCGGGGTTTCCACCGACCCGCTCCGCCGCCCCTCGCCTGCCCACGGCGCTCGCTGCCCGGGCGAGAACCGGTGGAGAGAGTGGAGCGGGCTGGGCTGTCCCCCGTGCCGGGCTGCCTTCCGAGCCAGGCTCTCCCCCGTGCCGGGCTCTCCCCCGTGCCGGGTGTCCCCGTGCCGGGTGTCCCCGCCGCCCCCGCCGCTCGTTGCGGAGCGGAGCGGAGCTGAGGGAGCCGATGGCAGCTGATGGGGGAGCTGATGGGAGCCGATGGCAGCTGATGGGAGCGCAGCCGAGCGGAGTGGCGGGGGCGGGCGCTGCCCACGGCCCCGCTGGCGGAGCGCCCGCCGCGTCACGGCGGGAGGGACCGGCCCCGGGACATAAATAGGGGCGCGGAGCGGTGGTGGCAGCACTCGCTGAGGGAGCTCCGGCAGCGGCACGGGCGGTAAACGGCGGGGAATCCCTCACTGCTGCCCTCGCTTCCGCGGAGCGCCCCGAGGTAAGCGCTGCTCTGCGGGCTGCTCGGCTCGGCTCGGCTCGGCGGGGCTGGGGCGCTCGGGCGCGGCGGGTGCTGACAGCTCCTCACAGCTCCTCACAGCTCCTCACAGCTCCTCACAGCTCCTCACAGCTCCTGTGTCCCCGCACAGCCCGGCTCCCCGATGACCCTGAACCGCGGGGACAAGGTGCGGTGCCTGGAGCGGCGGCGGGGCAGCACTCCGTTCGCGGCCCAGCCCCTGCACCGCCGCAGCATGCCCGTGGACGAGCGCGACCTGCGCGCCGCCGACCCCCAGGGCTTGGTGCGCTGCACCTCCTACAGCCCCGGCGGCGAGCACCGCGACAGCTGGGCCTCCGACTCCTCCGACTCCGTCATCTCCTCGGGCAGCGACTCCGACAGCAGCCTCTACAAGGTGATCCTGCTGGGCGAGCACGGCGTGGGCAAGACCAGCCTGGCGCGCATCTTCGGCGGCGTGGAGGATGGAGCGGACGCGGACGAGGCCGGTGAGGGACTCGCGGCACCTCCCCGGGCGGCCCCCACGGCCACCCCCCCCCAGACCTCCCAGGAGAATAACTTCTTTTTTTCTGAACTTTTTTTTTTTCCCCCTCGTAGGAAATACATACGACAGATCAATTATAGTCGATGGAGAAGAAGCGTCTCTCGTGGTGTTTGATATATGGGAGCAGGTACTTAACAGCTTTTTCTTTGTTTTTCCTCTATGGCTTGGTCCGTGGTTCTCATTAAAAAAAGTAGAAATGGAACAACTATGCTGACTAAAAAATTAGAGTTCATACTGCCTTTCATTCTCTCCTGCAATTAATTTCTTGTAGCTAGGCAGGCAATTAAAAAACCTGAATAGAGCTGGAGTGAGAATCCCTTAATGCTTTGAATAATCAGCAGCTTACATGAGCAGCCCAGGGAATTACTGTAAAATTAGAGATTCACAATCTGATCAGTGCAGACCTGATGCCATTTCTGGAAACAAGAGAATTTTCTTTTGTGTTGCATTTTAAAGAACAAAATTTTTAAAACTGTTGGGACATTGGCTTACTTTTACTGACTCTTTATAACAAAGCTAAGAAAAATATCTATAAGGTGCTCACATTAATTACATCATTACTCAGTGTTGAATAGATTTTTCAGTGCAATAAATCTATTTCTTGTCTTCTTTTTAGGATGACAGCCAATGGCTCCAGAACCACTGTATGAAAATGGGAGATGCCTATATTATTGTATATTCAGTGACAGACAAAGTTAGTTTTGAAAAGGCCTCTGAGCTAAGAATCCAGTTAAGAAGAGCAAGGCAAACAGAAGACATTCCTATTATCCTTGTGGGCAATAAAAGCGACCTGGTCAGGTCCCGGGAAGTCTCAGTTGATGGTAAGAGACACTATGAATTTGCACAATAATGTCTAAAGTAGTAGCAAAGACTGTGGAGGATCATGGCCAATAGAAATTGTCTGGGTTTGATGTAGAAATATGTATGATTTGGAGTACACTGGAGAAATGAAGCCAGCTGGTTCCTGCTGAGGAACTTGGTACCAGAGAAAGCAGTGGAGATGGTGCTGGGGGAAGATGTCTGAACTGCAGTATGAGAGAAAAAAATGCATCAGAGCTGCAGCTTTAGCACCCTACTTTGTCTAGGACCTGGTTTTGGTCAGTATTATCTTGAGGGTTTCATTGTATGCTCTGTGTGCAGCAGCAGTTGCCAGGCTCAGGATGGGGTAGCCCGAGCTATGCTTTGTGAGGGACTGGAGCTGCCACGTCACAGAGCCCAACCAGCCTTTGGAAAGGGTGATCCCATACAGCCTGTACAACCCCCTTCTTCTGGAAGTGATTCCATCACATTTGAGTTGAGCTGGTGGGACCAGCCTCTCACAACTCAACATCTCTTTGTAGATGTTCTCCAGTTGTGATCAGTGAGAATTTCTCAGCTAGTTTCAGCTTGCATTTCAGTAACCAGAGCACAGGAACCATTGCCAACACCACAGTATTAATTCTGTGAAATTTGAACATTTTGTGAGGTTTTTTTGTTTGTTTACTCTGGAATATTGGAGCATGGATGATGATGAACCATCTCTTGCTGTCGGGTTTGGCCATGCTCCCTGTGCTCAATGCCTGCACAGGGAGTTGATTTGAGTTCCTCAGGAGATTATCACTTCTTTTGGGCTGGTGGCAGCACGTTTGACCTGCCCTGGTTCTGACATCCATGCTTCCCTCAGGTTTAAAACTTGGCCATTATTTACCACAGTTGACCATGGAAACTTGTGCTGCAGCAATGTTCCAGGGTTTTGTGCTCATGTCTGGAACACTGAGCATCTTGCATTTCGAATGCAGCCCCAGTCAGATCCAGTGGTGTGCAACCTCATGACCTCTAGTGACGTATTCAGTGACTTGACCCTGTGGCCTGCATCAGCTTCATTTGCAGTTAGTGTGGAAAACTCACTTGTTACAGCAAGGCAGAGGTGCAGAATTGCTCAACAACTTCCAGAATAAAATCCATTTCTTTCTGTACCTCACACTGTTCCTTATCAAACAGCAAACACGCATCCAAGTGCTTCTCCTGTATCAGCTTAACTCTTCACAATACTGGGACAGTCTGACATTCAGTACCATTGGTCAAATGAGATTTCTGACCACACCACAACAAAACCAAGAGTAAGGGGGCAAAACCGTGAGAGCCAATTTGGGCTTTTCTACTATATAGTAAAGCTCTTTCCTGGCATTGAAGGCACTTTCTGTACTTAAAACCGGTTTTTGTTTTGTTTTTCTACCATATGTAACAAAAAGTCCATCTCCACTCATGTTCCCTTTTCTCTTTCCCTGCAGAGGGCCGGGCCTGTGCTGTGGTGTTTGACTGCAAATTCATCGAGACCTCAGCTGCTCTTCACCACAACGTCAAGGACCTGTTTGAGGGCATCGTTCGGCAGATCAGGCTCCGCAAGGACAGCAAGGAAGACAATGCCAGGAGGATGGCCAACACCAAGAGGAGGGAAAGCATAGGCAAAAAGGCAAAGCGATTCCTTGGGAGAATTGTGGCAAAGAACAATAAGAAGATGGCTTTCAAGGCAAAATCAAAGTCCTGCCATGACTTATCAGTGCTATAGGAGCTCTCAGCAAGGCCAGATGTTGCACGTGATGAACAAGCCTTGGACTGTTATGAGAAGTGTGTAGATGATCCTCGTGGTGATAACAAGAATGACTTATCCATTGAGACTCATTAATGCCTTAAGGTGCTCAAGCAAGTCTGGAAGTTACACCACAATGCTTCATTGATAAATGGTTAAAGTTTCAATGTGTGCAAGTAAATGAACTAACTTGAAATATGTGGCTTGACATGCCCACATTTTCACTGTGTACATATGTTCTATATCCTTTTGTCCTGTGGATACCAGAGATGCAAAGATAAGAAAGAATAATAAGTATCACCATAGACTTGTCTCGTTTGCAGAGCAAAACTTAAACTTGTACGCAGGCTCGTACACTCTTTTTAGTATAATGCAAGCAATGATAAATCTTTTTAAACTTCAATGTGGGGAGGAGGGGGTAGAACCACATCAGAACGGGAGAAAACAAATTATATATATATTTAAATACAGAACAGATATCATTTTATGAAGTTAATTTGCACTTCCATTAACTGTTATTCAATGAATTGGTTACTTGTTTACATGCAGATTTTATAATAAAGTATTATTTCCTGTTATAATAAACTGTGCTTTTCTCATAGTATGGGTAAAGAAGGAGAGAGCAGTATTTTTATACTGAGCTTTTTCAGTGTACAAAACATACACAAGCTGTGTAGATTTACCTGTGATAAAGTTCTAGAACGAGATGAATTGGGAAAATCCTGTGTCCTTTAATAGATAATTTCTCTAAGAAATAAATCCTCCTTTTATGAACACTCTACTTCAACAGCTCATATGAGAAGGAAGGCCCTGACCCTTCATATTATATTCATCCTCAACCTGGTTCTCATCAGCTGTGACAGGAGCAGGGCTCTATAAAATGCCTTTAGTTAGGTTGAAGTCTTGTGTTTATACTGATAAATTGAACACTGTCATGTTTGAAGTCCTGTCCTGGCTTGAAGGTCTTGTGTTACAGCCAATAAGCAAATGCAGGGGGTTGTTTTTTATCTTTGTGGAGCAGTGTAACAGTCTAACTTACCCACAATTGTGTGGACCCCTCCCAGTGGTTTCAAGAAGTTCAAAGCAGGCTGGTAAGGGTGTTTGGAGGAGTTCTAGGCTTCAGTTGTGTCTAGTGGCCTTCAGTGCTGTTAAAGTTTTCATGTTAATTTAGTGTGTTATAATCAATGTGTTCCCATGATTCTTCCCTATTTGCTATTAATGAAGTTCAAACCCAATCATGTCGCAGTGAAAAAACTTAGATTTATGGCATTTGCTTTATAAATTCCTTTTCATAGGATAATTCTCTTAAAACTAATCTGTGAACTTAGTTCTCAAAACCAGTAAAACATACAACCTTCTCTTTCTCCTGTCCCTGCCTGAATCCCATTAGTTAAAGAGGTTGTTCCAGCTTCCCAAGAGCTCTCTTTGTCCAGGGTGTTGAGGGGTCACCTTTCCCGTACAGCACGAAGATTCCATCAGCTGGTACAGCTCACACTGGGCTTCCCAGAGTTCAGACAACTCTCCACAGATTTATCCCAGTGCTTGGGCCATTTAGTTATCCAGTGCTTGGAAGATGGAACAGTTAATACTGCAGGAAATCCCACCTGATTTCCATAGGGAATGCAAGAATTAGTCTCTCCTGATGTGCTGCTGGTGGACATAACCGGTTACAGCGCAGTGCAGCTTATGTTGCTGCTAACAGGTCACATTTCTTATGAATAGAGAATCTTGTCCTGCTGAAAAACCTCACATTTACCTGAGGATACATTTTAGGTGGATTTGGCTTTTTTTCACTAGCCTTGCTTCCTGGCAAGTGTTCTCTGTCATGGAACTTGTAACCACTGTCAGAGTATCTGTGTACATGGCAGCTTTTAACTGGCAACACCAAAGCAATTGCTCTAATCCTGAAAATTCTACACAAGAGTGTCCAAATGTGCATAAATAAACGTGGCACATACCTGTTCCTGTCCCTGCTGAGGTTCATGACAAACCTATGTGGTGCTCCTGGGACTTTTGAGTGCCCTGTGCTTTCACAATGACCAGGAGAGGACTGATATGTCTGATTGGTTTATGAGGTTAAATTCTGTCCATAATAAATACAAGGAATGGGATGCAAACCCAGAGTTTAAGACAGGGCATGTCACAAAGTAACAACGATGTATCTCTCGGTGCTGCAGCATCTCTGCAGCTGCAAAGCCTCTTCGGGGTCGTGGTCAGCAGCTCTGAGTTGTGCACCCTGACATACAAATTAGATGTTTTACTGTTCATGAACTCACAGATTAGTTCTGGGCAATTTTTAAACCTAAGATATTTCTGAGGGGCTCTAGTGCATTGCTAGAGATTCATTTAAACTGTGGAAAATAATTTGTATTTTGAAAGTATGTCCTTTAGGACACTGTGAGACAATAAACTGGGAATCACTTTAAAGAAACGTGGGCTAACCTAGAATGTTGTCAGTTAATATTGTACAATAAAATACTTATTCAAATCCTCATTATACTGATTTTTTTCCATTCTTTTTTTTTGTACAGGTATTAGCATAATTCAGCCACAGTTCTTGAGAAGGGGAAGGGTTTGCTGTTATTGCAGCTCTGACATAAACCTGCTCTAGAAGATTCATGAGTGCTGTTTTGCAGAGATTTTGAAGCTCCTCAAAAATATCCTACCCAGAAAAATAATTAATTTATTGGATGTAATTTAGTGGAATTTCCAAGCAGAGTTTTTGGAAGTCCATGTGCAACACCAGCCAGAATTCAGTAACAGGCAGCTGACAAATGTGCCTGAAAACCAACCTTCAAAAGGTTGTCTGCATCCTCAGACATTTGAAAGTCATCTATAGGTTTTTATCATTTGAAATGTTTTACTGGTGTGGTTTCTCAGATTCTTGTAATTAATGAGGGGAATCTGTCATGTGAAAAATAGTGAGTCCCAGACAGCAACATTTTCTCTATTTATTACCAAAGTAGAACAGAGTATAAGGGGTAACAGTGGTGTGAGATTTTTGTGTTTTTTGCCAGTGCACATCAGTTTTAATTTGGAGAGACAGTTCACACAGTCATTTAATCTTTACTGCTTTCACTGCTGCTGCCAGCTGAAGTTCCTACTACTGCTGATTGTGGTGGTGGATTTTGTGTTGGCACAAATCCATTTGGAAAAGCTACTTATTAACAACTACAGTGGAAGGACATTGCCTTTTATATGTGACATGTATGTTAGGTAAACAAATCAAAACCTCCTGTGCTTGCTATTGCTAATCTAGATTCTGTAAATTCTTCATCATATGAAAAACGTGGAAAAAAAAAATCATTCCTCCATCTGCCACAACCAAGAAGCATAAAGTCATGTCATATAAATATAGACAAAATGTTATCTGCTGGGGGAAGACTTGGCAACACTGAAAATGAAGTTTTACTCAGATGCATTTTCTCAAAATAGGACTAGAAAAAACAGAGCACGATCTACATGGTGACATTGGGTAACATCAGTGCTCATTACTGGAAGCATGGTGAGATTACGATGATGAAGAATACAGTATATGATAGAAGAGTGATAAGATCTAATAAGAAAAAACTAAGTTGATACTTATATTATGCTGAAATTTGCTTTAGTACTCTTTATTCAAAGGCAATGTACAGGTTTAGTTTCAAGCACATCACAGAGACCTCAATGAAGCTACAGTCCCAACCAAATGTGATGCCTGTGCCTTCCAGGAGGTTCCTTTAACTTCTAATTTACCACATGACCTCCAGCATTGTAGTGGATAACTTGACTCCTCCTTTGCATAAAAGAACCTGACCTCCAGTATGGTTGAAGTAGTTAATGCCTAAAAACTGAAACAGTAAATTACATCAACTGTCCTTGTGCTTCATGCCATGAATGTGGAACAGAGAAGGAAAAGATAAAAAGAGAGAACAAATTCCAGTTGTATATCTGCAAACAATATTTCTGTAACCCACTGTTCAGAATTAAAGAGCATTCAAGAATTCAAAACCAACATTGTTTAACTTAAAAATGTACTGAGGATTCCAGCACTAGAAGTTAGGAAGCAGGCTAAGAAATTTACTTCAACACCTGGTTCTTCACCAACAAAATAGTATCAGCTATGTCCTACAAAAAGGTTCTGGCCTCTGGGTAAAATGCAGTGTACGTCCTAAAGACTTTCCTCTCTCTTACTCTTTTCTCTTCTGCCCTTTTTTCTCTCTATAAATGTGCTGTCCAATGAATCACTGGAAACCACTTAAGAGCCTACAGAGTTTTTTCTAATAATTCCCATATTTATCACATGAAATGAAGAAAATAGTAATCTGAGCTACAATTTAATGCTCAGAGACAAACAGAATACATTTGAAAATATTCACTTTCTCACCCTCCTAAAAAACCTTATCTAAGTTCTGAAACAGGGATTGAAGAAAGGAAAGGATTTGGAGCACAAATGCTCCTGCTCAGAATGGTCTGGTCACACCCATGAAAATCTCCTCAGTTTGTTCATGGCAGCAAGTCCCACTGCCATCAGCCTCATTACAACAGCATAAAAAATTACTGTTAAGCCTGCAGTCCCACTGAAGGTGGTGGCCCTTCCTTTGGGAATGACAGTTCTCAGTTTTCAGATGCTTTGGCAGAGGAGCAGTAGTTTTTGTTGTGTCTAAATTGGATTATTGTAATGCATTGTTCTTAACAAAGGGCTTTCAGGAGCTCCAAGTAGGAGGAAACACAGCCCTGTTAATTAAGCTGTCTGGGTGAAAAGGAGCACCACACTTTAGGGTGGGTTCCCTCGTGTTTTTAGGGGAAATGATGATCTTAGAAAGGCTGTAAATAGCCTTTAGACATGACTAATGTCAAAAAATGCCTCACTTTGGTGTGTGTTTCTTGGGTGGCTGCAAAGCTTGTTGAACATACTACAGAGTCAGCAGAATGGCTTGATTTTGGAGTGCTCAACAAGAGCAAATTTTGCATTTCTAATGGTAGGTATTCAGGTATCTGATCTCAGGTATTTGAATCACAACAGTTTAGTGCATTTGACCCTGCAATGGTGACTGCAAAGGTTGTGTTCATTGCTCTGCAGATCAAGGGTGTCCTACTGGACTCACAGAACCACAGAATGTGCTGAGTTGGAAGGGACCCACAAGGACCATCAGTCCAACCCTTAATCCTTCACAGGCCCATCCCCAGAGTCACCCCCTGTGCCCCAGAGGATCAGCCAAACCCTCCCTGAGCTCTGGCAGCCTTGGGGCTGTGCCCACTGCCCTGGGGAGCCTGGGCAGTGCCCAACCAGCCTCTGGGGGAAGAACCTTTTGCTGAGATCCAACCTGAGCCTGCCCTGACACAGCTGCAGCCATTCCCTGGCTGCTGTCCCTGGTCCCCCCAGAGCAGAGCTCAGTCCCTGCCCCTCCTCTGCCCCTGCCCAGCAATTGGAACTGCAGTGAGGTCTCCCCTCAGTCTCCTCTGCTCCAGCTGAACACACACAGTGACTCAAACACACAGTGAACTTTAAAACCCTGCTGAGCTGCAGCAGCTGCAGATCCTCACAGACCTGGCCTTGGAATTCAGAGGAGTGTTCACCACCCCCCTTCAGTGAAAACAATCACCAGATTCTGAACAACTTTCTCCCAGGTTTTTCAGCCATGGGTGTGGCAGTTGTAGGGCACCTTTGTCACAAGCTTTTCGTGGCAATATCCACGTTATCTCCTCACCCTCAGCAGTGGGAACGGGCAAGTGGCTCTGCTGCATGACCTGCTGACAATCACCAGCTGTCAACAGCTGGAACACGAGCCTGGGCCCCTGCTCATTGCTTTACATAATATTATCGAGATAAAAATGTCAGATTTTGCTACACACAAGCCCCTGATGAAGACAGCACAGCAAATTAAATTACTCTCTCCTGGAATGTCAGGGGGATGGTTACATTTCCAAGGCAAAGGGAATGGAAGGTTTTTAGCTCATGTGTACATGGAGAATAAAAGGAAAAATTTATGCCATCTGACAGCCACCTCTCATTTTTACCCTGTAGCTATTTTTTCCATGGACATGTTTTTGGATATGGAATATTGTTGCATACCCTCTTCTGCCCTCTTGCTCTTCGTGAGTTCTTGGATCTCTGTCCTTCCTGCCCAGTCCCACATGGAAAATCTTCTTGGAATTCTAACTCATGAGACCTCAGGGAAAACAAGTTAGGTGAAAGGTATGAGCAATAGAAAAGTTTCCATGATTTTGAAAAACACTAATAAAAACATTTTATTCAACAAACCAACATTCCTGTGCAGGTTTTACAACTCACAGTCTACAGCACTTCGAGAGCCCATCAAGGTAAAAAAGTTTTGTGCTAAAAAAACACAGACTTCATTAGACTTCATCAATAATAAGTATTTTCTGTGTTTATCTTGATACTCTGCAGCAGATCTAAAGTCACTGTCTGTAATAAACTGCACAGAAGGAGACTGAGCAAAACCTACAAGACCAGGCTGTTTTCAAGCTACCTTTTTGTCTTTACCAGAAACAAGCTTTTACTTGTGCAAATAAAGACAATCAATTCATATCTATGATAAATGCACAACAAATGCATCTACATGTGGTCATTACCTGCAGAACTGTTTTTCTTCCTTTTTTCCTCTTGTGTAGAACATAAAAAAAAAATACTAAAGGTCTAAGTTATAGCACAGAAGTAAATAGGCACAAAAATAAGGCAGCAGACAGTGCTGAGTAAGCAAATAAAGCCTCCTGCACATCTGTCTCATGTTCACTGGTATGTTTTCAAGACCCTGGAGACCTGAGGTATCCGTGAATTCTGCACAACATTTATGCCAAAGCTGAGCCAGACAAGTATAAGAGTAAAATTCCTGAATTGGCCAAATCCTCAAGCACAAAGATTTAGGCTGCAAATATCACCCCTGTACCTTCTGCCTCCCCAGAGATTCCAGTAGCAGAATGTCCAGCTCTTTTTAGAAAATGGCTTTCCAGGCTAGAAAACAGCATGTTGTATTCTGAAAACATATTCAGAACCAAAAAAGTTTCAGGAGCTCTTTAATGAACAATTTTATACTCGGCCTTAAGAAAATGAGTTATAAATTAAATTCTTAGTTAAATCCTGCAGATCCTGGCTTGGTTAGTAATTTGTTCATTTTTAATTACAAGGTAAATAATTAACTAACAAGTCTTTATTATATCAGTCCCAAAATAACGTTCTGCTCTTCAGGAGTAAGACGGATTAAGGAGATTCCATTTTAATCACAGGAATTGTGAGTTGGTTGACTTTCTCTCTCTTTTTTGCTGGCTTGGGCTTTGAGCCCTTTAAACTCCCCCTACAATGGGAGTGAGGAGCTCTCCACACTTTGAAGGGAGCTCTGCAGTCCAGTGATTTTCCTGCTTTTCTGCTCTTACATTTCTTTTTGAATGACTGTGCTTAAATACCTGCTAAGACAGTATTCATTTGAGGAGTCTGATGTAGAGCAGATGTCAAGCCCAAAAGAACAAACCACAGACAAATTTTGACAGGAGTTTGGAGGTTGTGAATATTTTAAAGGCAAATTAGTATTTCGGGTGGTAACTTCAGGTCTTTCTTGGCTGGACAAAGACTTTTAATAATCATGAATAAATGTCAGCATTTTGTAGGCTTATTTTTAAGGGTTTTTTATGCATTCAGGCACTCTATTTTTGATACTTGCCACCAAGCATACCCCATCTAGCACAAAACTGAAAGTTTAAAGTTATTTCTATGAAATCCCATTTGTTTTACATTGAATTTTTGAGGATTTTTTGCTTTGGGTATCACAGTCAGATTGACCCTATGTTGGCAACCACAGGAGTCACATTAAAGAGCAAAAAGGAAAGCATTGACATGAAATCTGTATGCAACTTGATATTTCCATTCAAGAGAAGAGCTGGAGGGTTTATGGAGCTGGAATTGCAGGTGGGGGATGGAGGGGATGAACAGGCCAGAGAAGTCTTGCAGGTCCAGATTTAAAGGGCACTTTTGGGTCCCCTCTGCTGCCAACTGTTCCCTCCCCAAACCCTACAGCCACAGGCAGGGGTTCCTGGGCTGCAGCAGGAAAAGGCAGGACAGTCAGAGGAGGAATAAAAGCATCACTTGTACTAATTCCTTGTCTCAGAGCTGCTTCAAGAAGCAGCTGCAGCACAGGGATTGCTGACTCCAGCAAGGAGCTGTGCCTGAGGAGCACCAAGGGGAAGGTTTCTGAGCAGCTCAAGCAGGAGTTTGCTCTTCCATGCCTTGGTGGGAAACTTCCTGCCTCTCAAAGCATCACCTCCACCCTTCCTCCTCTCCCCTCCCCTGCCCAAGAGAGCTGTTTTTAATTCTCTGATTGTAAAGCTTTCTTTCCCAGGAGCAGGATAGAGGTTTAATTAAAACTCAACCTGGTACTAACGTAATCCAGCAAAATCCATCCATTTCAGGAAATAAATCCTTGACGAGGTTGGTTAACCAATGCAATGCAGTTTAGGCAGTTTGCTGTACTCTTCTTGAATTATTCTGTATTTCTCAGAGAAAATCTACCAAGACCATTCAGAACTCTAAAACATGACATTGAAAATGTTTATTCAGGTCCTTTGGTGAATAATGGATGAAAAAAAGCATTTTAGTATCTGTGCTTCACTTATCTTTTTTTAATTTCCACAAGATTGAACAGTAAAAAATTCCCAGTTGACATTCCCAGTACTCCTGTCCCTGTCTGTGTGGCAGAGAAGGCATAGCACCTCCATTGCTAAATGTACACACAGCTTTATAATTCCTTATTCAACTGAGTACTGTTTATGCAAATAATATTATTAAGATCACAGGACAAATCCAGCTCATTTCTGGAGAATCAGCAGATTTAGGCCCTGTTTTTGGAAACATTACCACGTGTCCTGTCAGCAGGGTACACTGTACGTGTAAAACTGAATGAATATTTAAAAGGCTCTTGGTTTGCAATTGCGTTATTGCTACACTAGGGGAAAAACAAGGATAGAATTTAGTATTGTGAGAGAGTCTGCGTCATCCCAGGAAAGCAAATGGTGCATTTGCAGGAGCAGAGCTACGTTTGGAAAACAAAATAATTGCAGGGCAATTTCTGTGAGACAAAATCACTCTGCGGCCAAAACTGAACAAGCAAAGATAGTTCTCCAGCCTAATGAAAACCAAAGCCAAACAGTTCCTCCGCTGACGAGGAACATCACTGAGCTTCAAGGTGAATGTTGTGGTTTTTCACTCATCTTCCATAATTCAGACCCATTCCAACCTAGGGGAACAGGTGCATTCATGAAAATGGATCAATGTGGATCCAGTTGCTCTGGCTTCCAGAGTCGTCGTTTGATGAGATTCCTCCACTTCCCTGCTGCAAACAGAGAATGCTTTGGGGTTTGTCCTGAGGCTGGGAATAAGGAAAAACTTGAGTACCTCCAAGAACGGAGTGGTAGGAAAGTGTTTTCCTGCTGAGCCCAGCTGGAAATGTGCTAAATACCAACCCCAAGGAAGCCACTGAGTCTGCCCTCAGACCTGACTGTAGCCAAGAGCTGTATTTCCTCTGTCAGTAGAGAGGCAGTACCTTGAAAAAGCACAAAAAGCAAAAATAGTTCAATTTTAAGTGTATTTTGTACAAACTGGCAAATTATGCACAGAAAGAATGTGAAACCTGTACCTCGTGTTACGTGTTCTGCACAAGAATGTTTTGACAGATGGATGCATTCAGACAGAGAAATTAAGAAAATGAACCCAGTAAAGGTTTCCTGATTATTTTTGTTTCCAACATCTCGAATGTTTGAATGACTAAATTCAAAACTATGTTTCTATGTCTGGGAGGCAATTAACAACAACAGCCCTGTGGACAAGGCTTTAGTTTGATTTGATTAAAAATAGAGCAGAGGTCAGAGTCCTACAAAGACAAATGCTCCTGCCACGCTTCATGCTGCAGAAGAGCTTTATTGTGTTCAAAGGAAGAGCTTTAATTTAGGAAATTAAACATCTGCTGGGGTGTTTGGAGAGCTGACCTTCCCCAGCTCACTGTCACAGCATCCCTTTGCCAGCAAGAGCATGTCCTGCACCCCAGTCACCTGCTGACCTGGCTCAGGTCACAAGGGGCTAAAAGTAGGGCTAAAACAAGACCTGGATAATCCTCACCTGAGAGGTGCTGCCCATATTTGAGAAGAACATTTCAAAGCTCCACAGCAGAATATCCCAGAGCTCTCCTGCCACAGCCTTTCAGTGCTTAGAGCCTTCCCAACAAGCTGATGTGTATTAAAGAATGAATCAATTAGAACTGAGGCTAATTTACAGCTATTAGAACTGAAAGACAGCTTTACTAAAGAGAACTTCAATATTGCTCCTTCCCTGATTTGCTGACATTTAGGCTTGTGCTTGATGCTGCTGGAATAATATTCAAAGTAACTTGTGCATAATTGCAGAGCTACTGCTCTAATGACTGACTGTGGTACCAGGACATCCACTGTGCTCTTCTTTGTGTGCAAACCAGTATTTTTACCTCAGAATAATTTATGTAAAAGACATCAAGATAATACTGACGGATTAAAGTACTGTCCAGCATTTACACAAAAACAGGAGAAATCAAAAACATTCATCCACTGTCGGATTTTGTTGCTTTATATCACGAGAATAGTCAATTAAATTTAGTCCATTCTTTTAATTTAGTTTAGACCAGGAATGCAGTTAAGCCATTTTGCTGACACTGAGCTGGAGAGTAGGCTCAGCTGGCTTTAAAAATTATTTTTCCACATGTCATGCTTTTATCATTCACTTTCAGTAAACATAAGCATTTCCACACAGTTCTAATAATGATCCATGTAATTTCAATAAATAGCATCTACAATAAATATTTTTCTTTAATGTTCCATTCTGATCAAATTGCTTCCATTTTTCTGGTATGAATGAGCTTCTATTTCACCCTGAAATCCCTTCACCTTTCACAGGGATATTTAAATATCAGACTCAGGTGTGTAGCTAGTGCCTCCAGAACCATCATCAGTCTCTCTGAGGGCTGAAATGTTCCAGTGATGACTCAGCCCAGCATCAAGAACATTATGAGCTCAGTCCCCTCTTTAATGAGGATGTGTGAGCTGAGATCCCTAACAAATGTCTCCCCCTTTCAGATACCTCTGATTAGAGTTGCTGAAGGCTTGATTGTTTTTTAGTTAAAACTCTGAGTCTTAAAAAAACCAACATTTAATTTGAAACTGTAAATGAAAAAAATAATTAGGAACTGTGGTAGGTTAGAGTTAGGCCTTTGAGAAAGAAGAAAATGTTTTTTTTTCCTTTACTATTTCTTTTGACTTAAGGGTCCAAGAGTGAATTTATGTGAGCATAGTTACTACTTGAGGTGTGCCAAGTTTGTAGGAGGAAATATTTTTCTGCAATAAATTAGCCTGGTACAGTAGGATGCTTATTGCCAGGGCAATAAGAGTGGATCCTTCCTATTTCTTGTTTAGGTGTTGTATATTCCTACTTAATTTATTGTTTCATATAACTACATTTTAACATAGCAATTGCATCTTGCTCCATCAATGTATTTTGAATAATTACTTCTAAGCAAATCAGAAGGGCAGGAAGGTTTTCTAGCTATGTTCTTTCTTTCATTTCATTTTGGGATGTCTAAAATAACATTTACTGTCCAGTGATTGATCATTTCCTTTTCCATACCTAGGAGCAGATTGCCTCTATCAGTAGCTTTTCTGTTAGGCCTCCATAGAGCAGATGAGGAGCAGTAGAGTATTACAATAGATATGGTCTCTGGTCACTGACAAAAACTAAAACAGCATTAATTTTTTCAATTATTTACACCATTAGCATGAAAATAAGGAAATGAGCTTTTGGGTTTAAGGAGAAATTTATGATCCCAGCTACTCTCCATTCTAAAGATGGAATGTCCCTTCCAAGAAAAAGTCTATGACTGAGCATAGAAATATTTAATTTCACATCATTTCTTTGATATTATCTCAGTTCCCAATGGTGAAATCCAGTTGAGTGAAATTTTACTTGACTTTGAGTATGCGAGCCATCATCCTCCTATGAGTAGTTGACTTATTCATGTGCTTAAAATCGGAAGTCTACTCAAGAAAGGGGGTGAATCATGACCTAAATCAAGAACTCACACTGCTGTGAGGTCAGAATAAAATACAGATGGATCCATTTTTTGTTTCTTTGTTATATTTTCATGCAAAGTGAGTCTCAGACTCTGGGGTACAGAGGACTCGAGGAGGTGTCTGCTGCACGTAGATAAAGGAGGAGCAGTGCAAAGGAGGCCTGGGTGTGTTGTACCTCATCCTGAGGCAATCTCTGTGGAAAATCTCATTTGTGCAGGTTACCCAGCTCACTTCCCACCCCATTTCCAGCTACACTTGCACATGGCAAAGCTGCAGCTTCTCAGCCCTGAAATGCAGTGCTGACTGATCCACACCAACACCACCAGGGAAAGAGCAGGGGCAGGTTTAGGTCTGGGCTCTCTGGACAAGCTCAGGGGTCAGCAAGGGTCAGCTCCACCCAAATATTGGGAAATTTGGGGTGAGCAGACAAGACACACCCTCACAGTAAGGTCTCACAATGGGATATTTGGATTGTCACATTGTGATCTGACTGTAAGAATAACAGTGGGCCAAATGAATCCTTTACACCACAGATCCTATTTCTGGATCATAAGAAGTTTGAATTGTTTTGTCCCTAAAGCTCCCTGTGAAGCTGCTCTGGGAGTCTGAGCCACGAACAGAAATCTGACTGTGACTGGGGAAGAGCCAAACCCCTTAATCTTGTAACACATCTATCCACAGCCAGCTTCTTATTGCATTTGTCCCATAATTAGATATAAAAGGGTGTAGAATGACAAAGACAATGACCCAGTAAAGCAGAAAAGTTTGGAAATAAGGTGATAACACTGTAGGAGATTAATACCTAAGACTTCAGAGATTCTGATAAATCTCTTGCCCAGACAGCTGGTGGAATACTGAACCAGAGTCATTCTCCTTGTTTTGTAGCAGTGAGTTTGTGCTTTGTCTCACTTGGATACCACACTTCCCAAAAGAGGAATATTTATGACAAAAAATCACTGATATTTCTTGTGATACTGTTGTCCAGGTACTGACATCAGCACCAAAGAAGCAGAGTCTCCATTTCTTTGCTCCTCATACCTTGTAGATCCTACAGAAAAGTTTACAAGACTCTTGTGGCATCTCTTTATCCTTATAACAAGTTACAGGAGCAGCCCATAATTATTCACCTTTCTTTTTCTCCCCATGGGGATGCACAACACAGCAAATAAACACACATGAAATTTTTCCTTCTGAGCAGTGAAACATCTATACTGCTTTGACCCATTTTTATTGGACTGGTATCATACAGAAAGGTACAATGTAGAGTCTTATTCAAGGTTTGGTTAAACCCATGTTTCCCTGCATTAGGAGGAGCAGTAATGACCAAGGTTTTTCTCTCACAGAGTTGTTAATTCTAGCCATTGAGTAAATAAAAAGAGGTAACTTTTAATCACAATTTATTTGGGATATCTTATCTTTCCTGTGGCTCCTCTTAATACAAAGCATATACAGGGACCACATCTTTGAACAACATATTTTGTATTGGTACACCAACATGCCAGAGCCACAAAGTAATGTTTGGTGCATCAAGGAGTCCTGATCCCTCATATATTAAATGGGCTAAGACATGACTGTGTTGTCATTCAGAGTTTTCCTTGGTGCCTTTTGCCTGAGATGTACCCTGTGGAAAACATGAAATAACCAAACCATGAAGTGCAAAACCTCTCAGTCTGTCAGTTCAAGTGCTTTGTGCTTCCCCATGTCATCTGCTGGTCACTGATTTCACAAACAAATGTTTCCTGCGGTGATGGAAATAAGATTAATTACTTCCACATGACTTTTCTAAGTGCAGCAACCCTGTCACCTGAGCAGCCACCTGTGTAATTTGTGTGTTTAATTACCCTGAGACTTTATTCAGATCCGATTCAAGGTTGATGGTGATTATTCAGATGAGTACAAACCTTAAACTCATCCTGAGGCAAAATTTTTCAGAAGTGCAGGGATATCTATTGTTCAAGTTTTATTCTAGCCATCTTTAAACTGTAATAACTCTCCAGCTTGGGTTTATTAAAGAACAAGAAACTTCACTGTACTTGGTTCCTGTACCAAGTACCAAGGTCAGCAGGGTAACTCAGGCCATAACCCACATGCAGAGTTACAGATTGGTTCATATACAGAATTACAGATTGGTTCAGAAGTCATTCCTCAGCAATAAGAGCTGCTCCAGATTAGCCAGAAGAGTTCAGGAGATTCAGTGGAAGTTGCCAGTGTTCAGCACTACTCAAGATTAAATCCTTTACATTAGTTAGAGCTTTTCTACTGCTAGAAAGTGTGGACATTTCCTGGAAGTATAGCCAGAGTTCCAGCCATTGGTGTCACATATAAAGGGAAGATTAAACACAAAATGTCATGTTCAAGTTGTTAACCTTTGCAAAGATTGTGTATTTCCCTGCAGTGGAGGATTTAGGGGACGTGCTTAGGGACACTGCACAAATAAACAAACAGTTATTCTCATCAGAAAGAGAAGGAAGGAGGACTTAAGTCTGCTCTAATGCCTATTGATCGAATTCTGAATAACAGGACTGACTTTCAGGCACTCATGGCACTGAGTGAATTTGGGATTGGTTTCATTGCTGTGAAGGGAAGATGTCATCCTGGCATTGTCAGGAAAAATAAAGGTTATTTGCAATTGATTTGTCTGAACTAAGAAGTTGATTTATCTTGCAAGTTTTTAAGTTATTATCAACAGTAACTAGCAGAAAGGAATACGTGGAGGAATCTGAAAAGCAGGGTGGCTCATTCCCACTGTGTTCCCTACCCTGCCATAAAACCCCACCAGGATGTCACAGGTTGTTCTCCCCTCACTTCCACTGTTTAGTGACAGAAGTCAGTGAAATGACACCCCTGTAAAACAGGAACTCACCTGCACACTTCAGTCAGGTGCTGCTCTCAAGAAACCTCTCAGTCTTTGCTTGCTCTGTGCTTTTTAATTCCTTCTGCTCTTCCAGGCCCCTATTGCTGGTATCCAGGAAACACAAGAAATAGCCACTAGTAGCAGATAAAAATATATTGATTTTAATATCTCTATCTAGAACAGCCTCCTGTTTGCTTTGTATTCAAATAAACTCTTATACTGATAGCATTTTTGAGACAGATAGAGAACAGGAGCTCAGTGTGAAAAATGGACTAGAAAAGTTTAATCTGGTCTTTATTCACGTAAAAGAATTATCTCAGTGCTTAAAAGGAGTATTTGGAAAGTCTTTTTCCTCCAAGAAAAGTATCAACACAAACACATAAGCATTTGAAAAGAAAAAAAGTAGAATAATAGGGAAGTAAGTCCACAGAGGAGATCTGTCAGTGAATACTTTCTAGAAGGCTCTGAGGGTCTCCAAATATATTCTTTGCTATTTAAAGCGATAATCTTTCAGGTGTTAGTCAGGAACTACATTCCAGTGAAGAATTTGACACACCTGACCTACCTTCAGGTCTGCAGTTACTGTACTATATAATCTTTGCACAACAAATGGTGAAAAATAACCCCAATGTCCTACATTTGTAAGGATAAATATGTTGACTGGAGTAGTTCAGTTAAAACACCTTTTGATAACAGTGTACAGTGTGTATTTGGGATATCATGAGGCACAGAGAGATTTTGGAGAAGGCATCATAATCAGTCAAGAGAACAAACTCAAAGCCCTCTTAACATGAATATTCTGCTCCTACTCAATCTTATCATGGAGGTGCAACCCAACCCAAACAAAAGCCATTGACAGTGTTTGCCTTTTAGTTCCTAACAACCAGTTTGACTCCAGTAACTGCCCTGGGCTGGAATAACAAATGGCCATTCCCCTTCCCAGCCCTGAGCACCATCTGCCATTTAATAGGGGCTCCAGTGACTCATTAATCTGTGCTTAAATTGACTTTGAACAGAGTGCTGCCATTTTATTGCTGCTGTGCTTTGCACCACCCCCCAGGACCCTCCAAGTCAATGCTGATTATGCCAATATCTCTGAAAACAGTTTCCAGGCTGGTGTAATCAGTGCTGGAACTTTATTTTTGGTCTTAGTATTATTTTCTCCGCCTGGAATTTTCTGAATTCATGAGCAACAACATCATCCTAACACAACTGTATCATTTTCCATAGAGTAAAACTAAAGTTCATATTTTTAAAGGGGATTTAAAAAGGTTTTGTATGAGCTAAAAGTGCCTTTGGAGTGCATAACTGCCCAAGTGTGAGTGCAGAGTCAAGTTTTGTGCACTGAAATAGATATTAAATGCATTTCTAGAGACATTTTTGATCTTTCTTGAAAGGCTAATCAGAAAATGTTAGTGGAACATCTTTAAATAAAATAAATTGAATTTGGTATCAATTTACCTTCTTAAAATTAATTCCAGATGCATCTATTTCTGTAAACATTATATCTATTGAATACAGACTTAGAGTCACATTGCTTCAAAAACCCCAGCAATTCTTATTACAGCCTATGTGTGCTTTGCCCAAGTCCATCAAAAATGGGTTTTTACATATCTCTTTTCTTCTGTATTTGTCATGTCCTTGCTTGTTATGTCAGACCTTATGCACTGCCCTTGGAGGTCACTGAATGGAAAAACTAAGCAGCCCTATCTGTATGCAAAGCAAACTTATCTCCTTATTTCTGTCCCTGAGAAATCACTCCCAGCAATGGGAGGACCTGGAGATCTCAGCTGAAGCCTAATTTTGTCTTTCCATTACCTTTTTCAAGGGGGATATGAGAGACAAATTCAGATAGGAGAGACAGAGGAAATTTATCTCCACACCTCATTTTATTTCTTTCCCCTGTATTTGAAATATTTTTTACTTTTTATTGGATTTCAAATCTAAACATCACATGCCCTTTATAAGCAGCAAATAATAGAGGTTTTCCTACAACTCCAGTACCACCATGCGTATTATAAAACATGTTTTAAGAATTGGCATTTGGAAAAGATGAAGGTGAGCAGCCAGAATTGAATTCCATGACCAAAATCACAGCAGGAAAAGGTGAAAAAATGTGATATGCCAATGTTGACCAAAGATATCTTTCTTCTCTGCAGTTCTTAACAAGTATAGCAAAGTAACACCTACCTTCCCAGCTTCTTTCTAAAAAGGCACATTCCTGTGTCTCCTACTTTCAAAGCCTAAGGTTTTACAGACCACTTTTGATAATCTTTGTAAATTTAGTCAAACATTTCATTGCAATAATTCAGTATTTATAAATTACATAGTGTTTATACCAAACAGTTCAGAAATTATTTGTTCTCCCAGAAAGAAGCCCAGAACTGAATATCAAAAAAAAAAAAAAAGACAAGTATAAACCCCCTGCCCTCCCCGAAGATAATCACAACCATCCATGTGGGAAGGAGAAATACCATGCCTTACTCTTTGGGATTGGGGCATTCTTTTAATTTGCCATTTGGCATTATGAACACAGTAAACAAAGAGAGAAAATATAGAAACCATGTGACTGCTTGTTCCATAGCCTTTTGCATACTGCTGCTGGAGACTTGCTTTCAGATGTCAGTACAAAGCTCCTGCTCACTGATGCTCAGTAAGAAATGTCAGGGAAGAGATAAGCAGGCTAAAAGGAGACTATTTTAGAAACATGGTCTGTTCTATCATTAGTTCTACAGATAAACTTCCCAACATATTTTTGCAGAGTGAATGTTATTGCTTAGCCAAATATGAAGTCAAAAGGAGACAGTATTTTAATATGGAAATAGAGGCCATTTTGGGACGTTCATATAGGGTCAGATAGTTTAACCTTGTTAGGCTGGTGTTTTAAGACCCTAGAGTACCTAAGCCTTTATGTTAAAATGTCAGAAAAAATGGGGGAAAAAGAAGTATAAAACTTCAGGACATAAGTCAGAAATAGAAAGAAAATTATCCATCTTGGGGTGAGCATTAAGATGGCAAGAAATGGTAAATAAGGGCCAAACCCTCTGTATGTCTCAGTTTTGCAATAGAAGGAATTCATAGAATCGAGCGATTTGAGTTGGAAGGGACCTTTAAAGGTCATCAAGTCCAGCCCCCTGCACTGAGCAGGGACATCTTCAGTGAGATCAGGTGCCTCAGAGCCCCATCCAGCCTGACCTTCAGTGTTTCCAGGGATGTTTCCACCACCTCTCTGGGCAACCTGTGCTGGTGTTTCACCACCTTCACTGTGAAAAGTTTCTACCCTCTTTTAGTCAGAAACCATTGCCTCTTGTCCTATCACCACTGGCCCTACTGAAAAGTCTGTCCCCAATTCCTTACAAGCTTCCTTTAGGTTTTGAAAGGCCACAACAAGGTCTCCCTAGAGCCTTCTCTTCTCCAAGCTGAGCAACCCAAACTGTCTCAGCCTTTCCTCACAGGAGAGATGCTCCAGCACACTGATCATTTCTGTAGCCCTCTTCTGGACCCAATCCAACAGGTTCCCATGTTTCCTGTGCTGTTCCCCAGGGCTGGAGGCAGCTCTGCACATGGGGTCTCACCTGAGGGGCAGAATCCCCCTCTCCCCTCCTGCTGTGGGATCGGCCCAGGACATTTCCAGCTTTCCAGGCTGCAAATGCACATCACCAGGCCATGCTGAGCTTCTCACCCACCAGCACCCCCAACTCCTTCTCCACAGGGCTGCTCTCAGTCCTTCCATCCCCCAGCTTCTGCTGACAATGGGGGTTGCCCTGGCCCAGGTGTACCTTGCCCTTGGTTCCTGTGCTCACACTGTTCTGAGACACCTCAAACTGAGACTCCTGGTATCTGATGAGGTCCTTTGTGTTCACTGTTTCAGCACAAGCTCTGATTCTCCCAAAGGGCAAGCCACTCATCTTTTGGAAACGTTCCAGAGAGTTAAACTGAAGGGATTTGTCTAGTTTCCCAGCAAAAGGGGCTGTTAAAATAGCTCTGGATCTGCCTGTGGTCTGTTAATGGCCAAAAGGAGCAAAAGCAGGTGCATCACGTTTTACTTGTCAGCAGTGTTTGCAGCACAGAAGAATGAGTGTGTGGGCCATGAAGGACAAGAAGTGGTTTTACACCACCTTAGGTAGCACACTGTGGACATTGTCAAAGACTGGAGTGGTGACAGACAAGATAATACATTATTTTCTTGAGCTGACACTGTAAAGGCACACTCAGTCTATAGCTCACCTTTACCTGCAAACATATATATGAAAATGTTCCTTTTTTCCCCCCCACAATATACTTTTAAAGCATGTTAGTTAAAATATTTTTAGAAGTCCTCTTAGTCATATCTAAATGCATGCCAAAGGGATTTAATTTAGACTGCAATTAATTTTCCTCTCCCCTACACAGCAAGTACAAATGGTATAAAAAGCTTCTACATGAAACAAGAAGTATTTTAAAGCCAGCAGAGATGTCAGGCAGTCATGATGGGGGGCAGAAATCAGCAGAGAATATGACCTGTTTGAGACTTACTATATTCCTCTCACTTTGTTATAAATCAGGAGTAACTCCACTGAGCTCTGGCTTATTATGGAAATGATGGAAATGAGGCATAAGCCAGAGAATAAGATCCTTGATTAATCACAAGAACTTTTTTATGTCTGACATACTTAGTTGTCTTCAGCATGATGATTTCCTCAATATATTCTTTTTGCTTGCACTGGTCACACTGGTTTCCATTATTTTGCCTCAGAGGGTGGCTTTTAACAGCAATAGTTGTTATATTGTAGACCTTGTAAAAGGTTTGCTGTGCATTTCCATATGTTTGCAAGAGAGGTAAAAGTTACTTCCTGCCACAGCAGCTGAAGGATTCATAGTGTGAAGGGTAAATGAGTTTTAATGGGTACTTGTCATTTGCTCCAATCTGGAACAAAAAGTCTTGAGAACAAATTAAAAATAGGTGGAGAAATGCAGTGCTCCAATCCATGGTGCTCCATTGCTGACATTTCATGTAACTGTGTTTTCTGAAAGCTAATTTCTAAATATTACTGCTGCTCTCAGTACTAACCTTTACATGGCCTGTCTCCACTTTAATGTTAATGAAAATACTTTGTCTTGAGATAGATGCTTTGTTCATGCTGACTGCCCAGGACAATTCTGCAAAATACTGTTGGACCTGCACTGCTCCTCATAAGAGGCACATTTTTGCCCAGGCAGGTCCTGTGTCAAACAATACGATTCCAACAGCACCATTCAATTTGCATTTAGCAAATGCTGCCTGATTGCATAATCCACAAACACATGGAAATCGTCCACCACGTCCAGAAAATCCCACTGACACTGGCGTATAAGCAGAGGCAGAGTTTGGCTGGGTTTGGGCCATAAAGTAGCTACTTCTGCTGTGGAACACTAAAGCTCCTTAGCAGCTGTTTAATGCAAATGCAAAAATTGGGCTGTTGACTTCAAAGTATGTATAATTTTGGAAAAGTGAGCAGAACTGGATCAAAACATAGAAAGAGAAAAATGCTCATTTCCCATCAGGGAAACTCCCCCAGTTCAACCAGCAAGGCCACGGTCTCTCTGAGCAGCACATCCATTTGTTGCCTCCTTCACACTCCTGCTGTAGAGACAAAAGAACTGGGTTTCACTCATCCCAGATGTTACAAGACAAATATTTTAGAAGTATTGCCATCCCTGAGGACACCCCTGGTGACCAAATTCACGTTTGAGCTCTCGCTGCGTTTCTTGTGCCATGACTGATCTCAGCACAGGGCAAACACCACGGATCCAGGGGGAGGTGCTCCACCCCAAGTGGGGTGGGACAGACGATCACAGAACACGAGGCTCAGCAGGACCCAGGCCCTGCATCTCCATCATTGGTACAAAGCACTGCCTTTGGTTTCGATTTTGTAATTTTGGCAAGGCTGTCACCAGGAGATTGAGCTGACCCAAGGGGGCACACACAGATATCTGAAGACTCTCTCCCTCATTGTATGTTCTTACTGTGGAGTTCCTTCCACACATTACACATACAGGCATAACACACACCATAGTAAGTTCTTTAACCCCAAATTCTCAGGTTAAACTTTCTGTCTGACAGTTTAAGAACAAAACCAACAAGGAGCTGTCTGTGCATTCTCCATACGTTTCCAAGACAGAGACACAATGCAAAACCAGTCTGTAAGAAACATCCCTGGCTGCTGAGCTGAAGGGTTTAAAAAGCAATAACTGGAGAGAACCACCTGTACCTAAAGCCTCAGGCTATACTTTAGAGGGTTTCTGTGCAATGAGAAAAACTTGCTGTTCCTCCAGTAGCCTAATCAAAACTGTCAGCAAATGGGTTAGTGAGAAAGGCAACAAATACTTTAAGAGTTGGAACCTTTGAGCCTGCAAAATGGGGCTGTTAAATATTCTAAGTCCTTTGAATGCCTCAGAAAAGGTGCTATCAGTTTGTTCTTGCTGGCATCTCTCATTTACAGTAGGAATCTGAGGCAGCCCTAGGATTTAAAAACTGAAAGGACATGAGTTTAAGAAAAGAAACCATTAAACAGGCAGCAAACGCAGGATCAGCTTGAAAACAGGAGTGATGGGGAGGTACGCTCTGCTTCTCTTTCCCCTGAAAAACCACCAAACTGTCACACCAAATGTCAGTAAATACAGTGCATTTAGTGTTTTCAGGATAGTCAGATGCTCACTAGGAAAACGAATGTGTATAAGAAGTATTTGTCATGTTGAACTCCACTGGGTTTTAGATAAAATTCCCGTGCCACCAAAGCCAACCTGAAGCCCTTCAGCCTGCAGGGTTGTTTTTACCTGGCTATGCCACTGACTCAGGTGACCCTTTGTCCTGCTTTTGGCTGGGATAGAGTTAATTTTCTTCCCAGTAGCTGGTCCAGTGCTGTGTTTTGGATTCAGTAAGAGAATAATGCTGATAACACACTGATGTTTTAGTTGGTTGCTAAGTACTGCTCACTCTGAGTCAAGGACTTTCCAGTTTCCCCTGCTCTGCCAGGGAGCAGGAGCACAAGAAGCTGGGAGGGAGCAGGGCCAGGACAGCTGAGCTGAACTGGCCACAGGGATATTCCAGAGCTCAGCATGTCACACTCAGCACATGAGCCGGGGGAGGTGCCTGTGGGGCAGGACTCTGCCCGGGCACTGACTGAGCAGTGCTCAGGGGGTGGGGAGCAATTGTATTGTGCATCACTTATTCTGTATATTCTTTTATCACCATTATTATTTTCTCTTCATTTCCTGACTTATTAATTTGTCTCTATCAACTCACAAGGTTTACTTTTTTCACCAGTTCTCTTTCCTCTCTCACTGCAGGGCAGGGGGTGGAGTGAACAAGCAACTGTGTGGTGTCTGTTCTGGGGTTAAACCACGACTCTCTTCCACTCCAAATGCTGACTTACAGAATAAAATCCTCCCCCAGACTCCAAGTCACCCTTCAGAGCATATGTTCCAGAGGATTCAAGGACATGGGCTATTTATCTGTAGAAGGTAAGATACGGCTGGGTAGCTCTGTCTTGTTTTGTTTTGAAGTGTTGGAACAATTATAGACCTTAAGCTTTAGGAAACAGAAGTCAGTTATCTATTTTGAGACCATGTAGAACACAAACAAGCATGTGAACTAAACAAAGGAATGTTTTTAGAGGCTCAAGGATATACTGTCTCTTTTAGAGTAAGGGATAAGCTTTAGGTTTTGGGAGTTGTTTAGGTGCTGCTACCACAAAAAGAAAAATGCCTGAACTCCCTACACCACCCCAGTGATAAAACCCTGGACAATCAAATTGATACATAGCAGAGAAACAAGAGCACACAGCACAGCAGCTGTCATATCACAGAACTCCTTGGGTTTGTGGGAAAAGAAAGCCCTTTGCTCATAGGGGATGGAAAATTTTCCATCAAGTTTTTGGTTCTTATTTTAAATTACCAAAGCAGGAGGAATACAATACCTTGGCATGACTCACTGAGTGGCACTTCCTGATGCAAAACTGAGATCTGCCGTGACTCCAGGCAGAAAGCTTTCTATCAGATTGGATCCCAGGGCACCTACCCCCAGATGATGCTGCTCCTGATGACTCCCACCCTCCCTTCTTTTGTCAATAGAATCCAATAAGTTTTATTTAATGGTAGATTTTGTCTGAATCTGCAGATTATAAAGCACAGCTGAGAATGTGCGAAGTTTTATCCCTGAAAAGCACTGCCTGATGCTTTGTGCACACCCACACAGTGCATCAGCAATAATGACTGCTTGGACTAGGTTTTTTTGCAGTGCAGTGAAGGGTCTTTTTGAAGTTCACTTTGTGTGCCTGCAGTCATTGTGTGCTGGATGAGAGTCTCAGAAGATTAAATCCATACTAACATAACAGCTGTAAAAGTTTTTGGAAAGTGCACTTAAAAGACAGATGTATGAGATGGGGATTAAAGAGATCTATAAGGATTTTTTTAGACCCATAATTTGGAATTGTGTCAGCAAACTGCATATTATTTTGTATCAGTGGGAAAGAAAAGAGAGAGGGAAAGGGAGCAAAAATACTTAGAGAAAAATTACTTTCCTTTAAAAAACCTACAATATAATTAATGTCAAATGTAGCAAAAAAGAACTACAAAGGTTAAATATCTTCTCCCCCAAAACAAAATATCCAGCCTGAAAAGTTTTTAATTACATTTTTATCACCTGAAGAATTAATATTTTGGCTTGGGCTGCAAGGAGCTGGTTCTGTAGTAGATTCTTCTTCCTTGGACATTTTGCAAATGACATTTTACACAGAGAAAAGTCTCCTGGAATATAACAGTAGAACATGGCAACTCAAAAGCAATACTGGAATGAATCGGGAAGGCAGAGCAATCTCATCTTTTATAAGCTAACACAGGTCACAATGCTCTGACTAAATGTGCATCTCTGCATTGTGTTACAACAGCACACAGAGGTGCATTCCTGCTTATGTATCCATATTCTTTATGCAAGAGCACAGAAAACTGCCATTATTTAATGATGAAATTAAAAATTCCAGTCTGTAAACTGTTCCTCAGAGTATTTTTCTCTTATTTTTACATTTCCATATGCTATGCAAGGCTCACCCCCATAATGGGAAGAGCACTTAAAAAAAAATCCCAAGGCTGAGGCAGTAATTTAAGTGTTTTCATGGAACTGCAAAAAGAGTTTTTGCCAGTGGAAAAAAAGCTGATGGCCATCACTTAAGATCCTTGTTTGTGCTTTAGGTAAAGGCTAAGGTCAGAATAACACTCAGAAACAATGACCAATCTGGACAATTAGTTTCTTAGATTATATGAAGGCTGTTCTAACTAAACTGCCACTGAACATGTGTGTCAAATTAAGCAACAAATACCAAAAGGAAAGCTTCAGATAAAATCAGATTTTTTTCCCAGTCTTCTAATATTGCTCCTCTGATGTCTAAAATGCAGCTGTCATTCCGTGGATTTCCTTTGTTCCAGGAGCAGTTTAATAGTGAAACATATCATCTCTGTAACTGTTTTGGGTAAACACATTGAAAAATATCAGGCTTTCAAAACTTCTCCCTCCTGGCTGCTGTAACTTCTGTACTGACACAGCAACCTGGTATAAATCTCACCCTCTGATACAAAAGCAAAAGCATCCTCTGCCTCCCTCGTGGTAGCAGAAGGGCACATCTTCCCTCATTCAAGAGTTCGGGGAAATTTCTGTGGCTTTCAGGTATTAGTCACTACAGAAGCATTGCAGAAAGCTGCATCACCAGCTCCACACACAAATGTAGGAGGGAAGAACATTCAGAGATAAATCTCTATCCCCCTGCCAGGGTCCTTTAATTTGAGCTAAAGCCCTCCATGCCCTCCCACACCTGCCAGCCCTGACTGCAGCTGATGAGATGACTGGTGCAGAGGAGGCACGAAGGGAACCTGGCAAAGTTTGGAACTGGAGGAAAGGTCCAGCACTTTGGGAAGGGCTTCCAGAGAAGCCAGGCAGGGTGAAAGGTAGGAGGCAGCAGTGACAAATTGCAGGAGTTCAGGGGTCTGAGACTGTCCCCCCCGAGGAAGCATGAGTCAGCTTGACATCATCTCTGCCCAGCCTTAGCAATGCCCAGCACCTTGGCACACCAGACACATCAGGGTGCCTGGTGTCTGAGCATTTAGGAGCTGGTACACCTCTGCTAACTGGCCTAAATGAGTGCCTCTACTGAAAATGGGACTGGGGACCTTCCTCAATCCAGATTCTGAAAACTCTTCCCCTGCCTGCCTGCAGTACCAGAGGGGTGTCCCGTGCTGTGTGCTGTGTAGTCATATTGTCATGAAAACAAGTGTTCACTCAGATCAGTGATGGTGAACAGAGGCCACAGCACTGCCCAGAGCAGGATCAGTGTGATAGCTAGGTGGCTGTCTCTCATCTGCCTAAAGACTCCTTCGTCTGTCCCTCAGCAGAGCAGCCTCCTCAGAGCCCAAAAGCTGTGCTCCTCTCTCCTGGCACCTCTCTCTCTGTGCTGGAGGCATCTTAAAATGAAGAATGAGCAGTAACCCAGTGAATGATCAGTGCAATCATTGCAAGCATCTGAAGGACACAGAGATATCGTGGAGAATATGGTACAGAACTGCCCCAGCAGCACCCCAGATTCTCCCCTTGTAGCCAGCTCACCACCTTACTACCACTGGCAGTAACAAAACTGAAGTGGACCATCAGTAAAGAAACACAGAAAAATACACAAAACCAAGAATACAGAAATATCCCTGTAGCTGCTGTCATTCTTGAGCAGCAATTAAAAAGGAATGAAGCTTAATTTCGTGTTCCTAGACCAGCTGTCATGCTTTTGCAAAAGAATTAAAAATGTCTTTGATAAATTTTCTTTATTGCAGACAGCTCTGTGTCAGACACATCCCAGGTCAGCAATTATCATCTAAATGTGCAAGTCAAAGATTTGGGGAATCAGTCTCTAGGAAATTGTGGCTTAGCAACAATGGAAATTGCAATTATGGAAAACACCCTGGTAGGTCCAGGTGCCACTCTCCTTCCAGAGCTCCTGAATGTGAGTTATCCTCAGCTCATTTCCAAGGTAATTCAGGAGATCCTGGTATTCAAGATCATTCAACTCAGATGAGATGAGATTCTCATGCGATTCTAAATCTACTTTGTGCAATCTTAAAGCTACTCTTTGTAATTCCCTTGGATTAGGGACATTGGCTTTGATACAGCAAATCTGTGATTAATTGAGGCTGATGAATAATCCCATTAAATTCAACCTTTTTTTGTACATTTGCAGAAATGCTGCCATGAGCACAGGTTATGAAAGGCAGATTTTCTGTGTGCTGCATTGGAAAGCAAAAGGGTAATCTGTATGGGAAGAGGCTCATTTTAATTAGAAGATCAGGAAATGGACCTCAGGTGTTTGACCTTCAGGTGACAACTGATAAATGTGTTTTTGTATGGGAAGGTGTTTAAAATCATTTACACGTCTGTGTTTTGGACTGACAGTCTCGTTTTTCTCCTTGGCTGACGGAGAAAGGTTAAACTTCACACTTTTACATTCTTACCCTGACGTTCTTGGAAACAACTGAAGTCAATGCTGCATTTTCCCAGCTTCTCTCTCCAGCCCAAACTGCCCATCCAGCTCACAGGGCTCGAGCAGGGGCAGGAACAGAGGGCTGTCTAATGCAGAGCAAAGCCTGCTGCTGTTTTCTTTATTGGGACTCCAAAGGGAATCCCTCAGGCATGCAAAGATCCAAAAGGGGTAGGAAAAGGCTGCTTAAAATAACAATCTTATTTTAAACATCGATTAGAGGCTGCCCTGTCTTTCCTCATAGCAAAGCAACCAAAGCAGTGCAGGAGCTGAAGTGCTGGATCCACATCCTTTGGGAATACAGTCACCTGCGTTATGAGGCACCAAACCTAAACAAAAGCACCCAAGAAACACATTAGTGCCAGCATAAACAAATAGATGTTTAAATTAGGATGAGGCCTCCATCATGGCTTTGCATTGTTATTTTGAGGACTGGTGAGACACTGCTTCCCTCTCCTTTGTAACAGATCCTTTCTTCTTTCTCCTTGTTAGGAATTGGTCTGTATTCATGGAGTTGAAAGGGTTTATGGCTTATAAAAACAACTGACAACCTGTATTTCATGAGGACTGTACAGTCTAAACACAAGTGTTTGTCTCTCCATTGCCATGGTAACAGCAGAAAAATTGGTTATCATTTTCTCAGCGATTGCTGTCCCTTCTTCCCCAGACTATCTGGCATGGAAGTGTTTATTGCTTTTCACCAGTGTGGTGCTGCAGAGATATTTTTAGCTCAGCTAATTCAATTTCATATTTAAATCAATCTGAAAATGAGTTACCTTTCAGTCTGCCAAAGGATGACAGGCAAAGCTTTCGCTGATTTGATTGTGCTTTGGCTTGTGATGATGAAAAAATTACACCATGCAACAAAATGGGAAAGTGTCCCAAAGTTCTAGAAGAATTCCATCATTTCATTTCAATTTCATTGTTACCCATTCAAATTTGATATAAAATGCTGTTGTTTGTGGAACTGTGGAGACTTGCACTATCTCATCAGAGGTCTGAATAATAACATAATTACACATTCAAAAATATCTCAAAGCAGATTGAGAAAATTGCATATACAAGTCCTGCAATATTGCAGGAGACAGGCATAAATTATTATATTTTACAATAAGTGAGGCAGGGTATTTAGATCTTCATCCATAAATCCACTTAAAGTCAATAGAAACCGGCTAAATTCAGTCATAACTACCCTGTCTACTGATACGTAGAATGAGTCTGGCAGAAATGAATCTCCAAGTCCAGCATTTCTCAATCACCAAGGCTTCTATGGCTAGTAGACCGTATCTCAATATTTTTTGATAAAATCAATCACTGACTGTTATAAATTGCCTGTCATGGCAGAACACCTTGGCACAGTCTCCAGTCACAGCTGCTCTAAGAGTAGTGCTGTCCCCAGCTTCATTCTGAGGCCTGTTGCCTCTCTAAAAAGAATAACTGATTAAAAGGATTAAGTTCTTTTGATAAGGACAAACCACTCTGGGCTGCAACACCAGAGAAAACCTTCTTGGTGCATACTCAGTGTAGGTGAAGAGGGGGAACAGGAGCTTCCTAATATCCCCCCAAAGTGCCTGGATGGTGCTCTGAGGAGGTGATTTCTACAGGGCAGTTTAATTTCTGTGCCCACTTATTCTTAACAGCAACTTCCTGCAGCTGCCAGTAAAAATTTATTCATGTTTTTGAGGCACCCTCTGTCCTTGAGGCAGAACCATTCTAATATTTATTTTTGAAACTTGGAATATTTCCACTGACATTAATGCTTTGCCCATGATTCCAGGTTCAGTGGCAGAGAGATCCAGTACAGTTTGAAAGGGAGCTCCCCTCGGGGGTTTGGTGTTTGTTTTAACATTGATCCAGCTGGAAACATTTATGTGACACCAGACAGAATCAGTGGCAGGGAAAGTTGTGTAGAGATAAGTACAAATGTGAGGAGTCTGAAGTTATAGTATGACTTCTTCAAGTGGTGCTCAGAAGGTTCGGGTACAGAGAGGATTTTGTTGGTGTGGATTAAGGAAACTTCACATATGTGAGACAATAGAATTCTGAAAGATAAGGCCAGGAAAACAATCCTTTGCCTCCTAATAACTCTTGTGTCACAGCACTTTATGTCCTTACTGCTCTTAATGGATACTCTTCAGCACTTCTGAGGGAAGTGTGGGAAAATGTCATTATCTCCTCCCACAACAGAAGGGACTTCAGGTAGAGTCATGTGCCTCAATTCCCAGAGGCAGCCTGTGACTTACCTGGGAACTGCACTCTGTTCAATGCCATATCCATTAAACCCCCCTGGAGGAATGAGCTCCTGAAATCAATTGCAGAAAGCAGATCCATTTTCCAGTACAGACACACTGTACTGGATTAAGAGAAGGATTTGACCCTCGACTACAAAACCAGTGATTTCTCAAACACAACTCAGACTTTTAATTCTGATTTGACTTGAAGCCTTAACTCTGTTTAGATTTTTACAACAGTATTGCATTCCTTTATACTTCTTCCATAATTATTTTCACAGGAGTAAATACGATCTTTCACTCTGTAATTAGTTGTAATTGCCACAAAATACCAATGAAAACAACTGTAATTAACCTGAAAACAGTCAGAATGAAAACCCCAATCTCTGGTCCAATGAGGACAAACAGATTCTGGGTTCAACGTGCTGCCCAGGGCTCTCTGAGGGAAAGGTGAACACAGAAAGCAGTTTGGGTGCTATTGCTGCAACACAGGCCTAGCAACAGCACTGTTTTTAGCCAATGTGGGCTCTAAATACTGTGTCATGTCTCCTAAACTTGGTCCCAGAACCCACCAGCCCACAAGCACTATTAAGCAAGAACACTGAGCCAAATGTTGGGTTGACACACTGTACAGATATTACTGTCCACACTATCTTGTCTTGGACTCTCTGGATGTCCTTGCTGTGGTGCCACTGTCCCACTTTTCCAAAGGGATGTAAGAGAAGAGAGTTTACTGATGTTTCAGTGCTGTGGGAACATACGATCCCAGGTAGAAAGAGCCCTGAGACTTCCATGCATGAGGAAAGCCTGTGAGCTGCAATCTGGGATTCTGAATTCTATTTTCTGTCACTGTGGTGGTCAATGTCCCCATGGACACCAGTGACTAGTGGTGTCCCCCAGGGGTCCATACTGGGACCAGTGCTATTTCATCATCATCATCATCCTTGTTTTGGTGATGCATCACTTCCAAAAGGCTCCAGCACAGCCCACGTGCTGCATGGAGTAGCATAAGAGTTAATTTTTATGCCTCACTCTAGCTGAAGACACAGTTGACAGAGGCAGGAAAGAAGGAATTTTTTTAATTTTTATTTTTTAAACACACTTGCTGTCCTCTATTGTATTCTCCTCTTCTTGTTTCCATTAGTTCTGCTAATATAGCACCAGGCTTTGTGCAGTCTATAAAAAAACTTATTGAAGAGTTTTATATAATACAAGTTATATGTAGCCTGTGCAGGTCAACACCGAAATTTTTAACTTCTTTCAGTTCTACACATCCTTATAATTTTTCCAAATACTTTTTTAGCATTAAAAGTGAGCTGAATATTATATGTGTCTATACTGCAGGTCATAGCAGAGTTTTATACAAATGGAATTATTCATGCCAAATTCTACTGGGATTAAAAATGAACACTTCAATAATATTATTTCTATTATTTTATTCCATCAATTTGGACTGTATCAACATGAGGTTCAGGTTCTGGCTGGGAACAGTGACAGTCTGCTGTGCAGGGATCCACTTATGGTGCTGATAGCAGTGATGGATGGGAATGACAACTTGCCATAATCCAGCCAGGAGTTTTATCAGATAGCACTCAAGGAGCACAGCCAAACGTGAGAATGGTTCCCAAGGAGTAACTCAGGCTGGGAAATCATGATGAGTCCACAACAATTCTGAGAAAGGGCAATCATTTGCTCAGGACTCAGCTGCACAGTCTTTCCTTCAGTGAGAATCTTTCCTCAGTAGTGCCTAAAGGAGAGAAACCAATTAATTCCATTGTTTTTGCACAGGACTTGGAAGAGCACTTGAATTTTCACAGATTTTGATCTGGAGGAGGCATTATCATCCATAAAGTAAGAACAGATCTTTGAGGAAAAGCTTAGGGATCAGCAGTGGGAAAAAATTACTAAAAGGTATGAAAGACCTCATTAATTTAGTTGGAGATGAATCTATAATACCTGAACATTTACTGTTTATTTCTCACAACCTTCTACTTTAAGATCTTATTTATATTTCTTCAAAGAAACTCATTATCATATTCTTTATAAAATATATATTACAAAAATTGTCTGAAACCACCAAAATGAGAAAAGATTTAATGTATTTCTAAACAACTTCATTTTCCTAAGTAGTGTTCAAAGCATATACATGGTTAAACCAACCTTTTTTCTGCTGTATTTATGGGTGCTTTTTTTAATTCACTCTCAACTCAGTGCTCCTGTTTGCAGGAAGTGAGATCATCACAGTAAAAGCAGAGAATATGAATGACTCAAGGACTAATAATTCTAAAATGGCCTATGAGACACTGAGCCAGAAGGCTCAGGCATCAAATGGCTTTTCATTTCATATTGGCAAAGACATTCAAAAGATAAGCAAGGGAATTGGAGTGATAACCTTGCAGGATGCCAGTCTGAGTGCCAGTGCTGGGCAGTGGTACCTCCTTGCTCAGGCAGCAGAAGGGCTTTGGGCAGAGCAGGCTCTCTGCAGTCCTCGAGGGAACAGCTGCTAATTCCATCTCCAGGACATGCCCGTGGCTCTGAGGCAGTGACACAGCCCTGCTGCAGCTCCATGACACCAGCATTTCTGCAGGAACTGTACAAACACCACTGGCACTCACAGTCTGGAGTGACCAGTCTGTGCACAAATCCATTTTGCACCGAGTACCCACATACAAACGCTCACAACACAGCTAAGTCTACAATTAACACTCTAGAAATCACTTCCTGGACAGAGCACTCAAACTTTATCCTTCCCTATAATCAGATTTAGAACAGATCTTGAATCCTAAGAGCAGATTCCCTCTTGTCAAACCTACAACATCCCAGGCACTGTGGCAGACAGTCAGGACAGTGTCCTGTCACAGAACCTCTGCTTCTGCAACAAATACTTGCTTTGGGTCAGGAAGCCTTACAAGTTCACTCGTGTTCCCTTGCCAGGACTCAGCAGCTCTTGTAACATTTTCATTAATGTGGTGGAGGTAAAAGCCCTCCCACATTGTCACAAAGGTCTGCTCTATTCTCTTGTCAGTGAATTCCTGCCCCACAGTTGGCATGTTGTGTGCTGTAGCAGTATACTGGTGATTAGGAACCATTCTCCAGTTGAAAAGACTTTTCAGAAGCATCTGAGATACATCTGAGCCTCTCAGAAGATAAATGATCATTGAAAACTTCTACATTTAAACTCTTCTCTACTGTCTGTTCTATGCACAAAGGAAGCCCAGACAGACAGATGAAGAGTCCAATGAACTGGGAAAAACATGGGGACACAAGTTCATAGTGTGTTTATCAGCAATGAATGCCAAGCCAATGCTTTAATGGATTGATGGGCACACACCTTTTGTCCAGCCCATGGGGAGGTGCCTTACCTGTGACTGTGCAGAGGCATGATTTGTTGGGGGAGACTGAACACACATTCATGTGACTGCTTTGGCACCTTTAGGCATGTATTTGAGTAAAGATTTTTTTGACTAGCAGTACATGTATTTGCTGCTTTGGGATGTGAGTATGAACTGTCTGTGAAGCTATGCATGAAGATTTACCTCTGCTTGCATAAGGCCTATATTTGGTGTGCAGTCAAGAACCTGTTTGTATAGATTGTCCACCCAGTCACTGAGTTATAGAATGGCTGAACATCTCAGGATGTTAAAAAGATCAGAGTGAAGGCTCCCAGATTGTGAAATTATTCCAAGTCCCACATACACACACCCAGAGACACAAACTGTGCAGGGGAGGAGTTGCATTCTGTTTTTAAAACTTCTGCATTTCAATCAACTCACATTTCTACCCTGTCTCCAGGAGCTAAAGCTTTAATCAAAGGACCAGTTTTCAGAAGATTTGCAGTAAGAGCAAGAGCACTGGGCACACTCCCTTAGATGGCTCCACAGCTGTACATACTCTACACACCAACTGTGGCTTGAAGCTTCTGCAGCAGGTCACACCTACACTGCCAGGTTTGACAAAGTCTCCTTTCCTTGGTGCTGCCTTCTTTTTTGAAGACATGGCTTGCTTAGCTTAGAAAAATGTTCCCACGAACTAAGAGCAACTTCAGTAAGATTGACAGCTTTTTCTTGCAATCTCAGTATTTCTCAGTTGTTTTCAGAAGAGCTTCAGGCCGACATAAACACAGCTCAAAACACAGCAGTGCCTCCAAGCATCCTTGATAACTATCTGGCCTGTTAAGATGTTGTCAGTCTTATTATAGAAGGTGCAATGTTTGATCTCAGAGGGGACAGATTAACACACCAGACTTGGAAACTTTACTCTTAATAGCCAGCTGTCGAGGGAGTGCTGACATCCCAGAGGATTGCACTCTGGAGTTTCCAATAGTGCCCAGTTACTCAGCAGCCTCACCACTTCCACGTGCAGACAGCTATGACAGAGGTTGAGGGGAGACCTAACATTTTTCCCAGTGATAAAATATTCATTATTTTCACTAGGAGAAGAAGCAGACTAATTCTAGTCTGCTCCTCTGTCACAAAGATTAGTTCATTGTTTAGAAATCTAAGTACACTCACATAAATAGTGCCAGAAGGGAGAAATGGATCTACTGCATGGTATATTTATTAATTTCACATACAGAATGTTAGTTTTTTATGTAAAAAATACTTCTGTCACCTCTTCTTCTCCCTACTCTGCTTTTTTTCCCCCTCCTTAATTCACGTGGTCAATCTTCCCTAAATTGAGATTCCAGGAATACTGAGACACAGGTAGCAACTGTACACATTGATTAATCTCAATCACAGCTGGTTTTGACTACCTGAGCTCTTAGATGGTGCAATAATGCTTCCAAAAGAATAAAAAGCTAAATTAACTCATTGTAAATTAAAAAGTGAGGGGAAAATGTCTATCAGGTACTGTATATAAATATTCTAGCAATTATTATAGACTATACCAATGTCTTTCCTGCTACTATTGCTGAAAGATATTTGAAGATATAAACCAGAAGCCAGCAAAAGCTGCTCCTTTGATAGTATTTTTCAATGTGAAACAGAAGACTCGTTTTTCATGAAGTTACAGGACTTGGTTTACTGATAACAACTATGACCACAGCAGATAAAGCTGATATTCAAGTTCACCCAGTCTGCTGAAGATGGAACCTTTGAAAGTCTAAATGACCCCCGACCAGCACTGTGAGCATCTGCTCTGCAGAGATCCCACGGGATTTTAGCCAGGGACAAGATCATTTGAAGCTTGTGAACCAATGGGTTAAATTTGGCTTAAATTGAGTGGCTATGACACACTAAAATCACAGCTTGAATCCAGCCAGTAGCTGTTCAATATCTGCTCCTTAAAAAGAGTCCCTAAAAAACCGTGTTGTGATATGTAAAGGGTTTGAAGTTACAATTGCATTGCAAAGTTGGTATTTTTAGCCAGGATAACTCACAGGTCACGATGTGTAGCGGAAGAGATTTGTCAGTTTAAGCAAACTTCTACATTTAAACCTCTGGGCTACTTTGTAAGTTCCAGCATAAAAGTAGTACAAAAGGCCATAAAAAACCCAATCCAGAGTAACTATGTGTTTTGTAGAGTAATTCTGGATTTCTGAGAGAAATTCTGAAAACAGAATTTCAGTATTTGTGTTTTCACCTCAGACATTAGACTAATTTGGCTAATAAATACTGGGATACTGGTAGCTCCTGACACTAGAACTAGAAATACTATTTCTAACAATGGATTCATGGAAAACTAACAGAAAAACCTGCTTAATTTAATTTTTTAAATTATATTTTTATTCAAACAGCTCTGTCCATAGTTTCCTCTTAGTGTGGTACCATGGGACAAGGTGTTATTAATACTGAATTGCCTGAATATGGTGGTATCTGACAAACTAAATTATATTCCCAGATTATATTTAAAAGTCTATGGACTAATTCTGTCTTTTTGTTATAGAAGATCTCATAAGGATTCTTTAGAAGCAGCCCAGTTTGACCTATAAACCTGAAGGTCTCCTCCTCTAAGATTTAAGGTAGCCAGGGTTGGTGAAAATAACTTCATGATGATCTGAGCCTTGCTTTCACTGTTATAAATGTGGTTTTCCCTGTTTGTGGGGCAAAGAACACAAACCCTTCCGAGGAGAAAAAACCCCCAAACCCAACAATAAAAAATCATGAAAAACCAATGGACAAAAGACACTTCAGTCTTACTGCAAAGTGTATTAACCATGGTTACCATTATGCCCTCATGCAGAGGGTGCTGGATTAAGTTCAGTGCTCTAGAACCAACCTTTAGTATTTTCTACCTCTTTTTTAGCCCACATGTAGTTACTTGCAACAAAGCACACAAATTCATATGTGTGAAATTGAAGTCCTAGGGAATTTTTTACTTGTCCTGCCTTTTCAAAAGGTATTTACCATGTCCAGTGTCTCATGAGGAATAGCTGAGAAAGAAATTCCAAAAAAGGTTTATCACTATGTCCTTTTTCCTGTAGTTTTCTACCTAAGATGAGGATCTACAAAAAACCAAAGCAAATGGACAAAAAGAGCAGCCAGAGTAGCTCTACTCAAACTTTTGCTATCAATTCTTCTCCAATTAATCATTTACTGAATTATTTCTCTGCTCTTCCTATCACAGAGCAAGAACCTGTTTCACTAATTATTTGTGGCACAGTAACACCCAGGAACCTCTTCCTCAGGCAGAACATTATTATATTAACACCCTGTAAAAACAGAACAAGATAAAAGCTCCCCATTCCATACAACTCACTGTGCTGGTAATTCTGCTTGAGGAGGGTAAATCAAACCCCATCATTGAATAGATTCTTAAAATATAGAGATTAGGACTGGATGAAACTCCAGGTTGGAACTCTGCATTTACTAACAGCACTTACAAAATGCCTGCTTATCACTAAGTGTCTGCTGGAATCACAAGCAACCTTCAGCATCCCTTTCCATGGAGCTGAAACAGCATTAAAATGAAAGACAAAAAAACCAAACCACAAACCCCTCAGTTTGTTGTAATCTAATTTCCAGCTAACTCCACTTCCGATGAAAACCAGACATTTTCCTCTTTTCCCACCTGGAAAAGCTCAGCACAGTGTGATATAAAGCTACAAAAGAAAAAAAGGGAGATACAAACATTTTATAAAATTAAATTATCTCTTTCTTAAAGTATAGCCTTAAGCTCCTGGAAATTAGTGTTTAGTTCTTCCTCTACTTTGATCAAGCAATTTGGCTGTAATTGAAGTGGTGAGTGATGCTACAGAACAAGTAAAAACCATTAGGTCATTGCACTCATAATATGAATTATTTCTGCAGTCACCTTCATTAGTAGAAGATGGGGCTGTCAGGACCTGGCCTCACACTCCCTGTGTAACCTCTTCCCCACTCCAGTGGGAATCCTGCTGGGTGAGGGATAGGAGGGAGCTGTAGGGATCATTATCCTTCAGGCTTAAGAGGCAGTGACAGAAGTCATTAAAAGCCAGTGTGTATTCTGTGCTGGGACCACATGAGTCACTAATAAAGGCACTGAAAAAAGAGATTATCTTTCAGTAATTGTGTGATGCACTACATCCTTATTGGTTTACTTCCGTGCAAACCAGCCCTACCTCGCTGCTGACATCAAGGAGAGGGTAAAACCTGGGCTTTTTGTGTCAGCAGTGACAGTGATGATTCTCTTGAGCAGCCAGCCCTGTAAGTGAGAACATCCTCTCAGTGAGGTCAGCTAGAACAGCCTGTCTTGTGTCACTGCATGCCACTTCCAAGGAAATTTTCGCTCTTCACAGAAGTGGCATAAGGTAAAAAGAATATTCAGACTCAGGTACTCAGCAAGTTCTCTGTCAATAAGTTAATAAGTGCAGGCTTGGACAAAGCTGGAGACTGTCAAACATCAATTTTGGTACAAACTGTTCTAAACAGAAGTGGAAGATGTTCATTCAGAACAAATGATTTGTTTCAACCTGAAAAGTTAAAATAGTGTTTTATCCAATTTTTGGACTACAAAAGTAAGGAGTTTGGTATTGCCATCTAAAAAGACATTTTGTCCTTACATGTAGTACAGAATCACAGGATGTGCTGAGTTGGAGGGGACCCACAAGGATCACGGAGTCCAGCCCTTAGCCCTGCACAGGACCATAACCCCAAGAGTCACACCCTGTGCCCCAAAGGATCAGTAACACACTGAATCCCAGCAGAGACTCCAGGGATAGTCTGGACTGAAACAAGAATATGGCAACATTGTATCTGAGGGACACATTTTTAATTATTAAAACCTCGTGGGGAAAAAATGCAAAGCTGTTTTTATCTGGTGGTTTTGTTGCCTCAGGATCCAGTATTTTTCAAAGACTTTAAAAATGGGGGTTTCCTGTACCCCAGGGGTCTCTCCAGGCTGTGATCTCCCTGTTCAGTTTGGTACAGATGCCACTCCTGCTGCCACCATCCCTGGGGTCTCTCTCACACAGTGAGCAGGATCTGGGGAGCAGTAAAACAGCATTGCTCAGTTCCACCCCACTGCACACAAAAGCATCAGAGCAAACCCTCCTGGAGCACTCTAACAAACTGCATTTCATGCACTCCAAGTCTAGACACAAGGAATCTGAAGGGGCTTAACATCCTGCTAGAGGGAGATGTGTGCCCAGGGCCCAAAAACTTGGAAACAAAGGGGAAAGACTGAGGTGCTTTAAAAAAACAACACCTCTCTTATAAATAACATAAAATCCAGAAAATGCTGGTTTTGAATTAGGCAAATTGCTGAATGGAGTTAAGATAGTTAGATCCCAAAGTGGATCTGAGGAACAAATCCACAGCATTCTCCTAAACTAATTTGGTCTCAGTCCTCCTATTCAGTGAGCTAGGCTCAGATTTCTGAAGTGTAGAATTTGAAGGATAAATTCTTAACTTCCTAAGAAAGAGAGAGCCAGTTTTCTCCTTCTGATCAACATATCACTCACATTTCTGGGAAAAAAAAAGTTCCACAGGGGAAAACCATTGAGGTCATCCTGCCACTGAAAGATAAAAAGATGAATTCCTGTGTCTCTGGGTGACAGGAGGAGAGCTGCAGGCAAAAAAGGGATAACCAAGATCTCATACTGCCTGAAAGAGGGATGATCCCCAGCACCACACTGTTCTTCTGGAGCCCCTGTACCCATCACTTACCTTGCAAGACTCCAGAGATTAGTTTAAAAGGAGGCCCACAGAGGCACAAGTGCTCATGTAACTGCTATTAAAACTATGGCTGAGGTTCCCTGCCCATGGCAGGGGGTTGTAACTAGATGATCTTTAAGATCTCTTCCAACCCAAACCATTCTATTATTCCAAGTTTCTATGTAACTGCTATTAAAATTTGGCTAAACTAACTAGGGAAGTAAACAAGCAATTGTTTTCCACTTTTTCACAAATCTGTTTTTCAGACAGACACAAACCCAGGGAATCACAAATACAGTCACTCAGCAGACACCAAAGTGCAGCACAGGGCACTGCTTCAAAACATGCCTGTGTTTATTTGATCTGTGTTTATAGAGCAGCCCTTAAAGAGTGATGATGATTATATTATTGTAATCTCATTTAACATCTGAGATAAATGCTGGCTTTGTTTTAGTGTTTGGGAAGCCAAAGTTACTCATAATTCTATTCTGTCTCTACAGTTTTACTGTGGTTTGTGTTCTGTCTTGACACAAGCCAGGTATGTCTGAAAGTAAATCACCACGTCCAAGACAGCTGGAAATATAAGTGTCCATCAAATTATTGTGGTATTTAGAGAAATTGTCCTTACTACTGATCTGGATCCTTCATTTGTAGCCAGTTTTGCGTAGGTGGGAGATACTCATCCAATGGCTTTATTGTTTTTTCTTCTCCTTCAGAGTAATATTTATCTGGGAAGGACACAGGCTTGATAGAGGGAATGAAGGTGTTTTACTTGACTGGAAGGTTTTAATCCTTAATTGTGATATCTGAAAAAATAATAAAAACATTAAATAAAGTGTAAGCAACATCTAGAATTGAAGAAAAAGGACCTGAGGAAAAAATAGGACTATAACCTTGTCTCTTCTCCATAACTGCATCCTGCTGAGTTTTCCCCTTTGGGAACTGAGTACAGCTCTGTCTACTAAACTCACCTGGTGATTCCAGGGTTCTTTTTCTCTGGAATGAGAGAAACCTCATCAAATGTCAGTCTTCTGAATTCTTGGAGCTTTGTGGTGAAAATGCATCTTCCTTTTAACAGTTTTGTCATATCTTAATTATCCTGGAGGCCACATGCCAAACCCTCCCCTGGCTCCATTTCCTATTTATGGAATAAATGGGGTTCTCAGCAGGAGAGAGCAATGCACACACCCACAGAATGCACTGGGAACTGTGCCCTACCCAAAGAGAGGGAAAAGGAGATTCCACCCCCAGGGAAACCTTGTGAGCCTGAGCAGTGCCTGCCAGGGGATGTCCTGGGCAGTGCTGACAATAATGCAACAGGGGATCCTTACAGATCAGTCTGGTACTTGGGGCAGCTGGAGCAGAAAATATTAGTTACCTGTGTAATAGTGTGGGCTGTGGAAGGATTTATCAATGTTACTTGTTCACTAATATTTCTAGTAAAAACTATGTATCTATTCCGTAAGCTCTTGGAAAGTTTCAGCACTGTATCAAGAGGTAGAGAAATAAAATAATTACTGCCAAATCCCAAACATCCTTCATAAAGGCTGTCCTGGCAAGAACTGCAATGTGAGAATAGTATCAGTGCAGGATTTTTTAGCCTTTTTTAGTTATACCCATATTCACATACCTCACTGTCACATGGATATAACAGCCAAAATTGATAAGGGAAGTTCTTTGAGAAATAACCTTGTTCAAAAGGACAAGTGATCTTTGTTTCCTTAATGATCCTGGAGAGGTTGCCACATTAACACAAGAGGCTGAGCTGTTCACAGTAGCATCTGAATTCTGCCATTTGGGAAAGAGGAAATAGAGGTCGGTGCTTTGAAAACTCTTATGGCACTTGAGGTTAACCTTAAAACCTGCTGGTTTTTTTGTAGCAAAGCACATCAGTGTTTCCTTTTTTATTCAGAACCTCAAATGGAGTGAAAATGTTGCTTATGTTTTAAATGCACCAATCTAGAATTCTGACCAAAACTGAGGCAGTAACTAATTTGTGGGTGCTTTGGCACCTGCCAGCAAGCACACAAGCATCAATGAGCTACTGCACAATCTCTTTCTGCACAGACTACAGCTGAAATGATTTTATTTGTTTTGGTAACGTGAACCCAAACCACATTAACACAAGATTCTTTCCAAAGTAGATAAACTCTGGTTAATAGGACTGAATACAAGGGAATACCATACAAAGGAACTCAAAAAAAAATAAAAATCTCAATTTCTATTTTCTTGTCCAGTACAAGCAGGGCATCTTTTTGTGTACCCTACCCCATCTATATCCTGTCTCAGACTCAAAGGTTGTTAGCACTGATGTTTCTTTGCCTAGACTGGTTAGTACAGCTCCTTCCTTTACAAGCCTCCTAATTCAACTTCCTCCCACCTAAGACACTGATTTACTCTTTTCTACCATTTCAGATATTCTGGACATCTAATTCCAGGTAAAAGAAGTGGGCATCCTTCCAACCCAGCACAGCAATCTGCTATGATGGAGCTGCTGTGCAAAACAATTCCAAGAATTGTAAAAGTTATTTCATCTGCAAACAATAATTTTTAAGATGGTTTTAAAGCATGTACTACACACAATCATCCAGCTTTCAACATCACAATACAGAGAGTGCAAAATCATTTCAAAAGATGGAACATTTTTAAAAAAATCCAACTAAAAGCTGATGGCCAAGAATGTTATTCTACCCAGGTCCTCTCCCAATGTTCCCTGTTCCAAGCTCCTGCTCCACTTCAGTCATCACGGCTTCAAAGCACAAAAGTAGTTCAAGAAAAAGGCAGCTGGAATTTCTTACACAAAGGCCAAACATTGTAATTGCCTAGATTTATACATGGACAGGACAATAAAATTAAAACAAACCCAAGAAATCAACCACTTTCCTGTAGACAAGGTAGAGGGATTTTTGGTTAAAATTCAGGAAAAATTATTAGCAGCTGAAAATCATATCTTGCAAGGGAAAACATCAGAAAACCCTTTATGTCTTTCCCACTCCCTGTCTGTGCCATGTCAGCCCCAGCTGGGTCCTACCCCTTCATTCCTGTCAGTAAAATCACCACATGTCAGCTTTGGATCACTTTGCAACTATGGTGGCACAGGAGCATATAGTGACCATCAGTGCTTGATGACAACTCGAAAGCAGCCTAATTTGACTCTGTCTTTCATCCTCTTAAGGGGAAATGAAAGTTGGCATTGCCCAACATGAAGTTATAAATGAGAGTACAGCTGCAGAGCTGAATGCCAGGTACTTTTACTTCTGAAAATAGTAAATGAACTTCAATATAATTCCCCACTGTATTTCACTCTGAGCTGCTCCTGGGGATGGGAGTTGCTGACACAGTTTGCCATTGCTGAGCACTGCGTTCAAGCCATGAAGGGCTTGGACAGGACCTGGACAGGGCAGGTCATTGCCCAGGACTGAAGCAAGAAAGGATTTTGGGTTAGCAGCAGAAAACAGCATCTTCCCACCCCTCTGTCTTTAGGGCCAGCAGCCCTGACAGCCCTCCAGATCCTGAGCTGACACAGGGGTATAAGGTGCACGTTGGTAAAGAAGCATAAATGACTGGCAGAACAGACCCGCCCAAATTAGATAACCTCTGCCTCCACTTGTCCATGGAAATGGCTTAGATTTAACCAGTGCACCTGTGAAATATTTTTCCCATGAAATTCTCCTTTGTGGGTCATTTATTACTGGTAAGGCTGGCTACCTGCATGCTCAGACCAGTGGAGAGCACTCTGTGGCACTGTGGGCACTGTAAGGATTATTAGAAACCTTTGATATGGTTGTTTAATTCTGCAAAAATCTGTTCCTGATTACAACAGAGAAAACATGTGCAACCTATGACAGCAGTGTGATGAAAAGAGTTTTCTTCCACACAAAATAAGTATTCTTCTCTGGTCTTTTCCTTTGTTTTAAAATGAAGTTTGCTGTTTTGGAACCAAACTAAGAAAGTATCTCTTAATGTCACAGCATTATGTCATTAAAAAGAGGATGGATGCGCACAAAGAAAAAATAAATTACTCTTGCTGGGCTAAAGCCTTAATAGCAGTTACCCCTGTTTCCAAAATGCACTCATGGCAGCCTGGTCGGAGCAGCTACCCTTAGAAATTGCCTCGGTTTTGTGCATGTCCAGGGTGCTGCAGCCAGGAAATCCTGTTACACTGAGTGTCACAAACATCAAAACTTCCTTGTGACTCCCCCCCCCCTCAAAGACTGCTTTGCAATCAGAGACAGTCAGAAATCCCAAAACCAGCCAGGTGTTTGTATGACCAGAGCTCTTCACTCCAGCACAGAGGCACCAGCCATTTACTGCTCCAGGAGCTTCTTCTCTGCAGTGATTCACACTTGGGTGATGTCACCAGCCAATTTACCTAAAAAAACTCTCCAATTAAGTTGGACATGAATGTTTTTTTGCAGCCTCTGAATCACACCTCGCTGTGACAGCAGATGGGGAAGCTGCTCCTGCCGTTGTGAATGAAGGGACCATATGTGCTGTAATTCCAACACTTGCCTGGGGCACACCGGGCTGGCAGAGCTGGACAAAGGCTGGGACTCAAATCACCCCGAGCCAGCAACGACTGCTGGATGTCACTGACTGAGGGGATGTGTCTGGATGAGGGCAACAACAGCACTGGGACCACATTTCCTTCTAGACAATTAGAGTGAAATGGCACGATTCATTCCTAAATAGAAATAGCACCAAGCACTCCAAAAGCCCAACCCTGAACAGTTCCAAGATCAGGACTGGAAGGAGCTGAGCATCTCATCTGAGAAACTCCATGGCTTTAACACCTGAGCATCAGGTTCACTGGTGTCAGAGAGGCTGCATTCCCAGCTCCTTTCCAGGAGTGCACTCACAGGTTAGGGTGCTGGCAGCAGGATTATGCACATTGACCTAACAAATATTGGCTTGTTCTTTTTGCTAATCCAAAACTGTTCACTTGAAAGATCAATCACAGTCAGAGATTCAAAGGTAAGCAGTACATTACTCCTGCCCTCATTTGTTCATGTTGTCAAATAAGAAGAATTCATGACTTGTTTTGCATCCATTTCTGTTCATCAGCTTTGGAAGAGATTTCTTAGACATGTAATTTATATTTGCAATATGAATTACAGACACTGATTGTGTGGAATCCATGGACTCACATGGCTCAGACTTCTCTTTTAGTCCTTTGATCATCCTTTCTCTGCCCTTATTTTTACTTTCTGATTTAATAAAGTGTGTGTGTGGGTGCATTATACATCACATGTATATAGTACATTATATGTATTTTTTAAACAAAATTGAACCAGTGCAACACAAAAAGGCATTATGTTGCTTCTGCTTCAAAAATCTGTTTTCCAGACATCCCGTGACATCACCTGAGACATGAGTCACACAGACATTGTAAGAGTTCTTTTCAGCAATGTTGGAATGACACAGCAGTGTCTGCATTTTCAGCTGTCACTTCTAAATGTATTCTCACAAAATATCAGACATTAAAGACTGTAGATCATGTGCATGTAAGAAAAATACTGCAACAGTCCCTTACAGAATAACAAGTCCACAGGAATTCATCCTTATTTGCATGCCCATCATCCACAGTTCTAAGTAATTAAAGAACATCAGTTGAACATCTTGCTTTGCAAAGTCCACACTAAAAGAGTCTCCAGGAAATGCACTGATGGAGTCACACAGTGACACAAGTGGACAGAAGAGTTCCTGGGATTCTCTGGTCCACAGGGGATGGCAAGAGTGGGAAAAACTCATGTTGTTGCATTCCCTAGTGAGTGATCATATCAGGATCTCACCATAACTGCAATTACAGGTAGAAGTCCTTGGAACAACCCCACACAAACTCTCCATCGTGCATCTTTGTTCTTTGTACACCTTGCAGAGACAAGTGGGTAAGTTAAATATTTATTTATACCATAGATAACATATGTCCAGAGCTGGGCCAGTTTAATTACAGGAGATTTTGTTAATTTGGCAAATTATATTCCCTTATCTTCCTTGATTAATCTGGACCTGCTCATGAGGATTTAGGGCACATCAGCTCAGTCACCAGAATGGTGCATCTTGGCTTTATAATCTCTGCACCTGTGAAATCAGAGTGCTCTTCATAGTGAATGTTTCACTAATTGTGTGACCTGCCAACTCTAAATTTCCCAATGGCCACACCTCGAAACAAAAGAAATCAGTTTCCCCCTTAATTCCCTGACAGCTGAGGACGGATTGTATTTGATTATATATTTATAAAAAAAACAAACCCACATTTTTCAGAGAATTGCATATTATAGCCCTGACTTTCCCAGGAACCTTATGCTAAGGTTGCTCCCTGCATTCTCTTCTTCTAACCTTTCCCTGTGCCAAAATACAGGCTTAGGAGAAGCAGTTCTGTTCAGCTGACAACATGGCCATGAAAGTTGTCTTTCACCTTGTACCAACAACAAAACCTCTTCAGTTCCTGTGCTGCTGTTGAGTAGGTGCGTCTGCCCCTGGTGGGTTACCTGTAACTTCAGCAGGATCTAGACAGTAAATTACTTTTTCTCCTTGTTTCTGTCTTATACCTGTAATATAGGAAATAACTGAAGAGAATAAAGCTTGTCCAAGACTGCCTTTTCTCTTGCACCCCTAATCTGGATTAAGTGCATTCAATATCCCAACATCACACCATTCTAATTATCTGTTCAGATACTGCATTTTAATTGAAAAACATATTTTAATAATGAAAACTGTTTATGGCATTTATCTGCTCAATCACTCCATTAGAAAGCAGTTTCCGAAAACCTTTTTTCCATACTACAGACCCAAGTACCTATATATACATATATATAACTGGGTGGAAAAACAGCTCAAGTGCTTTTGGAAGAAATTAGGGGCATAATGTCCAGGGTTTCCAGTGGTTGTATTCATCATACAAGACAGATGAGTTACTGAGCGAGCAGAGAAGGAGAAGTTTGTGTCCTGTAGCTGCCTAGACTGACACATGAATAAGAGATGAAACCACAACACTAAGATATATAAGCTGTTAAAAACAAGTCTACATAAACAGTAAATCTTGTTTGACTTAATCAAATTTATTTCAGGGCTGATGCAGAGGACACAGGAGGTTGAACAAGGCAGGAAATAACATAATCCACACTCAGGAAAAGACACCTCTTGCCTTGCAGCCTGGTGGGCTGCCAAGTGGAGGCAGCAATGGGGACAATACTGAGCAAATAACACCAAAATATGAAAAAGGAGTCATACCAGGAGTGTGCAAAGGGTCATCATCTGGACCTGCAGCACAGCAGCTTTCCCAAGTTTTCTCATACAAGTGTAAGGAAAACAGCCTCCAATTTGTCCTGTACACTGACCTTTGCCTCCAGCCTTGCAGGGCTCGGTTGTTGTACCTGCCATTGAAGAAGTCATGGCTTCTTAAAATAGAATTAAGAACAGCTTGCCAACATGGTTTTTTCCCTGCTGTTGTCAGTGACCTACAAGATCCATTTATAAATATTGCTCACAAGTTTCTGCAGGCCCTTACTCACCAGTGTGGAAAGGCCAAGGACTGTTACTGCTGCAGCACAGCCGAAGAAAATTATTTCCACCCAGAGAGGAGGGCAGTGACCTGCTTTGCTCTTGTGTGAGCCAGCTGGCATCTGTGCAGAGCTCCCTTGATTGCCCTTGATTAAGACCTCAGATCTGCCTTTACTAAAGGTAAGTGCAAAATTAAGAAGGGCTGCTGGGTGAGTTCATTTGAGTTTGAAGTTGGAGAATAGGATACTACCTAGCTACAACAGCTGTCCAGGGCAAATTGAGTATTATCCATTTAAAACATTTTTTTCTATGATATTTCCACGCTCTTTTGTCCTTATTTCCAGAATACTGCTTATTGGTGTTTGTTTTCTCCACGTGTGAGAGAGTTTGCAGAACTGTACCAGTCATGGAGTCCCCTCTCCCTGGTGACCCTCAACACCATGAAGGGCTCAAGTCAAAAGAAAGCTCTCCTGGGACACCTGAGACTGACCCCATCTACCTGCTCAGGAGAGGCAGAATTCCTCTTGGAATGAGACAGTATTGTCCTCTTCAGCTAAGGTGTTATGGCCCCTGTTTGTAACTGCAGTAAACCAGAACTGGTCTTTTAGGTCAGATTGAACTCCCACTCTACCCTGGGCACCTTTACTCAGTGAGTGTGTAATATGCCAAAACTAAAGCCGCCCTTCAACTCCTCCACCCACTGTTACACCACATTGAACTGCAACAATAAAAATAGAGGTTCCTCTCAAGTGCCTGAGCTTTCGATGCCTCTGTGAAAAAACAGCCCAGCAACACTGAACAGCAAGTACAAGAGGAAGAAAATAAGCATGACCAAGGAGTAACTCTTCAAGCTGGGGCAGCACACATGAGTGGAAGGTGAAGAACAGCTGAAGGTTCCTCCCTCGGTTTGCAGCTCCCAGATACAGCAGTTCCAGGGCTGTGAGAGGAGCCTTCAGGGACACAGCTCTCTTTATTTCCTGGGCCACTGCATCAGATGTCACCTGTTTGCTGAAAAACCTGAGCACGAGAAGTTCTATCCTGGGCCTTACCTGGCACTGCCACTGAGTGACCCGGCAGTGTTGGTTGTGGATGTCAACAGATAAGACACCAAAGTAAATGCAAAACACAGGCAGAAAGCACAGGAGTTACTCAGGGCCTGACCCAAGGACACATGAGCTGTAGGGACTGTATTTCCCGTGAAATGTCATTATTTCATGACATTTTTGTGCAGTGGGGTCCTGATCCCACGTTCTACATGAGCTGGATACTGCTGAAGTTGCCTGATGGTCTCATACACAATTTGCCGGTTTAATGAGCTCGGGTTTTTTAATAGCTAATGCACTGCAGTGTGTTTTGGCTGAGTCCCTAAGATGTTTCAAAAGCCCAATTATATCTTACAAGGTCAGTAGGCACTTATTTTTAAGGGCCCATCATTCAGTATATGCTTACAGTCTATACTCCCTGCAATGTTTTAATGTTTGTTATAAAAATTGCTGCAGGGATTAATTTGCATGTATTTCTCTTTTGTTTGAAAGGGAACTGTTTAGAGTGGTTATTTTAAGACTTGTTAAGTGGAACAACCTAAGTGTGAACACTCTGAGAAGATAAATGGAAACATTTAATATTTATGCTCTGCTATTTACGTGTCTCAGTCACGTAAAACCAGATCACTATCCTACAGCTCTTGCTTTAAAAAAACAGCACAGTAATAAAATGTAGTAATAAATGACTTGTTAAAACAAGTGATGATAAACAATTCAGAGGTACAATTCTAGCATATCTACTATGCTGAAAATCTGCTGAAACAATGCTAAATAAAGAAACAAAAAAGAAAAGACTCTTCTGTCCTCAGGCAACTCTTTTGCAGTGTGCTTGCTCCAACTGTAGCTGCATCCAACGTGATTTTGGGGGGCATCAGCCTCTTGCTCCTGCTCCCACTACATCCTGAAGGTGCAGCAGGGCTAGTTTAGAGTTCCCTCAATATTATGTCTACACAACTTCTTGTGGGTTTACAGTACAAAGTTAATAACTGAGCCTTGTGTTAGAACAAAGGGGCAATGAAACACAGCACAAAATCTCCCTGAATGGGCTTTGCTGCAGAAATCAAACTTGTCAAAACAGGGCCTCACAAAAGAGCAAGGGAGATGCTGATCTCAATTCTATGAGCAATAAGACTCTGGCTATGACTGTGCATGTTTGACCAAATCAGAGCTGTTCTTCACCCTGTGCCAGCTCAGTGCCACTGGTTGTGGGGACCATGGGCAGTGGCACAAGGACCCCTGGGTGACAACCACAGCTCCAGGTCAGATGTTGCTACCTCTGGGAGAAACTTCAAGCCTTGTACTGTGACATGAACACACCAATTAAAATTGTCTTGGTGTCAACCAGGATAAACTTTTGTGTTGCCCATATATAGAACTAGTCCCTTTTTGAGTCTAAATTCTCAATCCTTAAATTTCAAGGATTAGGATCCACTATGCTGGACAGTCAAAGGGATTCTTTGTCAAAAGCATTTTGGATTAAGCTCCCACAGATGGACAGACCAGTACATTTGTAAAATCTGTAATAAATGTTCAACTTCTGGCATAACCTGGGTCTCTGACTGAATTCTGAAAGACTAGTTGTGAGCTTAGAGCTGAAGTTCACCCATCTATTGATCATTTCCCTGTAGGTTTTGAGGAGTGCTATTTTTTCCTGCTGCAAAACATTTGCCAGACTTTTTTGACTGACAATAATTTTATAAGTGTAGACATTTGCAGACAATACATGAACTAAAATTCACCATTTAATCATTTCATGTCATTCACTCAATTCTAGCAATGTCTAATAGTATCCCATATTAGGGTTAAACTTCATTCTCAGAACTGAAACTTGGCTGCTAAATATAAACTTGAGCCTAATCCAAGATCTTGCTTCAAAAATGTTAGTTTATACAGCTGACTGTGCTAAGTGGGGATGGAAAGTTGTGATTGCTGAAGAAGTTCCTTACTATTTTAAAGCAACTTTACCAGCAATTCCTTTGCTGTATCTCTCACTGTCACACTGCTGGTCATGGCTAAAAATACATGGAGTATTTTTACTGCTCTCCCCAGGGCAGTAGGTGAGAGCAGTGGATGCTCAGGGGTTTTCACAGCTGACATTCTGTGTGTACAACCACATATCTGGCTAGGAACAAGGCTGGGTGAAAAAACATGAGCAAAAATAATCCATGAAGATGAAGAGAAAACAAACTCCTAACTTGTGAATATAGGTCTATCAGAGCACTGAGAAGGCTGCATGTTCTCCCCAAAAGAAGGGGATACACCCACACCACCTGGTCTGACACTCAGACATGGCAGCTACTTCGTTCCTCCTCTTTTCCTCCTCCTCCTCCTCCTCCTTCTCCTTGCACTAGGGTGCAAGCTCACCTCACCTTTACCTGTCCTTTAGAGCTTGATCCATCTACAGCTCCCAATAGAAACAAAGTCTTTTAAGCTGGAGGGGACCTTTAAGACAGAGTCTTAACTCTTAGCCTTGCACTGCTGAGTCCACCCCTAAATCAGGTCCCTGTACTCAGATCTTTGCTTGTGCTTGGTTATCCTTCCCATGGACTTCCAGAATGCAAAGAAAGCAAAGGTGAATTTAGCTGCCAGCTCAGGATTTCCTACTGTGCGAACATTCACATATACTTCCACATATCTTCTTCCACTCCATTCCAGAATTAGAAAAGGAGGTATAAATAACTGTCTTGCTGGGTGTTAATAATGACTAAAAAGAGCTAGAAAGTTTTGGTGAATATTAATATTTATTAGTATTAAGACCTTTTCAAGTGGGACCTGTTTCTGTTAAGAGCTCCAGCTCCATGTGGGTCTCATTGCAGAACTGGAATTTAATCCCCAGGTTTTCAGACAAGAATGTGCTTCCACATAGAGTCACAGAATGGTCTGTGTTGGAAAGGACCTTAAAGCTCATCCAGTCCCACCCCCTGCTGTGGACAGGGACACTTTCCACTAGCCCAGGTTGCTCCAAGCCCTGTCCAACCTGGCCTTGGGCACTTCCAGGGATGGGGCAGCCACAGCTTCTCTGGGCAACCTGTGCCAGGGCCTCCCCACCCTCAGAGCTAGGAATTTTTTCCTTACATCTATTAAAAATTCACCCTCTTTCAGATTGAAGCCATTCCCCCTTGTCCTGTCCCTCCATCCCTTGTCCCAGTCCCTCTCCAGCTCTCCTGGAGCCCCTTTAGGCCCTGGAAGGGGCTCTCAGGTGTTCCTGGAGCCTTCCCTTTTCCAGGTGAGCACCCCCAGCTCTCCCAGCCTGGCTCCAGAGCAGAGGGGCTCCAGCCCTGGCAGCATCTCCGTGGCTTCCAACAGGTCCATGTCCTTCTAGTGCTGGGGGTCCCAGAGCTGAACACAACGAGGCAGTTTGTTCTTGTGCTCCTCCTGTTTGCTGTGTTTGCTCCTGACAGGCTCACAGGAGAGTTGGTGTGGTCTCCATGGCAGCCTAATTAGGTAGAATTTGTTCCCCCTTTTCCCACATGAGGCACCTATTATTAGAAAATAGCCCTGTGCCCCTGATGAGAAAAGTAGCATTAAATTGTGGCAGTACAATAGAACACTCTGATCACACTGGCCATGGATAACTCACCCCATTTTGTCACTGTATGACAGACTATGATCTTAAACAGCCATTACTGCTAAAAAAGTTTCCTTAAACAGGAATTTCTCCTTCCTACCCCTAACTTCTTGCTCCTGGTTATCCACTAACAAATTCTAAAGTTTAGAAAATGCTCTTCTGTTCTTTATGCTCCATATTCCAATATAAGTGGGAAATGAGGATATTTGCTTTAATAAAGAACTACGTTGGAAAGCTACACATTTGTCTGGGAAGCTTTTTAACAACTTTATACCCACCATGAATTTATGGACCACAAAGGAAATCAGCATAACTCTAATCAGTGATTAGAGCTTATGAGATTTATTGTTTTATAAACTGTATAAATCAAAAATGGTTTTCTCAATATTGCAATGAAATGACCTTTTGGTTTTATTCAATAAGCAAAGTGATCTCTAAGCTAAATTGTTCCCTGAAGTATCTCCCTGGTTACTCCTAAACTGTACCCATGGCATGTCAGTCAATGGAAAAGCATCATAAGAAATTAAGGCAGTAACATTAACACTCATTTTGAATCTCCATTCTTCAAGAGTGAAATTCAGTAAGAAGTGCTGTTGTTGTACATTGTTCTGTAGAGCTATAAAACATCAGCAAACAAACCACTAAAAGCATGAAAATATGAATTGACTTGGGCCATATACTGATCCAAAGATTTAAGTGGCCAAGGAATCTCTTCTGTACTTGAAACCTCTGTTGGTGTCAGACTTCCACAAGTTTGTTCATGCTTTATCTTCAAAGTTTGTGCCTCTCCTCTGGAACAACATCAGTGCAACCCCAACTGCCCAGGGATGCCAGGAGGGTTAAACAAGCCACACTCTGTGCAGTGGGGTGGTTTGGGGTGCTCTGAGGTGGTTGTAGTACATGTCAGCTGCAGGATGGTAACCCCTCAGGGCAAACAAAACCACTTCTTGGCTGTGTAACTGGATCTGTACAGCCAATTTAGCAAAAAGGAGGAATTCACTGAAGGGCTTTTAACAAAACATGGCTTTGCTGTTATTAACATGACAGCAAAGGATCCTGGAGATCTCTGGATCCAAGGAAAAACTCACTTTTTGGTGGGAAAAGTGAGTGTACCTATTTCTGAAACATCTCTAGCACAGACCCTTAAACAGACTTCAGTGACTGGGAGGTCAGTTTTTGAGCTCCATGTGTAGGAACCTGGCTATAAAAGGGGAGAGTTTCATAAGCCAGCAGGAGCTACCACTGTTCCTTGAGGTGCAACATCAGAGAGTCTCATACATTCACTGTCATGGCAAAGAGGTGAACTGGTTCATGTGCCAGTCTTCCTGTTCCCTCCCACTCTAAACATCTCTGAACTGATTTCTTTGTTTATATTCTATCAGCTCCTTCCTCCTGTATCAACTAAAATTGTCCTGCTTTGATCGCTTGGTACCGACACCTTCCTTAATCAAATAAGAGCAGGCAACCTTAGTCTGAGGTAGGAAATATGTTGCAGGATTGATTGGAGTGAAGCTGGGGATGGTCCTGTGCAGAAACAGGAGTTGGACTCGGTGATCCTTGTGGATCCCTCCCACCTCAGCATATTCTGTGGTCCTGTGATTCTCTTCCTGTGCCAGAAACCAGCCAATTCCCAATGGAAAAGTGAACAGTGAGAACTCATATATTGAGCAGCAGGAATTCAAACACGCAATTTTGCCCTGGTAGCAATAAATATCTTCTCATTAGCTAATCCTGAGTTGAACACAATCAACAGCTTTCCGTGGAACTATACATTTTTAGCAGAAAAGTTGGTTTTACTGCCTGATGGAAATTACTTTCAACAAATGCAGCCTGAGCTTGCAGCGGCACTTCAGAGCAGCAGAATGAAAATTCAGCTCCTCTTTGGCAACTGAAACACAGCCAGTCAGCTGAGGCTGCTTTTGACAATTCTGATTTATAATTCATAGAAAACAAATACCCACCCTGAGTGCATTAGAAGAGTAGTTTTGTAACAAGGAAGGGAATTTTCTGTGAGGGAATTTCCCTCGTTTGGGAATGGGGTGTGGTGGGGAAGAAGCTTTCTTGTATTTGAGGTTGATCTCATAATTTTGAACTTGTAAAATAATTGAGTCCTATATGTTTGGACATATTTTACCTGTAAATACAGCTGAGATACTGCATCTTCAGTCAGGGAGACAGTGGAAGTGCACCAGGGACAAGCAGCACAGCGTGTTCTGTTCAGGCTTGTTACTGAACCCTGCAGAGAAATCAAACTGGAAACAAAAAAAACCCATATAAATTGAAAAGAAAATTTTCCAGTCCATTTTGGGACTGAAAAATCCCGTCTAGAAACAAAATCACTGAAATCAAATAGAAATATTGTGAGAGCTAATTTTATAAACCTGTGGAAGCTTGTGGGATGCTCTGTCCCTAGAGGTTTCCAGACAAAAAATGCTAAAATGAGCTAATAGGTAGGAACTCCTTTAGGTTAATATAATGAGCTTTTTGGGGACAGAAGGAATAAAAAGGTTCTACAAAGCAGATATAATCTTGCAGAGAAAACTTTGATGAAAATTACATTTTTCTTACTGAGAAAAGGCCCAAGTTTAATTTAAATGCAGAGCATTCAGAGCAAGAGGGACACTCCCCCTCCTTATCCAGGGATTCCTACTCTTTGAAAAAAAATCTATCTCTTATGTCCTTTTTAGTGACTTAAAGACAGTTTTAGCTTTTAGTCTAGTTTATGTGTCTGCCAAGTACATGTAAAATGTTCAGGAGAAAGGAGCAAATATTAGTATCTTTTCATGGCACAGCATTCTGAGTATGCTTGGTCAGGCAATTAAGGGAGCTAATCAGGCAGACTACAGTTTGGTTTCCAATTTGTTCCAGGAAAATTACGTGTTTCCCAGCAAAATTACCACTAATGCACTAAATCAACAGTTTGGATGCAGTTGAATAAAACTTCTCCTGGCATATATACAGAGATTCCCTTTTCCTTACACATATTCATTTCCTTGCAATGATAATACAAATGGACCAGAACTCTTGTCAATATTTGTGATGTATTTTCAGTAGAGCCCTTTGGAGAACCCTGTTTTGTTTACATAGAATCTGGGAGAATTTAGTGCCATTTCAGAAGCACTCTCAGGAGTTATTCAGGTCCAGTGTTCTTTCTAGTCTTGGGAGGATTTCCTTCCTTGCAAGTAGCATCACTGCAAGGCTGTTATTTACTCACAGTAAAAAAATAAATTTTAAAAAGTGTTAAATTTATTAAATATTACTAAAATTATTAAATTTTTCAGCTTGGATTAAACAAACAGGCAAGGAGCAACAATCTCTAGTACGGCATGAAAGATCAAAGAAGTCTGAGTGATATAAGAGGTTAATGGTAGGTAAGAAGCAAATTATGTCCTTATCATTCCCCAAACAAAGATCCTTTCTACACAAAATGTATCCAATTGTACCACAGCTCCTCAGCTGAGAATTCTGACGACATTATCTAATTAAGTAAAGCAAACTAATCAGTCCTGTGACATTTGCTTTGGGCAGACAGGTGTTCTTTATTCCAAAGTAACAAGAGTTGCCTAAACTGCTTCACCAGCGTGTCCCCAGGACATCAGCATTCTACTGAAGTCATTAAGACAAACTTCCTATTTTTAGCAGGCCAGAAAGCATATTCTGCCAGAATTACCTCAGCATTCCAGCAGTTAGGGGAGCTGAAACTGCATTTGTTACAATCTAAACCCTGACAGTTCAGATGTCAGACGTTTATAGTGACATGCTGATGATTTTGGCAAGTTGTCTTGATCTCCAATACATAATTTTTACTTTCGTGGAGGAAATGTGCAATGCTTACTCAGACCCAGAAATAACACCCACTCCTAAGGGGCCAAATGAGACAAGTTTCCAGTCCAAAAGCAGCTTAAAAAATGAGCAATGAGTGATTAAATAAACGAACCAAAAATGAGAATGGAGCCACCAGTGTGCAAGGAATGCAAACATGAAGCTTATTTTTTAACTTTTTTCTATCCCCAGAATGGTGCAACACCTTAAATGAGGCAAATCTTTCCTCTGGAACTGAAACAGAGGTTTGCAAGCACCATATTGATCTTTTCAATTGATGTACAAATGTGTTTGTATTGAAAAATTTCTGTTACTGATCTGCTCAGTTAACCAGTAATGATCCACTAACATCCTATTTGGGGAGTTGGAATGTACTCCTAGGTGTGCACATGGATACACATTTCCATTTTGTATGTGCCCAAAAATACATATCCAAGTTCCCATTTCACAAAGACATGACAAGTTGGTCGAAATCAGTGGTAAAAAAATGAATTCTCAACTCCTCTGACAAACCTGTCACCTGAGATAAAGCTAAAAGTCAGTTAATTCAAATGTACTCCAATCTTTTGGTCACCTATTTGGATCAAGGATTCCTCTATTTGGCTGAAGAGTTGGGGACCCCACAAGGTTTACATTCTCAGTTGGGCCATTTGATGGGAAACTAATATAACAATATTTCTACTATTTCTAATATGGTACTTAACTAAGCCTGTAGAACCACCCCATCACATCAGATCTTGCTCTCAGTTAAGATGGAACAGCTTAAGGCCCATGTAGTCTGTATCACACATTTATGTATAATCACCTACACATCTGGTAGTCTCAAAGCATATTTTGAATCTAGTGGATAATGTCACATAAATTGCAAAATCTAATACTTTTAATAAGTTAAAGTTATGAGGCCTGTGTCCAACAGAATATGAAAAGCACTCAACCCCTGGGCAGTGTTCAGTCACTGTCTGTAAAGCTTCAGATGAGCTTCAGTGCTCTGTGTGGAACTCAGCTGGCCAGGGACAGACAGGGGGACACGTGGGACAGCTGGGTGTACTCAGTGAAAAGGCTGTGAAGGGTAGCAGAGAATCCCAGAAACCCCAGAAATCCCATTGGAAGGATCTGGGGAAGGGCAGTCAGGTAATGGGGGATGTGGGAGAGCTGAAGATGGTCTGATGAGATGAGGAGGGTTTGTGTTTATAAACTGATGGGGTTTGGCCTCCCCAGCCGTGACTCAGCCCATGCCCTGCAGGGTTCAGGCAAAGAGCAGAAAAGCAGGGAAAGGACAGAAGGAAACCTTCATTCTACAAGCACAGGAGGGAGACTTTTCAGTTAGAACTCACTTGGTTCAGCACCAAATAACCCCTTGTCTACATTCATCTCCCATGTAGATTTTCTGATGTCCAATAAGGGCACACTCCAGCTGCAGCCTTTCCAAGTGCACATTCAGCTTTTCCTGTGTAATTTCTTATTTCCTCACCAAGTAATGTGGATTCATATCAATTTTCAGCCTTCTATAACTCACTAAAAATCTATCAACTACAGGAAGCAAATTGTTAGCCAACTGAGTTACATCAATGTCTTCCAGTGAGAGTGAGACTCATTTCTCCTGAAGATCTTTTTAGATGATCTGCATTACATTTTACTTGAATATTTTCCTTCAAGTACAAAGTATCTTTATTACAGTCTTGTCTTACCCTGTGCCTGGGAAGGAGAATATTTTGCACATACCTGGTTTGAAAACAAAGAGCATTCACTATTTATTTCAATGAAAAAAACCCAACATTCATTATGTGCATCCTAAAGCAGCACACAAGATCATCTTAAAATAATGTAAAAACCAAATGCTCAAGTGTTTTAGATGGTCACAATCTATTCCAAAGGACACTTTCACTTCTGTCCACTTAACATGGTAACAAGTAACAGGTTTTGAAAGATGAAACAGTTCCCTAGACTGTGATGAGTCAGAAGCTCTGCCTGCACTGAGTGAATATCACACATGGAATTAGAGTTCAGGAATTCTTGGATAAAAAGATTAGTAAAAAGCCCATATTTAGTAAGCAAAGCAGAAGTAGAAAGTGTAAGAACGTACAAAAATAGCAAGAATAGAAATGCAGTAAAGTGAAACAGCAAAGTCACTAAGATACCTGGCACTTTGAGGCTGGGAGTGCACCTCATTGTGTGCCTGGCACAGTGGGAATCCTGGATTATAGCTGGGGTCCTGACAGCTAAATATGAGTAGAGGCAGTACAGGAGCAAAGACTGAAGCCTCAACATACAGTCTTAGAACCAGCACATCCTTGATAGGTCAAAGTAATCTTTTGGAAAAAAAAAATACAACCGAAAATATTTGGAAACACACCCTGAGACAAAGTAATTATTCCACACCACTTGACAACTATAAACTAATTGGTAAAATATATAAATATTGTGTGCAAGGCACCAGAGAAGGGGCAGAATTACTCTGGTTATTGAAGCAAAGTTTTCTTGTGGCCTCAGCTGCCTCTGTAAGGAATTCTCTGCAAAAATGGATACATTTACATATTGATGTGCTTGCCACTGATATATTTACATATCACGTGCATGACATTTGAATGAAAAAAATAAATCAGAGTCTCTACACTGTGTGCTTTCAAATATTTACATACAAGTCATGGCACCACTGCTACAGGAACCAAGAGCTGGATTCACTAACACACTCAAATTTAGGAAAAAATCCTCAGTTTCAAAGACTAAGGAAAAAACCTGCATCTGTGTTTAAAGTTATCAAGTGAGGTGTGTCTCTAAAACTGGGCAATCAACTAGTCTGAGCAGACTCTTTTTTGTAATAGAAAGACTAGTCTCACAGATGACACTGTCAGCAAACCCTCAGAAGGAAAAACTGCCCTTATTCTTTCTCTTAGTCCTTCCTTTTCTCCCATCCTTTGGCCAAGTGCACACACAGCGTGGGTTTAAAAAAGAAAGCTGAGTTGGGAAGGCATTGCAAAGGTAACTGTGAGGTTCCCTTCCATCTACCCTGGGCTCTCTGTCACTCCCAGAAAGGGCAGCAGAGCTGTGGAAAAGCAGAGGCAGCATTTCTGCCAAGGGCTTTTTCAATCCCTGCCCTTTGATCCCCCTCCACTTGCTGAACCCTTCTTGTGAACAGCAACATCCCTGCACTCAAACAGCTCCTCGAGAGGGGCAGGTGGAGGGGAGGCAGAAGGCAGCCTTTGCACAGGTGAGGTCTTAACATTTGGGGGTCCAAGCTGTGCATCAACCTCCTGCCTGGGCACCCCTGACCCCCCCGAGGGGCTCTGGGCCACTGCCCCAGGCCAGGGTGTCCCTGCTCAGCAGGAACTTCCCAGGGGTGGCAGTGCCTCCTTGAGTCCCTCCTCCCTCGGGGCACAGGGACAAGGAGAGCAGCCCTTGGTGCGTCCCATCCTCCAGCATCCCAGTGAGTTGGGATACCAGTCAATATTATGGCTTTATGAGGTATTCCGTGACATTTCTGGTGAGCAATCTAAGAGTCCCAAGTGCAAGGAGTTATCAGCATTCAAAAGCAAATAATCAGAGAGCAAATTACAAGTTAGTGGATCCCCAGCGTAAAATCAGATTTACCCAATTGCTTTTCTTATGAATGCAGCTGGTTTTTCACAATGGGATTAACAGGAAAGAAACAATTATTGGTTAAACGTGGAGGTTCAAAACTGAGTAAATTTTAAATGTTAATCAGCAAAAGCCCCAACTCACTCATTGCATTTTATAAGTAGCCGTTTAAATTTGTTATCTGGGTTTGTTATACAAATGGGAAAAGAAGAAAAAATTTAAAAATAAATGTAAATGGGGAGATGAAAAAATTTAAAGGAGTGTATTGGAAATCTTATAAGAGCCTTAATTAGAAAAAAAAAAGCCATCCCCTCAAAATGCTTTCATCATGTGTGTGGTGCAAGTGTGCAGTAACAGCAACAATAATTTAATCTACTCTAAAATTTCCCAGTAAAGGCCAAGAGGTGACCTGCACCTCTGAGCTATTAGGGTAGAGAGATACTGTTTTGAAAGAAATAATTTTGGTTTCAATTTTAGGACAAAAATGGGGATGATAACAAGCAATGGCTGACTAATGTCACCATCCTCTGCTTCTACAGGATCAGAACTCCAAAGGATGTGACAGAAGCCAGTTAAGCCACCCACAAAGTTGTGCCTCAGCTTTTCTGCCCGCTGGCTCTGAGTTCCCCCCATGTAGGTGGGAGTTCCCTCTGAGTCACAGGGGAGCCTGGCACCCTTCCTGATTTATCCCACTCACGGCTCCTGTCACAGGGAGCTCTCCCTGAGCAACCCCTTTCCCAGGCACAGCTGTCGGAGCTTTCCCGCAGCCCCGGTGCCTCCGTGGGAGTGTGGCCTCATCCAGGGAATGCTCCCGGGAATGCTCCCGGGAATGCTCCCGGGAATGCTCCAGGGAATGCCCAGCTCTGCCCGTGGGAGCTCAGTGGTTCAGGCACAGCCCTGACAGACTGTTGAGGCTGAGAGAATGAAGGTGGGAGGAACCTGTTCCACTCTGCTCTGCCCTGGGGAGGCCTCACCTCAACATTGGGGCAGTTTGGGGGGGCACAATGTAGGGAAGGGATTGAGCCATTGGAGAGTGTCCAAAGGAGGGACACGGAGATGGGGAAGGGCCTTGATTGGAAGGCGTGTGAGGACACTGAGGGCACTTGGTGTGTTCAGCTGGAGCAGAGGAGACTGAGGGGAGACCTCAGTGCAGTTCCAGTTCCTGGGCAGGGGCAGAGGAGGGGCAGGGACTGAGCTCTGCTCTGGGGGACCAGGGACAGCAGCCAGGGAATGGCTGCAGCTGTGTCAGGGCAGGCTCAGGTCGGATCTCAGGCAAAGGTTCTTCCCCCAGAGGCTGGTTGGGCACTGACCAGGCTCCCCAGGGCAGTGGGCACAGCCCCAAGGCTGCCAGAGCTCCAGGAGGGTTTGGCTGATCCTCTGGGGCACAGGGAGTGACTCTTGGGGATGGGCCTGTGCAGGGCCAGGGGTTGGACTGGATGATCCTTGTGGGTTCTGCGAAAGGAGCACACAGTAAAAAATCCTAAATTATTACCTCCAAAGGACCACTCCTGATATCCACACAGAAGAGCTTTGTGGCTCTGGCTGGGAACACACCTCAGTGGAAAGCGGCATTTTGCACTTCAAGGGCCCCTGTGCAGCACTGGGTGGCCTCATTCCAGACACATCACTCCGTCTTCAGGAGCTGTGGGTGAGCAGATGGCCCTGCCAGCTCAGAGGGATGAGATGGCAGGAACTCAGGAGCTGCAGGACTGGCACAGAGGCAGCTGGGTACAGCACATGGGCTGTACTGGCCTTACTCAGCTCTTAATCTCCAGAGTCCTCCTTACAACACCTTTGACTAACAGCCATTGATGTCAATGTTTTCTGTGTAAAAAAACCATCAGTCCAATGTCTGGATGCTCCAGGTCTTTGGTCAAGGTATTTCTAAGTGGTATTCCAGACATAGCACTAGGCTTTATTTACTGGGTAGCACTCTACATTAATTTGCCAAGTGCCATTACATAACAGCAATTAATTACATTATTTCTTCATTACTAGTTGTGAACATAGCACAGTGTGCTGAAATGTGTTTCTGAAGCTCTTCTCAATAGCTCTGAAGGGAAGATAAATGAGGACAAGCAGTGGGCCTAGATTAACAACAAATGGCAAATCCAAGCCCCTTCATTGAACCCAAATTAAATATTCTCTTGTAGGTCTTGACCTAATTCCAGCTAGTCATTATTTTTCGTGTACATTTTCATTAAACAGATTCTTGAAAAGATCTGGATCTGTCATGAGAATAGGCCAGACACCTCCTTTAGACATATATACCTTCAGAAATTATCTTGAAATCTATGGACAATTTTAGCTGGCCTCAAGAATTGCCACTAAATTTCATGGAACCAGGATTCACTATCTAAAGAGAAAAACTCACGTTGTTGAAAATAGTGATTTATCTATCTTTTAAATGCTACAAGCTACATCTGCTTGCAGACAACTCCAAATGTTATTGACAGGACATGACTCTTAGGTTTAATTTTTTGAAAAAATTACTTCCTTTGCTTCTTTCCTTTTTTAACTTTTCTTTGGTTATTCTTACATTTTAGTACACTGATGTGTCCAGAAGACATGTGTAAGCATATATATTCTAGCCTATATACTGTATTCTCTACTGTTTCATCAGAATTGTACTACCTTTTAAGAATTTGTAAAAAGCAGCCAACACTGTATTTAATCTGTTTAGTCTGTTTTTGCAGCCTTAAAATCTCTTGAATTTCTTTTTTTAGAGTTCTCTTATATCTCTCTACATCTTCCCTGTTATAACTGACCTCACTGTCCCCAGGATTCAGTCTCCTGTATTAGAAAAGACTCCTTGTCTCCTATCTCATAGATTCAAAATCAGCCCTAACCTACACTGACGTATTTTACCAGTGTATCATTGTCAGAGAGGAGATTTGCCAGATGTCTTCGATGCTTCATTATTCCCTCAAGGAATCTGACCTATCCTAGAATAAAACTGAGATTGGACAAGAAGGACCAAATTCTGTTTTCAGGGACAATGAACTCACTGGACAAACTCAGAGTCTTGGAAATCAATGTTTTCATAGGGGTCAGAAAGTGGCTAAAGATCTACTGCTGAACTGAGTCCTTCCTGTGCTCTTACAAGGCTTTTGGCCCAGGTGGGCTCCAGATAAATATGTGTGGATGTGTGTGTGTGTGTAGGTGTTTGTGACATCTCCAGTGCATTTGCTGAGCAAAAGCTTGTTATTCAAACACTGTGCCAGCTCTGCTCCTCCACAGGCAAAATTCCAACCATGAGAGGACATAGTCATGGAAGTGAGTAGGTCCACATGTATATTAGTTAAGTCACTTAACGACACAGTTGTCAGAAAGCCCAGAATACCTGCACTATCACTGATCCTGCAAAGAAGTTTCAAATTGTCAAAATATAACTTACTGTTCTGGGGTTTTTCATTATTATTTCTCCAGGCAAATTCAAAAAAGAATGATGCATACAGGAAGAAGAGAGAGTGTATTTTTAATGCTTCCTACCAGCTGTAGCTTCTGAGGGTATCTGGCTTTTTTTACTGATCAGAGTCCATAAGAGATATTACAGATAATGTAGTCCTAAGTCTTACACTCAGCACTGTAAACACCAGCATTGACTATCATCCTTCCTGCTGTGAAAAATAATTTGTATTAGACCTTTTAAAACAGGAATTGAACTGCATATTTGGGGCACCTGCAAGGGTACAGAAAGATCTGTGTCTGGTAAATTTAAATGACCATCTCTGTGTCTCAAACTGCCATCCTTTTAAAACTTCCTACTGATTTATGATAGAGATAATTGAAATTTGGGGCTATTCTGATTAAATCCAAACCAGACCAGAAAAAGCCCATTTGGTGACCTTTGTGCTGCAGCTGCTTTTTCAAAAGCAACGTTGCAGTTGACAAAGAGGAACTTCTTTGAGCTGTTTTGGTAGAATAGGTAGTGACAGGACAGGCTTGAAGGTAGAATAACCTGATCTTTCTCTGAGGGGGCATCTCTAGCAAAGCTTTTGGCACAGGGGCTACCAGCAAAGAGAAACGTACCCTGATTCTTTTTCTGTCATACCAGTTATCAATCTGACACCAAGAAAAATTTACTCATCTAGTCCAATGAAAAACAAAATATCAGTTCATAGGTATAAGCAGATTTTTAGGCACATTTCCAGTAAACAATTTTACAAGGTGTTAATTAAATTTCCAGGACGGGAAATAAATATAATCAGAACAGAGTTAGTAGTTCCAGATCCAGAAAAAAACAAAAAACTGTTATCTCTAACTATTCCCCATGGAAAAATTTAGGATGTCTTATTTTGACATGTCAGTATTGAAAACAAAAATCCTCTGACTTATGACAGCAATGAATGCAGAGTCCACAGTCATAAGGCCTGGAAAATCTGTCCACTGCTCGAGGGGAAAGGAGACTGAAATCACATACACTGTAAAGATCCATATAAATTAGATAAGCAAATTCTTATTTTTAGCATTTGCCCAACAGCAAAGACAAGGGAACAACACATAAACAACTCAGGAGGGAACCAGTCACCTCAGCTAATCCAGAGTACTTGGAAACAGTAAGTTCCAGAGGCAGGAGGTTCTCGTTCAACCAGGAACATGAACTCACCTACCTGAAGAAAAACTGTAAGAGGCAATCAATCAAACAGGGGAGAAAAAACAGGTTGTTCTGTCCCTACCTTCCCACTCCAGGAATGACATTGCAAAATGCCAAGTGTGTTTTGCTCAAAACTGAGGGCCAGAGTAAGACTTCGGTTGCCCAGAATTATGAGAGGATCTTGGCACTTAACTCTCCTTAAACTCCCATGAAAGTCAAAAGGGGTTTAGGAGGATAAACCTCTGAGGATCCAGGCCTTTGGTACCTAAAATAAAACCTGGCTTTAATTTGAAAACCAGCACCAAAAAGCGATTCTGAATTATTTTTAACCATCTGGACATGCCTGACATTTATAGTTTTCTCTGTTTTTGAGAGAGGCATAAAGATAGAACAACTCTGTAGCATAGGGAATATAGAAATCTGTCTTGAGCTCTTTCACTCTGACATATTTTAAGCAAAAAGTATGTATAACACACATTTCCATACCTCCTTCCTGAGCAGCTGCCTTTACCAGAAAAGACACACCACCAACACCTTTCCTCTCAAGGAACCTCTCCAGATAAAAATGGAAACTCTGCTCTGTTCTGGGAGTGAACAGGCAGAAGAGGCATTGTTTGGAAGAGGAATCAGAGCTGTGGAATCTGAATGGACAGAAGATTCTTCCTGACTGTAGAGAATAAAATCACTTGCAGCTCAGTGTGTAAAATCCAGCTTGTCTCCACTGCTTCCCTAAAAACCAGCACAGAGCTCCTCAGAATGAGCCTCTCCAGATCCCTGCTGCTTCTCTTCCAAATTATCCCACAGCACTGGATTATGAAGTCTACTCCTGAGAACAAGTGTCTGAATGGTAGGAATAGATCTCTTCCTGAATCTGGCCTTGAAGTTCAAGCTCCGAATATCTGATAAAGTTCTGCCAATGGATAACGTGCCCACAGGTTTGTGTCAGGCTTCCCAAGCAGTGGGATGAGGCTCAGGAGAAAGGAGCAGCCCCTCAGGTTATGTTGCAGCCCCTCCATTTCTGCTGTTACTGGTGGGCAGAGGTTGGGGAGAAGGGAATTGTGCAAATGAAGCAAATGTTTCTTGGATCACCCATGTCCTTATCCCATAATGCTGCACATACATGGAAGTCAAGAGACACAGATCCAAGTGAGCCATTCCCTGTCCCACACAGAATATAACTGCAGTTTATAATCTATAGGAGAATATAGGATATATTTCCCAGGATACAAGGAAATATAGGAGATATGCTCCTAGGAGCTTATCTTGATCAAAATAGCTCGAATATGATCCACATTTGTTCATGGTATAAACAGAGCTAAATTGTAATTCTCTCCACTGATTCAATTTTGTCTGTAAGTAAGGAAAGCAATTAAAGATGCCATTAGTGATGAGTATGTTTCCATGCTCCATGTGACTCTTGTTTGAGCATCTGTGTTCTTGTGAGCAATGCTGTGATTAAATTCATGATCCCTGTGAAGATAATCCCCTAATTTCTGTTTGCTTATTTTCTCTAAAAAATTATGTCTGCATGTAACCTGAAAACCATACAATTGAGTGTATATAGCTTAAAGTAAAGCCACTTTTTGGAAATTATACAAATGGTACCTATTGAATTATGTTTTCTTTTCAAGGCTAAGATTTTTGTTAGGATGGGCAAAAGAGATTTTCAAAATCTTATTGCTTTAGGCTCTGTAGGACAGAAAGGAAACATTTTGCATTGTAAGAAATCTGAACAAGAGCAGTAAAAACATTTTCCAGTGCAGAATCTCTGGGTTCTTTAGATCACTGTGTTGTGTGACCCAGACACTGCTTGCAAAAAGAGAGTCTAAGGAAAATCTTGGTACTTGACTTGGAGCAGATCAACAAATGGCAGCTCTGGAAAAAACTGAAGTGTTTACCAGCTTTTGTCATCACCCTTTTAAGAAAGATTGGTAGCAAAAGCATGGGCCTAACAAAATTAGTACCAGTGAGGAAGGGACAAGATCTTGCCATGGAAGAGGAAAAATACAGATTAGGGAGTTTTCGTACCAGCTGGGCTTGGTGAACTTTGTCATCCCAGGGTATTTAGTGAAGTGACTAAAGCAGTTCTGCTGCTCACAATAGTTCTCTTTCAAAACTGTTACATAGAGTACCCAGTGGAAAAAGAAGAAGAAAAATGGTTCCTATTCTAAGAAAAAGTGAAGCAGATAGCAGCTGAGAAATTATAAATCATACCCATTAATTAAAATTCCTGGGAAAATAATGACATATTTTCAAACAGATTTTATAAAAGCATGTGGGAAAGCCCAAAGATTCACAGACTTCATAGATTTACTGAGAACAAATTCTTTCAAGATGATCTAATGCCCTTCTGTCAAAGACAACTGGCCCTGAGAATAAGGAAAAAGCAGCAGGAGTCAAATGTCTGGGCTCCAGGAAACCTTTGACTATTGTCTCATACAACCTACACAGAAGGAGGGATCCTGTAGATGGAGTTACTGCAGGATGGGTGCAGGGCTGTTTGGAAATGATGTTGAGATTGAATGTTCAGTGATTCCCGGTGAATTCCACGTGGATTCCGCAGCAGTCTGTCCCAGCCAAGGGTTGTTTCTGTCCTCAGTAGTGACTGGGGAGATGGAATAGAGAGTGTCCTTATTAAATTTGCAAATGCCAGCAAGCTGAACCTGCAAGTGCAGGGGATAAATTTGGAAAATAAATGCCTGGAAAGAAAGGCTGGTCGATCGGAGAAGTGCTGTACTGGTCCAAACAGAAAGAGTCAACTGCAAAAATAAAAGATGGGGAATAAATGACAAGGGAATGTTAATGCTGAACCTGGGAGTCTTGGTGACTCACAAGCTGGAAGTGAGTCAACACTGTTAATGCAGTCACAAAAATGGAAGATGGCCTGCTGAGAGGTTGAAATGAAAGTGCAGTCTAGAAGACTTACATCAAGTCACCTTTTGATTCCACTGAGTGGTGCAGCTTCGGCTGGAATACATTTTGGGCCCCGGTTTTGGGAGCCATTCTTCAAGAAAGCTGTTCTGAAATGAGGAAAATTCGGAGGAGAGCTACAATGAGGGATCTTTTAAATTCTGTTCAAGAATGAACAAAATGAGATTGTCTTGCTGAAAGCATTGAAAACTGGGAAAACAGTGAAGTGGTGCCCAGATGGACAGGGCAAGAAGCAAAAACACAAATCAGGGCAACAAACCCCCAGTGTTCAGGTTAGATAAGAGAAAAGCTTTCCAGGGATAATACTGAGACTCCAGAACAGTTGACCTTGGAATGTTTTAGTCCCCAGCACTGGAAGTGTTTAAGGACACTGGTGGGGGAAGGCACGATGTGGTTTTCCTGTCGTGTGGCTGAGGGATGACCCTGAGGAGGAGCTGAGGCTTTCTGGAAGAGTTTTCTGTGGCTCTCCAGAACGTGCTTGTGGGCTGAGCATTGGCAGGGTCAGGGAGCTTGGCCTGGGTGGTGGTGTTAGGCCACCCTGGGAAGAACAGCATGACCTGCCATGGTCAATGAGCATCACCTCTGTGCCTTCACAAGAAACACTGAACACCACTTCCAGCTTCCCTCCAGCACCTGACTTTAGTGCTGTTAGAAAATACAGAGTTTTACCCATCTACCATTCCTTAACACTTCGTTAAAGACAAATTCTATAATGACTTTATTTAAAACATGTTATCTTTTAGTTACAATGTTTATCTTTATTCAGGATATGAATAAAAATTATCCAATATATTGCTTTTACAAAATATAAATTATCTTTCATAATGCAGCAAAGGGGATATAAACTCAATAGAGATGTGTGTGAAGATAATTGGACATAAATATGCTCTGGAGTTTAAACAGACACAATGAGCAAGCTGCTTACATGTGCTCAAGCAACAAATCCTTACTATTTAGGTGAAAAGAAAAACACTACAACATTTGTTTATGTTGTGAGTGACTTTACCTGAAACAGATTCTCCTTGAACTAATAATCTCATAGATGGATTAAGCCCCAAGTGCCAGAGCTTTTCCTTGAAGTCAAAAGTGGCAATTTCTCCTTATCTCAATCAGAACAGATAAAGGCAGCATTGCAGCTTCACAAAAGTTTATTTGAAAACTCCACTTCTAAATAACACCACTAAAAAAAGCAAAACACCAAAGTTGAAAAGGTTTATGCTGGTAAAATCCCCTCAAGAAACCTCTCTCTGTGTGTTGGATTCCTGAGCCTAAAATTCTCTCTTTTGCTCTTTCTAATCAGTTAAGAATCTGCAATAAACAGTGACATGTCTATGTGTAAATGAACCAAATAATACCTTAACAAATCTCCCATTTCCACTGTAAAGTTATCCTATACATCAAGAAACACTGATTTAACAAAGTAAACTCTGTGTTGTTGCATTTTTTTAAAGGAAACTTTAGGAAAACCCAGAAACCTATTGATTATATGATGGTCTATATATGTGTTTCTAGTATGTATATCCCTGTCACAGCTGAGGGTCCCATAAACAGCCTATTCATCTGGATTTTCCCACTAAATACTCGGGGAAAGGTTTCAGTTGAATTGAAAGCAGTGAGGTGCTGAGAGTGCACTTAGTGCCTGTGCACACAGTTACATCCACAAAGATTCCCTTCCCGAGTATTCCACAAATATATTGGCCCCTAGAAGATACATTCTTCAGGAATCTGAAGAAATAAGGAAAAATTCAGGAAGTGAGTCCCACCTCACTTTACTGTTGTTCATTTCAGGGGAATTTATTGGAAGTACTTTTCACTTAAGTCTGTTTTAAAGTTACTCAATCAGAGTATCTGAGCTCCCAATGAGTTTTTTTCTCTGTATAATACTGAAATATCAACGTTTTCAAGTGATAGACAATCCCAAAATTATGGGCAGTTGATCAGCTCCACCACAAACCATCTCCTGTGTGCACCAAACCCTGTGACTCTCACTGTGGTTGAACAGCATGTGTGTGCAGAAATGAGAGACCTGCCTTTCCTCCTGAACTGCTGCCTCAGCTGTGGGACAAATATCACAAATATCACTGCCAGTGTCGTGCAAGTAAACACTTCCCATACCTGCTTCCCAAAGTTTGACAGGAGAATATATAAAAGTCAAATAAATGTGATGAGAAAAACCAATATACAAATCAAGACTGTTAAAATACATAGGATTTTGCTTTTGAATACTCGTGCCCCTTAGAGATGTCTGTCAGCCCACAAATTCTTTTTTCTGAAAAATCAAATGAAATGGTTTTTTATGGTCTAATCCTGGGTCTAAGCACAGGCAACTGGAGGAAATCCTGGGCTACCAAACAAGGCCTTTCTTTCTAGGTAGTAGCCACACAATACTCTGAAGAGAAGAGGAGCTTCCTTGCAATCATGACTCATCAAGTGAAATAAGAAATTCACTTTGGCTTGGGCCCTGCTACAAATATAACCTGGGTGAAGCACAGTGTGGGCACAGCCAGGACTGACAGAGGACAGGGGCAATCTTTGCTGTCACCATCACTAAAGGCACAAAAAGGCTCCATGTACTATAAATGTGATGGAAACTTCCCAAGCTGGGTATAATAACATCAAAATGAGAGACTTGGATCCAGTAACCCTGGTTAACCCTGGCCTCTTGTACCACTAATGGATTTTTATTGCCTGTTCCTGCTTCAAGAGGGAAATCTTTCTTGTGGTTACAGCTCCTGCCTGACCTTCTTTGAAAACTCATATGCATGATAAAATGGAAAAAGCTTGTGTTTTACTTAGATATCAGCCTGGTGGCAGCCACACACTATTTTGGGAATCACACTCCCCATACTGTACGTCAAGCCCAGATATTGGCTTCTGTCAAGGATAGATCTTCATTTGAGTTTATAAGGACTTTGGGTTTTCTACCAAGAGCTTAAAACAACTATTACTGTAAAGCTACTTGAATCAAGAGTGTAGTAATCCAGGAGATTAATTATTCTGTAGTGGAGAACGTTACAAGCACCTTTTTATGGTATTTGGATGTATTTCAGCAAGGTACTTAAACAGCTGTTTACTGCTAGTATATATTCCAGGATATATGTATGTACCTCGCTGAAGTAAAACCCGAATTACTAAGGATAAACATCTGGGACAAATTATCAAAAGCAGCTTTTCATTTTGCTGCTTGACCAAAGTGGTTTGTTGCTAAGAGGCAAAGTGTAATTCTGGGTAAGAATTCCAGCACCTTTGCAGGTCTCCAACCTTCTAAAAAATCTACTGCTGGAAGAGAAGTTCTTCTGTAAGCCCGGAAATAAGGAGAGAACTGCTTTGTATCAATCTGTGTTCTTTACCTCCACAAATGCTCACCTACACCTTCATATTGACACATTTCTCTCCTTGGATGTTCCAAACTGTCCTTGCCTGTGGGTTGGGCTCAGCTGGGCTCTGCTGAGCAGAGTGTGGCACTCAGGGTGTGCCCCTGCTCACCTCAGATTTTCTCTTCTGAACAGCCTTCAGTTTTATTGGAACTTCAGTATGAATTAGACTTCTATATTTTTGGTCATTTTTTTGATGAAATTATCTCATGGATATAAAACTAGAATTAGTAAGAAAAGGATAATAAGAAGTTCCAATAACATAGTTTGCTTGAGGGTGTATTTTATGCTAACTTTATGTCCACCCAAATTGGCATAACACAACATCACCAGGATTCTCTGATTTGGACAGAGTAGATCTAAGGAGAAGGGCTGACAGTTCTCACTTAAGGGCTCAGCACATTTGGCCAGTGCTAATAATGGCTCTGATATGTTATTTGGCGCTTCCAAATCCCAAATAGATGAAGTATTTATTAGATTTTTTTTTAAAAAAATTGTAAATCATACTCAGGAGGCAAACTTTTACATCTCTTCTGCTCTAATGACTCTTTCCTTGTGGCTTAGAATTGTGCTTTACATCCAAGCTCTGCTTTCTAGAGGCAGGATTTTTACGGGACTCATTTGAAATTGGTGGCTGACTCCCTTTGCATGTGACCAAAACAACACTGAGCTGTGACAAATCCCAAAATTCCTCCCAGTTGCAACCTAGTGTTGGGAAACTTATTTTTGGAGTTTGCAGGTATCTTGTAACACCATTCCAAAAGGCCACTGTCGTCCAGCTCAGCTCTGAGAAGTTTTGCAGGAAAGATCCTCTGTTCTCACTCAAGTTGGACATGTGCCCAAAGGTACCCACCACAAGGTGCAGTGGGACAAGGTCTGCTTTCACTAATGCTGACTGCCAGGAAACTCAAGAGGCCTATTAAAATAGAAACAAGTTGAGACAAGTGGTGCAGCCACACAAAATTTTCCTGGCAGGAAAGAAAACGGGTGCACTGGAGCTGTGACAGAAATTTCAGGCTCATGAGGATTCCCCTCACTGTGATGATCCCACTGTAACTCCCTAAATCATCAGGAAGAGTTGCCTTGAGTAAAGGTTTAGCTACAAATTACATTATCCCTCATTCAGTGAGGATGAAAGAAACCCCAAATTACCTCCTTCTGCTCTTTCCTCACTTTCAAAATCCAGTCATTTCAGTGACACATTCAGAAAGCCAGGGTATGGGAATGAGTTTCTGTTTGTCCACCTCCCCATCAGCCTCCAATTTCAGTTATACTTCAGCAATGTTTAAGAGTAGGTCTTGTGATACAGTGGAGTTTTGGAGAAAATAGAAAGGCTGATTTTTTTAATTTTATACGTTTCATTTCATATATGAATACTTTGCAATTATTTGACGACCTGAGGAGCATTCAGAGAAGTGAATGAGAAGAGGGAATTGTCTTTCACAGACAGAGTGAGAAAAGAGACACAAAATAGAGTTGTATTTCAGAGATTTCCATAGTAACAGTAAAAGCAAGTCATTCCTAAGGATTCAGAAATATTCAAAAAAGAGACCTAAGGAAGACAGATCACAGATCTGAGAAAGTGGAAAAGACCCACCTTCTTCTTCCAAAATGCCCTTCAAACATTGGCACATAACAAATACAAAATAAACAAGCAAGCTGTCAACCAGACAGAAATTTGGAGTCAGACACTGATTCTTGCATTGCTGTTGCCTCCTCTCCCTGTTCCTGCCACCAGGTCTGGCAAGACTGGGATGAGAAGCCTGGAGAGGGGTGGAATCCTCCTTGCTGGGAGCTGCAGCTCCCCTTAGGCACTGGGAGCTAAAAGGGCTGTGGGGTCTCCACAGGGCCCCTTCCTGTGGCAGCTCTGGCACCTCTCCTGTGAGTGGGACACAGAAATAGGGCGAAAGTGGAATTGCCCACTTCTTATGTCCTCATTACCCTCTGAGTTCACAGAATCCCAGAATGTGCTGAGCTGGAAGGGACCCACAGGGATCATCCAGTCCAACCCCTGAGCCTGCACAGGTCCATCCCCAAGAGTCACCCCCTGTGCCCCAGAGGATCAGCCAAACCCTCCTGGAGCTCTGGCAGCCTTGGGGCTGTGTCCACTGCCCTGGGGAGCCTGGGCAGTGCCCAACCAGCCTCTGGGGGAAGAACCTTTTGCTGAGATCCAACCTGAACCTGCCCTGACACAGCTCCAGTCAGAGTTGCACAGGTTCAGCTCCTCCAGCTGCAGGGCTGGGGACAGCAGGGACTCCCCAGAGCCCAGAGCTCAGGACAGAGTCCTGCAGCCCTTCCTGAGCAGCCAGGCTGCTCCTACTGGGGGATATCCCAAACTGGAGGTACAAACAGCTGAGGAAAAGGACTGCAACCAGTTACTCAGCACAAGGGAAACCTCCTTCCTTCCCCTCTCCCTTCAGTCTGAAAAGTCACCTTGCAGACTGCAGAGCTTCTGTGCCTGACAACTTGGCAGCCCTGACAAGAGCAGCCTGACTTTGGAGGAGCCTGGAGCTGTGGCAAGCACAGAGTTCCTCTAACGAGTCATGCTTCCCTTCCATGGAGTGCATGTGCTATTTATAGCACATCCCAGATTATGCAAGGATTCCCAGAACACTGCAGACTCCAGCTGAAAATTATATCTGCATAGCCTGGAGTATATCAAGCAATATTTTTAAAATCCCATTGCTAGCAGAATGAGCATCTTGCAGTTACAGGTACTGAAGTGCATATATATATATATATATGGAAAGATTTGGTAAAGTAATGAAGAGAAATTATAGTTAATTTTATTTTTTTTGACAAATAATTTTGATCATTTATATCTTTTTAAAAAACCCCAAACATTAGTTGCATTAAAAAAAAGCCTGAAAGGCCAACATAAATCACTCATTTGATTGAAAAGTGAGATTTTTCTGATGTTTGAGAGCGCATGCATTTTAGAAAATATGAGAGAATGGGAATGATTTGCACAAGAATATCTGAATTCCAATATTTTAATGTCAATGTCCTTTCAAAGTTCTGACAAGTACAGTATCTTGCTATCCATTTAGCCGTGGGATAGGAACTTTCAGTGGAAGTTTGTGTTGCAAATAGTATAAATTTCTTAAACTTTCATGTTGAAAATACCAAATAATAAAGCTGGGACTTAAACTATTTCAGTGACATTTAAAAACTTAGTAATCCACAAGAAAATCATCTTAACAGGGGAGCCACACAGATATAAAAGTAAAACATGTATTTCACTCAACATACCTGTTTTCAGTGCAAATACACTGTAAACAACTATATCTATTTCTTTTCCCAAAGCTTTTATGTCGTGTAAACTTGAAACACCCACGTGCTTTGAAATAGGTCAACTGGCAGAGTTTATTCTGAATTTTCAAATGGACTTATCACTCCTGAAGTGTGAGGCAGGAATTTCTGAAAGTCAGACTCGATAAGAGCCATTGTGAAAATTTGGCTGAGTTTTGTGGGAAACAGAAAAGATTATAATTCTATTACAAAGTTTATTATCACTGAGTCAACACAGGTTTTCACTGAAATGGCAAATACAGACACAGCTTTGGGTCAAGTCTATTCAAAAAAAGAAACAACAATGTCCATTTTCATGCCAGTGCATTCTGTCAAGCTTCACAGTCTTCACTAATTTATAAAATGGATGTAGTGATGGGATGTCCCAGTCTGTTTTAGACAGCAGATTCACTCTAAACTCTGGTTTGCTGGCTAGTTAATCAATCCAAGAACAAATTTCAATTTTTTTTAATTTTACTACACAATTGCCAAGCCCTCTAATGAAGTGAACTTTGTAGTCTAACCATAAAGTACAGCCACAGAAAGTCTGCAAAGTCATCTTTAATAATAGGCTAAATTAGCAATATACCTGGGCTTAACTGTAAAATTTTATGAGGTGTGTTTCATTTGTTACAAAGCAGAGTTTTATACAGCTAGAACTTAAACCCCCACCTTTTGTGCTTGATTTAGAAAGTGGGAGTTAACAGTTTCCTAACAAACTGTTAGTTAACACAGCAATTCAGACCTCTGTACCCACGTATCAGATCCTGCAGTGTTTCAGTCCATTAGAAATATAAAATAAATGGGAAGAGAGCAGAGAAGAAAAGGGGGTGTCTCTACACCCCAGCACAATGTGGAAGGGCTTCTTTGTGGTATTTTTGTTTAGTGACATCACCCACACTTTTTATGTCACTCCAATTTCAATCTCTGACGTGCTGTTTTTCTATCAGCAAACTGTGGAAAGAAGGTGCTGTGAACTCCTCAGCTGTCCATCTAATTATTCCTCATTAATGGGCTGAGTTGCAATGCAAACCTTCCTGTGTAACTTCAGACTCAAAAGGAGCCACATTAGTCCTTTTTAATTACCCGGGAGTTGCTATTTGAGCCCTTTCTTCTGGTCCCCTTTCATTTTTGAATCAAACCTGTTTTGGATCTCACACATTATTTCTCTCCCATCCTCCTCTAGATACTGGAATAGTTCACCCAAGGTGTGAAGTGCCCCATTTTTAGTTATCCAGGACAAAGTTAGCAACGTTACTATTCTTACTGGGCACAGTGTGTAAGATAGATTCCCACACTAGGAGAGTATTTAGGAAGGTCACAAGGATGCCTGGTCCTTATCGAACACATTCCCTGGAAACTTGGCAGGGGTTTTATTTTACAAGAATTCAGGGGCAAATTCATGGTCTTGGTTTTATCCTTATTTAAATTTTCTGGTGTTTGTGCAGAAAGAGATTTGTGTTACCAACCTATAAAAGAAAGTTTGTTGTCAGTAGTATTCACAGTCTAATTTTCTTTGATGAAATTAATTTTGAATTAATTTAATTCACTAATTTTTGAGTCGCTTCACATTTGCACTAGAAGGAGGTTTCATTCACACTACTAAGATTTATTTTAGTCTATTTAATAATTTTGTAAGAAAGAAAAGTTATCTTTTTATATGATTTTAAAGATGATAACATCAAGACAAGCACAGAGTGATACATGCAAATATTTTCAGTGTTTAAAGAGGATTGTATGTAAACCAGAGAAACAGAAGCAATAGAAGGGTGGCTCTAAACGAAAACAGAACCCTGCAGACAGAAAGGACTTGGTCAGAATTCTGTGGGAAAGAGAAAAATTCCCCCCAGACTCTGTTTCTTGTAATTTTTCTGGCATTTTGCTCAGTCTCCATGCTCTATTAAGTGCCTGTGCATGGTAGGTATGATGCCAGAGAGACTGAGGTGGAGCTTGAACACAACCAACGACTGAATATCATTGCAGAGCTCCCAGGCCCTCTGTGTAATCACAGGAGGCTCTTCAAATGCTGCTGCCAAACCAGAGCAAACTGTATGTCCTGTAGTAAATAACTCATCACAATGCAGCCAGTGGAAAAAGATGTGATATGCTGGCTTGTGAGGAAAGCCTTATTTTAGGAAGAGTCTTTATTAGAAAACTTATTAAAAGGAAAAAAACAAGAGCAGGAACAGGGTTAGTTACTACCATCAGCAAAAGATGAATATAGTTACAATAAATGAATCTTGGGCTCAGATCAGTCTGAGAATGCAAGAATGGGTATAAAAATAAGTTGTGAATCTTAGCAAATATTACATTCAACTGTTATCCTGAAAGCAGAATATTTCCATCTAATATGCAATACAAAATATTTGCTGGGACATCATCAGGTGGGTTTTGCCCATTTGTTATGCGCTGAGGCCAACTCAACTTCCTCAGCCCCAGTGAGAAATTTGAAATTGAAGCTGGATAATTTATTAGTTTCAATCCATAGACAAAAGACTAAGGCCTAGATACTGCCTGATACTGTGCAGTTAAGGCCTGAGGGTCAGCAAGGGTCCTTTCCCAGACAGGCAGGAGCACACAGGTCCCAGCAGGGACAGTGCTCAGGAGAATCCCTGGCTGGGCTGCCACCCCACCCTCTGCTCTCCAGGGTTGTGACTCTTCCCCAGCACACAGGGGGCACCTTGGAACTGCAGAACATTCTGGCCCGAAGATGGCATTTGGATAAAACCACACCCCAGAAGTCCAGCAGAGACCTGGACAGATCCGAGGGCTGGGAATCCCCAACCATGGGAAGTTCAACAAGGGGAAGTGCTGGATTCTGCCCCTGGGATGGGGCAACCCCGGTTGGACGGACAGACTGGGAATGAGAGACTGGAGAGCAGAGCTGGGAAAGGGCCCTGGGGGTGCTGGTGGTGCCAGTTGTCCCTGAGTCAGCAGTGCCCTGGCAGCCAGGAGGGACATCCCTGTCCTGGGGCATCAGGGAGGGGATTGTCCCGCTCTGCTCTGCCCTGGGGAGGCCTCACCTCAACATTGGGGCAGTTTGGGGGGACACAATGTAGGGAAGGGATTGAGCCATTGGAGAGTGTCCAAAGGAGGGACACGGAGATGGGGAAGGGCCTTGATTGGAAGGCGTGTGAGGACACTGAGGGCACTTGGTGTGTTCAGCTGGAGCAGAGGAGACTGAGGGGAGACCTCAGTGCAGTTCCAATTGCTGGGCAGGGGCAGAGGAGGGGCAGGGACTGAGCTCTGCTCTGGGGGGACCAGGGACAGCAGCCAGGGAATGGCTGGAGCTGTGTCAGGGCAGGCTCAGGTTGGATCTCAGCAAAAGGTTCTTCCCCCAGAGGCTGGTTGGGCACTGCCCAGGCTGCCCAGGGCAGTGGGCACAGCCCCAAGGCTGCCAGAGCTCCAGGAGGGTTTGGCTGATCCTCTGGGGCACAGGGGGTGACTCCTGGGGATGGGCCTGTGCAGGGCCAGGGGTTGGACTGGATGATCCTTGTGGGTCCCTTCCAGCTCAGCACATCCTGTGATTCTGTGATTCTTTGAAAATAAATTGTCCCGCCTACATGTCAGAATAATTTCTTTTACCCAAGGATGCCCTTTGTCAGAAGTTGGCAGCCCAGAGCATGGCACAGGACAGCCATGCTCAGGGAACTTGCATTTACATCCTGTTTCTGTGACCTTGAACAAGCAATTGGCTTGTCTGTGCCTCAGTTTGCTGCGTGAAAAATATTTGCAGAGGTTCTTGAGGATAAGATTGCAAAGTCCTCACATACAATGGCACTGAGGACCAGAAAAGCGGAGAAACTTTTTTTGGAAACACAGCTTTCTACTTGAACTATCAAAAAAAAAAAAAAAACAACCAACTATATCAGAGTTCAAGTACGGGGGTCAAAAAAGGTTGTGATAAGAGAGAGCCTCCAAACTCTGCTCCTGGGTAATGAACATGTCTTGTGACACTTGCACAGCCCCTGCTGACTGATAAACAGGGCAGCGTCTTGCCCTCCTGCCCTACAGAAGGGGTCACCACACGGAGGGCTCGGAGTTGCTCTGGGAAATGCAGATCTGAGAAGGCTTCAGCAGAGTTCTGTGTTATATAATCATCATTTCTGCTCTCAGACAGAGCTCTCAGACAGCAGCTCCCTGGCTCTCCTCACGTGAGAGTCACAGTGCCCCGTGTGCGGCTCTGCTCCCGCAGCTCCCGGCTCGGGAACCGTCTGCCTTGATCCTGAGTGGTTGTGTCAACGCTCCTGCCAAAAATAACCCCTCCTGATGAATGACATGGATGCTCCACAGGCATACAGGCATCTTTTTATAGCAACCCTTTGATTTCAGATACCAAATGTGTGTTATTTTTGGCACAGAGGCTTGGAGGAACTTTCATGATCTTTAGCTTACATGACTGCTTCTGCACACAGCTCAGGTGCTGTCAGAGCTCTTGTGGCTCTCCTGGAAGATGGGGAATATATTTATCCTTCTGGATGTTTGTATTCACTAGAGGAACAGCTGACCTAGAAAATGGACACCGTACTACCACACAAGGTTTTCCAAATTGTTGCTGGGGTGTTAAGGACTTGTCACTTCAAGAAGTCCTCAGATGTCTGATGGTTTGATACTTAATGTAACTGAAAAGAATAATTTTGAATTGAGTTAACTAGAAGTGAAACGTAACCATGGGATGACTGATGTCAGAGCCACAGAGAATTCTGAGTTGGAAGGGACCCACAAAGGATTTCCTCATTTAATGACCAACAGAGGATATATGTGTATATATGTCAGTAAGAGAACGTGGTACTAAAGGCAGATGCCAAATTCACCCTTCTGGCAAGTTCACTATTTATTCATAGTGCAGATCAAACATGTCCTTATCCAAACAGATATTTTTAAAACAGAATTTACCTCTAGTACAACTCCTCCAGTCCTAAACAGCACTAGAATCTCCTGTGTAGGCAGAGCTCTTGCTATGTTACATCAGTTCAGTACATCTGGGTAACAGAATAGCACCGCTTTGGCAGCACCACCTGGTTTAGTCATTGCTATCAACATTCTGGGGAATTATATCTCTGATATTTACTATTATAGTCAAAACCAAATCTCAAGGAAATGTGTATTGCTACTGAATGTTCTGTAGCTTGAGAAATGCTTGCCAGATTAGACCTAGTTTTCCAAAGTACAGACAGAATCTGGAATGGAATTTAATTTTCCCACCCTTATAAATCCTAATATCACTGGTAAGGCTTTTCAAACAAAGATTATAATTTTTGTGACAGCTGTGTCATTTGCAGCTGACTAAATGATAGTCCACACTAGCAAATCCACATTTCCCTGGGAAATCATAATACCAGGAGACAGGAACAAGCAGACACTCTGGAAGGACAACTTTAAAGGAGAGAAGGGGCTGTGTAAAGTGCTACATCTGGAATACTGCGCCCAGTTTTGGGTGTCCCAAGTCCTGCAGATGGAGGAGGGTGAGGGAATGGGGATTGTTTAGCCTGGAGAAGAGAATGGGAATTTAAGTGTTGTCTTCTGCCTCCTAAAGGTGGGGCTTAGAGAGAAGGCATCCCTGATCTCAAAGGGATGTCACAGGAGCACAAAGATCTGTAGTCACAAGTTGCAACAAGGGAAAGGCTTATGAAAAACAGTCTTTATAACACTAAACCAATCTTTATAACGTGTGTGGTTAAGAAAAGTAACAGATTAACTGAGACCTTTGAAGATCTCCAAGGGTAGAGGCCGTGGATTCAGCTGGCAAGGACCCACAGCACCCTGGAGAGTTAAGGGAGTCCTTTATGATTGGAAGCTGTTGAATGCCCAGCTTGATGACTTCCAACAAATGCTTGAAATTGGGGTAGGAATTATTAGTTTTATGAGGTCTCATTTCAGTTCTGTGAGCCTGAAGGTTTGCTTTCCCCTTGCCCTCAGGCTCAGCAGCTCTACTTCTGGCTCCTGGGGGGGTTTGCTGTCCCTTGGCACCTGCAGTTCACACAGTCCTTGCTCCTGGCACCACACAGAACAGACAGCAGTTACCTTATTCAGGACAGACAAATAGTGGGCAGGTAAAGAAATGCAGTATAAACAAATCCATGGCTCATCATCAGAAAAACTGGAACGGGTCCCCAGCTCCCAATTTAAAAGGCTTTTTTCTTGAAGTTTCTTGCTCATGTTACCTTTCAATATGACTTTACAGCCAATCCAGGCAACAAATGTACAAGGTGGGGGGAAAAAAAAAATCAGTGTTATGGACACTTCACCAATATTTGAAATAATTTTCAAAGTTAATTTCACAAGAAGTCTGTGAATAAGATCTTGCTTCTTTCGTAAATAAATATGGTCCTAAATACCAGTGCATTAAGGCTGCTTAAGGCTGAAAGTAGGACAATTCCAACTTGTCCTATTTAACAGGGTATACTCAAGGTATTCTTCAAGACCACTGAATGAAATTAATTTCACAATTACTTTGAAAGGATTGAAAATCTGACCAGATTAGATTCAAAGCCTGGGCAGCAATTGCTACAGCTGAACACAAAGCTTCATACACCTCCCCATTTCAGCTCTTGGAGATTAAAGTCCACTGGTCATTGAGTAAAAACTCAGTCCTTTAGCCTTTCTCCCCTAGGGCATGCTAATGAATTTATTCATGGATGTTAACTCACCTAGGAAATCGTTCTCTCCCTCTGGACATAATCTCCCTCTCCTTTAGCATTTGACCATTTCAGATGCTGGAAGAAAGGCTGTAACCTCCACCAGAAAGCTTTTCATGTAAACACTAAAACGAGCAAAAGAAAACAAAAGGTTTGGAAGGTTACTCTGCTTTTTAGTTAAGGCAAGTGGGAAAAAATTGTCTTTAATTTCTAAAAGCTGATATACAGTGTATATGCATATATCTGTATATCCCTATGCTTTAGCAGAATTCTTTACCTTTTTCAGGTCTCCACAGCCCAGACTGGCTCCAGGGAACAGCCTATAGAAGACCATGTAACTTGTTGTGCTGTATCTGCCAGAACTGCTTTATTTGGGAAAACAACAGAAAACAGAGTGAACCAAAATTCGTAGAGTCATAACTTACACTGTCAAATGGAGCAGAGGCATCAGAAAAATATATTGTAATACAATGAGCTGGTTTGGGTAGGAGAAAGTTCCCTTCCTTTACCTCAGAAATTCAGCAGTGATTTTTAATTCTGACATTTGTCAGAGAACATACTAAAATACTGCTAAGAAACAAAACTTAAGAGATGCAGACATTATCAGGGAGGAGTTGTATTGTCATACATCAGCTTTCTCTGATTTTTATTAATGTTATAAAATCAGAAGGTTAGAAAATTAAAATGGAAGAAACCTGTTTTGTGAACTTTTCTGGGGCAGAGTGTCTTTACTGAGGAGACATAAGGCTTGTTTACAGCATGGCCAACAAGCCAGGGCAAGGAAATACCACTTATTATCTATTTTACACAACCTCCTGTGTGCAAACACCTTCGAAAGAAAAGCAGCCCACGTGTTCTGAGCTGAAGGGATGCCCTCCCCTTCTAATGAAAGGTGGGTCAAACCTCCTTCAGCAGGCTGGGCCCAGAAGCAGGTGAAGCAGTCACAGCAACACAGCCTGGCCAGAGAAACATTGCACCCTGAGAGCCACTGGGTGCCTTTGGACCCAAAGCTGTGCCCTCCTCAGAGCCACAGCCCTGCCCTACACTGCATGTGTTGCTCAGAGGATGGCACTGCATCCCACTGCACAGCACAGAGAGCTCCTGCAAACCAGCCAGCACACAATTCACAGCACTCATGTGCACTAATTCACTGGATAAACAACCTCTGGTTCAGACCACAGCTCATCTTACCACTGACTGCTCATCTTACACACTCCCTTCAAAGTCTGATACATTATAAATACCCAAGCACATTACACTTGTGTGACCCCAATGGAACCAGAATTTATCCAGACTGATGTCCAAACAACAGGTCAAAACCTTGATTCTTTTCTTTTTCTGCTGGCTTGGTTGTCTGTTTTTATCTGGAAACACTATTATATATCTTATTTTATGATTACATTACTCAGAGCAATGAGCAATAAGCATTTGTGGAGCAATGCACACAACCTACAGTTGACAGCAGATTGGCAAGCAGAGGGAAATAATTTGGAATTCTCTTCATTTCAGCATGAAATAATTCCAAAAAAAGGTGAAGACCATTATGCAAGCTACAGACAACTCATAATTAATGTCTGAAATACTCCTGTAATTTAGCCTTTAGAGGGCAAGAATCAAAACAAAGCTATCAATTAAAGATCAAAAAGCAATGCCAGACTGTTGTTTGTACATTTATGTGTTATCAGTTTATTTCCAAGATTTTTGAAAAAACTTGGTGTCAGATGTGAGTACCATTGTACCACACAAATTGTGAGATGTTCAGGGAGGCTTTTGTCACCCCCAGTTTGATGTGCTGGGGAAAGGAAGACTCTGCTGAAGTCACATCCAGCATTGAGACAAATGATCCCCAGTCCCAGCATTTACACCTGATGGAGGCAGACATTGGTGTCAGAACATTTGGAAGTGGGAGGCACATTGTGCTCACTGGGTGGGTCACCAGAACTGAGTAATTCTATTTGTCTGTGCCATGTGCCCCAGCTCTCAGACAGAGCTGAGTTCCCAGCTGACAGAAATGTCTCTTCACCTTTTCTCAGCTCCCAGAGGAAGAACACTCCCTTTCCAGAAACACACATAAATAGACTGGTTTGTACCCAGCAAGGTTTGCCAGCTCTGCAGCAGCAGCAAAGCAAGGTCTTCTCTTACAGCACCATGTTGCTGTGGTGTAACATAAAGGCATATTTATGAAGAATCACAGCCAGAATTTGCCTGCTAAAGAACAAGCATTCCAATTACTTGTACACATGGAAATGGGGAATTAAAGAGGCTGATCCAGCAGACACAGCAGTGTTGGGACTGGAGGTTCCAGCAGGTCTCAGCAGATGTGAATGCAGTGTAGGTTGGCAAATTTCTAAACACACAGGATAAGAATCTGAGTCACAGGAAATGACATAGTTTGAAGTATTTCCCTAGTTAGAACTATAAAAGCCTAAAGAATCCGCACTAAAAAGCAGATACACTGGAAACACATTCTTGGTACAAGGTTAAGGGGTTAAGGTTCCTTCCTTGTTTTCCCTTGCTGGAAATCAAGAGCAGTCCTGGAGGTGAAGCCCTGTCTACTCACAGCAAAGGGTAAAAAATCTGAACAATTTACCTTTTACACAGATTAGTGGGATGGGGGAGACCTCCAGGCCTTAGGCTGCCAGCCCATTACCTGTGAGGTGAATGCTCTTCCCCCCTGCCCCCCGCACGTGGCCCTGCGACCCCGCAAGGAGCACACAGAGCACCAGGGAGGGACGGACGAAAGAGGAAGTTTATTGTGGGGTAGGGGTTTATAAGGCTTTCAGGAGGGTCAAAAGGGGACCAATCACAAGTTCAGGGTCACACAGAAAAAACCATCAGGTAAGGGGTCAACAGCCAGTAGGAAGGGGTTAACAAAGGACCAATGGGAAACACCTCAGGACACCTTCCCAGGACACTCTGTATGGGAGACAATAGCTTCACAGGGGGTGTTGGGAAGAGGGAGATAGTGACTCTGCAAAAAGGTAAAAAGCCATTTTATAACCTGTTTAAACCACCTTAAAAACTTCGGTTTCTATAACATTTGAACTGTTTTCATTTTCTTCACTAGTCCATCTCTGACAGGACTTCTTCCATCCTGCATATGGCAAATCCATTGCCACAACCTTTCCTTGAAGACAAGCATCTCTGAACATCTGAACACAATTCCTCTGCTCCCCTTACCTCCACATTTAACAGCAGATTTACTGCCCGTTTTCTGAGAGCTGGGATATTTTTCCTGCAGAGCAGGCAGTTCCCAGCCTTTCAACCAACCTGCCCACGTGCAGTGAGCTGGGAGGTAAAGGAACCTGTTTGCTTCCTGAAGCAAAAATCCAGGATACCTTTGTTCCTTTGATTAACACAGAGAGTTTAGACATTCTCCCCACAATTAACACAGGTCCTACTGGTATTTAGTTCAGCTCTTCCATTTCCACCATATACTTGGAAAAAAAATTGTAAAGAGATTTATGAGGAGCCACCTTTTGCCCAAGTGGAAGTGTCAGGAAGAATACACTCCTGCTCCTTGTTGAGATGTAGGCTGCCAGCCTGTGAAATGCAGAACTGACACAAAAAGTTACCCAAAATTGAGAAATGATTTCATTTAGATTTTAGTGAAATGAGGTACCTAGTTTGCTTTTATGTGCAGTCACACGACTAAAACAGAATTTTTCTAGTTCTAGTTGGACCTGTTACTTGAGCATTCTGGCCAAATTTTGAAAGCTAATTACATTGGAACAGCTACTACTTCTGCTCTTTTTCTATCCCAGTGCTTTGGCTCCAGCCTGACTCTGTTCTTGCAGTGGGGACACAGTGGCCCAAGGGGACACAGCTGAATGTTGCTTCTGTAACTTGTTTTTCACCACCTGAGCAAACAGCCTGTGTGTTTTCATACCTCCAGTCCCAACACTGCTGCCTCTGGTGGATCAGTCTCTAATTCCCCATTTCCATGTGTTCAAGTAATTGGAATGTCTCTTCGTTAACAGGCAAATTCTGGCTGTGGTAATTCCTAAATGTACCTTTATATTGCAAGACAACAATATGGTGCTGTAATATAAGACTTTGCTGTTGCTGTAGAGCTGGAAAATCTTGCTGTGCATAAAATGACCCTGGAACCAGAATCTCATTTGGACATAATCCATAAACCAGTTATCAGCCACCCTAAAGGTTGGTATGATAAGTGCTGTTTCATATTTTATGCTTTTTATGCTATTTGATGCTTTAAAAACTCTTTGGGAAGCCTGGTTAATAGTTTCAGCAGAGTACTGAAGCACTACTATTTTTATACTCAAGAGGAGATGATTTTAGAATATCCATAGTTAAAAAAACCCACCACAAAACACTTCAGTCTTCAAGGCAGTCTTAGTGTTTTTCAAAAATATGGGGAGAGTTCACTGTGAAATTAGCTTCAAAAAATAGACAGTAGGAGCCAAAGAGTTTATTCAAGTCTCCCTCGCTCTGAGAGGGACGGGTGCCCTTCTGTAAAATGGCTTGGAGACTTGAGCAGGATTTCAGACATTTATGGTAGCACAGCATTTGTTTCTTCTCTTCAAAAGGTGAAGTCAGTGCAAAGATGGGTAACAGGAAATTCTCACTGAAATGGAAGCTCAGCTCTGATACCATCCAGGCATTTTCAGCCACAATTTTGAAAACATATGCAAGAAAAACTATATGAAAGTTGCTCACTGACAGACAGATTGTCTGAATGGACAGAACTTTACCAGGTACTTTTGCGTACAAAGAGTCCCCCCCACACTCCCAGAACATGGAAGTACTCGGCCACAGCTACAGCAAAGGAAAATCCCAAGTGACAGAGATGAACAGCCATCAGCAAAAGAGTGTCAAAAATCATGTCATTGCTGCTCTTCCCAGAGAGACAGACAAGTGAGCCCAAAGAGCAGCCACAGCTCATTCCCTCTGCTCCCAGGAAAACAGAGGCAGCTCTGGATGCCACACAAGAGCCCTCACTGGCACCTGAGTCCGTATTCGTGTCCTTGGCTGAGATCACGGCCCTGTTCCTCTGGCAGTGCCAAAGCAGCCAGTGCTCAGGCAGAACAAGCAGTAACTTGACAGCTGTGTATTAACACGAGTTCATATACACCCAGTTGTGCTTTGAACTCAAAACATGCCTCTTATGTTCCATTTGTTCCTTTTCTCTCTTTTTTGTGGACAACTGTTGCCTTGAAACTCAGTTTGGAGTTAAATATAACAAGACAAAACCTGTCATAGAATCAGTGTTCAAAATCTTGGTCAAAGGCAGGATTAATACATCCTATCACTTGCCATTTCCAATACCTTGTAAAAGATAAAATTCTCTCATTAATCCCGTTGTGCTCCCTCTAAGGAGGTGAAACACTAGACAGAACACAGAAATAAAGCAGTTGATCAGTGGTATCTGATACTGGAGGATCAGAGCAAGGCTATGAGAGCATCTGAAAAAGTACAAATTTAAACTGGAGATCTTCACATCCTGTATCTCCCACCCAGACACAAACAAAAAAGCAGTTCTTTTTGACCAGTCTAAAGTGTGGTAGAAAACAGTCATGTTTCATTCAAGGCTGCAGTTACTCTCTAATTTTGTCTTTAAACCATTCACAGTCCTCAAAGCCTCAGAGCAAATTGTGGCAAAAGAGAGCATTTTTCTCCCAATTCAAAGAAATACAACTATATATATATATACTATATGTACTTTTATATACATATATATAAAAGATATATAAATATATTTTTATCGTTTTATTTATTAAATATCTGTTTAGCTATATAAATATACTTTTAGCTACCTTTTAACTGATATGATACTTCTTTCCCAACCTCCTAATACTTCAATTTTGACATCAATTACTAGTTCAGAAGACAATAATGAAAAATGAAACATCTCATATCAATCAGTTGTATTTATATTAAACAATTAGTGCATAGAAAATTGTTGTAAATGCAAATAAAGATAAAATTACGTAGGCTACCTTTTCACAGTTATTGTTAAAGTAGTGGGAACTCTGCAAAGTTGGAAAATGCCATATTTCAGTCAGACTCCAGTAAAAGGAAGAGAACACTTTGAAGAGCCTCAGTAGTATTTTGGATGTTCAGAAGCCTTCCTTCAGCTGGTTTCTGCTCACATAAACAGAGCTTTAGTTGGTCATATCTTCTGAACATAACTCAGGGAGAAGTTTTGCTCCCAGTTTTGTGGGAATTTTGCCTCCTCGCTGAATGAACTCTCTCCTTACAAAACCTGAATGATAGTCAAAGGAAAGAAATAACAAGTCCTGGAGAGTAAAAAGAAACACATGAAGTAGAAATAGAGTTGTCATCAAAACGGCAAAAAAAACACATTATGAAAATCCAGTGTCCAAATTGATACAAGGATTCAATGCCAGAAGTGGAAACTTCAGGGAGAACCTGTCAAAGGTGACAGAAATAAAACTTCCACACCAACCACGATACCACAGCCCATCAGCCCTTACCTGATACAGGTGGATTTTCTCAGCCAGCTGAAGTTTTCCATGTTCCAGAGCGAGATGTTGCACCAGTCACACTCAGTGTTACACTGGTTTTACATCCGAAAGGGGATGCCAGAACCAACAGGCCCATCAAAGAATCATTTGGCTTAAAGACTGCTCCATTCTCTAGAAGTTTCTGGTTAGCATCTGTTTGAGCTTGACTCTATGGCTTTGAGACAGAAACAGGTCTTAAAGACAGTCTGAAACCTTCTCACAGATCTCCTTTTACTCACAAATACTCCAGTTTGAGCGTCATGTTTTCACCCACTCCCCACACATTTTGCAGCTAAGGAGGAACAGTGATTTCTGGCAATCATTTCATAAAAACAGGGAAAGCTTTGTGTCCCCATGGCCAGGACAGATCTGTTCTCAGATACTTACAGTGTCATTGGCACAAACTCCATCAGCTCAGAACACCCAAAGCTGTGACAGGCTCTGAATAGGCATGTCCAGTAAGGGACAACTAACACTTACTGCTACCAAAGGCTGTCTGAAAGCTTAACAAATATTTGGGGCCGAATTATTGGAATAATAAATGTTACATGTCAGATCTGCTTTCCTCCTTATTTTCTTTTAATTATTATTACGAGCAAAATTATCCCCAAATGAGTGAGTTTCTTTAATCCTGAGATGCCAAAGAACATGCACAAGCTGGTGCTGGTTGTCAGTCCAGCTCTCCCAACTCCAGATAAATCCCTGGAATTCCCAGGAAAATTAGGAAAATGTGCACTAACACTAAAAAAACCCCAAACCCCAAATCATGCCATGACCACTAACACAAGTCAGCCTCTGGTTAGTGGGGTTAGTGAGGTTTGAAAAGGACAAGCTTTCAACAAGGAATGATCCAAAAATCAGCCCCTTTCCAATCCAGTTCTGGCACAGGTATCGAGTTTCTTCCCAAGCTGAGATGAAACAACCGTGGTCTGAAGGACTCATGGCCCTGTATTGTCAGGATTCCATCTCAGTTGGGCTGCTCAAGTCACAGACAGTGAAACTTTAAAAATTAATACCTTGGTTTTATCTAAGCTGCTCCTGAATGAGCCATTTAACTCTAGAAAGTGCAGATGGAAGTTCTGAGTTGCCTTTACATAGAAAATTGAGGGGTTTCATGCCTTCCATGAGGGAGAGGGGGAAATAATGGCAGTTTATTTCCCTGAAATATTTTGTTGATTATCTCCAAACATTCCAATTTTTACCCTGTGAAAATCCTGTGAAATGTGTGCCTCTGAACGTTTCAGTTTAGTTAAACCAACAGAAAATTATTGTACTTCTCATTTTAAAATGAAAATTAGAGTTCTATGTGCTACTGAAAAGGCTGTGAGTGCTTTAAAACTTTGTTTTTAAAAGAAAAACCTTTTCAAAAAATAAAAATTACCGCATTATATCACTTCAGATAGAGATTGCCCTAATGCTGTAACTTGGCACATTACAGATTTTACAGACAAGTGATAAATCTCCCAAATAGACATCAATAATAGAAATAATTGCACAGTCTTTATAAAGCAATCTGAACAATTATACTGCAATATAAAAGTCTATTTCCCCTCTAACCAGGAATGAATCAGATGCCCATTAATGAATAAAGATCATGAATCATCATCTTTAAAAGATTTAAGGCTATGAAATGTAACAGCTTCTTAAAATTGGCTCCTTGGTGTGTCTGGGAGATGGGTAAGGACCAGCTGGAGTTTGGGCTGACCTGGAGTTAAGCTGGGCTGTGCCACAGCCTGGCCCAGGTTTGAAATGGGGCAGGGTCCCATCCTTCCTGGGGCACATGGGGAAAGGCCCCTGCTCTCCCCTGGGCCACTAAACTTCAGAGCCCTGACCAAGGCAGAGGGGTTCCTGCAGCACCACAGTCGTGAGCAGCTGCTGATTTTCTGGGAAACAATTCCCTCATCCATCAGCATCCAATTAATGTGCTGTGAGTCAGATGGGCACATCCTATATTGGCTGCTGGTGACTAATGAGGCAGGTCAGCATTGATAAATGGAGCTAATTAGTGAAGTAATGAGGATTGGCAACTTTGATTAGAGGCAGCCAGTCTCAGGAGATATATATATATATATATATATATATATATATATATATATGTAACAGTATATATGTATATACATGTAACAGTCTGTATGTTTTAAAGATGTATATTTAAGCCACTAAAATTAGAAGGCAAGATAGACCATGAAGACTTTCCTATTAAATAACCCAAATTTATTTTTCTTACTAATGTTTTGTACTTTAGGATTATCTTACTTCCTTTCCTCACTCATTTTGCTGAGACTTGTCCTCATGTATCTGGTGGTTATGCCTCCCCAAAAAATTAGGCAATACATTATTTTTAACCTCCTGCTTTCATAAGCATTGTATATGATGTAAATCAACACATGCTTTGCAAGAGGCAGCACAAGGTTTCCAAATCCACAGAGACCAAAGGCAAAAGATAAGTATGCAAGGAACACTCCAGCAATTTTGAGAAGAGCATAGAAAATTTATTTTCCAGGTCACTGCATGATTTTCTACTACTTTGTTTTCCTTAATCACTCCTGGCTTACACTACCTCTAATGTAATTAAGATCACTAATTTAATCTAAAATTAAATAAATTTTTAAAAGTCACTTTGAGCTTTCAGCTTGGCTCCCACATGCACAGCAAGTCAGCTGAGTGTCAGTGGTGGGTTTGAACTGTGCAGGAGGTTTTTGCTACAGTCTCCAAGTCCTCTGAGCTTCACAAACACTAAAAAATCTGCTTAGAAAGACTTCACACTTGCTTGGTTTAGAGAGGATGGTGGAGTTTTTTCATGGAGGTTGGGGTTATTTTTTTTTTTTTTAGTTTTTGGAGAAGGGACAGAAACTTGTAACATGGCACAATTCAAAGGAGGATGCAGTGAGCCTTAGCTTTCCTTCTTCTGACTTCTTAACACACCAGTTACTATTTTAATAACTCTAATTCTGCCTCAAAATGCTTAGTAAAATATATCTACACAGCTACATCAGAAATTTCCTGTTTTAGCAAAGTGAAAGACAGATTTCTAAAATAAGTGTCAAAAAACACAGGAGGAAAGACAGACATCCCTTTGAAGTTCTGTGTGTTAACAATAGAAACGACAAACACAAGAAAAAAGGTAGGTGGGATTGATGCACTCATTCTTCTTGCCATTTGAATTGAGATAAAACAGAATAAGAATATGACTTCTCGATTATTTATTTTTTTCCCTTAATGGCTGTTCTTGCTTACTGGAAAATAAAAGGTCTTCTTAGGATTATCTATCAGTTATACAGAACCCCTTGCAGGGATTTCAGGTAATCTCAGGTCCTTCCCGTGTCCTTCCCATCACGTTTGTGTAAGTGAATCTACAAGAACTAAATCCAACAATCACCCTGACAGACCAATAGACATGTGAAAAAGTTGGGAAAATTAACCCCCTGTCTTGCCATCATCCCTGCTTCTGTTCTTAATGCACTGCTGTGAGCACAGCAAAGTCTTCTCGATCTTCCAGACCCAAATGTTAGATGCTTAATTTTAAAAAAAAGTTTTGTAGCCAACAAAAAAATTTTTGAAGCTAAATGTATCTGTTTAAATAGTCCTCTCCAAAGATCGAATTCTTGGTAGAAGTGGGTTAATTTTGGAGTTCTGGATGTGAACAAGAAAAACACTTGATGTCAAAGACATTTCATTATTCCAGGACTTCCACGAGGCTGGTCTGAGCCATGAGGCTGAGTGTGAGCTGTGCAGGGGCAGGACACTGCCAGGGCTCACAGCTTTTATTGCCTCAAAGATGGTCTGACCTCAGCAAACTTTCTCACATCACTGCTTTCCCTTTCTACCCTTTGTTCCCTTTTTTTTTTTTTTTTTTTTTTTACATTCACAATATATGTACTTTCTTGTATGTTGTGTATGAGGAAAGGCTGGGAGAGTTGGGATTGTTCAGCCTGGAGAAGAGAAGCTTTGGGGTGACCTGGTTGTGGCCTTGCAGGGCCTGAAGGGGCTCCAGGAAAGATGGAGAGAGACTATTGACAAGGGCTGGAGTGACAGGACAGGGGGAATGGCTTCCCACGGGCAGAGGGCAGGGTTAGGTGGGATATTGGGAAGGAATTCTTGTCTGTGAGGCTGGTGAAGACCTGGCCCAGGTTGCCCAGAGAAGCTGTGGCTGCCCCTTCCCTGGAAGTGTCCAAGGCCAGGTTGGACAGGGCTTGGAGCAACCTGGGCTGGTGGAAGGTGTCCCTGCCCATGGCAGGGGGTGGAATGAGATGAGCTTTAAGGTCTGTTCCAACCCAGGCCATGCCCTGATCCTATGACAATGTAATCCTTAAATAGCAAATGTAGATACCCTAGAAGAGTGGTCCCCACTCCTCCTCAGTCCCTTCCTGGGTCTCAGGATCGCAGGGAGTTCACCCTGCACTGTGTGCTTTGTTCCTCAGTAAGAAAAGAGGAGCAAAGGCATTAGTTGGGGTGTTATTTCATTATAATAAACTGACTTGGTTTGGCACTGTCACAGGTTTGAATCCTTCCTCCCACCCGGGGTTGCTGCAGGTTTCCCCCCCCACACATCTGGGGAATTGGGACTTTGTTTTGCTTCTTCAGATTTTGTTAATAAAAAGCTATTCTTTTCCACACTTCCACCTGAAGTTTCTTAATTTCTAAATTGTAATCTCATTAAACTAAGACAGGCACCAAGACATGTTTGAAACTTACTGGGAAGGGAAGAATTAGAGCAAAGCCTTCCTGCACGTCCCAAGCCCAGGGTTCCAGTTCTGTGCCCACAGTTATCTGGGGTGTTCCCAGAGGACATATTTCTGGGCTGATGCAGTAAGTCTTTAGTCTTGCATGAGGCTGGAGACAGTTTAGAGGATTCATGCATTTTCCATTAGTAATCCTACTTGAGATAGTGAAATAGAGTCACATATCCATAAATTTACTTCACCACTTCAGCACCAGGTGTTGATAGAGGAGACATATCTGCCTCTTACATATGAGGAAGACTGGCAGAGGTTAAGAAAACTTTAAATTTATGCAGGCCTCACCTGAAGAAAGCTCAGAATAGCAGAAGATACCAAGAGTCATTTGTTTATCTCACTGTATACACTTCATTTGTTTTCCTTTATATTAACTACCCACATCTTTTCTCCTTTCTCTCCCTCCAATGTACACTGCCTTCGTTCTCTTTTTCCAGATGGTTTCTATCATCCTTCACATTAATACAAAAATTGCCCATGTGTTGTTTAAAGGTTTAGGACCAATTAGGGAAGTCTTTGCTTTCATTTCATCAGCTCAAAATTTCTGTATATCTGATCACACTGTTCCAGCTGAGACCCTAACGAGCTAGAATTTCTCATTTTGGTGGCTCCTAAATTCTATTTATAGAGCCTTTTCCAACAATGAATTCATCTGTTCAGAAAACAAGGTCTGACTGTGCTCAAAAATAACTTATAATGAGCCATGTCAGCAAATACTAGATAAAGGTAGTGCTGAAAGAGGGAAATGAATACTTCAAGCTCATTTATGATTTATGAGTTCAGGGTTGAAATGGAAGTGGCACATAATAATGAACAATGGAAATACCTCTTGTTTGGAGAGTGCACATGAATAGAACTTGGGGCTTGAATAGTTTATTAATAGGTTATTGATCCAACCTATTTCTGTACAAAAAAAAAAAGCAAAGTTCAAAAACTGGTCAGCAATAACCAAAAATATCCTCTCTCAGCCAATAGCTAAAATAGTCCTACACAGATATGAAAATATAGATTTGTAACTATCAGAGTCACAGGGATCTCCCATCTAAAACCAAATTGTTTAGAATGGGCAATCCAGGGGGTCACACTTCTACTCCTCCCAAGTTTTCCAAGGAGAGGTCACTCGGCTCTGACCAAGTCCAGGATGCTGTGGCAGTGAAATCTCTTTTGAACTCAAGGGAGAGTACAACAGGGCATTTTCTACTCCAGGCCAGGGAACCAAAAATCTTGTGATTTTTTTTTGAAGGGGGCATTTACTTTGTTTCTACTCTGCTGGTAGGACAGTCCCACTGAGCAGTGCAACACCTGCATCATTGATGTGTTTTGTTTTAATTCAACACCACCTTGAAAAATCAGAGCAGCCTTTGATATGTCCCTAAGGAACACACCTCTAGTCCATGGGAAAACTCTTAAAGCAGCTAAATCTTCACCTAGTCAAGTACAGAAAACCTCCATAGATAAAAATCAAAGTTTAAATGGATGCACATTATACCTCTCCTTTTTCTTCACGGAGCATAAAAATCACACTGTCATATCACAGAAATGCTTTTAAACAGGAAGATCCTTGTGCTCATGACAAGGTATCAGCTTGCCTACATTTCTGGCTCTTTTGTAGCTACACATATATATTATATATATATATATAAGATATACAGCTGCATAAATCAGTTGGTCTGGTGAATAGTCCAACCTGTTTCAAATGTATTCAGTCATTTTGTTATATTTTTATCTAGATGTGTAGGTTCCTGCAACAATTGACAGTTTTTACAAAACATATTTGCAGAACACAACTTGATGAGAGCTGTTTGATTTCAGCTATTTGCTGGTTTTTAATAAAGAGGTACCACCTGGGCACTTTGAAATAAGAACATAAAATAAGAACAGGTTCACCTGTTGCTACATTTACTGGGTTGAATTCTTCCTCTTGCTGTAATTAACATCAGAACTTGCTAATTTCTTAAAAAATGGGTTAAAAAGTAATACAAAATTCTGACACTAAGCTGAAGAAAAAGGATCAGTTACATCCATAACCGGAAAGTTTTTGAACTCTCTCAGCAACAGAAGTTTCCTGGGAGATTGTTTTCATCAGCAGGATGAATAAAAGATGAGCTGGCAGGTGAATCAGGTAGAAATATTTATTACTAGAATGACACTAGAATGCCTCTAAAAGCCTGCCTGGGAAAAATTAAAAAAAAAAAAAAAAAGGAAAAAGCCATTTAAAAATTAACTTGCACTCCAGAACAGGAAATGAAGATAACCAAGTACACTGACTTTTGGAAAACCACATAGAAATTGGAATCAAAATGAAATTGAAGCCCAAATTGAAGGCCCTTTTCCTTTCTGTAACATGGCCACAGAAGGGCAGCAACGTGTTCCTGTGGAACAACACATTGTTCCTGTGGTTTTACAGAGAGTTCTACACTGTAATGTCACCAGAGAAACTCAGATTATTGACTGCTGCCATCTTCTACTGCAGCCAAAGACTTCAAAGACACAGGGCTTGCTATAAACAGTCATAATAAAAATAAATCAATAATGTTTCCAGCAGTGTAAGGATTTTACTGTTTGCTGTTATCATAGTTTACAAAATACAGCAATCATCTCTTATTCATCGACTGAGCTCTGCAAATGAAAGCTCTTAGGAAGGTTCCCCTGGGGGTTCACGGGGGATATCACAGCAAAGCAAACCCCTGGCAAACAGTAAGGCTCTGAATGCATGGCAAAATCAGAATTAGGGAGGGATGCACTGCTTTATTTGTTTTACATATGCCTGCAAACAGTAAGAGAAAACTATTGTGTTTTGTTAAAAATCAGGTGATGCAACAGGAGCCCCAACGCTGAAGATTTTAATCACGGCCTTGTTTCTCTGAAAATCCAGCCAAAGGACTAGATTTCACTTTCAATAGTGAGAGCACAGAACAGTTCTGATTAGCAAGTACATCAGATGAGTTTGAGCTCAGAACCTGACCCGAGGCCATGTGTGGAGCAAGTCCGTGCGGGACCAGCTCTGTAACCCAAACACCACAGCTTTGCCCTGCCCCACTACTGCCCATCACCTTCATCTTTCAGTTGAGTCACCAGTATTTTATTTGATTTTATTTTTCATGATAAGTGGGTGGAAACAGAGACTCAAACAAATCCCAGGCTGAAGCTGGGATTACACAGAAGACAAAGTTGGTCTATGAAGAGGATCTGTGACAATAAAGAGGACAAGGTGATTACTCTACCCCCCAGCACTCCAGACTGGTGTTTCTTGCTGTGCTTTACCACCTTGCTTTACCACCACAGGTTTTCTGTGGGATTGTGGGATCACCCACATTGGCACCTGCCTGAAAGCACGTCCTGGCACACTTTAGAATTCCCTCACCTGCTGTGTGTGGAACAAAGTCACATCCCCCTTCCCATATTGCTCTAAAAATGCAACGTGGCCCCTTTTTCTTGAAGCACTTGCCCAGAACAATCAACAGAAAATGAAACACCGTGGAATAATGGGAAGAGGAAGTGGGGGGTGTGGAAAAAGCAACAGCAAGAATATGTAAGAGATGTAAGTTTTGATACACTGCAGTGCAGGCAACTATGTCCACAAAAAAGAGACCTGCAGATTAAAGAAAGGGAAAAAAAAGGGGGGGGGAGGGGGAGGGAAACCAAAAACCTCTACCACCAAACAAACCAAAGACTGATTTATTTCTTACATCCTTGTCTTATTAAAGAGTGCCATCTGACAACAAGGTTGAAGCAAGATCTCTGTGAACACCAGACCAACAGTTTATCCCCCCCTCCTGCCAGCAGCAAGGTCCTCCAGGAACATTCCAGTGTCATTTCCAGGTTGGAAGTTTGTCCAAATTAAAACATTTGAACCCAAGCCATAGGGTGGCCATGGGGCTGCTGTGGCACCTGCAGCCTGAGCTGTACAACAACAGCAGGAGCCAGACACTGAGGTTATGGCTGAGCAAAGATCTCCTCAGCTTTGGAAGCATCTTTTCTTCTTGTGCAACTCAGGACTCCTCAGAAAACAGAGGGAGGTGCCTCCTGGTTCACTTGCATGTCCTTGTACCCAGCAGTGCCAGGACGAGGAGAGGGTTTTCCACAAAGCTTAACCACTTGGGCTACTTGGGCCACTGAAACTTGCTTTTGAAAAAGAATTAAAGTTAATCAAACTCTTGCTCTGATTGCCCAGTTAATAAGCTGGAAGTACTAATAAATCACATGGAGTTTTTAAGATGTGTGTAGGTGATTGGAGGTGGGTTTTCTCCATTTTTCAACAGCACCTGAAACTTATGTTATGAACATGGGCATAAGAGTGAGAGAGGCTGGTCATAACACGGCAACCCTTTTGCAAAACTCAGGTGACATCATCTGGCCAAGCCCGGTCCTGCAGGTACAGATTCCAAGATTATCCGGTAACGTGCTGAAATGGAAATTCTGTTTGTTGAGAAAAACGCCACAGAGCTGTGGAGAATGAAGGAGTGATGTAAGAGCCACCTCAAAGCAGCGAAGTCTGAGTCAGAGAGGACAAAAGAGAAAAGAGCACATGAAAGGCTCCCCCGCGGGAGCTCAGAGCCCCCGAGCTGAGAGCAGGGGGCTGGTCTCCAAGGCACTGCAGGCAGGAAGAACTGTTTCCGCAGGAGGAATTATTTCCACAGGAAGAACTATTTCCGCAGGCAGCACCTTTGGGCTGATCTGAGAGAAGTACAAAGTCAGCCTGAACTGATCAACCCACTCTAGAACAAGTTCCTGTAGGATTGGCTCCAGGGTTCCAGCAGGGAGGCATGAGCAGTGTGCTTTGTGACCCACTTACCTGCTGCCTGGAGCCCCAGGGCCCTTTCAAGCATTGCACATCGACATTTCCCCTTCTGCCCTTGTTTTCATTTCAAAAAGCTCACCAGAGGGAAAACCAGACTGTTTTTCTCTTTCAGAAAAGTGCCCAGTTAAGTTTGCTTAACCCAAACAGAAACTATAATTATGCTCCCTTTCCACAATTCTTGGCTTCCAGTCATTATTCCTTCAAGTAAAGAGCTTCAGGCAAAGCATCCCGAGAGTCTGAGAGCAGGGCCCAGAGAAGCCAAGCTCAGGCAGACATGTCTGCTGAGGCCAAGCTCAGGCCCCTTGTCAGTGTGGGCCATAAAGTCCCTGAGCACCTAACACAGAAATAAGACTCTTACCTGACTGATAAGTGAGAGAGATCCAACAGGAACAGTTGGAACCAATTCTTCAGGATAAATACAAAGATCTAGTAAAACATCGAGTGTTTTATTTGATAGGAACACTCCTTTGAAGGTTAATCTATCACAGACACAAAGAAAGAAACGTTTTTCTCTATGTCACACCATGTTTTGTATCCCTGAGAGAAACATACTCCTTGGATTCTTACTTTTGTATTTCTACTGAAGCATTAAACCTGTGGTAGTGAAGAGCACACACCACCAGAGTGACCAACTGACACCTGACAAAACCACAGCTCTGCCTTCAGTTCTCACTTCAACTACAGCTCTGAACAGAGAACCTCTGTTCAACAATAACAAAAAACTCTTCATCAAAGTTTAGACAAGTATCTTCTTTTGGAAGAAAAAAAAATATCTGTCCCAAATAATTTTCTTTTCTCTTTACCCCTCCCCCCTCAACAAGATATATACTTGGAATTAATGGAAATAAAGTTAAGCCTCAAAGACTGAGTACATGAATACTTGCCTTGCTACTGGTCTCTTGTAATTTAAGGATTAATGTTTCTGCAGATGTTGTATTTGTAGGGGTTTTTTTGCAGTGTTTTAATACAATGACAACATTTTGACTGTTACAATGATGTTTTAGCTGCTGCTGAACACATATGTACATGTCAGCCTATTGAAGTTACAATATCTTTCTGTAATTGTCAGATGAACTAAAGCACAATTTGGGTGTTTTGGCCAGTGAGCTCGCGCCCCTTCTCCTGACTGGATAATGTGGTGGAACCTCAGTAGCATCAAGATGTCCTTACTTTCATGTAGTAACAATTATTTCCATTGTGGGAAACCCACAGAGCTACAAACACTCCAGCAAACTCACACCTACTCAAACTATTTAATTCTGTCCCAGCTGGAACATCTGTGCTCTCTGACCTGGAATCTGGAGCATCTTTTCCTAGGAACATTCAGCAGAAAGAACTCCACATTCCAGTACAGCAATCAAAACATTGTCTCCCTTCCATCCATTTAATAAAGATTAGTTTTAAGTGTGAAATGAATGTTTTTACTGACAAAAACAGTGATTCCCCTCACTAATTACAAAGAAGTTAAAAAAAGACACCTCCCAAATTCCAACTATGTTATGGAGGACTGAATACTTAAATATTTATAAGCACCATAATTTAGGATTTCTGGAGAAAAAAGTGACGAAGTTGTATTTCAACTCAAGGTTTAAGTTTTAGGGAAGAAAATAATATTTTTTTTCTAGTATTTACACCAGTGCTTAACCTCAGATGTTTTACTTAAGAGTCAGAGACACAGAATTTGTGTGACTGCTTTTAACTATTAATTTTCTGACTGCTGTGGAAATAAAGAACACAAACAGCAAGAACTGTCTAACCTAAACCAGACAGACTGCCTGCAAACATGTTTGTTCCAACAGTTTTTCAATATTGCAGGACTTGTACCTGAATGTTCTTATCAAATCTTCACATCACTGTGTTTGCAGGAGCAGGTCAAGGCATTTCGTTCACTTAAGCATTGTTGATTCTCCACGTCACAGAATACTACTTTTATTAATGCCTTTGATTACAGTTTGAGATGAAAATGCCTATGACCCAGTTCAAACAAGCAGAATCCCGATTTTCGCCACCACAAATATAAGGTATAAATATTACTGAGAATTTAGATTGACTTAAATCTAGAACTTCTTTTAAATACATTTGATAGAAGTCAAAATTGAATTGCTGTCAATTCAGCTGATTTCAGGGTGCAGTATATTGTTGAACTCCTACAATTTCCCGTGGTTGTAACGGATGAATGCATCAGGAAACGTTTCACTGTGTGGACACTGCCACAGTTCAGTACAACCTTTAATGTCTGCAGGGACTTTGAAATCTGATTTTTTTTCTTCTGAATAAATATGCCCACCTAGTACTGTAGAGAACTGAGATTGCATTGAATTGTAAGAAAAGTGCCATAGCAATATCTCAGCACGTTGGAGCATGGAAGTTTTATCAACTTACTCTGTTTCAGCAGCTCTTTAGAGCTGAAGATCCCTCAGGCTTGTTGAGAGAAACCCCCTCATTTTGGTCACCTCCCAGCTTTCAGAGATCATGAAATGAGGGAGGACAGCGTTTTCACCCCGTTCTTTCTGTGAGCATGTGAGTATAAATGATTCAAAGTGCTGAGATAGATCCAGTTGCTCATGTTTTATTGGATGGAAGGCAGGTGTCACAGGGGTCGATTGAGGGGTGTCACCTCCAGCGGGGCGGTGACTTGGTGACAGTCACAGTGAGAGAAGACAGTGGATTTCCAGGGTTCCATGGTAAGCTCTGTAATGTCCCAGTCCCAGGATGCTCATAACCCAAGAATGTCAAACTCTGAGGGTTCAGAGAACACTTACCTGGTGCTGCCTTTGCCATGTGCTGGGGAGCTCAGAGAGCCAGGCCTGAAGCAGCTGTGGGTTTGGAGAGGTCTCACACACGTCTGGGCTTTGCACCCTTTGGTTTTCTCATGCCTCTCAGTTCTAGTGACACACTCACTTGGTGGAGGGGGAGATGTTTCTGTGGGATTCAGGTCTTTCCCTGCAATATGCCCTGTGCTCACCCAGGGCAGTGGTGGAGCCACCATCCCTGGAGATATGGGTGTGTGGAGGTGGTGCTCAGGGACGTGCTTTAGTGGTGGTATTGGCAGTGCTGGGTCAATGGCTGCATTCCATCTCAGAGATCTTTTCCAGCCTAAATGATTCTAAGTATGGACAGGTTGCTTTCACTGACATGCAGCAAATTCCAGGGAGTATGCGGGTAAATCCATAATTTGCACTTAAAAAAACCAACCAACCAAAAATATCCAAACAAACCTCTAACTAGTTTAACATTATCCTTTTCCACTGTAGGATGATGATAGCATTGCAAGTTAAGCTGAGCAAATCTAGCATGAAATTGGAAATACTGCTTATTTTCAGATACATTCCCAAAATAATCTATCAATTGGCTGGTGTAGGTACAACCTACACAGAATAATGTGTCCAGGATTTACACTTAGATGACACAGTACCATAGTGACTCTTAAAAGGTGACCTGGATTTCACCACTCTGTGGTGAAAAGAACCACAACTTGGGTTTATTTTATGCCTGTACACAAGCTGGTTTGCTACACTACTTTTGCAGCAGCAGGTTTGAACACTGAACATTTTCTAGACTAGCTTCATGAAACGTGTGTCACTCCACATCACTCTGATGTGGTTTGGCCCCTCTGTTTCTCCAGCTGCATGGCTAAGGAATTTCTCTATTAAGAGGCAGTCTAGAGATGCTTTGTTTTTACTGTTTTAAGGCTAAATTTTAAGCAATGGAGCATGGAACTATGACACACAAGGATTTGTAAGGGAACAGATCACCTAAAGCCAGAAGGGTTTAGGAATGCTGCTGAGGAGTGCTCCCCTCTCCTTGCAGGCAGAACAGCCCCCCCCGGAGGTAACACAGGGCCTGACCCTCACTGTTTGCCTTTCTGTGGCAGAGGAAAGCTCAGTCTGCACAGCCCCAGCGTCAGGGATGAGGGCAGGGCACGCTTTAAAGCAAGCTGGAGCCCAGCACTAAGAATTTCAGCAACCTCTGCAACATCCTGCACATCCCTGAAGTTTGCAGTCCTTATCACAGAGATCCCAGGGTCAGACTGCTTGAGGAAATCCTGCTTGGTTGATATCAAGGGCAACAGATCTACTCATTTAATCTGCTTCCACGTTGAGTTGCTGGATGTGCTCTAGTATGTACTAGATGAAAAAAACCGAACAGTAAATTAGTTTTCCAGAAGAGAGGTTTTTTAAGGATGCATTCAGTGACTGCAGTTGTAGAACTGAATTACAGTCAATCCTGAATAGCCAAAAGCATGAACATTTTTAAAACAGTTTTACCTTCCTTCTAATCCCATCTTCAAAACAGATTTAAATGCCTGAAAAAAGCAGTAATAATTTTTATGTGGAAGTATACAAAAAACCCCAAATCCACAAGGGCCACCAGTTTAAGCCCCAAGGCCTCATCTACTTAAGATCTTGAGAAAAAACTAAGTACTTTTTCATCTGCTAAACTGTGAAAGGATAGAGCTTTTGTTTTAAGGGAAGTTCAGGGAAAACAGAAAAGCAATGTTTTTATCTGCTCTGCTGCACCCTCATGAGTTCTCCACAAGAACGTGTCTCCTGGGAATACAGGACTGTTTACTGTTGTTGCTGCTGAATGAGAACAGTTACTGTTGTGTGTAAACAAGGCAGGGTAGTCACCAGAGAACACCATCTGTAAAAGCTAATTTGCAAGCTTGGATGGCACTCCAGAAAGCACAGCATAAAAGCAAACACACACAAATGTATGTTCAGAGACTAGGACATACATTCACTAGAGAAAATAACCCTGTACCTATAAGGAAAAGCTGATGTCCAAAAGCAAGAATAAAAGATTAAACATCTTTTGGTGAAATATCAGCACTGTTATTACCTCTAAGTTAAATCTGAAGAGAAAGGTGCTCCCTCCTTTGCTGAATTTACATTTAGATGAATTTTTGAACTTCTGGATCTGACAAACTTCATTTAAATTACAGTTGGTGGATTTGAGGCAGAGCATTCCATAGATCAATACTTAATAAAGGGTATATTTTTTAAGCAAAACACTTAAATGCCTAAGTCTAATACTGTTAAAATCTAAACAGGGAATTGTGAAGACTCTCATACGTGTTTGAGCTGAAAGTTGTAACACAAGTTCACACAAAGTTAAGAGAATATGCATTCACACTTCGAAATCATTGCAGAAGAAAATACAATTTTTTCCTAGCTTAAGGAAGAGAATTAGGAAAAAAGACATCTGACAATCCCAGGGCTGTTTGAGCAGCCTTCTTTCATGTTGTTTCATAAGCATGAGGCAATTGGTTAAAATATTTGACACTTACATCAAAGATAGTTTTGGTAGTTAATTTATTTAATTCAGTTACAGTGCTTCAGTAGGATGCTACTTGTTTGCCACAAGAGCAGAGCCTTTCTGACACTCCATGCAGCTACATCTATTATCCAGCTCTCTGTTAAATTGTAGCAGGCTCAGTGAAATTTGTCTCCTTTGTTCTTTTGAAAAGTTTTACCAGAGGCTCTCATGGAATCAGAATCTTTAGTTCAGTTACATCTCAGTGAAGTTTTACGAAAACATTTTCCTTCAGAGTATAGAGACCTGGAAACCCAGGGAACTTTCACCAAAGTTGTTTTCAAAACTAGTAGGTAACAAAAAAATCTAGAAACCTGCAGATTATAACACTGGTAGCAGCTCGACTAGGAAAGAACAGGAGGAATGGTTCCAGTATCAAAGGTTGCCTGTGGTATTGCAGAGCAGCAGTGCGAGGTCACTCGTTGTCCCTGTAGTAGCTCTCAATGGTTTCTGAGTTGAAGTAGACCACAGTGACGGTGATGTCGTCCCTGTACATCCTGGCCAGGTCCTCGGGCAGGGTGAGCATGGCCGCGAGTTTCTCGGGGTCCACCTCGCCGTACTCGTTGCTGCCGATCGCGTGTCTGATCAGATGGGTGGCGATGTTCTGGTCCAGGGAGGCCAGGCCTCTGCTCTTCCTCTGCAGCAGCAAGTTGTGCATATAACCCAAATTAACTGGTTTCTTAAAAGTCAGTTGTGGTTTCTGCACGTTCAGCTCTGTGAGGTGTCCAGCAACAAGTTTGACAACCTTCTCATTACTCAACATCTCCCACAGCCCGTCCGAAGCAATAACTAGAAACTTATCCTTGCTCCTCAATTTGTGGTACGTGACTTCAGGCTCTGCAGTTAAATAAGGGGGTGTGTGGTAGTTTGGAGGAACATACTGATAAATGTTCAAAGCCTCAACATCACAACTATTCTCAAGAACACTGTGCTGCAATTCTTTACTCCATTTCAATTGCACATCTCCAAAGGCTCTGGAGGGCATGAGGATGCCCAGTAATCTGTCATTCACAAAGAGGGTTTTCTCCTCAGATCTAGGATGTTCTCTCTTCAATCTTCTGATTTCAAACTCATCACAGACATTGTGGTCTCGGGTTAGAGGGAGAGTAGACCATGTTCCATCTTCTTCACGAACCCCTAAAACTGCTCTGCAGTCACCGGTATTTGCAACATGTAGGTGAACACCATCAATGTGAGCTACACAGGCCGTTGCACCAGAAAAAGCTACTTGGAGGGCAATATTTCTCATCAATTCATTTTCCTGAGGAGCCTGAACTTCCAGTGATATATCTGAGTCTAACCTTTTGAATGCACACACCATGGCTTCTTCTAAACTAAACCCTGGCTCAGTGTCCAGGTCCAGCAGATGCTGCCAGTACACCCGGAGGTTTTCAAAGTACTGGGAGGTGATTTCTCGATACTCCACATCGTTTGGGTGCCTGTGCCACTGCAGGATGGGCCGCACCGGCTTCATGGACTCCACAGCCAGCTCGATCTCCTCCAGGCTCTGCCGGGACATGAGGGACACGGCGATGTAGTGCAGGAGCCTCTCGCTCACGGCCTGGGCGCAGGCGGAGCCCGCGTGGCCGTCGAACACCCCGAACATCATCCCCGCCGTCTGCAGGCACGTGGCCGCGCTCCGCCGGTCCTCAATGGGGCTGTTGGACGCCAGCTGGTTGCTCTCAAACCTCAACACAGAACTGGCGGCTTTGCCGTTCAGATCCAGTGTTTTATGGGATAATTCACCTGCTCGGAGGATGTCGTTGATTTGTGATGGAGACAACTGGAAAGAAAAATGCTCCTCTTCGGTGGAAGTGTGTCGGAATGCTTTTTGTAAGGGGAAAGGACTGTCTAAGCTGCAGCCCCCAGCAGGGAAGAGGTGTGTTTTGGAGACAACAAGCTTCCATTTTATCTTGTTTCTGTTCGGGATACAGATGGAGTACCAACGTCCTTTCCCTTGGCAGACAATGCTGTTTCTTGCTGAGCTTAAGATCCAGGATGAGACAGTTCTTGACATCATAAGTCACTCCGCAAATAGAGCACCTGCCTCCAGTAACGCAGAATGTCCTTTCTGCCTGGAATATAAGTGTAGGAAAGGAATAAAGTTTAGAAGGTTCACAAGAAACCTTCTATATTGCAATACAAAAGCACATCCAGAGCTCTCAGAAACATTCAGAACTTTTTTGCAAAAGAGATCTCTATAAAGGCATCTTAAAAGTGATATCATTTCCATCACTTAGGGATATGACTGCCCCTCTCCAGTTAACTCACAAGAAAAGATGATTTTTACGTTCCAGGAGGTTTTTCCTCCTTGTGGCAAGGCTAAGAAGAAATGGCAACATTACAAGAAATGTTATGGGAAACTGCACAGTGAAAAGCCTCATCCAACATGACACAGAGCAAACATGCAACGAGCTGGAAAACAGGAACTTAACTGACAATTAATGCACCACTTTCAAAGAAGCCTGCTAGAGTACAACTCTATTAATAGACTATAAGCATCAAACCCAAGAGAAGATCAGGACTTAAACCCTATGGAAAGACTGAAGGATGTGGCCAGTTAATGATTTATATGAATTACCATGATCCTCACAACTAGAACAGACTAGTCTACCTTTCCAATTCTGTTACAGCTTATAAGCTCAGCTGTTCTTCTTTTTTTACCCTCAAGGTCTTACCCAACCTTCAGCAGACAGGATCTTTAACTCAGCTGAAGGCAGATTCTACAGCAGGTTCACTAATGCATTTATCATGGCATTGTGCACTGTGATGCAGTGACAGTTACAACACAGTTACATTGACAACTTTTACAGTTCACAATTTGGTTTGTTCATTTGGGTGCAGTTAGAACCAGCAGCTGTGAGGAGCTGTGCTGCCAACAGCACTGAAAGCAAGGGCACTTGAACAGCTGAAGTTCTTCAGTTGCCAGGGGGAGGTCCATGCATTGTCTCCTACTTTCAATAAGGTATTCAGGCTGTGGGATATTGTTAAGTGCAACCAGATGCTTACTCACAACAGAATTTTGCCCCATGGATTTCAAAAATTCACTGTGTGGTCGCGCTGCAAGCACAATTACTCCCAAAAGATCCCACCAGCAGCCAGACAGAACAACAGAGTTTTCTGTAAGCTCTCAGTGACTTTCAGGTGGCCCTGTAGCACCACATGCTCTGGGTCTCAAAACAAAGACCCTTCATGCTACTGCAGTATTGGTTTTTTTAGCAGAGCACCTCACAAGGAATAACAAGAAACCAGCCAAATCAGACATATGAAAACCTTTCCAAGAAAACAGCAGGAACTAAAACTGAACTTGAACTATTCTAAACAGAAGGCCTACTGATACAAGCCAAAGACTACTGAAATCCCGTTTGGAAAACCAAAGCAACGTGTCACAAAACATTTCTGACATGTGCTATCCATGCTTAACACAGAGAAGAGTGGACAAGCATTCCAGCAGATCTCACTACTATAATTCTGGGGACCCTCTGAGGACAGGTAAAGACACGAATGTTACAGCTGATGTCAGGAGAGCAGATGGAAAAGGCAATACCAGTTCACTGCTGAGGCTCTGCCTGCAGTCTGCTGGGCCACTGGCACCTCCCAACACAACCCATGCCTTTTGCTGTACTGCAGAGAGCACAACCAAAATAACAGGAAGGCAGCTGACACTGCCATCTCCAGCAACAGCCAAACCCAAAAAGCACCAACAGCAGAAGTCCTCGTGTTTGCCAACCTTCTCCAGGCCATTCCCTGTCCTATTTTTCCTTCTTCCTCTTCCTGCCCCTGTGAACCATACAAGATTGAAACAATGACGACTTTCACATTCTTGACCAAAAAGCCGATTGAAACAGTGTTTTAAACAAACCTCCCCTGTTCCCATCAGCTGGCTGACAGAGTGAGGCAACGTGGTTTTCTCCTGGCAGCAGAGTTGCCAATACCATTCAGACACGTGCTTCCCAAGGTCAGGTAGCCCTGCTCAGTCCCGGAGCACACTCTGCACCGTCCCCATTCCCTGCCCGTGACTGCAGAGCTCACACCCTCGGGGTCCTCCTGCAGGGTGCAGAGGCTGCAGCCCCGGACACCCCCGGTAGCGGTGCTAATTAAAGCGATGTGCTAAAGACCATTATGTAAGAGCCAATTACATAAACCCGCTCCCGCTCCAGCACCTGGCACTGCCTCCCCGGGGAGCCGGTGTCCCACTGGAGCCCGGCCTAAGCCCCGCCTGAGCCCGGTCTGAGCCCGGAGGTATCGGAGTGCTCGCTGGGGCACTCAGACCAGGAGTGTCCACTTCTCCCAGTAAAATAGCAGATATCCATTACATTTGGATTTACAGCCCCTCCGAGACCCTCACAACCCCATATTCCCTCACTCGTGTTCCCGACAGTGCGCACACACACCCAGCACACACCGACACCCACCCCACCACCTCCGCACCGCCCCTGCCCCGCATACCGACACACTGCACCCCGCGTCCCCTCACACACCCACCACACACCAACACACCCCTGCTACCCCCACACACCCTGTGCCCCCTTACCCCCCCCCACACCAACACACACCGACCCCTACCCCACCGCCTCCGCACCGCCCCAGCCCCTGCCCCGCACACCGACACACCCCTCCTTTCCGCCCCACACAGCCCCTGGGCCGCCTCACACACACCCTGTGTCCCCACACACACACACCCTGTGTCCCCCCCCTCACATCCTGTGCCCCCCCACACACACACCCTGTGTCCCCCCCCAACCCTGTGCCCCCCAACACACACCCTGTGTCCCCCCACACACACCCTGTGTCCCCCCCCAACCCTGTGCCCCACAACACACACCCTGTGTCCCCCCACACACACCCCCTGTGTCGTCCTCCCCCTCACATCCTATGCCCCCCCACGCACACACCCTGTGCCCCACCCCACAACCCTGTGCCCCCACACACACCCGGTGTCCCCCCCCCCCACACACACCCGGTGTCCCCCCACACACACCCGGTGCCCCCCCCCACACACCCGGTGCCCCCACACACACACCCGGTGCCCCCCCACAGACACACCCTGTGCCCCCCTACAGACACACCCTGTGCCCCCCTACAGACACACCCTGTGCCCCCACACACACCGCCACCACACACCGACACACACCCCATGCTGCCCCCCCACACAACCCCTGCCCGCACACCCAATCCTCACCCCACACACCCCCACCACATACCAGCCCTTACCTCATCACCTCCCCACCGCACCAGCCCCACACACATCCTGCCTCACACACCGACCCATAACACCCCCGCCCGCACATCCCGTGCCCCGCACACCCTCCCTTTGCCCCCCCCCCCCCCGCTCCCCGCACACCCAACCATTACCCAGACACACGCACCAGACACCAACTCCCACCTCCCTGCTCCTGCCTCCCCTCCGCGGCCTCGCCAAGCCAGGCCCGGCCCAGCTCCCTCAGCCCGCGGCTCGGCTCCCCGCAGCGCTCTGCCCGTCCCCGGCGCACCCACCGGCCGAGCACCGCCACACGCCGCCCGCAGTTCCGCGCTGGCCGCCCGGTGGGCGCGGACGGACGGACACGCGAACGGCGCTGACCGACAGCCCCGCCGCCCAACCCGCCCTCGGCGCCCCGCCCCGGGCCCGCCGGGTTCCCGTCAGGACACGGCGGGGCGGGCGCGGCCTGGTCCCTCCGCCATGTTCCGTGTGCCCACTCGGGCGCGGCGGGTGAGCCGAACCCCGGGCTCAGGGACCGGCACCCCCGCAGCCCTGGCCGGGCCGAACCCCGGGCTCAGGGACCGGCACCCCCGCAGCCCTGGCCGGGCCGAACCCCGGGCTCAGGGACCGGCACCCCGGGCTCAGGGACCGGCAGCCCCGGCCGCCGCCCCTGAGGCGCCGTGGGACGGCCGGGCCCGGCCCCGCGCGGCGCTGGGCTCGGTTAGAGCGTGAGCGGTAAAGGAAGCAAGTGACACGTTAATAAAGAAGCACCAGCAAGGGTTTCTTTCTGTTAACAACGTTCAAATTCGTTATTGCCTTGAGGGAGGGACCGTCGCTTCTTCGTTTCATTTCAATGGGACTCTGCACTGCAGTGCGGGGGACACCAGCTGATGAGGCTCAAATAGCAAAGCCCTTTGGAAACCGATAGGCCATTAAACTGTGGAGAACAAAAAGGCTCGTTTTGCTGACTTCCCGGTTTTGGGGTTTCAGATCTCTGCGTGACCTGGTTAAAATTTCTACTGAGGGGCTTTAAGCCCCGTAACAGCAGAAGGAATGGGCCCAAAGTGCACGGCGGTTAATGAGTACTTACTGCAGTGAACGGAGTGGTTACTAAGTAGTCTCTGCTTTAACTTGTAACAGTCGTTTTGAAAAAACAGACTCACAAACAATTCACGAAAGGCTTTGATATCAACAGTGCATTTTTTATTGTCCTGGCTTCTTTGTTGTTTGAATAATGTGAGGTGGGTGTCCGAGATGAGATAAATGTGTTCCCGGGTTATCTCATGTGGAAGGGTGTGCGATCATCTTCCTGAGTCTGAGCTCTCACTTGTTTGTTGTTTTTATTAGCACGATGAAACACAGTTTCATGTTAAATGGAAGGGCAAACAAACAAACAAACAAAAAATTTCAAGACAGTATTTTAGCAGATATGGAAAAAATAAAAACCTCATAGAGCAGCCTGAAAACTGCTCATTTGTTCTGCAGTCATTTCATAAATTCATATGCGTAAGCGAAACTGATTCAGTAACCAAGTGAAAGAATGTGAAACAATTACCAGTCCCGCAGAAGAAGGTGGTGATTTCATTCCATATTTTCTAAACACAAGAAGGAATACCACATTGAAGGTACTTGACAGGACTGGATACTAAATTGAATCGAGATTTAGATTCTGCTTTGGAGTGTTTGGTTATGCTGCTGAACCAAAAGGATATATAATTAAGGTTAAAATTAAGTCAAAATACTACTCTCTGATATGAGCTGGGGAAAGAAACAGTATTGCTCTGCTTTGCCCTTAGGAATATCCAATAAAAATGGCAAATTTCTGTAGCAACAGTGGCTTGGTTGCCATAGTGCTCTATGTCACTCTATCTTCTTAATTTGCATTGAAAAAATTATAACTTGAGTTTTCTTTGAATAAAACTAAGATTTGACTTTGCTGGTTATAGGTGAGCTAAAGTTCAGAATCAGATGTCCTGCACCAGAAGAAAGTTCTTATTGGTATTCTTATTGGTATTGTATTAAGGTAGAGTGATAGATTAAAATGTAGCAAATCCTATATTTAGATTTTTTTCAAGGTATAACTTTGTCTGCTGACTTGTACAGTCAGCAACTCTGGTTTTCTTTGGAAGTATATTCTTGTACTGATTTCCATGTTGCTTGTTTAGGCCAGGCTGCACTATTGGGGTTTCCCTCTTTCCCATGGAACATTACTTTTTACCCCCCACTTGTTCATTTGGAGAGCTGACCATGTCTGCTCTGGTGCAATTTAAACAGTTTCTGCTCCCAGAAGCTGCAGACAGATGCCCCAGAGCAGGTGCTGTGGTGGATTGCTTTCCACTAACTCCCTGATATTCATGAAAGGCCTGAGACTCCTGATGTCTTTGTAAACATTTCTTGTTATGGGGACACACAAAGATTAGAACCACCAAATAAGCCTGATATTCCTAAAGAAAGCAAGTTAAAAATCAGAATAGTATTTCTAATAAATAACTAACCCTTTGTCCAAAAAGCTGGCTAGTAACAAAAAATTTGAATCCAAAGAAAATAGTAAACTACTACTAAAAGTAGCTTATTAGAGGTTTTTCTAAATATAGAGAAAGACTCAGTTTAGTGATACAGGTTAGAGAACAGCCATAGATCCAAACCCTTTGGGAACTTGGGAATGGCCATCAGGCAGAGGAGGGTCCTTTGAATGAATCATCCCTCTGGCTCATCTTAGAGAACACGGCTGAGTCAAACCTGCCTTTGCACTGAAAGCACAACAGTCCAACTAACCAGCCCTTGGACAGGAAACACAACTCCAGTGCACAAAACCCTTGGATACCTTCCTGCTGAGAGTCTTTGGGAATGTCAGCTGCTCACTGGACGTACCTTGCCCTGTGAATAATGACCTACATTCCATTGCCTCTACATCATGTTTTGCATTTTCACAAAGGGCAAATCCGAACCTTAGATCTCTGAGATCTCTGATTATATACAAACAACAAATTCCAAACAAAACCAAAACCAAACCAACCAACCAACCAACCAAAAACTACCAAAACCTCCACAAAATACCCTAAAAACCCAAAACCAACAACAGCAAAAAAGGAGACTCTAGCTCTGTTAAAGCAATTGCATTTCCTAGTTTGCTTACAGTAAATTCTAGTCCATGGTCTTCCTATACAGTCTAAAATAAATGCTAGGAAAGAAAACAAGCTACAAGAAACATCATGGAACAGAGGTAAACACAACAAAGTGTAGGAAAAATGCCATTCCACCTCTGCAGCTCCATTTCCCTCCTGCTGCTGCAGCAGAGGCTGAGCAGGGTGTCTGTAGTTGCAGGGGTTAATCTGGTGGCCCAGGCTGAGTTCATGGAATTGCACTGGTGCAAAGGTCTGTCTAGTTGCTGTAACGGGATCTGAACTCCACATAGATAATTTTTACTGGATGTGGCTTACAAATTGGTTTGAGTTAAACAGAAACACGTGTTTATTAAGGCTCTGCACCACTGTAAAAGTAAGTTTAAATTCCTTGAGGACAGCTTTCAAGAGCAGGAAAGTCTTCTGGCTTGGTAAGAGGTGCTCATGTGTAAAAAAGTAATTATATTTCTTTCCTCCTTCTCCTCCTTCCGCCTTCTTCCCCTCCAACAGATGAACAGGGTCTGAATTGCTCCGTTTGGAATGGGCTGCCCAGGGAGGGGGTGGATTCTCCGTCCCTGGAGGTGTTTAAGGTGAGACTGGATGTGGCATCAGTGCCATGGGCTGGGAACCACAGCAGAGTTGGATCAAGGGTTGGGCTTGATGATCCCAGAGGTCTTTTCCAACCTGGTTGGATTCTATGATTCTGTGATTTAATATTCCACTATATTAATATGAAATGAAATGATGATTTGCATTGCTGTGTTGGAGGAAGGCACTGAAATCTGACTAAATTTCCAATGTAATGCAAGTACCAGCAGAGATGGAACATCAGAGGAATGAACATTTCTCTGCCTTACAGCCATGCAAGTTGGGAAGAGTTCTGGTACAGTCAGTCAGGTTTCATCATCTACTTTACTTTCCTCAGGGTAAGTGAGAAAAAATATGAGCCCCCCGCTCTTGCAGGCAGTGTAGAGCAACCTGCCACTACTGAATGGTCCCTTGTGCATGCATAAGGAATTCAGAGAGGGAAACAGATAACCTGAGGTATAACAGCCTATTTTCTTCAGGCTTATCTCTGTTTTTTCCTGAAATGCCCCTTTTTTTACCTTTCTGACCTTTGAACTCCTCCAAAAGCACCATCTGGTGTTGAGGTATCTTGCAAAACCTTTCCTCTGATGCTTATATTTGGATTAATTAACATTCATAATGGAATTAATCATTATAAATAATTGCTACATCATACTGAAACTGTCTAAAAATCTTTCTGCTTGCAAGAGGATGTGGAAAAACCCCATAAGTTGAACTGTAACTGTAGCTATTAAATTTTGAAAGCTAAAATTAAGATAGTGTGCAGTTTACCAAGCAGAGGATAGAGAAGGGAAACAAGGAACAAAAAATTATAACTGGTTTATCGAGTTTCTTTTGTAAGATTGATTTTTATCTGACAAAGGAGTTTCAAGGACAACATACATAGGGCCAGCACAAGGTTTTCAATTACACTCATATCTTAAAAAATTATTATCACTGAAGTTAAATTTTCTCATATGTTGTATTTTGACTGAATTTGCCTTAAAATTATTTTGAAGCATTGTAGCAATAAATGGACACAGAGAGCCACTAGGTGGCATTTTTAATCTGGTTTTTACAGCTGGATAAGTTCAGTCACTGTCCTAAATGTGAGAGCTCCCGTTCCCTCAGTCATGAGCTGCCATCCCATGAGACATTAAGCCAAGCCTTCAACACAGTTGGTAAAAGGTAAGCACAGCACATGTTCTAGAATTGTTCAATCTCAAAATAAATAGCAGTAATAGCATTAAATAGGAGTTTATAGCTTTAAAACCATACAGAACTGAAATATTTGTGCTTTTTTATTGGATGATCAGGGTCTCAAGAAACAGCAAAGAATATAAAGTGCTTCCTTTTACATTTTGCTTCACTGTGGTCAAAATTAGATCATGTTCTTTGATCCAACAACTGAAAAAAAAAAACCCCTCTAAGTAAAATAAAATTTATTTCTGAAGGAAGGTATAGTTCAGCTGTAACTGAACACCTTGGGGCAGTTCAGCATTTAAAGCTCTTTACAATAGCTAAGCTTTTGCAATAACCTTATGAGCTAAATATTATCCTTCTGTTGCTCATGACTAAACCACCCTCAAAGAAGCTTAAGTACTGTATTCGAGGTCACAGAAGGGACACTCTGGGGGGTTAAATAAACTTTTTTGTTTTATTAGACTAAGTGGCTCTAGCTGGGAAAAAACTGGACAGAGTTTTGGTGTACAAGTCCAAGTGTGAGACTGAGTGAACAGAGCTCTACTTACATGCCTCAAATGAGAAAAACCACTGAAAATAGCCCTCAGTGACCTGCTCTGTGGACATGAGCACGAATATGAATGCAGCAGTACAGGGGTAGCTTGATATGGTAATTAATATTCATTACATTTTAAGCAGGAAAGTATTTGAAATTTGCCCCTAATAAAATGTATTCAGGCTATCAGATGTGTAAGCTTCTTTTGAAAGACCTTTTACATTTTAAAATATCTTTTCATGCAATTATTTTTTCTTAATTTTAACTGAGACATAAAATTAATGACAACAATAATTTAACTCTGACTGGGCAAGAAGCCATCCAAGATACACACTATGTTAGAATTTAAGTGAAAGAACTAAGCTGAAGCAGAAGCTGTTAATCCAAAAAGATGGGAAGAACTGCAACATAGACGAAAAATAATTGTTTCTAGAATTTAAAAAAAAAGTCCAGAAACTTAGGAGGGATAACTCTTACCTGTACTCAGGCCATTCTACTATAACTTAAGGTTTCTATGGAACTGAAGGTGAACAATCAAACATTCTTTGATATAAAACAGATGCATCAGTTGAAAATATCAAACATCATTTCTCTTCATGAAAGTCCAAGAAAAAGAGTAAGTGGGGAAAAGTGAGTCTACTGAAAATAAAGGATTAAGATATTCACACTTGGTTTTAAAGTCTCATTTATTTCATTTGTTAAAGAAATAAGATACATTAAATAGATTTTCTGCAACACCAGTTTGCATTACTAGCAAAGTTACATTCATAACAGCTAAAACCATTGCAGCCTGTAAGGATTTCCCGTTGCTTTGAGCATCTGGTGTGTAAGAATCTCACATCTCAGCCAATGCTGAATTAGCCCTCACAACATCCCTGTGAGGTAGATCAGTGTCACCCTCTTTTTATGTAAGAGGAAACTGAGGAACACAAAGTTCCAGGTCAATGTAGCAGGAAAACCAGAGCTGAAGGCTAGAAGTCTGGTCTTCCATTCCTTGCTAGACTATGTCCCACACCCAGTGTCTTTCTCCCTCTCTGAGACAGGGAAACAGCCCACAGTAGCTGCTGTTCTCCCTCTTCCCCAGCTTTCCTTTGCATTGTACATCTTTGATTTCCCCACCTAAGCTGGAGGAAAGTGCTAAAATCACTTTCTCTCTGATCTATACACACAAAACAGGCCATTTGAAGCTCAGAATTAAAGTAGCTGACAACAGACTGTGGGTAATCACAGGTCACATCACAGTATTTAGTACCAGAGCCTGAATTTGTCACTAAGCTGCACGAGCTGTAATACCAACACATGGCTTTTCTAAAGCAACTTGCTTTTGAAGAGGTAAAAGGACTCAGGAGGGTGTGCAGGGAGATCCCTGCCAGCCAGAGGGAAGGGATTTGTGCAGCAGTGCACACTCAGTGCAGCCCAGATCTACCCACTGGGTCCCTAAAGTAAACAAAACACCCCTTATCTGTAGGACAGACAACAAAGGAGGTCATATTGCAGAGCATAGCACTGAACTGAGGTAGACTTTGAGCAGTTTAGGACCACAAAGCACACATCTGGATTGCTCAAGATGTACTCTTCACCCAGACTGACCAGGGCAGCACAGTCCTGTATGACCTGTGGGCTAAACAACACTGCAATAAAATGGTCTGCTTTTAAGCACAGCATTTACATTGGTACTTTGAATTATAAAATAGGATCTTAGAGCAGTAAATTTAAAATATATATCTAGTTTTCATACCAGTGCCTACCCGAGGCAAGTAAAGAACTTTTCTCTAGTGCTACTTGTGCACTCTGTCAACAGACAGCAAGAATACAGTGCAAGCAATGTTTAAATCAGAGCTCAGCAAATGCTTACAACAGATTGGTAAGGAAAATTTAAGTCCAATTTACCCAAAATTCTTCATTACTGTTTCCTCATGTATTGAATGAGACCATTATTGTACTAGTAGATCACTACATAATTTCCCATTTTATATCAAGTTGGATTTTAATTGCATTTTAATTTTGTTTTAGAGTTTCAGGTCTCGGACAACAGTCTAGTTTACTCAGCTATCCCTTATATTAAATAGTGCTTGTTACAAAGATCCCATTTCTCAGAAGAATGAGCACTTCAAATAAAACAGAAAACCAGCAGATTGTCCCCCTCCAAGCAGAGTGTTCATGGAAATGCTTATCTTGTGTGTTCCATGAGTGGTCTGAGGACCAGAGTTTCTGTTTGTGGTATCTCAGATGTGGAAGCTCTTGGATATCCCAGGGCTACTGTGAGTTTTCCTCAGGCCTTGAAGGAAGCTCGGACAACTCTCCCCTTTAGAGGCTGAGGGGGGCGAAAGTTATTTGCCATTTGGACCCTCTGGTCCTCCTCGCTGGTGAAAAGGAGCATCCGGAACTTCTCCAGCTGGAAATTCAAATAATTGACTGCTTAAGGGGGCAATCAATGTTAATGGGTTGTAAAAGGGACCAAAGGAAAGTATTTGTTGTATTGTAATCAGTTAATAGAGAATATTAACAGAAAATAAGAGAAGCCTGATTATTGAACAGGCTGAATATTCAGTGTTTTAGCTCAGCCCCATTTCAAATTAAAACAGTCACTGCCTGCTCATCCAGCACTGAATCCTACAAGAACAGAGACAATATCAACAGTTTACCTGTTTCTCAGAAATTCTGATGGGTTCTTTCAGCACTATCCACGTTACACTCTCATTAAGGGGTGGGGTTGTCAGAGAGCCAAGGTATGTCCAATAATCAAGACTCAAGGGCAGGAGACATTTAGGGTTGAAGCTTCCAAACTGAGCTTTTGTTCCCTAGAAAAAAAAAAAGACTTTAAATTTATCTTTGTACTTTTAAATGCAGGTTAAATAACTTTTTTTGAAAGAGAAAAATAATGCTGAAGTAATATTAAAAACGAGGTGAAAAGTCTGTAAAGGTTTGGCTGCTTTATAACAACTGTTAGACAGAAGCAGCACGGCAAGTATGATGCCTGCTGCTGGATTACTGGACTTTGAGGCCTTGCCCCATTGTCCCTACAAAAACTCAGCTCTTCTCACAATAGGTCTAAAAATAACAGAGGAGCTGTGTTCTATGTATAGTGTTCAGTGTGAGCTACAGATAATATCATGGCAGAATTCCTTGTCTCATCACCTGCTATTTTCTATTCTTCACATCTATTTTAGTAGAAGACTTAAATCCTGTAGTCATTGTCTGCTATGGTAAATACTGGCTTTAAAAAAATCAAAGCTTCAAGTCTAAAATTAGAGGAAGGTGGATCAACCAAAGACACGCAGAAATAGAAGGAGTTGCTGCCTAGAGTAGTGATTACCACAGTCTAGAGAAAAGCTTTTCAGCCTGTAAGAATACCCCAAAAATATTCAGTTACTCACAAAACACTTTAGGAACAGATTAACTCAGGACCTCAGTAAGATTGCCCCTGACAGAGTTCTGCAGCAAAGACAAACAGCCAGCTTCCACTTGGTCAACACCAGGCTCAATGGAAATGGATTATTTTGCTGAGGGTAAAAGCTGAGCCTGAAAGGTTGTGGAGCTTCTGATTTTAGATTTTTGGGGAAAGGTAGAACCTCTGATGACCAGTGGGGTCAGCACAGCCTTGTGAGGCACCTGAGATTAGGCAAAAGAAATGAACTTTGGAGGGGAAGAGGAGACAACTACAGTGAGGTTCTAGTGATGGGAGGATACGATTTTTGTCTCAAATAGGTACATGTGCTTGATTTCTAAAGGATATCCCAGAAATTAAATTTAAAGAGCTGAAAACTTACTTTAAATTTTACCATGTACAAAGCATCAGTGAGTCTGTTCATACCAGCATGTTCTTTCCCAATCTAAAATAACAGAATAGACAGGTTAAATAAGAAGGACTTCAACTATGCTTTGAATAGATGTTTTCTTGTCTGAATCTCCACATTCCAACTAAAGTTTAACAGCAATTTGCAATGAGTTACTGCTTCCAATAAGTCATCTGTTTTCCTTAAGCACCTCTTAAATATGTGGCGTGGTCCTCAAACACTTGACAGCATAATGCTTTGCATCATGTAAATATGCTATTTTTGCCATTCTTACCTCCAAGAAAACACCAACTACTGCCAGGCCATCTGGAGCTGCTGCTGCTTCTCCAAATGTTGCATATTTTCTGCCATTCCAATGAACTAAGTGGAGCTTTAAAGAAAAATAACAAATAAAAATGATTAGTGATAGAAGCTGTGAACATGGTTTCTCTCATGTTAACAGCACCAACAGCCATTCACAACAGAATGGTTTTGTGCAAAAGGCATTGTTGGAAACATGAACAAGTTCAATCTTTTGGACTGGTCCCTAAGTGTGGACAGGCACTAAACAAATTTTCTAGATATCAGCCCGTAGTGGGGTGGCACAGCCAGGTTTTGGTAGTGGGAGAGCTTCAGGGGTGGCTTGGGTGAGAAATTGCCAGAAGCTCCCCCAGCTCATGACCCCGTGGGAGGGACCCACACTGGAGCAGTTCTGGCTCAGTTTAATGAGACTGAAGTGTTTTGCTAAGGAGGATGAGTTATGAGGAAGACCAAGCTCCTCCCTCCAAGTACTTGTAAATCCAAAATTAGGAGGCTCCAATTGAGGAAGTGTGGAGAAAGGAGAGATAACAGCCCTTTATTAGAGGATATATATGTATTGGCAGAACAACAAAAGAACACAAAAACAGCTAAACGATAATCCTGTACCCAAAGTTCCCCCAAAAATCCAGTTCGGTACTTTCTGTCCTTGGGCGCAATTCTAACCGCGGCCAGCAGGGGGCGCTGTTGGATCCCTGCAGTGCTCGGTGTTGGCCAGCAGGGGGCGCTGTTGGAACCCTGCAGTGCTCGGTGTTGGCCAGCAGGGGGCGCTGTTGGATCCCTGCAGTGCTCGGTGTTGGCCAGCAGGGGGCGCTGTTGGAACCCTGCAGTGCTCGGTGTTGGCCAGCAGGGGGCGCTGTTGGATCCCTGCAGTGCTCGGTGTTGGCCAGCAGGGGGCGCTGTTGGGCCCCGCTGTGAGGGAGGAGCCGAAATGGAGATTTCCCCCCACTGAAAGGGGAAAAGGGGAAAAGGGGAAAAGGGGAAAAGGGGAAAAGGGGAAAAGGGGAAAAGGGGAAAAGGGGCTCTTCCTATGGACTCACGCTGTCTGTGGCTAGTTCTGGTCGGGAATCTCCCCCCCCACCCCTTCATCGATGGGCACAAGCCGCTGCCAAACACGGAGGAGGGAAGGGGCAGCCTCCTCCCCCAAAGGTTCCTCCGCAGGTCGGCCAAGCCTCTCCAATGAAATCCCAGCCGGTCCCGGCTGGGGGCAGAACGGAGCGCAGGAGAAGGGAGGTGAACCCGGGCCAGAAGCTGCCAGACACCCGGCTGAAAACAAAATGAACCACGGAACCCCTCTACACAACACGCCCTCCCTGAGTCAGGGCAAAAGTGAAGTGAGGATGCCGTTTTCCAAGGAGAGAAGTGAGGATGCCGTTTTCCAAGGAGAGGGAAAAAAACTCTCCCTCCACCCCCCACCCCCCCCACCCCCCACCCCGGTCTTCTGAGGGCCATCAGCCTGGAATGCAAGGCTGCTGGCCTCTTCTTTTGTGTGTGTCAATCATCCCAGCCGAAAAACCACCCTCCCATGGAAGGGGACCCATGACCCCATGGAAGAGACCCAGGCTGGAGCAGCTCCTGAAGGACTGCAGCCTGTGGGAAGGACTCACGTTGGAGAATTTTGTGGAGGACTGTCTCCCGTGGGAGGGACCCCACACAGGAGCAGGGGAAGAGTGTGAGGAGTCCTCCCACTGAGGAGGAAGCAGCAGCAGAGACAAGATGGGGTGAACTGACCACAGCCCCCATTCCACATCCCCCTGCACTGCTCAGGGGAGGAGGTAGAGAAAGTTAGGAGTAATGGAAAGCCCAGGAAGAAGGGTGAGGAGAAGGTTTTAAGATTTAGTTTTTATTTCTCATTATCCTACTCTGATTTCCCCCAGCTAAGCCTGTTTTCCTGTGTCAGTACCTGGTGACTGATCTCTCCCTGTCCTTATCCTTATCCTAACCCACAAATGTTTCACTGCATTTTCTCTCCCCATCCAGCTGAGGAGGGCAGAGATGGAGCAGCTTTGACATCCAGCCTGGGTCAACTACCACACATCTTTAATTTGAAAGAAATCAGGCATTAACCTGTGACCTGACTTCCCTGGCACAGGCCTTCATCCTACAAAGCACTGTGCTCCAGTACTCACTGGTAGACTCCAGGATGCCACATTCCCATGGTGTTTTGGTTGGATTGTGCTGGGAGAGCCTCATGCCTTGTCCTGGCTTTGCAGAACTTTCTCAAGAGCCCCCATATGAAGCCATTTCTAATCTATGGATAACACCAGCTCAGAGTCTGGGCTGCCCTAACCACAGGGAGTAAGCAATGAGAATCCTAATCCTGTCCCCACTGCACACACAGTCACTTGTCAACAGCATTTGCATGAAATAACCCCAGTACAAACCCATGGTTACCTCACAGGGAAAAGGTTTGCCATCAATTGTGTGCTCTGAGCCCTGGCTGTGCGTTCTCCCCCAGTGAAAGTGGAACTGCTTCAGCCGAAATGGGTTCTGGAAGGGCCCACCACTGATTGCTAGGCAGGTAAAAACAAGAAAAAGAAAGAAAAAAGCTTTTTAGCTCCCTACTAGTCCAAACTAACCACTGTTGGCACAATAGTGGGAAAAGGCCAGCAGCCTCTGCCAGCGTGAAAAAGATGTATCATCCACACAGCTAGGAGGGGTGGATTTATTAATGGAAAGCACCTAAATTCATGTAGAAATATAAGTCAAAAAACGTTGAATGGCTACCTATCTAGAATTTTGTGGCCTTCTTGGAAGAGTATATTTGACATAGGAAGGTGTGGTAACCACTGTCATGGTTTTTATTGTGTTTAACAGGAAAGGCATAACCAGTGGAACAGGCTGAGAGCAGCCCTGGGAGAAGGACCTGAGGGGCTGGTGGGGGAGAGGCTGGACATGAACCAGCCCAGAACTCCTCATGCCCTGGGCTGATCCCCCAGCGTGGGCAGCAGGGCAGGGGGGGATTCTGCCCCTCTGCCACTCAGAAGAGACCCCCCTGCAGAGCTGCTCCAGCCCTGGGGAACAGCACAGGGAGCACATGGAGCTGCTGCAGAGAGTCCAGAGCAGGCACCAAGATGAGCAGAGGGATGGAGCAGCTCTGCTGGGAGGAAAGGCTGGGAGAGTTGGGATTGTTCAGCCTGGAGAAGAGAAGGCCCCAAGGAAACCTTATACTCTGAACATCAGGCAGACAATTCAGCTAAGTATTTCCTTTTTACAGTATCTTTACTTCCAGTGGAGGTTATCTATATTCCCTTTCCTTTAAATACCCGATCCCATAAAAGAGGTAATGTAATAGCTCGTACTTCACACGACACCACTCAATCTCAAGTCACCTTATAAAGGTAAGGAAATGCTACAGAGAAACTTAAGTGTTATTTCTAAATGATGTATGAACAGGCCAATGTTTAAGGTGCCACCTATAGAAGATACTTGATCAACAGCATCAGTAATCCCTCCTGTAACTTTATATGGCACCAAATCTAATACATTTTGCCCAACAGACAGGAAAACCCAACCAAAAAGTCTTACATTAAGAAAATTAAAATTATGTTTGGTATCTGTAAAGCATCCTCAGTGTAGCATTTTATTTAAAAATTTAAAGCAGGGGCTTGCCCAGTGCTGCCACATGTGCATGGTTCCAGCTGGCCTTTGTGCAGGAAACTGGCCTCTCCAAACCAAAGGTTTTAGTACTAATGAAGAATATAAATATCTCCCAGTATGTTTTTCTCAACTTAGCAAAGGAATGCATCACCTGTCCCAAATATTTTAAGAAATTAACTATGATGGGTTACTCTCGAATTCTGTTGTGCCAGTTATTCAGAGCTGAGTCACTGGATCTATTTCAATACAACTAAAACCTGTTTGAAACATATTTTCCACTCCTAGCAATCATCTTCCTTGGAAAAGTATTACTAAAACCAGTACTTTGTGTGGAAAGGGCAGAGGTCTCATTCCTGCATGTTCTCTGAGTCTGTATCTCTATATGCAGAGTAATAGATGATGTTCAGTTTCTAAAGCTGAATAAAGTTTGCTGTTACAGGGATAGAGTTCAGCTGAAAATTGCATGAAAGTAGTCAGCAAGCTGAGATGATCCTTCCAAAGATATTTTAAAAATTCCCTTTGTAGGGTGACAGGCTGAATGGATCTGTGCAGTACAAGTGGAAAATGCACATCCAGTCCTTTCCAATTCAATTAAGATGCTTAAAAACCTGAGTCTTCCATGGGGCAGTTTCTTAAATTCATTCCAGAAGAGAAATTTTAGAACAAAATGGCTTGAATTTCAACCCCTAGCCCTTATTTCAAAGGGTTACCAGCATGGACAAGCCACTTCACAGAAAGAGTAACTTGCTTTGAATATCCAGATATCCAATTTAGGCAGCCTCAAACAACACACACAGAAGGATGATGAAGTTAGATGATACATTTAAAAGCTGTTCAGAGTTGGTTTTTTACATTCACTCTTCCCATTTATCAGCTACTTTATCATCTCCATTTGAATGCTCTTCCCCTACCTCCAGATGTAAAAGCAAGGTCTTCCATGAAAGTAGAATTAACAGGGGAAATAATCAAACACTTAAAGCTTTTACATTCCCTGCCAAGAGCTGAGACAAGGATAATGTCCAGCTGCAGACAGTCCAACATCCACAAGCTGCTACAAACTCAGAATTAGCTGAAGGTTTTATAAATTCTGCAGAAACTGAGCTGCTCTGAGGCAGGGAGGAAAGAAAACAGTGCAAGGCGACAGTGACTGTCCAGACCCAACTTGGTGCAGTGGCTGTGATTATGATGGCTATGCTTGTATGACCCATTTCTGCTAATCCTCTTCTCCTTCCTGTGGATGGAAACTGGGCAGTGAGCCAGAGCTGGCATGTGAGTTAGTGTCTTTGGATGATCATGGAACAGGGTACTGAGGAGCTTACACACCTACTCTGCATGCTGGAGGTGGTCTAGGAGAGATGGTGGAGAGATACAAAGATTCCCTGTCCTGCAAACTCCACATCTCATTCAAAAGAAGAGCACTACAAACACATTTCTGGTTTTCCTGACGCAAAGAGGTTTTCCTAATGCAGAAACACTATTCTGCTCTGCAATATTGCACAGCTAGAGATGCTCAAAGTGAAGACAACAAACATGAGGCTCGAGAAGACAGAATATGAAGGGCTCTGGTCACCTGCCTTGCTCTAAACTGAAATTATACATCACAGAAGTTACACTGCACAGGATGTGCATAATTGTTTCCCCAAGTCACAAATGGTGTTCTAAGTCAGTTGGCTGTGTTATCTCACCTGCCTTGTCATCAGTATCTTCAAACTCCACCATAACTGAATGGCCAGTGTTGGAGATGCTGAGGGATGTGCACGACTCATAGGAGATGATCAGTGGCTTCAGATTTGGGTCATAAACTGCTCTTGCAGAAACAATATCAATGGGGGACTGGCGGCTCCCCTGGGCAATAGGGTAGGATTTGTGCCACTCTGAAGGTCCTTCGAAAGGAAAGAAAGGAAAGCATCGTTATTTCCTTCCTACTAAACACAAAATCAGTATGGGTTTTCATGAGGCTTGAAATAAAGCTTGCTCAGCAAGGGTGACTTGAATGTTTGGTATCTGAGAAATCCATTTCAATTCTAAGCTGGCATGTTTTTATTAGCACAAACAGGCTGCAACAAGATGGGGATTCAAACATCTCACACAAAACACCCTGAGGAAATCATGGCACATCGACAGACTGCTGTACCTTCAGCTACTTGGGCCACTCATTTTCTGCAGACTTTGTAGTTACATTGCAGAGGTGTCTGAAGGGTTTCCAAGGTGGGTGCAGGTGTAAACACACACACACACATACACACACACATACACACACACACACTCCCCAAGGAGACAGCCTTTAATTCTTCCTGGGGAAAAGAGTGTAAAAGCTCCAGCAACTCAAATGAGATGCAGATGACTCAACCTCTTAAGCTACTGAGTGTGCAGTTATTTTTAAAATCCTTTTATGACTGCAGTAAATCTTTGAGGCAGCTCTATTCTTCACTCATGCCCATTATGGTATCTCCCTACCCTGAGTGAAAGGTACACCACGTTAATTAACATTTTTGGACATCCTGACCTCAACAGAGTGGGGAGAAAGACCAATTTAATAACACAACTCTGCTGCCAGAGCTGGAACATTCTTATGCCCTTTGAGATAACAAAAGCTTATCCATATCAAAGGATTACTTTTTCTTACGCCTTTTTTTTTTTACTTTGGTATGGTAGTACAAGCAGCAAGTAAATTATTCTACTGCTTCTCTCATAAAGTATTAACAGTAACAATTTTGCTTCCAGATTCTCAAGAAGCACATTTTTAATTGTAGCATTCTCACATACTTTCACAAGGGGAAGCTTTTTTAATCAAGCACAGGTATTCAGCCTCCCTGCGTTTACATAACAAAACAGTGATCTATTATACTCTTATTTGGCTTTGACATTTTCTGCAAAGCTAAGCTTAGAAAATAACGTCTTTTCTCAGCCTGCCTGTAAAGCAGGTTTAGGAATTAAATGCTGTTAGACAAGGTAAGGCAATAACATTTCGCTCTCAAGCTTCATAAGAGTATATCTGGCTTTATGACTACTCCTACCTGCTCAAACATAGCATCTACCAGCACTAACCAGCTTCACTTAGTACTCAACCTTGCTTTTGGACTCCCAGAAACTAAAGGAGTTGCTGTTAAGAGACCAGCCCCCGAAGGTTATGCAGAAGAATCTCGTTGGACACTCAGCAGCTAAAATAATTGCTGCCAAAAGAGAGAGAGGCTCCTGAAAGTCATGCAAAAGACTGTTTTATTGGACAGCACCAGCCACTCATCCAACCCTCCTCTGTGAAGGAGCAGGCACTGCAAAACACTACTGTGGGAATCTTTCAGTAGCTTCACATTTCCCTCTGACACATCCTTGGGGGTGGGAAGCTAGGGAGGACAGCTAAATTAAAAACTGTCAAATCAGAAAGCATAAGTTGTTCTGTAAGAGATCTCTGATACTGATCTGTACAATTTAGTGATGTTCTAGACATATTTAACATATAACTTAGTTTATTCACTTCTATGGAAGCCTAGAGATCACATTTCAACAGCTGCACAGAATCAGGAGATTCATTATTGCTCTGTTAAATCTTCGTTACTTACAAGAATTGCTTGTGGAGAGACAGACACAGTTAATCTTTTTCATAACAGCTTTTTGGAAAGGGACCCATCTCTGCAGCCTGAAAAAAAACCCCACTCAGTCCTGCTTCCCTCAGTTCTGGAATGCTGATTGCAACAGTGAAAGGCAGCAGGCACAAGCCTGTGCATCTTTTGGTGCCACTTTCTGGGTGCTATTGATTATCAATAAAGTAATTAATTACCTGCTGTATATACTTGATGCTTGCAGACCTCGAAATGCAGGCAGCTCTGCAGGGCTCAGGCAACAGCTCTAGAAAGAAAACGAGTGGGGGAAGACAGAGAGATGCAGCACGGAAATGCCATAACCTACCGTCATCCTGCCCATATCCCCAACTGTGCTGGCCAGTCATTTTGGGGAGCTGCACCCTGCCGTGCTCCAGCTCCTCGAGCAGGGCACTGCTGCTCACCTGCCTTTATAATGGCTCACCGTGGGATAGGGTCAGCCCCTTAAAGATACAGAGCAGCCAAAGCAATTCCTGCAGGACGGGGAGAGCCTTTCTCCTCCTGTTCCTGCTCCTGTCCTCCTCCTGCTCCTGTCCTGCTCCTGTCCTGCTCCCTCTATTTGCTAAGGCAGCACAGAAGGAAAATATAAAACTGAAGTCTCAGGACTTAGAGAGGAAACTGTCCAGGTGACATGCTGTCCTAGGACACATGCAGATCACATTTAGGAAAAAGCAGCAGTGTTTTCTCACTCTACTCCAAAGCCATAACATGCTCTGAGCACCAGGCACAGTAACACGTGCAGGTGGCAGTGGGACCTGCCCTGCTGTGCTCTGCCTCTCTTTTCTGAAACACTCCCTCCAGCTGCAAAAAAGGAACGGTGTTTTCACCTGATTTGTAATTAAAACTTAAGAATCAGTAATTAGATAGGATGGAGAATATTCTCATCTCAGGAAAAATTCCTTGTGCTACTTTTAAACAAGGTAAAAATCACATAAACTAAGGATGAATTGGCAATCTGATTTTATTTTTCTTTGTAACTTTGAAGAAACTTTTTAAATACACAAAAAGGAAACTGTGGTTATATTAGGGAACGGAACACAGTAGACTCCAAAGAAAGGAGTTGGTCTGTGAAGCCTCAGTTATCTGGAATGATCCAGTACCTGTACCCTGCTAAACCCATGAAGAAGCTACAGTGAGACACCCAGTCTGTAGCTGTAAAATGACTTAAGACATCTCTGTGGCAAGGGAAATGGCTCCTTGGTAGCAATTTTGTTGGATCCAAGCAAATGCTCCCTGTCAAGGCTACATTTTATAAACATATTGATTTTCACAAAGACAACAGCACACAAAAACAGGTATTCTATTATGCAATCAAGAATATGGAAGGAAAAAATCAATAAGAGTATTTTATACAACTGTTACATTGTGGTACTGCCTTGTAAGAATTAATTTCATTCTTCAGGAGGTTTCCATAAGAGTCAGCTATAAAACCTTGGAGAGCAGCTGATGCAAGCTAAATCACTCAGTGAGGGATGCAAACTGCTCTAAAGGTCTCCACAGGAGAGTTCTGTGATGACTTAATCAGCTCAGCTTCTCAATTTATTTCTGTTAAACTGTGTGATGTGCTCGAGTCCCACACACACACCTGGCATGGACAGCACAGGTACAGCTGTGGTCGAACAGTCTGTGCACACAGGTCTTGTGGGGACCAAACACTGGGGCCAGCATGGCCACGAGGTTAAAAACATCACCAGCCTGTCAGGGAGGGGATTGTCCCACTCTGCTCTGCCCTGGGGCGGCCTCACCTCAACATTGGGGCAATTTGGGGGGACACAATGTAGGGAAGGGATTGAGCCATTGGAGAGTGTCCAAAGGAGGGACATGGAGATGGGGAAGGGCCATGGTTTGAAGCCGTGTGAGGACACTGAGGGCACTTGGTGTGTTCAGCTGGAGCAGAGGAGACTGAGGGGAGACCTCAGTGCAGTTCCAATTGCTGGGCAGGGGCAGAGGAGGGGCAGGGACTGAGCTCTGCTCTGGGGGGACCAGGGACAGCAGCCAGGGAATGGCTGGAGCTGTGTCAGGGCAGGCTCAGGTTGGATCTCAGCAAAAGGTTCTTCCCCCAGAGGCTGGTTGGGCACTGCCCAGGCTGCCCAGGGCAGTGGGCACAGCCCCAAGGCTGCCAGAGCTCCAGGAGGGTTTGGCTGATCCTCTGAGGCACAGGGGTTTACTCTTGGGGCTGGGCCTGTGCAGGGCCAGGAGTTGGACTGGATGATTCTTGTGGGTCCCTTCCAGCCCAGCATATTCTGTGAAAATACTCTGCTCTTAGTAGGGCAAATGAGCTGCAGGGAGCTGTGCTCCTTTGGTTCTCACTCAAGTGTGGCTCTGTGATGTGTTTGTAGCAAGGACAGCCAACTAGAGACAGTCAGTCAGATGAAAACAGTCAGATAAGCTGCTCTAGACCATGGGGAAAAGTACAAAAAGTAGTGAAAAGAAATGGAAGAGAAAATTTGTATGTTAAAAGGGCAGGCAATAAACTGGGGAAACTCATATGTAAGATAGAGAATACTGTGCAACTGTTTTCAAGAGAAACTTGAAAACTGGGGCCAGGTCAGTCATTGCAGTGCCCAGTGTCTACCTGCACCTGACACCATTCATCACTTCAGCTTTCACCTTCTCACATTCAAACCCACACAGATGTCTGCATATTTGGACTATAAAAACATGGCACATGAGGAGCTCTGAGACAAGTGAAAACATCCTGAAGACATGGCAGGAAACAGCTCCACAAAATGAAGTTGTAAACGGTTGGATTTAGAAAAAGGAAGAAGGGGGAATGACAATACTTGGGAGGAAAGAAAAGACAGCCTGAATAAAATTTTATCTATAAAGGATAGCCAGTGTGTATGTGACAGTTTAATGTGCTCCCAATCCAACCAGCCTTCTTTCTTTTGTAGGAATATACTAAGATTTCCTTAAAGATAAGAAAACACTGCTGCTTAAGCAAATATCACATTATTCTGTAATCCTTATACCTCTGGACAGTGGCTGACTCTAAGAATGGATTTTCACTGATTCTGTCCTCAAATCATAATTTATCACTTCAAAGCTGCAGTCATGAAATTCTGTTCTCAGTTTTACTGGATTGAATTAAGGATAATTATATCACACTCATGAATTTATGGAAGTCATAACCAACAAGTGATGGGTGCTTAAAGGGTGGATTTCTTCAACTCTGAGCTAAATGTGAAATACTCGTGGTTTCCACAAATTTCTCCTGGGCTTTTGACTCCCTCTCAGATGTGTCTGCTAAGCAGTGAATGACAGGAAGACATAATTCCATTCCCTACAGTGAAATGTTTCAAGCTACCTAAAATAATAAATCTGTCTTCCCCAGTCCTCATACTTATGGTTTTATTCCCCTTTGACAGCAGTGATGAGTGAACAGAGCAGCAGCCTAGGACAAATACAGGGGTTCTTCTGAACCTGTCAGCAGTTGTGAAACAGAACTAACAACAAATTTGTTTCCCCATCTCTATATGTGGAATAATTTCCCTTATGATTTAATTTGAGCTCCATTTATTAAAATTGCTATATAAGAACTAACCATCATGGTTAGAAAAGTAAGATTGGAATGCTGAATTGAAACTGGACATGTTAAACTTTGCAGGTTTGAGGAAACTGGATTTTTGAATCTTTAAGGCAAGTTGTCTCTATTATAATACAGGTCTGGAGTCATTGGGAAGTTTTTCCACAAGGAGATATCACTTGAGCATAATGCTTTTGTTATATACTAGTACATCACTGTGGAGGGGCAGAGCTGCATTTTAGGAGATGTAGAATGAAATGAGAGTTATTTGGTTCCAAGGTGAATGGCTCAATGGCACTGTAAGTGTATTTGCTTAAGTAATTTGGCAATTACATTTGCTCATCATTAATAATGGTGACATGCATTTGAACAAGGTGTCATGTGCCTTCTTTAATGCATATGAATGTGTCTGATATGTCAGTGCCTATTAACAAAAATAGGGCAGAATTACAATCAGTTTGGGTACAGGCTGCGCACTCTAGAGCCTCTGATGAACAGGAGGTAGGAGCAGATTAAATGTTAAAACATTCATCACTCCAGAGCTTGCCTACACCTCAGGTTCTTGAAAGAGTATCTTGTTTACCCAGGCAGCTCATCTCTCTTCTTACATTGCATTACGGATGCTGGCAGTTCCCAAACGGGAGATGCACTAAGCTGACATCTGTTCTTCATGTGTGTGTTAAAATACTTTATAATGAATCCAGGAACTGCACAAAAATGTTTGTCCTAGTTAGAACAGCTGGGACCGATTCATCACTGGATGGGTGTAGCCCAAACCTGTGTATTCTATAGCCCTCCATGCCATTGCCCAGAAACTGTTGTCAGTAGAGGCCTGTGAGGTGGGGGGATGTTCCTGTCCTCATGCCCTTTTGTGGAATTCCCCGCTCTGAGGGAGGGACTGAGCATCCTTTTATGGAATTCCCCACTCTGAGGGAGGGACTGAGCACCCTTTTATGGAATTCCCCACTCTGAGGGAGGGACTGAGCATTCCTGCCTGAGCTGGAGAATATATAAACCTGGAGTTTCAGAACCTTTCCACCACTCGTGGGATCCAGAGGAGGACTGCAGCTCACCACTCTCAGCCAGACTGCAGCTCACCGCTCAGCTGGGCTGAGACCACCCCCCTCGGCCGGGCTGCAATCACCACCTTTGGCCGGACTGCAGCAGCTCTCCCACCGGCAGGTTTCTTCCCCTCTCCCTTTACTTTGGACTCGGGGGGGGGGGCAGGGAGCACCGCTTTGTTTGTGCCCTGGGGTGCTGGGTTGTACATTTGGGCTTTGTGGGTTGAGACCAATTGTTTGTCTGTGTGGCTGTGCTTGTTGTATTATTTTATTAAATTGTTATTCTGATTTCTAATCTCTCTTTTGAGTTGAGTTCATTTCCCCTGCTGGTTAACTTTTAAACCAGCACAATGCTTCACATGGTGAATATAAGCAGAACAGTGTACTGCCAACCCTGAACACTAAAAGAAGAATGATTCCAGATTTTTTTTCTATTTGTTAGTATTTTATTTAAAAAGAGACTGCCTGTAGTTGTTGATTGACCAGAGAAATTTCAAATTTTATATTCTCAAGATTGGCTTTGCAAACACAAAAATGTGATGGCTGTATATTGATATTCTCATGCATCAGGAGCTGAAAGTGGTAATCCTTCTCCCACAGCTACAGAGTGAGAGTCGTGAGATTTCCTAGGGAAAAAAATGCAGCCTGGGAATCTCTTCCTGGCATAAGGGGGGAAAAAAGGGTATCTAAGTAAAGAAAGGGATTAAGAAGAAAAAGACAAAAAGGACATACGTAAGGTTAACAACCATGCAAGAGAAAAAGTTTGAGTCAAATATAGGCCAAGATGGCCAAGTGAATAGAAGGAATTTATTTGGAACATTCTTGGGAAGGTGGGGCAGAAAAAGAGGAAGGTGGTACCTGGTTCCCTAGAAGTTTCCCAGCCTTCACACCCCATTTTTTTAATTAGTTGTCTTTGACTTTTAAAACTATACACACTTGGCTGCCTTATGCCAGAAACAGGAACTACATTTTTAAACTCAGCCTGAAACATTAATTCTTGTAATTTATGGTTTGTCCAGGTGAAACAGTGTAGCAGAGAGCAAGAACAGAACTAGACTGCTTTTGACTTTAGTAAACAGGATGTCCCTGTAATACTGCAACAATGTCAGCAGAAGGAAGGATTTACTGTGGCACAGCAAACACAAAGCCTGAGAAAAACGAACTTCGGTGGAGATGCTGAAGAAAACAAAAGAGGAAGCACTGTATTGTAGTACATCACCTGCACGATATAAACCACTCAGTGACAACTGCCCTGCTGTATACATCTTTGCAGCAGATATAGAGCAAATAATTTAATGAAGAGAGGCAGATTAAAAGGATAACACCCTTGTACAGGCTAACAAATCAGCTGGAATGATGCACAGATTTTAGGACCTCTCTTTCGTTGTTGAAATTTAGTGCCAGAAATCTTTGTTGAAATTTTGAAAGATGTGAGAGTTTTCTCTTTTTTTGTACTCTGTCATTCTACAACTAATACTGATCCTATATGGAAAGATCTTCATAACAGAAGTACATAGACACAAGAGATTTCAGATGTTCTTTTCTCAATACTAAGAAGGAATAACTGCAATAATGTGCAATAGCTCTGGAAAATATACCTAACTGGATTTTCCTGAACACTGTCTACTTTTTGGGCTTCTCTCTCAGTTTGCTCGAAAACGCCTCCAGACTCCATTCCAGAAAGTGGGTTGAGAGATGCAGAGAAATGCCTGTTTGAAACATAAATTGTGGTCATGGTAGTGTTGGCCAGAAAAACTGGATTTGTTACCCAGTGTGCAACAAGCCAATAATTACACACTCAAGAGAGACATTATTTATTTCAGAGTTGCTCCAGACTGGATTCCACAAATCAAGCACAGTAACTCTCAAAACTTTCTACTATTTATACATTTTAGCAAACAAAGGCAATAATGTCCATTGGCTACAAGTTACACAGTTCTCTTATTAATTAGTATTCTATCTCCTATTGGTTAATGATTCTCTCGCTTCTCATGCTAATTAGTCCCATGCTCTCAGTCTTCCTCCTCTTTTGAGTCAGGGGGTTTCTTGGGTTGGTGGTCATGACCTGCCCCTGCTGGAATCCCCCTTTACCCAGTTGGAGCTGATCCAGCACAATCACTGAGTTGTCTTTATTAGTTTCTTCCTTATGTTGGGGATTCTGCCAAATGTCCTTGTGGCCTGTAAATTCTGCATTCTTTGTGTGCCCAAATCAGTGGTACATCCTTCTTCCCAAGCCTTGTTAACCTCCCCCAAGTCTGAGATCATTGAAACACGTCCAGCCCTAAACCTTAACAAGGCAATTCTACTGACAATTAATTTGTCTTTCTAACTAATACCTGGACATCACTTAGATTTTGTTGGCTGCTTTCTGTTCCACAGATTAATTCTCCCTCCTTGTTGATTAGGCTTGAAAGTATACAATGATCAAGCATCAAAGAACATCCTTTCCTAATAAAATTTTATATATTCCACATTTTAGACTCTCGATGATGAGGTCTTTTGAGTAGAATCCTGTAAGGAATGGGGTTCCTATGAGGGCTGGATTGCTGATGGTTAGACATGAAGTGGTTGTTGCAAGTATTTTTTGTGGGCCTTCTGTTGTTTGAACGTTATTCTCTCCGTTGAGGCTGTGGATAATGGACCCTGAGCAGAGTAATAATATTGCGCTAAAGAATTAATGGGTTGAGATGTGGAGGAAAGCTGGATGAGGCAGGTTTAGTCTGACTGTGTTATTAGGCCTAATTGACTTGATGTGGAGAAGGCAATGATTTTTTTCGATATGGTTTTGCGGAGGTGGGGGCAAACAGTGTGGAGATGGTGCCGAGGAACTGGCCCAGGGCAGGGCGGTGCTGGGGAACACGGGGAGTGCGAGTGAAGGGGAACGCTCCGGGTGCGACGGGCTCTGCAGGGCTCAGCTGCTCAGTACTGCAGGTACTGCTGTCAGCCCGGGCTGAGAGATGGAGAGCAGCGGCTCCTTCGGACGGAACTCCCGCGAACGGCCTCACATTCCGGATGCACCCCTGACGGAAAGGACGCATCCCTGAGAATGAGAACGCCTCCCTGAGGGTGAGAACGCCTCCCTGAAAGAAAGGGCCTCCCCGCTCCCGCCGCCCCGCCTCCCTCAGCCCGCGCGTGCGCGGCGGGAGCGGGGTCATGGCGCGGCCGGGCCGGGCCGCGGCCAAGGAGCAGCGATACGACCGCCAGCTCAGGTACGGGGGAAAAGGGCTGTGCCGGGCCCGCCAGGGGAGCGGGGCTGCGCCGGGCCTCCCCTGCCCCTGCCCCGTGGAGAGCGAGCCCGCGGCTCTGTGTGCTCAGCCCGCGGAGGGCAGAGGCCCCGGGAGGAGCCCGGGGAGGGAACTGGGCCGTGTCCGAACTGAGGGGGCCCTGTACCGGGCTCCCGGGCAGTGCCGTGAGCGCTTGTGCTGGCACAAGGGAAATTTATATGTGTATATATTTGGCACCTCCACTTTAGAGAGAGAGAGAGAGAGAGAGAGAGAGAGAGAGAGAGAGAGAGAGATGTATGCCTATTATAGAATCAACCAGGTTGGAAAAGACCTCCGAGATCATCAAGTGCAACCCTTGATCCAGCTCTGCCGTGGTTCCCAGCCCATGGCACTGATGCCACATCCAGTCTCATCTTAAACACCTCCAGGGAGGTGAATCCACCACCTCTCTGGGCAGCCCATTCCAGTGGCTGATCACTCTCTCTGTAAAAAATTTCTTCCTAATATCCAACCTAAACCTTCCCTGGCAGAGCTTAAGACTGTATATATGTATGTGTATATATTTATATATAGAATAGAATCATAGAACATGTCGAGTTGGATCCTGACCCATCAGGATCATTGAGTCCAACTCCTGGCCCTGCACAGAGACCCCAACAATCCCACCCTGTCCCTCAGAGCATTGTCCAAACCCTCCCGGAGCTCTGGCAGCCTTGGGGCTGTGCCCACTGCCCTGGGCAGCCTGGGCAGTGCCCAACCAGCCTCTGGGGGAGGAACCTTTTGCTGAGATCCAACCTGAGCCTGCCCTGACACAGCTCCAGCCATTCCCTGGCTGCTGTCCCTGGTCCCCCAGAGCAGAGCTCAGTCCCTGCCCCTCCTCTGCCCCTGCTCAGCAACTGGAACTGCAGTGAGGTCTCCCCTCAGTCTCCTCTGCTCCAGCTGAACACACCAAGTGCCCTCAGTGTCCTCACACGGCTTCAAATCAAGGCCCTTCCCCATCTCCATGTCCTTCCTTTGGACACTCTCTGATGGCTCAATCCCTTCCCTACATTGTGTCCCCCCAAACTGCCCCAATGTTGAGGTGAGGCCTCCCCAGGGCAGAGCAGAGCGGGACAATCCCCTCCCTGATGCCCCAGGACAGGGATGTCCCTCCTGGCTGCCAGGGCACTGCTGACTCAGGGACAACTGGCACCACCAGCACCCCCAGGGCCCTTTCCCAGCTCTGCTCTCCAGCCTCTCATTCCCACTCTGTCCGTCCATCCGGGGTTGCCCCATCCCAGGGGCAGAATCCAGCACTTCCCCCAGTTGAACTTCCCACGGTTGGTGATTCCCAGCCCTCGGATCTGTCCAGGTCTCTCTGCAGGCCCTCCCTGCCCTCGAGGGACTCAACAGCCCCTCCCAGTTCTGTGTCATCTCCAGACTTGCTCAGTGTCCCTTCCAGTCCTGAGTCCAAGTCATTGATGGAGATGTTGGAGAGCACAGTTTAATTCTTTTTTGTTTCTTTGTATTGCCTTTGCAATAAATACCTTCATTATGTATTGGTTTCCCTCCTAATACAGACTGTGGGGTGACCATGGCCAGGAAGCATTAGAATCTGCCCATGTTTGTGTGATAAATGCAACAGCAACAGGAACTGAAATACTCAAAAACTTAGTGCTGCCAGGTAAGTAGGTATTTCTCCTGTACATTCTTGGGAATGTATCTGATAACTCCATAATGCCAACTTATTAATGACAATGTTTTTCCCCAAGGTATTGGTTCCTTTACAATTGTCGATGGGAATCGAGTCTCTGGAGAAGATGTTGGAAATAAGTAGGTTTTTTACTGACTTTTGTTACAAATTGAGAAGTAAGAGGTTTTAAAAGGTAGTTCCATCTCTGCATTTGTTAAGAAATTCTGTAAAATTCTTTTAAAAGCCTCTGTATGTTTCTCCAAGTCTTTGTGGGTTTGGAAATTGGTGGCATACAGCATGCATGGGCATTTTGATATTGACTGCTAAATTCTTTTAGTTCCTAGTTTTTGGACCTTACAGGTCTATTTGCTTCACACATCAAGTTTATAAAGACAATACTCTACTCAACATAAAAATATTTAAAATTAACTCATTTGATGTAATCTTGAGCTATGACAGAGGAAGACTTGCTTGTGTTTCAGTGTGGCTAAATATGTTTTCACTGATTGTGAGGAAAATACAACAGTGGTGGTGAAAAGAAAGGCAGATTTAAGGGGGTATGTGGCATGAGAGTCAGCAACATGTTCTGCTATACAAAATGTAATTTACTGCTGTTTTTTCTTCAGTGTAAAAGTTCACATGTAATTCTCTCTTGTCTCCTTTTCAGTTTCTTTCTACAAAAAAGCCATATTGGTCAGGTAAGGAGATAATAAATGTCACTTTAGGTGTGTTGAAAGCACAGAAGGGTTGGATACTCAAATGCAGTATAATGAATAATTCTAAAAATATATATGTATAGGTTAAAGTCTGTTTATTCTGTGAGAGAGTTCCCCATGCTTACTTTTTAGTTGTTCATAAGTGAGAAGATCAACTCAGTTGGGGCAAGATTGAATAGCAAAAAAGGAAGAGGTTATGATTAAGAAAATCTTTGGAAGGTCATTGTGGTTGAAAGAATAAAGCTAAGATTAGTGAAGTGAATGGGGGAAAAATTGTCACAAAAACAGAGTACAGGAGTCCTAGATAACTCCTGGAAACTAATAAAATTGGAAATTAGGAAATAGCTGTCACAGAATTTGTGTTTTTAAAATGATACTACTGAAAGTGCTCTCAAACACTGCCTGCTGTTATGGGATTTATTTTTGCTTCAGATAAGAAAGACTTGGAATAAGGAGCTCTAGTTTATGATGAGTTTTGTTATGGGGTGGTTTTAGGGGTTGTTTTGTTGTTGTGTTTGGTATTTTTAGCATGTGGCATTATGTAGCATTGCTATGCTGTATAAATTACATTTCATTTGAATCGTTCCTAAACAGAGTCGTGCCCAGAGTACCATGGAGCTCCTGCAGGAGTTGAATAATGATGTTTCTGGAAATTTTGTTGAAGAGGTTTGTATTCCTAAGTTGTTCATGTGTGTTTGTTATTCAATGTGATAAAAGCATGGTACAATAGCTACGTGTTGCTTTGTAACGTTGCAGTTTAAGAAGCTTCATGATAAAACAGGATTTGAGGAAGATGATCTGAAATTATTTGCGAAAAGTCAATTTATGTATTTTAAACATTGTTTTGTAACTTCATCTTAATCTTATACCTTTCACTTAACACTTTATATTCAATATTGAACAGACTTGTTCTGTATACAGAAATTTCCACAGTGTTTCCTGACATATATTTTTTTCTCCTGTTTAGAGTCCAGAAAAGCTCCTGGACAACAACCCTTCCTTTTTTAATCGGTTTAACTTGGTGATTGCAACACAGCTACCAGAAAGGTAAAGAAGCATCTGAAGTTATTTGTTTGTTTTTGTACAGTTGTAAAAGCAGATTTAAATTACAGGCACTTTCTTGCAGAAAAACTTAAACCAGAAAGGAAAGTTACAGTAAATGATGGGCTTTCTAGAGACATTTTTATATGTTAATACATAGTTTAAAATCTCTTTCAGATCCATGCCTGGCTCCTAGTGCTGTCTCCAGTGTATTTTCTTGCCAGGCACTCTTTTGTAGTGAGAGTTGTTTCTGCTCCAAAACCACAGTAACAAGTGTCCTTATGTACAGCCTGACAGATCAGAGGGTCTGTGATGCCTTTACATTTCTGCATTTTAACTCTTCCCAATTTACCCACATATGTAATTCTATTTCCCATCTAAGCTTTGCCAAGACCAGTAGTTCTGACGTTTTTAATGTTTTTAACCTGTTCTTTGAGTGCTGCCTGCCAAGAAAAGGTGCAGATGGATAATTGCAACTGGGAGTACTGGGAAACCTGGGGGAGAGGAACTTGCTGCTTCTGCCCCCACAGAGGCAAGAGGTTGTTGGGTAGTTGAATAGTTAAATCTTGCTTTTGTAAGGAAGTGGCTGTTGGTCATTCCTTATCTATTTTGTCCCTCCCCCTTCTCACAGGGGAGCCGGAGGTGCTGTCTCAGGAATAAGATCCTCTCTGAAGTGGTGATTCCCTTGGGGAAATGGGGTATTTTCTACGTGCTAATCAAAAACCCCTGGGTGGAACTGCCCCTACTGGAAGTTATGTTTGTGCAACACATAGATCTGATTCCTTTTTTTGCTCTTTCACAACTCATTGAAGCTTTTTGTGTGATATTTGGAGCGTTTGGGAGGATGGGGTGAGACATAAGTAAGATCATGGATAAACCTATTTCTAATCTAGTGTAAACTCACCTATGAAATGAATCAGCTTATGTGCTTAGGATCATGTGGTGTTAGAGAAGTTGTCTGGGAGAACTCTTTCACAGGTAACTTGTGTAGGAGTTGACTCTTGTCTTCCGTATATCTGAAAAAAGCTGGTTTTCCTTCCAGTACCTTGCTGCGCTTGGCTGAACTTCTCTGGAATTCTGACATTCCTCTGCTGGTCTGCAGGACTTATGGACTGGTTGGTTATATGAGAGTCGCTATTAAAGAACATACAGGTTAGAGGGTTTCTGAGATAGAGACTTTTCAATGCCTAATGTCACTTTGATTTTTTTTTTTGGTTTATTTTCGTCTTGTGATGTATTTAGTATTTGTTAAGTCCTAAGTAGTTTGCAGTTCATCACCACATTTGAGGAATTATGGACTGCAACAAATAGTAAAATTGGAGATTATCCTGCCATTGACTTACACAGAACACTTTGAGAATTGAGCAGATGGTGCTGTATGTGATGTGGAGCTCTGTTTTGAAGGCCAGACATAAAGCTGCAAAATACATGGTGTGATTTTGTTCACAGTTGTTGAATCTCACCCTGACAATACATTGGAAGATCTGAGACTGGACAAACCATTTCCAGAACTGACAGAACACATTCAGTCCTACGACTTGGATCACATGGACAAGAAGGTTGGTGTGTGCCCTGCACCTTGTTCCCCCAGCTGGAGGCAAACCCAGAACAGGGATTCTGTGGAAATGGCCCTTGGCAGGTGACTCTGCTGCCAGGGCTCACCTGAGCAGAGGCAGCTGTAGAATCAGTCAGCAGGCACTATTTTCTTGCCTCTGCCCCAAATGCTACAGTCTGTATTTAAATCTTAAGCAGGTGGGGGGTCTTGGGAACCAAGGATATTCTTGGACAACTTGATCTTTCATTAGATTGAATACCCCTCACACCTTTATTTTTAATTTGTTTTTTGATTTTTATGATTCCCTACTGCTGCAGAGCTTTGCAGTGAGGGTGTTTGTGCATACTGTGAGTTTTCCACTCCAGGAAAATACTGGAGAACTCGGCTCAGACAAGTAAAGTAAAGAAATAATAATTTTTTAAGTAAACTAATAATAATTTATTAATTTGCTTTATGGTAGTTAGAGAACATTATGGCTGAATCAAAATCTGGAACACGTCCTGTGTCTTCAGAGCAGTGGAACAGATGTTAGGAGTTTACATTTAAAATAGGTTTTTAATTTGTCCTGTTTTTTATCTTTTCTCAACTTGACAAAGATCTCTCTGGTGTTCAATTACAGGACCACAGCCACACTCCATGGGTTGTGATTGTAGCCAAGTATCTGACAAAATGGTTCAATGAGGTATGTTGCAAAACTATTACTATTATTGATCTATCTTTTCTACTCTAATATATTATTTTGGCAGTGTGTAACATAAAACAAGGTGGAATCTTAAAAATTACTAATTGAAATACAAGTGAATGTATGTGAGCAGTGACAGACTCCTGGAGTTCAGTCTGAACACAGTGAGGTTGGTAGTACATATTTTAAAGACATCTTTTTGTGTTTTTGAATTCAGAAAAGTGAACAGCTGCCCAAAAGTTACAAGGAAAAAGAAGCCTTCAGACAACTAATTCGACAAGGTAATGAAGGCCCCAGGAGTCACTTATCCATACTGGCAGAAATAAGGTGGTGTCTGAAAAATAATCAGAAGTTCTCTCAGGGTTAATTTATGAAAAATTTGCTGGCATATTCAGTAGGATTCTTCTGCTAAAGGATTGTTTTGTACAGGTGGATCTTGAGATCCCAGACTTGCTTATTTTGGCAGTGTTTCATGATGTTTAAGATGCAGAGTATGTTTTGATTTGGGAGGGAGGAAAGGCCTCAAAAGAAGAACCTGTAGAAGATCTGATAAAGAGGAAAGCAAGTGGCTCTTGACACACTGGAATTGTCTTTAACTGCAAGTATTTGGTGGGTCTGTTGACCCCCAGACACTTGGTAATCTTTGCATCTCTAAATTACCAGTCGCGACACAAAGGTTACGTAGCTCCAGAATGCACTGTAACCAGTATGTGAACAACTCCAGTTTTGCAGGTGTTTCAGTTTAATACCTTTTGTGGGTGCTAAAATTAATGTGGAGGTTTTAAGATCTATAAATATATTGTCTTAAATGATTGCAGAATAAAAGCAGTAACCGAATTTTTGGTATTTCCTCACTTGAAGGTGGCCTGTGTGCAAATTCTGGGTGGTTCTGCCATCCTTAGCCCCGGGCTGTGTGAGGGAACTGAACTGATCTGATCTGTCCTTGAACCTTTGGTTAAATCAGGGGTTTAGTGGAGTCCATTTCTGGATCTGGTTTGCTGTGTGGGTACATAAGTGCCAAATTTGAGCAAAAACCCCCCAGGAAAACATGACTGGGGATGGGAAGGAGAGTTGAACTGTTAATTTAGTGCTTATGAAACTTCATTATCTCTTTCTCACACAAATAAACTGGTTTTTTTGTGATAAGTAAATGAGTCATATGCAGAATGTACAAGAAGTTAGTTTTATCAGTGCATCTTTGACTTTTTTTCTTGAGATTTATTTTTCTTTTTTTGCTGATTAGCTGTTATGCCATAAATACACCCAAAGCCAGTCTGCCCTGTTATTAAGATGTACTTACTGACAAGATGTAATTCAAGTGGTTGAGTATTTCAAATTTTTTCTTTGTATAAGGTATCTTAAAGAATGAAAATGGAACCCCAGAAGATGAGGAAAACTTTGAAGAAGCTATAAAAAATGTTAACACAGCGTTGAATACTACAGAGGTAAAATAAACATTTCTGTGATAAAACTGTAGAAATTTCAACTGCGTCATTTCCTCAGAAAATATTATGCACTTCTAGTACAGGAATTCCATTTGTAACATTTATAGTTAAGTAAAACAGGATTGATAGAATGGTTAGAATTGAAATTGTGTAGTTAAATAGACCTGGACTAGCTGTAGCTCATGGAAATTCTGTTGTTTCCTTCTTCTTGAAGACTTGAATTCAAGTCTAGAATGAGTCGGCTCATTAGCAGTGAGTTCTTGTCTCAGTCCTTTCATCCTGAAGAAACGTTATGAAATTCCCTTTATAAACTGATCAAGCTTAAAAACCTTAAAAGTGAAGTTTTCATTGTTTTTAGATAATTCTGAAGTAGCAACTTGTGGTTTAGAACTGAGGTTTGATTTCCTTAATCTCTCATCGATGGTAGATTGCAAAAGCTACATGGGGTAAAGGCAGAATTCTGTGACTGTTTCTAGATTATATTCTGGTTTTATTTGAACTGTGCTGATCCCTGCTTGGGCAGTCACATTAAGTCTCCCAAGAAAGCAGCAGGTAGCACGGAGTGCTGTCACACAGGGCAGTGCAAGCCATGGCACAGGATATTAATATCTGTGGGAGTTTATATGCCAGACTGACCTGCAGCAGTGAAGGAGTCAAAGCAGTCCCTTTTGCAGCCCCTCTCCCCTTCCCTGGCCTGTTTGCTGCTCTGCCCCAGCAGGTAGGATGGGCACTTGGGACAGTTGCTGCCACTGTTCTTTAAAATCCTCTATGTCAAAGATGGAAATAAGGTGAGGTTTTGTTTGTAACATTGATCCTGAGCAGAACATGTTATTAGGGCTAATATTTGAAATATGTCTGAGACAGCACTGACTGTGTAGGATTCAGAGGAGATTTTGGTATGAAACTGAGGTCACACAGAGTTGGTCACCTACGTAATGAGTATTGAGATAATTCAAGAAAACAAAAGACAAGTAATTGCAAACCCAATGTATTTATTTTCATAGGTTCCAAGAGGCATTCAGGAGCTTTTTGATGATGATTGCTGTGTGAAGCTCACAGAGCAGGTATGAATACTTCTGGGCAAGACTCGAGTGTAGAAGAACATCATAAATAACGTGGGTGTACATGAGTGTCTCTTGTGCATTTGCAGTCACCTTCCTTCTGGATTTTGGTTCGAGCTTTAAAGGAGTTTGTGGCAAATGAAGGGCAAGGAAGCTTGCCTGTGAGGGGCACTATTCCTGATATGATTGCAGACTCCACTAAATTTATCAAACTGCAAAATGTGTAAGTATACAGTTATTTACTGAATAGTTCCTAATGCTAGTAAATGGTGATGAGTTCAGAGCTCTCAAGTGCAGGAATGCCTGTGTTTCGAGCACAAGGGGGTGTGTGGGACTGGGCTGAGGGTGTGGGAAGCCCAGCAGCCTGGGCTGTTCCCTGGGTAGGTGCCCTCTGCGGATGGGAAGTGGAGCTGAAGCCTTCAATGCATCCCAGTTTCTCAAGGCTGGGTAGGGAGTGATCACCTAGTTTCAGATCTAGTAAAGACCTTCCTATAGATAGTAGATCTCATAGCCCAGATGCTGCTGTCCAAAGCAAATTTCTGCTTAAAGGCAACCTTTTTTTTTTCCCCTCAAAATATATGTTAACCTAAAATAATATGGTTACAGAAATTCTAGTTTTCTAAATACTTAGTTCTAATTAATGTCCTTGGAAGGGATTGCCTGGTAAATAAGGAAGGGCAGAGACTTTGTGAAGAAACAATGACTGCAAATTCCATACAGCATCAGTGTGGATGAAGATTTTAGGATGATGTATCTTCAACATGAACTTACTGTTCCTGTGCACCCTGGGCATGGTGCAATTGTTTGACCAAACAGACTTTTACAGCATTGCCCCATTTTCTTTGCAGTTGATTATTTCGTCCACCTTTTTTTATCTTTACAATGAAACAGTATCTTGTTGAAGGCTTTCTTAACTTATTGTCTGTACAGTTGTACTGTTGAATCAGAAAGTAAAATCTAATAGATTTTGGAGTAAAATGTAATAGATCCCCATAAATCTAAAACACAACCTCTACTAGAAGAAGGATTGTGTGCCTTTAATAGTGTTTACTACTCAAAATGGAATCTGTGCATTTAGAGATGCATTCCTCAGAACTGTGGCAAATAGCATTAAAACGTGACGTAAAAATACAAATTGTCACATGTCTAAAATAATTGATTGCTATCAGTTCAGGAAGGTTACTCTGTATAATTATAGTAAACCCAGTGTAGTGGTTTGGACTTTGTTTTCCCCCAGAGGATAAGAAAAGTGGTAGACCCCAAGGGGTGGAAACCCCTGGAAGTTTTCAATTTCTGTCCAATGAGCGCTCCTGCGAAAATGTAAACATATCACAACCAAACGGAAGAGAAGAGTTGTAGTTGGAGGGGTTAGAAGAAGGTGGCCATGTTGTGAGCCACGAGGAAGGGGCTCTGAGCCCCACAGGGGGGCTTTGGCCCCCAGCCCCAGCTGGGGCCTGTGGGGACCTGGAACAGCATAATGCTGGGCTAGGTGCCTGTAGTTATACTGGGAGATGTTTTCTCCATCGTGGGCAGTGGCCGTGGGCAGTGGCCGGAGAAAGCAGCAGCCGGCACTGACCAGAGAAACAGTGGCAGAGAGCCAAGACAGATAAGAACTGAATCGAAGAAGCAACAAAGACATGCAGCACCAGAGAAGGGACTCCTGGAAGGAGACCTGAAGGAAAGAGAGTCAGCAGCTGAGTTCTACAGAGTTCTTGGGGGTAAGAACTGATACCAAACCCCCCAAAACTCCTTTGAGACCTCCTGGAAGGAGGAAGTTGATAGACTCTTACTTGAAAGAGCCTTGAAGTGCAACATGCACTGCAGAGAGGAGCTGAGAAGCTCGGACGTCCTGAGAGCTCAGCCAGGACGGAGTGGGGGAGGTTGGCCTTGAGGGCCCTCCCTTGCTGCAAGCTACAAAGAAGCTCGCAGCCTGAGACAGGGCACAGAGGCCCTGCAAGGAGCTTGAATCTCCTGAAGATACCAGACCGTCACGAAGACCCCCTGTGCTTCGTGATATGACGTGGTGATACGACCTTGTCTGGGGTGACGAAGCCCACGGAAGACCCCTCGGTTGGAGAGACGAGTGGCCGAGGGGGATACCCCCCCTCGTGTGTGCTGGCAGAGATCCAGCTATCAGCTGCTACAAGAAACAGAAGAGACAGAGAGAGCCTGCTGCCTTAGAAGATGCTGCTGCTCAGTGACTGCTACTCTGAAGAAGCTGCTGCCCTAAGAGACTGGAAGGGATCTGTCCTTCTTTCCCTCCTGGACTTTTATTTGGAGGGGAGAAGAGATCTGATCCATTGTAAATACTTATGTCATGGTAGAGATAGTTGTAGTCGTGTGTATAATGTATTGTAGTATTTATTTGTATAGTCATTGTAATATATTCCCTTTCCCCATTCTGAGTCTGGTTGTGTTTTGTCTGGAAAAAAACCCATCTCACATTGGGTTGAGATGTGGGAGGGGAATGGAGCTAGGGAATTGGATTTTGGGCTATTTCAAACCATGACACCCAGAAACTTGTATCACTGTTCTGCTTAATGAAATCATAATTGCTTGAATTTGCACGGATACCCTAATTTGTAAATCTGAATTCTCTAAGTATCCTGATTTGGCAAACCATTATGTCCTTCTCAAATAGTTCTCAAATAGTAAGCATTGCAGGATTTTAATTCACAGATAAAACAACTACAGTTCCTTAAAATGAGCTCTTAAATTGAATTTTATTAAGTACTGTGGTGTTGAGATGTTTGCAGTGTCATAGTTCTTAACAGAACGAAAATATTAATGGCTACAAACATTAAAACATGGAAATTACTAACATATTAGAAACCAGATGAAGGATGTAGAGCTGCTTACTTAGTGTTTTTCCTCTGTAGTAGTACTAGTTTTAGCAAACAATTGTGCATGTTTGAGCCACATGTTGCATGAACAGCTCAGCCATGTCAGACAGGAGGGAACAAGTGCCTTCCTGGCCCTGAGGGAGCTCACGTCCATTCGTGTGTATTTTGTCTTTATAATGTAAAACACCTAGAAATGCTCTCCACTGTGAAGTTGCTGGCTTTGTGCTGTGGTGAGTGACTGATTTGTTATTGCCAGATACCGGGAGAAAGCCAAGAAGGACATTGCTGCTGTGGGTGCACATGCTGCTAAATTGCTACAGTCCCTGGGCAAGGTGAGTCCAAACGTACAGCCATCCTGGCAGGGGGAAAATAGCTTTTCCCTGATGTTCTGTACAGAAATGAGTCACAGGAGACATAGGGAAAGAGAAGGCTTAATTACCCCTTTCTGTTCAAAAGGTTTAAGTAAGTTCTGATGAAATGAAGTATCTGTGGTCTGCTTTATTTTATCACTTTTGGTTTGATCATATAAAAGTGCATACAGGTATATATTATTACGATTTAAGATACCTTTTTTTGGTACATTAGTGACTAGTTATTTCACAATAAAGATATTAATATATCTGAAAGCATGAATTCTCTGGTCATTTTATGTACTGAATGAGTATTTTCTCTCTTTTAGGCACCAGAGTCTATTTCAGAGAGAGAATTAAAATTGCTTTGTGAGTATGCTTGGATTCTGTTGTTGGGTTTATGCAAATGATCAAATAACCACAAACTTCTGACTGATAATGTAGTTATTAAATAGTAAGACAATATTTAAATTTTTCAAATAGGTGATTTGCATCCCTCATCTTCAGTGGAAGTAACAGATGTTCAACATCTCTCGGTAGTGAATCTGTAACAGTTGGCTTTTAAAAGATTATATATTTTTTCAGCTCCAAACAAGATGGAGCAGCTTCCTCTGCTCTGTGTGATGAGTACCTAAGTAGTCTTGCTCTGTAAACTTCTGGTATTCTGAAAAGGTAAAGCAGTTGATAGCATTTCAGGTTGTGTCTGGTCTGGGTATGTGCACATGTCCTGCTGCAGCCTGGCTGAGTCTCCTCGCAGCTGGAAGATGTCCCCGTAAGCACATAGCCAAGAGCAGGCTGTCCCTGTGCTGGGAAAGCATTTGCTGGGAGTTTGGGAACCTCCCAGTTGCTGCTTTTTCAGTGCTCAGCAGTAGCTGCCTGTTGGGTTGTTTCGTAGCAATGATACTGGAAAAGAACCTTTTCAGTCTCGTGGCTGCACTGTTGAAATATTAATTGAGAACACGTGAGGCAGCATTAGATGTAGTGGAAGGTGGAAAGAACCCGTGTCCATTTGCAGCCTGGAAGAGGAAACATGGATTTGATGGCTGTGGCTGCTGTAGAAGAGCTGGTTTTGAGCTGTTACATTAACATGGCAGATGTGGATTCCAGAAGTACACAAGCACCAAGTATTTCACTAAAATACTTGTGACCACAGAGCTAAATGTAGTTTAATAGATTTTTAGTACTATGAGCTACCAGAAGAAACAGAAAAGTGTGAAATGAAGTGATGGTCAGTTCTGGTCTCTCCCGTTTAACACATGAGAGGGACAGACTTACAAAGCTGTGGTGACATGAGGTTGTTGATGCTCCTCCCCTGCCCAGGCAGCAACGCAGCCTTTCTGCGGGTGGTGCGGTGCCGCTCCCTGGCTGAGGAGCACAGCCTGAACACCTTCAACAAGGATGAGATCAGTAAGTACTTTCCCAACTTAGAATGATTCTGTGATGAAAAAGAATTCGCCTGTTACATGTTCTATTGCATCTATGCAGTTTTATGATTTGGCATCAACTAGAAGTGTGGAGTTTTTAAGTCAGAATGTTGATTTCAGTTTGATTTCAAAATTTCAAAAATGGCCTTACAGATTGTTCCATGCTTCAGTTTGTTTGTTTTCTTGCGGATTTTAATTTTGGTAGTATATATAAATAAAACACTGTTTTCTTCAAACTTCTCTTTTCTGTACCTCAGTTATTTCTGACAGATCTAGAAAGGTGCTTTCACCTGACCGAATGAGAATAATTGTTTTGTCCTCTGCCAGCTTATCTGTTCAGTATGTGAACTAGCAAACTGGTTACTTAATACTGCTTTTTTTGTTGTTTTGAACCTACATAAATTTAAAAAAAAAGCTGGAAATACTTTTTCATCACAGTTTGTTGAATTGAAGCTTATACAAGTCCCCCGTTTTGGACAAAATGTATGTACGTTTAGTGTAATATTTATATAATAATTATATATCATTTAAGTGAAAGCTCCTTGAATTAGTTGGTAATATACAGTGTCATTTAAGTAGTAGTCAGCATTTACAAATGCTACTGAGCTGCATGGAAAAGGATTTAAGACCTGTTTTATAATTATTGTCATTACAGTTAAATATTTAAAGCATGTTTTTCACATCCCAGAGTAAGAAGTAAGATATATTCCATTTAAATTAGAGCAGCTGCCAGAGTTGAAATGTGAATATCATCACTGTATAGTTTATATCAAATACATACGGTGTGGTTTTGTCATAAAATTTGGAGGCAAAACTGCATATCTGGCACTGAGATTCTCAGTTGCAGGTTGTTTTCATTAAGGTTTTTTTTTTCCTGCAGATTTTACAGTTTAAGCATGGGTGATACTTGTTTTCAGGTAATGCAAACCTTTCCTTTTTCCATTTCGTCTGTACTAATTAACTGGTTCTCTTGCTATTCCCAGTTTCCCACATGGATAACCCAGACAGTGAGATAGTGCTGTACTTGATGCTGAGGGCTGTAAATAGATTTTACAAGCAGCATGGGAGATATCCAGGTATGTTAACACAGAGTTACTTCATGTCAGCAAAAGAAATACAAAGATCCAATAGTTACTGTAATAGCGAAGTTATAAACTACAAATACAGCATTAGTTGTGGTTTTGTTTCCATTTTAATATAACTTTAAGAATTAAAGTGAGAATTTTTTCTCTTTGGGAACTGAAGGAATTTATCTGAATTACTACCACTGAGATGGGTTGCATGGATTATAAGCCAGTTCAGCTGCATAGAAATTTGTCATTGTCATGAGTAGCATCAACAAAATATTCAATCATTATTAGTCTAGTGTTAATAATATTAATCAGCTTAGAAACTTTTCAGAAAAATAAAATACTTACGCTGCCGTTTGAGCCCGTTAACTTTGCATGTGGTGTTACAGCTGTGTGATTAAACACTTAACTTCCCTCCCAGGTGTCTGCAACTACCAGGTGGAAGATGATATTGGAAAACTAAAATCCTGCCTTACTGGTTTCCTCCAAGAGCACGGGCTGTCCGTGGTGGTGAAGGATGACTACGTTCATGAGTTGTAAGTGTTGTGGTTTAGGTGTGGCTGTTGGTAGCACTCACCCGCACGTTCTGACTGTCGCTCTCCTGCCCAGTTGTCGCTATGGAGCTGCTGAACCCCACGCTGTTGCTGCCTTCATGGGAGGTAAGGCTGGCACTGATCTCACTGATCTCGGGGGGCACGTGGTAAGGCTGGCACTGATCTCACTGATCTCGGGGGGCACGTGGTAAGGCTGGCACTGATCTCAGAGTGCACATGCTCTGCTACGCGCCCGAGGCAGGTGCTTTAACTACCTGGTGTTGTCAGAGCAAAGGCTGTAGTCAAAGACAGCACTAGGACAAAATCCTCCCCTTCATTCATACTCCTGTATGGAGTAAGTGGGCACAGCAAGGGTTTAAAGGCAATGAAAGAAACCAAGTAAACTTAAAAACAATCACAGTAGATCCATTCTAGGAGCTTAAAAATGTGTTTAAAAATAGTGCTTGAAAGAGGCTTCATTTTTTTTAAAGGAAAGCAATAACTGTAGTAATTTTAAAATTATTCAGTACACGTCTTCCTTTAAATTAACACAATATACGTACATAAAATATCTATGTAATATAAATAGCCTTGATTTCTTACCTTCATTCAGACTATGAGTATTGTCAAAATGACATATGTTTTAATGGGTGTTCAAAATCAGTTAACTTACCTCCTTTATTTGGCTTCACGCAGTGCTGAAGATAATTATGTTTTAAATACTCTATGTAGGTATTTTCTCTGATTAAGTTAAACTTGACATGTATTGTGCTTCAGAAAAATATGTAAAGGCAACTTCTGAAGAAATTACAGAATATTTCATACTACAGGAAAACACACTTACAGTGAAGTAACCCTTCAGTTTATTTTACAGTTTAATTGTACATTTTTTTAATTTAACTTCTCAAATGTATCTTGAGAGGTCTCAACTTGCATGGGTCTGTCTGCTCATGTGTTACTCTGAGTGTGTGTACATGGAGAGAAAGTATATATAGCAAAGTGTATGCAAAGCTAACTTTGGAAGTTGCAGCTTTCTGAGCCTTTTTAATACTGGGAAGTACTGAAAGGCATTTTTACCTCCTAGGAGGTGTATCAGGCACTTCCCAAATAATTGTAGTGTAGTGAGTTCTAGATAAATAACATTGCTTTACTGTTGTTTAAATAAGACCTGCTAACTGCCTTCTGGTTTTTCCTTTACAGGGGCTGCTGCACAGGAGGTTATCAAAGTCATTACAGGGCAGTTTGTAATTTTTAATAACACCTTTATTTACAGTGGAATGTCACAGACTTCAGCAACTTTCCAGCTGTAGGGTAATGATGCCCCAAGGTGCTGCTGCTGTATTTCCAGTTTTTACAGTATTTACAGTTCTGTAAATACTGTGGTGGTTTGCCACTGACTGGATTGTTCTGTTCTGTATCACCTGCTAATTAAACTTCCTTTATTTGTAATTATCTTTTTGTTGTTGTTGTTGTTGTCCTGAGGACAAATAAAATCATACCAAATCCTAACTGGTTTTTTTTTTCAAAGCCACTTCTGGGTCCCTCAATTCAGGAAGGACACGGAGGGGCTGGAGCATGTCCAGCAAAGGGCAACAAGGCTTGTGAAAGGACTAGAGAACATGTCTTATGAGGAACAGCTGAGAGAGCTGCATATGTTTATCCTCCAGAAGAGGAGGCTCAGGGGGGACCTCATGGCTCCCTACAACTCTGACAGGAGGGTGTAGTGAGGAAGGGTCGGTCTCCTGCCAGGCCTGCAGTGAGAGCACCAGAGGAAATGGCCTCAAGCTGAGATGGGGGAGATTCAGATTAGGTATTAGAAAAAAGAATTTCACTGTTCAGGTGATCAGGCACTGGAATAGGGAAGTGGTGGAGTCACCATCCCTGAGGGTGCTTGAGACGTCTGCATCTGGCGCTGGGTGATGTGGTTTAGGGGTTAACAGCAGCAGTGTTGGACTGGATGATCTTAAAGGTCTCTCCAGCCTTGACGATTCTGTGAAAGCCAAGTGAATCTCCCCTGGATCAGGCGAAGGTTCGGGGATGCCCCGTGCCCCAGGGGAACCCTCCTGAGGCGCTCGGGCGGCGCCGCCGAGGGCGGGAAGGGCCGGGCGCGGGCTGAGGGCGGCCCCGCTCCCCTCAGGAAGCACCGCGGGCAGGGCCGGGCACGGCGGGGCTGCCGCTCCCCCCTCAGCCCAGGGCTCACCGCTCCCCCCTCAGCCCGGCGGGCTCACCGCTCCCCCCTCAGCCCAGGGCTCACCGCTCCCCCCTCAGCCCGGAGTGGTCACCGCTCCCCCCTCAGCCCGGCGGGCTCACCGCTCCCCCCTCAGCCCGGCGGGCAGGGCTCGGCGGCAGGACCGGCATCGCCTCGGTGTGTGCCCAGAGCCACCCCCGCTGCCGGGTCGCAGGTACCCGATCCGTGCCCCATCTCGCGCCTGTCGGTGCTCCCCACCCTCCCGCAGATGAATGCTGCTGCTGTTTCATCTTTATGCTGCTCGCCTTTTTTTTGTTCCTTTTTTTTTTTAAAAGTCTTTTACATGTTCTTTCCGCTTTATATTTGGGACGATGTGGAGCGCTCGCAAAGACTTCAAAACGGGCTCTGATAAGGAGCTGTGACTCACACGGCTCCTCTGAGGGAGGGAGCTGAAGCAGGGCAGGAACACCTCAAGGCCCTGGTGCACTGAGCAGTGCCCTCACGGCCTCGCTGCTGCTGGGAATGTTGGTTTCCACGGAACATCAACAGCGGGTTTGGTCCAAGGATAAATCCCCCCGAGGCTGGCTGGTTGGCCCGTGTGCTCCAGTGCTGCTGAACAAACAGATTAATGGACCTGCACTTCTCTAAGAGTGGTTTTTTGAGGTTTGAAGGGATGTTACTGGGTTATTTTCCATAACCGATGGGTGATTTGTTTTATATGCAACATTAGCCAGAAGTTTTTGCAGCAAATCTTGTAGCTTGTCTGTCTTTGCCCTGTGAGGCAACAACATAGTCGAGCTATTTGCATTTAATGTAGGCTGGCTTATAAATATTGCTTTGTGTACCTTCTGTATGTTGCAAAAAACCAGACCCAGGTAAGGTCAAGATGTATCTTTCTATACAGTTTTAAAAACCTTGTGCTTCTTATATTAAAGGCTCCTTAATTGTATAAATGTGTATTTAATTAAACTCTACTAAAATGCAATTAGTTCCGGAGTTAGCTGATTTTTACAGCCTTCCTTTTGCTAGGGAACATGTAAGGGTTTTGTTTTCTCTTAGGCTGGCAGGGTGGTAGCAGAAGGGGCAATAAGAGGTGAGGAAGACTTGCAAGCTTTTCTCTGTTGTGGCAGGGCTGGATTTGCAAGAAAATGAAATACATATATATTATGACTTCTGAAAGGGTAAAGGAAGATGTGCTCTTTTTAAATTTTCCCTCTCTAATGGAAACAGCAAAGGAATGGGGACAATCCTAAACTCTAAACGGAAAGCAGGGCTGGCTGTCTTCATCAAGAGGATACTGATGCTGCTTAGAGCCTCTGCTCCACTTTGAGAAGGAAAACTAATCCATTATTAAGCTGAATTTATCAGTGATTTAAAGTTTCTACCTGGAACTAAATAATTTTTGAGACATTGAAATAGGTTACTGTGATGGTTGAATCAACCTTTTGTGTGTGGGGCTTGGGACATGTTTGAGGGATCATCTTTCTCCAAACCTAATGTCACCCTGCTGTTCAATTAAATCCCAGATTCTGGCACATCAGGTTTGTGAAGAATCAGTACTCTGGGGTTTGTGGGTTACATGGTTCATGTAAAGTCTTTGGTGAATTAAAATGAATTCTTAGTTTAAGGAATCGTGTCTCGGCACTGTTTGGTTTGACCAGTGCCAATAAAAGTTATGGTTTAGTGGCTCCCTGAGCAGCAGCAGGAGGCTGAAGGTTTTGTATGTTCACCCTCTGTGTAACATTTCTCGGTGGTTTTAGTGCAAGTTGTTGGCTGATGACAAAGTTGGCAACTATTGGAAGGGAAATTGGATCAATGACACAGAGACATTGATGGTGCCCCCACAATGGTAACACCTGATTCCTGCAAAATGTTAACTTTCAGAAGGTGTTAACACAGTATTACAAATGCAGGGCTATTATAAAATACTGTATTTCCAAAGGAAATCTTTGCCATGCAAGAGAACATTAAATTGTGTGTGTGTCAGATGACAGAGTAAAACCAGAAAACTGGAAAGAATGCATGGTAAGAAAAATGATGTAATTTATACTGCACGTGTTATAAACACTGCTAATCTGAACAGAAATGACAACGCTTTTTCCTTGCTGTTGTAGAACAGGAACAGAGATACAACCAAAAATGGACCCTGAAAAGGTGCAGAAGAATCAGTGTGGTAAGATACCCAAGAGAATTTGTCATTTATTATCTGTATCAACTCTACAAATCTTCAGTAGACTCCCCCCCTGACCTGGGGTGGGGAGCTGTTGGGAAAATGCTCTTTTTCTGAATTTTGGATATTGTATTGGATACCTAAAGGGCAAATCTAATGACAAATATTCAAATAGTAAATCACACCACGAGGTTACCTTTTTTAAAACAATTGCTAATATTTACCCACATTTTATTGTATTATAACTTTTTTGAGAAACCTCCAACCTTACAAGGGTTTACAATATACAATAACTGCTGTTACTTTTGCAATTACCAAATACGTTTTTTATTATAACCCGAAGCTTAAGAAACAGGTTTTCCAAGTTTTTACTTACCAAGGGTTGTATGTGGGTGCCCAGAAAATGCTTTGTGTTACCTCAGTAACCAACTAATTCGAGCCTCTGCTGCTGTGGTGCATGACCATGTCTCCTGTGACTCAACACCACGTTCCAGCCTTGTGCTCTTGGATTCTTTCCCTATTATTCTGTAGATTTTCAACTCTGTATTTTCACTCTGAACATTGTAATGGTCCTGGATTATTCACTTTACACTTACTGCACCTTGCAATTGTGAATTGAATATTTAGTAATCTACATCACATTTCCTAACAGTTACTAGTGATTAAAGGCCAAAGGAAATCATTCTCAAATAACAAATTCTGGACAGGAATATTTCTAGGTTAAGTGTGTTTGTTATTTATGGATGGACAGAAGTGGTGTAGCTTTGGTTTTGCTCACTTTTTTTTTTTTAAATACTCGTGCACACTACATTTTTGGACAGGTTTATTGTAATACTGAACAGATTAATATGTAGAAACATAACAATTGTCATGAAGTTTTTTGTGTTTGCTCTTAGATATGAAAACAGATCTGAACTTACTGCTTGAATGCCTTAAATATCAGATGGACTGCCCTCTGTCTCAGAAGGAAGCTTTGATCACTATTTACTCAATTTGTCAACAAAACAGTAAGAAATGTTTTTCCTCGGAAACATTTATGTTCACCATGTATGTTAAGAAGTGGTGGTCACTGTAAAAGGATTGTCTAAAGGATTTAAGGCTTGAGAAGCTGTAAAATCTTGGGAGGCTTTCAATTTACGAGGAAACAAAAGCTAAAGGTTAATTTTTGTTATTTTTCTCTGTTGTAGGTGAAGCAAGTGAATATTTTCGAGAAATTGGTGGTTTGATGTTTATAAATGACCTTGCCAAATCAAGTGCTCATGGCATAGTAAAGGAAGCAGCTTTGTTTACACTGGGGATTATTATAGAGAGTAATGGTAAGCAATATTTTTTGTATTTCTGAATGAGAAATACTTCTCCTGTGCTTTGTCTCCACTTTTTTTTTTTGGCCTCAGCAAATCAGATTACAAGATGATCAGCTGGAGCAAGGGGCAGGAAAGGTGCCCCTGTTGCACTGTCCGTGCTGGATGTGATGCAGTTCCCTGCTGATCTGTGCAGGCAGCACTTCTGCTTGGCACCAGGCAGCTGAGCTCCTCCTCCCCAGCAGCAAGTGCTGAATGACTCAGGTTGTCCCAAAGTTTGCCGAGCCCTGGTTGGTTTGGAACTCACCCCAAGGGAAGCCCTCGGTCACTTCACAGTCCTGTTTTGTCTCCACTCCCCACGTACTGGCCACAGCAGAGACTTAATAATTTAGGATTATGAGCAACTTACTTCAGGACTTAATAGTGTTCATTTTCTGTTTTCAGTGTATTGTCAACAGACTTTGTGTACTTCTGCATTGTTTGAAGACCTCATTTTATTTTTAATTAATAAGGATTCTGGTGTGAACTTGAAAAGAATGTCTGTTTATGTCATCTTAGTACTGGTTTCAAATAATAGTAAGTTGGTTTTTTTCCCTATGTTACACCACCACTTTTTTCTGTTTGCCAATTTGCCGTGCAAAATTTGGATTTTCAGTTAGTAATGTTTTGGTAAAGTTAATTTATAAAGATGAATGTTTGCATGTAACTGAACCTGAATTGTCTAAGTAGGTAATTGCTCACTGGGTTTTCTTTAAACAGCAGAAAGTGGTTTAGTTTTAAAAATATAGTTTAAAAAATTGTAATGCAAGCCAGTAGTTTCTGACAATGTATAGAAAAAGACAGAAAGAAATGGAATGCTTTCACTAACGTGTTGATGTGATTTTGTATTTGTTTTTGTGGAGGATCTATGCTTAGGAAATGAAATGTATGTCTGTAAATCAAACCTGACATTAAGATTTTGTCTCGAGTTGCCCATGTCCGTGGAGTCTTGTGTGTGTTCTCTTGTAGAAAACGGGCAAACCTATGTCAGAGACACGGGCTGCATCAGCCTGCTGCTGCAGCTCTTCAGGTGAGCACGCAGCAGTCACACACACGAGGGGTACTCTGAGGAGTGACGTTTCCTTGACTCCCTGGGCCTTGTTTGTCCTTGCCAGAACAACCCTGGCCCGCTGTGAGATGGAGCTGTCGGATGCGCACACGGAGCAGCGTTACCAGCTGTGGAGCTCGGTGTGCAGCGCCCTCTGTGCCTGTGTCAACAACCCCCAGAACGGTGCGTGCTGCTCTGCTCTGCCCTGCCCTGCTCTGCCCTGCCCTCCTCTGCTCTGCCCTGCCCTGCCCTGCCCTGCCCTGCCCTGCCCTACCCTGCTCTGCCCTGCCCTGCCCTGCCCTGCCCTGCTCTGCTCTGCTCTGCCCTGCCCTCCTCTGCTCTGCCCTGCCCTGCCCTGCCCTGCCCTGCCCTGCCCTGCTCTGCTCTGCCCTGCCCTGCCCTGCCCTGCCCTGCCCTGCCCTGCCCTGCCCTGCCCTGCTCTGCTCTGCCCTGCCCTGCCCTGCCCTGCCCTGCCCTGCCCTGCCCTGCCCTGCCCTGCTCTGCTCTGCTCTGCCCTGCCCTGCCCTGCCCTGCCCTGCCCTGCCCTGCCCTGCTCTGCTCTGCCCTGCCCTGCCCTGCCCTGCCCTGCCCTGCCCTGCTCTGCTCTGCCCTGCCCTGCCCTGCTCTGCCCTGCCCTGCCCTGCCCTGCCCTGCCCTGCCCTGCTCTGCCCTGCCCTCCTCTGCTCTGCCCTGCCCTGCCCTGCCCTGCTCTGCCCTGCCCTGCCCTGCCCTGCCCTGCCCTGCCCTGCTCTGCTCTGCCCTGCCCTGCCCTGCCCTGCTCTGCTCTGCCCTGCCCTGCCCTGCCCTGCCCTGCCCTGCCCTGCTCTGCTCTGCCCTGCCCTGCCCTGCCCTGCCCTGCCCTGCTCTGCCCTGCTCTGCCCTGCCCTGCTCTGCCCTGCTCTGCCCTGCCCTGCCCTGCCCTGCTCTGCCAGGGTTTAAAGTTCTTCTCCACTGGGGCAACAGTTTGGCTTCATCTTACTGTCCAACTGACATTTCACGTTACACTTGCATTGGTGTTATTTGTGTTTGTTTCTCCAGAAGACAATCAGAACATTTGCTGTTCAGTTTTCCCGTATGCCAGGGAGTGGCTCGAGAGTTGCACAGAGCCTGACATAGTTCGGCCCATTTGTTCATTTGTTGGTCTCACAGTTGCAAATAACTGTAAGTGCAGCTCAAGCTTTACATAGTTTTGCTTTTGTTAAAAGTAAGTTTAATGAGATAGTTAATTTTTTTTGGTCAATCTCTACAAATTCATTTGCTGTTCTTCCAGCCCTTACTCTGAAAACTGTATTCCACCATCTTTACTTGCACTACATTGTGCTTAAGTCCAATGTAGTGTGAGTACAAAATACCTACAAACCAGTTACATTTTGTAAGGTCAGTAAAGATTGTTTTGATTAGCAGTATTTTATGAATAAAAGTCATTATTACATCACTGAAAACAATTATTTAGGTAGAACTTGGGCATAATGTTTGCCATTTGTATGCTGTATTAGGGTCATTGTTTCCTGTAACTATTTCACGTGACAGATACTACATTTCTTGAGATTAATATATATCCAGCTTCTCTTGTATGGCTGGAAATGTAATGATTGATACATGCACAGAAAACTATGCTGAACCTAATTGGCAAAATGCTAATGTAATTTGCAAACTGTATTACTTAAAACACTTTTTTTTTTTTTCACTAAGCATATGTGCAGAAATATTTTGTTTCTATTGGAGGATTGGATACATTAGCTAAAGTTCTCCTCGAGCTTATGCATGATTCTTGTTTGAGCCACTCTGGCACAAAACTTGCAGTAGTAGTAACCAAGACTCTGGATGCCTGCATTGCAAATAACTGTGAGTGCAAAGACAGCTGTCATTTTCTACATATGCTAATTTTAAAATGTTTAAACTCTTGTGTTGGTGGAAAAGTGATATAAATGGATGCTAAAAGGCCAGTAAGTTGTAAACATCCCAGTTGATCCTGCAGATTTTTTTAAAATTCAAATGCCTGTATGGGGGGTGATCCAGTTCATCTGAGGTGGTTTACTTTCCCATTGTTGCTGAAATAAACAGTGGAATTTAAACCATACTCAAAAATGAGAGATAAGATGCTAGAGCTAGCTTTGGGAAAGCTGAGACCTGGGTACGGCAATCAGTTTGGATCCTGGAGTTAGGTCTGTGCCTGAATAATAAAATTTGTGAGCTTTAGGAAGTTTGGTACCTCAGAGGTGGGGCTGGGCAGATGTGGTGTGTGTGCAGGACAGACCTTTACTCTGATGTGCTGCCTGGGCAGTGCCATCCTAAGGAAGTCTCTGTATTCCATCAGAACATTTGGAGAAGCCTGTGATCTGGTGACTCTGTGCTGTTGGCCATGGTTGTTATATTTGACACTTGTACAATAAGGGCTCACTCATGGAAGCTCACAGAAATTTAAAAACATACACCTGCACTAGTTCTGAGTCGTTTTGGATCAGTTGGTATGTGACAGGGTTAGGCTTCAGCATGGATGGAGCAGCAGTGGTGTTCCCAGTTGCAGGAAGAGGTCACCCTCTAGCAGAAACATTCCTGGCTCTTTTTGTGGCAGATACTCTCTGTGTCAAACCTTATTCAACTCTTTCTTGCTCTGCACTGGAGCTGATAAATGATGTGGAGAAGCTCAGCAGAGATCAACAAAACTTGCCCATTGCAAAGCCCTTGTTTGTCAGATGTCACAGCTCCAAACCCCCAGCGTGCGAGGAAGGGCAGTGCTGGATTTGGGAGCCCCAGGAGGGCTGTGGGAATCTGAGGGGTTAGAGACAGAGAGGAGCAGAACTGTGCAGCCCCAAGGCTTGGGGAGCTCTGTGGGGCAGCACTGTACACTTGGGTGATGTCTGTACACTCATTATCCAGCTTATTTTTCTCCTGATTATTTTGAACATCACAGCTGCCATGGGGGTTGTCTTGGCAAAGTATCACACCGTGGCAGAGCTGCTGAAGCTGCTGTGCAACGAGACACTGAACACAGGAGAAAAAATCAGCATTATTCTGACAATTGGACACTGTACTGAAGTTTGTGGTAAGATCTGTTCTCTCAGCTTCTGCTAAATTCTCACATACAAACTCCTTCAGTGGGGTCATTTCAGCAAGACTGGAATGTGAGGGAAAGTTCTTTTAAATAATGTTATGTTAATAGTTAGGAAAAAAGGTTTTCTATAATGTTCCATCTTTAAAATTTAAAACTTGTTAGCAGATGGTGTCTTTAAGAGCTTTGAAAAAATAGACTATTATGCAAGAATTCAGAGCTGGGCTTAGGTATCACTGGGTGGAATTAATCCAGACCTAAAAACTACTGCAATATAAACATACCAAATGAGTTGTCTTGAGCTCTCTTTTAATGGTCCTTGATATATACAGGTTCTGTCCATTGGTTATATAGCTATTAATTTTTTTAAAGGCTATATAATAGCATTGGTTTTGAGATAACAAACAGTAGGTAGCCCTGAAATCTTTTTGTCAGGCTCCTCAGGTCTCCATGTTCAAAAATTCTGATTGATTATCATCCTCTGAATGCCAATAATGTTCAATAATTAGCTCAATAGGTCATAAGTCTATTTTAAAAGACATTTTTGCATGAAAAATTAATTGAAACAAAGCTTAATGGAAAATATTTTTTTTAATAGAAATATGATTAAACCAACAGAATAAAAGTTTCTCTTAAAATGTCAACACAAAATAATCATATTTCATTTTTTATTCCTTTTTTATCACATTTAAACAACACAGAACTGTTTTTATCAAGTTGCCAGTTTGATGAATACATATGCAAATGAGTTAACAATAATGAGTAAATGAAAATAAAATAGTAAATAAATAAATAATAAATCAATCAATAAAAAGTAAAATTTATCTGGTGACATAGTTAATGAAGAGAGTGGTTAGACCAGGATTAAACTATTAAATTTACTACAGTATTGCTAATTATAAACTTTAAAACTTTGATATTTCTGCACCTCTGTAATGGAGGAAAAGAGCTACAGAAGCCACAATTTAAATGTTTTAGGCAACAATTAAATGAATTTGGAACTCCATCATATAATTTGTCTCGGTCATCCTTCAGTTTTCTTACAAGAAGTTTGATTTATGGCCAAATCATCCTGTGTGAAGTAAAGCTCTGCTGCAGGTAGTGGGTCATTGCAGCAGCCTTGGATCTGTAAAAGGAAAATACCTTTTTCAGAATTTCCCAGAAAACTACAGGTGTTAGCTCCTAAAATTACTGTAGGATTGAGTGTGTTTGAGGCTGAAACCAATCTCTTTTCCTTTATAATGCCCCATTTTAGAAGAAAACCAGTGTGAACTGCTTCAGAACAATGGCCTTCCACTTATGATTCAGGTATTAACAGAATCTCAGGATGAGGAACTGATCAAAGCTGCTACTTTTGTGCTGCAAAACTGCAAACAGATGAGTAAGTTTGCTGTTACTGCTTTAAAAATGACAGTGATTATTTCCATCTCCGTGTTCTGCTGCTTTCCTGAATGACTTTAACTGTGGCAGCTCTGTAGTTCTGTGTACTCCCAGAGGGGTTTGTTTTCTGCAGAGAAGTTGCCTATTCACCACCAAACTGTGGCATTTAGGCAGAAAAAAGAAAAGCAAAAATGTCACCAGTGTTGCAGTATTGCATTTGTAAACCTATAAATGTAGGGCCAGTTTTTAAAAGCTTTCCTTTTTATAAATTATGTGAAAAATAAAAGCAGTGTGGGTACTGTATTCCTGGGGATGTACCATTATAGGGAGAGAATACACCAGTAGATAATCCAACTGAAGTCACTGTGACTACCATCATTTTGCAATATTAAGAAATCTTGCTCTTTCTTTTGAAAGTGGGGTGTATTTTGGGGCACCCTGGTTAAGTTTTTTACTAATTATCTGTACAATGTTAGCAGTGAAACAGAAAGACACCTTGTCCTCTAATCTCTACAGCATGGAAGGTTTGCAATTGCTAATTACTAAATTCATGTGTCTACATTTTTGTACTGAAATCATAACTGAGAGTTTTGTTTAAGTTTAAGGGGGTGTGGTGATTTGCAGTGTCCATTAATATGGAATTGTTTTTTAAAAGAGCAGAAACTTATACTGGTAAAGAACCTATAGAGTTAGGATTAAGTCAATGAAAAAGTCATTTTTTACACGGCATCATTGTGCAAGCAGCTCATAGTAACTATAGCTGCAATCTCACCTCTTGTAACTGCAATTTATATTTGAAGTGTGTTAACATTTATGTGTACATTTAAGTGTTATAAAAATTATTATTCTGAGATTATACTTTGCATTAAATTACTGGGGCTGTCCCTCAGCATAATAAAATATAATAAATACTAAGATGTTCATTGATAAAATTTTAAGTATTAATGTTGTTTTATATTTTATAAAGCTGAACAATTGTCTCTGAAAATAAATGATAATTCATTAAGTGTGAGCAATGAAGAAGAATTGGATGTGCAAGTCAGGAAAAGAAGTCTACAAGACTACTGGAAGAAAGCAAATGAAATTTTACACAGAATAAACTTGATTGAACAAGAACATGCTGAGGTTGGCCTATTTAAAACTAAGCAAATCTTTACAGAGTTTAGGGAGAAAGAGAAAGTAAACCCTTGGGATAATTTCAGTGTGAGCTAAAAAAGCAGGAAAAACATTGGATGTGTGTGAAACCACAGCCTGCAATTTTACCATTATTGTAGATCTTACCAAGTTACTCCTGTGCAGGGCAATCAGAGAATGGAGGCATCTGTGTTTTATGAAGCATTTTAGTTTATTATAAACCCAGATTTTCTACCAAACAGAAATAATTAGATTGGCAAAACAAGAAGTTCAATTTATTTTTAATTGCCGGACATTCAAACCTATAATTTTAATATTTGCATGCAGGAAATGCCCATGATTGTACAGCTATGGTGGGACAGATGATAGAGGATGTGAACATAGACTGAAATAAGGTTGTTTCATATTTTCCTTGTGCTTTATAGCTGCTTGGTATCCCTGGGTTTGGAACAGTGAGTTTATGAGTTACTTAGATGGCTCTTAAGTTCATTTCTAGCAGTGCCTTGCATTAGTAGCAAATTCCTTAATGACTTTCCCTTGAACACCTCCAGCAGCACTGCTGTCCTGGGGCTCTCTGCTCAGTCAGGGGGTTCTGAAGCTTCTCTGGGATTTGCTTCACCTTCAGAGTTAAACTGGTCTATTAGTTAATCTTGTTACTGGATTTATTTAAGATTCTGCAGAGCTCATATAGTCACAAACTATTTTTCAATACAGGAAGGACTGCAAGGAGGAGTGCTTGTGGATGGATCCTCAAATCCAGCCAATTCTGAAGCATTGAAATCCCATGAGGTGAATCCTGCTGGTCCAAAAATGTACCTAGAAAGAGCACATAAAGAAGATCATACCCCACAGTTGACCTTGAAGTTGGATGGTCAGGTTCTTGCTCCAGCTGTAAATTGTCCTCCAAGAAAAAGTGAAACAGTCAACACCAGAGATGCAGCTTCTGCTGGACAGAGTGGGCAGAGCAATATTCCATGCTCAGGGAATGGACTGCAAACAGACAGAACACTGCAAAGTCACAGTGGGAATGACAAAACTGCTTATGTAAAAAATCAGTCTGTTCCTCTAGCAAGGTGAGTATCCTGCACCTAAGCAGAAATACTAAATTGCCTTGCCCTTGGAATTTCCAAATGGAATGTCAGCCTTTTAAATTATCTGTTACTAACTGTGTCCTTTTCTTCTAGTGAAGAGCCACAGCCCTTTGGTGGCCCACTAGAGGATACTCTGTGGGAGTGTCTTTGAGATCACAGATCACAGACTGTAGACACTGGAGTAACAAAAGCTCCTGACCTTTTTCTCTGCCTGGTGGGTTGTACAGAGAACCCCTTCCAGGCCATGTTTAGCACTTTCAGCACAGTGGGGAGAAATCACCCCTGGCTTTGGCCTCAAAACTGTCACTGACGTACAGAGAAAGATCTGCCCCACTGGTCTGGACCAAAACACAAGGGGTTCTGTGATGGGCACTCACCAGGAAACCAGCAGGGAGAGAGAACTGCTTGAAAAATCATTGAAATTGGAGTGGCTACAAACCAAGGAAAAGGTTTTCCCTCCTCTACTTTTCTTTGTAGCATTTTCTTTGTGGCATTTCATTCTTTTTAATTTGTTCCCAGTGAACAGTTATTTCGACCACCAGCAGAGCCTGTTAGAAATAGGACACAGACATGCACAGCAGGTACAAACAGATTGATTTTAACTATTGACATGAATATATCATAGACAAATGTTTCAAGTTTAGTCTGAATGCAGTTTAGTCTTTAATCTGTACTGAGCAGTGAAAGCCATTAACAGAAAATGCAGGAGGATGCTGGTTTGGTTCTGTCCCTGTAAGACTGGGGCAGAACCTGCCTGAGAGAGTGACTTTGGCCTGAAGCTGTTCCTACATGCTGAACATGTGTTTAAGATGAATGGTTTTCAGACTTGCACCGATCTTAGATCATTTATTACATTATTTGTTAAATTTATTCCAGAATTGGGGTCTGTCCAATCAACTCTTTATTCATCATTTAGTTTCCTGTTAATTTATACATTTATAAGTGTTCACTAGATTAGTATTTGCCAGAATGGTGGCTTTACAGATGACAAGCTGATCTCCAGGTTATACCTTTTTAACTGAGAGTTCATATTATTCCAGTACATCACATCCTTCAGCATCAGATTGCAAACAGAAATAAAGTTTATAGGGCTTAGTTAAGCTATATAAGTTTACAGGGTTCATTTGCTGTGTTCAAGTTGAAGTAACATCCTTTGGGAGAGGGATGAAAAAGCACTGAACTGAACATCATTATTCTGGATTTACAAAAATGTAAATGTGGTACATTTAACTTGAGGAATTTAATTTGGATTTTCTGCTGTTATGTTTATTAACCTTTAATAATTTACCAATAGAAAATGCAGTTGAATGTAGACACACTGATGCATGATTACCATGGCAGAAGAAGGTTACATTTTCTCAGTGTGAATTTCCTTCCTCATTTAGATCAAAATTCATCCTACTCAGAGATAACCAGGAAACACAAAAGTACTTCAGTGACATCTTCATCCCATAAAATGGCAGATTTAAGGTGTTCAGGTAAATCTCACCTCAGGTCTTTCTTTCCTGAGCACACAAAAGAAGCCTTAAAGAGTCAACAATGCAGTCAGTTATTTCTGGCATTACAGAAATTTTAGCACATCTGTTCTGTTACCTATTATGTAAATCTCAACTCTTTCCTTTTTCTGCCTCTAAAAAAAAGCTAAATATTGAAATAAAGTTGGCATTGCAGTTTTGATGCAGGTATCTTAATGTGGGCTTGCTAACAAACAATATACAGGAGCTTAAAAGATTACACTTCTTTCAAGAATCCTTGAGTGGGTGATTTCCTCCTTTCTCTGATGGGAAAGACAGAAGAACACTAGCCCTGCTCATTTCCCTCAGTGATTCTCCTGCTAAGCCTCCTGACTGTTCTGCAGCCCTTCTATTCAGCACAGGCTCTCAGATTTTGGGTAAGCCAGGACTGCAGACCTCAGCTGCTACCTGCTCACTGTACTCTGGCAGTAGGTCATAAGATTGCTGCTGGTGCTCAGGATTTTAAGTGGATTTTGTAATCAAGCCTCTGTTTCTTTATTAAAAAAAAAACCAACAAAACAACAAACAAACCCCAAACAAACCCCAAAGCAGCTCATAACCCACCTTCGAACATTATTTTTATCCAAGTTGTCAAACTAAATTCAACCTGAGCTTTAGCACTGCTTGAGCATTGCACATACTGCCCTTCTTATGATTCCTCACACAAGTCCTCCTTCAGCTGATGTAACTTAATCATAAGAACATCCAAGAATAACTGAGCCATAAATTACCCTAGGAACGTCCTCAAAAACAAACAGGAAGGCTTCCTGTGAGGGAATTCCTGCCTAAGCTGGACTTATCATTTATTCAAGTTAATACAGATAACTGTTGCAACACAAAGTTTCAAAGCTATCTTATATTTTGGCTCCTGGATAAATGTGCAAATGGAACTGAGGCCCCTTTCTTCCCACCCCATTAATATTTTTACTTCTATGGGGATCTGTGCCTCATTCAGTGCTTCTGGAGTTGAAGTGCAGTTTAACTTGGTCTCATAAAACATTGAAAACACTTTTTAATTTTTTTTAAGTTTGAAAGTACAAAACAAGTAAGTATTTTCAAGAAGATACATAAAAATGAAACCTCTTTGCAATGTTTCCATAGAAAACCAGAGGTCAAACTGCATATCATAGTGATCAAAACAAGATTCTGGACTTGGTGTTGGCTTCTGCAGCATCTCTGCTTGCTGTTGTACAATATCCCCTGTTTTTGCAGGTTGTGCAGCAGGAGGACTGTCCTTCAACAGTAAAACCTTCACCAAGATGTTACAAAGTTGTCAGCACCGGTGCGACCATCACAGGGTCATCCTGGAAGCCGAGGAGCGATACAGGGCGGAGCTTCGCCAGGCGGCTGCTCGGAACAGCAGCACCCACAGGACCCGCGACAGTAACCACGGAGTTCTGGGTTTAGCAGTTGTAACCATTGTTTGAAATTGTATTTCAGATTTGGAACTTTTTGTGATCTGATCCTGACTGCCCTGCTGTTTTAAACTCACTCACTTCATTTGATTTACCAATGACTTGCACTAAGTGATATCAGAACTGGCCACTTGTTTTGAGAATCTTTTGTATTTCTTGGCAGTGGTGACAGATCCTCCTGACAGGCTTTGGTGACTGTGATGTTTGCCAGTCAAGAACTAAGGGAAGGGAATGTATTACAATAATTTGAATTAAGTGTGAATGGATGACACCATAATATAATACATACATATGGGTCTAAGATGCTTATAATTCTTAATGAATAAAATAAAAGCACATCCTCTGTTTTTCTGGTTTAAAGGAGGTATTTTGAAAATTAAACAGTTACTACTTACTGACATTTGTACTGGTGTTCATCTTATATTTTCCAGAAACAATGCTGGCCCCAGTGAGGAAAGACAGGCTGCACACAGAAATATCAACATTTAGGAGCAAAAAGGATAGTTTCCAAAGTAAGGGCTGGATTTGGCAATTAATGTAAAAAGCCATTATTTTCTGTTAATCTTTTGCAGAACTTTACCATGGATAGAGAATTATGGTGGTTTTTTTCTTCTCCAAATTCTGTGAATAATCTATATATTAGTATGCCAGAAAATGTTATCTACTTATTTGCTGGGAAGTTTTGAATAAGAAGTTATTAACAAGGCAGAGATGGGAAAGGGAATACAAATTCCACCAGTTTCTGCAGTGCAGTTTAGGAACCTGTGTTTGCAGAACCATCAGTTGCCCATAAAACCTGGTGTTCCTTATAACACACAAGTGCCCCATTTGTAGCAGAGTCCATACCTTTTAGACATTTTATTCTGTAATATAGCAAAACCATTAATGTTATTTTTCCCCTTACTCTGCTAATATATATTTTTACACAATTCAGCAGCCATTTTTTTCAGAATGTGGTGGGTTTGGGTACCTGCAGAGCTCCACCTACAGTCATAATTACTACATTCACCAACTAGTAACCAATACTGTCTCTTATGATTGATGACCAGAATTTTTCAAGTAGGCTGAAGCAGTTCTCTAAATTAGTACTTCAGTTCTAAACCATTAATATTCCTTTAAAATGCATTCTCTTTTGAAAAATCAGCCCACCCATCAGCAATTTATTTTTAATATTTTATTTTCAAAAACCTTCTTTACATGGTTCCTTATTTAATTAATTTCCAGTAAAAGCTGGTTGACTGATTTATAAATTTGTTTATATTTTTCCTCTCCGGATTCAGAAATTAATTTGTCTGTGATAGATATTTTAAAATTTAAAATAATCCCCAAAACACAACTATATTTTACCTTGAGAGTCCTTTGTAGCAATATATTAACTTTAGCAAGTAAACATTTTCTGTAAACTGAAGTGTAAACTGAATTTCCCAGGCTTTCTTCCAAGACCACATGGTAGTATATGGCTCAAAAGATGGTTTTCCCTTAAATTTTAATTCCTAAAACATGACTTGTGTTTTGTGATCTGCTTTTTCCTAAGAAAGACGCACAATGCTTTATTGTTTGGAATTTCTTTTAAGGTATTCTTTTGACTCCAAGTAGAAAAAGCAAGCCTAATACTTCCAACAGAGATGAACATCATAAAAATATTAGGTGGACTGGCAACTATAACTTGACACCTACCTATGAAAAGTGTGAGTATTACCAGAAAATCAATTCTCTAATGTGCATAACTTAAAGATCAGGTTTGCATTTAGGTCAGGGCATTAAGAGAAGCAGCTGTCTTGTTACTGGGGACAAATGGCTAAGGATTTAAATAAACTCTTATAGCTTTAAGCATGGGAGTTACTCAAACATCAATAGTACTGTTACTTGCTCGTTGCTTCCAATGCATAAATAATCCTCCTGTGTTAATGTCAATTATGAGAAAAAGATATAAGGGGAATATTACTAATACAGCAACATTTACATATTCAGGTTCATTAAAAGAAATGCTCCTTTAAGCACTACATTTAGTTTTCCAGTAGATTTCAGTTAGTTTAAAGTAACCAAGAGCCTCTCTGTTCCCAATTCCACAGCTTCACAAAAAACCCAGGATGCCAACTTGAAGAGACAAGGAGTCAAAGAAATGTGCAGCCAGAAATGTCAGCACTTCCAAGAAAATTGCATCCATGCACTTGAGAAAGATGAGGTGAGTTATGCAAAGCCTAATCAGACACTCACATAGTTGTAGATGTCCAAACAAAAGCACTGGGAATTGCACAATTTCTTTTTAAGTCACCTTTAACAGGAGCCCAGTAGCAAAATGAACCTTATTAAAAGGATATTGCTCTGTTGATTCTACTCCAGTCATAGTGATCTATCCTAAACTGAGTTAGCATTTTTCAGCTGACAGTCTTTTCTGAATAATGGATATGGAGGTATGATTTTTCCTGTGTTGATGAAAGCTTGCACAATATAGAAATAACAGAAACCTGAAGGCATAAACCTACTAAAGGTTTATTAAACTGTATAGGTACAACAGAAACAAAGGTAAAGATCACAGAAAAATACTGTATTTCAGTAAGTGGGTGACAGTGAAGAAACCTTGAAGAGCCATTGTTGCCTTGACTGTGCGATCATTTCTTTACAACTGCTCAAGGGTGTATTGCCAGTAATACCCTACTTCCACATGCCAAATAGTCTGTAGATTGACATAATTTGTAATTACACCAAAATAAATATTTGCAGAGCAATGAAATATGTCCCCTGGACATGAACACGAGAACCTTGAACAAGAGAAGAAGAAGAACCCGAAAAGATTTCACGACTGAAGAAATTAACTGTCTTTTGAATGGAGTAAAGCAAATGGGTAATCACTGGAATTTAATTCTGTGGTCTTACCCATTTCAGAAAGGACGGACAAGTGTCGATCTTTCCAAGAAGTACTACAGGTTACAGAAGCAGGTAGTCACAGTCTAATTTTCTATGAGTTCTAAATGCTGTGAGCTCAGTTTTCATAATTTGCCCCTGAACTGATTTGCAGAAAAAAACAAGCTTTCAGGATTTGCAGCCCATGGCATTGTGCTTTGTGTCAGTTCAGTGCTGTGCTACCAATGGGAATGGTCTCTTAAGTAATTCCTTCAGGGCTTGTGCTTGGAGAGAGAGAGCTAAAGTAGGAAAATATCAGAGAGCCTTTGAACCTGCCAGGGTACAAAGAGAATAAGAGTGTCAGCTCAGGACTCTGAACTAATCCCTGTGTTTATCAGGAAGTTGGTATTTCCTCTGTTCAGCCTCTTTTCCTGGTGCTGGTTTGTGACTCTCCAGCAGTTTCCTGGGGGTTGATCAGTGCAGGCCTCACACAGAGGTGCTGTCTGGGAAAGGAGAGGGGGCACTGGAGCCCTGCCTTGGATCCAGGGAGCACTGCTGCTGTTCTTTGGATCCAGGGAGCACTGGAGCCCTGCCTTGGAGTGGTCAAGTGACAAGCCCTTGTCTACTGCAAGGTGTTCTGTAATTGTGCAGTTGGGTCAACAGTTGTTTTGATATTTTCTCTTTTATCTCCATTTTGTAGATGCAAAAAAACCCCAAAGATCATCAATAATATTGTCCAAGAGCACTTTGGATTTTGTTGCAGAATAGTGAAGAACAGCCTTTATAGCAGCAAGAAGAACATATGCCCTTGGAAATTTAGATTGGCTTGGACTCATGTTTTCCAGTGATAACTGAAAATTTCATTTACTCTTATTTGACAGTTTCTTTTATACATAGGCAACAAAATGCTTATCAGCAAAAATTATTTTTTAAACTTAATTTAACCTTCTTGAGCATTTGATACATGTAAGTTTTGATTTAACTTTTTATAGTTTGCCTTACCCTTGTATGAAATGACTGTATTGCTAAAGTGAATATTTTATGTCCAAAACTGCTAAGTGTTAGTGTTGTTGTGTCTGAATTTGTTTTCTCTTAATAAGTGAAATGTTTAAAGCAGATAAAATATTTTGTCATGTTTTTAATGTGCTGTATGTGCAGAAAAATGTATCTGTGCCAGAAAACACTGGTAAAACAGTGCTGCATGTAGGAGGCAAATCTTTGTTACAGTAAGTACTCACTGCTGAACTAAGCAGGTACTGACAAAATTTGGCTTCTGTTCACAGTTGGACAATTTTTGGTGTATTATTCGGGTAAGTGAGCAGAACCCCCATTTCTGCTAATGACAAAATTTTTGTAGTGAAAGCCTTAGTAACTTGATTTTTCAGTGCTAGCCTTAGTCTTTCATTTGTATTTTTTACCTGTTCTGATAAAGGACTGAGAAATCAATAGTTAATCTTTTATGGAAAAGGTTTAGTTATCATATTAGCACTAGGTTTTCACTGTGATGTAGCTTAAATGCTTGGAAACAAGCAAGATAACCAAAAACTGAGACACTTGCAGTAAAGATGATGCCAATGATACAATAAATGCATCTTCTAATATTTTCAACTGTTACAACTTGGGGTTTATATTATTAAAATATTCAAACATCTGTAAAAGATGTCTTTGAGTGGAGCTGTTGCCAGCAATGATGTTAAATATTGGTGTAACTATTTGCAGGGTGAGCCAAAGGACTCCTGAGGCTGGGTGGGCACAAAAGGGACATTTGGGTCCCTTACACAGCCCAACAAGTATTTTTCCAAGGACTCAAAGCCAGTCCAGACAAGCTGCTACTTCATCTATTGACTGAATGTGTGTTGTTAATCCATATTATTCTGGCCTAAAATATATTTCAAGTGAATAAAAGTGTAAATCTTCCCTTGACACACGGTCAGAATATCTCCACATGATTTATGTCACCTTGGGTATAATTGAGGGTGGGAAGGCCCTGTGGAGCCCATCATCTCATCTCCTCCTCGGAGCAGGGCTGATTGCAAAGTTAGTCAAGGTGCTCAGTGCCTTGTCAAGTTCTGAAGATCTTCAGGGCAGAAATTCCCACAGGCTCTTTGGGCACCTCTCCTGCTGCTCCAGCTCCTCTCGTGACACAAGGTGATGGAACAACATCGTGGAACATTCTGGTGTGATCTGAGGAGCCACAGACCAGGAGCACCAGGAACCTGCTGTGTGGATTTGTACAAGGCAATCTTTTGCTCTCCTTTTGATTGACTGTTCAGTCTCAATCATCTCACTAATTTTCTTGCACAAGTGCTTTGAAATCCACACATAATGGGCACCATAAAAGTATAATTGCATGAAAACAGCAATGTCACTTTTAGGCTGCTCGAGCCTCCCAGGGCAGGATTTCAGCACCTTAAGAAGCTGAACTGACTGACAGACCACACAGGAAAGTGTGTTAGCAAAACCCATGGAGTTCTTCTGTAGTTCTGTCGGACAAGCCAAGGGTGTGAGGGCTGCAAGGATTTGGGTCGCGGATCACCTGTACCATGAATTCGCTCAGCTCCCAGGACACAGCCTGAGCTGCTGCACACCGGAGTGGGCGGGGGCAGGGGCTGGGGAAGGGACGGGGGCTGCACGGGCAGGTGCTGGGGGGTGCAGGAGGAAGGACCGGGGGTGGAGATACCGGGGCAGGTCCTCGGGGGTGCAGGGGCAGGTACCGGGGGCTGCAGAGGGAGTTACCGGGGATGAAGGTCCCGGGACAGGTCCCGGGGGGGCAGTTGCAGGTTCCGGGCCCGTCCCGCTGCTCGCGGCCCCGCCGCCAGCAGGGGGCGCTGCGGCCCCACCCGGGCCGGTGCCGCCCAGGGCCGGGCGGTGTCTGTCGCGGGCGGTGCCCGGTCCGGGCGGTGCCCGGGGCGGGGCGGGCAGTGTCTGTCGCGGGGCGGTGCCCGGGGCCGGGCGGTGTCTGTCGCGGGGCGGTGCCCGGGGCCGGGCGGTGTCTGTCGCGGGGCGGTGCCCGGGCCGGGCGGGGTCTGTCGCGGGGCGGTGCCCGGGGCCGGGCGGGGTCTGTCGCGGGGCGGTGTCTGTCGCGGGGCGGTGCCCGGGCCGGGCGGGGTCTGTCGCGGGGCGGTGTCTGTCGCGGGGCGGTGCCCGGGCCGGGCGGGGTCTGTCGCGGGGCGGTGCCCGGGGCCGGGCGGGGTCTGTCGCGGTGCCCGGGCCGGGCGGTGCCGGGGGCGGGGGATCCGCCGGGCGGGGCCGGGCCCAGTGAGGTCACTCTTTGTGGCGGCGGCTCCAAGATGGCGCCGGTGCTGGCGGAGAAGAAGCTGGGGGGGCCGGACGGGCCCGGCGCGGCCGAGCTGCCCGGCGAGGAGGACGAGGGGCAGAACCTCTGGTGAGCGGCCGGCGGGGCTCGGCGGGGCCTCCCAGCGCGGGCCGAGGCCGGGGGCGGCCGAGCCTTGGCGGAGCGGGGCCCTGGGCCCGGCCCGGCCCGCGCGTGGCAGCGCTGGGCCCGGCGTGAGGGAGCGGAGCCCCCGAAGGGGCAGCGCGGGGCGCGGGCCGGAGAGCCGGCTGCGCGGGGTTGGTCCGGGAGACCCCATCGCCTGTCCCTTGTTTGTTAGCCCTGAGTAACGCTGCTAAAATACCCGTAACGGCAGGAAAATGTGTGTGAAATGCAGCACCGATTGCGGGGAGCGTTAGTCAGCAGCTGAAAAGTGATGTTCTGTAGTAACGTGGCCTGTCATAACGGAGAACAACTTCAGACGCTGCTGCCTGTGTGTTAGAAATCAGTTTGAGATTTCTCAATTTGAGAAAGCAAAGCAATTTGTCAGTTTGAGAAAACCTTCCCAAAAAGGTGCCACGCCTTCAGTGTGTTAAAATGCGGTGGATTCTGTGGCTGTGACCCCACGGCCGGTCGGTTCCAGCCGGGGTGGATGTGCCGAGCTCACGGGCCGGGCCCGCGGGCTCTGTGCCGGGTCTGTGCCGGGATAACGCGGCTCCTTTCCCTGCTTTTCCAGGTCGTCTATCCTCAGCGAAGTCTCCACACGGTCCAGATCGAAGCTGCCATCGGGCAAGAACATCCTCGTTTTTGGTAAGTAAAACATGTGAGCACTTGGGCGGTGGTTTGTTGGTTTTTTATTTGTAGGAACCAGGCGTATTTAAAGCAATGATGTGAACAGACTGACACATAGGTTTCTTACAGTTGGGTTATGTAATTTGATCTGTGGTCTGGTCTTCACTAGGTTTACTCTCTTTTTGTTTTACACTGTTAGATTTGTAACATATTTAAACAAATAATAATAGAGAATAAGTTAGTGCTTCATTCTTATTGTTATGGTATAAGCTGGAATACTTGAAAGAGAACAACAAATAACTACAATTCAGGAATGTACAATGATGCTTCTGATTAATTAGGTTGTGAATAAATCTTTTCTATGAAGTTAAAGGTAATTCTGAAGGTGTCCTTTTTTTTCCTGTACAAACTTACTGGCAGGTGACGATGGTTCAGGTAAAACCACACTCATGGCCAAAATACAGGGAGCAGAGCATGGCAAGAAAGGCAGAGGACTGGAATACTTGTATCTGAATATCCACGACGAGGACAGAGATGGTAAGTTCATTTAGTACATAATCTCTTTACTGTAATTAAGTAGCTGACATGCCATGTTAATGATTGTGGTCTCATGAGTGTGTTTTGGGTTCCACCCAGGCAGCTGGTTCAGGGTTGTGCTGTGTGTTTTACCAGCTGTATCCATGGCTGTGCAGTGAGATGTGTTCCACAGTCAGGGTGAATTCCCCCTCCTGCCCTTCTGGCAGCTCGGCCTGTGTGTGAGGGGAAGGTCCCCTTGGACAGCTCTTGGGATCCATTCCCTGGGAGGGGAGATGCCTTTGCTGATGTTGACTTTGTAGCAGCTCTAACGTCATTTGCTGTGCCTACTGTGGAAAGAAAGTGATACATCCCTGAGAACGGAATTCTAGTGTGGATTTCTGGGCTCAGGGCCTGGGTGTTTTCTTGTGGGGGCTGTGCGTGGAGTTTTGACTGTAACAGATGTTTTGTTAGAGCTGATTGAGTGAAGAACAGAACTTAGAGTCAGAACTAGTATTTCCTTTGCTCAAGTTGGAGCTTGTCTCTTTACCCCTTGTCTTTTTGTTGCTGTTGATCATTACTTGTCTCTGCTGTATGGGAGGGAGACAATGACAAGAAAACATGTCTAGTGACCAGAATAGTCCTGTTTTTGGAAAGGTTGGAGACAGGAAGAGATGGGGATTGAGTTTGTTATCTTTGCTCCTAAATGTGCCTCTGCTTGTCTCATTTTGGACAAGCTGCCAGAGACTCAACTCCTTGGGTTAGTTTGTCTTTAAAAAGGGGAATGACAGTCCCTATTCATGAGCTCCTTCTGAGTTTTGAGTGCAGTGGGAAGCAGTGATGGTGGTTCATCCCTGTTCCTGAAAACAAGTGGACTAGGAAGCTCCTATAATGGTATTTTGGAGCTGGAGATGTACTGAGTCTTGCAGGAGTGATGAAGTGCCATATGTTGGTATGGAGATGGGCCCTGCACTCATGTGGCAGGAAACTCTTTGGATGCTAAATTAGGCACAATGAGAGGATGAGTAAATTGCCTGTGTTTTCTGTGGCCTCCTAATCTTGCAGTTCCTAAAAATCTTTTGGGCTGTAATTTGAAGTGCTGAGCCATTCTTGGCCCCTTCAGGGTCTGGGTGTCAGTGCCTTCCCTCCTGCACAGTCTGCTTTAGCTCGGTGTGAACACTTCAGGGGGAAAAAGCCCTATGATTAGCAGTTAAGACAGCCTGTGTCATCAGGCTTCTGGCAACTTCAAAGGAGATGGTATTCTAAGTAGAAAAATGCTTGCTGTGCTGTTTTTCCTGGTGTTATCTATCAAACCTCAAGTGTATCCCTACTTTGGAAATATTTTGTGGCTATTCCTGAGTATCTGAAAGTGATAACTATTTGGGGTGATTAGGAGAGGCCTGTCATGAGAACTCAGGCAGCACTAGCAGGGAAAAAAGAGACCTTTTTGACTGACTTGCAGACTCAGTGGGAGAATTCAGGTCTTCATGCATCCTTCTAATGGATGTGTTAGGATCTAATAATACATCCCTTTTTCCTTTCTGTCTCATTAGTGTCACCCGCAAGCAAAATAAATAGCAAAGTGGGTCAGGACCTCCCAGCAGGCTGAGATAACACTCTTTCTTCTCTAGGACAGGTTGGGATTTGATTTTTAAACTCTGTGTGCTTCAGATGTGTGTATGCTCAGATATGGATTTGGGAACAAAGGCTGTATAATTGACCCACAATTCTTGGAAGCCATGAGGAAACTCAGGACAGGCATTCAGGAGCTCACTACCAGATAGGGGGGTTGAGGGTATCTGCTTTTTATTATCCCCCAGCCTATCCCTGACCAGACCACAAGGATTTCCAGGGCTGTCAGATCAACACTGGTAGCTGAAACTCTGTAGTGGCGTGAGAAGATCTTCTCAGCATCTTTCCCAAGTGGTAGAAGATTTGTTTGCTCTCTTTGCCTTCCACTCTTCTGAAATGAAGAATAATATTCTGTCCAGGAGAAATATTTTAGTCATAGTGCTGAGTCATTATCTACCTCCCACCTCCCTTTGGAAATCTTAAGGAAAATCTGTGTTGTATCTTATCCTATCACTCCCCCCTTCCTCTTTAAGGGATATTTGAACTTGGCTTCTCCTACATTTAAAGTAGAGTTTCTCTAGATTGCTGGATGCACATGTTAGTTTACAGTTACTTTTGCCCTAAGGATTAAGTTCTTTTTAGCTTGTGGGGGATTTAAACTAATGCACAGAAAGCATTTTTTCTTGAAGGGCCCCTGTGGCTCATGCAGCAACTTTTTGGTTTTCCCTGTTACCTGCTGGTTTCTGGGCAGTGGCCAATGCTGGTCTAATGATCAGAGTAGTCCTGTTTTGGGGAAGGTTGGAGACAGGAGGAGATGGGGTGTGCGTTTATCTTTGCTCCTAAGTCTGGAAGTGTTTTAAGTCTGCTTGTCTCATTTTGGGTGTCACATGGGTGGCCAAATGCACATGGCCCCTGTGTTGGCAGCCAGCTACTCCAGGTCTGTCAAGTGCTCCTGGTTCAGTGTGACATGCAGGGCTTTGCCCCCCAGGGCTCAGGGGAACTTAGAATCCAAGTCTGCTACTGATTCTCTGCCTGAAAAGTCTCTTTCCTGGGGTACCATCCCAAATTCTGCCCAAGGCATGTGTTTGAGCAGAGGTTTGGAGGTGCCTGAGAGAGAGCATTCTCCTAAATCCCCAGGTACGTTATCCCTGGAGCATATGGCAGCTCCTGCATACACCACCACCATCTGGAGGAAAGCACTTACAGCACTGGCTGGGAAGTTAACTTGGGATATTCCCTGACTTGGAGCCCAGGCCTGAGAGCCCTCGGTTAGTGGAATTTCTCAGGGAGTGAGGCCGGTTTTAATTTTTGCCTGTCTTTGTGATGAACAGATGTTTTGTGTCTGTGCTGGTTAGTCTGCTTTTGAGAACTAAGAATTTGAATTTGTAGGAGGTAGAAGAGAAGCTCTGCATAATTTCCATAAAGGCTCTGTGTTTGTAGAGGAGCTTTCAGGATGTCTTGCAGTGATGGGGCAGAGTTACACTGAGGATGTGCAGCAGAGCAGTGAGCCAGCCAGCCTGGTGGGTCAGCTGGAAACTACAAACACCACAGGACTTTCTGAGCTGCCTCAGATTGCAAATGTAACCCAGCTGTCCTGACTGTGCCAGGGAAGCTAAGCCACTCTGCTGTTGAATTCTTACTTGTAACAGAATCAAGCAGTCTTGAGTTTTGCCTCAGGTTTGGACTGGCCTCACTCATATCCTATGCATATTCCAGTTGAACTGGTTGTTCCACTTTGAGCCAAGTCTTGCTGGTACACTGGTTTCTAATGGGAAAATTGTCTTTTTTGTCAACATCTTTAAAGTGGTTCTTTTGAAAGTTTTCTCCTTTTTTGCTTCTCTTCACAGCTTGGACAAGGGATATCTAATTGTGCCTTTGGAATAAATGCAGATGCAGTTGCAGTTCACACAGTCCACCATCTGCAGTAAAATTCATCCAAGTTGGCAAATCTTTTTCATGACTGAAGGGATAATGGAGTATTGACAGGATTTAGAGATGTATTTTAGCAGTAATAAGTACCACCTGCTCTTCCAACAGGATCTGGTAATGATTTGCTCTGTTTTGGTGTCTCTTGCCATGGCCACTATGAAGGGCCCAGTTGTCATTCGTTACTAATCAGGAGCTTGATGTGGTGCTGACAAAGCTGACTTTGCCATCAAGGCCTTTGCCAAACTGTGAGCAACCAGTGCTGTGTTTTGAAGGGTGTTGTATATTTTAGCAAACATCAATCACAAGACATATCTATGTCCTGTAAGAAAGGAGCAAACCCTTTCCTTTTCATACAGTGTTACATGTTTTGTTAAAGTACATTTTAATGTGAGTGACAGGCTTCCAGTCTTTCTGGCAGTCTTTCTGGTTTCATTTGAGTGATAGTTCCAAATGCTTTCTAGTTCCACCTGTGTCCCAGTTCCAGTCTGCATTCCAGGTGTTAAGCAAAAATGAAATTCTGAAGTGGGACAAAGGTGTTTAGCAAACAAACCCTTAGATACTGGCTATAAAGGGTGACTTAGAAGCTGTGAATTAGGATATTTATTCATTTTTGTTACTTGTCCAGGTGTGAGAGTCTTTTCTGCAATCCAAGCACTCCCCACAGGAGAATCCATCAAAGTGCTGGTCAGAGCTGTAAACTTTGGTGAGCTATAGGCAGACTTAGTTATGTTTTTAAAAGTTTCATTCATGCTCCAAGGAGACAGTTGTGCACAGACACAGTTCATGTCTATTTATAGCCTTTAGCTCACAGAAGGCTCACCGGGTGTTTATTCCCTGGCAGGTTGCTATGTTGGGAATGTGCAAAGGAGGTTTCTAGAATGCAGAGTGTAACAGTCCTGCCCAGATGTTTCATTACTGTTGTGTGATGGGAAATGTGTAAATGGGTTCACATTATGCCCCACCTTGCTTTCTGTTTTCCAAACTTTTACCAGGCCCTCCCTCTATCTTCAGAGGTCTTTGACAGCTTTAGATGTGAACACTGAGTGCTGTGAGAATCCCGTGGGACACCAGTGGGATGTGTCCTGAAGTGGGGGGAGGAAGGGGGAACAGTGCTGAATATGCATTTCTTGGATGCACAGGGATTGTCCCAGCTGTTTTCTGAAGGGTGGGTCTGAGGTGTGCAGGTGGGAGTGAGAAGATCTGTAAGTTCAAAGTGTGGCTGTGCCGTGTTTGTGGGATGGCTGATGGTGGAATGTCTTAGGACAGCCCAACAGAACTTAAGTAGGAGCAGAACAAATCCCGAATGAAGACTGCTCATGTGCAGCTTCTTGATGTAACTTGGCTGTTCAGGAATTTTACCCAAGATCTGATTAAAGGGGTAGTATGTATGTGTCTGTAATCTCTTCTCCTTCCAGATTTCTTAATCAAGGTCTTTTCTGGAGCCAGGAGCATCCTGATGGATTGCTTCCTAGAATTAAGTTATGATAGCCACAGTAATTGGATTTATTTTGAGAAGTTGAAAGACTCAAGGCAGGGAAGTACAGTGAGGCAGCATAATCATGAAGCTCAGTAGCTGTTTTGAAAATCTGGGTTCTGCAGTGATTGGTTTGCAGATCTGTCTATTCAAGAATTCACATGTGTGTGGTGCAAGAGAGAGACTCACTGTTTCCTCTGCATAGTGGAGTATGGAGGATACTTAGGAAGGGGTACTAGGAAGAGTGTAGAATATAGAAACAAAAAATGGATAGAAACAATGTTCCTTTTCAAGAGGAAAAATTCTGAGGATAAAGTAATTTAATTTTTTTTTTTAATGTGGACAGAATTGGTTGTTCACGATATCTGATACATCATTCCTGGATGAAACTTCATTTTCAGTTTTTGTGTTCTTGCCAAGAGTTCTGTTTTGGGGTAAAATGCCAACTGATCCCATTTGAACAAAAAATGTCCAGCCACTATTAAAACACCTGGAGGAGAAACACAAAAGCTAAAATCCCAAGTAATTTCTCTGGTACTCATCCTGTGAGGAGCCTGCAAGTAGTAGCCAGAGTTAAGTCAGTGTGAATTAAGAGCAGGAGCACAACCTTGTTGGGTAGGTTTAAGTTTATCCTGTGTTTGCTCCTCCCACTCCTGTGCTAGAAAGCTAAGCTGCTTATTGCTTGTATCTTGTTTGCAGCTTATTTCTGGTGGGAGATGTCTCCAGAGTGTTCAACCAGCTCATGTGTCTGGGGGACACCTCGGGCAGGTCCCCCCTTCAACCCCACGGTTTGTGTCGTGTCCTCTGGTTTCACTTGCGTGGTTCAAATTCAGGCCTCTTGTGCAGGATTTAAAAGCAGTTGTGGCAGCTGTCCTTAGGAAAAGCCCAAGAACAGGAATTATTTTTTTTAAGGAAAATATTCTGAACCAAGAAATGAAAGTATCTGCTGAGTAATGTAGGTATGTACATGTGGACCTGTCTTAAAAACAAACAGGCTGCTGGGAGCTGGGCCTTCCATTTAACACTAATGCACTCATCTGTTTAAGCCTAGACTAGCAAAGCCAGGCCTTGGCCACTGTTGAGTTACAACTGCACCTTTTCCTTTCAGACCACACTCGCTGTAACGTCTGGATCCTGGATGGAGACTTGTACCACAAAGGGCTGCTGAAGTTTGCAGTGTCTGCAGAGTCCCTGCAGGACACCCTCGTAGTGTTTGTGGCAGATATGTCTAGACCTTGGACTGTTATGGAGTCTTTACAGAAATGGGCCAGTGTCTTGCAAGAGCACATTGATAAGATGAAGATTCCTCCAGAAGAGATGAGACACATGGAGCAGAAGTGTAAGTCTTTACATCTATGTATTCTTGTTCTTTTTTTTTTTTTATTAGCTCCTGCTGCTTTCTTTTACAATGATAGATTTCTTTGGATTAGTGTTTTGAGAATGGGTTGGATAGGAATGACTTTGAAGTTGTCACAGCAACTCTACTTCAAATAGACTCTATTTGAACAACTCTACCAGTTTTTCAGTGCTGACAAAGCATCAAGTGAATTATTGGTCCATATCCCATGCAATAATGAGATTTTGATAATTTGGGTTTTAGAAAGGGCAATTTAAAAAAAATAACTCTATAAAATGACAGATTCTCTTCTTTAAAAATGGTGACAAAATTCATTAATGGGGTGAGGTGTTTGCTTTCCTGTGGTATCCAAGCCAGGTCCATTCCCACACTGTGCTTGTCTTCCAGAAGATCTCTTTGCCCTTGTTTGTCTCGGAGCTCAGACTGTGACCCTGGTCCAGCTAATTGGCTCTCACTGCAGCCATTCCTACCCTGTGACTTCAGGAATGTTGTATAAATTAACCTTCTTTCCTGGCATATCCATGGCAGGACATAACCTGGCACTGGCAAGCAGTCATTGCTGCAGTATTCTTTCCTTCAGCTGCTTTTTTTTTCTAAAATAGTTCTGAATGTTTCTTGAATTTTTTCTGTTTTCATATTGAATTACTCCAAAATAAATTCCTTCAGTGGAAAAGCCCTTAGGAACGTGCATTCCTGTTCAGGTGAGGTACAGACTCAGGCTGATCCTTGCTGGTTGGGGGTTTTGTTCTGGGCTGGCTCTCTGTGCTGCAGTGTGTAAACCTTGCAAATGCTGTCTGGTATATTCCTGAGGTTCCCTTTAGGGATCAGCGTGATCTGTTTGGCCTGTGAGCCTTCAGGTGTATTTATATAGCTGAGATCCTTTCTGAATGTTAAATATTATGTTCCCAAAAGCCTTATACCTACAATATATGAGCTAGAGTTTAAACTTAAAACCACTGGGTTTGATTATCAGGTTAATATTAGGGAAAAAAAGTAAAATATGACAGTTTTGAATAGAAAAAGTTCTGGGGTTTTTAGGGGGGGGGATTTTTTTGGGGGATGGGAAATTGAAAGGTAGTTCTAGTATCAAAATATAACAGTTAAGTCAACTTGCACTTTTCTGGGACAGCAAATTTTATGGAAATCCAGATAAAGGTGGAGTTCGTGCACTTAAATTTTAGTTTTGAGAAGTGTTTCAGCCTTCACTAAGAGTGCACTCCGTGCAGGAGCCAGTTACATCCATGGCAAAGCTTTAGTGCCATGTCTGAGGAGCTTGGAAGACTTTTCAATAGTAGCATCTTAGAGATATCTAAGATACTGTAGGAACTCCTGGTTTCTTTTGTGCCCTGGTGGAGTGGAAGCACAGGCGGGGTTGGGGGTGCCGAGTTCCCCACGGGCAGAGCTCTGCTGCCATCCCCTGATTTTGGGCTGTGTCAGCACCTCAGTCACTCAGGGCCCCGATGTGCCCAAACTTCCATCCTGCTCCTGTTCCCAGGCACTGTGCAGGACCCTTGTCTTCTGCCTTCTGGCAGCCTGTCCCTGAGGCTGGGTGTGTGCCCAGAGCTTTGGCCATCCTGGCAGTTCCCCTCCCAGCCCGTGGTACCTGTGGCAGTGCTCAGGCCACTCCTGGCCATCCACAAAGCTACACCAGCAAAGTGCTCCTTGCTGAAATGCTGCTGCCTGTGCTTCCTGAGGCAAACTGCCCCTTAGAACATGGACAATCACTGTGGTGCAATAGCCCAGATATGTAAAAACCAGGCTACTGAAGTGCCTGTGCAGAGCAGGCAGTCAGAGCACAGGAACAGAGTACAGAGAGGTGGGATGTGCTGAATCCATCCCAGTAAACCCCCCTGCACCAGGACACCACGTGGCTGGAGGTGTTTCCTGCCTTCAGCAGAGCCATGTTCCCTCTCTCCTGCTCCTGCACCCTTTGTGGCCCAGCTGAGTGGCTGCAGAGCTTTCCTTGGCTCTTACACCACAGTTCTGGTTGACCCTGGAGAAACGCTGTCCAGGATTATCCCAAACTGCTGCTGGGTTGTTCCTTCTCCATTGCCACGATCTGAAGAGCTTCCAGAAACCCTTTTGTTGGCTCCCAGTTCTCCATGGAGCTGGACTTTGGACTGCTTGGCTTTGCTTTCAGGGGTTGTGGGGCCTTTCTCCACCCAGCCCTTGGTCCTGTGTTTGCTCTTGGAGATACTGACTCTTGGCCTTCTGGAATAGGAGAAACTTCCCTTTCGAGTTAGAGCTTCCAGAATGGGAGCAGGACACAGGTGGAAACAACAGGGTGCCTTGAAAGGAATGGAATTGTCCAGGATATACCAAGAGTCTGTCTGCACTCCTGTCACTGAGCTGCTCTGGAAATTCCTTGCTAAAAGCTAATGTGAATTTACATACATAATGTCAAATATTCTAATTTAATTCAAGCTCAATTATGATAAATCATTATTTAAATAACACACATTTGAATAATTATTTCAGGGAATATGTAAATTTTGCCTTCCTATTTAAGACAGCAAAGCAGAAAAGACAACTGTCAAGAATCCAGAACTGCAGAAAGGAGGTGTACTTGTAAAATGGTGATTATACTGATGTCCTCTGGAGCATTTGAAGCTGAAGAATTGAAACACAATAACATATTTTTCTGAAAATTAATTTAGCTTGAAGGGGATACTACTTAGTTTCAGACTGCTTACCTTTTTTTGGTCTGACATACAACTGAAAGATTTCCTAAGATAAAAGAAACTTAGTTTGCCCAGGCATCTTTTGCCTAGGAATTCTTTTCACAAGACTAAAATTTATGATCAGTAAAGATGATAAAGGGCACAAAAAAGGTAAAAGTTGTGTGAATTGATTGTGAAACTATTTACTAGAGTGTAAATAGGGAATGGTTGTCTCAGAAAAATATTCTGCATTTTTCTTATACTCCTATTCAGGGCCTTTAGGATCTACCTAGTTAAGTAAGTTGGAGTGTTTGCCTTCCATTTCCTTGTTGCAGTTCATCAGTACTCCAGGCCTGAGGATCTGATTGTTTCTGGATCAAACCTGAGAATAATTGTGGGTGCTTTCTGGTGGTGCTTCCAGTGATTGCATGGCAGGAGTGTTCAGCTGTTCTGTCGGAGTCACCTGGCAGTACCTTGGCTAAATAAGCAGTAACAGGAGAAGAAAACAGGTGCTGGAACCTTGCTTTCGTTTGCTGTGTTAAATGCCAAACTCTAAAACTCTAAAAGCCTGGATAAGCCCCGAGTTTGGGAGATCAGTCAGTGTGATTTCAATGGAATGCCATCACCTGGGGATAATTTTTTCATTCCTAGTGCCGATAAGGAGCAAAATGTTACTGATTTGTCAGATGAACAGTTGCTTTTCTGGCTTCCTATTTTATGGGCATCATCTTATGTGTATTTCCTGTTCAGAAACCTTAAATCAAAGTCACTGTCTCCTACTTCTTAATAAAGAGTTACTTTCCATACCCCACAGAATGTGATTGCTTAATATGCATTATGTGGAGGAGCAAATCTTCACAGCCTGCTAGAGAAAAGGGAAAAGAAAAGATTGTATAAGTTGTTTGGGCACACAAGGAAATTTGTCCATTAAAAGCTTGAGGGTGGAGATCAAGTGAGAAATGGAATCCTCCTAAAATGGGAGGTCTGGATAAAGTACTGAATTGCTGAGTGTCAGAGAAACACTTCAACTGCAGTGAGCTGCTTTGTTAACTGCTTAGAGTGCAATGTTTGACAGCACTGGGGTACAGGTTTGCTTGGACTTAAGACTAAATTTTGAATGGGAATGGGGGTTGAATTAAAGACTTGAAGTGTTTAAAAGCCTGTTGCTGACAGCCACTTCCACTTGTTTCTGGATTAAAGTGGTTTCACTGTGTTCAAGGTGCAGTAGGAGGTTCTTACTATGGCTTTTACCCTTTAACTCTGGTAGGTATTTGTTCAGAGCATCAGCAGATGCCCTTGTGGACTAAAGCTGAGTGTTGGGTTCCCTTTCTCAGTCTCTGTCAGGGGTCAGTGCCAGTCCCTGGGTGTTATTAGCAATCCACACAACACTTCAGCTCCACAGGGAAGGTTTTTCCCCCTCCATGTGTGGATCACCCAGAGTGAGGGATGGCCTTGGTGGCTGCTCTGGTGTGGCTGTGGTTTGGTACACCTGTCTTGGGGAGAGGGAAGAGTTGGGAGTTTTGGCTCTCTAGGACTGTGGTTTCAATCCCATTCAGCAGAAATCCCTGAGGATTTTCCATCAGACTTCTGATGTTTCTACTGTTTAAATTAGGAAAATTCTCGTGACATCTTGAGTAATGTTTTGTGTTATGTTGTCAAGTCTTACTGTTTTCAGGAGAGGCTTTTATTTCCCAAATTTGAAGGGTTTATGCTACCAAGTATCTGAGTAAAGAAAAGATTTTTTTGCTTTGATATGAACAAAACCTGGGAAATGAATATTGTCTGATTACAGTGCTGTAGTAAATTGAGAGCAGTACTGTCAAATATTCTTTTACATATGACTAAGTCAGAGGGGCTTATCTGAACCATTGTGGGAGTGGTAAATGGTGACTCTTTTAAACTGCTGTGATACACTTCTCTTCAATAGGATTTTTCCATTCTGAGGTAGAAAGAGTCTGAGTAATAGTAAAGTTAATAAAAGTAAGTAAGTACTTAAAGCCCTTTTCTATTAAGTGTGCTGGAATGAATTTGCTTTTGGTGAGATAGGCAGTACCCACCTGGAATGTGCAGAATGTACAGTGGAATTGTGCCTTTGCTGAGGGTGAAGCAGTCCTGGAGGGAAGCATCTCTCTGAGCACTGCTGTTCTCTCTCCACCAGAAGGCACTGCCTCCCCACCTTTAAAATCAACTGCAGGCCATTGTTTTTAATTTCCTTGGACAGTGGGTTATATTGAATTGGTGATTGGAAGTCTTATGGTCTGTATTTAGTTTGAGGTTTTAAGCTTTTCTCTGGACTAGAGCTCTCTTCTTTTCCACAAGAATCACACAACTTTATATTTCAGCTAAAAACTGTAGATTGTGCAGCTTTGAACAGGAGTGTTTTTCTGATTTGCTCTTCCTTCCACACCCCCATCTATTGCAGGAATGGTTCCTATTTTGAAAAGGTACAGTGACTTCATTTTGCAAGGTTTGTATTAGAAACTTCCCTGAGGTTTTACACTTCCTAAAGCTCAGCAGTATCAGCTGGCCTGCAGTACCTGGCACAGGGAGAGGCACTGAATAGAGTCCCTTTGGGACTGGGCTGGGGCTGGGTGGCTTTTTCCAGGTGTTTTCCTCACTCTGCACACACTCAGTCTGCTCCCACTGTTCCTAAAATAAAGATGCCTTCATGGGAGCAAATCATGGAGTGTGCTTGGCTCCTTCCTTGAGGGTTCCTCATGGCTGAGGGAGGAGCAGGAGGAGGCTGCAGGTGGCATTGTCACCTGAGGGAGAGTCCAGTGCTGTGCCTGGGAACACACTCTGGACACAGATTTAGCTGCTCTGGGGCTTTCACCCTGGAAAAGGGCATTAAAGCTGTAAACTGCAGCCCAGTTTTGATAAAGCATGTGTGGGGTCACAGTGCATTTCCAGATTGGTGTTAATACTGTTCCTTAGGTGCTGCAGGATTTGATACTATTCAATATTATTGGAACAGTCATTGTTGCCATAAAATTAAAATTGAAAACCTAGAAAGCACCTGGTTTCCCCTGGACCCCACTGGAGTTTTCCAGAGCACAGCTGAGTCTCTGAGCTAACCTGTAGATGTCCTTGGGTCTGTTTTTGTGCAGTGTAGGGTTTATATTTCTAGCACTGGCTGCCTGCAACAGAAATGCAGAGTAATGGAAACTTAAGTAATGACTTTATAAGAAAAAGTGGCTGTTTCAGCTTTGTGTTCTCTGGGTACATTTACATTTTCACCACTCCTTCTGCCAAAAGAGGTACAAATTGCACTGAGCAGAGGCTGTGTTGCTAAACTACATTTATGTTTTCTTTTGTCAACTGCCCCTAATGAAACATTGAGGAATGTGCATTAGTACATACTACAGCTCTTGCAGCTCGTTTTGGTTATTTGTAATGGCTCCAAATTCCACCTGATTTAGTTTGCTGTCACTTTTGATGGAGGATGATTGTTGTGTTTGAAGGGGCAACGGGGCTTAACATGCATTCAGTTCTCACCTAGTACAAAAATAAAAAAAAATTGAGATTAATTATGGTTTAAAAAGAACTCCTTCCTTTGTTGTACCCTAAGATCTCTCTCTTTATAGTCATAAAGGAGTTTCAAGAGTATGTAGAACCTGAAGAAGGCTACCAGGGATCACCCCAGAGGAGAGGCCCTTCTTCTGGCCAGGAGGATGAACACGTTTCTTTGCCCCTTGGAGAAAATGTGCTGACCCACAACCTGGGCATTCCTGTGCTGGTGGTGTGTACAAAAGTGAGTTCTTCCTTCTGTTGGCTACAATGGAAAAATTTTTCTTTTAGAAGGCATGCTTCCTACAGACATGCAGAATGAATTCTGGATTAATAGTAACACAATTTATTTTATCTTTTGATTTATTGGTGGCATTTCAAAACCAAAGGTTCAAAGTAAATGTGATGTGTGTGTAATATTAAAGATGATATTTTGAGATGTGCTGGGATGAAATGATTGTTTTCTCTGGTTTTGTTTCCCTCCCAGTGTGATGCAGTGAGTGTACTAGAGAAGGAGCACGATTACAGGGAAGAACACTTTGACTTCATCCAGTCACACATCCGGAGGTTCTGCTTGCAGTGTATCCTTCCTGTGCTCAAGAGATTTGCTGTAATTTGGAAGCAAGAAAATATGTTTTAATGTTAAATTGCACATAAAGTTAATGCAAGAAATTGCACTTCAAGATTAGTGTGTAGTGTGTGTTGTTTTGAAAATATTGAGAGATGTATAAAATCATTTATAGTTTTTAAATTGTGCATGGGATTTGGAGGTTTTGTTCTTTTGTCTTACATTTTGTGAGGTGGTTTTTCTTGGTTTTCCCCTCAGAATTTGCAATTTCCATGTAAACCTGAAGTCTCAGCAATCTCTCAAGTGTTTGACTTCCCAAGTTAAGTGCCTGGGAGGATGGATGGCTTTTGTGTATGTCAAAGAAAAACATCATGAGTCTTGTCCTGTTATATCCCCTTCCTCTCCCTGAGTATTAACTGGCTCCAGGTTTTGCCTTGAACTACTTCTCCAAACTAAATCTAGTATATATAAGTCTATAAACTCATGTTTTGAAATTATTACTATAATTTATTAAGTGTATCCTACATAATTTTCCTTAAATAGCTACTCAGATGGGGCTGCCTTGATTTATACATCAGTTAAGGAGGAAAAGAACCTTGACCTGCTGTATAAGTACATTGTACATAAAACATACGGTTTCCAGTTTACCACACCTGCCTTAGTGGTAGAAAAGGATGCAGTTTTTATGTAAGTCACATGTACAGGCAGCACGGCTTCACGTGTATAAAAATAACCTGAATGGTTTGTGGTGTTTAAAAGCTTCGTGTGAGAGTCTTGTGAAATCCCCAGTTGAAAAAACAATTTAGTGCATATTCCTTGGGTTACTTGACTCAGGGTATTATACCTTTGGAATTCAGCTGAGAATTAGGACTGACCTGTAAGAAAATGGCCTTATTTAAGTAGAGGGCAGTCAATAAATGGTCTCTGTAGAAGAGCTTTTTGTGACTGAAAAGGCAAATCTTTCCTCCTTTTTGTAGACCTGCTGGTTGGGACAATGAGAAGAAAATTGCCATTTTGCATGAAAACTTCACAACAGTAAAACCAGAAGATGCATATGAGGACTTCATTGTAAAACCTCCTGTAAGAAAGGTAAAAAGGGGTGAAATCTTCCCTGCTCCCCAACAAATAAGTGCAGGTGGCTTGAATGGCTGCTAATGACTGTTACTATTGAAGAACTCCAAATATAAATGCAACCTTTTTTTTTTAATAAATCCAAATGTGTGAAACATCAGGCTTTCATTACCTAGTTATTTAAAACACTGCAATCAAATTCACCTTATTGAATGAAAGGCAGTCCAGAAATATTATATTTCAGATTATACCATTTTTGCATGTGTGGGGCAGAAACACTTTTAGAAAATGGCAAATTCTGTTTTAGGACCTCAGCAATTTACCCCTTTACACACAAGGCACTGAGGTTACAGTGTAAAGGCAAAGCAAGGCAGCCTCAGGACTTTGAAGAGATGCTGGGGTGGCAACTTGCCAAGTGCTCATCTTTCTGGGATCTTTCTACCCACAGGCTGGCAGCAATGTTAGGCTGCTCCAATATTTTTTCTTACTTCTTTTTCTTTTAGTGACAATTTCTTTAATATTGTTATTTTAAATGTGAAAGAAGAGTTAAAAAAAGGGAAAGAATGGTCTTAAAGATTTGTCTCTCCCCTTTTGATCACAAAAACATAAACAAAAGTTACAGTAATTTCATGTTTTACTTGAATAACAAAATGTTTTGTCCAACAGTTAGTCCATGACAAAGAGCTGGCAGCAGAAGATGAGCAAGTGTTTCTTATGAAGCAGCAGGTAAGAATGGAAGAATGAAAATAAGTCCTAACTATATAAGATTTCGCTTTAAGTTCTCTGTGGTTATTACCTCCAGTTTTTCATCCCTCCTTTAAATCACTTGGTAGCTGTTTTTCAGCTGTGCAAATTCAGATGTAATTGTGCAGTAAGACTGTATTTTCACAGTAAAAATTATGGCCACTTATCTTGGCAAGGTGAAAGGAAGATATACTGAGAACAGAATAATTTACATGTCAGGGGAGAAGAGGACAATTTGGAATTTCACCACATAGTTGTACTGATCTGTACAATATAAATACTTTTAAAACCTAACGTCTGAACATTGCAGTTTTCTTCCAGCCAGAGGCTTGAAAGACTTCAAGGTCAAATTTGGCTGTGCAGTAACTTGTTTTTTTTCTTTACTGCTCTGTTGTTTAAATACCTACTAATACTTTCCTCTGATTATAAATATCCTGGAGGTTACAGACTGGGGTGTCTGATTCTGGCTTAGTGTTCTGGACTGGCTGTATAAGACAAAGGACCAAAGCTTATTATTCACTGTAGCTTAGTCCTCTAGAGACAGAGCTGGGAAGTATATAAATATCAAAGAGGAATCCTGTAAATATCAGGAAAAAAATCAATTTTATTCCTTTCTATTGTCTGAAATGTATTTAATACTCTTGTTGTGTTGTTGTTGCAGTCATTCCTTGCCAAACAGCCAGCAACGCCTACAAGAGCATCAGTAAGTAGATCCAAGGAAAAGAGTGGGAGGTGTTTTGTTTCCTTCTAGGGAAAAGGGAATGATTCTAATCTGTAGAGGTTCATTTTTTAAATTTAAATGTAACCTACATAATCTCCCCAAACTGCAGAAAGCAAATAATAAGGCGGTAGTTTAAAATGTTGCTTATAAATTGCTTTGTTCTAATTCACTGTGGAAACATAGGAATATCTGATGATTATTGACCTGAAATATTCCTACAGTGATTCAGCCTCTCTTTTAATGGGGCACATCCCCAAAGGTGTTTTGGCTGTTTGTTTTCTTTCTCCAGTGTGCAGCACTGCAGTGCTAATATAAAGGTTGAAAAAGTCATTTGTATGTAATGTTACATTTGCTTCATATAACTAATCCATTTAAGTTCCCTAATTAGTGTGATTTGGACTTTTTTTAAGGAATCTCCTGCAAGAGGCCCTGCAGGATCCCCAAGAACTCAAGGCAGAGCTGGTCCTGCCAACGTCCCCAGTGCCTCACCAATAACGTCAGTTAAGAAACCAGATCCAAATATTAAAAGTATGAATAAGCATTTTACTGTTTTAAGCATGTGTTACTTCCCTGAAAAAAGAATCCAATTCTGTAGAAATATTTCTGAATTTATTCACTAATGGTATAGTTAGTTAATAACAGAAATGAATTTATGACATAATTCAGGTTTGATTTTTTTTTTCCTTCTCTTGTCATTTATCTGACTTGAGTTAGAGTTCTGTTCCTGCCAAGCAGTCAGACAGAGATCAAATATATTGTGATTTCCTTCAGTTGCCCATGTACATTTAATATGCATCAGTTGGATTATTAGTTTATACTTCATATCACTTATTGTGGAATCCACAGTGAAAGCTGTTCCTCCAAACCCTCTCTGGAATGTCATTTTCTGTGGCAGATGAAGTCCCTTGACAGTGACACCTTGCCCTGCCTCAGCCCTGGGATGCAGCTCCATGTTATTGAGGGCTTTCTTTCCTCTCCATTGGCAGGACCAGTGTTGATTTTTGTTTTTGTGGTGCAGTACCTCCCTTAGGGGGTAAAATGCACTTCTGGGTCCTGTGGCACTGCTGGATTTCCAAGTTCTGATTTATGGAAAGTCCTGTGGTGTGAAAGGCTGCTCTGGAACATCTGTGCAGTTTGTTAACGGGCTTGTCAATGTTTCAATTGCACAGCCATTCTTAATACTTTTGTTCTTGGCTTCTACATTTTGGGAAAACCCCAAAAGCATACAAATATTTAGATTAAAATTTGATGACACCCCCCCCCCGAAAAGCGGTAACATGCTTTCAGTCATCTCTGACTTTGCCAAAGTATGCAAAGGACCAGTGTCTTTACACTGAGCAAGGACAGACTCTCATATCTGAGGCTTATTTCCTTGATAATTAAGAGAGTTGTATTTATGTATATAAAAATAAGTGCTGTCATTTACCAGCTCTGAGTGCTCTGTGTGATATAAACATATTTGGTTTTTATTTAGACAATGCTGCAAGTGAAGGTGTCTTGGCTAGTTTCTTTAACAGTCTCTTGAGCAAAAAGACTGGCTCTCCTGGAAGTCCTGGTGCTGGAGGAGTGCAAAGCACAGCCAAGAAATCAGGTATTGGACTTGTTATTGCAGTTTATTTTGCAGATCTATAATATTTTATTTGGCCCACATTGCTCCAACTGGGTGTACCTTTTACACTGGTCAGTCAGACCTTGACAGTGCCAAAATGTGCAGTCCTTAAAAAAGAACTAAACTACTGCAACATCACAACTCCAGGGCTTCTCTTGAGCCTGTTATGACTCGAACCTTTGAGTGAAGTTGTACTGCTGGGATATCAATAACATTTGAGTCTTGATCATACTCAAAAAGTGATAATTTTGTTTTCAACTAGAGAATTCCTGCCTTTCTTGACACTTTGCTATTGCTTGAAGGAGATGCAGTTTGTTGGATTTGGACTGGAGTTAGCAGTGAAACTATTGAAATCTCTCCAGAGTTCAAGTTGAAATGAATTCTTATGACAGCTTGAAGTTATTCTCTCATGAATTATTCAGTATTGGTTGTGATCTAACACAGCTGATAACACTGATCAGGTGGATTCAGTCTGTGTACATGCCTGGGACTGCACTGGATGAGATACGTGGGGATAACTCATTGCACCAATTTAGGGGAATATAAAAGAAACCTGTCAGAACACTTGGTACCTCTGCAGACCTCAGTGGTGTAAAATTCTAATTTCCACCTGAAATTAGAAATGTCCCACTTGGATTATTTAACTGTTTCTTTTCAGTACTGGTGTTGCATCACAGGGGAGTGTTCAGGAGCTTTCCTTCCAGAGTTCTTTCACTACTAAATTATTGATAGACCCCAGGCTGGGGAAATGATGCAAACTGTAATGGTGATGCCAAGCCCACAGTTCCTCCTGCTGAGAGGGAAATGTAAGGCTCAGACAATCTGAACTGGAAATGAAAAATATTTGATGCCAGCCACGCTGATGGTGTGTCAGTCAGAGACACAGAGCAGCTGGACTGTGGGTATTGGAACTGAAACTGTTCCTGCAGAGGGGAAATAAGGATTTTTTAAAAAATTTTTTTATTTTTTTTTTTTTTAGTTGGGAAAGGTTGTATATGACATTCCATGCTCTGAAAGCTCAAAGATGGCTAGAATTTGACTTAGAACCAGTCAGGTGGGGAGGGTTGTGTGTTTTGTTTTAGCATGATGAATTCTGAAATTGTCTTTATTATAATAAATAAATTTAAATATAACAATAAATTTTTTGTATTATATATTATTTATGTAATATTATTGTATCTGTGTTATAAAAATACTTCACTAATTCTTTCCTAATCCAGAGTGCCCTCTTCAGTTAAACACTGAAAGGTGTCCCCTGCTTCTTCAAAGGCAGCCTTGTGTTGCTACTGACCACAGTGTCAAATTAACTGGTTTCATAGAAATAGAATTAGAAATGTTTTGTATTATTCCATCTATGTTTTTTATCTGAAGCAAAATCAGATGTTGGGGAGTGCCTGGGTAGTGATTAAAAAGCAAACAAACTCTGAAATAAAAGCTGTGATGTCATGTCTCCAGGGAGCTTATTCCAGTACTTAATAGCTTTTTTTCCTCTTGTACAGTCAGTGTTTCTTCATCCCAATACTGTTTGTCCTGTTTGAGGAGCTGGAGATCAGTGTGACCCCTTTGTCTTTGCACATTTGAGAGCTGCTCCCCTTTGCCTGTGACTTTTGTCTGGGCTACAGAACCAGACCTGTGTACAGGATGTGTTTTTATGGCTCTGCCAGTTCTCCCTGGCCTGTGCTCAGGTGCCCTTTGGTTTTGGTGCTCAGGGGTGAGGGTGGTGTCAGACAGGGCTCTGTCAGCCCTGAGCAGGGGCCCTTCCTGGGTGCTGCAGACTGTGCTGCTGTTCAGACATCTCTGTGACACTGGGCTTTGTCATCTCTGTCATACTCATCAGGATTTTTTATAACAGCTCAGCCACTTCAGTACATTTTCTGCCTCCTGGGCAGCCTGTCTCAAATTACCTCAGTGTTTCAAAGGGTTGTATGTTTGCTTAATCATTGTTTGCCACTCTATCATTATGCACAACTTTCATAATTTATATAAATAACTTCTTTCCTCCAATCCTGTCTTTCAAAATCCTTTGTTGTCCCTTCAGGCTGCTTACCTGATATCTGATATCTTCAACAGTTGGACAGGGTAGATTGATAACAAAAGTATTGACCAATACTGTGGATAACTAATGGGTAATTTTATGAATTAGAATACATGATTTCTCTGAAATACCAAGGCTGGTTTTTTTCTAGTTTATTTATATGAAGGTTATGTGAGATGTGATATCAACCACTTCTCCCTTCTCCACAGGACCTGTTACCTGTCATAGAAAAAAACTTGGGTGGCTTGACAGAACTTGTTGGTAATAGATCCATGTTGATTGTTGTGCTGTTTGTAAGCACCTACAACTTAATTGCAATTTCTAGAAAAATCACTAGAGTAAAAACTAACTAGTCTGTCTTGGGCTTTACTCTTTCCTCTTTCAGTCTTCTAGAACATCATGTGCCTTCCAGGAGTTTTTAAAGATAACAAATGGCTTTGTGTGCCCCTTTTTATTTACTTTTTTTTCCCTTTGTGTCAGCATTAACTTCTAATTTAAATAGGTCATTTATCTCCTGAAACATCTAGAGACAGCAGTCATGCATCCTGTCTTAACTGTCTTGGGTTTGTTAGACTAAATTAGCCAAATTAGTCTTCTGCTAGAGGCTGAGCTGTTTTCCTTACTAGTTTGTTCTTCCTTAGTTCCCGTCACTGTTCCCTTGAACATGAGTGATTAGCACATGGCATGCAGCACTCCAGAAATATCTCATTGTAGACATAACTGGTGCAGCAGTTCTCTTGCTTGGGTGGAAGGACTTTGAGTGATCTCAAGGTCTCAGTTGGCTTTTCTTGGCTGCATCAAGTTGGCAGCTCACGCTCATCCCTGACTTTGGGAACAGAACGGAGGCTTCTGCTCCCCAGTGTGCCTGTTCCCTCTCAGCTGCTGTGCTCACACCTCATGTGCAACTAGTGGGAGATTTAACTTTCCTGAGGAGGTAAGGGCTCCTGGTGTTGGGATCTGAAAGCTCCTGTTGGGTTTATGAGTAGCTGGTCATCACTTCTTCTCCTGTGGAGGAGCTGAGGAGAATATCTTGGAGAAAGCCTTATTTACAGCAGCACCCTCTGTGTGAGTAAATGTGCTAGAATTGTCTTTGTAGGCATTTTAAATGTCTGAACCGTTTAAAGAGCCCTAGGTTTTCAGCAAGTTGATGACAAAAATATTTAGCTTTAAAGAGACCATCTGTTTCTCTCGTAGCTATGAATATCCTGAGGGTGAAATGTTGAGATTCTGTCACAGGATGAGAGACACTGTGGATCTCAGCATCCTGGTCAGCCTAATGATGGATTCGTCTCTGCTCTGTTAATCCTTACCTGAGAGAACTCTCTCATCTGGGCAGATGCTGCAGTGTCACCTCCATTTTTCATGCTGTGTAATTCCTCAAGCGTCTTGTTTGCCTTTATATTTCTGGGCTGTCTCTCTTTGATGTCTAGACTGTGATATTTCAAAGAACTTCAGCTGGTAGCTTCTGTGGTGGATTATTTTGCTTCACATTGTCTTCTAGACTTAATAAGGTTTCATTTATATTCACAAGAAGATTCTTGCAAATTCTAAGGTTGCCTTCCCCCTGCATTCCTGTAAAGAGCTGGGCTTGTCTGCTCTCACTCTGACCCAGCAAGGGAAACATGGAACTGTGCAGGACACATCTGACTGCCCAAGGCCTTCACCATCCCTGACAGATCTGTGGGGAACCTGGAAGCCAGGTTCAGTATCACTGATCCAGAACTGAGGGGGATTTTTATTGCCTTAGGAACAGCTCCTTGTGTTCCTCCTCTGGGAAAGGTGCTCCCCTGCAGTGGTGGTGAAGGGGTGGATGGGGTTATCCCACATCTCTTCCTGCCCAGGCTGAGGGATTTCAGACACAGCTGCTTGGTGGGATTTTGGGAGGCTTCAGGATCCAGTTCATCCAGCATAAAAAAAACCCTCCAGTTTTTTAGATCTACTTTTGTTTAAGCAAGAATTTTGTGTGGGTTGTATTGTGTTAGGGTTTAGGATTTTTTAACTCCAAGGTACCATTAGTCTCCATGAAAGTGTTTTGTATTTTAAGTTCTGTTATAGTTGATGCACTAATTCTTAAATTCTGTTGAAATACTCCTACTCTGAATAGGTGCTGTTAAGAGTGCTATGGCTTATGAGTAGTGCTTAAGTCTAAAACCTTCACAGTGAAGAAAGGTACCCTTTTAACTTGGTTATGTCTTTGTACTTTGGAAAAAACCACTTAAATCTCTAACAGTCAAATCTTACCTTCTTAATGTTTTCAGCATGTACCCTGGAAAAAATCCACCTAATATTTCACACACATTTGAGCTGGAAAACAGATGCTTGTTAAATTCTTTGGCTGTGTAAGGAAGCTGTACATGGTTATATAATCTACTTTTTGTCTAAAAATATAGCTTTTTAATCTTAAATGCTTGTATGCTCCACACATTAGGATGTATTGTTCCAATTTCAGTGATGAATTTGTCTGTGGGTTTATAATTTTCAGAATGATAGAAGGAAGCTGATGGTTCAGTTAGGGAATTGTTCAAAAGTTTGGAGTCCAGTATAAAAATGTAAGATATGCCTTTCCATGAAATGCTTCAGAGGGTCTGTTTCCAATTGAAGAAGTCCTTTGAAATGACTGCTGGGAGATACTACATGAATATGCAATTCATGTCCCCTTTTTTAAGGGGGGAGTTCTTCCTGTTAGTTGTTTAATACTTAAAGTGCAGCAAGTACAAGTGCAACCAAAGGTGACTTTTTGGTAACAGGTGTCCCACATACCTTGTGGGTAAAACTGGGGTTTAAATAAAGTCCTTGCTGTCAGTGCTAATAATAGAATTGTGTATGGTTAAGTTTTATGGAAAATCCTAAATATGGTTATTTTTAAAATGTTATTTGCTATAAAACATATCACAGGTATTTCTGTGCTTTATGCTGCTGTAGAATTCAGCATTTCATCTCTTTTTAAAGTGACTTAAACCTTAGTATTTATCAGTCTTTACACAGGCAACACCCTGTATTGTGCCATGTCTTGGGGAGGTGCCAAAATAACGAGAAATAAGTAATATCTTGTCATATAAAAGTGATTTTTATGAAAACTTTATGTATTGGTTAAAACATTTAACTAAAATTTGACTACTTTAACCATTTTCTTTTTAGGACAAAAGACAGTTTTGGCAAATGCTCAGGAGGAGCTGGACAGGATCACTCGGAAGCCAGACCCCATGGTAACAACAAACTCTCCTCCAGCAGAGAATGAAGCTTGATAGCACGTCACAAATGCATCTGTAAATGACCAAATAACTATGTATAGTGATCTGATAAGACCAGGAATTTTCTGCTATGGCAGATGCTATCAGTTTTCTTGGGGCAGGGGAAATGAGCTTACTCCATCATTGCCTTGTCCCAGTCAAAAGTGCACATTCAGGAAGTTTGCATATAAAATCCCTCTGTATAAGATAACCATTTAGAGTTTATATAGGGCAATTCTTTTGGTTTGGAGGTAAAGCAGGTGCAGCTGCATTTCCTGTTGTGAAGAACACAGAGAAGCAAAATGGAGAATTCTTTTTAAAGTACTACTGACTGCACACGAGGCCAGGAAGAGCAATGAAACCTTCTTTCAGAGTTACTGGAATTGGCTACTTGTATGTTTGCAAATGCATTGTATTCTTGGAGTGGTGGGGGTGGTGGTGCAACAGCATTAATGAGGTGAAAGAAGCCTAGGTAGGGGATGGACCCTGTAAGGGGCAAAGGATTTGGGACAGCGAGAAACCAGAATGTTGGATTGACTGGAGAGGAGCAATGTTGTTAAATCCTGTGTTTCACACGGGGTAAATAGTCACTGTTTTTAAAAGACTACTTTACATTGGAGAATCCAGGCCAAACACTAAGAACCATGGGAATTTATTCTTGTTATAAATCTTGTTTTAGTTTTTAAAGAAGTCTTAAGAGTGTGGATGCCCTTTCTGGTGTAGCTAACAAAGGGAGAAACTAAACTTGTTTAGATCCAAGTGCCTGGCACAGTGTGTGATGTGTCTTTAGAAGGTGCTTGAATTTATTGTGCACTGTAGTACAAACAGTCACTGTTTGGTTTTATTTTAAGAACAGTAGTTTGGCAGTTTGTATTTAATTTTAAATCCTGTTTTCTGATAGCTTCTGCCTTTTTTTATGCCAAGAGGCAAGCCTATGAAGAATGGTGGGTGACGGATCATTTTCCCATAATGAAATGTGCTACAGAACACTCTCAGTCAATTTTTTTTGTCTTACTTTTTTTTGTAACTAAATCTTAGCTACCAAGCTAAATTTGATTCCTGCCTTACACCTCTGGAGGTTTTTAAAAAAAGCTTTCAAGCCCTAGTTCCAACCACGTGTGCTGCAGGTGCAGCCAACTCCAATCGTGAAGGTAACCTGAAAAGGATGAATGTGTAGGGATGGACGTGCTGAAGAAGTGGGCTTGTGTTTTCTTTCATGTAGCATTTCATTTGGAAAGATGGGCTGGGGGTGTCCCTGTTGCTGTAACAGAGCTCTTTCCATGGTCACACAAACCATCATTCTGTCAAAGCAAACAAACTGCTCTGGTTACTGAAATGGCACTTTGATTTTATACACAGTATGCTTGTTTTACATGGACACACTACCAGAAATTAGAGATACCAAGCATATGCTGTGCTCTTAATGCTGAAGGGAAAAACCACAATTTGATTTATACAGAGTTTACTTTTTATTGATATGAACTTGTTGTACTAAATCCAATGTCTGGATATAACTTCCCTAATATATATTGTTACTTAAATATACAGAACTAGACTGACCACTAACACAGTGCTGGGTGTTAACCTCAAATCCTGTGTGACATCAAGAGGCTGTTCATGTAAGTCTGTCTAAACACCTAGGAAGCTAAGAGTATTTACTTGCCTCCTACAAACATTAACATGAGTATGTTACTTGTGCCAGGTTTTTTTTGTTGAAAATACTATATTTTTCTTTTTTTTTCTTTTTTTTTTACTTTTGTAATAAACGGTATGACCTGAAGTTATGCAGCTGTCTAGATCACAGTTAGACTAAGCCTGGGGCTGGGGATGTGGATGTACTTGCTGGTGGAACAGGTGCCAGTTACAAGTTACCACACCAGAAGTGATTACACACTGTCCTCCTGACACTGAGAGCTGAGATTGGAGACCAAACCATCACAAATTGGACAGGAAAATGGAAAAAGTGTGTGATTGGAATGGGATACAGTTTGAAAACTTCAGTCTGAAACTGCCTTTTTTGTCGTCTAACCTGATAAGCACTTTTCTAGCAATATGGCTAAAACTTAAAATTGAAGTACTTTCCAGATCTATAAAAGTGTTAAGTATACTAAAATGGATCAAAACTGTTGATGTATAACTTACCAGCTTTGCAGAAAGATAAAAGAGAACCAGATTTCCAGTTTCTAATTGCAAGTGAATGCTCCTAGTTTATTGAAGAGAGTTGTAAGTAATGTAGCATCCTGTGGTTGCCAAGGTCCGTGGGCTTTGGTGAGCTGCACAGTTGTTATTCTGGTATCTTCAAGCATTGGAACCAAAGGCCAAATGCAAACAGCCTTTACATTTTCAAGTGAAACTTCATTTTATTTGCAGATACACTTGTATGGTAGACTGTTTAAACTATTATATGCCTATATTTATATGCATTATAGTGACTGCATCTACTGTTCATGTTTAAACTATGAAAACAAAAGATGAAAGCATTCAACTTGAAGCAAATAGAAAAGTTTAAAGATTGGCCCTCCATAAAAATGCTGTGATTATGCTGCTTGATTTTAAGTTTGCACTTTTTTTTATTGGCATTTTAAAAAAAAACCTGTTTAAACTGAACAGAATTTCGTATTTTATTTAATTTAACTACGTTGGAAGTGACTGCTCTGTACATCGTGAACTTAACAATATACATGCTGTAAATGAAAGTTCACTGTCCTGTATACTAAGTTTACTGGGTTTTTTTTTCCAACTTACAATTAGGACTGCAAATGTATGAACAAACCTTAGTCCAGTTGTATGGCTTTAACCAGGTGCAGTCATGTGGAACTTTGCTTTCTAGTGCTGGCAAAACGAGGACGTCTTTAATTACTGGCTTCAATAAACATGAATCCAGACTGCTTTATGCTCTGCTTTGGTGGTGTTTTTAAGATCCCCCTTCTGGAGCTGTTTCTGTGGGAGCAGAATATGGATATGTGAAGCAGAATGTGGGAGCCCTGAGAACAGGAGCAGTAAGTTGGTTTGTGCAGTTGTGCCCCTCGATAACAGCTTCCTGTGCAGGGGTTTGGTACCAGCCCTGGCCAGGGCAGGAGTCACTCCACGGAAACCCAAGGAGTTCAGAGGCTGTGTCCTGTGTCAGGGAAGCAGAGATGTGTCCTGACAGCTCACACCCCACAGCTCTGCCAGCACAACTGCTTTGGATGCAAAGGAATGGATTTCATGGGAATGGGGAAACGGATGGATATTTTACCAGCTTCAAAAGTGAACCTTCTAACATACTGTGTAGAATGCTGTTCCCCAACAGAGCACTGGTCCTAAATTTGCAGAATTAAAGTCCAGGTCATGAGAAGTTTGAGGAGTGAATTGCTTGAGTGTTGAAAATACCTTTTCTCTGCCAGTAGCCAAGCTGGGTGTTCTCTCAGCCAGAGCTTCCTGGTAAGCACAGAAAGGGGAGACATTTAATTAGGATTCTACTTGTTTACTTCATTATTACTTCAGCTGGTTGCTTCTACATTCCCCTCCACAGATTGAAGTCCTAGATATTGCTGTTTGTTCAGTCACCCTGCCTCTGAAAAACTAAGCTTTTGGTTTCTAAAATACAATTTCACTAGAAGACAATCCTTATGAGGTCATGAAACAACTACCACTTTAGAATTGCCATAATGTTTTATGTTTCAGTTAGTTCATTAATGTGAAGAATTAATTTTAATCCCTTTAGATGGACTTTAGAAAGTGTTTTTTGAGTATATGAAGCAAATTATCTATGATGTTAGTTTGGGAGAAACCCAAATGCAGATTCCATCTTCAGATGTGCTGAAGCTGAAAGTGCCTTCAGAAAGGTGGTGACAGTGGATTGAATTGAAGAACACCCTTTACAACTCCTATATTTACTTTGCTGCTGTTCAACTTTAATTTGGGTTTTTTTCAAAGCTAAATGTCCCCAGATTTAAAACAAAATAATTGAGATAAGAAGGTTTTGGTGAGGAAAAATCTTTCTGGAGGCTCTAAGCTACTCTTACAAGAGGAATCTTTCACTCTCTGTTCCAGATGGTTGTGTTAACCTCTCTGGCTTTTCAGACATGGCAGGGTTTTGTTAGAGAATGAACTTCCCAGGTAAGAGCCTTTGCTTGAATAAAATAATCAGTTCCTGAGCCTTTGTAGTTCAAATACATCCACGGGACAGGCTGTAGATTATCAGGTTGTTACTGATGACCTGAACAAGACTCTGGGTGTCTGGGTCTGTGTGTAGAGCTGAATGGAGTATTTAGTGCCAAACCCAAACTTGTCTGTTATTTGGTCTTTTTAATTAAAAAATAAATAATATATTCATAGGATAGAGGCAGTTTAACTCCAGAAGCACTGTTTTGCTGAAATCCAGTTTCCCCTTCAAGGAAGCATTGACATAAAAATTCCAGCCTGATCTCCTACAGCCTGTGTAATTATGAATTATCTCACACTTAGGAGGTGTGGAGAAGGTCACACCAGCACAAATCACTGCTAAAGCCAACAGTCCAAACTGCTGCTTTGGGCCACCACAGGGCTCTGGTTCCACAAACACCTGAGATCTCTGCAGTCCACGGAGGGAGTTCATAACCAGCTCTCCATGGAATGGGAGCTGCAGGAGAGGGTGTGATTCCTGCTCTCTGCAAAAGTGAAGGGAACCAAGCCCTGACTTGCACACTGAGAGCAGTGAAACCCAAAGGCTTAAAACAGCTCAAGGGAGTGAACTTTCTCAAATGAAGCTCTGTACAAGTGGTAGTACAATTGTCTGTTAGGATGCTTTGAAATCATGCACATCTCCAAAAATCTGAATTCTGCTTTGAAAGAATAAAAAGACTGGTAGTGTTGGCACCAGAGACATTTCTTGTGGCAAGTCCAGCAGTGCACCCGCGAGCCTGGTGCTGCCATTGTTAGAAGGGACTGATGCCCAACCTGTAAGCTGAGAAGTGGCACTGCTGCCCTCTGAAAGGGCTGTTCTGGTCTGGGATTTGGAGCCACAGCCTCAGTTCCTGGAGGGTTGTGTTGGAGCCACCCTGGTAATGACACCAGGAGCTCTGTGAGATGTCAGAACTGAGGGAAGCAATTCCTGTTCTCTGTTCCCTTTGTTTGCAGACTTTGTGTGGCACACCCAACACTGTGAGTAATAACTTTTTATCTGAAGAGAAACATCCCTCACTCCCTTTTCCCTGATGCTTAATTACAATTATTTCAGCTCCAGAAACCTTCAGCAAAACATATTCCAAGCCCAGAGGGTGGCAGGCGTGGGATCAGTGCCTGGAGGTGATGCTGTTGGATGTGCCTTTGGGAGAAGCTGTAGCAGTGCTTGTCAGCTTCCCCAGACAGTTCTTGTTTGGCAGGTTATTTTTTTCAGCTAAGTACCTTTCAGAGTGAAAGCTGAATTTTTCCCCAAAGAAAAAGCAGTTTCATTCAACTCTAAGAATTTTGTTAATATGGATTAAGCTGTTTTCCTTCCTAATTTTGTGGTTGTGTCAATTGACATTGGTTTGTCCTTCAGAACAGAAGCTGAATGTCACAGCTTTACTTGTTCTGAAAAACCAATCTTGAAATTTTTTTTCCCCTGCACCACTGTGAAAGAAAGAGGTCGAATGAGGGAAGGGGAGGGTGGTTCACACACACTGTGGCAGCAGGAGCAGGGCAGTGATTGTGCCCCTGGACTCAGCACTGGTGAGGCCACCCCTGGAGTGCTGTGTCCAGTTCTGGGCCCCTCAGCTCAGGAAGGACATTGAGGGGCTGGAGCAGGTCCAGGGAAGAGCAACGAGGCTGGGGAAGGGACTGGAGCACAAGTGCTGTGAGGAGAGGCTGAGGGAGCTGGGGCTGTTCAGCCTGGAGAAGAGGAGGCTCAGGGGAGACCTCTTGACTCTCTGCAACCCCCTGACAGGAGGGGGGAGCCAGGGGGGGGTCGGGCTCTGCTCCCAGGAAGTAGCAGTAGGACAAGAGGGCTCAGTCTTCAGCTGTGCCAGGGGAGGTTTAGGTTGGATATTGGGAAGAAGTTCTTTCCAGAGAGGGTGCTCAGCCATTGGAATGGGCTGCCCAGGGAGGGGGTGGATTCTCTGTCCCTGGAGGTGTTTAAGGTGAGACTGGATGTGGCATCAGTGCCATGGGCTGGGAACCACAGCGGGGTTGGATCAAGGGCTGGACTTGATGATCTCAGAGGTCCCTTCCAACCCGGCTGATTCTGTGATTCTGTGATTGTTGTTTGGTTGTTTTTTGTGTTCTTTTGTTGTTCTACCAACACACATATATCCTCAAATAAAGGGCTGTTATCTTTTCTTTCTCCATATTTCCTCAGTTGGAGCCTCTTATTTTCAGATTTACAATTGCTTAGAGGGAGGAGCTTGGTCTTCCTCACAACTCATCCTCCTTAGCAAAACACTTCAGTCTTATTAAACTGAGACACTGAAATAGCAAAGTCCAGCACTGAAAAAAACCAGTTGTATCTGCCCACAAGAAACCTGCATGATCAGCACAAGCTGCCTCTGAGAAGTGTTTGAGTTTTCAATATGAACATTCTCTCCTGAAACTGTTGGTACTTGTTTGTGTGGAACACCCAGTGTAGCTTTATGGGACATGTAAATATGTCAGCTTTGTTTCAGACATGCTTAATGCTTCAAACCAAAAAAACATCCCTCAAAATATGCCAGAAAGGTGGTTCTGACTAGAAGGTGCTGGAAACAGTCTTGTGTAAGCATTTGCAAGAATGTGCAGTAGAATATTGAAGTTCTTGAGGGAAGGAAATGTGATTGTAGGTGCCTGGCACTCACCAGTCTGCCAGCATTCCAAAACCCAGAGAGGGAGTGGAATGACAGCATTAGAATGGAGAGAATTGGCAGAACAGAGGGGAAAAGATCATGGATGGAGGGGGCTGCTGAGGCCAGACCCAGCCTGTGTTCATGGCTCAGTGGAGGGGCTGGAGGGCAGTGCTGGCCCTGAATGGCCCATGGGGCAGAAGCAATTCTTGTCTTGCCCTCATAAATTAAAACCTCTCTTTTCCAGATGAGGAAAATGATTATACAGGAAGGACTTGGGATACTGAAGATGCTTTGGAGATTATTAGATTATTAGAAAGTGAAGAGTTCAAAATTTTCAGATGTTCTCAAAGTTTAGTAGGAAAAGATTTCATTTTATGAAGATCAGTCACTGACTGCAGAGAAAATCTCTTGAATCCAAAACAAGGGCAAAGGGCCTTGGGGACAGCTCTGGCACTTCCAGCCAAACCCAGAATTGGATCTGTGTAGCTCAGGTGAGTAAGGCAGTGATGGACTCTGGGCTTTGCTTTGATAAGGATTGATAGTTCCTGTTGTAATGGGCTGGTTTGGGAACAAGCAAGTGGAATATCAGCCTTTGATCCATGTGAGAGATCAGGGGCTGCTGAGTTAATACAGGAATTTGTTCATGCTGTAAACTTGAATTGTTGCACACAGGTTTATTTCCTGAGGAAAGCACACATGCCCCAGGACAATACTGGGTTGTCAGGAGGAGACTATAATTAGCTGTGTCGGGATGTTCTGACCAGTGTCTTACAATGCTGATTTGCTGGGCTGAGAAACTACCAGAGAAGTTGGCAGGCTCTGAAATACAGCTTAGCAAAAGCCTGTCAGGATCTCTCCAAGTTACCTTTTAGCTGAACAGAAGTGCAACACATCTATTAAGAGAATGTTGTCACATTTGAAATATTTTTTGCATGGTTTCCACTGCTTTTGCATTTGTGCTCTGTCCTGCTCTACTCCCTCCTCAAAAATAACTGCAATCTTTTGGCCAACTTCAGTGAGGAGAAAGATCTCCCAGACAGCTGCGTTAATCCCAGTTGCATGAAAATGAGTGGCTTGGTGGAGACAATAAATCCAAAGATTTCCTCTGCTTTAGGTGGGGATTGCCAAGGAAGTTTGGCTGGTTCCTGAGCCAGACAGGCCAAACACAGAGCTGTGGGCTGCGCACATGGAACCTGGCACAGCAACTGCTTCCTTCTGCTCAAGCAGTAGTTGGAGGACATAAATAGGAGCTAAGCCTGGGAAAGGGACCCTGGGGAGGGTGCTGGGGCAGTGGGCTCAATGGGAGGGGGGAGCTGGGAAGGTGGGAAGAGAAGACAGAAGTCTGCAAGGAATCAGGATTTATTAGTTCCGCTGTGGATGGCTTTGGAGAGCTGGGGCCATGTGCCTGCCTTGGGTTTATAGCCAGGAAGGGAAGACTTGAAATTATTTTTCCTGTTTAAAAAAAAAGGGAAAAAAAAAAGCCCTTGCATGTAGAAGATCCATGTAACTAAAGAAATACTCTATGAGGGAATGAGCCAAATTAGCTGAATACAAAGTCCTGTCGTAGGGAGAAATTAAGTGCTGAAAAAGGGAGTATTCTTTGAACTGCTGTTATGTTGGCTGATGGTAGCAATGAACTGCAGTTTAGCTGTAAGGAAAACAAATTCAGGAGGATAATTATGAACTGGCCTTCTCTCACACGTGCAGTTCCTGCAGCAGTGCAGGGCACTGCCTGGCTTGTGTAACACACACACAGGACTCAAACAGTTGAGGTCAGTTGTTTTCGCTGGCCCGTTTCGGCCGTGGAAAGAAAGAATGTAGTGAGTGTACTTCATCTTTTTTTAAAGTCTGCTAAGGGACCTTTAAAACTTTGCTTATAAAACATGGTTTATACAATTTTTTCTTCCTCCCCTCAGTTTCCCACCTCCACAAAAAAGAAAGATCAGCTCTTTCCCTGCAAAGGCCTGTTGTAGCCTGTGCTCCATCTCCTGCTGTAAAACTCCTGAGTGTTGCAGGGACAGCATCCCCTGCCCAGGCAGAGGGAACCAGTGTTTTCTGGCCTTCTGCTCTAGGCCTGTGTGTTTTCGTGGCATTATTAGAAGACCACCACCTTTTTTCTCGGTTTAGGGCTTTTTTCCCCCCGCCCTGTTCCCTGAATAAATGTAGTGCCATGAATAAAATAAACACTGCTGTCAGTCTCTCTGCATATTTTTTCAGTGTACTTCATTATACAGGATTCTTTCAAAAGAAATATAACTCACAGTCTTGGCTGGTTCCCAGCACCATTAAAGGTCTGCTGGCACTTAAGAATCTGAGGTTTTGCTTCTATTTTTCATAGAAATTCGTTTCCCCTCACTGCTCTGTAGAAAGTCTGCTGCCCTTCAGCCCAGCTGTGCCTGCAAGGTAACCCCTCCCTGGCACTTGCAGATTGCAGATGCCCTTAAAAAGTCTTTGGAGGTGAAAGGAGTCAGTGACTACTTCATCAGTGATGAAGGCAGGGGGGAAAAAAGCCGACAAACTGAACCAGTAGATGATACTGAATGAGATGTCAGTCTTTAATTCTGGAGTAAAAAATTAAAATAAAGTTGCTCTGTGAACGGCTCACTGTTAAAAGCACATAAGTCATGGTCATGTGTGCAAGGTAGGGTCTCACTGATTTGACTGGTAGTGTTGCCTTTCTTGATTTTGTGGGGTTTGGGTTGTTTTTTTTCTTTTTGGTTTGTTTTTGAAGGGGAAATACTGTTTCCTGATAGTGATAGTGAAGTTCCAGGAGTGACACTTTTGCCTGTGCCCTTAAAGGTGAAGCCAAGCCCATACAGCTCCTTGGGGCAGTCCTGGGGTGAGTTCAGCTCTGCCTGTGGTCCCTGAGAGAGCTGAGGCTGCCCCTGGGGCTGGGCTTGGAACATCAGGGACATGAGTGTCCCAGGCCTGGAGGCCCCTCAGGGCTGCTCTGTTTATTTTCCAAGAAGGGCTGGGATACAGGTGAAGGTGTTGACCAGTGCTGTCCTGGAGCTGAGGAGAGGAACAGACTCACTGACACCTTTGGTCACTGCAGCTGCACTTCTCAGAGTCCAGCCTGGGGATCCCTCTCTGTGCTGTGTCAGGTGTGCCCGAGGTGCCCTGGGCAAACCCTCCCCCCTGAGCTGGGGCACTGCTGGGAGCAGGGGAACTGCTGGATGCTCAGTGCAAGAAGCTCTCACAGGTTCACATCAGTCCCTTTCTGTTCCCCTCAGTGACAGGACGTGTCTGACTCCAGGCTGAGGAGTTCAGGTCTCAGGCTGTTCTGAGGTGCCTTTGGCAGTGCTGCCCTGGGGAGCTGCTGGGACGTGGTGACACAGGAACCCTCTCACTGTCCAGCCACAGTTACAACTCACTGCTCGACTCCCCACTATTCCCCACAGTGTCCCTTCTTCTTCAAGTCCATGTCACAACTTGCAGCTCATTCTTGTTGTATTAATTCCTAACTTTGACTCAGCAAAATGCTTTGCCCACTTCCCATGGCCGCAGACTCCGAGTGTTCGTGCCACACTCCCACACTGTGCAAAGGGACAATTCACTGCACTGAGGCACTCAAAGCTACCAGATGTTTTCCTAAAGCAAGTTCTTTGTTAGCTTTTTAGGGTGGGGTTTGGTTTTCTTTTTTTCCCCCAACTGAAAAGCTGAGAAAGAGCTTCAGCATTTTTTTACATTGAGAAATTCAAGGGGAAAAAAAGCCTCCTGTGTGATGCCAAAGTTAAACTCTAATCACTGCTCAGCTCTCTTGGAATTTGGCAGCAGACCAGCGCTCCTTCCCTTTGGTAGGTCATGTGGAAATACCGGAGCATTTCTTAAAGAACCTCTCAACTCTTTTCAGGTACTTGCACAGATGGAACTTTCCTGTTAGAATTCTAATGCCTTTTACATTCTTAACTACATTGAAACACCATTCCTAATAAGCACCATTCAGATCTACAAAATTTTATGTATAAGCATTAAAATACTTTTAAGTGTGTTAAAACTGCATAAATGCAGCTTTAAAAATCTGGTATTAAGTTGATATTCCTATTCAGCTGGAATAGAATCACACAGGTTTATCTTGGAAATAACACTTAATGAAATGAACCCACAAGTAGTTCAGAAGTTTATGAGAGGCTGTTTATTAAAGGCTCTAGGAATAGCTGAGATAAAAGTTAAGAGTTCAGGGTTGCTTTGTTCAGTTTGATCAGTGAGAATACTTACGATTCTCTTTCCACTTCTTTTTACACCTGAATCACCACTTGATTTTCATTTCTGACCACTGTCCTGGAGATTCTTTCTGATGGGGGATTTTTATTTCTGTCAGAGCTGGCCTAGCCATTCAGTAAAAACCCAGATCTCAGCTCATTTAATTACAGTGTCTATGAACAGCATACTTGGATTTCCCCTCTGTGCCGTTTCTGCCTTGTTTTCACGCTTTAGCCCTAATTTAGCTGGATGTGAAGTCCTCTGTGATGAATTCCATGACCTGATTAGCTCGATGTGGTGTCTGGAGTGGTAATCACTGACCTGGTTGCCCACTTTCCTTGTCTCTGTAGGCACACAATGGAATGCCAGGCTGTGCTTGGAGAGCTCAGGAACTTGTAAACCCGAAGTTACAGCGATAGGATCTGCCTTGGCTGAATGCAGTGACCTTTCCACCGGATCAATACTTTCATTTACATACTAAACATAGAGGTTTTTTCCCTGGGAGTGCTACAGGGCTGAAAAGGTGCCGGAATGTGTGTAAAGGATTCCTTTGTTAAACGTTGGCAGGAACCTCTGGAGGCCTTGCCAAGTGTGTCCAGCCCACCCACTTGTCCAGGAGGACGCCAGAAGCCCCTGGTTTGGCTCAGGTTGGAGCTGTGCCCTCTCTAGAGGGTCCCTGACTGTGCCCACCTGGTGCCAAGGGGGCACCGTGGCCTCCCCTCGGAGCTGGGACACTTGGGACACTCTGGAACAGCCTCCCAGGTGTCCAAACAACACCTGAGAGCACAGGGAACACTGGCTGTGCTTCCCTACCGGGGCAATTGGCTCTCTAAGGAACAGGGGGTTTGATGTGTCTGCACTTCCCAGAACCCTCACACTGCTCTGGGGGTTTTAAATACATTTGAACTTTGTGTCCTCCATAAGAAAGGAAGAAGAAAATGAAGCTAAGAAAATGAAGAGAAAGAAGAAAACCAAGCTATCAGGAGGTTTGCTGAAGGGTGTGCAGGAGACAGTGGCTGAGCCAAACCCCAGAATCCAGATCTCTTATCAGCCTGCCTTTTGTTTAAATCACTCAACTCTCTCTCCCTTTGTCCTTCATTTGCCTCCTGCAACACCGCCTTTTGATTCTCTTTGAACATACTGATATGTTGTGGTTAGAACTGCAAAAGAATCACCAAAATAATATTCACTGCATGTTTAAAAAATGTTTTCTTTATTTTGGTGAGGATAATTTTCTAGAAGAGCCACAGCAGTCCCTCAGAACAAATGCTAAATGTCTCTTCTAGGTAAATATCCCTGTGTTCCTGAAACAGCTGTGCAGCCACAAGTTATAACCCAGAGGTGCTCTCACCTACTCATGATACTTCCTGCAAGAAGAGGAGCTTTGTGAGGCTTCTGATTTCCCCAGTTATACAAGAACTGAAATAAGAGACTGTAAAACCTGTTAGTCCATCGTGGCCAGCCCTGTGCCAGTGCAGGATTCCCCCTCACATTTATGATTTCATCTTGGTAGGCTGGTTTAATGTGACCAGCCCTCCTTCTCCATGCCTTGCTCATGCTTTATTTTATTTATCTTTTATTTGTCTGCCACTCACCCTTCACCAAAGGGCAATGGTTTCCCTTTCTTAGGCATGTCTCCTCTTTGTCTTGCTTCAGAATATTGGCCTCTTCCAGCACCAGGGAGGCTGTGAAAGGACTTGTGTTGGCTGCACAGTCAGCTGTGTCTCCAGTTAACCAAGCCATGACTGGGAATGGTGAACAAATCCCCAACTTTTTTGCTGGTGTGCTCTCCCAGACTGTCCTCTTGCCCCTACTCCCTAGGGGCATTTTATACAAAGACCAAAGGAAAGAAGAAATTAAAAATCACATGTTTGGGGCAGAACCCATGAAAAGAAGGATTAAAGAAGCTTCAAGAGAACTGAAAGGGAGAGATGAAGTAACATAGAGGTAACTGGAAAGAAAGTTCCAACGTTGATAATCCGAGTGTTCATGGAAAACAGAAGAACCAAAGACAGACTCTGGGAGGCCAGAGGAAGGTACTAGAAGAGATGAAATCCCGTCATGGGGAAGAGAAAAGTGTAGACTGAGGGACACGGACAGGAGCAGGGACCTGGCTGATAACCTGGCAGATCACAGGACACAACACTGAGCACTCTCATTTCAGCTCCGTCTGTGGCACAGCTGCATTTCACTCACCTGGATCTGCCAGGTCATGTTGCAATTTCTCCTTATTTGTGGTGACACAGCGAGAGAGAGAGTGCCTCCAAAAGGTGATTTAGAGCCAGTAAAGACTGTTTGCTTGGAAAATGTCACTATTTAGAAACATTTAAAGGTGACACTGGTGGAAGAATGCTCTGGAGGTTTCCGCTGTTGGAAGTTCTGCGGGTGCGGGTCAGTGTAGGAGAGAGGCAGTGCCGGGCAGGGCAGGGACTGCAGCTCGGGGCAGGGACAGCAGCTCGGGTCAGGGACTGGAGTTCGGGGCTGTGCTCGGGGCAGGGACTGGAGCTCAGCACTGGGACTGGAGCTCAGCGCTGTGCTCGGGACGAGCTGCGGGTGCATTTCGGGTGTGTCAGCAGCGTTGGGTTTCGCAGCCTCGGCACCACCATCAGCGCCTGTAGAGCCCCGGCAGTGCCCGAGGGCCGGGCGGACACCGGGACCGTCCCCAGCCCCGGTCCTGTCGCTGTTCCCGGGTCAGGTGTGGTCCCTGCCCGGTTCTCTGGTCAGGTGCGGTCCGTCCCTGGTTCCCGGGTCTGGTGCGGTCCGTCCCGGCCCAGTCGCTGTTCCCGCTCCGGTGCGGTCGGGAGCGGTGCTGTCGCTGTTCCCGGTCAGGTGCGGTCCCTGCCCGTTCCCGTTCCAGGTGCGGTCCCCGCGGGGCGGTCGCAGCTCAGGCCCCGCCCGGCCCCGCGCCCTCCGGGCCGGCTCTGCCCGCCCTTTCCGCTCAGCGCAGGGGGAGGAGCGGCCGCGGCGGCGCCGCTCGGAGCGGGCTGTGCTGTGGGGTCGGGACCGGGCTGTGCTGTGGGGTCGGGACCGGGCTCTGGAGCGGGACCGGGACGGGCGGAGCCGGGCGCGCCCCCGAGCGGCGGGGCGGGGACGGCGGGCAGGGCTCCGGGACATCGCTCCGCTCCGGGGCACCCCCGGGCACCGCTCGGCTGCTCTCGCCGCCCCGGGACCCCACCCCGCCCGGCTGCGGGGCACGGCGGCAGCGCCCGGCCCCCGCTCGGCCCGGCCCGGCCCGGCCCGGCTCGGGGCGGCCATGCAGCGCCCGCGGCCGTAGCTGAGCGCGGCGCTGGGCCGGGCCCGCGGCCCCGGCGGCCCCGGCACCATGAGGAACGGCGAGGACCTGGAGGGCTTCGACGGCGAGGCGTCCAGCGCCTCCATGATCTCGGCCGCCAGCAGCCCCTACCAGCCCACCACCGAGCCCGTCAGCCAGCGCCGCGGGCTGGGCGGCCTCCGCTGCGACCTGGACTACCTGCGGGGCACCCTGGGCAGGATGAAGGTGGCCGAGGTGGTGAGTACGGCCCGGGCAGCGGGAGGACCCCGGGAAGGGGAGATGCGAGAACTCCCCTCAGGGACCTGCCCGGGGTCGGTCCGGGGTCGGTCCGGCCCTGCCGCGGGTCCGGGTGGGGGTCAGGCCCGGGGTGCGGGGCAGGCGCAGCCGCTCGGCCGGGCGCTGCCGGGCTGCAGGAACACACCGCACACCGTGTGTGCCCCTGGTCACGGGCGTGTTACACGGACCCGCCGCCGCGGGGGTTGTACGGGGCAGGGAACTGCAGAGGCAACTTCTCAGCAGTAAATACTGAACCTTCTCGCGCTGTGGAGGGGCGTCGCGGTGTCCGGAGGCACCGCCCGGCCCTGCCCGGGTGAGGGTCCCCGGGTGAGGGTCCCCGGGTGAGGGTCCCCAGGTCCCCGCGGCGGGCGCGGGTTGTCCTTGGATCCACTTGGAGCTCACACGGCACTCGCTTCCCTGCTGCCGTAACAGGCTGGAGTTCTCTTAAGTGCACCGAGTAAAAGGAAATAAACCCTTAAAAAAACCCCGAACATGAGACGTGCGTGTTCGTATTGTGAAATGAGCCGTGAGCCGTGTTTGTTCCTGTGCCTCGGGACACCTGAGCTGGTCGGTTCGAGGGAGCCCCTGCAGGTCTGGGAGCAGTGAAACGTTCAGTGACACCCAAGTGTTTCCGCAGTTTTCGTGGTGCTGATGCTGATGTTTACCTTTATCTGATCCGTTTTCCGAGTCACTTTGATGTTAATATTTTTCAAATCAACATGGGTGTTGTTCGGGATATTTGAAAATAGGTGTTTCATGAAAATGGCAGTAAGTTTGAAATAAATTTTTAAGTAACTTCTTGCAGTTTTAACTTAAAATGGATGAGTTCTTTGAGGACTGTGATGGCAGAAACATTTTAATATTTCATGCATGTAACTCCAGCATTTAAAACCACAGCTGGTTAGCACAAGGCAAAGCTTGCACATGCAGGTTTGGTGTAAAACACATTGAAAATGTCCTTGCTTCAGCTGTGCCACAAGGTTATAGGGGACTGTGGTGACGAACGTGTGATCAGTTTTTATGAATGCCCAGTCGAATCCAGAATCTGGAAGTGTGATTTGTTTTCTTCTCGTCTCCTCAGTGGAGAATAGAATCTGTGGTCTGCAAGTGGTAGCAACGAGCGTGTTACCTCAGTAGTCAAACAACAGGGAACAGCAGTGTTTGCATTGTGTGTGTTCAGGACTGGAGCCAAAGGATCTGTCATCACTGTGCAACATCTACCTGTCTTTGAACTGTGAAAAACTGGCCATGTGGTAGAAATCCTGGGGTGGTGCTGCCTAATACACTGAAATAATCTGCCCTGGGGATTTTTGTTTCAGTTCCTACTGCAGATCCTTTCTGTAGTACACTAATAACTGTGGCAAGTCATGTTGAAAACTTGTCATTAAAATGAGCAATTACTGATTGTAAGTGAATCCTGTATTGTTAAACTCTGACTTGCTTGGAACAAATTCCAAAGATGCATGAAGTAGACCTCATAAGTTTTTAAGTGATGTAAGGAAAGACAAAGGGGAAACGACAGTGTGCTGGAGTTACAGACGTTTTCTTCTCTTTGGACAAAGACTTTGCTGCTCCCAGGATGTTGTTAGGGAGATGATGAGTGCACAGCAGTGTCGTCAGGGGAACTGAGTCGTGTTTTGTGCCCTGTTATTAAAGTGAGCTGAGCTATTGCACGTGGTTCCTACGGAGTGGACGAGTCCAGAGGGTCAGAAGTTAATGAGAAATTAAATTAACTACTGTAGAGTGGAAGCCTGTGCACCAGCTCAACACCTTTAGTTTCTGCACAGTTGTCCTCAAAAGCAGCCCCATCCAATTCCTGGTAATGACTGGTAGAGCAGCAAACCAGTAGAAAACTGAGCAGTACTGGAAAAGAAAGAAGAGGGAGCACGTTCCACAGTTGCTTATTTACCAAGTATAATTATTTTAATTATAATGTTTAATAATGCCTTTGCAAAAATACTGTGTAGGAACTGAAATGTATCAAAGTCCATTGTGTAGAACTCTGTCTCTTAAGAACAAGGAGGAACTCCCTTTGTTGCACACAAATTAAAAAAGACAAGTATTGGTTGAGATAAAAAAGCTCTAAATATATTCCAGTAAAAAGAATGTTACGGGAAAGATTACAATGCATGTGCTTCATTTAGCATCAGGATTTGTCTTAAAATACATACATGATTGGCAGGCAAAAGTATCAGCTCAAGGCAAACATTGCAGTTTGTTCTAATCTTGGGTTGAAGGGCTTTCCACAAACTGACCAGTGGTGCTGTGTGTGAAGGATAACTCTTGGACATTGTGGCTTGGATGGCTCTTCTTCCAGAGGCCCATGTTTGACCGTCAGAAGCGGAAGGAACAGAGAAGGGGGGAAAACCCACGTCATGGAAAATAGGAAAATAGGTGTAGGGTTCTTTTGTTGTAGATTTCTCTTTATTGATTCAAATAAAGGAGCTGTTACAAGAGGGAAAGCAGTATGACATTTGAGGTGTATGGAGTAATTTAAGTGCTGCTAGAGGGGACAGTAGTTTAAACTCATTTATTAACATTTCAACAGAATATGCCCTAAAGTGTCCTTTAAAGGGGCACCAACATAATGGGTTATGTTAATGTTTCATGTGTAGTATTGTGCAGCTTATTTCTGAGCCTGGTTTGGCTTGCTTTCCCTTGACTCCCAGGAAGGGTTGAACAGCATTCTGGTTTTTGTTTAGATTGGGTCTGCAGACTGAGAAAACTCTATGATTTAGGGCTTCTTACTCCTCTTCATGGCCAAGCTGAACAGTTACAGTCCTCGGATCTGCCTGCCAGTGGTCAGGAATAGCCATGCGAGGGACACTGAGGGAAAGGGCCATGTGGAACAGCTCAGTGTTGAGCCCTTTCCCTCTTTTTGAAAATGTTATATTTAGGTGGGTGAGCTTTTTGAGAAGGAGCTCTCTTGCCTGTATCTTGCTGTTCTGTTGAAATAGTTGTGTGTGTGTTTATTGGGATCTACTGGAACTGGGCATGCAGCCTCTTTTAAAGCAGCAGCTTGAAGGAAGATGGTGAGTGTTGGACCATCTCAGCAAAGAAGTGTTCAGGGCCCTGGGGTGGCTGAGACACCTGATGGGGGTCACTGGACAGGTGGGAAGTGAACAACACAAAGGGAAATGAAGGGTGGGGAAGACTTAAAGTAGCTTGGAGCTCTCCTGTTTGTTTTGTGCCTTTTTATTTTAATGAGAGTCTGAACTAGCAATGAAAGTCAGGGAGAAGCCAGTCCACTTGTGTGCTGACCAAAGAGGTGTTTTTCCTTTGGGGAAAACTGTCTCAGCTGACTTTCCAGCATTTAAATGGAGTAGTACCTTGCCCTGTAGAAGGTGTGAGAGAGCAGACAGCTGCCCTTGGGGAGCAGAGCAGGAATGCTCTTTAGGGTTTATTCTTATCACTCTCTGGCATGAATTTGTTTCTCATACTTTTGATGGCTTTAATACTTCCCATGGAGACTATTACACAGTAATCAAATGGATATCACTGGAACTTTGCTATGATTATTCTCAAATGATTTCTTTTATTTCAGTACTTTTCCCCCATTCCCTTGAACTTCCTAAGGACAGTCCCTCCCTTTCCTTAGTGGTCTTGCTGAAGAAAGGTGTTTACTGTGTGAGGAATCAGGAGGGGCCCATTGCTGTCATCCAAAAGAGACAGGCTGGTTGGCAGGTACCTCCTGTTTGCTGGGAATAGTTTCACTTTAGATGAGATTGCCTGCTTTCTTTCCCCCTCCCTTCGTTTTAGTTTTCTCTTCAGCTGTTTTAAATACATTATTGTTTTTTTCTTGCTTGTTGTAATTCTGCACCTTCAAGGGTCTTAATGTCATTAAAATTGGATCTAGATGTATTTCCCACTGGAATTCCCATGGTGAGCCATGAGAATATTCCCTGCTGCTCAGTTTCTCTGGGAGCTGTAGCTGTGAGTGGGCTGTTCCTGAGGACACCAGATGAGTTATGAGGAAACAGGCAGGATCCTGTTGGGAGCCCCATTGGTTCTCACCAGGATCCTACCAGGTTTGCACAGACACTTGATTTAAAGTAACATGTGTCACCTTTAACAGCTGGGCCAGTTAATGTGGAAGGTTGTCCTGGCCAGTTCCTGCAGTGGTGGGGGTTAGGGATGGTTTAACTGGAGCAGTGGCATCACAGAGCAACCTCCTGGTGGCAGGAGCAGAAGATGGAAAGCCTGTAGCCTGTATGCAGTGGTTAGTGATGGCTGCTGGGGCTCAGACAGCCCCAGACACTGCTGTCTGCAAGTGTTTGCTCCAAATGCTGCAGAAATCCATCCGAGATTCCTTTTAAAGAAGATAATTCTGCAGCCTGGGAGGTCTGTGAGCTGCTGCTGAGTGCCCTGGGAAGGATCACTCCGTGCTTGCTTTTGTCCTGTTGCCTATAGCATATGATGTTGCCTGTCAGGGGAGGCAGGAGTCTGAGCTGAGTGAAATCTGGTGGGAATAACAGTTCATATGTTCACAATTTTCAGAATAAAAAGTTCCATCTTCATTGGTGGAGACTTGGAAAAAGTTGTTTTGTGGCTTACAGTCATTATACATTTCCATATTCAAAAGTTGGTTACTGAGGCCAGGACTACAGTAAAACTCTTTGCTATCAGGTTCTGTTGCAATGGAGAAAACAAAATTCAAAAGTCAGCAATACACCTCTACATGGGTTATAAGACTATTGAGAATTCTCATTGTTAATTATATTAGAAAATTAGAGTAACAACATCTATGTTCCAAGGAGTAAACTAATTGCTAACTGGTAGAATCTGGTTGAAAGCTACTATGAGGTGTTCAGTAATGTCATATTTAATTATCTCTGCCTTCTGATGCCTTCAGCTCAACATCTCACTCTGATCACATGTAGAGGGGAGGATTAGATGGAGCCTCCAAGCTCGCCCCCATGTCTGATGTGTCACATTGTAGGGCATGTCTGACTTCCCTGCTCCATTCCCCCGGGTCTCCCAGCGTTGTGATTCCTGACTGGGAATGGGGGCTGGAGCAGGGAGCTGGGTGCATTCTGTAAATCAGAGAAGTGGCAGCTGGCCACTGAATCGGTGTGAGTAAATTGAGATTGCTTTTGCACTGGTTGCTGTGAGGTTTGGGTTTGTGTCAGTGGGGTGTTACCTGGGCTGCAGGGGCTTGGTCTGGGTGTGTGACAGAGGGCAGGAGGGGACAGTCTGTGCTCAGTCAGCCCAGGGCAGTCAGTGGGTCCTTGTTGTGAAGCTCTCGGTGCAGGCAGAGCACTGCAGGACATGTCTGAGCTTCTAGGGCAGCTTTGGGCCCCAGGCAGCCCTATACCTGCCCTTTTTGTCCACAGGTTTCACCTTAAAGTTAGCTTTTGTCCATTTATTCTGCACTTTGGAGGTACAGAAACCTTCCTGTTTTTTTGTGTGAACTTAGTTCTAGCAAATTTATAGATAGTTGTTCTTGTGCTGACGTTGCCACTTCTGTACCTGCTCCTTACTTCCTTGGGCATTGGAAGCAGTGTTTGCCCTCAGCCTTCACGTTGCTGCACAAGGCAGGACAGAGTGATTTGGACTCTGCTGAGCGGGACTGTCTGCTCTTGGGACCATCAAGATGCCCTTCCTTGCCCCACCCACCTGACTGAGGGGATGGTTTCTCAGCAGGAGGGGACTGTTCAGGTGTGTCTTACCCGTGTGGATGATATTGTCACTTCTCAAGCCTCCTCTTTCATCCTAGGATTGCATTGGTAATTTATAGTCATTCTGTGATTAACTGTGTCATCCTTCTTTTATTCTTTTATAGATTCCAAACAATAAATGTGTGTTTATGTGAGAAATCCTTGTGATTTTTGTGTGTCATATACTGAACTTTGATTCTCAGTGGTATTTGTAGCTGCCTGTTAAGTTGATGTTGAGTGTGACAGCAGATACAGGTGATCTTTGGCATTTGGCCTTAGTAAAAGGCTTTTATAATATAGGATTAGAAGGATCACATTTGTAATGCACAAATATGCTTAGAAATCCTCTGGAGGTAACCCATGTCCCTTCAGTGTCTCTGAAACTCCTGATTTCCCTTCAGAAAGGTTTCTCTTTAAGTGTTGTGGGTCTGCTTTGCTGTGTGATGGTATTTTTATCCTACCATTTGCCAGGGAAGAATGAGGAGATTATTCTGTTTGGCTTTGCTTTTTTATTGTTTCTGTGTACAACTAAAGAAATGACTGTGGTTGTCTTCCCACAGAAAGGTGATTAGGTTTTGGTTTCTTTCATGATGTGTCTTAACTACCATCTGGCCATGGGCTGGTGTCCTACTGTCAGTAAACTCCAAATTCCTGGTAGAAATTTTTCTCTAAGATGGTGAAATGTTTCAAATTCTGCTTTCAGAAGAAAGTTCTTTGATTTCTGTACACAGTATGCTGTATTTTTTTCCTCCCATTATGAACCAATGTAATGGTAATAGATGCACTGCACTAATCTAGTTCTAATGGTGTTAATATTTGGAAAGCTCCCTTCATCGCTCGTAATCTTTCTGGTGATGTCCTCTGTTGTTGAGGCTCCCTAGTGGTTTGATTATCATCTTGAGATAAGACAAGGACTAGAAATCTAAGAGGTTGTGTTTTGCTTGTAATGTTACCAGTATAGGAGGAATCTGTGACTTCTGATGAGAGTGAATGCACCGTTTTGTCAAATCAACTTGCACCCTTTTCAGCAGCCATCGTCCTGTGCTCAGAATTGCATTTCAGAAACATCTGCCTAGACCTCAGTAGATAATGTTGTACTGAGATTTTGTGTACAAAGAGAATGAGGTGCACAGTGAAGAGACATTTTAACAGTGGGTCAGCTGCTGTTCCTCTGTGCCACTTATTAGAGCTGCATTAAAAAAGTGCTTTCCCCTTTAAAACAAAAGTCACCTATTTCTCAGATGGAAATAATGTTTAGGTTTCTCTGGAACTTGGACCATCAGCTCCAGGATGGGGTTAGAACAGAAGCAAGGGGTGGCTAACACCAACTTGTAGAATAGGTGCAAGAACATACAATCATGAGAGGAGGAAAGATGGGTCAGAAATATTACTGACTGTGGGCAAAGAGGTGTTAGAGCTGGTGTAGCCCAAACTGTCCCCAAGGTGGGTTCAGGAAAGCAGAGGAACTTCTGCTGTTCTAACCTCACTCAGTGCAAATTAAACTGGAAGCTGTACCTCAGAGTGTCAGATTTCTGACTGTTCTGTTTAATGAATTGTAATTAAGGCTCTGGTGCTTAATGCCTTAGCTTGGGGAAGAAATGTTTTTACCTAGACAAGTGTTTCAATTAAACTTTTTTTAATGTGTAACTTGATATTCAGGTGTTGATGCTTGACACGTCTTTAAGTTTTCTGTAGCTGGTATGTACATTGACAATGTTCAGGTTGAAGGTGAGCTGAACTGGTTTGTGGTTGTTTCTTTAATTACAGGACAGTTTAAAAGCCCACTATCCCCATGGCCAGTGTAGAAACACGTCCTGTGCTGTGTCTGGAGCTGCATATGGTGATGCTTCTGCTGGAACTTCCACTGAAGCCAAACGTTGTTATTTTCAGACTGTAAATGTGCCAGTGATACAGCACTGCTCAGAACAGGTCTGGCAGGTTTTTTCCAAATTACTTTATGAATTGACTACCACCATTTCCATATTAGGAAGTTTCTCTACTTTTGTACATTTTTAAACTGAAATGCTCATGCAGGAAAGCAACGAGTGTGGTTGGGAATGTTATGAAATGCTTAAACTCTACAAGTCTTTCATAAGCTTGAGTAACTTCTGTCTTAGGAAATTATTTTCATGCTAGAAGCTGAAATTGCCACTTGAATGTTGTGAAGAAATTTAGTTGTTTGATCACATGCTCTCCTAAAAAAAACTAATTGTTGCATTTAGAAACTTTTTATCTAATGTAGATGAAACCTTTTATTAAGCACTGCAATACTTAAATTTTATATGCCATTATCGCTTAGTAACATTTTAAAGTTATTTTGGGAGAAGTGCAGTTCCAGGAGTCCTCGGGGTGCTGAGTCTCTGCAGTTCCTGGTGGCTGTGCAGTGGGAGCAGTGACGAGGAGGTGAGGGCAGAGGCTTTTGTGGTGTTAACAACATTTTACAGCCCGGGTGCAGCCTGCCCGGTTGTTTGCAGTCTGCAGAGCTGTTCTGGAGTTATAAAATCCGAGTAGGTGGGTTGGCAGTTACGCAGTGAGGGTTTGGGAGCTCTTTCTCCCTTGGTTGGGTTCCTGCTGTATCTCCCGTCTCAGAGTGTGTAAACAGGGCTGGAGGTTTCACTGTTCCCCGGGACAGCTGGCAGGGCTCTTTCATGTGCTGGCCTACATCTCTTTTTTTAATGTTCTGTTTTACCAGCACGTCTAGACTCTTTTTGCCTTTTAAGGCATGGCATCTAAGGGGGCCTTCGGATTGCAATCTTGGGAACATTGGGATTGCAAGGACGTTTTGCACCATTTCCTTCCAACAAAAACCCAAAAAACTTCCACGGATTCCTCAGGACTACTTTAAGTTCTTGATTGTTTTCTCATTAAAATTCCTTTCTTGTTTTAGTATTTGTGGGATGTTTGATGTTTACTCATAATTGAGATTAAATGGGGTTTTAAAGGGTATGCACTGATTCTGATAGTGTTAAAATAGAACTTTTGCTTTTTAAAGGAGCCAAATAGGCTTGTTAACCTAGAGGCTGTGCAGATCAAATACTTGACAAATTGTGTGAGTACACATTTACTTCTTAAAACTAACACATTATTTAATTTATCTGACTGCTTGTTACCAGATTTTCAGTCCTGTATTTTAATATTGTTTTGACTAGCCAGGTTTCCAGCACAGACTGGGCTGTCAACGTGAATGGGAACACAAAGCCAGATCAGAAGTGTTGATTTTTCTCTGTTTTTAAGAGCTGAGTAGAGAATTCTCATGAATGAAGCAACAGCTTTTTTTTTTAAATTATTTTATTTCAACATCATGCAGACACAATCTCAGTGACTTTGTGTGTTCCAGCAGAGAGCACGTGTGTGTCACACAGAACATGTGTGTGCAGCCTCAGGACAAAACAGGGTCACTGTATCTCCCCACTTTGGTTAAATAGCAAAGATATGGTGAGATATGAGTTCTTACAACTTGATTTAATAGAAGATGCCAGGAAATGGACTGGAGGGGACACTTCAGCCTTGCTGGAAGGTTGAGGATGGCAAGTTGGATGTTGTAGAGGGAAGTACCTCTCCTGGACATGAGCATCCCACAGAGTTGTTATCAACCAGCTCCTAAATGCTTATGCAGACCTGGTGACTTCAGTGACATGATTATATCAGTCTGTAAGAGTAACAAGGATTGCCAAGGATTTTTAAGGAAGCTGTTTTTTTCCCCTGCCTTCATTACTAATTTGAACTCAGTAGTTAAGCAACATTTATTCCCCATTTTGCTGCCTGTAGTCAGTGTTTACTCTGTGTTACTGTTGTAGTAAAGCACGAGTAGGAATAGCAGCAAAGGGGACTAATGGCAAAATATTTTATTTTCCTTTCTGCCCCCACTACTTACAGCAGTGGCTGAGGAAGATGCAGATGATTAAATATATACAAAATTATATTCAGTGCAGCACCAAATGCATGATGGGTTTTTTGCCCTATTTTTCCCTATCTTGACTAAGAACATGAGCTGCAAATGCTGATCAAATGGTGCTAAAATTGGACTTGAAGGAACTGAGTTGGGTAGTCTTACTGTTTAAGAATTTCCCCTGCTGTGTGATGTGCAGGGTTTAACGATGGTTTTCACCAGCACACCGGGGCACTGTTTGTATGGTGTGACCTTTGGGAGCTGCAGCTGCCTGGGAGGAACCTGCCATGGGTTGCACTGTTGGACAAACGAGCTCGTGGTGTTTGGGAATTAGAGGTGGCTGTAACAAACTGTGCCTGCAGATGTCTGTCACAATGACTGAGACAATGGATGGGAGGATTAAGCCTCAAAAATCAGGATGTGGTGAAAAGGGGGGGAAGAACCATCTGCTTCCTATAGTTGTCTGCTGAGCACTCACTGTGCCATTGGCACAATTCAGTGTACTGTAGATACAGAGTAAACCTTTCCATTCATGAGCTCTTCATTTCACTGGGTTGCTCAGGAATGAAGTGATTCATGTAGCATATGAATGGGAAAGTTAGAAATGTGGAACTGGGTATGTTGGAATTCTGTTCATTATTGTCTTGAAGGACCTGCTGCTTATGAAAATACTTTGATTTATGCTACACATGAATTGTAGTTTCTGGGGACTGGAGGCACAGGTTCCTGTGGAGAGGAATTGGTGGGAGAAACCAGTTTTGTTTTGCATGTTTTGCTTGCCTTTGTTTAAAGGATGGCTCTTTATGGTCTTCAGATGAACCTTCCTGTAGGGCGGGGTTGCTAAAAACTAACTGCTGGTGGTCTTTTGTTTATGGAACAGGTGGCATGTTACATTCTTTTTTTGTCTGCTCTGGAAGGTGTATTTGAATGACCCTCAGGATTCTGTGAGGAAATGTCGTGTGCCTAAAACAAATACCTCCTTGCAATGTGCCTTAGATTCTGTTCTGTGGCTCTTTTGGTCATCTGCTTGTTGGATAAAATCTGAAATACACGTCAACAGGGTGAGATTTTTCTTTGGGTTTTGTTTGTTTGGGTTTTTTTTTTTTTGTTAGGAAGAACTATGTTTTTTTCTGTTAAAACTTACCATGTGTTTAATGATATTTGAAGTGCAATTGGTTTTACATTTATCTAGCAGATAAGAATGTTTGTTGTATAAGTGTGTCCAAGCAATAAGTGAAACACTGCACTAGTGCATAGTTGGCAGGAAATAAGTCACCACCTCGTGTCTGTAGCTGTTTTTTTGCTCTAGATCCTGTGATTAAGCTCACTTTTAGAATTGATGCATTTCTGTTTTAGCCAATTGAGAATCTCTTCTGTTCAGTTCAGTCCAATTAATTATTTTGGTTTTTAGAATAAGCATGGGTTTTGGTGTCCTTAATGTTTCAAAACAACTCTCATGCCATTGTGTGAGCTTTGAGTGTTGATTACCCTCATTCCCAAGTAGGACCCTTTCTCCCAGTGCACCCTCAAATTGTTTCTGGGCTCAGCAGTATGTTCTGTATTTAGAATTGGTCTTTTGCCTAAATTGAGAGGCAGTAGCAGAATCAAGGATTATAGAAAACTTCTGGAGGTGGCTAAAGATCAACTAATTTAGTAAAGATTCCACAATATTTAATGTGCTGAAGTCTTGCCATGTTAAGGCCAAACGTGAACTAAGAAATAATGCACACTTTGCAGCACCAGAGGTGCAATGAAGAACTGAAATCCGAATTTTTTGCTGTTACTTCTACCACCATGACCAAAACTGGATGAGAGTTGGACTGGGAGGCCTGGTTGAATTTCTGTGGATTTGTTCAGTGTTGTATTTGTGCCATTAGAGCGCAATTTAGTTTATCCAGGGTGCTGAATCATGGATGGTGCTTAAGCTTCCCTCTGGTAAGTGTTGTTTTCCTAAACTTTCTATCTTGTAAGGAAAGTTCAGTGTTCCTTTGTGATTTAAGGCTCCTTGCAGTCCTATTACCAGAGTTAATAGCACATTTCATTTAGTCCTGAGGATGCAGACTGGGAGCAGGTGGGAAATCAGTCATTCTCCCGCTTAGGGTAAAGGATGGTTTCCTGCAGGAGGAGCAGGACTGGTTTAAGCCATATGATCCCAAATATTCATATCTGTGCCAGCTGTTTTAGATGTGGGAAATGCGTGTGCTTTACAAGGAATGAGACCCACTTGGTTTCATGCATAAAGTTGGGACTGCTGGGCCAAGTAAATGAGAACAATAAATCTCGATTTTAATTCAAGAAAGTCTAATGTCTTCAGATACTTTAAGTGGTGTAAAAGCAGTATATTTCTTCCCTATTTTCTGCATGTGTATTCTGCTGTACCATTAATTTAAACAGTCTGGATGTAAAAATGTCTTGGTAGTGTGACATTCTTCCTAAAATTCTGTGGGTGTTTTTCAGGCAGAAAAAATGCTGACCATTTTGTGTTTTTTTGGAAATCATGCATAATTATGTCATTTAACCACACAATAAGGCTTTCTGTGGTAATGTTTTAGATAAACAGGAAAACTCATTTTTTACTTTGTTTTCATTGCAGAACTGTCTTTTTTTTTTTTTTGAGTGCAAAGTTCTTTGATTATTTTCTTGAAAAATATAACACAGCATATTCTGACAGGAAAAATACACCGTTAGCAACCTTCTAAAAACTCTTTTTTCAGGGTTGGTGCCTGTCACAACACATTTTCTCCATTTTGGGGAGATGTGGTGTTTTATGTCTGATGTGCCTGTGTTGCCAAGAAAGTGATGTAAATATGAGCCATTTACAGAGCCCCGGGGCAGATGATTTCTTCATTAAGGGCCCTTCTCCAGGGGAATTTGCAGGAAAGCTTAGATGGATACAGTCATGGTAGGAGTCTAATGTGGCTGACTTTAAGGACATTGGATCCCAGTGTAGAGGCTCTCTTTTAGGAATTCCATGGCCCCAAATTGTGGTCTCTTCCTCCCCCTCCAGTGAGGGGCTGTTTCTCTCCAAGTGAGCAGCACTGGGGGCTCAGTGGTGTTTGATACAAGTGCCAGAGCCTTGCACTGTGCCCGAGTTACCTTGGCAGTGCCAGACATCCCAAACATAACACTGGGTGACAGTTTGCCAGTTTGTTCAAGGCTAAAAGCACAGAAAGTCATTATTGGGAAATACATCTCATCCTTATTCCTCTGCTTGGAGGTTTTTCCTTCTGCCTTTGGTTCTGTGGTGGTGGGAGGTGGTGGATGAAGGGCAGGACGTGTTTGTCTGTCCCAGAGCTGGAGCTGCACTCACACACTGGGCACACCCAGCTCAGCTTATCCTGAGCTTACCCCGTTCTTTGGGATCCTGCTTTGGTGACCACACTCCTGCATCTCTCTGTTCAGGACAAAGGTGACACTACAGGGAGCCCAGGATGCCTCTGCATGGAGCTGAGCATCCAGTGCAGTGAGCAGATGTTTCCATCACAACAAAGTTGTGTTCTGATGCAATATCCACTGGAGTTACTTCAAGAAGAGTGGAAGTAGAAGAGAAACCAAAAGCAAATGTTAAAAAGAGAAATACAGTAATAAAAGAGTGCTATAAAAATCTTAGGGTATTGGAAGAATTGGGGTGAAATAGAAAGCTCTCCAAAGTATTTGGTGTGGAGAAAAACCGATGAAAAGGTTTGTTTTATCCGTCAGAGAAAACTAGCTTGGTTGCCTGGGCCCGAGAAAGCTGTAGCTGTGTTATTTGTGGGAGAGAGCAGTAATTCATGTAAGAGGAGATCTCCACCACATTCAACTTCTCATTTTTCCTTGGTAAACCAACCTTGAAACTTCTGCTTGTGGAAAAACTTGTAAAATCTCATCACCCTGAACTATGAAAAGATGTGTGATTTGAAAGTGGGGGGTTTGTCTCCCGTGTTGGACAAATGGCAGTGTTCTGTTCGCTGAGGCCTGTGCTCTGATACGATGCTGTTGCTTTGGTTTTCTGATTTTTTTAACTAGTGTTGGAACTGCAGTGGTGGGAGGCAGACACAGGATCCTGGATCTTGGTTTCTTGAGTGTTCCAAAGCAAGGGCAGAGCTTTAGCAGTGGAGGGGTCTCTCTGGTGTAGCTCTGTGCCTGTCACCCGGGGCAGTGCCACTCTGGATGGAGCGTGGGGGCTTCCCGGGGGCTGGAGGGTCCTGGTCCTTCCTTGCTCTTCCCAGGGCGGTGTGTGTAGCCAGCATGGCACCAGTTCTATCTTGAATGTGTGGTGTTGCAGAGGGAAGAGCATAGGAAGCTCTGGAGAAGTGACTTTTTAGGTCTTTGAGCCTTGGTGAGATGTGAGCTGTGTGTAGATGAACCTGTTTGGTGGGCACTGATGGGTGGTCAGACAGGGAGTGGAGGTAAACACAGGTGAGAAAGGAGGTGTTTTCATTATAGTTACAAAGATCTATGTGGGAACAGGAGAAAATGAGCACTGAACCTGCACTGAAGTCCCTCAGAAAATAGGGTGAGTGAGCTGAGCCCAAGCCTGAATTTTGGTGTGTCTGCAGTTTGCAGTGGGACATTCTGGGGCACCTCAGTCTGCTCTGTGGCCGTGTCATAAGGGATATCTGGGTGGCAGAACTGTGTTAATTCACTGCCTCATCTGTGCACCCTGTCTCATAAATGACTTGTTTCATAAATTTAAAAATACCGAGAAAATAAATGTTAACACATTCTTTTTTTCTTTTTTTTTTTTTCAATGAACTTGCTCATTGGCTGGGCTGTGACCTTTGACAAGCTGCTTTGGCTCAAGTGGCAGCATTTACACAACACTTTCAAGTGTTGTAGCTCTCTGAGTAAGTCGCAGGGTTGTAGAATCAACCCCATGTATTCACTTTCATTTCATGTGTTCAGAGTGATTTGCTTCTTTATTTAAAACAAAATTAGATTAATCTCTGAGGGAATGGTCAGTGAAAGTGGAACTGGTATGTTTTAATAGCAGATTCGTATTACTTGTAGTTAATTGGAAGGATGCTGCTGGCAAGTTCATAAATGTGTAGGAGAACAAGATTACCTCATGTTTCAAAGAGAAAGGATTTTGTATTGAAGACCTGAGATTTTTGTTGTGATTAGGAAAAGGGAAGTTTCTGTGAGAAGGTGGCTTTTTTTTGATGTAGTGTTTAATTTGGATTTCATTTTTTTTCATAGCTTTGTTGTCATACAAATAATGGGCAGGTAACAGAAAGCACCGTAGCACTGGCAGGGTGGATAATCTTTGAGAGGGGTGAGATGTATTTTTATTGCAAGAAAAACAGTAACACATCTAGTTGGAATCTTACTTGAAGTATCAAAGTGCTAGAAGCAAACTGTGTGTGTGGGAGTATTGTCCCCTCCCTGTCCCCAGCTGGGAGGTGTTCAGGTGCAGTGCCCTCGGTGATAATGTTCTGTGCAGGGTCAGGCACTGTGCATATTCCAGAACAGCCTCTGCTTTGGAGCCAGGATCTCCAGCAGAGAGAAGAGTTGAGGTTTTCTCCCAGCCTCTGCTGAGCAGGTCAACAGACCCCAGACCACTGTCCCCTGGTGCTGCTGGACGTGGTTAAACTGATGGCACATCTTTACTTGCATCAGAAATGGTTTAATTAAGTCAAACCTAGGTGTACACAACCAACAAGGGTGTGTCACAGGTAAATGTGTTTTATAGTTTCTTAAGGGATAAAATGAACTCTAAAGGTAGAGTTGCTCTGGAGTTTATTAATTCAGAGCCTGGGAATATGTAAATATCATATGATTATTAGAGTTCATTGCTCCAAGTGCCTCTTCAGCACATAATTAGTTTCTAATGCTGGATGCAAGAAACCCTTTGATCTTTTTTGAGCTTTGATAGGCACGATGGGTGTGTTAGCCTTGAAGAAGCAGTGCTGTCTGGTGTGGAGAAGAGTCAGGGTGGGACTTTTATCAGCAGAACACCAGAGACTCCACGTGCCAAGTTCCAGCTGCCCAGCACAGCCACTGGGGTGCCCGAGATTTTGGCCAACACAGCCTCGTGTTGGCAGCACAATTCAGAGCTGTTCATGTTTTGAGATAATGAACCTACTATTGTTGGGGCTTGTCCTACAGTATTTCTAGTGAATATTGCAGAAGAATTTCTGCTAAAAGAATAAAAAGTTTACAAGTGTCATAATAGATCCAAAATAGTGGCAAGAAAAATAGAGACTTTATTATATTGGAACATCTGAAAGTTAAAGTTTTGCTGGCTAATATTTAGAATACATGACATTGATCCTGCCTGAAACTGCTAAGATTGATTTTTAGAACTTTACCTTTTGAAAATTGTATTCAGTGTCATCTTCAGTAATGAGGCTTGTGTTCACAGACATGCTAATTACATGCTAACATTATTACATGCTAATACTTTAAAATCAGGCTGTGTTCTGAACAGGAGGGTTTTTTTGTATGTGTGTCACTGCTGAAATCATACTTTGACTTTGATTCTGCTTTTCTGAATATTCCATTTCACTGCATGATCTTTTTTTCCGGAGCTATTCAGTGTCAAAGATTAAAATCTGAAGTGTTTACTCACTGGGTATACATTCAGAATTTGTTTGATGGGAATTGCCCTGCTCTGTTAGCTGACAGAAATTAGTATGGCATGTGCTCTCCTCATGAGCATGTGCCCAGTGAGCTATGAGAGACTTTCCAACCAAGTGTGAGGTTTCTTATTAAAATTGTTTTACTTTGTTTTAATCCATTTTTCAACTTAAATTTGCTACTGTATGTGGCAAATGAAGCAGGGGGGATACTATGCTTTAATTAGAATTACTGTTGGTATTGGTGACAAAAATTGTAACTTCTTTCAAAATCCACCTTCATTTTGTTAGTTTTGTCATAGGAATCAAAGACAAACTAATGGGTGAAGCATACATTGAAGTTGACCAAGAAGGATTTAGCAGAAATTGATTTTTATTATGGTTTTTATCATCTTTTAAACTTTTATTTGTACAAAACATTTAAATTGCGGAATATTTAGCTCTGAGGAAACCATCTCCTTTAGTTTCACATCCTCGAATTGACTTCTCCAGCCTCATTAGAATATTGTGGCAGAGCAAGAAGAGAATTCTTTCTCAAAAATGTAAGTGGGTGGGTGGGAGTGGTTGTCCTGAAACCCAGAGCAAAACAGTCTTAAGGCCTTCTTTGCTTGCCCTGGAAAATGAAAAAAAACCCAAACCCAAACCATCCATGGCACTGTTTTTGTTTTCCCAGTTGTATTTCAGGAGGACTCTGACACAGACTGTGTGAGTTGTGTGCTCTGTGGTGCTCTCAGGGGGATCTAATGGTGTCTCTGGCGTGGCTCTCAGTGGTAGCTCATACTGAGGTTTTATTTTTATGTAGTTTAGTTTCGTCTGCTGGGCTGACTTTTTTAAAGTATAGTGAGTTTGCATTTTATCCTAAATGGTGAATTAAACTCTTGTCTTGTCAAAGTCTGCATGTGTCAACTCTGTCAAGATATCTCCTGAATTTGGTGTCGCCAACCATTATCCTATTACATGTTTGTGTTTGCAGCCCCAGGAGGTTTTCCTTCCTCTATGAGCTGCTTGTTTTATTGTCATATAAGGGAATGATAAAACATGTTTTTATATGAAATACAGCATATTGATGATGATAAACTTGAAAAAGGCAGGCATTTTTGGAGACTGGTGGAGATCCTGAATCTGTTCTATTTGGAATTGATTTAGATCTCAGCTGGTTGTGAATTATAAGTAATGTCTTTGTTGAAATGTCTTTCACAATCACATGACATTGATATTATGTAATTGTGCTTGAGGTTGGCCCAGTAGACAAATGCATTCCATCTTCTAGTTCTGGAACAGCATATCACGAGTGGAAAATGGAATAAAATGTTTGAGGTGCTGTTTGCATGTTGAACCAGTGGCCTGAAGGGGTTTCCTGCTTTCTGGGGTCTCTTGGCCACTTTGGTGTTAAGACTCCTTGTTAATTTTGCTAAAATGCCCTTTGTTGAACGGGACAAACCCACAAAGCCGTGCACTGATTTGCTTTTGTTTCTGCTGTTAGACAGTGCCCTGTTGTAAACTAAAATCACACATTCCTGAGTGCAAACTGATCGTGTTCCCAATGGAAATTTCAGGAATACTTGTGGCTGCTTTCAAAACGCGGAAATCTATTTATTTTTTTTTCCACTTGTTGTTCTTCCCAGGTTTTGGCGCTGACAGCGTTCATCTGCATCGAGACCATCATGGAATGCTCCCCCTGCGAGGGCCTGTACTTCTTTGAGTTTGTGAGCTGCAGTGCCCTCGTGGTCACCGGGGCTCTCCTGCTTTTGTTCAGCCTAAACCTTCACACGAGGATACCACAGATCAACTGGAATCTCACTGTAAGTTCCTCCACTTCACTTGTTAAAAATAGCTGCAAGTCTGGCTTAAGTTTGGTCTTTGAACTTTACTTTTTGCTGTTGCTTAAGGTTGTGTGTGTGTCCTTTGTGCTGAGTAAAGTATGCATTGTACTTAGATTTATTTTGAATGCCAACAGCAGCATGAGCTTTGAAATGTAGCAAGATTAAACTGCACTAAATAGAACTAAAATTGACTTCTGGTAGATTCTCTTTGGAAGGAAAAACTTCCTGCAACTGCCAGCAATTACCCTTTGTGGATGAAGTGGATAAAAATGCAGCCTGTGGTTATTTAACTTTGACAGATGCTGTATTTACAGTAGCCTGTTGTTCTCTCTTAACCTAGGGTTTTTTTATATTAGGACAAATGTGCTACATATATTTTCTTACACAGATTAATACAGTCATCGGGCAGGAGTGTAGAAAATGATGTGCTTTCTGTGAAAATCAGGTGTTTTGAATTGCTTACACACATGGCTATTAAACATTGACTGCCAATACTTAATGTGTTCTCAGATCCGAGGAGGCTGAGGAGGAGAACTGCTGGCAGTGCACATTCCTGTTGTACAAGTCTCTATTTTCATGCCGTATTAGGAGTTAAACTTTCAGATTGGGTTGCATAAACACAGGTCACAAAATCAACATGTTAAGTCCTCTAGCAAAAGATCTGTCAGCTTCAAGGACAATATATCAACTTCTCTGGACAGTATAGATACAGTTGTGCCAATGTTTTATTTTGTAACAGTAATTATATAAATACTGTTGGCATCTCAGAGGTTTTTAGGCTTCTGTGTGATTTTTTTTTTGTGATTAATTTTTTAAATGTAATTTATTAATGTTGCAATTTGCTTCATTTCTAAGCCTGAATGACTTGTCTAAAATGAGAGTGGAATGTGAAATTTAATGATCCTTTGTGCTCTGGGGCTGCATAATCTATTGATGAACTCCTAAGAGTCTTGGTGTATAGATCAGATGGACTGAGAGCTGTGACTGGGGGCTGTAGGTGGGGCAGATCCAGATGGCTTGCAGAGCAAAACCAGTGGAATCCCTGGAATGTTCCTGGGTTGTCTTGCCCTTGTTCCTTTGGTTTTCATTCTGCCTCTCTTGGCACCACAGATCTTTGCAGCCAAGCTGAAGAGCAGCAGGGAGAAGGTGCTTTGTGTTTCTGGTGCCAGCCTGGGTGTGCCATGAGCATCACGGCAGCCACTGCAGACCATCTTTTATGGCAAAAGTTCTGGACATGCTGGTAGGATGTTCAGGAGCAGAACAAGTGTGTGTAAGTGCAGCAGTGTCCATAAAACCCATGTTGTTTTTGCTGGTGTGATGGGAGTGATTCCACAGGGAATGCTGGATCTGGTTTATGTGCACAGTGAGTTTGACCAAGACCTTTTCAATGCCCCCAGGAGTGGGGTGTGTGGTGTCCATGCAGGAGCTGGAGCTGTGTTTCTGAGTGTTTAGTGACTTCTCACACCCGTGGCTCTGTAGCTGTACCTGTGGCTCTGTTGTGGATCCCTGTGGCACAGTTACTGCCCACCACAACATCTGGCAATGTGTGGGAACATCCTTGAGTGCAGCAGCCTAAATGCAGCTCTGGGCCTCTCTCCTCAGAGGATGCAGCAGATCCCTGTGTGTCACTGGTAGGTCCTTCCAGCCTCTCACTTCTGATGGTACTTGAGAGGCAAGAATTGTCACTTTGAGGTAGTGTTACCTGTTTCTGCATAGCACTCTGTTAGGAGATTTTTAGGGAAAGGAGGGCTTAAAATTCCAACCAGTTGTGGGGATTTTTTTCTTTTTCTTTTTTTCCCCTTTGTTTTAAAAGAGTGTTTTGGTTTTTGGGCAGTGGTCACACTCTGCCTAAGCAGCATGGTCAGAGTTCAACCCAAAGAGCACATGGAATACACTGCAAAGGCCTTTGCTTTCGTTCATATTCCCAGATCCACGGAGGTGGAAGGGAATTGTCACAGTCTCGCAAGTCTCAATCTTTTATGAAGTAGTGAAGGTGAAATGCTTCTTTCATCATGACACCAAAGCTGTCCACCAGCAGTGAGAAGGGAGCTGAAAGCTTGTGTCTTCCAGTGACTGATGAGAGCATCCTTCTTCCTGTATTTGTTACTGATCTAACAATCATTTGTGTGACAGGACTGTTACTCTGCCAGGAGTGAAGGAATATCTTCATTAATCAGAAGGATTAAGGACCATTCTATGATTCTGCAGCAGCTCTGCTGTTGAACATACAGAATGTGAGATCAAAGGCTGCTGTGGGAGATCACTTTGGCCAAGTTAGTAGGAAATTTAAGAATGTAGGGTTGTGACTGATTTTTTGTTTGTTTGTTTTTACTTATTTTGGCATTTTATTCTTTACAATTTAGATGTATATTCATACATTTGCTTCTGGCAATATTTATTCCTTTCCTGTGTTTGATGGTTTCTTTTATAAATTTGCAGCCTCTGTCTGTGGCACAGTTACTGCAGGAGTTGCTTTCTGAACAAGACTTTGAATGCTTTAGGAGGAAGTCACTCCTGCTTGTGTATAAATTCATCAACATACATGCTTTTAAAAATATATTTGACTTTGTAATGGAAAGTCTCAAACATTGCTTTTAGAAGCTGTGTGAGAAGAGGCTGTTACAGTGCCTGAAGGAATTTAATAGTCTTGAATTTAGGAAAACTTATTTCTTTTGAAACAGCACTTATTCCTAGGAACCATTTGAAACTATTTGCTTTCAAATGGTCTTACATATTAGAAAGTATGTGACCATCAACTGCCATTGTCCAACACAGGATTGTTTCCTTTAAAAGTTGAGTAAAATTAGAATTCTTTCTGATGCCTTGTGGATATTGCCTGATGTCCACTGTTGGAATGAAAACATGGATCTGTATATGATCCTCAAACAGACAGGCAAATTTGCTAATTTTTTTTAAACACATATTTTTAGCCATTTGGGGAAGAGAGATTTGGTTTTATCCTAATTAGAGACTTGCCAATGATTTTCCTATTTTCCTGAGGCAAACATGCAAGAAACCTGGAGATGCTGAGGCCAGAAAAGAGCCTTGCTTGGGTGTGTTGGAAAGAGGCTGGTTTGTTCAGGAAGATGAAAGAACAGTCACTTGTCTGTGTTGTGCAGCACTGTCAATGTTATGCAAAAATGCAAAAGCTGGGGAACCTGTCAGTGGAAATTTCCATTTCCTTGATGCTCAAAGGGAGCCTATTCTGCAGGGAGACAGGAGTCAGGGGCATGGAGAGCACAGCACAGCAGAGGCTCCTGCTTAACCAGTTACTCAGCTAGTAACTAAAAACTGAACGTTTGATGTAATTTTGGCTTTGGCTAAACGATCTGTTCTCTCTAAAATTCACTCTTTGAATCTCATGTGACCTGCAGGGAGAGCTTAAGAAGTGGCAGCCAAGCTGTGTGCATGAGCTGGCCCTGCAGGATCAGCCAGTGCAATGAACTATTTGTGTGTAAGGGGAAAAAAAAAAAATCTTCCCAGAGATTTCTTACCATTGATTTTTTAATTTTGTTTTTTAATTTTTCTTTTTTTCTGAAGCACTCACTAGAACTCTGGTGGTGTATTTGGTGTGAATGTAGAGAGCATTTCAGCCTAGAGCAGCCTCAAAAGCGAGGCCTAAACTGGGCACAGCACAAAATCAAGAGTTCCACTGGGCTGGTTGGGCTGGACTCAGTGCCAGGGAGGACACACAGGGACCCAGGTGTGTGGGTGGGAACACACAGATCAGTCCTGGTGTTTTGTGCTGCCTCAGAACCGATTTCATCATCTTTGCAGGGTTGTTTTTTGCTGGTGTTGCAGCAGTGAAGCCTTGTGTGCAAGCACTGACACTTGAAGGAGTTGGCAGAGAATTCCCCGTGGTGCCAGAATGACAAAGTGTCTCCTGCCAGCCTTGGCTCTGGAAGGTGGAATCACAAAGCTGTAGTTCATGGGCCTTCACAGGACAATCTTGATTTAGATTTTTATTTTTAATTTATTTTTTCCCCTTCTGTTTTGAAAAAAACTGCTTGCTTAGCTGTTGAATGAAAAATTAAATAAGTCACCCTTGACCTCTCTGTTTACTGCTGTCAAAATAGCAATACCTATTGAGGACAAAAATGCATATTTTATAAATTTTAAAAAATTGCCAAAATTCATTTCCTCTGGATTACTGCTCAGGATTACTGTGCTTCAATACAGGCTCCCACAGCTGGGTAAGCCTAAATAAATAAGGAAAAAAGGAGATGGGAATTCATGCTCATACTGTTAATTTGGTTCTTTCTACCTAGGACTTATTTTTGTTCGAGGAACCATGTTTTAATTTTTAATTGAAGTGCAAAATACTCAAAAAGTGTTTAATAATATGATTTCAGAGCAAAATTGTGAGAGTTTGACCAGAAGTGATTGGTTTAGAGGACTGACTGGTGTGTTTGTGACCTTCAACCTGATAACTTCATATAGAAGCAAGGGGGAAGTTCCCAAACCTTGCAAGTAAAGCAGTGGTTGGAGGAAAAATGAGGGGCATTGTACAAAAAAAAATATTAAAAATTCATAACCACACTCCCCCTTCCTTCCCCTGCCAACTGAAAAACAAACCACCAAACCCAAGCAGAACTAAAAGGAAATGTTACTTTGGGCTCTCCTGTGGAAGATTACCTGGACACCTTTTGTGGCACAATCAGGCTACTGAAATGTACAGGCTTCTTTTCCAGATTACATTGATTTAGCTGCTTTAAACTCCATCTAAATGTACATTTTTGGATTTCAGAAGGCAAATGACAAAAGCAACCACCAGTTTAAATGACATGTTTTTGTGTCTACAAGTTGCAATATGGCACTTTCTGCCTTTTAAATAGTGCCTGGTTGCTTATTTCACCATGAAATACAGAATACAAAGTCAGAGCATGCATTGCTATTGAATATTTCTGAAAAGTTTGGGTTTGTGAAGCCATGGGGAGCTGTGGATAAAGGCAGGTGGGTATTACTGGAGCCTCTGAGCATCAGAGCTCCTTCCTGGTGAAGCACCAACCTGGAAGGCTGAGCAGAAACTTTCAAAGCTGAGGTGCCTTGGGTTTCCTAAGTTACCTAACGAGGCTCTTCGGGTCTGTTAAATTCTTAGCACCAATTCCTCTTTTCCATCCTCATTGATCAGGAACCAAAGCTGCCCAGACTCCTAAAAATGAAAGAACGTAGGATGGCCACAGACTCACAGAATGGAGGTTTCCCCCCTTTTCAGCAGAACAAAAGCATCCTGTTTTTTAGCATAAAACACTTACCTTGGCATCAGCCCATCTTTGTCCACAAGTGATGACCTCTCTCTGCCTTGTGCTCCTTCTGAGTGGGACAGACAGCAGATATATGGCCGTGGATCCCCTCCTTTGGCCTGACAGGACCTTGGTGACTGGACAGAATGACTCAGATGGGACTCGATGATCTCGAGCTCTTTTCCAGCCTCGGTGATTCTGTGATTCTGGGACTTGCAAGTGAGTTGTTCCTTTGAGATCATTTGGGACAGGAGAAAGGGAGCAGGAGCAGCCTGGAGTGGCTTTGATTGAGCTCCTGGGTCTGATTGTGTTGTGGCTGGCAGCTCTGCACAGTGTTCCATGGCACAGCACACTGTCTCATGAGGTTGCTGCAATTTCAGCAGAAATTCTTCTACCTCTGTGATGTGGTTTTACTTTGTCTATAAATATAATAGCAAGAACTTCAGCTACATCGTGGCCAGATTTGAAGCAGCTCATCTTTTTTCAATTAGTTTATTCTTCTTATTGTCACGATTGTTCATTTTCTCTTACGTGGAAAAAAAGCTGCATTATTTTAAGGAGTGTCCTTTACTTCTTGAATTCTTGCTGTAGTTTGCTTTCTTTTGTTTCTGCTCTGACTTGGTCTAAAACCATTGTGGTTTTTTTTCCTTTTCTTATCTTTCTGCTCAAATTTTGGATTAAAAACCTCCCCTGACATTTGCATCTGTGATGTTCCCATTATATATATGTAGGACAGTGTTGCTGGTAAGTGTCATTGCTCCTCAAGCTCTAAACAATCTGATCTGTGGATATAAAAGATCATAGTGGTTTGAGCTTTTTAAGAAACCAGCCTTATTGTGCAAATGTGAATCAGTTGTTAATTGCATTAAAAAGGTTTGACCTTAATAGGAAAAATGGAATTGCAGACATGAATAAATTGGAGCCTCAAGATCAGTTCTTTAGATTTGCATTATTGAATTCTTTGCAAGGACAAACTTTATTCTTATGTAAAAAGTACCATCAAACACAATGCCAGTGATGATAAGTTTCTAATGTACTTATATCAAAGTAGATTAGAAAAAGCATTTTATATTCAGTATTTTATATATTTTATATTCTGCAGTATCTCAGACTTCTTTAAGAAGCCTTCAGGTCTGTTTGTAGCCTGGAGATGGGTCACAATGTGTGTTGTGTTGTGGGGAGGCCTGGTCATCTTGCTCATGCTTTGGAAAGGTGATCAGGCTGACAGACTCAAAAAGTTAGAGGCCATCAGGGTTAATTAATAAACATATCTGAGCTCATAAATCATGCAGCATTATGTGTCATCCACTTGGCCTTTAAATATGATACTAAGGAAGTCCAAAATGTGGCACTGAAAAAACACAGTCTGGATTAGAAGAAGTGAAAAGGTAGAATATTAAGCATGTCTTCAGCTGCTTGTTCTGTTGGTTTGCTTCCTTAAATTAAAACTCACTTCATTTTGAACATGACTGGTGCCTTAACTTTGCAGCTCTTAATTTTGTTATGCTGTTAATTTTGTTGTGCTGTTTGATGTTACGCTTTGAAAACAGCTCGTATTTTTTGATTATTTGAACACTGGATTCTTCCTTTAACATTCAAATACTTAACATTCACATATTTTCTTTTGAAATTGTGAGAAATTTTCTCCTCCTTTTGAATAACTTCTGTGGTTTTTCTCTGCACTCTGTCCAATTTTTCAACATTCTTTTAAAACTATGGATACTGGAGCAGGACTCAGCATTCCAGTGTCCCTTGCAAAGGGGAGATTACCACTGTACACTCCTTGTGTCCATCTGTCCAAAGGAGTGGACAAAGTGCTTTTTCTCCCCTTTTTTGGTCATGGCAACACATCTCAAGATGCTTGCCTACTGTAATTACTAAGTTCTGAGGTATTTTTTCCTAGGATTTTATTCTGTAGGTCCTTCCTGCAGATGCCAAATGTACTTTGGTTGTAAAATATGCAACTTGACTGAATTGAACTAATTAATTATTTTTAATTATCGAAGAGCATAGCTGCCCTCTCCTCAGTATTTAGTTTCAGAATTCTTGGTGACATACATAGAGACTTGATGGAAACTTTGAATACTATTGAGCCTGGATCTGTTGTGTATAGTGAGACTTTCCCTCTAGTGGAAAAAGGGTTTGTGGGATGAGAACCACAGCTCTTGTTGGCAGCTGCAGGAGCACAGTTAGAGCCATCAACTCAGAGCTGGAGAGGGGATACTTGGAGAAACTGTGAAATGACATTTGTTTTCTAATGCTTCTGTTTATTTAAAGATTTTATCTCTGCAAACAAGAAGTTATATAATTAAAAGTGCAATAACCAGTTGATAGGATTCTAATTTGATTTGGTGTCTTCAGTGCTAGATAACATCTGTCTCAGTAAGCTTAAGCAGGGATAAAAGGTTGGTTGGAGTTTCTGAGACTCTCAGTTTGCTTTTGTTTCTTTACTGTTTGATTAGACAGGTTGGGTCTTGCCGGGCTCATGACATGTGGACGTGTGAGTTGGAATAGCAATGAACAGGGATTCCTCTCTGATTCCTTGGGAAAGTCCCCCTTTTAGTGAGGATCAGGCCCCAGTGATGCCTCACACAGTCCCCAGGTACACTGAATTTTGATAACCAGCTGTTGCTGAGCCAGTACCCTCAAACAGATGGTTTTCTTTGTGAATAACACAGCACCAGGAACTTACTTTCTAAAGCATTGTCTGATCATGGCTGGAAAAACGGGTGTTTTGGGAGTGGCTGGTTGACACTGGGCTTTTCCAGGTCTTTGTGCCATGTAACTGGAACACAGCCATGGGATTCAGACCCAGGGAGTAAGTTTAGATTTATGTCTTCAGTCTTCTAGCCTGACTTCTAAAATGATAAAATCCCACAACTAAGTGAAGGAGCAGGATCAGGAAGCGAGCCTGCCTTGCATGTGTGAGAAGGGAGTCAAGTAGAACAATTTGTCCTTGGATTGTAATTAATGTGATTTTTTTCATTTTATGGTGGGAGTTGGCATGTTCAGTGTGGTTTTGTTGTGTGTTTGGGTTTTTTCTTTAACTCAGGCCTGTAAGTTGCCCAGCAATCTTGTGTACAGGTTCTCTTTCCATCCCTTTTGGCTCTGATAATATTCACTTCTCCCTGATTTCATGTTCCTCCAGGATGTTTGTGCTGAACTGCCATTTCTTGGTTTCTCCACCCCGACCTCACCTGTTATTCCATTCCCATGGTAATCTTGTGTTGTGGTTTGGGAGTGGTATTCCCAGTTTAATGGCAGTGTGCAGATAGTGCAGTGTCCATCCAGACCAAATGTTTTAAAATTGTGAAAGATGCCCTGAGTAACACACTGAACATTCCCTAATGGATCTCCACTGTGTTTCTGCTATTATCTTAAACCCTTGAATTTTTTTTTTCTCAAATCTGATCAGGTAAGTCTTGTATGGTATAATTATTATCATGCTAAGAGCTGCCATTCAGAATTCTTCCTTCTGTTAATGAACCTGTTTTATGTAAGGCATGGTGGCATAATCACCTGAGCACCAGTGACATGTGCAGCATGTGGATCACTGAATTGTGTGTAGCAAGTTGTTTTTCTCTGCTTGGAGCAAAACAAGAGTTTTCTGAATGTGTTGCTGTGCATATGTTCTAAAGTGTCTGCTTGAAACATCAGTTTTAGGCAGTGAATAGGTAAAGATCTGTGTATTCTTACAATACAGGCAGCTGTTACTCATAGAAATGGCACAGGATGTGCAGGTTTGTACAGTGAAGGGCTAAAAAATTTGTAGAAAAGCCCCTGAGTGCTGATGTGAGAGAGAACAAGGGGTTCCTGGAGTGCTCAAGTTTGGCATTCAGGTTACTTCAGTGCTGGCTGAGGTAGAACAGCTTTAGTCATTCTTTATGCTGCCAGTCCTTTAGTATGAACCCAGCAGAGATGGAATGATGTGTGCAGAGGCTGCCCTGCTGCTTCATGTCTCAGGTCACAGCCCAGTGCACACTGATCCTGGGCAATAATCTTGGCCTTCTTTTGTGCAAGTGATCAACTCCGTAGAAGGTGGGGAGGTATTGCTCTAGTTCTTGTTCTACCCTTCTGTGTTGTCACTTCTAATAAAAGGAAGCAAAGAATCATCATTTAGTAATGCTAATGAATTTATTTTTTTAGGATCTGGTCAACACTGGACTCAGCACTTTCTTCTTTTTCATTGCCTCTGTAGTACTTGCTGCTTTAAACCATAAAACTGGAGCAGAAATTGCTGCTGTGGTAAGAATTTGAACTTCTTTATATTTAACTCTTATATCAAAACTAAAGCTTAACTTTTACTCATTAGTTGAATACACCTGTTGCCTTTGCCATCACAATTTAATTTTAGAGTTTGCTATAAGATAATTCTTATTTTAAGAGTATTAACATCCTTTGAGCTGTGTGTCTTAAGGCTTGAGGCAGGAACAAAAAAATGGCTTGCAGAGAACACTTTACAGTTGAACTGGCCTTGCTTCTTTCTCTGTAGCCAGCTTAGATGATCCTGCTCTGTTTTGCAAACAGATGGAAAAGATAGACCCAAAAATTCAGAAGAAATTGCAGCTGTTTACACATAATTTGCTGAGTATTTGCTCACTACAGATGATTTTTTGTGTTGTGGAGTGAGTATAGAAGCCCTTCAAGGTTTTAAATCTACAGGAATCAGTTCAAGCAAGTTAATTTTGTGCTTGAGTTGGCAAACTTTTTAATTTTCTTTTCAAACCTGTTTTTGAAAATCATACATCAGTTCTGCAGAAGCATAAAGGAAGAACTGCAGAGTAGCTCCTTCTCCAGGGCCAGTGGCCTGGACTGGTCACCTCCTGTCATTCCCTCACTGTTGTGCACCCTTAGGAATGAGCTGTTGGATGAAGAGCTGCTTCCTTTACAAGAGGGTCTTCCTCCAGGATTTAATTGTCATGTTGGTAGTCAGGGAACTTTGTTTCCTAGGATCCTTGATCTTAGTCACTTTGGCAGATTCTCTAGTTCACTGAAGAAGAAAAGCATCAATTTTGCAGGCTGTGATGATTTGTCAGTGCAAATAATGCAGAAAACTAAACTTCTGAGAACTTTGTTGGGAAACTGCTTTTCTTCTTGTTCTCAAAAACCGTCTTTGACAACTCTTTGTCCTTGCTGTAGGTGTTTGGTTTCCTGGCAATGGCAGTGTATGCTGTGAACACATTCCTGGCTGTTAGGAAGTGGCGAGTGAACAGGCAGCAGAGCAGCCGACAGACCAGCGACTACATCCGTGCTCGGACAGAGTCCAGGGAGGTCGTTCATCGCCCGGAGATCCAGCGCCTGGACGCGTGACAGACCTTCCAGGGGGACTGCAAAGGGAAAACAAGTGCTTGACTCCCTCATGGAATAAGGGTTTTTTCTTTATTTACGGAGGAAAAGGAAGATCAGAGGGTGGCAGAAGATGCCCAGCCCTGTGTGTGTGCCGTCGAGTCAGGAGCTGTTGGCTGGAGGCAGGAAATGGTCATTCAAAAGGAAGATCCATTCAAGATCTCTACATATGTATATGCATATATTATATAGCTTATATAATATATTTTATATATATGTTTTGAAGTATGTTACTGTTCTGGATTGACTGCACAGTGGTTTCCTTCCCTCTCTGGAGATCCGTGTTCTTCGTCTGCCGCAAACACTCGGGACCAGCGCCCCCGGCACGCCTGGCGTGGCTCCCACGGGAGAGGAACCCACCAGAAGAGATTTCCTACCCCCAGGAGGAGGTGAGGGGCAAACAGCAATAACTTCAGCCACGTCCCCTGTCCAGCAAACTGTCTGTCCATCCCCACAGAGTCCCATCCGCAGGAGCTCCCGTGGCACACTCGGCTGGAGGAGCTGGAAAGCATTCCCAGTGTTTGGGGTGGTTCCTGTGCCCCCTGCAGCTCCTGTGTGTTTGGGGTGGTTCCTGTGCCCCCTGCAGCTCCTGTGTGCCCCTGGCAAGCTCTGAACTCATGTGCAGTTGCTGGGGGTCCTTGGGATGTACCAGTGCAAGGAGGTTGTTCTGTGCTAATGGTGGGATATGTTCTATTTTTCATTCCAAAATGGGAGACAGGTGGAGAAAAGGGGTTTGAGGGACACAGTAGAGAAAGAAAGGGTTGTCATCCAATAGACTTAATTCCAACTATGGCTTTCTTTTTTTTTTTTCCCCTTTTTTTTTTTTTTTTAAGGTTCAACATTTCTAGAAGTTCTTGCTAGAACTTGCTTTCTCTCCAAGCCCAGGGTAAGCAAGAACTAGCAAAAAATTATGTGCTTATAAAGTGTTTCTGAGGTTGCAAAGTTGTGATTCATGTAGGAGAAATATTTCTTTTTGGAAGGATGGTGGTTCTAAAATTAAAACCATTGGTAGTAGGTAAACCTGATTTAATTTTTTTTTTTAAGTAGATGTTTCTGCAGATTTTTCCCCCAAATGTTTCTTTGGAAAATGAATTTAGCTAATTGGAGGATAATATGGTTGTATTGATTTGTTTAGAAATAGTTTTACCTAACTGAAATTTTCTTATTTTGATTGTACTTCCAGTGAATGAATTACATTTTTCTTTACTTAAACCTCAAATTCTGTTCCTAATAATACCGTAATATTATTAGGAAGATGTCTCTTGATATTTTTCTGTTTCTTTGCTTGGTGTTTTTGTCTGTGTAATTCATTATTTGGCATTTGCCTGCCTGCATGTCACATGAAGACATTGTGGGGGAGGAGATATCTGGAGCTGAATTCCTTTCTGATGTGAGGAATATGAAAATCCATGGGATTAGTGGGACTGAGTGACTGTCTGCCATGTATGCCTGAATCTGTGTTCTGATGTAGCTGTACTCTGCAGGGGGTGACTGCAGGTACCTGGAGCCTTAAGAAATAGGTTGTGTTTTAACCATGAAAACCGGGTTACACCAAGCAGGAGATGAGTAGAAGTGCCTGGGATTTTTATTGCTGGAGGGAACTGGGGTAGGGACAGGTGTGACCCTAATTCTGCAGTGTTCAAGCTGGGAGCAGAGATTTATCTTGATGTGTGGGGAAAAAAGGTGACAAAGGTGATGGTTTTGAGTTTTCAGTGCACTGACATCTGCAGTGCATTTCACTTGGGTGGCTAAGATGGAGATTAAAATTCAGAGTTACTGAATTTAAAAGAAAATTTACATTTTCTTAGTGAGCAGTGGTTTATCAGTTCTGTAGTAACATTTTATTGTGCTTTGTTGGAAGTTAATGCCAAAGGGGTCAGTTTAAAAGAAGATTGAATCCTCTAAACCTGGTACTGGGTTTAGAACAGAGGCATTTTATTGTGGGGGTCTCACCAGGGTTGCTGTGCATTCCTTGAGCAGGAAATGACAGTTCCATGTTCAGTGGTAGGAGTTTGTTATTGCCAGTGGAGTTGTTCCAGCCCTGTGTTTGTCAGCACTGCCTGACACAGTTTGCAAGGAGGGTTTGGAGATACTTTTGAAGAGAGTTTGTGTGTAGAGATTTGGTCAGTTTTTAATAACTGGCAGTAAAAACCCTAAAAGAACCTTTTTAAAAGTAGCACAAGCATACCTGGACTGGAATTGTAAACTGGCATTAAAGCAGTTTGTATAAAGACTGTAAAAAACCCCAAACAAAACCAAAAAAACCCAACCCAAAACATCTCCCACCAAAACCAAAAGCGAACCCAAACCACCTACTAAATATAAAATATCATTCTCCAGAAAATCCATGTGTTTGGAGTGGAACTGCCACCTGAAATCAAGGAACACAAGTTGGGGGATGTGTGGCAAAGGCTTTTTGTCCCTTGGCAGGCTGATGGCAGTGATGGGATGGAGGATTCCTGGGGCCTCCCCTGTGCTCCCTGGGCTGATCCTGGTTGTGGCAGAGCTGTGGGAGGCCTGTCCCTCTGTAAATTTAGGAATTTGGTGTCTTTCAGATCCCTGCACCTTTCCTTGCCTAGAAAAGGGATGACTTCACTGAGTTTTCCTTGGAGTGAGGTCACAGTTACCTTTTAGCTGCAGTGACAAATGCAGGAGTGGTACAGTTACACTTCCAATAAAGTGTAATCCTTGGGCAGCTATTATAATATACTGGAATGGCTTTGAGGGCTTTTACATGTTTTCTTCAGCTGAAAATGCCATTATTTCCATCATGACTTGAGCTTAGCAGAGCATTAATTTTAAAATTACTGATTCACTTTGTAAAACAAAAGCAACTGTAAATTTGTAATTTCCTTATATTTGGGACCAAAGATGATTTTAGTATTGTACGGAATATACTTTCTAAAAGATCTTAAGCACTTATTACTCTGCAGAGACATTATTTACTATTTGGATTATATAGAAGGGAAATAAAGTAGCTGTGAGAGACAACTAAATTTGAAATATTAGGATAATTTGGTGTATACATGGTTCATTCCTCCCTGACTTAATTTTACACAGAGGTACTATTTTAAGACTGTTGTACAAACTGCAGTCATCACAAAAAATCTTATAAGAAGAAAATAGGATAGAAAGTTTTAATTTTTTTTTTTGAAACTTTTTTAGAAAAGTGATATTAAATTGCTTCTCTCAGCCAGTTAGTCTTGCTTGTAATTGCTAGCACAGAGGGATAGATTTTTTTAATCCTTAAAAGTGCTGTTTAGCTCCATAAAGGGACTCAAAACCCACTGTAAATAGAACTAAATCAGAGCTAAACAGTTGAACCTTGTAGGAACGGGATGCTTGAAACTGTAACGGTTCAAATCAGTCCTCTTTGGTCCAACCCAGCCCTCAGACAGGGAATCTCTGTATTTCTGGGTGTAGAACTGACTGGGAATTTTGCCACCTATGCACAGATATCAGAATATTAAACAGTAGGATCTGACTGGAGCAAGGGCATAGGAATGGTTGTACAGCATTGCAGGAATCTGTATTTTCTTGCTCTGTGTTCAGCTCAGCTCTGTCAGGCTCAGCTTGTGTGTCACACGTCCTTGTGCTGTGCAAAGGCCACAGCAGGAATTCCTCAACCACAGGCAGGAGCTGAGGGAAGAGTCTCAGTAAAGCTCATTCCTTCCTGCTGTCCCTGTGTTCCCTGGATTTGTACATTTGTGCCTCATGGATCCAGTGCTTTCATAACACCTCTGGTTGAGCCTTGTCGTTGCTCTGGGCAGGGTCTGTGTCAGGAGGAGCAGCACTCAGTGTCCCCATCCCTGTAACTATGGTGCTCTTTCCTTTCCTGCTGGTCTGTGAGGCTGGCTGTGCTGGGGAAGTGTTCTCCATTCCCGTGGGATTGTGGAAGGGAGCTAGTGTTCTCCATGTGTTTGGGATTTCTGGTAGAAACCACACACTTACAGGTTGAGAGGATTAGAGATTCTCTCTCTCTCTGCCTTTTTTGGGAGTCAAGGTCCCAGCTCCAGAGCTCCCATGTCTGTATTTCATCGTGGGCTCTGTGTTGGGAAGCACAACAGCAGCAGGTGCTCTGTGCCTTGGAAGCAGCTCCTCATCCTTCACCTGTAAGATGCCTCTTCCAAAGCATTTCAATGAAAGGATCAGTGTGTGGTGCTGCTTCCCAGGCTCTGTCCCGTGTGTTGCCCTGTGCATCTCAGAGTTGCTCCATCTGTCTCTGTTTTGTTGTTGATTCCACAAAGAGGAAGGGAAAGTTCCCACTCTTCCCTAAGATAATAGTTTAGTTTTCTTTCTCTCATGACTATTGTCCCTTCCTAACACCTGGGGGTTCTTGCCATGCTGTGGATCCCAGCAGCAGAACTGATGAGCTCCAGGCTGCATTGGGACTGTTAGGAGGGAATGAACCACTAGTTTTTCATGAACTTTAATGTCCCTACATGAATTTGGTATTTGTCACCTCTGTGCTATTTAGGGCATGTGCAGGCACAGCAAATGCTTACCTAATATGTGGTTTTATTGATGCAACCTTTTCCCCCTCTTCCTTAGTCTTGTTCTATGTCTGTTGTTTTCTTGTCTCATGGGAACTTTGTAAACATTTCTTCTTGTTTTCTTTTGTGAGGAAAAACCCTCACCAAAAATCTAAAATAAGGAAGTTTTTAGGGCATAATTAAAAACCAACCCCAAACTTAATAGCAATTCAGATAGTGTAGAAAATAATATCCTCTGTCCTGCTCAGCTGAGACACTGAACAGCTTTGTGCATGAAAGAGTATGAAGAACAGTTTTTGTGCTGGAAGCTCTGGAGCCAAACATCCTCAGCAGGTATTTAGGGTAAATGAAAAGGTAGGGACAATCTGATTGTAAATATGAGATATGAGAAGGACTCTTAGCAATCCAGTCCTTTCAAAGTGATATTTGAACAATAAAAATCCCCAACAGCAGAAGGAAAGATGCTTCTGCAATTCTTAAAGGATAGGCAGACCTTGGATCAGAGGTGTTTGCTCAGGAGGGCTCTGTCTGTGCAGACAGAGGTGTCCTGGGCATGGATTTTAATTTAAAAATGGTACTGAAATCAGTACAAAAATCAGAGGGATGATTGAAAGTACTTTGTAGAAATGATGCCATATTCCTCTCTGTATTTTTAGTTAAAATGAATTTATACAAATACTCAGGAAATCTGAGTTTTTCCTGGTATATCATTTTCCCTCTTAGCAACTTGGCCACCTTGATAGATCTGTTTGACCAAGTCAGAGTGGTGCTGCCAACCTGAAAGGGTTTCCTTGTTTTGGTTCTTTTTTTTGTGTTGTCTTTTTTAAATCTGTCTATAATTTAACCATTGTATGGTAAAAATAATCTTTAAAAAATCTGCTTACACTGTGATTCCTGATAGCCTTTAATCAACACAATCTCATTTTCTTTTGGGATATGCAGGTTTCAAAAGTGTTCTTATATATGCCCAGAAATGAAAGTTGTCTATTTATCATAGGAATGTGATTAGGTAAATCCAGAATCCCAGTACAGCTCTTTCATATGTGCTGGATAGACGAGTAAGTTAAATTGCCTTTTAATCTCTATGGGTTAATAAATATTTTTTTATAACTAGCCACAGATAGTCCTTTTTAAATTATACTTGGCAAACAGAAGATATTTAATTTTATATACAATATACATAGTTACCATGATTGACATATTTATAACATAGAGCTTTGTGTTTACAATGAAGGTTTTGTTGGTTTTTTGTTTTTTTTTTACCCATGGACTTCATGGGTAAAACTTTAAAAAGCCAGTTAACACGTATGGGAGGATATGGAAACTATTTCATGGATTCAGGATGAGGACATAGGAGCATTTCAAAAAGCAGTGGCCAGATTGTAGTAACAGAGTATGTGGGGGGGTTCTTATTTTTTGGTTGGGGCTGGTCCCTACAGCTGTTTTAATAACATCTGGATGTGAGTAACAGAATGGAATATGACCACCTGCCTCTTCTGACTGTCCCAGGCTATTGTGTGGAGTACAGGAAATTTCAGGGTATTGTATTGTTTTAGACAAATGTCTCAATAGACATATTTAATTAAAACCTTCATGTGTTTGAAAGAAAACACCCTCTCTGAACTAGGCTGATTTACCACTTTTGGTAACCTTTTCATCCCAAAAGTAGTACTGTCTAAATACTTTTAGTAATGTTACATCTGTCCTGATGTCTACTGGTTTAAGTGGTTCTGGCACCCTTTTATTACAACAATTGCTACCTTCATTTTTCTACTGTTTATACTTTAATCTTGAATGTTTACTGGTTTCTACTTGTTGGATATTGTGGAGGGAGAGTGTATCTTAGCACTACAGATCATCCAGCTTTAACTCATTCATCACAGTTCTGGAGTAAGGAAATATTTTGATTTATATATTGTGGCCAATCAATTGCATTTTAAAATGATTTCTGTACACAACATTTATGACATAACGAATGACTTAGCTGATCATTATATCTGTCTAGACTTACTCTCTTCTGTACTAGTGTCATTTTGAAACTATTTGTATATGTTGAAGTTTGTAAGGGTTCAGGAACCCACAATAAAATAGTAAAGTATGTATTTATTTCTCATTATAACGCTCGATTTTGATTTGAAAGTTGACACTTTGTACGTCTTTTCACGGAATTGTAAACAAATACCGAAAAACTGCTTCACCTGGGGTGCCTTCCATGTGTGGTGTAAACACTTGTCACTCACAGAAATAGAGATGTAAATTTATTAAACCAGTCAGCAGTATTTTTGTAACGTGAGTCCCTGATGCATCTCTGCCTTCCCTGTGCTTTGTTCCCACCACCCCCAGTCTGTGGCTGCTGCTCCTTCCTTCCCTGTGGGCACTCCCAGGGAACCTGATCCCAGGGTGTCCCTTTGCCCTGCCCTCCCTCAGCTGCACTGGGGATGGAGATCAAGCACGTGGCTGCTGGAGGTGGAAGGTGCTCCAAATTCTGTCCTTGAGACCTGGGAGAGATGCTCAGTGTGGGAAATCTCCGTCCGTGGGACTGATTGTGGGTCCTCTGCAGGAACACTGCAGGCCCAGCCTAAACATTCTCCTTCTGGCTAACAAGTCATGGTTTATGGCACCTGAGGAGCATCCAGGCCTGACCAAAAGGTTATGCCAGGGCTGTAGGTGCTGTCCTGACAGAGCTGTAGTTGCAAACAGCTCGGAAGGATTAGTTGAGATAGCAGGTTCCACTTTCTGGCCTGAGCAAAGGGGATGCAGTTTTCCTGTTCCCATGTGAGCACAATGTGCTGTGTAACACCCTTGGTGCTTTGCTGTGGCAGTAAAACCTGTCCTGTGGAGTCCCAGCAGCTCTCACTGCACGCTCTGGGTGCATGTGCAGCACTGCCTGGTGTCTGGCCCTGGCCAGGTCCCCCTGGCCTCGGGGGCAGCAGCTCAGGGGTCCCTTTCTCACCAAGTCCTGAGCGAGGACTTCAGGATATCACAGGATAGCACGTGTTCACACAGGGACAATTTACAGCCCTGGGGGATTTCCCACTGTTTTGGTGAGTTCTGGAGGTTCTCCAGGAGCACTTGGCCAGCTGGTGAAGCAGCTCTTTGCCACAGTGGTGCCTCCAGCTGTGCCCACCGTGCCCAGTGGAAGTGCAGCATCTTCCAGCTCTGTGTGTGAAAGTTGTTCTCTTGATGCTTGACCAATCTCAATACAGGAAAACAGAACCTCCACCTTATTCCTACACTAGTAACAATTTTTCAGTCTTGGTGTTTCTTCTATTGGTGTCTGCTAATGAAAAACACGAGCTGGAGAATTGTAATGTCTTGCAATACAGAAAGCAGTCCTGTTTTTAAAATCCGTTCTGTTATAGCATAATTTAAATGGTGTATTTATCAGTTTTAAATGTCATTTTGGTTTCCCAGTCTTTTGTATATGGGCACAAGACTTTTTGTAATTTTTTTTTTTTTTTAGCTGTCTTTCTGTCTTTTCTTTCTGGTCTTGGAAGATTTGGGTTTTCACGGTACTCTTCTGATCATTCTTCATAGTGGTAAAAGTCTGTATTTTTGTATGTAGGGAAAATGGTAGTTTTCTAACACTTAGCCCAATCAATATAGTATGGAATCATTTGTGAAGGACTTCCTGTTTAATAAATGGACATATTAAAGTACTAAAGCATTGTCTGCATCTGTAAAGGTGTGCTGGGCTGGCCTAGGCTGGGCTGGGCTGGAGGTTCTTTTCTTCCCAGTGGCTGGTGTGGGGCTGTGTTTGGGTTTGTGTTGATGACATAGAGGTGTTTTTGTTATTCCTGAGCAGAGCCACGGCCTTTCCTGCCCCGTGTAGGACCCTGCTGGGGAGGGGCTGGGTGTGTGGGAGGTTGGGAGGGGACACAGCCAGGACAGGTGGCCCCAGCTGACCACAGGGATATTCCAGACCATGGGACATCCTGCTCAGGGTGTGAAGTGGGGGAAGGGAAGAAGGGAGGAAGTTTGGAGTGATGGAGTTTGTCTTCCCAAGTCACTGTTCCATGGGATGGGGCTCTGCTCTCCTGGAGGTGCTGAACACCTGCCCAACCATGGAAAGCAGGGAATGAATTCCTTGTTTTACTTTGCTTGTGCACACAGCTTTTGCTCCACATTAAATTGTCTTTATCCCAAGCCACAAGTTTTCCAGCTTTTCAGCCTTGCAATTCTCTCCTGATCCCACTGAGTGAGAGAATGGCTGTGAGGGCTTGGGGGCTGCTGGGGCTAAACCACCCCAAAAGGCACCACAAGAACCTCAGTGCAGCCAGTCTTGTGGTCGATGGGCCGACAATGCACTTGGGGCAGCTGCTGAATGCACTTTCCATCCAGGAGAGTGGCACAGGGGTTAAACATCCAGCACAGCTACCCTGGCTGAGAGGTTGGGACTGGGGCATGAGAATCCTCATGGATGCAGGAGGTCGTGAAAAAACATGAATGAGAGCCCTTGATGAGAGGTCAGATGTAAGAGAAAGCACATGGACTCTGTTGCTCAAGTGGTTGTGGTGGGGTTGCTCTGGGAGCATTTCTCTGTCTGGGACACTGCAATGGGCTGGAATGCTCTGTCTTGTCCTTTGCAGCATGTTTGGGACTGGAGAGGAATTTTGGGGCTGAAATGCCCCAGTGAGTGGGTAATATCTGCCACCTCCTGGGCTCTGGGTTTCAAGTTCTGCCTTGATGCTGCTGGAATTTTTGGTCTCCATGGGCTTTGGAGGTGAGGGTGGAAACACACAGGTGGTTGAGTATCGTGAGAAGATTTGGGAATATGGATGATGCAGTCAAAACACTGGTTAGGAATAGGTCCTGTACTGACAGATCTGTAATTGCAAACAACTCTGAAGAAATAGTTGAAATAGCAGGTTCCACTGTGGGGAGAGTATCTCAGTATAACAATATTACTTAGAGATATAACTTAGAAATTAAGAAACTTCAGGTGGAAGTGTGGAAAAGAACAGCTTTATGTTAACAAAATCTGAATAAACCACAAATGGTGCAATCAAGAACTTTCAGAAGAAACAAAACAAAAGTCCCAATTCCCCAGGTGGGGGGGGGGAGAAACCCACGGCAACCCGAGGCAAGGGGGGAAGGAGGGGGGAAGGCAGGACTGTCCTGGCAGCTCAACATCTCCTTTCAAACCTCTGACAGAGGGGGACAAAGGTGGTGGCACGGTTGGATTTGTCCAGAGGGATTCACTGAGGGCAGTCACGTGTTCTACAACAAGGGGGTCACTCACTTTGCCTCTGAGGGGTGGCAGCAGCAAAGTGGCATCACCCTGGGGGTCCTTGGTCCAGAGCAGCTCTGCCAGTTGTCAGATTTTAAAAAGTTTATTCTCTCTGACTTTTGAATATTTCAGTCTCCTGGGAAGACTAATGGATTTCTTATTCATGGATCAGGCTAACACAATGTGATGGACAGAATATATAAAATGTCCAAAATATATAAAATAAAAGCACAGGTATTTCCTGGACAGAATTTATGCTGGAATTGGTATTTTCCTCTTCAAGGAAATAGATTTAAAAATTGACTTACTTAAAAAAAACTAAAACCCCAAAGAAAACCACACATAAATTTTAAATATTCCGGGTAGCATTGTTTTACCATCTGACCCAGAAGTTGTACAAAACATTGAGTCCTATGAATTCTTCCAGTAAGGAGGAATCTCTGTTGCTGTGAGGATTTTTTGATGCAGTCCTCTTTATATGAGAGGTGACTTTTAAAGATCCTGACTTTGAAACCAATATTCTCTGCAAAAAGGTATCTTGAGCATCTTGTTGCAAGATTCACCTTCTCAGTGCTTACCTAAATGTCTTCTGCTTCCTTGATCCATTCTCCCTCTCAGGAGAACAAAGCATGGCCAGATGGAGCTGCTGTGCACTTTGCTGATACAGATCCTGCATTTGCTCTTGGAGGGCAGTTTGTATCCTGGTCCCCATGTGGAATGAAGCCTGACTGTATTATTTTTAACCTGCAGGCTGCCTGCTCTGGGCTCAGCTCAGCAGCAGTGTGGGTGTTTGCTCAGTGGTGTTTTGGAGGTGCAGGAACACACTCTTGGTCTGTGGTCACCAGTCCATGGTCACTGGGTGGCACAGGCTGTGCTCCCTGAGCAGGGTGAGATGCAGCTGGAAAATTCAGGCTCACAATTGGGCACAGTGAACACTTAGAAGCAGAATGACTGGAACCATCTGCTTGCTCTGCAGAGCTTAAATTGTGTTCTGCTCACCAGCACACCAGGCTGTGGGAGTGTTTCTCTCAAACACTGCTTTTCACTGGGTGTCCTGGGAATGGCTGTGTCCCTGGGAAATGTAAGAATTGGAGAACTTTGGACAGGATCAAGTGAAAAGCAAAATGAAGTGGGGTGATGGACAGAGTGCTCAAAGCACAACAGAGCCTCTTAGTTCAGTGAGAATTAAAAAAAGCTGCTTGGAAAAGTCTTGAATTCCTTAATGTCACCTGTCCAAAAACCACCACACAAGACTGAACAAGTCCACAGACAAATATAAAAGGTTTTTGAGAGGAGAAGGAGGGTGAGAGCCCTTCAGCCAGTGTGACTGCATGAACCACTCCTCTGTGGGGCCAGCCGGCCCTTTTCCCCCGTGAGTGGCTTTGAGTCTCTGTTCAGACCATAAAACATCTGGCACTGATTCTCCCCCGATTTTTCCACAGTTGGTGTTGGAAGCTCTGTGTGCTGCTGAGAGCTGGTCAGGAATTCCAAGGGGCAGCTGTAAGGAAGGCAGGGATTGGGCTGTGTGGGTTTGGGAAGCGGCTCCCACGTGGAACTCTGAAAAGAGATGTTTGATGAGGCCACTGCTGGCACACGGCAATAAGGGTTTAATGAAGGGCTGCACACTGCAGGTGGTGTGTTTGCCTCAGGACACCCGAACTGCAGAGAAATCAGTGCTCCCAGAGCTGTTTGGATCTTGTCAGTCGAGAAAAACAAGCAAACAAACATAAAAGCCAAAAAAGCCAAGGTGATTTCTCCTCTGCTCTGCACAGACTCTGATCTTGGTGCAATATTGCTGGCAGAAAATGGGCAGTAGACTGACTCAGTCCCCACCTCCCCCCATCAAAATTGCCTTTAAAGTAATTATTTTTAATTTAATTTTCTGAAACGATATTTGGAAAATACAGAACTGTGTTTTACTTCAGTCATGGGAACAGATCTTTTTAAATAAAAGGCTGGAATCCTACAGGAGTGCTTGACCCTGGGAGCAAACTGCTTAGAAATGAATGAAATCATCAAGTACTTAAAAGCCAATAACGAGTTCTCTGGGCAGGCATTTCACTGCTAAAGCAATCCTGAAGCAACGAATGAGTCATTTTGTTTGCTGCCTCTGTTGACTTTAGGAGTAATCCAAGGTGAAAAAATGACCAGAAAACCTCAGTATATTTTGGGTTATAGCGAGTGTGAAGGGTGAACCCAAGGGGACTGGTTTTACAGTTATTAGTTGCCAGGTGAGAGCTCTGTATCCCCAAGGTCTCAATATGTGGAAACTAATTCTTGGTTCAATTCTTTCATGGTTATGCCCCAAAGATGATGTTTGTCCTCAGGAGCTGTGGGAGCAGCAGGGGTTGGTCCCCCTGTGCTCTGCCACCTCCCCAGCACACAGTGATGGAGTTCCTTAAATCACTGATCCCTCTGCTGGGCAGAGGCAAGGCAGTAAAATCAGATCTTAAAATAAGTAAAGACACTCAACAATTCTATGAAAAGAGGTTTAATCCAGGGTGGTTTCTAAATATTAACCATGTACTAGTTTCCAGATGTGACATGCAGTACATTTTGTTTTAATTAAAAAAAAAGAGAAATACAAAATGAGTATAAAAACGAGCCCAGGTCCCCTGATGTCACAGTGTGTGCCAGTAAAATATGACAACAAGAGAAAGAAACACAGGATTTCATACAGGAAAAGGTCCAGAGATGTCTTTCTTATAAAAGTAGAGGTGATTTGTCACATTTAGAATTAACCACTTGTTTTGCTTTTATTCTCAGTGGTCAGGAAACAGGAGATGGAGGAGCTGCCTGAGGACAACTCCAATTTGACCAGCACCTTCCCAAGCCCCTGCTCCCTGTGAGGTCCCGTGTGCTGCTGGCAGCAGCCAGCTGCTGCCAGGGAACTGGAATCCAAGTGGTGATTTTATTCCAGAGGAAATCTGCCGTCATTGTTTGATCCCTGCTTTTCATTTACTCCGTTAGTACCACCTGCTCTCATTTTAGTTTTTGTAAAGGCCACCTGTTCTGGTACTATATTAATTTTTTAAAAATATATACAGATTTCTTTGACACAGAGCTGTCTGCTGCCATCTGTAAGGAGATGCCATGCTCTTCCCAAGCACCATGTGTCTGTAGGTGGATACAAACATTTCAAGGTAAGCTGTGCTACTTGTGAAAATACTTTGTGAATTCAGAAGGCTTTTTCCCTGGATTACAGCACCACAATAAATCCTGACCTTCCAGAGGAAAAAGCCCAATCCAACCCCCCCACTTCCCACTGAGGAAAGGGGTCTGGGAAAATGAACTCATTGCAGACTTTCTGTAGTTTGGGGCTTGGTTTCTTTGCCTTCTCACAGAAGGGGGATGCCCTGCCCTCCTGGGGCTCAGGTTTCCCAAGTGTGGCAGAACCAGTTCCCTGTTTTGCAAAGCCATGGCCCAAGTGCAGTGCTGGTGTCGGGGGAGCAGCAGCCCCCAGCACGGAGCAGGCAGTGCTGTCCTGTGGTGTCCTGTGCACAGACACCTGCAGGCTCCACTGGGCAGATCCTGGTGGGTTGGCAAGGCTGCCTTCCCTGGCTGTGCAAACACAGCCAGCAGGAAAGGGGCTGGGAAGAGGCTGGCTCCCCTGTCCTGCCTTCTGTCATTGGTGAAACGGCAGCAGATGGGATGTGACTCCACCCAAGCAGCTTAAAAAGAGTGATTGTGAATGTTTGATGAGCCAGCTGCCTGCAGCAGTCAGACTGAGGTTTGCTCTTGCTGCAGATTTCCAGTTGTCACTTCTGGTCACAGATAGGCAGCAGATATAAATGTACTGAAACCAAGTTATCCAGGCCTTCAGTGCTTCTGAGTGGAATACTCAGACTTCAGAGAAAGAAATACTGTTAGTTAAAAAGAAAAATACAAATAGAGGCATTCAAACCTCTCTTCTTTGGCACGTCAAGAAGTACAAGAGCTGTAAGTGTTAAGGATTTGGAAGTAAGAAAGCAGGTTAAAAGCTCTGATTACATGTTTAAAATGCTGCTCCCATTTACTCAGGACATTGTAGGGCTGAGGAAGGAGGGGCAAAGGAGAACTGAGCTGTGTTTGGACACACTCTTCTGTGAAAGGCTGAGCTACTGCAGAATCTCTAGTTCTGACAGAGTCTCTAATGGCTTTGGGAATAGTCTCCTTTTCCACATCACTGCCCTGTCCATGCCTTGGTGATTCCACGAACAGTGAGGTGGAAAGAGGATCCGGAGGCTGCAATAAGGGAGATATTTCACTTGGCAGTGCATTCAGCAGAGGAAAGTGCTTGATCATCTTCCCTTCACGCTTGGTTGGTGTTTGGTTCTTCAGTCTGAGTCAGAGTCAGAGTTCTCATCTGAGGGGTAAAACAAGGAATGAGAGTGAGATGAGAGCTGGAACCCCCCACCTGCTGCAGCTCTGGCTGGGAGAGACACTGCTGCTCCTGGCAGGAGCTGCTCCAAAGGAAGGGCTGGGGGAGTGACACTCCTGTGACATTCCTGCTGACAGGATGGAACACTGAGGGGGCTTCAGAGGAGCTGGGAGATGCTGCTGAGGGGCACTGGAGCCCCCAGTGCAGGGGCTGGCTCGGAGGGGGGGGGGGGCAGTGCTGCTGCTGTCGGTGTGACACGGGAGGAGCCTGTGCTGCCCCTCCTGCCTCCAGAGCCGTGTGTGGGTCCTGCTCTGCCAGCAAAGCCTCAGAGCAGCAGCTCTGGCATGGTGGGGATCCCAACAGGCTGCAGAGATACATCCTGCTGGCCTCAGCCCCAGCTTGGTGCTGGGGAACAGTCAGGGCAGAGCCCTCCTTGCACAGTCACACCATCCCCCCAAAGCTGCCTGGCTGCACAGCTGTGGGTTTATGTGGGTTTATGTATTCCTGCCTCCATCTCCAGGGAAATTAAATCTAATCTGTACCCTAATTTTGTGCCCTTGTCACTTGATCATCTTCTGAGGTCAGTTCAGTTTTTAGTCTTAACAGTCTATTTCCTGTGATCTGTTCCATTTAATTCTTCTTTTTTGGTCTCTCTTTTTGGCCTAAAGCTTGCAAAACATGTAACAGTCTACTAAAATCCCTAGAAAAGACTGCTAGAGCAACTGTACACCTTCTAGGATTCTATACACATCTTGGGTTTTTGTTTTTGAGGATGTTTGTGGGTTTTGGTTTTGTGTGGGTTGTTGTTTTGGGGATTTCTTTTTTTTTTTTTTTTTAAAGCATGGAACAGTCTTTTTCCTCTGTGTCAGTGGAATGAGCAGTGTCAGTGGAATGCCCAGTTTGGGCTGCTGGGTACTGTAAAACTGCTACCTCTGGCCTGACTTGACCTGAATTGGATTTGAATGCCCAACAGTGGGTCCCTCTTTTTATCTTTGTCTAAGTGGATCTGTCTGAAGTAGACAGAAAAAACAAATTCATAATAATCTTGTTGATTTTATGCTGTTTGGCCCTGGGATTTCAAGGCCATTTGCCCACAGATGGTCAAAGCTGGTCATAACAGGCAATCATGATAAGGAGATGATAAAGAGAAGAGCACTATTGGACATAAAAGACTGTGGACAAATGGATGTTAATTATTAAGTTACCAAGGAAAAAAGGCAGATGTTTGCTTGTTTTTACAGTAAGACATTTTGATGGGGGAAGAAAGTCTGATAATTTCTATAACTGGATTTAGGGCCTTTCAAATTTAGATGTCGTGAAACTCCGAGAAACTTCACATTCCTGGCTTGCTCCTTATCTTTGTAAGTCCCTGAAATTCCAGTTGTTGTATTCAAGGACTGAGCAGCTTCATAACTGAGCACAGTTGTGGCATACAAAACCAAGGCAGCCAGGAATAGAAACTAAGTGCTCTTGCTCCTCTACAAAGGTGAAATGGAGAAGAAAATCTCACATTACCTGCTCGTGTGACAAACCAGGGAATTTTACCCACCTTCTGACTTGTGCCCCTCGGGGGGATCGGAGCTGCCCTGCTTGAGGAAGCTGACCAGGTCATTGAAGGTGATGTAGAAATCAATGGCAAACACGATGGTGGCCACAAACCCAAACACCTACAGGGGCAAAAGAACACTCCTTTAACAACAGGCCACGTCCATCAATGACAAACCAAAATGAGCTGAGCCAACACAAGAAAAACTCAAAGCTTGAGCTTGGTGGTTTTGGTCTGTGCCTTTCCAAGAAGACAGGGAAGGGAAATGGCTTGTGACCCATTGGCCTCAGCTAAATTACAGCTAATTTGGGAGCCTGAGAAGTCATCAGATGTGTCCTTAGCCCTTCCCCAGGCCCCTCTGGGCATGTTCTGAGCATCAGCTCTGCTGGGAGTTGCAGAGAACAAAACCTGCACCTCCACCATCCCAGGGCATCTCTGTGCCACCAAGAAATCACCTTGATTTCTCTGGAAATAATTTCTTACTGGTTTGCAAGGAGACCTGTCTATTGCTGAGTGAACTAGACTGAGATTAAAATGATTCTGGAGTTCCCCCTTCAGAGCCCTGCCAGAGCAGCAGCAGTGCCAAGAACAGGCTGGGTTTCACTCTGGGGTAAATGCACTTGTACTCCTCCACCTCTAAATTGAGGGACAAAGATTAAAACAAGCTCTGTGTTGGAACTGTGTGTGACTGGGGATGGTTTGGTAAGGGCTCCTGGTCAGCACTACTGGGTATTGTTCTTCCCTATCTTTAAAAATTATGATGCAGATTTTATTTATGTTGCATCCATTATTGATGCCTAGAGTCAGGTTTCAGATGCAAAGGCTGGATTGTATTTCTGAACACAAAATGCTGATGGCAAAGGCTCTCTCCTGGGCAGCCCTTGTACTGGAGGGTAAAATGACACTGTTCTTGTTTCAACTCATCCCAAGTAAAATTGAGAGGTAAAGGCACGAGGTTGAAATGACTTAATTTAGACTGGCCTTAGGAGTTACAGGTTCGATTCCTTTTTTTAATCATTAATATTATTCCCTCCGTTCAAGGATCTTGATACTTTTTGCAGGAACAGAGTTTCTCTTCCCTGTACATCTGGGGAAATCAAAAGGCAGAACAGGTGCCTTCCCTAAGGAGCACAGTTAACACTGAGCAGCACTGTCAGAATGAAAAAACTATTGATTCAAAACATATTTTTCTGAATAACTGACCATTTCCTCTTTGCTTTGGGCAAAGGAATTCTCAGTTAATTGCAGAAACTTCTGTTACTTGCAATGGGGTCAAAATTGAACTGTTTCTGAACTATATCTACAGGCAGTTCACCAAAATACTTGAGTGGAAAGCTCATGTCTACTCACCCCTGCTGCTTTAGATGCTCCATCACTGTACTTGGAGACAGCAGCAATGGAAATGGCAAAGTAAATAATGGCAGCAGTGACACAGCGCAAGAAATCCTGTGAAAGAAGCAGTGGTGCATTCCCAGATTAGTCATGGAGCTCCAGCATGCAAACCCCTCTGCAAATGGTTTGGGAAATGACCCCTCAAACCCTCTGTTCCTGCAGCAGTGACCACCCTGAGGCTGCTGTGTGAGCACAGCCCTGTGCTGCAGGAACTGCTCCTCTGGGGAATGTTCTAAAGGGATGATTGGAATCTTGGCATGAGCTTCTGCTCTTGGAGCTGCTGTGTGACTCCTGCTTTTAACTTGTGTGGGGCAGACCCCTCAGGCTGGGAAGGGCTGTCCTGTGGTGTTTGCCTGGAGCACAGCAAGGAAAGAACCATCTGAAATGCCTGAAACTCTCATCTTGAAGCAGAACTCCTGTGGTACCAGGGGCTCAGGAGGAGGTTACAGCTCCTGTGGGAACAGGGGGGTGCTTGTCCCTACATGGATATAGGGCTATATGATGATCTCTGTCTGTAGGAACTCCTCAGTCAGGAATTAACCACTTTGTTTATTGAAATGGTTTATGCTCAGCATGTTGTTGTGATTCCAGCAGCCTGCCCAAGTGCCTGTTGTGATCACTGGGATAGATGCTGCTGTGGCTCTGCAGGGCAGGGCCATACCCTGGGACACCAGCAGGGATGTCTCTGAAGTGGGTGTTAAATAGAGCTGTGATTCCCAGGGATGTGCAAATCGTGGGAGCTGCACTTGAGCTCTGTTCACAATTAGCTCTTCTGCCCTTTCAGAACAGAGGGATGATGTCTCAGAACACAAATCCTACAAGCAAATTGACTCTTCTGAAGTCAGGACAGGGTCAATTATCTACATTCTGTGGCTGCAGTATATTAAGGTAATGGCCACAATAAACATACAAGTGCCTTTTTTGTCTTAGTTCTGGAATCAGATGGGTGTAGAAAATGAGAAAATGATGGAACTGAGACTACCAAGTGAAAACTGTGCAGTGTCAAAGCCACTGATGCCACTTTACCCACCAGGGCCTTGCTCACGTCGTTTTTATGCACTGAGAGTTCTAGTTCAGATCTCACTGTGATGAACTATTGCTGGTACCAAGAGAGACTCCAGATTGATTAGATTAGCAGGGTTTTTGGCAGTATTTGTACTGCTAGACAGTTGCTCCCTGTGCAGTGTCTGAGGCAGCAGGGACATCCAGTGGTCAGGATCGCCTGCAGCCCCAGCACGGGGCTCCTGTGTGGGCAGGAATGGGCAGGAGCTGCAGGGCTGCCCCTTTCCAGAAGCAGCTGTGTTTGTGGTATGACTCTGCCCCTCTGCAGCACTTGCTGAGAATTTAAAACCATCCCAGTAAAGTCTGTCCCTCACTAACAGCTGTGTCCCTGCTGGTGAGGGTGGCAATGGTGAGGAGCTCCCAGCAGTGGTCAGACTGACTTAGGCTGATGCTGCCTCTGAAGATCCAGCCCTAAGCCACATGCCTGGAATCAGGCATAAATTCTGTGCTTTGGTAAAGCCAAGCTTTGTGCCAGCACCAGAACAAGCTATGGTGTACAGTACAGCACGGTTCAAAGAGTGCTGGGGGACCTGCTGTACGAGAGGCAACACAGACAAGTTTCTAATAAGGGGGTGAACTTGTTAACAGTGACCCTAAACTCCTGTGCAGTCCCTTCTCCTCCTGCAACCCTGCCCAGTTCAGTCTGGGGGTTTGTGCTGCACATTCCACTTACCGTCAAAGGCCAGTAGAGTCCTTTAAACTTCTCATTAAGCTTGGAGGCGTAGGCATAAAAAAGAAACAGTGCCAGCAGAAACTCTAGGAGTGGGGCCATCATGAAAGAAGCTGCTAGAGATGCAATATAGCAGATAAAGATGATAAATGACAGCACCTGGAGTAGAGGGAAAACTCGTCATTATTGGCCTGGAACAGCAGAGCTGTGGGTGGCTGAGCAGCTCGGAAGGGTTGTTTTCCCTGTGTGTCTCTGTCAGTGCTGCTGCTGAAGGCATTGCTTTGCTTCTTAGTGTTTTTTTTTGTTGTTACTGTTGTTGTTTTGGTTTTTTTTTTGTTTATATTGGGCCAAATGAATTTTCTTGTTCAGCATGGAATGAATCTCAAGTAATGGTGTTTATTTCCAGGCATGTGAAATTGGTTTTCCGGAGTGCTGGGTGGATCTGCACCTCTCTGAGTCAGTGATTTGCTCTGGATTGTAAACAGTTCTGACAACATAATTCTGAAAAGAGAGTGAGGCTCTGCCAAGCAAGCAGAGCTTTAAGCTTTCAGCTATGACAGGTCTCATTTGAAACTCAAATCATTGCTCAGACAGCCCAAAGTAACTCAGCATTTATAATCTCCTTAGAGTGGAAAGAAAAAAGTCTGCTGATGATGGATAGAAAAGAGCCAAGAATTAATTGTTCTGTGGTGTCTGGAAGTCTCTGGTTCTAGTTTTCCAGTGTAGAAAGCTGTTTTAGATAGTATTAGGATAGATAACTCCCATAAATTTATCTCCATGATGTTTCCTAACTCTACGAAATAATAAAAATGGCATTTGTTTTCCCTTTCAATTAAAATACCTTTGGAATACAGTTTATAGTTCAAGACAGAAAGTGTCACAATGGGAAAATGGCTAAAGAAAGGTAGTACCAGGTGCTGTCCTACACTTCTGGACTTTGAGCTGCTGTTGGTGAAGGTGGGAGGGGAGGGAACCAGGGAGAAACTTCAGAACATCTCAAATGATGTACTGGGAGTTGGTCACCTGCAGGAAGAGGCTCCAGCCCTGCTGTTTTACTGCCTTGCAGGGAAACTGGTTGCTGTTGTCATCAAATCAGCTTAAAGTAACAAAAACAGGATACTGAATTACACATTTTGTGTATTATGTGCCAGTTTGCACCTGGGGTGCTCTTCCCTCATGGAGACAAATCCCTGCCTTCCCAGTGCTCAGAGATGCTTTGGGTACTGTCTGAGCATCCCATCAGAAGGATTTTTTGAACTTCTAAATTCTAAATTGTGACACTGACCTTCCCACTTATACAAGACTGAAAATAAATGTATTATTTTCTCCCAGATGGCACATCTGAAGGCAGGTGTGGCTTCCTGCAAAGCCAGTCAATGTATTTGCCTAATTTCACCTCAATGGATTTCTTTGCTTGTGTTCATCTGGACCTCAGAAAAAAAAATCATTATTATACTTGACTGATAAGGCTCCTATAAATAATTATTAATTAATAATTACGCCTAGGAGAGGTCAGCCAACACTCAAATACATGTACCAAAAGAGCCTGTTTAAGTTTAGGGGGTAACTAAGCAGTTCAATCCCACTGAAATAATTTTTTAATGTAATTAATTAAGAAGCCTTTATTCTAAGCCTGTTTTTTGGGGAAAGCAGTCAGTTCTTCACCAGGCTGCTGAGAGCTGGAGAATATTGTTTTGATCCATTAGGAGTGGGTGGTGAAGTTAGAGAGGATGTGCCATTTTTAGTAAGAGACTATATTTATCTTAAACCGCCTATGCATTGTTCTTGTTTCACTAAGAAGCTGATCTGGTGCAGTATAGGCCTCTTACCTCTTCATATTTACCCTATTTGTTGCTGTTTATCCTATTATTTTTTGGTTATTGCTTACACAGCCTCTTGGCAGGTTTTTCTAGTTTTCCTACAGCAGAGGGAACTCATTCACTGTATCTCATCCTCAGTTGGTATTTTCTGTCAGTGAGTGGAGAGTGGTGAATGGTCTTTGAAGAGAAGTGGATATAACAGAGCTTGAAAACTACTAAGAGGAGAGAGGATTTCTTCCTCCTTCCTATCACACCTGCTCTCTTCCCCCCCCTTCCCCAAGAACAAAGACTGGACTTTGTGAATCTGCTTCACCTGCATTTGTGGAACATAATTTAGGCATGGTTTAATGTGTTCTTGGATTAAAAAGAAATCAGCATGTATACAGGACATTTTTTCTTGTTCTGGTGTTGAAAAAATATCTCCCTTTTGTGGCTGAAGGGAAGTGTGTGATGGGGAGGAACAGCAGCAGGGAGGAGATGTTCAGGATAGGTCCCACCTACCAATGTCCTTTCAATGGCAGAACGTTAGACCTGAACTAAACCTGGTAATCTCTTATGAAAGGATTAAATGCAGTGTTAAATAATCCATCACACTGCAGCAGCAAGGGGAGGCAGAGAGGCAAATCTGAGATATGTAAGTTGATGGTGCACAGTTGAGATCCCTTTGATCTCAGTTCTGTTTGATACACTAAGTCCTGTGCTCTGCCTGCCTTTGTACAGAGAAAAGAGTGTTCCTGTCAGAAAGTGGGGAGGTGAAAGGCAGAGCCTTTGAGCTCTTTTATTATCAGCTTTATGGGAATTTGTGCAAGTCAAGGTTCCCACTGTCTCCCCCTCACCCGGACGTGGGTTGAAACAGGAGCCCAAGTCCTGCTGTAACACAGCTCAGGGTGCAAACAGAAGCTTCTTTTGTGGCAAGAAAAAGCCAAGGAGCTCCTGCTCCAGTGTGCTGTGTGCCAGTGGGATTCCTGCCTCTGTGCCAGGTAAGCTGCTGAAGACACAGAAAGATCAGTCATTTCAACTTTCTGGTTTGGTCTGATTCAGAGAAGCTGGGGAAATATTGTTCATTTTAAAATCTGGTTACCAGGCAGTTACTTGTTCAAACAAACCCCTCCATCACTGGTAGGTCACAGCAGTGTCCTGCTGCCTGTTCCTCAGCCCTGAAGGACAGTTTCTGTATTCCCACCATCCCCAGAGAGGGGGATGTCCAGCCCATCCCATTCTCCCCTCCTGACTCCCCTTCCCGTTGTGCAGGGGAGGTGCACATCAAGGCACAGTAAAAAAAGGCACCCTGGATTCACAAGAAGTCCCTTGATTGCAACAGATTATTGATTCTATTAGTAAAGGGGAAAGACTCTGACCTGAAGTCATAACTGCTCTCCAGTTAAGCATCAGTCCTCATTTTGGGGGCACTCAGGGACTGAGGAGGCCCAAGGAGGATTTTATGTGAAAAACCCATCTATAAGATAGTGGACCAGATTTTGAGGATAAAGGTTTGAAGGGTGGTGTTTTTAGATGCTACAGCCTTCCTTGGGGGAAGGGTAGAAGGTGCAGGAAGGGGAGAGAGGCAAAGAAAGAGCAAGAGAAACAAAGGGAAGGAGGTGCCCAAGGGCTCTGCCAGGTGATGGCTACAGGGATGGTTCTTTCTTGTCTCTCTTTGCAGCCCTGACATGGATTTCAGTGCCAAACCTACTCAGTAGCTTGGTGACAGCCCTATGTAATACAAGAGCCCACAAATTGTAGGGTTTTGATGGTTTCTCATTTCTTTTTGTGTAGAGCTCATTTGCCCTTCTGACATGTGGAGTGCATGGACTCCTGGAGCAATACTGGCTATCATCTACTACTGTCTTTTCTGAATTATAAAACTGAGTAGTTATCTTGTTACCTTGTGTGACCATTTAATTGCACTGCCACTAATTCAAGCATTTGATGTTACCTTAAAAGTTGGAAATTTAAAAAATATACCTCTCCTCCCACAATACACACACTGAAGTGCCAGTGTGTATCCAGAAATAATGACACCCACCTACTTACTTTTCCAGACTTCAAGTCTTTGAGACAAACATCTGTCAATGTGAAAGTTGCTTTAAAACTCAAAAGCAACCTTCAGAATACAACCTGACCCCTCTGAAGACTGTGAAATGTTCACACTTGTTCTGCACCTCTTTTCCCGCAGCTGTGTGTTTAAGGGTGATTTCAGAGAAAGGTCAAGCAAAGGGACCTTGTTGTTTTTCTAATACTCTGTGTCTATGCTAAAAAACAGGCAGCTAAGAGAGGAAGTTTGTGAGGCTCATGCAGCTGCAAGTTCATTTCTAGCACTTTCAGAAAGCACTGCAGTTTCTGGGAGAAACTAAAAGTTAATAGTGTTTTATGAGTTCTATCCATTTGTATTTACACAGGGTGTTTTTCTTCCCCCCACTGGGGTTACATCCTCAGCACTGACAGCAGCTCAGAGTCTGAGTTGTTCCCGTGCTGCTGATGAGAGGTTGGTGTGACTGTTGCCAGCTTTACTGTGGAGGAATATCTGGATGCAGAAAGCTCTAAATGCAGCAAAGAGCAGGACAGGATCCTTTCATAGCTTGGCAGTGGTAAAAGTAAAAAAAGATCCTGGCTAAAAGAAGCCTGACTTTTCATTGAGCACTTTTTATGTACATTCCCCTTCCCACAAAATAAAAAAGAGAACTATTACATAGTACATTTTAAAGGAACTCCTTTGGCATTGTGTTTCAGAAAGTAATTTTGTCCCATGTAATTATTACTTAATATTGTGTTGCTGAGCTTCTTAAACTGGCCAGGCATTACAAAGTTATACTTCATTGTATAATCAGCTTGCAATTTAAGGTCTAAAAAATGAGTTACACTGGTTAGAGAGCAGTGTGTCCCTTAAGGGAGGGGGGACTGCTGGAATCTGAGGTCATGGCAGCTCAGAAGGTGTTTGTCTCCTCTGTGAAGGGAACAGCCCCAGTGCCTCCCATGGGTACAGGCAGATATTGGGATGCAGCTGAACCACTGCAGGCTGCTCCTCATCTCCCCTCCACAGAAAAGAACAGCTTTGCTCAAAGTTCTCAAAGTGGCTAGTGGTGATATCTTTTGAACAAGAGTGCATTTTGTTGTTATTTTTTGGCAGAGGGACAAAGTACATCACTTGGTGAGCTCTGCCATTCAATTATTTCTCCATTGTACTTGTGCAGGTGAAGTTCCTGGTCCCCAGAATTATCTGCAGGGGTGGCCTCCTGCCTACAGACCCTGAAAAAGGTGCAGGAGTCTTCTTCAAAGGAGACTTTACACCAAGCAGCTGGAAGTTTGAGTTCTGAAGGTCAGTTCAGAGAAGACTGAAAAGACTGAAGAAAGACGGGAAAAGAGAGAAACAGGCACAATGATTTCTACATCCTTTATGTCACCACAAAGGTGGCACACCTTTACATATTCACACTGCATTTTTATAGAAAAATAAAGTGTAGTGCCACTGCATACTGGCTTGAGGAGACTAAGGAGATGCCAATTTAGTCACCAGGACAAACACAAAAGCAGGACTGAAGCAGCAGGGGTGAGCAGCTGAATGCAGACATGGGGATCTTGCCTGGACAAGCTCTGGTGGCAGGTATGAGAGTGGCTGTTAAATGGTTCCAACACAGGACAGAGGGAACTGAAAACTGCACTGAAGGGTAGAAAGAGCATGGATGAGATGCTGACCTTTGAGAGAGCAGCTTGAGTATTTAGGAAAAATAAGTAGCTCAAGAAGAGTGTTAAAATATATGGAAGAAATAATGGCATGGAGGAGAAAAAAAAATATATTGGGAGATGAAGAATGGTGATTAGAAAGAGGAGCAAGGCAGTGAAAATAAACAGGATCAGGAAAAAACAAAGCTTATTCATGTACTTGATGTTGCTGCTTCTTTCTGGCTCTGTAGATATCCCAGATGGAATAAAAAATTAATAAGGCAGGTTAACAGGGGGTGGACTAGATGTTCCCCAGAGGTCCCTTCCAACCCCACCCATTGTGAGATTCTGTGAAGATCAAAAGAAAAAGGAGCAGGTGGGGGGGGGAGGATAACTTCCTTATCTGAATAAAATTTGAGATTACAGTTACACTTTTAGCAGTAATCAGCTCCATCTCCAGCCTGACTTGTTCTGGGGAAACACCAAGATAGCCAGACCTGATAGCCACAGAGCAGTTTACAGACCAATGTGAAAATTACACCTGAACATGGTAAAGATCCATCCTCCATGTGGAAATGTGTGAATGTTATTTAAAAAGTGGCTGTAGCAGTTTCCTGCCACCTGAACAAAGCAGTCCTGGCAGGCAGTGTGGAGCTCCCGGTGCAGCTGCCCTGGGACACGCACTGCCGGGCCCTGCAGCCTCCAGCTCTGCAAGGGAAGGGAATGTGGCACTTGTCTCAATCTGCAGAGTCTGGGGCAGCCAGGGACAGCTGAACTGGTCACCTGCCAGCCCCTTTGCTGGTCAAAGCAAGGCTTTCACTGGCTCCCCCAGCGTGGTGCTGGGGCCACGGGAGCACTGAGCCCACTCGTGATCACTGTCACAGCCCACAGAGGAGAAGTGAAACCCTCTGCTCAGTCAGGGTTTGCCCAGAGTCACTGCTGGGCTTTGGTGGCAATGCACTGTGCAGGTTCTGGTGGTTTTTGAAGGCTGCAAACCTGACTTGGTGTTTCCTGCAGGGGAGCAGCAGCTTCCATCGATCCACCCGCAGCAGAGCTGCTGCTTGCACGGCTGGAAAGCCAAGAAATAAAGTGCATTTCTGGTGAACAGGCCCAGCTGCTGAATAATAATGTGACATTTGGTAACAGTAATGAGGACTCACTTTGTTTCTGAACAAAAGACACTATATATCCCATGAATATTATTTACAAAGGTCTTTGCAGAACCCCATCCCGCATCAGCACTGTGTCAAAGAGGGAAAATGAAACATTCAAGACCTGAAATACAAAGCTAAAGATGAAACACAGATTTAAACTGTGAGAGATTGAACTTGGACTTGTCTTCAATTATTTGGCACTGCACTTCTCTAATTGTATACAGACTGCATTTATTCTGGGGCCTGTGTTGTCCTCAAGGGTTTCTTCTGGCAAGGCTTAGACAACTGGAGAGAAACTACTGCTGCCTCCCCTCTGCCAGGAAACCACGTCCTAAGCACATGGGCTGGCCTGCAACAGCACACAGAGGTTTCAGCAGATGGGCTTTCAGAGCTGCTTTCAGCCAGCCAAACCCTTGGGAAACCCTGAGTGGCCTTACAGAGGATAAATCCCTGTTTTGTCAAGACAGAGCAGTTTTTATTACTCCAAGGAGGCATAATCAGCACTTCTCTATGACAACAAAAGGGTGAGTCTGATCCCATGACCAAAACAGTATTCCTCAAATATGTCATCATTCAGAGATTCTAAAAGCCAGTCTGTCTGAAAGCCATCCTTAACTGGCTGTAAGCTTGTAAAGGAAATTCCAGTATAGGTTATAGTATGTAACAAAAATATGTGCCAGGAGAGCCAAGTTAGTTGGGTTTTGGTATCTTCTAAATGTATGTTTTTGTAAACTATGTTGGAATTTTTTTAGTGGAGCTGATACAGCTCATGGCCTGCTGCTGCTCAGCCCAAGTTTTCCCTACCACAGAAGCCATCCTCACCTCCTGAATGAAAGCCTTTTCCTCTCAAAGCCAGCCTCACATCTCCCTGTGCTCTCTGCCACAGGGCAGTGCCCGCAGCCTCACACTCTTAGGGCTGGTCCCCCCCAGCTGGCCATGGAGAGTTCTGCCTCTTCCTTCCCTTTCTCTTGCTTGAATGTCCTTGTTTCCTTCCCTGAGCTCACACAGTGAATACCCAGAGTCACCTTGCACATGTAAACAGCACTCCACAGACTTGACTACTCTTTTGGACTGCCCAAGCTCTAGGTAAAATCATACAAAACTTAGTGTTTAAATTTATCATTATTTCTGACAAAAATTATGTTGAAGGTCTGATTTCAATCAACTAGGTTTCTACTCAAAAGTTAAATTTTATTGTGAAATACCCACTTCCCTTGGGGTAAGTGATCTCTTTCCCTATCATGTGGGTACTGTTTCAGCTGCCAGGCTTTAAGCCTTTACAAATAAAATTCCAGAAAGTGTCACACTGAAACCCAAAGGCCTATAATTACCACCAGCCCTGACCTCAGAACCTGTACCTAAAGGAAAACAAACCCTGGTGTATTTCTGGGGGAGCACTGTTTCCATTGCCAGGCCATGCTTGTTTCTAATGATCATTATTTGCTCATTATTTGGCACTTTCCCAGTAAGGATCACAGAATCATTAAGGCTGGAGAAGATGTCCAAGACCATGGAGTCCCCCCTGTGCCCAATGCCCACCTTGTCCCCCAGCCCAGAGCACTCTGCCATGGCCAGGCCTTCCTGGGACACGTCCAGGGATGGGAACTCCAAACCTCCCTGGGCAGCCCCTGCCAAGGCCTGACCACCCTTTCCAGGGAGAAATTCCTCCTGATGTCCAACCTGACCCTCCCCTGGCACAGCTGGAGGCCGTTCCCTCTCCTCCTGTCCCTTGTTCCCTGGGAGCAGAGCCCGACCCCCCCCCGGCTCCCCCCTCCTGTCAGGGGGTTGCAGAGCCAGAAGGTCCCCCCTGAGCCTCCTTTTCTCCAGGCTGAGCCCCCCCAGCTCCCTCAGCCTCTCCTGCTGCTCCAGCCCCTTCCCAGCTCCCTTCCCTTCCCTGCACACGCTCCAGCCCCTCCGGGTCTCTCCTGTTGAGGGCTCAGAACTGGGCACAGCCCTCGAGGTCCCTCAGCAGGGACAGCACAGGGACGGGCACTGCCCTGGGGCTGTGGGCACACTATTGCTGGCACAGCCCGGGGCCATTGGCCTCCTTGCCCCCCTGGGCACACCTGGCTCATGTCCAGCCCTGTCACCAGCACTCCCAGGGCCTTTCCCGCTGGGCACTTCCCAGCCATCAGCAGTGAGCAAGCGCATCCCTCTGTGAGCCAGGGACAAACACAGCTCTGGAGGGCTCGGCACAAAAGCTGCGTATCCTGATGCCCTACATAATGGCACATGTCACACGTTAATGGGTAAGGCCTTTCCTGACACACTTCGAACAGGCTCTCTGGTAACCCGTGTGTCCCTTGGCACCAGGAGATAACACAAATGGGGCTGAATCGGTCACTGGAGTCACACTGCAAACAGGCTAAAACGAAATCAAAGCCCTTTGTCACCGAAACCGGGTTCCTGATAAGGGAACACACTTGAAGCACTGGAAGCTTAACGTGACAAGACTTTTGGTTTCTTTAACTCAATCAATTACGCTTTCAGCCCTGCAGTTCCCCCACCCCGGTAAGGCAGTGCGCTCGTTTCCCTCGAGGTTCTTGTCCCCCCTTTTCCCCCTGGGTTGTTTCCCCCCCGCTTCCCCCTCGGTTGTTCTCCCCTCGTTCTCCTCGGTTGTTTTCCCCCCGGTTGTCTCCCCCTCGGTTCGTGTCCCCCCGTGTCCCCCCGCTCGCAGCGGGCCCGGGGAGGGTCGGTCCATCGGCCCCCGCTCGGTCCGCGCCGCCCCGTCGGCGGGACCCGGTGCTTTCAGGGGTCTCTCCCCGCGATCCCCTCGCCCCCGGCCTTACCGACTCCGCGAGGAGCAGCTGCCCTTTGCGGGAGCCCAGGAACTCCCGCGGCGGCAGCAGCGAGCGCAGCCCGGGCTGCGGGGCCCCCGCGGGCTCGGGCTCCTCCATGGCTGGGCTGGGCTGGGCTGGGCTGGGGCTGAGGCTCAGCTGGGCTGGGCTCGAGGTGGGGGCTTGGCCGGGACTTTTTTTTTCCCCTTTTTTTTTCCTCTGAAGGAGGGAAGCGGAAATCGTGACACTGCGGAAACGTGAAAAAAGTTTCAGCATCCCCAGATGTGGGGGGCGGCCCCGGCGCCCGCCCCCGGCCCCGCAGGCGCCGCCCGGCCGGTGCCGAGACACTGATCGTACCGCTGTGATTCCAGCTGCTCTCTCCGCTGCAGCGCTGTCCTGCCAGGGAGGCTGTGAGGCTCTTTTCCATGCCATTCTGAACAGATAAACCACAGAATCACGGAGCGGTTCGGGTTGGAAGGGGCTGCTGGAAGCCATCGAGTCCAACCCCACAGTAAAGCCTGGAATTCCAAGGATCGAAATGCCTCGGCCGACGCTCTAACAAGAATTCCCATGGCAGCAGCCAGCCAGCGGCCACGAGAATGAGCTAGGGAATGAGGCAACACGAGGGTGGAAAAAATTCCATTCTAAGGATGTTTACCGGTACATGACACCTTTAAGTACACTTAGTAAATAAATAATATTAAATAAATAATATTAAATAATGCACTTAAGGTCATTTATATTTTCTTTTTATTACAGAAAGAAGACAACCATGAAATTCATTTTCATACAGGTAAAAATGTAATTAAGTTTAGAAAAACAGGACCATTTTCTGTGAAGCTTTAACTGCACCACTGAAACTACATTTGGAAGTCTGAAAATCGTATAAACAATACTTGTAAAAACATACATCAATGCACAGGAAATTCTAAGGTGAACACGTGAAAACACAAATTCTTTAAAAGAGAGTGGTGAAACAATCATCAGCGCAGAAATCCTTTTACTAACACGGCAATCTTATCTGGCAGGAGCATTCCTTCCTCTTGGTCTAGCAAGGCTAATCTTCTTGCAAAGAAGAACCGTGTCGACAACGCAGAGAACAAGCAATATAAGACCCAACACCTACAAAAATAACCATAATATTAGTTCCCCCTAACAGTCTCTGTCTTTTGCTGTACAGACTAAGCTACTGTTCCTCAAAGCAACAGTAAACACATCTTCCTAACTTGGTTCTGCCTTTGAAACGTGTGTGATTTGAGAGAGCTGATAAATTAAATAACACCCATATTTACATCCCATCAGCCTCTCACAAAGCCGTCTACACCCTGCTGTGTTTGATGTTTGTGTGAAGCCTTGGAGTTGGTGTGGTGCTCTCCTTGAAAGCTAAGCTAATGCTGCATTATGCCAGACAATGCTTTTATCCTAAATGAAAGGCCTCCTGTCCCTGTAAGGATGGCTTAATTACTGGAACTGGCCCGGACAGAAGTCAGGGAGAAAAGTCAAAATTTATAGAAACAAGCCTAGCAGGAAAAAAAAGTACTGCTCTCCTCTGAAGCTTTGAATGGAAAACATATCCCAAATTGAAGAAAATGTATTTAAAAAAATAGACAACCTCAGGCAGGCATCTGGAAAAATGTGTTTGCAGAATGGCCTTGCTGAGTTAATTTGCTCAGCTCCCACCCTTCAGCCTCATCCCACATGCACACCAAGGTTTTTTATGCAAGCACTAAATTATCTGATCAGAGGGAATAATGCTAGGGAGAGCCCAGCTCAAGGCAGTTTGTGCCCCAGGAGTACAGACTGTGGAGCAATTCTGTTTCTCCCAGAATTGAAGATGTCATATGTTCTGTCCAAACTTGTTTTCCCAGCTACCTGCTTAGTCTGCTGCTCCCACCTTTAATTTCTATTAACTTTCCAACCAAGAATATAAATTCTATTCTAGCACAGCCAGTCACTTGACCAGAAAGTCTCCTTTTTGCTTAGGATGTTGTTGCCAGTGAAGACATCAGCTTCCCATCTTACTGTCTCCTAATCAGATTTTGAAAAACCCCTGTGGCAGGTTTTAGGTTTCTTTTGGTTGCTTTTCACATTTCAGCTCCTCTTGTACTTCTGGAGACTTTAAAAAAGACTTTCCCTCCTTCTTGTTTGTTAATTACATTAGTTTCCATTTGAATTAAAAATACCAGTTGCTTAAACTATTAAACTGGTTTGATCTTAAGAACACAAAAGTCTTACAATCATAGTATGAGCAAAACCCCTTTTCAACTGACGTAATTCCTCAGTCTGTGTCAGCAAAAATAATGTACATGTCAGGAGGGAGGTACCAGCATGTCTGCTAAAAAGTTTCAACTCTTTCAACTAGTTAGGCATTTCCTCCTAAACAGTGTAACCAAACTGGATGGTCCTAAAAGAGCTACGGATTCTCCCACCTAGGACTTCAACCTGTGGAAGTAAATCCAAGTTACGCAAATTAGTTAAACTCTAGGAGTGTTCAGTGTTGGTACTTCTCTGTAGTAACTCCTAAGTCTTGTAATATTTTTAAATTACTAGTGATTTTAGGATTATTCTTAGTAAGATACACTGAATGTGTATTCACTTTAGTTTGTGACTGCTGAGTGTGTTCTTCCAAGACAGTTGTTTTCGTGGTCCCACCATGATGTAACTGTACCAAGAGGTTCAAATCACGTGCACTTTAAGAACTGAAATTCATTAACAATGTTCCTACTTACTCCTCCAGCCAATGTCCCCTTGTTGCTCTTGACTATTACTGCAAACAAGCACACAACGAGGAGGAACAACGCTGCAATCACCGAGTTGAAAATATCCTGAAACAGCCAGTGGAAGCAAAATATTTATTCTGAACACACCTGGAGAAGAACGTGGATAGCTCCCAACACCGTAAAAACGGCTGGTTTGCTATGGAAATAAGTTACAGCAATATCCGAACGAGATCGACACTGACACCCAGTGGTTTGGTGGTAAAAGTAGCGTTTGGGATAAAACTTCCTCATTTTCCCTTTTTCTTTTTCTTTTTTTTTTTTTTTTTCAGTCAAATTTATGCAACTTGGCTACACTTGTCAGACTGCAGGAAATAGATGTGCAAAAGAGAGGTAAGAGAACTCATTAATGTTTGAGTGAAAGTGTATGTCTAATTTGTGATGTGCAGGATGCAGAGCACAGGGTTACACAGGGAAGGGATCAGTGCCCGTTAGGGAGGGGCTGTCACCAGATCTATCCAGCTATCCAGGAACTGAGGGAACAGAACACTCGGGGAGGAAAACCTGCTTCAGCATCCATGGAACACTGGGCTTGCTTTAACTGGATAGAAACAGTCACTGAGCTGACTGACAATGACCCTTCTGACAGGTGAGCCCTTCAGATCCAGGCCAGCCAGTGCTCACAGCCAGGGCACCAGCACCCACAGCACATCAGGGCTCACATCCTGCACATCAGCACCCACAGCCGGGGCACAGCAGTACTCACAGCCAGGGCACATCAGCACCCACAGGCAGGGCACAGCAGCACTCACAGCACATGGGTACTCACAGCCAGGGCACTGGTACTCAGAGCCCATTGGTACTCACAGCCTGCTCACCGGCACTCACAGCCAGGGCACATCTCACAGCTGGGGCACACAGGTCCCCTCGGTACTCACAGCCAGCGGCCAGAACAGCCACCGCATCTTTGCGTCGAGCTTGAGCAGGTAGAGCAGGAGGAACAAGAGGGTGATGCCCATCTCCAGCCCGGCCAGCGCCGCGTAGGCCTCGTGGGCATTCGAGGCCACGAAGCAGAGGAAGGTGGCCAGCGCCAGGAGCTGCGGGACGGGAGGGGACGGCGGTCAGCCCTGTGCCGGGCCGGGACCCCGCGGCCCCTCGGCGACCCCGGCCCCTCCCCGGCCGTACCGAGGGTACTCCTGGGATCCCGGCCCCTCCCCGGCCGTACCGAGGGCACCCCCCGGGATCCCGGCCCCTCCCCGGCCGTACCACACGGGCGATCTTCAGCGCGCCCCGCGGGGAGCGGGCGAAGGCGCGGTCCAGCTCCAGACGCGCCATGGCGGCGGCACGGCCCGGGCTGCGCGGGGCGACACCGGCACCGCACCCGCGGGACGGCGCTGGGGACCGGGGCGGTGCCGGGGCGCTGCCGGGAGGTGCCGGGGAAGGTGCCCGGGGAGGTGCCGGGGGAGGTGCCGGGCCGTCCCCGGCCCCGCCTCAGGGCGCGGGCGGAGGAAGTGCTCTCCGTGCGGCGGAAGGCCGGGCCGGCCGGCGGGGATGGGCCATGTGGCGGCGGGGCGCGGCCTGGGCGCGGGGCTGCCGGGGTGCGGGCGGCGCTGCCCCCGGGCCCTCGGCGGGCGGGATCGGGCCCCGCGCCCCGCCCGGGCCCCGCGGCACTGCCGGCCGTGAGTGCGGGGCGGGGGTGCGGGGCTGTCCGGGCAGGGCCGGTACCCCTCGGGAAAGGGACGGGCGGCTGCCTGGGATGCGCTGGAGCGGCTCTGAGGGAGCAGGAGAGAGGTTTGACCTTCTGGGAGAACAGGAGCCGGATTAGAACCTCTGGAGCGGCTTTGGGGCAGCAGGATCAGGGTCAGACCCTCTGGGGCAGCAGGATCAGGATCAGACCCTCTGGGGGAGCAGGGTCAGGGTCAGACCCTCTGGGGCAGCAGGATCAGGATCAGACCCTCTGGGGGAGCAGGGTCAGGGTCAGACCCTCTGGGGGAGCAGGGTCAGGGTCAGACCCTGGCACTCGGGCCCCTGGTGCCCGTGGGGAGCAGCCGCCCGGCCGTGCCGGGTACCCCAGCCCCTCTGCCCCCCATCACTGCCTTCCCGTGCTCTGTGGGGTGAGGGGTCCCGTAAGCCCAGCATGGCTCACACAGGTTTTACACCGCAGTTCTGAGATGTAAGGTGCTTGAACTGCTTGTCTTGGAGCCTTCACCCTTCCCCTGCCTTGTAGCTGGGCCTGTGGACCCAGCAGGGGCTGCTCCCTGACTGGCCTTCCCGAAATTCACTTTTCCCCAGTGCCAACCGAGGAGCAGCAGGAACAACAAAAACCTGGTGGAAGTGTGGGCACTCACCGTTCTGCTCTCGGTAGTGTTACCAGTGGTGAACTTCAGCTAGAACTGTGTCAGTCTGTGCCAAAATGTGTCTAGTGCATGGCCCAATAACGACCTAAAACCTTTGAAGTTGGTTATTTAGCAAACAGGCATATTAAGCAACAGAGAACCTAAAAACTTCATGGAGGGGCTCACTTAAGATGTTCAGTATAACTAAGTTATGAAGACCTCCTTGATTTTAACTATTGTTTATTTCCATTCTAGAAAAACTTCTGATAAAGAAAGATGATACAAAGAGAGTTGTAAGTATTTGCATTTTGTTCAGAAAATGAAGTAAAACGTGCAGCCTCTTTCATTATAATTTCATTATAATTTGAGCATATGCAGCTGTTGGCTGTGCCTGTGTCAGTGTGTGGTGCTGGGTCTGGCACTGGGTCATAGTCAGTGCAAGGCTATGCTTGTCTAGTTCTGTAAATTCCAATAAAATTGTGAGGGATTTGTGCAAAAATTGAAAATGGTGAGAGATTGTGTTGGGACAGTTGACAGTTTGGGGTCAGTGTTGCATGTGTAGCGTTGCCATTGCCCTATGCATCCCTCCCTGGCAGGTGGTGATTTTTTTTTTTTATTTGGAACTTAATCACTTGAAGCTATAAATTATTTTAAGACAGCTGAAAAAAAATTCTCTTAGTTTATTTTAGTTGTTCAAGTTTCTGAAAATAAAAATGTAGTGCCTCTTAAGGTTTAAGCAGTCCTTCCTGGGGAATAATCTCATCACAGTGTAAGGAACCAGCCTGGTGCCATGGGAAGGGTACATTTTCACACACACTGTTCTCACAATGACTCTGTTTTTCATCAGATATGCATCGAGGGGAACATTGCAAGTGGGAAAACAACATGCCTGGATTATTTTGCACAAACCACCAGCATTGAGGTACTGGATCTACAGTTCTTTATCTTTATTTCCAACATTCAGCAGTTGCTTGTCCTGACAGAACTGACACTCTGGAAATGTTCTCCTCGGGCACACAGAATGGAGCAGCAGGTTGTGAGCCAGGGGCTTGCTGAGGTACCTCCTCATCTCCCAAATTTTTATACTCAGATTGCAGAAAAGAAAATAATAAAGTACAGGGTGCCAAAAGATCAGTAAAACCTGTGGATTGGAGTCTGTACCTCTGCAAAGTAACAGCAACCCACAGGAGTTGGGCATGTTTGGACATGCCTGTTTGCCATTTCATGTCACTGAAATCTTAGGTGTGTCTTGTAATAAGCAAAGATGTAATGATGTAAAAATACTGATGTCACACACTTGAGATTCTAGTGAATATATGGCTTTTTTGAAAAATGGAAATTCTGTTAAAACTGTTCCTAAAGATTTCATAGACTGATCTGAGATTTGATTTCATGTTGCTTAGAACAAGATTGAGGGAAGGGCAGGCTTATTGTATTTTTAAACAAAATCTAGATCAAACCCCAGTGAACAATTGTTGTTGTGTACAAAGTGAACAATTGTTTTTGTGTACAACAAATATTAATACTTTTCCCAGCAGAGCTGGCAATACATTTGATAGTAAGTTTTAGGAGTCCCCGTGGAAATGCTGGGTTGCCAGATGTTATTTGGTAATTTAACAGAAATGATCCTTATGGAGTAATTAACTGTTAACCCAAAAGATAGCAGACTTTAATTTGCCTATAGTGCAACATTTTTTAAGTAGCTAGTTAACTCTCTTAGGCCTGGCTTTGTGGTTGGAGTTTTAGACCCTGTTTGAACCAGGTAAGTCTTGTCATTTTACCTATTCAGGGTAGAAGCTTTTCTGATTAATTTTGTAAAGGTTTTGAATACATTTTGTTTGTTAAAACAAAAAAATAGAATTAAAACTAATATGATAGCAGTCTGATCCTCTTTGTGCCAAGTGTTAGTTTCTCTGACATGAATTTGTGAGGTAATTGGCAGGTCATTAAATGGAATCAGGACTCTGCTAAGCAGTACTTTCCCTTATGTGGGACTGATTTTGACTCAAAAAAAAAGAAATTCTGTCCAGGCTCATTAGGTGTTTTACTTTGGTAGTTTAAAAATGCTAAGATGGTGTTATATGTTGATATTTTTCTATTTTTAGAGTTTTTGCTGTTACTTTTTGTGTTCAGGATTCAGTGCTGTTTTTTTAAGAGGGGTGAGCTTTCCAATACAAGTCGTGAATACTCTGACTTACTGAATGAGCAATCCTTAAAAATAGTTGCAGACTTGTAGAGTCACATAAAGTGTTTTGCATCTAAAATGTGTTTAACATAGAGTTAACATGGAGTTCTTTTTAACAAGGTTTTTAAAGAACCCTTGATGAAGTGGAGGAATGTTCGTGGTCATAATATCCTGGTAAGTGACAGAAATGATTTCTGCAATTACAGTGACTGTTCTTTTAGAAGTACACGTGTGACAACTTCTTACCAACCAGCAAGACTGTTAGGAAAGCTGTGGTCAGAATCTCACACAGCAAAAAATAAAGTTTCATGAAGCAAAAGGTTTTTTTACTATGATTAAGACATAATAGAAACATTGCCTATAAAATGTGGTTTTGGTAAGGGGTTTCTTACATGGTATGAGCTAAAGAAATTCCCATAAAGGTAAGCCCTGAGTGTGACAGTTGTTTCTAAATCTACTTATGCCTGTTTGAAAGAATCACTCTAAGTGAGGGGTGGATCTGGTCAGTTAATGTTGTTTGACAGCAACACTGCACAGTTGTGGTGTCCCAAGATAAGAAGGACATGGAAATGTTGGAGCAAGTCCAGAGGAGGCTACAAAGTTGATAAAGGGACTGAAGCATCTCCCCTGTGGAGACAGGAGGGGAGAGCTGGGGCTGTTCAGCCTGGAGAGGAGAAGGTTGTGTGGAGACCTCACAGCACCTTCCAGGGTCTGAAGGGGCTGTAGGGAAGTTGGAGAGGGACTGTTCATCAGGAACTGGAGTGACAGGACACAGGGAATGGCTTCACACTGCCAGAGAGTAGGGTAAAATGGGATATTATGAAGAAATTGTTCCCTGTGAGGGTGGGGAGGCCCTGGCCCAGGTTGCCCAGGGCAGCTGTGGCTGCCCCTGGATCCCTGGGAGTGTCCAAGGCCGGGTCAGATGGGGCTTGGAGCAACCTGGGCTGGTGGAAGGTGTCCCTGCCCACAGCAGGGGGGATGGGACTAGATAAGCTTTAAGATCTCTTCCAATTCCTTAGCATTCTATGATTCTGTGACTGCTGAAGGTTAGGAAAACTCAACCCAGTTGAGGTGTTGAGGGTTTGTGTTTTTTGGGTAGCCAGGGCTGCTTGGAACTGTTCCCCACAAGGACGTCCCTGGGTCCCAGCTGTGCTCGGAGGCAGCAGCCAGGGCTCTGCCTGCACTGCACACTGGCTTTGCTGGGCTGCTGGAACTATTCCTGATGGCAGTTCTGCTTGGGGATCCCCTGCCTGCAGAAACCTCACTGCTGGCTGAGGACAGATCTGTGCTCAGGCTGGTGGGATTTGCTGCCAGCAGAGTGGCATGGACACACCTCAAAGCACACAAGGGCAAATGTGTGTGTGATACTATCAATGCTACCATAGGTCCTCTGGAAAAGTAAATTCTCCCTCCTAGGAGTTACTGATACCTTACTTTCTTATTGTTAGTAGAGGGGTGGGGCGTGCTTGGCATCAGCACAGCAGTCTGTGTGTTTTGGAACACTGAGAAAGTGTGATGTTGGGCAGGGAGAGAAGGAGGAGGTCAGATTTGTGGGCTCAGGCTGTGCTGCTGCCTTAAAACTTGTCACCTCACCAAATAGACACTGAATGATGTCTTATTTTGAGTAAGATCTTTTCTGTGCTTTGCAGGATAGCCTGTTGCCAGTGAGTGTGTGTGTGTGTGTGTGTGTGGAATTGCAGCAATCAGAGTGGAGGAGCTACCTGAGACCTGCTTTGAGAATCCTGTAGGAAGAACAGTTGTGTGTGTTCAAGGACACCTTTTCTGAGGCCCAGACCATACTTACTGGACCATATATGATTTCTGGCTGGACTGGGTGTACTGAGAGTCTGTCAGTGCACAAAGATAAAGTAGTAGATATGTTTTTTTAATTACTAAACATATCTGAACTGTCTCACATGAGCTGTGCCTTGGTTCTGACTGTCCCATGTGCAGAGTACTTAATTCCTGCTGACTTCAGTGAGCCTTCCACTTAGGACCAGAGCCATAATTCTTACACCTGCATTGTGCAGAGCAAACGATCCCTTAATTCTTGTCAAACCTGGTGTTTGCTGTGTAAGTGCCCTTCTTGTAGCAATGCTGTTGTACTGTAAGAGCTCACTAAATACCACCTTCACTGTTTGGCTCTTTGACCTGACAAATGTCTGTGTCTTCCTTCCATCCCTGACCCCAGGGTTTAATGTACCAAGATGCTTCCAGATGGGGGATAACGTTACAGACTTATGTCCAGCTGACCATGTTGGAGCAGCACACCAGACCAATGGTAAAGAGACATTTCTTTTCTAATTTAAAAAAGAATTCGATATGGTTACGAGTGCGAAATGCTTTTAACCTTGTATTCAAAAGTTAGGATCTGTTTGTGTTCATTCTTTGTTCCTGCACTGAGGAGGAATTTTTGTGGTACAAAGACATGTGCTCTGGGGGCAAAACGTGTGCCTCCTGCCTGCTCAGAACTTTGACTTCCCCAAACTGATGCTGCTGGTTTGGCACCAGCCTGAGGAGCTAGAATCTTCCTCATCTCACCCCAGTGCCTTGTCTGTAATTTTGCTGTTTCAGATCTTTGGCAAACATTAAATAATCTCATGTTGTAATTCATTTAGCCCTTGCTTCTTGTGTTTATTCCAAGCGCTTCTAACATTTTCTACTGCTTTTTTTTCAGATGGTTTACATAATTTTTCCTTGTAATATTTTCTTTTTCTATATTGATTTTTCGTGTTCTACATTTTTACCAAGATTTGTTTATTCTCTTGCCTTCAAACTCTTTCCCTTACATTCCATGCTGTCTTCCATTCCCTGATTACAAGATCTGATCTTAGATGCCATGCTTATATCTTAATGATTGTTGTTAAGTTTTATTTTCTGGGTTTGTGTTGGGGCAAACTTTCAGCAGTACCACCTGTGAGTGATACTGCACATACAAACATTAGATTTTTGAAGAGTTGTTTTTCCAAGACAATAGAAATCCTGTTCTGTTGCAGAAAAAGTTCATTCAAATGAACCGAATGCTGAAAATTGTGTATGAGTATGAGTAACAAATTAGTTATGTAGCTGTTTAATAATGCAGTGACCATAAATAAGATCAGGAATCCTTGGTTTTTTTGTGGTTCCCACCTTCCCAGTAAGTTTGTTTGTCACAAAATCTGAAAGAAAGATCTGAAAATCATATATGTTTCATATAATGTGCAGTGTGAGTCTGAAAAGATAACAAACATGCTGAAAAATGTACACTGTCAAGTTTTATTTTGTAGACTTCTCCAGTCCGAATGATGGAGAGATCAATTCACAGTGCAAAACACATCTTTGTGGAAAATTTGTACAGAAGGTATGGTTCATGAATTTATACTTCACTTTCTTGGATTAATTAATTTTTATATATATGTGTGAATATATATATCTATAAAATCAACTGGTAATTTGTTTGGTAATATGCATCCAAGTGGCCTGTGAAATCTGTCAGTTCTGTGCTGGAGTGGCAGTGTGGTGGGTCAGGATGTTCTGCCCACGGGTAAAATAAAACCTGTAGGACACAGAGAGCCTTTCTCAGCAGTGCTCCTGTGTGTTTAGCACAGACTTTACTTGGACAACATCTGTTGAAGTTATCTGCTCTCCAGCTGAATACAAAAATCCTGCTAAATCAAAGCAAACACACGCTGAACAGGTTAAAACCCAGGAAGATATAAAGAATAACACTGTAGGAAGGAGGGAACTAGGTAATGTTACCTAACCTGGCACCCAGGACTGGTGTTTCTTGCAAGCAGGAATTTGAGGGAGAAGCAGGAACTCGAGTCACTTGCTCTGGCTCAGGATTTACAGGATCAGACCAGGCTGCAAACCTTGGCAGGCTGTGAGTACAGAAAGAACAATCACTTATTTATTACCTGCCCCATGTCCAACTCAGCCATCCCAAACTAACCAAACAGTGGTAACCACCACTGAGTGTTTTGGGTTTGGTTTGTTTGGAATGCTGACCTTTAATTGAACAGGCTGTTGTTTTAGTGGGTTTTTTTCAGTGGCCTCAAGGCACGAACCAGTTTGTTGCCACAAGGTGTCATCCGTGCTGCAGGAATGGCTTTGGGAGTGGGGAGAGACACAGTAGGATGTGAGGCAAACAGAAAGACATTATTTATCCCAGTTGAAGTGTCCTGGAATATCCTTCTTGTTTTTAATTACTGACTTTTCTTTTTCACTGTAGACAAAGTGCTTTTGTCCCAAAGACTCAACTCAGTTGCTATGAGGCAAAGTCTGGTTGTGTCAACTCCATGTGTTAATTCTGTAATAACATTTTAAGGGCATCTAAGGTGTTCCATGGCTTTAGCACTCTTTAATGTTGGATGAAAAGCATTTGCTTTGTTTTGTTGCAGCAAGCTAGAAGGCAGCTGGTGCTACCAATAACAAGCCAGAAGAAAAGGGTGTGTAAAAGGATTTTAAATAAAACAAGGAATAATTGGGGCTGTATGAATACAGCTATTTTGTATCACATTAAAAAAATAAGTGAATCTGGCCTCCCTCATACCCTGTCACTGGTAGTGGCCAAAAGCAAAGTGCAGAGCAGAGGTTATTTTGTGCTTTCTTTTCTGTAAGAGAAGGTACTGCTTATGGTCCCAGTCCTAAAGATGGAGAAGAATCATAGAATTGTTTAGGTTGGCAGAGACTCTTAACATCATCAAGTCCAAGTTTTCCCCAGCACTGCCAAGGCCACCACTAACTCATGTCCCCAAGTGCTGCATCCACATGGATTTTACATCCCCCCAGGGATGGGGGACTCCACCACTGCCCTGGGCAGCTGTGCCAGGGCTGGACAACCCTTTCCATGAAGGAATTTTTCCTAATCTCCAACCTGATCCTCTCCTGGCACAGCCTGAGGCTGTTTCTTCTCCTCCTGTCCCTTGTTCCCTGGGAGCAGAGCCCGACCCCCCCTGGTTCCCCCCTCCTGTCAGGGAGTTGTGAGGCTGAGAAGGTCCCCCCTGTCGCTGTTCTCTCATGTCTGCACAAACTCTGCTCCTTTAGGAGAATGGTCAGTTGAAGCAAGGGATGAAGAGCTGTGGGAACATCAGGGATATCAGTTCTCCTTTGATCCAGTCACTCAGTTTTGGCTCTGCAGGCTTTGTCCCAGAGAGAGAACCAGAGAAAGATTTACAACAATGATGGAAGGCTTCAATTGTGAGCAACTGCTGGGAGTGTCTGTGGCAGGTGGAGAGAGGCACGAGTGTCCAAGGTCTGGGATTACAGTCTGAGTGCAGTTGTGTCTTGAGTCTGGCATGAAAGGCACACTCATGTCAGGTGTAAAACCAGGAGAAATCTAAATGTGTGCACAGGAGCGTGCAGGCTGTGCTGCAGGGTCTGAGCACCACCAATTCCCTCTGTCCCCTTGGAATTTGTAGTTATTTATGATACAAAGCTCAGTCTGTTCATGTTCAACTTCTGCAGTGAAAAGTTGACTTGGCAGGAGTCAAATGTCAGCAAACCTCAGAAATGAGAACACCCTTTTGTGCCTTGTACATTCCCTGTATATGGATCTTGAGCCTGATCCAGAATCCTCACAGGATTATCCAGGGTACTCCATGACAAAGGGGAAGCAAAGGCAGGTTGTCTGTAGGGCAGGTCAGTGCAGAATTGACTTGGATGTTACCATCTTTTAGGGTAAGAATAATGGTGCTTTTTCTTATTTCCAATTCCTTTTGACCTTCCAGTTTTCCCCATCTATCCTGGAGAAAAGTAGCAGAATCAGTATTTGGCTTACGTAGGTCCCTGCTACCCAGGAATGTATGTGATTGGTGTATTAGAGGAATAGCAATGACTTGTTATCCCATTTCTGGGGGGATATCCCATTTTAGGAAGTGGGAAATCCCATTTTGGGAGATGGAACATTCAGCTGGATGGCAGATAAAGAATTGAGGGGGTACAAATACGGGTTTTGCTTTCTTACAAACCTAAAGGGAAATACCTTCCTGTATTATCTCTCCTCTGTTTTGCCAGTGATCAAAGCACATTGCCAGGAGAAGGGCTTAGAAATCTGTGGAATCTCGTTCTTCACTATTTAAAATGTTGTAACTGGTGTGAATCATTCAGCTGCAGAGGACAGGAGCCTTCCAACTCCATCTCTTTTTATATTTTTATTGCAGAGGCATTTAGGAAGGAGTGTGGAGTATGTGTTACTGTCACCAGTTTTGAAGACAGGATAATGTAAAACTAGTAATATTTGACTACTAGGAATATGGTAATAAGTGAAAATCTGAGACTAATAAAACCAGAACGTTTTTATTATAAAATACTAATGTGATTCTTAACATGTTCTCTGTAACTCCCTGTCTGATATTTTATTATTCTTGGTGAGATAGTTGGGACAGTTGTCTATGTTGTCTGTGCTCTCTGAGTACAGAGCTCCAATTAAGCATGTTGAATATTTCACTACTCTTTCCACAGATATTTCTTACAGTGGGAATAAATTTGTTTACAGTGTCATTATTTTTTCACGCTCTTTACTGTGGCTTCTGTAAGGAATTGTCAGTGCTGCTGAGTAAACCCAGCCCTTCTGGTGACATGCACTGCAGATAGATTTGAAATGATCCTGATCCAAAGAACCTGAGCAATAAATAACCACTGACACTAATTTGCTGTTATTGTGTGAATGTCGCTGTGGTAATATTTTCTTCCTTGTCACCAAAGTAATTATTTCTTAACTGTAGTGGAAAAAAATAATTAATGTTTTTAACTATTAATAATAGAAACTTTGTTTTAATAAGCACTTAAAAGAAAAATATTTGATCTTTCTCTTGTATAGACAATGGTTTATGTGGCCTTCAATTTGAGTGGGAATAACATTGGTGTTGTTTTCTTTTCATATATGCTGGAATAAATGGGGAGCAATTCTAGTTTGGTGAGAAAAAACAGAGTTTAGAATTGATCTCTGCATGCTGTTCAGTGAGTGATGGCTCTTCTGTTTGTTCAGTGGAAAAATGCCAGAGGTGGATTATGCTGTGCTAAGTGAATGGTTTGACTGGATCAAGAACAACATTGATGTTTCAGTGGATTTGATAGGTAAAATTTCCGTGGGATCTGGAGGGGTGTGTTTCTGAGTGGATTTCTTTACTGGGATTAAAAATAATTCTTGTATGTTGGGTAATAAATAATCACATTATTCAGTGTAATAGTGGTTGTAACATGTAGCATCTGACAGCTTGGATTTGTGGGTGGTTCGTGGATGGATTAATGGTCGAGCCAAAGGGGGGCTCAGTGGTGGTACCCAAGTCAGGATTCTTTCCTTCTATAGTTCTTCTTTGCTTTTAAAGCTGATCCTTGATCATACCTATTCTAATTTTTGTTATAACAGTTTATCTGCAGACATCTCCTAAAGTTTGTTATGAGAGGTTAAAAACACGATGCAGGGAAGAAGAAAAGATCATTCCTCTGGTAAGGAGTTGCTCCAATGTATGTGGTTACAAGGAGCCTTAAAAACATAATGATTCCAATCTAAATTCTAAAATGGTGTCCTGAGTGTGCTGCCAAAATGTGGTGCAGCTGTTTCCACAATTTAATTTTGATTTATTTTTAAAAAATGATCTGTCATGCACACTGACTGTCCCAAGTGTTATGTTTTAGTAAACACTGTACTATAGCTGACTTTAGGTGGAGTATTAATCAACTGTTAATCTTCTCTAAGATGCAAAAAGTCAATTGCTTTTGTACCATTAAATGGCATAAAAGCACCCAGTTGAAGCACAAATACCTGGGTATGCAGGTGCTGGAGATTTCTGTGGGCACTTTGTTGTCTGCTGTTACCAGGATGTTTATGCAGGAAAAGTGTCTCTGCTTGTGTCTGAAAAGAAGCAATCTTCTGGAAAATTTTAAGTGTGGGAATGTGCTTTAAAATTAACTGTGGCAATGGAAGGATCCCTTTCTGTGCCAGTTTGGTGAATGAATTAACTAAAGAAAGCCTGCCCAGACACAAATGGGGTTCCCTCTGCACACACAGCTGTCTGCTGTACCTCCAGTGCTGGGCAGTCCAGGAGAAGCAACTGTCAGTGGCAAAGAGCTCCATTTTGGGCCATGTGAAATTTTGCATTGAGAGTAAGTCCTTGTTGTGATGGATTCGGAGAGTCCTTGTGTTGTTTCACAGGGCTGGGGGAGCAGTTTGGAATGAACAATGTAAAGTGGTCTCCAAGAAAAAAACACCCAGGAGTTGATGACAGGCAGAAAAGCTTTTAGAGGAAATTGAGTGAGTCAGGAGAAAGGGAACTGGGAATTTTAGGAACATGTTTTAACACACAAAGTGCCTCCAGTACATATTCTTTGCAGCCTTGCCCTTGGTGTGCTTACTTCTCTTTGTTGGATTCTCCTCTGTAAAATCTTGAACCACATGATATCTGTGGGAGAGAATCAGGGTTGCTTGATCTTAAAAGGAGCTGAGAGCCCTGTGCTCCTGTAAACTGTGTCTTTGAGGTTCTTTATGGAGTAAAACCTTGTGCTGGGAATTAATGTTTTGTGAAACCTTTGTATGCTTTGTATGTTTTGTTAGTGGAAATATCCAGTGCTGGCTTTTCTGTGTTTTTGCTTACCAAATGGAGAAATTGCAGTGTGTGTTTCATCCCTGGGCATATGTGTTATTCCAGTGCCTCTTTTCTAGGAATATTTAGAAGCTATTCATGAGCTCTATGAAGAGTGGCTCATTAAACGTGCACTGTTTGAAGTTTCCTGCCCAGTGCTTGTGAGTATTACTTTAATTATAACCAATTAGGCATGTGGAGGATTGTACTTTTCAAATAATAAGAGCATTTAGTGGTAAAAGTAAATAAATCTGCTTTTCTGGTAACCTTGGAGAATGAGAACCTCAGAAAACTGTTTACAGACATGTGTAGTGTATAGCATAGAAGTGTGGTTTTCCATCTCTTTGTGGAATTTGAGGGTCTGTTCACTGTGATGGTTGCAGGATCAGCCATGTAACTTTTCAGGGAATGCCAGATTTCAAATGGAAAGTGATTTGGACAGACCCCAGGAGTGTCTTGGTTTGGCTTCAGTGCTAGTCCTCTTCTGTTTTGCTCAAAACCCCCTATGTTATATGGTGTCAGTTATTTCTAATGTTCATGCTCTTCTTTTCAAGGTTATTGGAGCTGACCATGACATGCAGAAAATGATAGAAACGTATGAAGAAAAACGGGACCAAATACTAAACCCATCTAATAGACAACACCATTTATAGGAGCCTGTGACTGTTGTATCAAATACTGTTTATGAAGTCTGATTTGGTATTTTTAATATTTAAATATAACTAGTTTTGGTTTTGCACTGTGCTTTGTAGAATGTTGTGGACTTATGGCTATGAAATGTTCAGGTTCAAGTCAGGAACAGAATATAAACCAATCCCTTTTTGTGTTTTTTGGGTTCTCCATCAGCTTTACTGTGTCAAATCTCTTCAGCTAAAATATGGCTGTTTCCCCCATTTCCCACTTCACTGCTGCTTCCTAGACGTAACCTAAGTTTCTTCTTTATTTTTCCCTAAAGACAACCCTGGTTTTGTAATTTAAAATAAATGATTTGTTACTACCTGCCTCTGAAGCAGAGAACTGAGGCTGCTGTTGGTAAACCCCTTGTGGTGAACTGGGGTGAAAGGACCCCCAGTGACTGGGGTGTGTACGAGGGAGGTGTGTTTATTACAGTCAGGCCAACCCCGGGGCCCAGCAAGGTTATGGAGCAGATCCCTTTGGGTGTGCTCACAGGGCACACTCAGGACAGCCGGGGACCAGGCCCAGCCAGCACAGGATTAGGAGGGGCAGGTCCTGCCTGACCAACCTTTTCTGACCAGGTGACCCACCTGGTGGAGGAGGGGAAGGCTGTGGATGTGTCTGCCTGGCCTTCAGCACAGCCTGGGACATTGTCTCCCATGGCACACTCTGGAAAAGGCTTGGACAGGGGCACTCTGTGCTGGGTCAGGAACTGGCTGAGGGCTGGGCCCAGAGAGTGCTGGGGAACGAAGCTGCATCCACCTGGGATCTGGTCACTAGGGGTGTCCCCAGGGATCAGTGTTGGGCCCAGAGAGTGGTGGGAATGGTGCTGCATCCACTTGGGATCTGGTCACTAGTGCTGTCCCCAGGGATCAGTGTTGGGCCCAGTTCTGTTCAGTATCTTTATTGATGAGGGGACTGAGTGCACCATTAGCAAATTCGGGTGTGGGGTCAACGAGGCCAAGTGCCAGGTCCTGCACTTTGGCCACAACAATCCCCTGCAGCTCCAGGCTGGGCAGAGGGGCAGGAAAGTGCCCAGTGGGAAAGGCCCTGGGGGTGCTGGTGACAGGGCTGGACATGAGCCAGGTGTGCCCAGGGGGGCAGGAAGGTCAAGGGCACCTGGCCTGGATCAGGAATAGTGTGGCAGCAGGAGCAGGACAGCCCCCATTCCCCTGTGCTGGCACTGCTGAGGCCCCTCGAGTGCCGTGTCCAGTTTTGGGCCCCTCACTGCAGGAACAACACCAAGGGGCTGGAGCGTGTCCAGGGAAGGGAATGGAGCTGGGGAAGCGTGTGGAGCACCAGGAGAGGCTGAGGGAGCTGGGGATGCTCAGCCTGGAGAAAAGGAGGCTCAGGGGGGACCTTCTCACTCTCTACAACCTGAAAGGAGCTTGCACTGAGGTGGGGGTTGGGCTCTGCTCCCAGGGAACAAGTGACTGGACAAGAGGACAATCTTCAGCTGCACCAGGGGAGGTTTAGGCTGGACAACAGGAAGACTTTGTTCACAGAAGGGGTGATTAGATGTTGGAACAGGCTGCCCAGGGAGGTGGTGGAGTCCCCATCCCTGGAGGTGTTCAAGGAATGGAAGAGGTGGGATGTTCTTTTTTTATTATTAGAGGAAGCAAATGAAGTGCATCAAGTGAAGCAGCTTCGTTAAATAGGTCTTGCCAGTTTGAAATCTTGGGTCTTACTCTAACCCTACACTAGTGCAGTTCCACTGAATTCAGCACGTTCCTTCTGCTCTACATGACACCACAATGTAGCTGTAGTTCTGTGTGACTGCAGAATGGCTTTCAGGCTGTATCACAGCCAGGTTTCTGTAGAGGGCTTATTTCTCTCCAGTGTTGCTGAGATCCCCAGCCCTGCTATGGCTGAGCTGAGGAACAGTGACAAAACAGGGTGCACAGAAAGGCATTTGTTGTTCCTTTCAAATGGTGATAAAAAATCCTAGAATTAACTGATTTCTTAACTGCTTCAGATTCTCTGATTTTACTTCTTTTTACAAACTAAAATACAGATGGTTCTTTGGGTTTAGATTGTGATCAGTTTATTATGATCTGCAGGTACTTGGAGAGTGAACTAGTGGGGGTTTCATTCAGGACTCATCAGCTCAAGTGTTGAGTTGCCCTTCTCTGGTGCTTTACCCTCTGAATGTTCTCTTCAAGGTAATCCTTTCAAGGCAGCAGTTTGGACTGTGTTCACCTTACTTTTTCTGTGTAATTTTAGGGGAATGATCCCTGAAGTACAATATACATATATTTTCCCTAATGGTTTTGGTTGGTTTAGCTGGACCAAGGAAGGCATCAGTGAGCACTTTGATCATGGATTGCAGACATTTGTCTGGCACTTGGAGGACAAAAATATTGGGTGACGTGGCCTTTCAACACCATCTGATGGTATTGCTCTTGGAGATCACTGCCTTTCTTTTGCAGTTTTGTGGTATGACTAAAAACCTTGCATTGAAGGGACTCCACTAAGTCAGGAACTGCAGTTCATGTCTTTTTAGTCCCATTTGATGGGCTATTTTTTTTCCCAAATCACTATGACTTATTAATGATGAGTGCACTGAGCATTTCCTGGTTTAGTACTGAGTTAGTACTAAAGCTTCTGATCCCAGTAATGTCATGCTGTGAGTCTGTTGTAAATCTTTAGAATTCTAGCTTAAAAATAAGATTTTGTGTGCTAATTAATTATCTTTCTTATTGAAGCTTATTTGTAGGGGGATAGTGATTATTCTTAAAACCTTCTGTTAAACTTTCAAAGCTTTTTCTTCTATAAAAGAGTCCAAAAGAACCGTTTCTTTGGAAATGGTTCTATAAATTTGAAGTTCAGTCACCAGCAGTTTGTTCTAAATTCTGATTTCATTAAGGGTTGTAGAAGCCCAGGGTGCACGTTTTGTACAGTCCAGAAAACCTCACTTGATGGTTTAGTACAGAGAATCCTACAGCCCAGAGGATGTCACTGTGATTTGTCAGGAAAGAGCCCTGTGAACATTTTTTGTCCATAATAACTGTTTCTCACAACCTCACCCAAAGCTGAAGGCAACCCTTGGTGTGAGCTTGGACAAAGTTCTGTTCCCCCCACACTGCTGGAACCAGGGGATGGCAGAACTTCAGCAATTAGTGGTTCAAAAAACAGATCTTTACATTTTAGCTCCTGAGCTTTTTCCAGTGTAATCCATGTGCTCCTCTTTGAATTTTTTGAGGGCTGAATGTCAATTATAAGCTATTTATACAAAATTAATTTCAGCTACTGTTTAAACTATACATGAAACAACAAAGCACTTTTAGCATCCAAAGCACAGCCCCACATTAGCCACTGTGAAGAAAATTAACTCCACCCCAGCCAAAACCAGCACACATTGAAGTGCTGCGGGAAAAGCTACTCGATGCAGTATTAAAGTGTCCTTCTGGGTAACAAGTGTATAAAGAAGCACTGAAGACTCTGCTTAAGTACAGTACCAGTGGCTAGGTACTAGGTACAACATTTAATTAATTTTCTAAACGAATTAAATGTTGTGTATGACAGAGGCTCTCCCCGCTGGGACTCAGCTCACAGCTGATCCAACACTCCTGCTCCTGTTCCCTCTCAGCACACAGCACTGCTGCTTCCAGAGAATCCCTGATCCTGGCTCTGGTGCTCACTGCAACCTTCTCTGCTGACATTTCCTTGATGCTAAAATGGCACAGAATGGCAGTTTTTCCTCCTTAATTTTATGATGAAATAAAATGAATAAAATGAACTGGTTTACAGAAAAATTCTGTGAATCCTGGTGCAGAATGAAGTGGCAGGAGCAGGGCCAAGGGAAATAGCAGCAGTAGCTGGATTTCTCTCCTGATGGCAGTGAACAGTTCTGATTCTCAAAGCTTCTCTTGAAAACTGTGGTGGTAACCACAAAATATTCTGGTTATAAATGAAGGCAGGTATAAAACCTGTAATACAGGTTATTGCCTCTCCAAAACCAAGAGTGTTCACAGGGCTGTTTCCCTCCTCAAACCTAGAGGAACGTTGTCAAACTTTCTAAACTTGTTCTCAGCTGAAGGCAGGAGGAAGATGAGCTCAGAACAGCTTCCAAGGAATGCAGTCAGCTAACAAACATAAGTACACTCCAGTACAGCATTTGTAAAGCTAGAAAGCTGGGTCTTCCAGTTTAGAAGATTTACCTTGTACTGGAAGAATACTCCAGGAACAGGTCTGTGAAGGGGGGAAAAAAAAGCAGTATGCTTAATTGAAGAAACCTGTCTGGCATTAGAAACAGCCAGAAGGAATCTGGCTAATGAATTAAATGGATTTAAATTTATGGAAGTTTATGCTTCAGAAAGGTGACCATTCAGGTTTCCTTGCCACAGGGGCCATTAAGACTTTGTGTAACTACTCCTGTTTTTTACTGTCCAAAAGCAGTGATGTGGTTTTGGGTTTTTTTAAACTGTTTTGACAAAACTAATCATCTCCTTGAAAAGATGATCAAGGCCACAAGTGAGAGGCAAAAACCCCAGGCAGATTAGAGATAAAGCACTGGTAGACTCAAATGTGATGGCATAACATTCCTTGGTCGGTCCTGTCAATAATGACATAAGGCTCCTGGTTTTCACTCAGTTCTGAATTCCAGTTCTCCAGAGTTACTTCACTGGATTCAGGAGGGTCAGGTTCAGGCTGCAGGAGGGTCCTTCTGTCCTGTGTGCTGGTCCTTCTTGGCTGTGAAGGCCGAACATCGAGACTCTGTGGTGGGATGTAGGTGAGGTTGGGGGGCTCTCTGATGTGCCTGAAGCCCTCAGAGGCTCTGTGTGTGTTACCAGTATCCATGAACAGTCTCTTGCCATCAGAACCAGTGGTGGAATGCTCCGTGTTCCCAGCAGTACAGCACAGGTCTGAGGATGGCTCAGCATCAGCCAGATATGTGTGTTTGATTTTGGAGTGATTAAATTCTCTTCTGTGCCTGTCACTGGCACATGCTGCTGCTGCAGGTTGGCCAGTTTCCTCCACTGGATACATCAGATCTTCCTGAGTGTCCTTGATCTGTAGTTTTGTGAAAGTTAAGGACAGATCACAAACCTCCTCCTCCCTGGGGACAGTCTGGGCAGAGGCAAAGTCCGTGTAGGGCAGAGACTTCAGCTCAGCGGGTCCATCGGCAGGGTCCGAGTCTATGCAGTTCATGGCATCCTTGATTTCTGCTTCAATGGATTCTTGGGGCAGTTGTGGAGCTCTGAACTCCACGGGGGCTGAGCTGTCACAGGGGCTGTCAGCAAACATGGCAAAGGCTGGGGGGCCGCTGGCTCCTGGGGACAGCGGCACAGGCCCCAGCTCAGCCCCCCGGGGCTCTGCAGCCAAGGCACATTCCTCACTCACACCGGCTCCTGGCTCTGTCTCAAAAGCCCTTGGAGAACGATTCTCACTGAAAATAGGTGTTTGTCCTATGACAATGTCACTGTACTTGACCAGGAAGTCCTCGCTGTCCAAGCACTGCCCCGGCAGCCGCGCGGAGCCGACGCCTTGCCTGGGGAGTTCCAGAGGGATGGAGGTGGATGGAGCAGCTGCTGCCTGAGCCAGCTTATCCTTGATTTCCACATTCCCAGCAGCTTCAAAGGACAGAGGGCAGGGAGCTGAGCAGTTCTGCTGGGGAGCAAGGCACAAAGGTGTCTCACTGCTTCCTTCCTTTTCTGGACTTTCCGGGTCTCCCCTCTGGGGTGGGTGATCTCTGTCCTGCTCTCCTTGGTGCTGCCGTGTTTGTGTTCTCTGCTGGAGGGGCTCCTCCAAATTGCCACCTTTTCCTTCACTTGTCATTTCCAGGATGGTTTCGCACTCGATCCTTGCCAGGAATATTTCAAATGCAGTCTGCTTTGTTTCCTCATTATTTCTCTTTTTGACAAGTGAAAACTCTGTTGCTGTTGTTGCAACGTACCCTATTTTCTCCAGGACTGCTTTGACAATGTCATCTGGGAGCACTGACTGGATATAGTAGACAAAGTTACCAGTGAATGTCTGAAACAGAATGAAACAGAGAAACACTGAGGGAATGGGGTGGAAGAAAACGTGAAAGATTGAAAGTCAAAAATACTTCAGAAATTGCTTACAGCTTTCAAAAAACCCCGTGTTTCTAAAAGCCTGAATTGTGAATTGCAGAGTGAGGCTTTTTTAAAGCATTATTTTGTCAGCCTCTCAAGCATCAGAGCTTTGCTACAGTACATTAGTTTCAGTGAAGTGATGCCAGTTGAAACCTGCTGAGGTCCTGGCTAAGAGCATCAGCATTCAAAAAGGAAGAGAGTGAGGAAATTATTTTAGTCAAACTAGAGAAAACCAGAAATAAATCTTATGTGCTCCACTGAAGAACATAAGCTTTTTAAACAAAGATTCATAGACTAACTCACTGAGGTCTGATCTTTTCCTAAAGAAGCAAACAAGATGCACTCACTGTTAACTGCTTTTCCTAATTGGTGACAAGGCTGTAATATCTCCTTTTTCCATGGTTCAGATTCCTGCTGTAACTTTACTACCTTTGAATTAAACTGCCATTTTTTTGAAAGCACCTTTTTGAAGGCAGACCGTCCTAGCAGAAATATTGCCCAAACACCTCTCTTTGCACAAGCTTTCTGCAAAACATGAATAGAATGCTGCTGTTGCTGCATAACAACTTCAAAAATAACATTTGCTTGGTTTTAGAGCTACCCTAGACATGAGGCCCAGTTTGTAAAGTGGAAGTGGTTTTTGGTTTTGTCTGAAATACTGAGATAGGAGAGACTCTGTCAAGCTAAGCATGATCAACTCCTGGCAAGTCAGCACAGAACAGAGGTGGGAATGCAAAGTCAAGACTCAGACCTTGTTTTCAGGCTGCCCAGCTTGGGACAGCCAGACTTGGAACTACTGCCTAAGGCTGAGACCTGAGCATTGGTCTCACAAGCAGAAGCTTCAGGGAGAACAAAACTGACCCTAAAATGGCCACAGTTATGTATAATGTAGGGCTGAACCTCAGTCCATTCTTGGGTAAATTTGTCAACAGTGCTTTGCAATCCCCACCTTCAGCAGGCCTGAACTTTGGGTTACTCACAGTGGTCTTCAAAGTTTAATTTTAATGAAGCCTAAGATTTTGTGTTAGGAGAAGCTGAACCCACCAACTGTAGGCCTGATTATCTTATGCTTTGCCCTGTTTTAGGGAGATGAATGAGAACAGAAACCTACAGTTGTTTGAGAATTCACAGGGGGGACCTACACGCAGGGAAAAGCAAAGAAATGGCTCTTCCTCACCAGCACGTGTTGCTGAAGGAAGGGCAGTAAGTTTTCGTGCTGGGTGTTGGGGGATTCTGTTGAGATTTTGTCATGTGAAGATTGTGTCTCTTGTGGGCCATGAGACTTGTGGGGTGTGCTGGGGAAGTGGGGTCACCGTGGCCACCTTGCTGCGAAAAGCAACAGCGTTTCCTCTTTCCCAGGGGCTGTTCCTGCCCACCCCCAGCTGGGATAAGGGGCCTTTGGCACCAAACCACCGAAGAAAACACCCCCTCCTTACAGCAAACAGAAGTGAGGGCTCAGAGCGGTGAGAGGCAAAGCTTTCACCTTCTCTGCTGCCTCACCACAACCGCGGCTCCGTTCCCAGCCCGGAGCTGCTCAGCACGCCCGGCCTCGGCGGGGACATCCCAGGGAGCAGCCACACATCACACTGGGCACTGCCCCGGGCAGGATGTGCCCATGACACTGCTCCAGCTCCCAGCACCCAGATCAGGGCAGGATGTGTCCATGACACTGCTCCAGCTCCCAGCACCCAGATCAGGGCAGGATGTGTCCATGACACTGCTCCAGCTCCCAGCACCCAGATCAGGGCAGGATGTGTTCATGACACCGCTCCCAGCCCTGTCCCGGGCAGGACGTGCCCCTGGCCCCGCTCCATCCCTCGCTGCCCTCCCCGGCCCGGGACTTGGCCTCGCAGCCCCGGCTCCCCACGGTGCCGTACCTTGAGCGAGCGGATCTCCCTGCGCCAGGGGCACAGCAGCAGGTTGAGGCAGAGCAGCTCCAGCAGCTCCAGCGCCTTCACCAGGTCGCGCAGGGCGCGATCGCCCCGCTCTCGCCGGCACCGCTCGGCCACGGTACGCACGTCCAGGGCCCCGCTGTGCCCCGGGCCCGGCAGCCCCCCCCGGGCCCAGGAGCAGCCGCCGCGCCCGGGCGGCGATGACGGGGTCGGCGCAGGGCCCGGGCCGGGCCGCGACCCGCGACAGGTACAGCGCCCGCAACGCCACCGCCTCGGGGCCCCGCGCCGCCATGGCCGGGCAGCGCCCCGCCCCCCGCCCGCCATTGGCTGCCGCGCCGTGCGGGCCCCGCCTACACCGCCCGCCATTGGCCGAGCCGCCAAGGGCCGCCTCTCCATTGGTGTTACGGACTGTCAGTCAGCGCGAGGGCGGAGCCCCGGGAACTGAAAGCGAAAGGCGGGAGGGCGGGGAGGAAGTCGCGACGTGGGGGCGTGTCCTGTAATGAGGCAATGCCTGTCATGGGGGCGTGTCCTGTCATGGGGGCGTGTCCTGTAATGAGGCAATGCCTGTCATGGGGGCGTGTCCTGTCATGGGGGCGTGTCCTGTAATGAGGCAATGCCTGTCATGGGGGCGTGTCCTGGCATGGGGGCGTGTCCTGTAATGAGGCAATGCCTGTCATGGGGGCGTGTCCTGGCATGGGGGCGTGTCCTGTAATGAGGCAATGCCTGTCATGGGGGCGTGTCCTGTCAAAGGGCGTGTCCTGTAATGGGGCGTGTCCTGGTATGGAGGCGTGTCCTCTAATGGGGCGTGCCTTGTCGTGGGGGCGTGTCCCGACCCGTGAGCTTCTGTCGCGATATGGGAGCGCTCCCGGCGTGGTGCTGTGCCGCACGCAGGCTCCTTCTCCTGCACAGCGCCGATTCACGCACCGAGGCGATGCATTTCTGTTTCTATTGCAGCTTTGCAAAGCAGGGAGCCCAGAAGGGGCTCCCCAACACCGAAACTTTACACCACTTGTACGTTTTAACAAACAAAGGCATCGGCATTCCTTGGTTACAGCTGACATCACCTGCTGTCAGCCAGTGCTCAGCCCCTGTTTGCTCGTTATGTCCCTCCACTGAGCCCAGAGGGGCAGCTCTGCCCTGCTCTGGAGCTGGGTCCGTTCTGAGCTCAGCGGCTCCATTGGCCGTCCCGAGCTCTCACTGCTGGAGTTGCCTTTCCCCAGGCACTGCTCAGTCCTGCCGGTATCGCTCCTTCCTCTCCCAGACAGCCCATTCCTCTTGGAATTGTCTTCCCTTTGCCTTAAAACACAAGGTCAGCCAAGCTCAAACATTCTCAAATCACTTGTGTAATCATAACTGTGCAGCTGCAGCTACTAACTGAATTTTTATTTTCGTTGTTAAAGTCTAATTCAGATCCTGAGGGTCTGGCTGTCAGTGTGAGGGTGTGTCACCAGGTGTGAGGGTGTGTCACTGGGAGTGAGGGTGTGTCACCGGGTGTGAGGGTGTGTCACTGGGAGTGAGGGTGTGTTGTGAGGTGTCACTCTTGTCATGAGGTGTCATGATGTGTCACAGCAGACCAGTTGCACCAGGTCTGGGGAACAGCTGGAACAGACTTGTGTCTGCTGAGGTGGCTGACAATGTCCTGGAATGGGTTTAAATGGAGGTCAGGTCCAGCAGCTGGAAATCACACCTGTGATCTGGGTGATTTTGCTAATCTTGAATTTGGAATCTGAATTTTTGAGTCACCACCTGTGGCTGCTGCAACGCTGTGCACCTGTGTGACTTCCCAAACCGGTGCTGGCACTGGCCTTCCATGACCTTAATTTTTGTGTGGACCAGTGCCATCAGTGGTGTCTCCACTGACTTGACTTGCTGCAGGTGTGAATTTGACTTCATATCTTTTTAATGCCTCATCTTATTACAAACTGTCCTCATGACAGGTCAGATTTAAAAATGAATATCTGTCTCACTGCTAACTACTGGGAGTGGGTGGCTTCTCCCGATCCACTGAAATCTTGGCCTTGCTTGGCCTCCCCAGTCCTGTGTCTTTTCCCGTGGAAGGTGCATGTGGAGTGTTGCAAACAAGCTGGTTTCCTCTCTGGCTTTCCAGGCAACAGGACTTTCCAAAAACACGTGCTGGTGATCGTCATTCCAAGTGACATGTCATTAGGAAATACTTCTGTAGAATTTCTGTGTGGATAATTGTTGTATAAAAATTGCTGGTGCAGCCAAGAGGGAAGGGGGAACAGATGCCCCTGGTGCCCCCATGTTAAAGTGAGGTTATCTTGTACCTGCATCACACAGCAAACGCTGAGGTGTCTCTATCCAGCTGTATGTAAGGTGTTATTCCCTGAATTACTTTCCTCATACAGACTCCCAGGATGTGATTTATTTTCTGTGTTTTGAAGATTCTAGTGTTATAAAACTCTGTTCTCTAAAAGGGAAGCTTAATCACTTCCCTGGCATGTGTGTGCGGTACTAATGAGGTACCAATCCCATCACTGCCAAGGGGGCAGAGGACTTGGGTATCTGAAAGTCCAGTGTCCAGTTGCAGTTCCCTGAGCTGTGAGATCTTCTATCAGGATCTTCCTTCTTCAGTGAGATTTTGATTTGCAAAGAAGTTTTTCTCTTTTTTTTTTTTTTTTTTTTGGATCCATAATAGTTTTGTTTATTACTGATTTCAGTTTCTTGCAGAAATAAAAAATCCTGCTATGACAAAGCTGTGACAAAATAATCCTAATTTTTACAGGGTTCTTCTGCTGCTTCATTGTAATTTGAATTTAAATTTTAAAAAAGAAGTTTCTCCATTGTTAATATACTGGGTTCATTTGGAGTGTAACAGAATCGGAATCTATGAGTTTTTTTAAGACTACAGCAAGGCAAAGCTCTGACCATAGAGAGAAGGAGGAATTCAGCAGGGAGGAATGGCCACCTCCAGCTGTTCCTGCAAACTTGCTGTTTCCTGGAGATCAAAAGGCACAATGCCAATACCTGGTGAATAACATCAGGCCACACACCTGACCCTTATTGCAGTTGGGCTGATTGAGGCTGAGCAAGGTTTTGGAACAATATTGGTAGAGAATGCTGGAGAACAAATAAGAGGATCAAGGCATTGGAGCCAAAACATGAATGAACCACCCTGGATTCTCCTGCGTTCCTGAAGCTTTAACTCTGTGCCTCTGCTGGACATGGAAGATGTTTTGCTTGTTATTTTTCCTTGCTTTGGTGGAAATGAAAACATCTGGACCTGTCTGAAATCTGAGCTGCAAATTTCTCATATTCTTACGAGTTCAGTCAGCAGTGTTCAAGCACAAAGTACTGTGAGCTGAGGAAAAGGAAAAGGAGTATGTCCTTTGTTAGCTGAGAAGTTTTAATGCGTGAAATGCTGTTGGGAATTCAGAAAATATGAATTTAGTATCTGATCTATCTACAATTCCCATCTCATGTATAGAACATCAGTGGAGCTGGAGGTGCTCTCTATATATTGGATATAATTTTGGTGATGAGTATTTTCACTGAAAGGTCTTTGCTGTGACAACAGTATGGCCTTGGAAGCCATGGGTCACCAGTGTGGTCTGGGCTGAGAGAATCTGTTTCCTGAGGGTATTGGCAGAGCCCCTGGGGTTTGGAGAGCTGCTAATACAGATTGAAAACACCACAACTGCCAACTCCCAGACCACAGAGCATCATCAGACACTGTCAGACAGTGACAAAGAGAGCACATGGGAAGCTCTGCTGGAAGGGGAGAACTGAAACTTGCCCTTTCCATCTCTGGTAATGTGGAATCTTTCTTCCTCTATGATGTATCAAATATTAATTCTCCATTTCCCCTCAGTTCTAAAATCTCATTTCTATATGGCAGTGAAGAACAGCTTTCTGTTCTCTGTCATGCAAACCCAAGAAAAATAATAACCAGGCCATTTAACTTTCTTGTTCCTTCCTCCAGGCATCAGGTTCATCAGATTGTGGAGCCTAAGCCTGGGCTCTGTTTCCTACCAGAGCAGGAGGGAATGGACAGCTGTTTGGAATGGTTTAAGAACAATAGCACTGTTTATATTTCCAGGCTGCTGTTGTTAATTTTTCCTTTTTTTCCTAGTAGTGTAACACTGTTGGCTCATATTCAGCCCACACTTGCCTGAGTCTCATCCTCAGACATTCTCTTGCCTTCTGACAGGTCACTGTGTGGTGCATTTGTGAATTGGAGCCTACATTTCTCAAGTGCAGGACTTGCATATGTGTCCACTGAATTGCACCTTGTGCTTTCCAGACTATTTCTCTCTCTCTTCAAATTCCAGTCCTGTCCTCCTAGATACTGCTGCTTCTCCTAGTTTGATGTAGTGTGCTGATTTTAATAGGTCCATTCTCTCTATAAGCTCTGAAATCCAGCAACACTCAGGATTTTCATTAGGACATGTCTGACACATCCTTTCAAACTAACCCAGAGAAATTGATACAGACTCCCTTGTATGATGATTATTATTTTAATTCATAGAAGGCTATGGCTATAATTTTATATAGAAAGTCTTTCTGTAGTTTAAGGAGGGGAAGGATTTGTCAGACTGTACCAAGACCAGTTAAATCAGTCTGATGTGCTTTCCATTCAGGAATAAACCATTACTCACCTTGCTGTCCTAAAAAAAATTATCTGTTTGACCACTTCTGGGAGAACTGACCTTTTATTTCCTGACTTTTCATCTTTTCCCTTGGTGGTATGTAGCTATTTTCCAGTGTCCTGACTTCAGTGATTTTCTCAGGTATCTATGAACGTGCTTGTGAGGGTTTCTGATGCTTCTAGAAATCCTGAGATCATTTCAAGGCTAACAGTTTTCACTGCAGCAACTTTGTAGACTCTTCCCTTCCCGCTCTGACCTTGGCTGGGCACACACTGACCCGAGTGTTCCCATGGTTGCTTATTCCTGACAAATATAAAATCCAAATGTAAGTGATTAAAGAACAATGTTGCTTTGTCAGCAGTTGCTCAACTGCCTGATTACCCAGAGACTAAAGGTGGGTGTCCCAAAGTGGTACTGACAACATAAAAAAGCACAGGAACCATACTAAGAGTAGATGTTCTTTACTAAAAGTTCTGTGTAAAGATCAGTACTAAAAGTAGAAGCAAAAGAGATGACTACAGAAATACAGTATTGTGATCACATAGCAAGGAACAGCATAGCCAAGCAGTTTATTAGTCATGTAAGAAATGAAAGCCCTGTGTTAAACCTGGTTTTTAGCACTGGCATTAGAATTTCCCAAGAGTTTAGGATAAAATCTGACGGCAGAATAGGAATTTCTTAAGAGCAGCATCAGGAGAGACACTGCCCACTTTGCTGAGATTTATATTTATATTTATTTCTTTAAATATTCTTAAAGAAATTAAAACATGTTCTTATTGCATCATTACAACAAATATCAACACTGTTGCAGTAGTAGTGTTGGAAGCTGTTGGAGCAGCTCTAGAGCTGCAAACTTCTCTTTGTAGTGTTTTAGAGCTAAAACTTCTCTTTCTAGTGCTGTCTGTTTGCAGAGGTATTTGGTTGGATTTATAAGACTTTTTTCCCCCTCACAGCTTTGCTGGACATCACTCAGTTAAAAACATGAACAAGAGCAGAGAATTCTAAGCCACTCTTGCAGGTGATCATGGTAAGGTATCACTCTGCCTTTAATTCACAGTTTGTTTTTCAAAGATATTTGTTTGCAATGAATGACAAACCTTTGTGTTCAGTGATAACTTAGAAAATGCCACAGTATGGCAGTGTATGTTTTGGGTGGCTCCATATCCGTGTGACCAGGCAGCTGGAATTATTCTGATTATTTTGGTGAATCTGTGCTGTGAGGATGCCCAGACATTCTGGAGTGGTTCACACCACCAGAGGGAGCAGACAGTGTGAGAACCGCTGCCACTGACAGTCCACAGTGCTGGGGATGCTTCAATATTACCAAAGGATGAAAGACTTTGATCAGTTTTCTATAACCTTCCTAATGCATTGCTGTCATGAAGTAAAATGTCCATCTCCCATTTTCGTCAGAGGTCTGCTTAAAATCACCTTGTTTTGTGAACTACAGATAGAGAGTTAGTGGAAGGGCAGGAAATCCCTGTTAAAAAGGTTAAAAGCCAAATAGGTCCCACCATGCACAGACACATTGTCTGCCACGCGTGAAGAGCCCTCTGTGCTTGTCTGCAATGTTCGTTTGTCATGTTGCATGTAAGAGGCTCGCTGTGAGGACAAAAGAAATTACATTTGCCTTCTAATTTCTGTGGATGAGATTTCCCCCTGCACCTCCCCAGCCTGAGCCTGAAGGAAGCTGGGCTGGTCCTGTGGCCTTCTGTGTTCTAGGCAGGTTTCCAAGAGCTGCAGGAAGGCACAGCTCTGAGAGCAGCTCCTCTGCTGCAGAAACAAACCTCTGTGCCTTCCTTCACTTCTGAGTTTCCTGCCAATAAAACTGACTGGTGCATTTCTGGGCTGGTTTTCATCCCTGGCCCCTTATAGGTGATGAAGGGGTTTGTTTCTCTTATTGCAGGATACTTTGTGTACCACAAAACTGTTTAAATAGTACTTTGTATGGAGGAATTGTTCTCTCTGCTAAAAAATAAAAATATGAAATATAGCCTACATTGTGCCAAACTGCCAGCAGTTTTGCAATGCAAAATGGTGTATTTTTGTTCTTTTGGGTAGAGTACACTGAGAATATTGAAAATCTTACTGAACTGCAAAAGAATTCTGTTATTTTAGTGAAATACATATTTACTGTCATCTACTTAACAAAAAATGCATACTTACCTTACCTCATCGTGTGCATATGACTTAGTAATGGTATAATTTATATAGCAGTAAGAACCATATAATTACTTCCCATCTAAGTATTAATTATAACTGTGTCAATCTTTGGAGTGTTGAATGATGATTACATTTGAAAATCATTCCGTATTTACAGAAAATCTAAGTGCAATTTTAATAATTTGGATGATGGTTCCTTTTGAATACAATTATAGATTTACTATACTCAGTTTTATGTATCCTTTGGTGGAAATAGTAAATGAAGTCCTTTCTGCAAGTGTAAAAAAACCTTTTTTTTTAATTTCAGTGAAAATACCCCTAAGATTTAGTGGAAATGTGCCTCTGATAACTCTGCTGAGTGGTGCTCACTGGAGATGTAGACACCCAGGGGTTTTCCATTAGACAGAGAACTTAAAAATGACTTAAAAATGTTTAGTGCAAACACAAGAGGGGTTGGTTTTCTTGCAGTTACCAGTTTCAAAACAACACAGCCAAGAAGTTTCCCAAGGGTGCTCCCCCAGGGAAAGCACAGGGCTGAGTTCCCCTTGCTCTCTGTGTGGGTTGTGTCTGTCCTCAGCCAGACTCACAGCAGCTTCCAGATGAGAAGTGAGACTATTCCAGGCAGAAGTGAACAGTAGGATCCAAACTATTTTAAGGCAGTCAGGTGGAACTGTGCTCATTGCTCACCCTTTGATCTCAGGGCTGTCCTCTAGTCCCAGTCTTGCAACTTGTTTTGCTGGGCCATGAAAAGGAAGGGAGGAAAGCAGCTCTTCCTCTGGCACACGTGCACCTCAGGGTGAACAGCAGGATCTCTGGGGTGTGTTGTCCTTTAGGGGTGTTCCCAGCACCAGGGGAGCTGGGCACAGCAGGGTGCTGCAGGGTCCTGGATCTTGGCATCATCTGCATGGGGAAAAGGAGCAAGAGGTGACCAAGAGACCGGCTGTCAGGGTGTGCCCACTGCCCTGCCCACCCCAGGCCACACACCCTGCCTGGGGAGCCCCTCTGTGTCACTCTGTGTCCCCCCAGCCGGGGCTGGGTGGGTGTGGGGGGCTCAGTGTCAGAGCAGACATGTCCCAGCGATGGCATCCATGGGGACAAGGGTGCTGGAGTGCCCTGGCCATTCCTGCTCACACCCTGCTGTCCCTGTGCCCTGGAGCTCCAGCTCCCTGCACCCACTGCCCTGGCAGCTGGTTGGGAACCCTGGTAGCAGCATGGAAACGTCCTGCTGCTGCTCACTGGGTTTGTCCTTCCTGGTTCTTTTCTCAGAGCTGGGAATGGCTCCGAGGTTTGTGCTCACAGTGAGTTTTCTACTCCTGTGCCCAGCCCAGCATCCACTATTTACATCACACTCACCAGTTCCTAGAGGTCACTGTAGCAAAACTGCAACCCCTGATTGAAAGAAGAGCCCAGGTCATGCCTGAAAATGCATCCTGGGAATTGGCATAAAGCATCCTCTGGGACTCCTGTGCCCTTCCCTTGGCTATGGCAAGTCCCCATGAAGGACATGAAGCTCCCAGGCCTGCACTTCTGTAGGTAAAGCCAACTGGTGTTTGAGCATCCACTGCCACTTCTCCATCACTTGCTGATGGTTTCTTTGAGGAAGACTTACAGCAGGCTTTGCAATAGTCTGGAAAGTCTGGCACCAAAGGAAAAATGTGGCTATCCAAACATTACACTCCCTTTTTCTTTTGCTTCTATATGGTACTGTTCACTGTCTGTTTTAGGCAGTACCTTGTCTCTGTACACTGAAATACATACTTAGACAAAAAAATTATTTAAAAATGCTTTGTTGCCAAGAAACTGAATGAAATGTACTCGTGATACCTTTAATGACAATAAAATGCTCTTCTTTTTCCTTCTGCTCTGAAATATGCAAAGTATCCTAAAATCAACAAGTAGGCTTGACTGGGTAACATATCTGCATTAGGAGTGTCTGATTTCAGTGTGTTTTGAAATGCTTCAGGAAGGTCAGCTGTACTGCTTGTCACTGCTGCTCTTTTATACTGTGTAAGGTCACGGAACACTTTGAAGCACAAAGAGGAAAGTTTAGGTAAACTTTAAAAAGTCACTGTAAAAAACAAAAACCCATTGCATCCCTGTTTAAATGTATAAAATAGGTAGAACTTCCAGAGGTTTTATTCTTCCACTGAAGTGTTTTTGTCGATCTGAGATCTTCAGAAGAATTGAAGGAAAGAGCCACTTCTGTTCACATGATTTGGGGCCTGATGGTCAGTGGAAGAACTACTCTGTACTTCTGTTGGAACACGTGGGATGGGGATACTGTGTTCACACCCCACTGTCTTGAACAGGGGCGCAGCCTCCAGGGTGAGAGATGACAGAGATGGATGGAATGGGCTGCTGCAAGTCCTGCAGCCTGACTGCAGAATTTGCAGCCTGTCCTGTAGTCCCAGATGCTGCCTCCTCTTCCTGGCTAATATAGATATTTATAGATATTTCATTTCTTTGACAAGGGTCCATGAGAGAATATGGGGGGGGATCATCTGTGGGAATATATATTTGTGTTGCTCCTGGCCCCACACATTCATCATAGCTGAAAGAAAAAAGGAATTTTTCATTAGACTCCTGTGAAAAAAAAAGCCACAGTACATTATTTTCAGAGTAACAAGGGCAGGTAAAGTGAGAAGAAAAGGATCATATGGTGTTTTGTTCCTCAGCCCACATCTTTGCTTGCCCTGCCATGTGAGACAACGAGAGTATAATCCCTAAAAGCACATCTCCAAATCCATATGGATAATCCCGAGATGCACAGGCACCACCAGTACAGTGCAGCCACAGCTCATTCCTACTCCCACCCGCCTGGAAGAGCCAAGTTGGAAAATGGCTGAGGGGGAAGAGGAAGTGGTGTTGCTGTTTGATAATGAACCTTTGCTGGAACCTGAAGTGCAGTGTCATTGAGTGCTGAGGTACAGTGTCACTGAGGGCTGCCTGAGGTGCAGTGTCACTGAGGGCTGTCTGAGTTACAGTGTCACTGAGGGCTGCCTGAGGTGCAGTGTCACTGAGGGCTGTCTGAAATGCAGTGTCACTGAGGGCTGTCTGAAATGCAGTGTCACTGAGGGCTGTCTGAGTTACAGTGTCACTGAGGGCTGTCTGAAATGCAGTGTCACTGAGGGCTGTCTGAGGTGCAGTGTCACTGAGGGCTGTCTGAGTTACAGTGTCACTGAGGGCTGTCTGAAATGCAGTGTCACTGAGGGCTGTCTGAGTTACAGTGTCACTGAGGGCTGTCTGAAATGCAGTGTCACTGAGGGCTGTCTGAGGTGCAGTGTCACTGAGGGCTGTCTGAGGTGCAGTGTCACTGAGGGCTCTCTGCAGTGCAGTGTCACTGAGGTCTGTCCTCCACACCCTCAGTCCCTAGTGCTGTGACAGGGCTGGGCTGCAGACAGTGCTGGCAGGGCAGCAGCACTTCGTGCTGAGGGGCAGAGTTGTGATGAATAATCCTGACTCATGCGGGTCATTCTGAGGCTTGGCAGACCCAGCAGATGGTTCATCACATCCAAAGAGGAGGGATGCAAACAGATGGATCTGTGGGGTTTCCATGAGGAGCCAGCTCAGGTGTACCCAGGTTTTTAGTTCTGTCTGTGACACCAAGCTGGTCCCAGGGGAAACTATTCATTCCCTCCTCCCTCTGCTCTGTGCTCTCTGTCCTGCTGGGAATGCAGACATGCTCCTTGGGTGGGAGCTTGGCCTGCACAGCTGGACTTTGATGATCCTCATGGGTCCCTTCCAGCTCAGAGTGCTCTGTGATTCTGTGGATAGCAAGCCTGGATAGAGCAGGGTGTCTTTGTGTTTTCCCGTGTTGTGTGTTGCAGGAAGTGGATGGGAACAGGGAATGCACACGAGCAGGCTCCAGGCACTGGTGCTGGGCACTGCCCTGCCTCGAGCCCAGGGCTGTGCAGGGAGTGCCCTGCAGCCCAGAGGGGCTGGGCACAACTGCTCCCCCTGGGCTGTGTCCGCTGCTCCAGGCTCTGTCCTGGGTTCTGCTCCTGTGTCTGTCCTGGGTTCTGCTCCCTCTGGGCTGTCCCTGCTGCTCCTGTGTCTGTCCTGGCAGCACCTCTTTGCCCACACACCGACCCTGCCTCCACTCCTGCCATCCTTCAGCTCCAGTGGGCTGAAGGAAGCTCCTGTTTTCCCAGCTCACTGGCTACAGGCAAGAGTGAGACAGAGCCATAACACCATGACCTTAAATGTTAGACCTGTTTTGTTGGCTGCCTTGTTTAATTCAATTCTGAACAAGGGAATGTTTCCTGTAAAAAAACCACTTGAAAAACATTTGTCTGGAGGCAGACAAATTGAGAACTGCAGAGCTATTATGATGTAGGATATTTCCTGATGCCTTGGATATTTAGCATATGTCTTCTCAGCAGACTGCAGGCACACGTTCTGCCCCTGACTTGTGTCCTGCCAGGCTAAACCAAGCTAATAAACCCTGCTGTGCTGTGGGTGCTGTGCCTCCTGCAGACCAACTTGGAGGCCCTGCCTTTGTTCAATCTTAACTTTCCCTCAGAGTGCCCCTCATGATTTTCATACAAATAATAGATTTTGCTGCTATTGTCCCTAGTCCAGGAGATGGAAATGGTTTTTTGGCAAGGGAAAGGTAAGAAAGTGAAGTCATAGTACTGGGTTATGAAACTCAAATATCCATAAGTGTTTTTATGTTTACATCCCTTTTTTCTAATTTTTGTATTAATGAGGACAATGGCTTTAAATTCAGACTAGAAAATTTTGATTTCCCCATCAGAAAATGATATTTGAAAACACAAGTCTGTTCTGAAGATCCTGAGTAGGGCTCCCAGCTACTTCAGAAAAAAGTCCCAGCATACAGGAATTAGAATTATTTCATTTTATAGCATATGAAAAAGATTTCACCCCAGCCTCTACTAAATACACTGAAGCTTTCAAACATACCTGATAGTCTTTTAAAAGCTGTTGGACCTAAGTCAGAGATCAAGGACTTGGTGTCCTCAACTCTCCTTGACCTCAGTGAGAGTAAAGGAAAGGTCACTCTTTGCAGGATTACTTGCTATGAGCTGCATCTTTATTTCATTTACATTTTGCTGACCCAAAGCCCAGCAAATTTATTTAAAATCTTTCCACAGATTTTGACTGACTTAATCAGGCTAATGAAGAGCACTTACTGTTACCACAGCAGAAGAGTTTCCATTCAGAAAAGCCCATAGGACTTTCAAGGTGGAAAATTTTCAATCCTTTTACCAAGACATAAAAAAGGGAAGAAGCTTCTCTGCCTCCTGATTCTGGGCCCAGGCCCAGCACGTGGGAAATCTGCCACTGAGCTGAAGGAGAATTGGGCACAGTGGGAACTGTTTCTTCCTGGTGTTACCTGATCACCTGCATTTCTCTCCCTTGGATTTAATTTACTGCCTTTCCTGAGCCTCAGCTCAGCTTTGCAGAACTGCTCGGTGGGGTAAACAGCAAACTGAGCTCTTGTTAAGGTGACTTTTAAGTGTCAAGACAAATGGGTACAAATGATGGTATTCAAGGCCTGGCATTTTAGTGTTTAGTTCCAAGTATTGATATATTAGTGTCAGGGCACTTTTTCTTCACACATATGATGGCTAAAAATAATGATCTCTTTTTCTGCAAAAGCAGGTAATGTTCCTCCCATCTTTTTTGGCCCTTAAGATCACATCTAAAAAATTTAATAGGATAATAAAGGACACATGCCAGACTTTCAATTTAAATAGCTTTTTGGCACCTTCACAGTTGCACCTACAGATTGTTGTGGCCAAGAAGAGAATTACAAATAATTCAGATAGTTGTTTGTTTGGTTTTTTTAATAACTTTTTGTATTAGCAGTTTATGATCTTGATACTTGGTTTCCCATGTGCTTTTCTATGCATGGTATCTCTGCTTGGAGAGCTGCCACTGCAAACAGCTATTGCTGTTACCAACAGAGAAGGCTGCAGATAAGATTCCTGGTATTCTCTGTTAAGGATAAAATGGAGGTGAATTAAGGTCATACAAGCACCTTTGTCTTTTTCCTTAGTTTCCAAGTGTTTTGTGATTGGGTTGGTTTTGTTTGTCTCTTTATTTTTGTTTGGTTTTTTTTGTTGTTTGTTTGGGGGTTTTGGATTTTTTGTTTGTTTATTTTCCCCCTTCTCTTTAACAGTATCAGCAATTTAATTGTGCTTTCAGAGTGCTGTTGTAGAGGTATTCCTGTAATGAAACTAATGTATTATAAACACTACAGGCATGAATTTTATTTTGCAGTTTCTCCTTCAAAAAGACCTAAATGTCTAAGGTTATAGGGCTTTATGATTTTTTTTTAATTAGAGGAATTAAGCAAGTATTATAAGAAGTAACACACAGCTGGACAGGCATCCACTGCCCATGTATGTTTGTGGTTGGGAAATGATTCCTCCAAAGATTTAAAGGATTACTTATAAAAAATTGCAGTAGCAATAATGTCTTGCAGTTGATCAACATATATTGATGTGAATGATGGTGGACTAAATCCTTCCTGTCACCTTAAAGTGAAGCTTCACCTTTGAGGAGAAGAGGTGAACAGACTCCTGCATTCCAGTGCGGGGAGGTGTGTCCCAAACCAGCCCTGCAGTGTGACCTCTGCACCTCTGACACAGCTTTTAGGGCTCTTCCTTTTCACTTGTGGACTTGTGAACTAGACCAGAATGAAGGAGCTGCTTTTCATCAGCTGGTGTGGAGACCTCGGTACCAAAGGGGCCAAGAGGTGCCTGCAGTGATGGACAGCACTGGAAGGATCTAGAGCCATCAGGGATGTCATTCCTGATATTAGAATGATAGTGTTCCACGTGAGTCCCTTCAGTGTGATAATAATGCTGCTGTTTCAGCTGGGAAAGGGGCAGCTGGAAAGCTCAGGGTGTGTAAAGCTGTGGTGTCAACATGAGCCAATTCTGTGTCACCTCTGTTCATCTGGAGGAGACTGAGGGGAGACCTCAGTGCAGTTCCAATTGCTGGGCAGGGGCAGAGGAGGGGCAGGGACTGAGCTCTGCTCTGGGGGGACCAGGGACAGCAGCCAGGGAATGGCTGGAGCTGTGTCAGGGCAGGCTCAGGTTGGATCTCAGGCAAAGGTTCTTCCCCCAGAGGCTGGTTGGGCACTGCCCAGGCTGCCCAGGGCAGTGGGCACAGCCCCAAGGCTGCCAGAGCTGCAGGAGGGTTGGGATGATCCTCTGGGGCACAGGGGGTGACTCTGTGCAGGGCCGGGGGTTGGACTGATGATCCTGTGAGTCCCTTCCAGCCCAGCCCATTCTGTGACTCTGTGAAAGGAAGCATCCCTTGCCCTGCTGCTCATTCCCACTTGCTCCTTGCACTGCTTCCTCCAAACCAGGATCCCCAGCCTGGAGCTAAATAGGCAAAAAGTTTGTGTGTGTGTGTTTTTTGGATGTTCTTGTTTGGCTTTTGTTTTATTTGGGTGTGTTGTTGGAGGTGTAGTTTTTTTTTTTTTTGGTATATTTTTGTGTGTGGTTTTTTCTGGGCCAGATTTCTCCTGATTTAGCTGCCTCAGCATAATCAGATGGGCATCAGGAACACAAGAAGAGGAGAAGTGTGAGAGATGGAGGAAGGGAGGAGATCTGAGGCCACAGCTCATAGGTAGAACATTTTGGCCACTCATAAAAGTGCAACCTCAGTAACTGCTGTGGGAATGAGCCATATATATATTTGTGTAGTGTGTGTTCATTATATATATATATATATAAGTAATATGTATATTTATATATTTATATAAAATATGTAATTATATATATTGTATGTATAAACACACATGTATATACATATATATGTGTTTTGCAACTGAAACTGCAAGAGCATGAAGCCTGTATACTTAAGCAGAAAACCAAAAATACTTGCTAGGCTTTTTTAAAAAAAAATACAGCAACACTTATAAAATATCTGAGAGATTCAGCTCTGTGAAGTTATTGCACATGTAAAAAGTAGCTGAGGCTTCAAGTCCACTACAGCAGTCACAGGAAAATCCTTTTAGACAAGAAAGCAAATGCTTTTGGAAAGGATTATGTTACTATAACGTAATAATGGGCCACAGGAACTAATTACACTACATCTTGTGAACACCATGGGTCTTTTTTTTTCAGCCCTGAAACAAACCCTTGATTACAGTACTTGTGGTGAACCCACTTAAATCCATTGTTTTTTAAAATTCTATTATCTTGAGGTTTGGTGTATCTTACAGGCAGTCATCAGGAGGAAGGGGTTCCTGACCATGAAATGTGCTGCTGTCTACATTTTTCTGGCCTTGTTTCTTGTTTTACTACCCCCAATGTCATTATAGACTATGCTGTTGAGTTTTTAAGGGGCAAGGTAAGGCAAGGAGGGCTGATATCTGTTAACATCTTACTGTGTGTAAATGTGACTGCAAAGAGGAGAATGTTGCTTAAAAAAAAATTACAACAGCTCTTCAAGCTGACCTTCTTGACTTAGAATGTTGCAGGGGGGGAAAATAACTTTATAAATTTGTCAGGTCTCATTGCAGCAAGTATTAGGATTGGTTTGTTGCTAAGGAAACCCAAAAGAGCTTATTTAACCAGCTGTCATTCCTGAATTATAACCTACTCTCTGGGGCAAGAAGAAGGTTCTGCTTACAGAATTTTTTAAGATGCAAACAATTGCTAGTGGAAAAAAAAGGCAAATCTGGGGAATGAAGAATTCCTTGTGACATATATGTCTTTGGTTTCCTTTGTTCATTTGTTATAGATTATGACTCTACAAAAATTGCTCCGTTGCACTGCTTCCATTTTACTGATGACCTTCTGCCTTCTTTTGGTAATGGCAAACAGAATCACTCAATCTGGCAGACAAATGTCCTTGGCAGGTTTAACCACCATGAAAACACCACAAAGGATGAAAACACCACCAAGGATATTCATATCCTGCTGTTACTTAATATAAAAGCTGAGTCTACACAAATTATGCTGTAAATCTCTGAAAGGAGGATCCAAAGAAAATAAACTCTGTGTTTGATGACCACATGGGCAGTTCAGTTGATGATGCTGAACTCAGCACCATCTCTGGCTGCTCCCAGCTGCATTGGTAGGACAGCAGCTTGGAAATCTGTGCCTGTTTCCTCTGAGATGTGTTTTCTTAGAATATATATATTCTTTGGTGATGTATAACTGCCATGAGGATGTGTACAACTTCTGGCAGAACTGCTCTTATAATGACATATGTCATGAGACAGGATGTTTTTCTATGTTTATTTTTGATACAGCGCATTTAGTAACTGTATTTTAACTTTTATTTTCATGCTTTGTCAGTGAATTATTAGCACTAATTTAATAGTTTTATATAATAGCAATATATTCCATATTACTGATTGTCTCAGTCATTCATGTAGTTTAATTCTTGAACAGTGACTTAGAATGAAAAGCCAAAAGGTCTTTGTTTATTAAAAATCAACTTCTTCCTTTACTAAAAACTTTATTAAAAACTAAACAGCCTGAGCTCTGGGTCATGGTAAGCAGGGGGATTACAGTGCAAGAATACACCACTGGAGTTCAGTGGCACCTTCTCCTGTGCACTTTCAGGCCCCCCAGTTACTGTGTCAGTAGGAAATCAAACTCCAGTTGCCTCTGGGCCTGGATAACATTCCATGAGAATTTTTCACTGTGCCTGGTCCCCAATGCCAGTGGCTGAGGGGGTATAACACAGCCCCTGGAGATAACAGTGTCAGTGTGACAGGGCCCTGGGGGAACCAGCCAGGGCTCAATGGAAACACTGCAGTATTTTCTGGGAATGCTACATCACACATTTGAAATGCAGCTGTTTAAACAAGGGGCAGACTCCTCTCAAGATATCCTGGAGAAACATCTATTTTTATAGCTGATCTGATTTATCTGAGTTTTAAGATCCCAGAGATGTGGCCAGGGCACCTCCAAGGTGCCTCTATGATCTTGGAGTAGGTAACTATGAACAATTATCACTATTATTACATATTTTAATGTTTTTAATAGTAAAAACACAACTCAAAGTATTGATCAAGGAAACATTTAAGGCTTAAGTAACTTAAGCATCCAAGAGACAAGAAACCTAAAGTTTGTTCTTTTCTGCCTTTTTCCTCTTCATAGTTATATCTGGATTTTCTAGTTCCTCACAACTACAATGGGAGTATTTGTGTTCATGAGCACTAGAAGTCTGCATCTTTATTCTGTACTCTGTATCAGGATAATCTTGAGGAAGCTATGACTCTTTGATGCACAAATATTTCAGATGTAACCCAAAATTCAATGTAAGCAGTGTTCAGAGTAAGTTGAATATATACCAGATAACATTTGAAACTATTATAATGCAGTTTCAACATAATTGTGCACCTTTAAAAAATAGAAAATAAATGTTTTAATTAAAACAAGTCATTCTGTGATAAAGTCTTTATGTGATGCATCTCAGCCTTTGCATTTCTGTAACCATTTCACAGTAAGGACAGTGAAGCTGTGGGCACTGGGTGAGTAACAATAATCAGTTGAGACAAGTTAAAATAATCTCCCAAGCCTCCCAAGCCATGGAGTTAATCCACAAACAGGGTCCTAAACAACATCACCAATCCTTGCATGTCACCAGGACCTGCTGATATTTGAGGAATTTTGTCATTTGGGAGGTTTTAAGAACACATTCCTGGAAAGGGCTTTGTTTTAATCAGTTATCAAAGACTTAAGAGCTTTCAGTTGTGGTTGTTCCCATGGCACAGCAGATTTATTGTTAGAAATACTTTGTTCTTGAGTTCATGAGTTTCACCATGTTTTTCTGCTTTCACTTGCTGCAGAGTTTTTTAAATGCAGGAATAGTTTGCACTTCTAGAGTGAAACTGGGACAGGTGTAAAGAAAGGCTGTTCAGACCATCCAGCTTCCCCACAGATATTTTTGATGACAGAAAGCAAAGGGAATTTTGTGTCTCAGCTTCAAAACATGCAAACTGAGGTGTGAGAAGATTTTTGACTGCAAATGCAAGAAGCAAGTAAAGGGAAAGGTGTGGGTATATGAGAGGGAACTGAAAAGCCATGAAAAGAATCTATTGCAAAATGGCTGTAAACAAGTTTAAGCTGGGAAGAAGAAGTTTGCTGTAATAATTAGGAATGGTCTGTCCTTAGGTGTTCCAGAATGAGTATAATGGGGACAAAAGATCCTTGCAAACCCTGTTATGGAATAGGTACATTTCTGTTGAAATTTGGGAATAGCACTAGGATGGGAAGAGAGGGGCTTTTGGTGCTCTGGTTGTGTGGAATTTGGAGTTAAAAGAATTGAGAGTTTTAACTGATGCCATGGTATCCAATTCATTTAAAACAGTCATATTTCCAGTGGCACTTTTTACTTTATTGACGGAAATCTCAGTGAGGGTACTGAAGTGAGAACTGAACTTCAGCCCAAATGTCCATCTCATGCTTTGCCAACTGTCACTGGAATGTGCCAAAAGCTCCTTACCTGGCCTGCTGCAGGAAAATGGCCTTGGCAAAGGAACACACCACAAAATAATGAGTTTTAATGTCAGTTCCCTGCAAGCCTAATTCTGCCTTTCAAGAAAATCTGGGAAGCTGATCCAAGGCTCCTCCCTGTGATAAGGCTAATTTGCATCCTCAGAAATGAGGGATGGAAGAGAATGTGTTAGAAATAAAAGTCCCTTAAGCAGTTTAATTGATTTGGTTTTCATATTTAAAGGGAAATAAGGGTCTGTCTTTAAGACCCCAGCATTTCCTTTTGCCTTTTTTAAGCAATTTTTAAATGGATTTGCTCGTTTAAACAATGCAGACTGAACATGGATATTGAGAGTACTGGAATTTATCAAGTCTAAACAAGACAATTTTCTGCAGAACTGATTCTACATAGATTAAGCAACATGAGCAGATGAGGTAGAGTGAGCCCACTGAAACAACAACTCCCCCCCAGATGTGTTTTAGTGGGAATATTGGGATAATGGGTGACTTAATATTTTTTATTATCGTGTGCCCTGTGGGACACATTTCACTCTGAAATATGGAGAGGACTTTTCTGGCTTGCATTAAAACTCTTCCTGAAGCTAAAGCCCTCCATCTCCCTGAGCAGTCATTCCTCAGAGATGTTCTGTTTTGGGCACTCATGAGTCACAGATGGAAAAGGTGATAACCTTGGTTGCCTAAAGCTCTGTACATTCCTTAATATCCAGTCACTAAGGAGTGAAAAAGTACTTATCCAGGGGCGTGAGATGCATTTCCTCTGGCCAAAAGGTGAACAGTTGATAAAATTCCTCCTCATTGCTTGGATTTAGAGACTCTCACAAAGAAAATGTAATAGTGTTTCATTTACTTGGACTTTGGTTGGTACTGTGCTTGAAGCCATTTCAAACGTGAGCTCAACTTATTTTTAAGCAGCTTTCTTACTCCTTAAATATATGAAAAGGTAATCAGGAAAGCTCACTGTAAGTATGAGTGTTACAAAGAACTTGTCACAGTGAACACAAGCTCGAGATCTCTGTTTATAAAGATATTACCCCCATGTGTCAGTGGCATGATTTTACCCACACCAGCACAATGAACATTGAACAAATATTGACAAATATTGGATTTACAGACTTTCCAGTAATTCCTTTCAAAATCATACTAACTGTGATGATAGTTAAGCTGTGGCAGTAGGATTATTCTTATGTTCTGTCCTGACTGAATTTTTTTCAAGTTTGCTAATTTGGGGGGATTAGAATTCTAACATGGAATGGTACAGAATTGTTGCTATATCCCCTGGATCATCTTCCTCAGAGGACTAAGTTTCTTAGAAACAAATTCTTTGCCATCTCTGATAGCAGAGACTATGAACCATTAACTTCTAGCAATGCTACAAGTATCTGTACATGTTGAAAATAGGCTCTAAAATACAACTCCCTACTATCCTGAAATTTCTTAGTTCATACCTACTCTATTTTGTTTTTATATTTCCCTTCTGCACCTCCTGTAAAATCCATCTGACAGATGCTAACACAGATCTGAGATTCATTAGGAGGTCATTAATCATCCTAAAGGGATGTTTATGGATAGCAGCACTGTGTAATTTGGGCTGTCAAGACAAATTGACCAAATGGCTTCTCTGTAACCACTCAGCAACTGAGGCAGGCTAATGACAAAATTCTGTGCATGGTATCCCTCTAAATCCAACACAAAATCTAATGCCAGAAGGAGTTTAGTGAAAAGAGTTTAGTCTGGTGATCATCACGCTGAGTCTCAAAAGAAACTCATGGTTTAGATATTGGAGCAATTATAAACACTCCATGGCATTTTTCATTAATTAATTTATGAATAAAAGTTTCTATATAAATAGCATTTTATATAAATAGTGTTACTGGGCTTTCAGGTGGAGGGTTGAAAGTGGGCAATCCTGAGCTGGGAGCTCTCCCTCAACCTCAGTCGTGTGTTTCATCAGCCTTCCCCTTAAATTATTTTTCCATTCATTTTGCGACTTAAAGGCCAAATGTAAAATCTAACAAAAACACCCTAAACTGATCACCCCCTTGTCCAAATAAAGGTGTAATGATTTCTACTGAAATCATTTCAGGCAGTGTGGTTTTAACAGGAATGGTGTGTCCAGAAGCCCTGGGCTCCTCACCCCAGGTCTGAGTGCTGGTGCTTCTGGCTGTTACACAGAGGGATACATGAACTGAACGCTTTGGTGGCTGCTCCTGGCAGCACAAACTGCTTCTCACTCACTGAATTCTTTCACAGAAAACACATTTTAAGAGTTATTTGCTCGTGAAGTTGCTTTCCTTGCTGCTCTTCATTCGTGTTCTGCTGATGCTCCACTGCATGATTAGCTTTTGGCCCTGCTGGTTTAGCTCTATATTACATCTGGCACTGAGCAAATTACAAGGAGGAATTACATTAATTTAGCCAGTGCTATATTTCAGTGAACCTACTCTTCAAAATATTATTGTATGCAACAAGACTGATCCCAGGGAGTTAATATTTTAAGTGCAAAAGGTCAAGCATGTCTTGTTTATGCTTCAAGGCCATGTCTGACAGTCAGTTTTCCTGCTGTTTGCACCCATCAGTCCGAATAATCTTTATGATCTACTAATTGAAAAAATACCCTTCAGAGTTATGCCGTGGAGGAGAGTATAAAGGTGGCTGTACAGAAATTCTTCAGGCTTTTACATAAGGCAGTAATTCCTACAGTGCCTCTCACCCAGCCCTTTTCTGAAGTTACAATTGTCTATATAACGCATTAAGAGCAAGCTTAAAAGTCTCTGTATAGCTTTACTCTCAGCCATCTGCTGAGCTCTGCTTTCCCTCAAGTGTTCTACAAGTTGTGTTGCTAAGATATAAAAATGACTAAAATTTTAATGGTTTGCCGAAGCTATTTTTTCTAAAACATTTAACTCTGGTAGCAGTGAGAAAACAGCAAAACCATTAACAGTAATCTTTACTGTGGACCTGTGATGCAGAGCTGTAGTTGCTGGGCTGAGCACTGTTTCCTTGTGTGTGCACAGTCAGATTTGGGTCCCCGTGGGCTCAGTGCACTCACTCAGAAGGGAATCTGGAGGAGGTGGTGGCAGGACACCTTTGTGTCTCTCTGTTCTTAGCACTGGTGTACCACAACAGTTTCTTAGAACAAGGATGACACAAGGTAATTAACTCATTTCAGGCTTGTTAGAGAAGTAAGTGCAGAATTTACTGGAAAGAGGGTTCATTTATTCCTGGCCTGTGTCACCCAGGTATCTCCTTCCCAACAGAAATCCACAGAGCTGGAAAAATCCTTCTTTGGGCCTGTTTCAAACTGGAAGTGGAAGCAATCCTTGGTATAATCATGGGTGATCTGTCTGCTAAAGAAGTCTGTTCTCAGAGTCTCAGTTTGTTCCCAGAAATCTGGCCTGGTGCCCACTCAAACTGTTGCTTGGTGTCAGCTGGCTGCCTTTTATTAGTAAAGACTTGTGGGTGTGGGTCTAAAAACCAGTCTGCATTTTCAAGTGGATTTATATGAATTTCTACAAATATAGATGCCAGGCTCAGAATAATTTTTCACATGTGAGCTTTCTGCTAAAATATTTACACCATGTCTAAAAGCCCATTTATTATAATATGACTCGGTAATACATAAAGGGTTGTTTGTAGACCATGCCTAGAATAAAAAAGCAGAGACCTATATATTGTGTGTTCACACTGCTGACTTGCTCTGTATCACATATAAAAGCAGTTAAAAAAGGGCTGATTTTACAGTGTATTAACTACAAACAGTCTGTTTAAAAAGAGATTGAAAAAGAAAGAAGGGGGCTGTTCAACTGTTGTTTGCTGTTTGTAAGACACAGCACTACAAACTTGCTTTTGTTTTTTTCTGTTTCCTCTGATCTGAACACTCTCAAGGTCAGTAATAAATATAACATAAAAGTTCTTGGAAAAAGTATGTATTTTTCCCCTGGAGAAACTTTCACTTTTAAATTCATTTCGTTCAGAGAAACGTGTTTGCAAGTAATTCTACTTGAGTGTTTCATTACTCTGTCATCAGTATGTTAAATTTTAATGTGGATATCACTAAATGAGAACTGTACATGTCTTTATGTGGTAAAGATATATTCTGCTAAGGAAAAGTTGAACTTATAGTCAAAGAAACCTGAAGTCTCTCTGCATTTGGATTTTGTGTGACCTGAATTTTTGTACTGGGCATAGGTCTAGCAGTTTTATTTTCTTTAAAAGGCTTTGCAAGTGCAAAGTTATAACACTCAGAATATCAGGAGAGTGCTTACCGTGGAGGTGGGTCAGGATACATGGTGTTGACCTGAGAAAGTATGTCCAGGTAGGAACCAAAGTCACAAGCCTGGGGAAACTCCTCGGTGCAGGAGGATCTCAGCTCTCCAGAAGAGCCACCATGGGAGAAGCCATCTGGAGCTGCAAAACAAGCAATTCATGCTTACTGCTCTTTCCTTCCGTGGTGGATTCCCTGCCACTGTTTATAACACTGCCATGAGTTTGTCACTTTTGTATAAACGTTTATCTGGGTAAGGGAATGACATCTCTGTTTCAGGAATAAAATTTAAAGTCCAGAAGAAGTGAAATGCAAACTGGTGTTTGCTGAAGGGGTTGCTGAAGTTCCCGGGGGTTGCACACATGGAAACCCTGACCATTCCGTGAGGGGTAGGCTTTTGATTGCAGCTATGTGTCTTGAGAAAATGCTGTTCTCAATAAAAAACACGGACAAAAACGGGGAAAGCTGGAAAATAGTAGAGAAAAATCATCCTGCTGCTGCTCCAGGGCTTTCTTGAGGCTTCCACACAAGAGCTTCACAGCTCCAACTAACAACACAGAAACAAGTCTAACACAGAAAAGAGCACTGACTTCTTAGGATTTATGGAGCAGTTCCACACTTGGGTAGTGTGGCACAATTTAGTTTAAGATTATTCTTTTGAATATCTCTGAAAAGATGCTTTCCTTTTTCCGTTCCTCTAGCACTGTTATTTCTAACAAGCAGTTTGAAAATTGCCCTGTATATTTTTGCCTGGTTTCAGGGTTTATTGGAACTGAAAATACTAGAGCAGTAGATTTAAATGTAGTGATTTAATCTTAATGGTCATTATTTTATCATGCCAAAATATTGCTGTTCATGGGTGAAAGAGTAACCACAATTTAACCATTTATTCCTGCTGAAAATAAGGAACAATGGATGTTACCAGAATAGTAGGCATTAGTTTTCTGGATTTTGTTGTTTCATTTTTCCCTGTGTAATTGTCTATGGGAGTTTGCACTTCACTTCTTTTGGATTCTAAATTTCATTCCCAAATAGAGAGGTTAATCCCTTATCTGGATAAATGTTTCTGGAAAAGCCAAAAATAGCTATTCCTAGCTCCAAGTGGACAAACTGATCGTAAGAAATGTGTCCATTAGACATAAAAATTCCTGATCCAGACAATTAAATGAAGTCCAATTGATGTACCTCAGAAAACAAGGTTTAAGCTAATGTTTTTGTATCTTGCTCTCTATCATTGTCTTTTCTATATAAACACCACAACAATATGCAAAGAACTGCACTCACAACAAACAGCAGGTAGAGGAGCCTGGCCACAGAGAATGTAATTGTTGATGTTCCATCATTTATGATATGAATTTTTGAAAGCTGGACTTACAGAGTAACTTTATAACTGCTTCCCCCCCCCCCCCCCCCAAGAGAAATAATCTGATTCTGTCATAAAATGGCTTTTAGCTTCTGGTCAGCAAACCCAGAAGGTCAAAAATGTAACTCTACAATTAACTCCTTGATAGTCCCAAAACTTCTTAAAATCTTTTTCCTTGTTTTTGGGGCTTTTGTTGTTTGTTTGGGTAGGTGTTTTTTTTATTTGTTTGCTTTGGGGTTTCTTGGGAGTAGGATCTGGCACCTTTTTGACTCTGTAATGAGGATGACCATTGTATGAGGATGACCATGATAATGGTCATACCATGACACTTATGTCATCAACTGTGATGCTTGCAATGCCATTTTGGTGCCCTGGTTTTCTGTTTATATCCAGTTATTAATTTTTGTGGTCAGAAAAACAACATTTTCCCAGTCATTGATGTAGATTGGTGCACAAATTGAAAACAGTTCTGGCTTTCCAACATAGAAATGACATCACACGCTACAGCCAGGCTAGAGGGGATGTGAAAATGCAACAAAGAAGAAATCTGATACCATATCAAGGAGAAATGATCTGTGTAGGACCTGCTGTGGGCACTGGCCTGGTTTATGTTAACCATGAACTGTGGGAACACAGTCCCAGCACCATTAAACTGCAAGGCTGCCTGTGACCTCCATACCCTATTTTTTATGGTTTTTAATTTTATTTTTTATACCTTGCACAGTGGCTTTTTGTTGGATTCAAAAAATATGAATTCTGCAGAGAAGAATTTGAGCAGTCTCTGCAAAATGCCGTGAGCTATGAAAGCTGGAGAAAAATCCTTTTTAGTAACTTCATCACTGTGGATTCTTCCTGCCTCCTCCAGCACGATGGAAGAGACTCCTTGCATGATGTTATCACATGCCCTGCCCAAGTCAGAGAGACCATACCCTGATTTGACCAACCTATGCAGAAGACCCACTGTACTTTCTCTCTCCTTTTGTGTTACCTGTCCCCCCTGTAAACTCTCCCAAATTAAAGTGTTTTTTTCCCATGAGGTAATTCCTAAGATCCCAAGGATGTGTTAACCCGGGTTTTTCCCTTACCTCATCTTTGTGAAACCCCCCAATTTTAATACCACGAATATGTAGAACCCCCTGTTGAATATGTAAACCCTGAACCCTTTAAATATGAGGTTGTGAATCCAATAAACCATTCCAGTTTTCATAGAATCATAGAATCAGCTGGGTTGGAAGGGACCTCTGAGATCATCAAGTCCAACCCTTGATCCAACCCCGCTGTGGTTCCCAGCCCATGGCACTGATGCCACATCCAGTCTGTCCTTAAACACCTCCAGGGATGGAGAATCCACCACTTCCCTGGGCAGCCCATTCCAATGGCTGAGCACCCTCTCTGCGAAGAAATTCTTTCTAATGTCCAACCTAACCCTCCCCTGGCACAGTTTCAGACCGAGCCCTCTTGTCTTGCTGATGGTTGCCTGGGAAAAGAGACCAACCCCCCCCCGGCTCCCCCCTCCTGTCAGGGGGTTGCAGAGAGTGAGGAGGTCTCCCCTGAGCCTCCTCTTCTCCAGGCTGAGCCCCCCCAGCTCCCTCAGCCTCTCCTCACAGCACTTGTGCTCCAGTCCCTTCCCCAGCCTCGTTGCTCTTCCCTGGACCTGCTCCAGCCCCTCCATGTCCTTCCTGAGCTGAGGGCCCAGAGCTGGACACAGCACTCCAGGGGTGGCCTCACCAGTGCTGAGTCCAGGGGCAGAATCACTTCCCTGGACCTGCTGCCACACTGTTCCTGAGCCAGGCCAGGATCCACTGGCCCTCTTGGCCACCAGGGCACACTCTGGCTCATGTTCACTTCCCGTCAATCCAAACTCCCCTGGGACCGTCTTATCTTCATTGCCCTCGGCAGGTGTTTGCCCCCAGCAGCGGCCCGTCCCCGCGGTCGGTCCCTGGTTTGTGTCACTCACCGTCCCCAGCCCCCGTCCCGGGCCGGGGGTGCCGCAGCCGCCCGTCCCTGCGCAGGCTGCCCACCACGATGGTGGCACAGGACAGGGACAGCACCAGCCCGATCACCACCCCCGCCACCAGCAGCGGGGAAACCAGCAGGCTGGAGTCGCTGCCGCTCTCTCCATAGCCGGGGAATTCGCTGCTCGGACCGCTCCTGTTGGAGGGAAGCGCTGCACAGAGAGAGACAGGAGGGGTCAGTCGGGAGGACCGGGATTCACACACGGGACCAAAGCCCTAAAGAGCCTGAGACAGGTCCACTGGATCAATTCATGCTCTCAGGGAAAACCTATTTATTAAACGGATTTCTGGACTGTCAGTAGCTGACTGCAGGGGTGTCACATTTCCCTGTTATTAGAGAATATCCTGCTGGAGCCAATGACGTGTGGTCCATAATTTTTATGGCTTTTCCCTGGCAAAATTCTTTGTAACATGAATTGAACGATGCTGAAAGAACCTAACTGCACATGGAGGAATGTGCACATCCCAAAATTTGAGCTCCAAGCAGAACAGAAGAATTCCACGTTGTTAAAGGCGGGAAAAAACTCCAATATATATATAAATTTATTATTTAAATTCAATAATAAATCTGCTTAAGGGAGAATAGCTCCAGTAATTTACTCCCAAGTCAAATATCCTTTTGAGACAAGCTACAGAGAGAGTATCAGAAGTTAAACTGGAAGTTTTCCTTAGAGAATCAACCAGTGATATGTGTGAATTAATTTCCCACAGATGTATTTATGGGGGATTGCAGTGCTAAGGGAGGGGAGGTAAATGGTAGAAATTATGTGAAAAAGGATTCAGGATCTAAGCAGATAAAATATCCCCCCACTCCCCTCCCAAATTAAAAGGAAATCTCCCATTTTCTGCTCAGGATCAGACAATCAGACTTATTGATGCATAAATTCCTGGAGGTGCCTGTGTACAAAGACTGGGTGTTCAGTATGGCCTGGATATACTTTTGTGTCTGGCTTTATGCCATTTGAACAGATAAAGAATTTGTTTCCTACAGAAACCAAGGCCAACAAAATTTTTCTCTTTTGAATATTCTGTGAATATTTGGTTTAGGAAGTGCAAGTGTTTTTTACATGGATAGGTGTCAGCAGATAGTTCTCAGTAACGTTTTTCCACTCTTTTCCTTTGGGAGATTCCACTCAGTGTTGCAGTCCCAATAAATTAAAAAGAAGACATTGGCTTCAAGCCAATGTATGTTATCATTGGCTGATGCTTGAGCTTGAGAGAACCAACTAGAAGCACAAAAAAAAGTGGACCTAAAATGTAGTGGGGTTTTTCTTAATTTTCTAGAAGCACTTGACCATTGGCTGAGGAACTTCATGAGCAATTAAGACACACAGCCAAGAAATGTGCTGAGTTTTTACCAAGTATTTTATACCAAAAAAGAAAATTGAGTTCTTTGAAAATTTAACTGATGCTGTAACATTAAATCAAAAGGTTATGGACAACTGAGTTCCTTAATAGTGTTAGTGCAAAGAGATTTGGGGTAGGGGATATGTTTGAGGGGGAGATTCTGCTGATCTTATGGCCCTTGAGCTAGAACTTAACTTCCTCAAACTTTACAAAATTCTGACCATGCTACTCCTTTGTACATTTTTTAGCTCTCTCTCTTGGTAATGTGTCCAAAAAGTGTACATTCTTGCTGACATTCCAAAGCCTTGTTTATTTATATTTTTGAAAATTCTCTCTTTGAAATATGCAAACATCACAGCAGTGACAATTTAAATCCCAGTGGTGGGGGGCTGACACCTGAACTGAAAGTACTGGCAGGTAATTTACTGGGAACTTTGGCTGATTTGCAAAGGTGAAATAAAGATGGACTTTGTTGCCAGCCTGCTGAGAAATGAGCCTGGGGTGGGAGGTGGCCCCGTGCACTATCATTTCAATTTGAAGTCAAAGAGTGCTGAAATGGAGATGGTCATAAACTTCTGTCAGTGGGAGAGAAAAGAGGCTTCAGTGCGAAAAACAAAGAGGCTGAAGTGAGTGCTCTCAGGTCTTTTAAAGCTTGGGACAGATACTAAATGATCCTCTAAATAGGAAGAGGGGCTGTCTAAGGAAAAGAAGAGTAGACTAGATGGGTTTTTTTCAGTTGTGTATGGAAGCCAGCTGGTATCTTAACATATTGACCCTTTGGGACATTCCTGTGGTGCCACCCAGTGTGAGCACTGATATTTGGACCTATTTTTGCTTTATAGCAAGCCCTGTACTGCACAGTGACTTCAGATAGGAAGTCCTCTGTCATGTGCTCTGCACTAGTACTTGAGGTGTTTTATTTCAAGACACACCATTTATCTACCACATTCTCAGGGCTTCCTCAGCTGTCCAAAAATCTTGTCTATTTTATCCCTTGCTTGTCACCACCCTGGCTCTTTCTGGGTTTTTTGTGCTTTTAATCTAATTGAACCCAGTGTCTTGCAAAGAGATGTATTGCAATATTGCTTTATTAGAAGGAATGAATAAATCACCTTAGCCCAGCTTCTGACAAAATATAGACTTGACAAACATCTCCTAAGGCACTATTTTCAATGTGAAGCTGTGAGTCCAGTCCTCCAGACTTTACACTCTGACTTACTACTATGTACAAACAACTACAGAATGAGAGGCTGTGTTGAAATAAATTCTTTGGGTTTGAATTTTTGGGGGGCAAAAGTATATGTAACACATTTTTCTCCTTTTATCCAAATACATCTTCTTATGATAAACTCTACATCCTGTATGTAAAAATGCTATGAGGTTTCTTTCAGAATAGAAGTGCATTCTGAAAATGCATGTGAAGCCCATATATACAATACCCATAACTGAGTCGTGACTTTTTTTGGTTTGGGAAAAGTTGTATTTCTTTCCATGCAACTGCAAATTGTAAACAATACATGCATAAATACTTCATATCTAATCTTCTAAATATGAATTATATGGGCTGCACAAACTATTGCTTTTATCCAGTGATGGGAGCTGTGTAACTACCTGGACATGGGCACAAATGGAACATGGCTGGGTGAACACTTAATTTAGAGTGAAGACTAGTGGAAAATTGCCTACAAACTATCCACTCAGTGTCAGACAATAAATTATCAATCTGCAGAATCCCTTAAATGGCACATTATATTATTTTATTCAGTGCTGCTGCATCTCAACAGAGCAGTTGTAAATGACTCCACTTAACTGAAAGAGGTGTAGCACAAATTGACTTTTTTTTTGTATGTCGTACTTTCTTGTTCCCACTAACCTGTCTTTAAAGAGAGACTTGTGATCCCTTTCTAACTCAGCCCCAAGTGATGTGGAAGTGTCAGTTGGTCACATCCTGGCAGAGCGAAATATCTTGGTACGTAGATGTGTCCTGGGAGCTCAGTTCACCCAAGATACAGCCATTCTTCCTCATTCTGCTTATGTCCCAGAAGAGAAAGAAAGGAAAATCTCTTCTCTCCATTATGAAATAGTTGAGTTTGGGGTTAGTAGTGTGTTGTTTTGTTTCTTTTTTTTCCCCAAAGGCACAGCAGAGGTGGCTGTGGTCTCTGTGATGGATTTTCTTTGTACCCTTTAAAAATCAGAGATTATTTTAAGGTTGGATCCTGCTAAGATAACCTAATATCTTCCTTTGGTTTACAATCTATCATGGCCTGGAGTTGTGTCAGGGCAGGCTCAGGTTGGATCTCAGCAAAAGGTTCTTCCCCCAGAGGCTGGTTGGGCACTGCCCAGGCTCCCCAGGGCAGTGGGCACAGCCCCAAGGCTGCCAGAGCTCCAGGAGGGTTTGGCTGATCCTCTGGGGCACAGGGGGTGACTCTTGGGGCTGGACCTGTGCAGGGTTTAATGTTGAACTCGATGATCCTTGTGGGTCCTTTCCAACTCAACACATTCTGGGATTCTGTGATATTAATAAGGATGATAATTCATGTTAGGACTGGTGGAGAAGATGAGACATGGAGGGGTTCTGTTTACCAGACTGAAATGTGCAAGAACAGCTCCTGAAGAAGGGTTGATGAGTTGTACTGAAAGGATTTTTTGTGCAGAATCATCCACCTCTTCAACCCATCATCCTCAGACACTCCTTGCCTGAGGACAGGCTGGCCTTGGTGATGATGTGCTGAGCTGGAGCTGAAGCACAGGGACAGAAGGTGGTGTTACATGGACACCCTGGGTTAGTACAGGCTGTTTGGGGATGGTGATCTAACACTCCTATTACCTTGAAATACACTGTATTAACAAAGTGAGCAGGACTGGAAATGAGTAGGGGGAAGGTCAGTTTAGGATAGTGCACAGTATCCCCTGATCTTTAAATAATCACAACTAAGCATCTCAAAGCCTGAAGCAATTTAAAGCATGTTCCTGATATTTTTATTATTTAAATCCCTGGTTGGACAGTGTGGGAATGTGCAGTCTCTTCCTCAAGGGAGCTGAGTGATAGATGTCAGGAAGAAGCTGACAGTTCCCAGTGAGGCCCACGGATACACTAAATTAGTGGAATTAACCACGATTTTGTTGACTGTACCTTTATGAACAGTTCTTGTTCAAAGATGGTTTAGTCTGGCCAAGAGTGCCTGGTTGGATGCTGCACTTGCTGCTGCCCTGGGGCACAAGACTGGCACTGCTGCTGCTCTGCTCGTTGCTGTAGCTGCCAGACAGGAGCTCTCAAAAGGGGCAAGGGAGGGGTGGGACAAAAACAAGCTGAAAAAGGGTTTGGATCACAGGTGCTGCCTTTGTCCAGAGCATCCCCACAGCAAGGGAGAGAGGGACGTCACTCAAGCCATTGAATGCAAAGGCCTCATAGGAGATAAATCTTTCATTAAAAAAAGTCTCTGTTGGATTCAAAGCTGTTCCATTGGATCCTGAGAAGGGTTTAAACCTCACTCAGGCTTAAATTCCAGGGTGTGATCTGCTTATGGGAGCCAAAAGAAGTGATCATGATGACAAGAACAGGGAAGGCTATTTTGTATATTGTATATATCTTATTCACTTGTAGCAAAGTTGAGAAAATGAGTGGATGACTGGAATAGTCTGGGAAATGTCCTCTCTGTAAATCAGTTTTACAGACATACAAATACTATGGGGAAAGGAATTTTCAACCCAGGAGGCCCAGGAGCCTGTTTAATTCTCTCACACTGCTCTCACACACAGTTCTCCTGTAGGCTTTTCTGATTTCCACACAGAAAATTAAACTGCCTCTTAAGCTACAGTTGATATTCAATAATAACTGTGTAGGGATTGCTTCGAACTTTTACCTCAGTGAGGCCTATCTCTTGGAAAGGTACTTAGTAGTTATTTGACAAAGCTGATTAATAAATAAATTTTTGCTGTCAGTTGCTGTATCAGTGACATTTTAACAGTTCCCCAAAGCAGATGATATTAATTATTATCTCTAAATTTGCAGTAAAACTCCTCCTATATAAATGGTTAACTAGTCTTGCCTGATTATTGCTCTTGTGGGAGATACTTCAGCATAATCCAAACCCATATGAATTCAACTAACCAGGCAGGACCCAGGAATGCAGACTGTTTCCCTGCAGCTCACATTGTCTCTTTTCTTTTTTCACTGTGCATATATTTCCTAATCAGAATTAAATATTTTCACTGATTAATAGTAGAAAATCAAAACCTTATTCAGACTGAGACTGTGTCCTGGGGTGATTCAGCTTTGTCTGATGTCTGCTGCTTACAGTGAATTTGGAGCACACTTGCAGGTACAAAAGCTGCCCATGACATTGAGAAGCTCCTCCGAGGCAGAAAGTGTGGCCTCTCCTCTGAGGTCGCTGCCTCTGCCTTTTATCACCTCTGCTGGCTATCAGATAATGGCTTTTTCTCTTCTTGCATTGACATCCTTATTATGGAGCCAGAATGAGCGAGATTGGATCACCAGCAGCCTGCAAATTGAGAATGTCAGGAGCAAAGAGAATGTGGCTGCATAAGGGCTCAGGAAATAAATCTTTTCAGATGGTGTGGTTTAGGGCATTATGTTGATGTCACAGAAGCTTGTATGGCTGCTGTTTCAAATTAACAGGAAAAATCTTCCAGTTTTCATATCCATTGGCTATTTTATCAACACTGATAAATACCACTGCAGAGAAACAAATCACTCTGGAAGTATTACAGCCCACTTTCTGATGGACAAGATATTTTCCCCCCTATTTTCTCATATTCAAAGTACTTTGAACTAACACAGTTTTGTAAGCAGGACTCAAACCTATTCCTTTCCTAAGGAACTCTGTATTAAGCCTTGGAAATAAGAATGATGAGAATCCTCTTTTACTCATTAAAGAAAAGTTACCTTCATAACTCAGATCCAACTCAGGATGGAAGTGACTTGACCAGGAAAAAGGCAACATACTTTTTCTTTTATTGTGAGAAACTCTGTTTTTTTGGCATGTAAGCTTCTCATATAGAATTTTGGAAAAAAAATATAGCCATAGTAATTTTTCTTAAGATTTAAAAAAATATAATTGGCAAATAATTGTATATTTTACCTTGGCAGTCTGTCTGCTTGAACTGTGATCTTGATGTCTCATGTCTTTAGGAGGCTGAGCTCTGTCTGAACTGTATCTAATGTGACCTAAAGTTGACACTCATGGCGTTTGGAGGAATGACTGATGTTTACTGCTTAGAGAATACTGACAACTCAAATACTGATGTAACTGGTTGTGTAAGGCATGGGGTGCTAAGACAGAAAGCTGTTAAATGCTGGAATCCTCAGATCTTCCTTTAAGAGTTGGGATCATACGTGATGTGTCTCAGGCTTTCTTTCAAGGTGATATGAATTTTTAAAAATAATTAAAATGGTTTGCAGTGCTGTTCTGCACTCCCACATGAATTATGGTGATGATGTTGCAGAGTACACAGAACCTGGAGTATAACTTACATTATCATTTGTATCTATAAAAGCTACAACAGTATCTGCCTGCATAAATCAAGGGGTTTTCTTGTGCCATTAAGAAGTGATCTAATACCCTCAGATTTCATCTGAATAGGAATAGGGTTTCTGCTTAGACAGCTGCAGGAATGTCAATAATAGCAAACCAGATATTGATTCCTGGGACAGTTTCAATCACCTGGTTTCTTTTTTGCTAAAGGAGACACTGAAATTCAAGGGCACTGAAAGATCTGTAGAAATTAAATACTCAAACATTACTACTCACAAAAATAGGGGGGGAAAATCCCTATTGCTTATTGTAGAAAACCCATTTGGTGAAAGGGTTGGTGAATGGGAGTGTATTTATCTTTGTCTGGCAGAGCTGGATCAGCCCCAAAGAGGGGACAACACTCACCCCAGTGAGGGGGTAGAAAAGGTGCCTCCCCCAGCTGACGGGCAATGGGGTTTCTCCTGGAGTAGCAAAACATTCTGCTGCCTAATAAGTTCATTTTATAGGTTCCACATAGTTCCTTCTCCTAAACAATGTGGTGTTGGTTGCTCTTTCATTTGAGGTGGCAGAGGAAGGACTTTAAAAGCAAACATAACCCCCCATCCCAATGTGCACTTTCAGGAAGTGCATTTATTTGCCTCTCTCAATATAAGCTGCAATGTGTATATTGTGAGTATTTTAAACAGAAAATGTAGTTTCCACTTCAAGGCCAGTTTCCCCACGGGGTTCACATCATCTCTGGCAGCTGGGAAGTCAGAAGAGGGCCTGAGCTGGCCCCAAACACATGTGTGCTATGAAGGGCTGATATTTAGACACCCTGAGAATCATCTCTGTGTGCTTCAACATATCCCTCCCTGAGAGTTGAAAGTCTAGGCTGCAGGTACTCCTCCTTGGTCCTAAAACAAAGCTATCTATTATAAAATAAAAGGTGATTTTAAAAAGGGAATATTTCTAATGGAAACAGAAATTCAGTGTGCATTTCTCTGCATTGTAACCACGTGAGATTGAGTAAGAATAATAATGGAAAAAGCAGAGTAAGGCTGGAACAAGATCTTGGGCTTTTCCTGTGAGCAAAAGGTTTCTGAAACTATACTCCATTTAAAAAATTACATGTTATGGGACAGCTGATTAAATTTTGAATCCAAAGGGTTTGTAAATCCCTCTGTAATGATCAGTGTTGTGTGTAGATTAGAACCCCTGCAATGCCAACACAGCACCCTGGACAACGTCTGACTCTGGAACACTGACTGGGTTTAAGGCTTGTTAGTTTTTGTGGCTTTTAAACAAAAAGGGGCCAGAAAATGGTTCAGTCCCAGAAAGTAAATGTGCCCTGCATGGCTGGTTCTAATAAAACTATCTAAATGAAAGCTCTTTTAGGGATACTGCCTGGAAGTATCCAGGGATACCATCCAGCTCCCACCTTCTTGAAGTTCAATCTGTGTTAAATGTCACTAACTGTTGTTCTTCTATTAATAGTCATAGTGGAAATGTGTCTGTTAAATTGTTCCCATTGTCTCCAATGCAGAGGAAAAAAAGAGAATTTTTGAGCAAAGATACAGGATTTTTGGTGGAGAAACTAGAATTTAGGCTGATGTAAAATCCCCTTCTATACCCCTTCAAATGCATGGGTAGATCCATGAAGAGAGATATGAACAACTTCAAACCAGAAAGGGGAATAATTTCTGTTCCTGGTTGTCCTGATCACACACAACTGCAGAGGGATTTTAATCTACATATTTGCTAAGAGCAATTGCTGATTAACAGAAAGGAATAAAAAAAATATGGAGTTCTTTCTTCTGTTTCCTCTTACCTGCCTTAATTATTCATTTTAACTGTGTGCTGGCAGATCAGGGTTATTTGTCAGGTGCTAAATGAGGCTGAGAGGATCCATGTGGAGCTGCCAGTTAAGGTGCTTCAATCCAAACCAGCTAAACATCTTCCCTACCAAAAGGAAATCTTGTGTCACAGGAGAACCCAGAATGTCCTTCAGTGTAGAGAGTTCACAGCAGAATTTATCACCATCTAAAAAAAACTGATAAATTTAAATTTGTGGACTAATAACTGCTTGAAATGTCCTTCAATGTAGAGAGTTCACAGCAGAATTTATCACCATCTAAAAGAAACTGATAAATTTAAATTTGTGGACTAATAACTGCTTGAAATGGTTTGATGTGCTGCTGCTTCAGTTATGGGGTGAACAGAGGGAGCTCTTCATTTTCTGGTGCATGAACAGCCAGATTAAGAGAAATGCAATGAGGAAATTTTATATTCTTTGCATGAGTAGACAATGAATTTTTTTGGTGAAGGAACTGAGAGCATGAAAATAGCTCCTAATTTATATGACACAGTAGAAATGCAGTGTGTGAGCTGCAGAAAAATGAATGGTATTTTGAAAATGTTTGTTCGTGGAAGAGATGTTGCACTGAAAGTAAAAAAAAGGGGAAAATGATGCTCAGAAAATACAGAAACCTTGAACATCAATTGCTTAAGGCAAGAGCAGTGCAATGACAGATTACTGAGATTTCAACAAAAATAAGTTTAGAAAAGGTGGTTGTTTTCTGTTTAAAGCCTCTTGTTCTTTAGTGTAAGCATGAACTCCTGATGGTTATGGTAACTGGAAAGGGATTAGTAAAAAAGCTGAGATGAGTCTCATATTAATTATTAAAAAGCTAACAGTCAGTGTTGATCTACTGCAGAGAAGTGAACTCAGAATTACCCTATTGCCTGAAAGCAATGTTTAAATCTATGTTACCTCTGAGAAAGAGCTGTTCACCTGCTACTCTGAATTATAAAAACATGAACCTCAGAGGGTGTCCTCAATAAAATTGTACTGGCAAAAATGCTGCATGGCAATGGAAAGTGGATATTTTTTGATTGTTTTAATAATTTATGTTTTTGAAAAAATCCAAAGTGCCCACTGTCCCAAAGCTTGGGGAAAACCATGGAATGGGAAAGGTTTGAAGTCTCTGCATGACTCACATAGTTCCTGGAACTCCTCATTCTTTTCTGGTGCATAACAAGGTGTCTTCTGAGGGGTCCCAACCAAGGTGGAGGTGTCCGGAAAATGCTCCAGCCTTGTGTTCATGGCCTGGAGAAGGGAGAGGTCCTGTCTCCCACTGTAATTGGGTAAGGGAAAGTGGTTTGAAATTATTTGTGGTGTTTTTTTTGTTTGATGGCTTCTGTGGTTTGATTTTTTTTGTTTGTTTGTGTGTGGTTTTCGTTTCTGTTTGTTGGGGTTGGTTTGTTTGCCTTTTATAGCTACTGAAGATAAAGGGACAGATTGCAATTTTTACCAAGGAAGGTATAACTATGCAACAATAAATCCTGTTTGAACCCCTGCTGCCTTCTTAATGGCTTTGCACTGATATTAATTGGAGAAATGTCCTGGAAATGTTAACAAGGATAACCTCTGTGTTTTCTAGAGCTACATCTACAGGTTTATGATGGTCAGCCTGTCCATGTTGTGCTACCACAATTTGTTTTAAAGGCTGTACTGGACAGCGTTTAGTGCAGGGACTTTTCCTTTAGATCCTCTGCTCTCCCTTGAGCTGCCAGCATGGGAGACAGGAACTATCCTGATGCTTGGACTATTACAATAACTGATGGATTCATATTTACCATGTCATTTGTTAATACTATCTTGTTAAGTCTGTCTGGGAACAAGATCACAGATTTTTCTAAGTATCAGCTGCTGCATAGTTTCCTAAAATACCAGATTTTAGGGCTGGGACAAGGAAGAGAGTGTTGATGATAAAACAGATGGCCTAGATGCTGGCAGTACACCTGACTGGGGTGGGGTGGGCAACATTGTTGTTTCAGAGGGTTTTTTGCTTCAGAAAGAAAGTCACTGCTCCTGCTCATCTCCCATGTTGTTTGGAGATAAACATTTCCTGAGGAGAGACTGGAGGTGGCCTAACAATGTGTTATTCCTCATGTTGCCCTTTGTCAGTGTTTCATTATTTTGCTTTATATTCCTTAAAAATTGGGAGATGTAAGTCACATTCCTGTACCGTCTTTGTGTGTTTTGTTTTTACTCTGATTAACTCCTTTCTCCAGAAATTAGGATGTTCCATTATACCTGTCTCATTTTATCATCAAGTAAATTGTCTGTCCTTCTTGTTAGTTCATATTCCACAGAAATATTTCCAGAATGGGGGTCCTGTAGTACTTTGTGAAGCCTGTGCTTTCTCCTATATCCAGTGTAGTATTTGGAGCAAGAAAACCTTTGGAGCCCAACAAAAGCCTGTAGACTGAACTCACTGTATCTCATTGATTAATCTCTCTTGTATTTTCACTGACTGATCTCTCTGATTCTGCACCAGTTATTTACTTCTAAATATTTCTGCTGCACTGTCTGGTACACTACATTCCCAGCATTGAGAATCAGGATTCTTTCAGCAAAGGATATGCAAAAAAGAGGTAGCTGCCAAGCACAGGGATACACTCTTTATTCTGACGGTGTTAAACTAGTTTCAAGGAAGGGAAATGCATCTGTGCACTGCTGACACTGAGCCAGCAGCTTCAGTGTGAGGGAGCAGAGAGAACAGTGATATTTGTAATCTCCTGCTCACTGCAAATAAATTCTGTGTCTCTCTTCTGGAGTTTGCTTCCCTGAGTCAGCAGAGTTCATTTACATTTTGGTGCCATCTACAAGAATTTTGCCAACACAGCTTATTACTGCAAACATTGTGTCAGCTCTGGCATTTCCCTGGGCTGGGAGAATCCCCAGAGTGGCTGTGTTTGTTCTGAGCAAGGCTTGGAGGCTCCCAGGGAGCAGTGAAGCCTTCACCCCTCCTGCCCCTCACCCTCTGCAGCACCATCCCCTGAGTGTGCCACCACAACCCCTTATGGCCACGGTGGGAATAAACACCTTTCCCACAACTGTTTTATTCTGGAAGCAGGATTGGGACCTGGGGCAGACACAGGGTTGGTCCCCAGGCCTGGTTCCCAGAGCAAGATGCACAAACAACTGCACTGATAGGAGGTGGGAGAGCCACGATGTGGTGACGGGGCTCACCCAGGGACACCGAGCAGATCCAACCCTGGGACAGCAGGAATTCCACTTTAATCCAGCACTCCTGTGCCAGACAACTGAATCCATGGGAAAGAAAGGTTATCCCTGTAACTACATTAAAAGGATGCTTTAATTTGCAGCAAAGAATCTTTTCCCCCCTAAAAGTTAGGACAGTGCCTGTTCCAGAGGTTGGGAAGGATCAGTGCATTAGGCAGGAGCCTTATTTAAGTCAAACCCAGAACTCTTTAGTCTTTCCCATCTCCCTGCTTTGTGCATTTCTCTGGCTCTCCCAGGCAGCAGGATTGAGGTGATTACTTCTCCTTCTCTCCTCAGAGAGAGCGTCATCAGGGTTTCTTTTGTTTATAAACACCATTTCCTAGTTCTGTGAATTACTGTTTTGTGCAAGGTTCACCAGTGATGCTCAGTTAGATAGATCAGAATATTTTGCTATTTACCACTACCTATATTTTCCTCCTACCCTGCTTATGTATTTAAATATAATCTGCATTTATTTGTCATTATTCTCTCAAGCCTAGGAGGTATAAACATTCTCTTGTAGTGTAGTGATAGCAACAAGTTTCTTCTGTTCTCCACTGAGATAGAACAAACCACATTATTTCAGTTATGACTCAAGGCAATTTGAATTTAGGATTTCAAGGAGCCTTTATGCCCCCGGGCCCTGCTGACTGTTTTCTATTCTCTCTGTATTTTTCCTCTCATTCTCAATTTCCACTAACTCACGTTTCATAAAGCCAATGTGCCAAAAACTGCATTCTGCTCTTTGTTTATAAAGAGACTGTGGACAAAGAAGTTGGGCTCAGTTCAGGAAGGGGCTGCATATTCTAAAACTGTCATGCTTTTACCTATTTACATTGCAGGAGGGTATTTTGCCTCACTGATGGGCCTCTCTTGTTGTTTTGGAAGTTTATATTATAGAAGTGTTAAAATAAAAATTACTGAAATGTTTCAAAATAACTTTTTCTGAAATTCATAGACTTCATATAACCGGGGAAGGAAAAGGCACATCAAGGTAACTCTTTTAACTAGAAGAGCTCCTTGTCTGTGTTTGAGGGTTTATGGAACAGCCTTTGGCAGCTGCCTTGATAGAAACTTCCCTTTTAAACCTTGGCTTCTCTTCCTGCAAAAATATTCACAGAAATACGTTAATATATTTCAAAATATAAGAGTACCACTGATCATTTCTCACCATGAAACTGAGCTGGTCATTCTTTATATCCTGTCAGATAATTTACTGTCATTACCTCTACCTTGGAAATAGCTGTATTCAGCAGAATTGAGCATTTTCTCAGTTCACAGATCATCAGCAGAATGACTGTCCCGTTGCTGGAGGACCTGGCATTGGTGTCTGTGCTCGATAGTCCTTTTTTAAGGTTCCTCATTTCCATTAGTTATTGTTGGAGTCTCCATCTGGGAGGCAAAAGGGGCCAGGCTTTCATTTCACATTTACTGTGGGCCACAATTCTGTGCTTAGTTCTTATTTTCTAAACCCTTTATTCTTTTTAGCTAGATGCTTATGAAAAGAAAAGTTGTCAAATTAGAGATGCACAACATGGATAAAAGTTCTGCTCTAATTAACAATTACTTGGGGGCTATTGCAGTTATGGCCATAGTTCATGTCTGCTTTCAGGAGCTGGGAGTGCATCAGCAGGATTCTCTATATCAGGCAAGATTAACACATAGTGACACTCAGCAGGCAGTGCAATGTACATTAAATAAAACTTAATGCCAACAAAGATAACAGGAAAAATATACTGAATAAACACAGCAGTACTGGAAGAAGCAGCCTTCCAAATTTATCCTTAGAAAGGATAAGTAAAAGTTGTAAGAGAAGAGGGTATTGCTGTTGTTAGTTTTGGTAATCCAGACTTAGGTAATATATGAAATTTGTAACAAGCCCAGCAACAGCATTTTCGTTTGGGTGCATTTTGTTGTAGCAGAGGAAGAGCCGACAGTGACTTTGACACCAAGCTAAATTCTCCTACTAAGCACTGACAGATTCCATGAATGCTCCAAAGAACTGAAACCTCTCTGAAGGTCAAAGCATTTCCTTGTGACTGAGCAAGTAATGAAGAAGTAAGACTAACAAGCAGCACTGAATTCAGAACTACAGAGATTTCTTAAAATATCATTACAACAAATAATTTGATGTCTTAAGAACTTTGAATTAGTCATCAAGATTATAAGAACTGATTTACTAAGCTGCCCCTAAATTGGATGCTGATGGGTTTTTTCCCTTTCACTCTCCTCCCTTTATGCTTTTTGGGATCCTTAGTGCTTTTCCTAATAGACAATCTTATATTATAAGGAATATAAGCAATATCATTTTGTTGCTTCAAGGGTGTCCTGGATGCATCTAATAAAGCAATTTTCAAAGCTGACAAGTACAGTTACTTTCATTTTGAGGTGAAGAAGTGATGTTAAAGGAGGCTGAAATGACTCAGGAGGAGGTTGGCAGACACAGGACAGTCTGAGGCTCTTGAGTTTCATTCTTTCCTGTCAGACTGTTCCTCTGACAAGCTTTCCATTTCTGTTTCCTTAAAAGATTGCTTAAAACAATGTTTCCCATGTATTCCAGTGGTCCATAACAGTATCACACAGATTTAGAGTATTCACCCATTTTGGATCTTCACTTTGGATCTTATTTTGGCAATCCCTGCATTCTCCATCTCCCATTTGGGGAGTAAAGGAGAGCCTGGATGCCCTCACAGGGCAGGTTCGACCTCTGTGGAATCCCCTTCCTGAATCCCTGCCTGTCTGACCCCCTGGGTACACAAACCTGGCAGAGGGTCCCTGTGCCTGCCCTCAGTCTGTTTGCAGGGACTGGGAGAGGCTGGGACACAAATCTGTGAGAGGATTGTCAAATTGCACATTCCTTTTCTTCAGTTGGAATAACTTTAAAAGTGCATCTAATGGAATGAATGGAAACAAAAAATGCAGCCATTATAATGAATGTTACAATCTTAAATATTTCAAGCTGTTACATTGGTGGAATAGGTGTGTAAATAACAGTACCTTGCCTCTCCTGCAATCTGCTTTTCTGACAAGAACTGTCCAAAAAAATCCAAGTCTGGATAGTGTTTATAGTTACCCCTATGGCTATGTTGCTGTCCTGGCTGACTCTAGGCAGGATTACCTAGAGGGGACTTGCCAGAGGCAGGATTATATCTGTGACTTTACATAAAGCTGCCTAGAGAGTGATGGGAGTCATCAATCCAAGTGGATTGATTACTAGAGAGGAGATCTGTGGGATACAGCTCTTGGAACAAAGAGAAACCTCCTGTCAATGTGAGTTTTAGTAAAATCTTCATGGCAGAGTTAAGTTTTTCTGCAGCGTTTAATTACTTTAATAATCAGATGAGAAGTACCAAGTGACATAAAAGACAATTTCTTTGTTCTGAAAGCCTCCAGTGGTAACCCTTGGAACGGGGAGCAATGATTACACAGGTTATGATTGTCTTTGGCTTCAGTGGGGCAAGTTCCTTGTTGCCCATGAAAATGTGTGATTAAATCTGAAGCAGAATTCTACCCTTTCATATAACTTCCTCATGGTGTCAGGACAGTTTCTAGATAGATAAAACAGCCTTAAAAAAACCCAAACTAAATGATTGGCTAGAGGACTGGAAAAAGAGTAGATGAAGGCAAGTACATCTTAACTGATACAACTCAACACTGTTTTTCCAAATATGTTTTCTGTATTTTCTGAGAAATATATGGTTAAGCCTTGAGCAAAGATTATACATTTGATTTCCTCTCAGAGCAAGGGAAATAGTAGCTTTTTTCCTCAACTGGAACAAATCCATGCATTGCTTCTCAGGGCAGCTTTTCCTGGGTACAAGCAGTACAATGCTTTTGTTGAGTCTTACCAGTGGTTCTACTTCTGATCCAAGAGGATTTAACAGCCAAAAATCGCCCTCAGCCAAGAGAGGAGAGAACAAGGAAGATAAAGTGGTAGAAGGAGAGAGGAAGAAAGAAAGAAGAATGTGTTTTTGTCATGTTGTGATTCTGGTTGACTGATACAAAAAGGAATAGGCAAATATATTCACACTTGCAATGCACTTTAAATAGATCATGTTGCCCATTAGGCTGAATTTCACGGTAGCTGAACATTAAATGCAATACTTTTAAATTCAGGGTTTTGCTTCCTAAGTGCTGAAATTAAGCTCTCAGATTAGGCTAAGGTTGTAACTCTTTTGTCTCTGAAAGAAAAGGCAGCTATGCAGGGTGAAAATTAACTAAATTCCAGGGGCTTATCCTGCACTATGGAATTTATATACTTTATTTTTTTCTCCATTAAGGCACAGAGCTGTGTTTGTGTGTGTGTGTGTGTGTGCACATCATCTGTTGGCAAGCACATCCTGTGAGCTGTGTAGGAATCTTCTCTCTGAAGGCACAAATATATCTTGTCAGGCTGTTGTTGATTACTGGGATGCAAAAAACAGCCTTTTAGGAATATCAGAGCTCAACATACTGACTGGGACTGCTATTTTAGTTATATTCCCATAATGCCATGCTTGGGAAGCCGGATGTGTGGGGTGCTAAAAAAGAAAAAAGATTCCCTTCTCCCACATTCTTCTTGTTCGGGCTCTTCCTGCCAGACTGGCTTGTGGCAATAGCACAGAGGTTTTCCATCTTGTAGCAATATGCTAAACATATGATGGAAATCTTTCCTGGGATAGAGCCTCACTGGGAGGACCCTCTTACTCTTAATAGACACTGTGAATGTTCATTTTGAGGACCCAAGTTTCAACTTTTTTCCCTTCCCTTCCCTTCCCTTCCCTTCCCTTCCCTTCCCTTCCCTTCCCTTCCCTTCCCTTCCCTTCCCTTCCCTTCCCTTCCCTTCCCTTCCCTTCCCTTCCCTTCCCTTCCCTTCCCTTCCCTTCCCTTCCCTTCCCTTCCCTTCCCTTCCCTTCCCTTCCCTTCCCTTCCCTTCCCTTCCCTTCCCTTCCTTCCCTTCCCTTCCCTTCCCTTCCCTTCCCTTCCCTTCCCTTCCCTTCCCTTCCCTTCCCTTCCCTTCCCTTCCCTTCCCTTCCCTTCCCTTCCCTTCCCTTCCCTTCCCTTCCCTTCCCTTCCCTTCCCTTCCCTTCCCTTCCCTTCCCTTCCCTTCCCTTCCCTTCCCTTCCCTTCCCTTCCCTTCCCTTCCCTTCCCTTCCCTTCCCTTCCCTTCCCTTCCCTCCCCTCACCAGGCCACAAGAGATTCCCTGAGCTCTGGGATAGGAAAACTGGTGTTGAAAATAAAGCTGAGAAAGAGCTGCCTGTTTTGGTTCTTCCCTTTCCTGGGGGTTTATTTCTGAACTCCTTTCTTGGCACCTTTTTTCCTTTGCCCTTTTCCTCTCGGAGGTGCTGCCTGGCTGACCCGGAGCAGTCCCTCAGGATAAATGAGTGCTGACCTCTCTGGAACAGGGAGCTCCTGCTGCAGACACCACTGGAGCTGATTTTGTAAATGCTGGAACAAAAGGTTCTCATGTTCTTCCCTCCCAACGCCTGAGTAAGTGAATCCAGGATATTGGGTTAGGCATTAATGACACCGAGCAGGAGGTATTGGAGAGTCATTTCCCTTTCCCTCTGCTGCTGTGGCTGAAGTGCTGCCAGTGTTTAAGGGAGCAGACCTTGCACATCCCCTGCGTGAGTGGCAGATCCAAAAGCCCCTGCAGGGGATGCACATGCACAGTGAGCACACGACAGGCTGAGGAACTTGCCCATTACTCCTCTGTTTAAAAAAAAAGACTTTTTGTTTTTAAACCTGCACAGAGCACAAGCTTCCATGCTTTTGGATTCTGTATTTTGAATTTGTGGTTTGGTTTAAAGGCCTGAATACTCACACCACAGCTGCCAGTTTAAACCCAGGTATCATCAGAGAGGATCTAGTGCAGTACAAAGCCAACCCCACCATGCTTCTGTGATGAATTTTTAAGAACTGATGGGAATGTTTGACCAGTTTTCAGGTTGATTTGGATAATTTTTGGGGGGCAATAGGGAAGACATTCCTTCATTTTAGTTTGGTGGATATATTTTTTCTTTTTGGTGACTCTTCTGTTGTGTTAATTGACAGCTGAGACTGAAATGCTGCTTTATTCCAGCTTTGCCAAATGAAGTTTTGTGTGATCAGCTTCCCTGGGAATCCCTCTACAGCCCAAGTCCATCAAAAATTCCACGGTCTCAAAAGCCAGATTTGCTTGGGAGTACAAACAACTAAGCACCTAAGTCGTGCCTGTAGGTGTTTGCTGGGGGTGAATTGTGCAGCTTTTCAGAAGCACCTGTAAATGTTCTCATTTTCCAGTTTCCTGCATGTTGATGTGTGTTTGAAAGCAAAATTATTGTCCAGGTTTTTCAACACAGGTGAGTTCTTTGAGGTGTGTATGCTGCATGATCACTAGTTGCCAAACACAAACTGTATTTGCTGCTGTTCCACCTTTAGCAAAAGATAGTTGTGTTTCTAGAAAGCCGGAGGTGGGAGAAGGAGCACAGCAAAATGGCACAATAAAGCATGTTATCAGCACTGGAAGTCTTTTTGGACCTTGATAAATATTCCAGATAATGAATTTAAGAACCAGACCTCTGCACACCATGTGACTGCATCACCAGCTGCTTGGCAATGTAATTAATTGATTCCATCCCAGAATTGCTTTGCTAATTGGATGGAAAGCAGTCTGGTGTGCAGTACTGGGAGGGTTCATTTCCTGGCCTGCTGAGTGCTGTGCAGTGTTTGTGTGTTCAATCCTTCCATCAGGAGCAGGGATTGTGACCCCACAGCACTTATGGACACTTCCATCTGCACACAGTACAGCACATGGGCTTTCTCTACTCACACACTTCTAGGCTGAGCAGGTAATCTCAAGCCTGCTTGCTCTGGGTCAAGCTTTAAACAAGAGCAGATGATTGTGAAGATCTCCTTAATGACGGTTTCCCCCTTTTCCTATTTGTTACTCCCCCCAGAATTCTTGAGGATCACACAAATCTTCCTAATAAGCAGTTGGGAAAATCTGAGGAGCTGATTCAAGCTCCTCTTCAAATATAAAGTTTTCCTTCCTGGCTGGTAATGAAGAACTTTGACAAGGGTTGTTTTCACAGCAAGCTCAATGGCAGAACATGACTTTATTCTGCTATATTTTTTTAATGCTGAATTACTTGTTTGTAACACAATAAAAATGGCAATTTTAACTATCTATGCACCATTTGACATTATGACTTTTTATAAGAATTATAAACCTCCAGCCCAATGGAAATTAATTTCAAAACATTTGCTTAGCGTCCCCTGAGGCATTTCTAGTCAAGCAATACCATATTTTGTGGCAGAAATTTTGACTTTTGTTTGGGTATAAAAAACCCCTAAACAACAGCTGCTTTTTCCTGCTCCTTCCCAGTTAATTCACCATAACTGCAGGCAGTAAAAGGCCCTAATGCACCCCAGGCATGTGCAGTCAGACATACACAGACCAGGGAGGCCACTGCTGACCAGCAGCACTGGGACTTAGAAAATATTGCATCAGTTTAAAGTGACTTAAAGCCACTTATCAAAAGGTTCTTACATTTTGAAATAATAATATACAAGTAAATTTCTTAAAAAAAAAATGTGTATTCCTGCTTTTATATATATAGAATCCTTTTCAGTCAAAAAAAAGGCGACAATTCCCATGTCTCTGAAAACATCAGATTAAGTAACCAACAATCTTATGCCTTAGATCTATTTGCATTTTTAACCAGTTTTTTAAGCAGCATGACAAGTTGTCCAAGGACACACAAAGTAATGGATAGGTTATATGATTGAGACAAGCTTTGAAGATGTCTATTGATAATGACTGAAGAGAAAAACATGCAATAATGGAACTACATTTCCTTCTTGCTACCTGGTTTTTATTCTGTGTGGGTTTCATATGAAGTAGATTAAGCTTTTTTTGATCAAAATTAAAAGACAATTAAATTTCTGAATTGATTAGTCATGAACTGTAAAGTAAATGCAACAAATTTAAGACAAGAAAGAAAAATGGTAATTAATACATAAAAACCTGATATTTTCATTCATGCTTTGTGGCTCAAGGGTGTGGTAATTTAGAGGACTGTTGCCCTCAGTGGGCAGCACAATGTGCTTGGGTCCTGCCAGGAAATTCTGAGATGATCAGGCTGAAATAGTCTGAATGAACCAAGGTACTTTCTAAACTATGGACTAAATGATTAGATGTCAGAATTACAAAAGCAGACAGTCAGAAATAAGACAAATAAATGACTCCAGTGCAGTGTCTCTATCCTGCACACAGATAGATACATACACACAGATGTATCTTAATAAATAAGATACATAAAAATTTCTATATGTACACACCCCCTTATACACATTGTATAATGTAACCTGTAGATTAGTCATAATGGTGGGTGTTTTTATGCAGAAACACTTTTTTTATGTGCTCACTTAGCCACAGCCATGACTTCCTGACGTGAGTACAACTGCCTGTGGGAGTCTGTCTGTCAGCTTTGGAATTCCACCACCTCTGACCCTGCCCTGTATCCCTGGGCAGCAGTGCTGTTCTGGAAAGTCTGGGACTGAAGGAATCACTGCAGTGATTCTGGGCAGGTTTTCTGGGGTTGCTGACCTTTAACAGGCCTTGCTGTATTTCAGCCAGACCCGCTCAGAAGAAGGTGCGTTGGCACCGCCTGGGCTGAAATGATTCTGTGCCTGTGCAGGGACAGATGTTGGTGCTCTCTGGATGACACTCAGCTCTCAGGTTCATTTGTGAAGACTCAGTCTGTGAAGACTGAAGATCATCAGTAGTTTCACTGAAAAATAATGATTTTCCCTCTAGGCAATTCCTGAGCTCTGTGCACATCTGTAACCATTGCAAGTGGTCTGTTGGGTTTGTGTTTTGAACTCTTAACTACTGTAACTTGTTCAAAGCATTTGCCTCTATTTTGTCAGCTGTCATTGTAGTTTTTTCTTACCAGCACTGAAATGACAGCTTTGCATTTACTAAAAAATATATTTTTACATATATTAAGAAGTGTGTTACTACTTTACGCACAGCTTTACAGAGAACATAATGCAGACATAGAATCACAGAATCACAGAATGGTTTAGGCTGGAAAGGACCTTAAAACTCGTCTCATTCCACACCCTGCCATGGGCAGGAATACCTTCCACTAGCCCAGGTTGCTCCAAGCTCCATCCAGCCTGACAATATGCAAAGCAAATTCATTAAATGTTTTCATGGGATCCTGGCAAAGTGCAAGCTCATCAAAACTGATGTGTCCCCATTAAACCTTCCACAGCCACACCCAGTATGTTTTCTCAGAGGAAAACACCAAGTCCCGTGTTCAGCTGTAATCTCTGCTGATTAGATTAGGAATTAAGAGTGTAAGAAGCCGAGGTCCCGCCTAAATTCAGGTTTTATGTGTCCTCCTATGCATTTTCACTGTAGCCCTTCTGAATTCTCAATCAAAAACTCTTAATCATTTGTGCTCCATGGATCTGACCCTTCTAAAACAGAAGAATCCTTCTCTATTTAACGGCCTGTGATCAGTTCTGCAGGGTGCTGGTGTTGTGTGAGGGTTTGAAATGCACTGTGGATCCTGGGAGGTGGTTCCATGCAGGGGTGCTTGTTAGGGCCTGCTGCCTGCACTGGGTATATTTCAGAGAGTTTTACTCTGGATTTTTACCTCCATGATTCTGAATGCCCATTCGAGGATGGAGTGCACTGGGCTCACTCCTGAACCTCATTTTTGGTTGACTTTCCTCTGAAGTGTCTTAGCGGAGGTGTCATTCTGCTCTCCCTGTTTTACCTTCCGGTCCTCTTACAAAACTGAGACTAAATTCTGGGTACAATGCTGTGTTAACTATAATCACCAATTCTCCAAGTCTTTCTGGCAACTAATTAGTGCCAGCAGGGTGTGATAAATCCTTTTGTGGGGGTAGAATTGAGGTCTAAAAGTAATTGTCCTCAGATTTTGCTGGTTACAAAATGAGTATGTTAAAAGGAGAGTTTCAAGGTTAAAACTGTAGGTTGACATGAACACATAAACATAAGAAGCCCAAAGTAGGAATTGAATATTTTGAGGATGTTAGATAACAAAATTTGGTAGTAAACAGCAGCTACTGAGAACACAACACACTTGTGTTTATTGAAATCTCCAAACACATCTTTAGACTCCTTTGCAACACATCTGGACCTAAAACAATTGGCCAAAATTGTCTGCACTGCTTATAAAAAGTACCTTTAAATGCACTGGATATCCCTGACCTGACAGTAATTCCTTCCTTTCCCCTGCCTGAGCAAGACTTCAATCAGCTGGCAGGGTGATTATTCACATTAACACCTCCAGATGCAGTGCCCAGCCAGCAGCCCCTGCTCTGCAGAGCTGCCAGTGTCTAATTGTTTATGCCAATGGCAGCTGAATTTCTGAGGCTTTTTTCCCTCTCCCCACTCAGCTGGCATTTCAGGGCAGTAGCCTTCTTAATACATTAGCTTAATGCATCCTGAGCTTTACCAAATCTTCCATCACCACTGCTGCCTGAACCACCTATTCTCCTTGAAATCAGCAGGCAGCAAAAATGATTTAGACGTATGAAAAAATAAACCTCTAAGTAGCCAGGTTCTTGCAAGAGCAAAACCAGATCAAATCTAATGTTCAAAACAGTATAATTGCTACAAATATTGGTTTGGTAAGCAAATGGATTTGCACTGATGGGATGTCGTGTCCGGATTTAGGGAAGTGAAGGGTAACTCACTTGAGCACTGTGAGTTTGTTGGACATGTGGTCTCTGCCACAGCCCCCCTTGTAGTGACAGCACAGCAGTGTGAGAGGCAGAGTCTGTCACCACACTGCACTTCTGTTTGACACAGCAGAGTGCTCAGTTCATCTGAAAGGAGGAGAAACAATAGATGACTGGGTAACAGGCAATTACTTCCTGAGCAACAAAGCCACGTCTCCTGAAAGTCAATCTTCCTGCGTCTGAAAGCCCTGGGTGGATGACAACACTCTCTTTTCTTTGTCAGACATGAAAAGAGCCTCAGACTGAAACAAACATTTCCTATGTCGTTGTTGCTCGTCATTTAAGCTCCAGACAGACGAGGTGTAGGTGAAGCACAACAAAGAAATCACAGGGGTACTGTGCCTCTGAGCCTCACATGCTTTAACATCCAAATTTAACATCCATCTAAACAATCCATCTTTGCCCCAGTTTAACACACAAAATGGGCAAATGAGAGGAAAAAAAGAGATCCGTTATCTTGCATAAACCTGAAGGACTGGATTAAGGGCTTCTTAGCTCTAAGTATAATTATCTCAAAATCCGTTTCCAGTTTGACAGTTAAGGGTAGGAACTGAGTCTGATAGAGTGGGCAAGGATTTTTTTTTGAATACTCTGAATAAAGCCTTGGGAAATTTGTAGGGGCATAAACAGGTTTGGTTTGCAGAGACATGAAATCCTATATAGAGTGTCTACAGCTCTACATGGAACCCAGTGTTTTACTGGCTCCTCTGTTGAATGATGGAAGCCAATTCCCAGGACTACTGTTGATTTTGGGGGGCTGAGTAGAAACTGGATCACTCATCTCTACCTAGAGAGGGGCAAAAGGAGTAATTTTGCCTTGTCCTTTGATAGTGTAGTTCCTTTTATCTTTCTGCACAGTTCCTTCAACATAAAGTTCCTGTTTTACTTTTCACCACTTACTGGCTCTACTTTGAAGGTCACTTCAGGCTGAACACCCCTCTCATGCAGGAGGTAATACTGTGGTTTTTTCCCCTGCTACTTGTGGAACTGGGGAAGTCCCTCTGGGATATGGACTGTATGAAAACACCAGGACACCACAGTGACGTTTATTATCTTCAGAGGGAACCATTAAGATTGTGAGCTGTAAAACATTTTATGGGCAGATCCAATTTTCTGTGGACTGAGAAGCAGTGGGTACAACAGTGGTTAAGAGGAGAGTGTGCTAACCTATCCCAACTATATTTCCCAGGTGTAGCAAGAGCAAATGATGTCTTTTGTGAAGCCAGATGACACAAATCATCCATCTGTTCTCAAAAGGAGCTGTAAAATAACTCCCAAACCCCATGAAGATATGTCAATGATCTTTTGAGGAAGAAACTCAGGAACAAACAGCAGGCAGAGACGGAGGTGTCACAGATTGAGCAAATAATGTTTCAGTTCTATGCAGTGAAAATTCCTTTGATCCTGAGAGTTTCATTTGCGAGAAAATGCTTTACTTTCCAAGGTGATGTTTCTCTCTCAGTAGATGCTACCATAAAGTATTTTATCTTCAAAGTGTGTTTTAAAAGTAAAAGTGATTTGAAACCGTTTTTACTCCGGGTGAGAGGGAGGTGACAAAGCCTCCAGAGAAGCACTCTCTGGTTCTAACCCCATGTGTTCCCAAACAGAGCATTTGGGATGAGTGATGGTGTGCTAATGGCTATTAGGGTTTGTATTCTTATTCAGCACACATCTGAATGAATTTTGAAGTGAAAATTGGTGATTTAAGAACAATCAAAATGATCATATAAAATTTAGGTTAAGGTGCAATATTATATAAATGTGATGTATAAAATTAATCCACAGTCTGAAAATTAACCTTCATTATTAAAATACAGCTAACAGTTTACAGAGAGTTTTCCTATGTTAGTAATACCATTTTTTTTTAGTCACATGACCTTTGAATTGTATATCTGTTAAACTGAGGACACACTTCTTGCCTCCACCACTGAGTGATAATACTCTGATGTCCCACCAGCAGGAACTGGGCTCTGCTGTGTAACCCCTTCCACTTTCTAAAAATCCCAAGTCCTCATTCTTGCCTGGAGCCTGGCTTTGAAACCTCTGAGCCAGCTGTGGAAAATCAGTGGTGGTGAAGAAGGATCCTCCAGTGACATGGAGGTGATTTAACAGCCCTGGAGCTTGGCAAGAGAGTAAACAACACATGGCACATGTGGGGTTGGTGTCTAGGGCTCTGCTCTGCTGCTGTGATTTATCTGAGGATGACGCAGAAACCTGTGCAAAACACAATATAAGGAAGACAGATTCTCATCTCTCTGGTGGCTCCTTGTACTCATCAATTCCTTAGTATTTTTACACTGATGGCAGCTAGAGAAAGTTAAAACAACCTTAAATCAGGGGACAGACACAGGATGTCATTTCAATCTTATTACATACCTTGACACTGCCTTTAACCCTGCGTTTTAACATGTGGTCCTTGGGAATCATAACTTTGCAGGCTTGAAAATCTGGGAAAAAAGTTGTTATTTCTGCCTCTACAGATGCATCATATTATGCCTCCCACTTTGGGAAAATTTCCAATTTACAGATTGCTTCCTTCAATAGAAATATTTTCTTTAATCAGAAGTACAGAAATGTGAAATTAGTGGTTTTTTTTTTTCATTTTCCTTATTTTAGGCACCTGTCAGGTTTTTAGACATCCTTCAGGCTAGCTTATAGGATCAAGTGGCAAAAGCACAGTTTCCGATTAGGATTGCGCTGTTATAAAAGGAAAGTATTTTTTAAAAAGTGTCTATGTATGTAAAAAGTCTTTGTTGGTGGTATTCTGATTTTGTGCTCCCTCTAAACATCGGGACATTTCTAACTGGGGCTGATGCTCAGAGCACAGCCCACACACCAAAGCATGAGTGTGCTGTGACTGCATTTTTAGTCTCTTATTGGATGTCCCATATTCTTTCTAAAGGAACATCTGGTTCCACAAACACGAGGAATATATTTACTATGAGGACTGTGATTAGTGTAGTTAAAATACTCTTTCAATGACGTACAAAAGGCTTCCCAAACAGCTACTCTTTTTGCTCCTGTTTGCAGGGTGTGTGTTCCTCCTCCAGCGCCAAGTTCAGGCCAAACCAGAAATACTTTTGATTCCCATCCTTCCCAGTGTGCCTCTCAGGCAGAGTTGGAATTACAACATCAAATGACTGGATATTACTTGTCAACATGCAGCTGCAATGAACCAGCAGTGCTAATTTTCCTTTCAGAGCTTTATTGTCTGTTCAGTGCAGGAGGGTTTTAATATTTCTTTGCTGGGCAGGGAGTGAGGGTCTCATTGCGTAATCACTGCATTGGGAGAGGCAGATTTCAGGACAATTCATTAAGGAGAAACAAGGAAATATGGTTTACAACTATCTAGAAACTCCACTCTTCTCTGTTGGGCCTTCTGTGACCATCTTTTTAAATAAAGCTTGTACTTCTTGCCAGTAGTTTTGGGCCAATGACTTGCACACTGTGGGTGTTTGGAGAGTGAAAATGGCCAGTCTACCTCAAGCACAGAGCGTAACTTTGTAAACAACAGCAAATAGGGAGCATTTAGCACAAAATACTGACTTCTGCAAACAAGAAGTGATGGTTAAGTGTGGATTAGAAGCAAAATTCAAAATGAGGTGGTCATAGTAAGAACTGGTCCTCCAACTGTCTTCACAATCTGCTGGTTGCTCTGCCATGTGCTGTGTTACTTTCTCCCATAGAGGATCTGTGATCTCTTTTGTAAAGCTCCTTTCTTGGAGACCCTGAGTCCTTGCTGTAAAAATCCCTTCCCTAGTGGAAGGGAGACACCCCTGTATTTGTCATCCAAATATAAAAAATATTACAGTTCCTCAGTAAGTGGATTTGTCATCTAACCATAAAAACCATACTGTTCTTAAGTGAGTGGAAGCTGAAAATTGAAGTGTAACTTTGGAGTATTCCTCTCTTGTTAACAAGAGTCAGTGCCAGGTAATGGACAGATACCAATCTAGGAGAGCCAGGCTTTCTCCTTATATTTCCATGTAATACAAAGCAGTTAATATTTCTGCCAAAATATTTTTCTCTTCCCTCCTTTCGTTTTATCTGGACACCTGTAATGTGGAAGGACAAGGCCAGTTACTTTGTGCAGGATCCAGCATGAAAAAGCTTCACTCTTAGCTGGGTTTTTTAAGTTTGTTGCAAATTTGCAACTAATCAAAAATAAAGCTCTGATGCTGAAAACCTGTAAAGATCAGATGCTTGCAGAGCTGCTTCTGTTGAACCACGAAACTAAGAAAGATTAGTTGCTAATGAAGAAAGAAACAATTGCTGAAAGACAAATCCTCATTTTAGGGAGAGGAATGAAGGAATTAACATATTTGCAGCTAAACCCAGCAACTAAAAGATAAGGAACTTAGAACTAAAGAGCCCACAGAAAAAAAAAATCATAAAAACACTATTTACATTAAGAGTAGAGAGTGATCATGGGGCTTTGGCTGGAATGTCCTTCAGCAAATTATCTTCACACAGGTCCTTGAAGACTGTAGGGGTCATAATGTCATATGAGGTAATTTTTAAAAAAGTCTGAGGTGTTTCAGGAAGTCCTAGGAAGATATGTATTAAGTCTTGGAGCTAAAAATTTCTGTTTGCAGAAATGCTGTCAAAGCCAGTTCAATTGCTTTCTTCTGCCAGCTCGGAGTAGGAGGCCAAGTTTTCAAAGCACCTGAGGACAGAGACTCTGTGTAAGCTTCCCAGAGGTGTCCACCTCTCCTTGAAGGATGCTCTGCATAAAGGCATCTGTGCATCCACTGCACTTTCAAGTGCTTGAACAAACAGCTGCAATGCAATCATCACCTCTAAAGCATTTCTCCCCTACCCTTCTCAGCATGGCTGTTTGTACCAGCTTGATGGGATCCCCTCCAAAAACTAAAGCATCATTTCTCTTCATTCGATAGGGGCAGGCTGGGACTAGACTCTGTATGTTTGCCATGAAGGTCCAGAGGAATGAATTCTAATATGTTATTCTCTCCACTAAATAAAATCAGAACTGGGAGGTGGAGTTGGGAGAAGCTGCTTCAAACAAAACATGAAGTCAGTAGTTACAGTGGAAATGAACAATTTGGAGTTTTCAAGAGACATCCTGTATGAACAGGAGGATGAGAAACTGTCAGGCTTGAAGGGAAGTGAATCCATTTATTAGGCAGATTCCAGCCTAATAAATTAAAAGGTGATAAATTTATTCTTGGTATAACAGATGATTTCAAGCCACCATAAAATAAATTGCTGGCAGAAAGATACTGAGCAGGATATTACTTATTAGAGCAGAAGAACAAAGAACTGAGGTGAGGTTCTGGAGACCTGAGAACATCCTTCCCTTCTGCACAGCTGCAGTCATTAAAACATGAAGTGCATGTGGAAAACTGCAGGGATACACGGGATGTGCCCTTAAGGAAAGGGAGGTGGGAACCTCTTCAGCACTGTCAGGAAACATCCACACTGAGAAAAAAAATAGAGTGAATGAAGATAAAGAGCAGATTATTCTGGGGATCAAACTTTGCTGTGCTCTGAAGAAAAGAGGGGGCAACTACAGTGTGTTTCCCTCACTGCCTGCTGTCACAGACCCACATGGTTTCTGCCAGTGTTGGAGAAGAGGGAGACTGAGGATGGGTGGCTGATGCTGGTGCTTTGATCACTGACACTTCTCAAGGGGATGCTGTGCTGTGCAGAAGTCTTGGTGCAGAGCCATTTCCTCTGTCTCAAACTTCCTGGCATCACGTCCTCACTCCAGAGACCAACTCCCAGCGAAGCTGCCACACCCAGGCTGGAAACCTTGTCTTTCTGCATGTCCCAAACCTGGGACAGCCAAGAGAACTGCTGTGAGGTACTTACACAGACCCCAAACCACACAGTTTCTCCCCTGTGCAGGTGAAGGTGCAGGTGTGTTCTGGGGAGTTGTGCTGGGGGTCAGTGGGAGTTTGTGTTCCCGTCCTGGAGAACTGCATTAGACTGGTTGAGCTGGGACATCATTCTGCTAAAAAGACAGGGTTTGCCTACAGGCTCCCTAGCAATGGAAAGAGTGTTTTATTCTTGCTGTGTACAGAGAGATTTCCTTGTTTATGAGTAGAAGTTTATTCAACCTTCCAGTGTTGCCCCAGGGTCTCAGAGTGCAGCTCCCAGTGACACACAGCTGGCAGTCAGCTGGGCTGGCACTGCTGCTCCCTGAGCTCTCCCAAATCCCCAGGGACAGCATTCAAAGGGGACACTCCAGGGCCTGCTGGTTCCAGGATGGTCATTCCTTCACCTTTCCCTTTAGGAGGTGTCTGTCCCTGTGGTAGGAAATCCCAGGTGGGATTTCATGCACAGAGCAGAGCCACAGTAGGAATGATTCTGGTCCTTCCTCATTTTGTGAAAGAACTCTGGTTGCTGGAATAATTTTGTAGGATCTCCAGAGGTTCTAAGACAGGAATCTTAATGCTGGATTTGAAAGCACTGTCTGTATATTTCCTAGTTTTGGTGTTTTTCATTCAGGCATGCAAATGAACCTTTTACATATCTCTGGACATTCCTTGTGCTCTTGGATATAAGAGTGAATATAGTTAAATGGGTTTATCATAAAGATTTAATATTTGAATACATAACTATACAGTTTGGATAATAACTATCTTTCTATAATACCTGATATGTATTGGCAACCTGGATAACTGTTTTTGCTTTTACCTGTGTCTACAATCAATTCCTTCAGAGACAAATCCCAGAAGTGCTAGGAAGGAGGTGGAGGAGGTACCAATATGAAGGAAAGGAAGGCAGTTTGGGTAGAAACATTTTTCTGCCTTTTTATTTATCTGAGAATTTTAGGCCCTCTTCATTCAAGTATTTGAAACAGTGACTGAGGTTCATGACTGCTGATTAATAATGATTTATACTCACTGTCAATACTTTCTAGAGAGAAATTTGACTTAACCAACCAAACATAGCTGATCAAAACCTAGAAACACTTTGTAAAGAAAATCCTGTGTTTCTCTCAGAAACAAACATCTAAAGAAACAAAGCCAACAGCAAAGTTTATTTCTGATCAGAAAGTTGTGTTAAATGCTGAGCCTGCCAGTGGCTGAAGTCACAGAGCTCCATTCCTGCCCGGACTTTGCTCCTGTGACTTCACCCCTTTGTCCTGGACAAGAGCAGGATTCTCCAGGCACGGCCTTCTCATTGTAGGAAGAGCTGCAGTTCTGCTTCTGAGCCTTTGCTCTTGCTCAGGAAATTCAGTGCTGGGGGAGTAAGCAGGTTCAATCCCTGGCTTACATGAATTCTCTATAGCTGAAGAGTCCACTGAGAAATTTCCTTCCTGTCATACCTCCCAAAAGCCTGGGACAGCTCCACTCTCTTTCCATGGTCACTATAAAATTGAACCATGGCCACAGTTTGGTTTGGTTATTTTCCTGGCTAATGCCTACCTGGCATTTTGTTAATATTATCTTCTTTGTCAGTAGAACATTTCACAGTCTGGGCCCTACAGTAATTAGAGAGAAGAGCCCTGGTGGAGAGGCCCAGAATGTCAGACCTGATGAACTGTATCAGTAAGGCTAAAGTAAAAAAACCACATAGCCTAAAAAGATAATTTTAGGATATATAAGTACCCATTTGGAAATGTTTGCTGTAACATTTCTGTTACAGAGCTCCATAACCTGAAGCCAATGCAGTAAAAGCTGTCCTGCCATGAAGGAGTGGGAGGGAGAGTGGCAGGGAAAAATCCCAGTTAAGGGTCAAGGAGCAAGAAATCAGAGAAGGGGTAGGAAATAATGGTTTTCATGTATGAATTCCAAACTAAACATAGACTGGCTACATGTATAATGAAGTGCTATGAAATGTCTTTGTTTGCATCATGTAACGCAACATTACTCTCAACATCATTTTTGGAGTATTGACCTGTAACAACATAAGCACACTATGAGTATTTTCTCACCAAGTCTTCAGGCAGTTCACTAACAAATGAGGAGGCTGCCACATGTAGCATTTACACTTTGCAGTCATTTTTGTACTGCTATTATGTGTTTTCCATGACTTAGGTGGTGCCAGTTTGTCATCTAGTAGGTAGCCAGAGGCTGAACAATTTTACTCAGCAGCTGCTAATTGTGCACTCGCTCTTCTGCCCAATTTTAACAGGTTTTTTGAGGAGTTTAAAGGTAACCAGGCAGTCTGAGAGACAACACTTGGCACTGACTTGGTTTTGCACTGTCTTCACTTTTAGCAACCAAACTCTGCTCCCAGCTCCCAGTTTTCTTAGGGGTAGATCCTACAAATACCTGGTGTTGATAGAAGCTGGTCTTGACTCTGACTAATTTCTCCAAGTTGGTAGGTTGTGACAGCAAGTATTTAAAATATTATTATTTCTAGTATGCGAATGATAGTAGCTCTCTCACTTTGTTGTTCTTTTATGCACAGTCCAAAGTAAATAGGGAACTTCTTGTCTACTCTTTCTTTAAACCTTACACATAATCTTATGTTTTCTCATCCATTATGGCATCTTGATTGAACATGGTTACAAAGTCACAGTCTAGTTACAACATGGCTGTTCTTGAGCTGCAGCACTTGCTCCAAGAGGGATCTTGAGGATTTTAATTGGTGTGTGTCTATTTTTGTCATTATTTCTTCCATCTAAGACATTGAACATGCTACTCTGTTTCCCTGCATTCACATGGTTTTCTGCCAAAATCGGACCAGTGACACGAGGATAATTGGCTCCTTCAATGCTGTATTTCCTTTTCAAAAAGCCTTCATGTAATAACTACAAAAGGCAGCCATAAAAAGGAGAGTAGAAGCAAGTCAAATGTCAGGAATTGTTTTATTTAGTGACTGGAAGTAATTTTTAGCCACATTTTTTTCACTAGTGGGTGCCAAAATGATATAAATTTTGATTGATGTCAGTGTGCTCCATTGTAAATCAGTTTTAGCAGCTATGTGCTAATCTGTTGTTATGGGAGAAAATGCTGAAAAAGAGCATTTTAATTTTTTTAAAAATGAAATATTTAAGTACTTGTACCTGACACAAAATTTATGGTCCTCAATTTCAGACAATTCTGTAATCTCTATGAATTTTGTCTTTATAATATTACAAGGTTAAGCACATTTTTGTTAACTCAGTTGTTTCCTTAGCCAGGAAGTTATTTCCTTTTTAATGGGTTGATGTGTATCTGGTAGAGGACTTTTAAAAAATTATATTCCTACAGCTGTACATTACTGCAAGGCATGCCATTAGTGCAAGCACAAAAAAACATAAGAAAAGGAGATTACTTACGGAGATTGGAATAATTACTGCCTATTCCAATACCAGTGGAGCTTCCAGAGATGAGAGGAAGGTGGAAGAAAAGAACTAGGGGAGGAAAAAATAAGAGAAAAGTCCTTCATAGCAGTTTGGGGTTTTTTTGCAACCAGATGTCAGTTGAAGACACGCTGTGTTAATGTGTCCCTGCTCTGGGGACACATTAACAGAGCAGGATTGCACGTTTCAGATTCTGAGTGTACACAGAGATGTAGCTCAAACAGAGGGGAAACACCAAACCAGTCATTGCTTCATACTCCAGGAGTCACTCCAGTTCAGAAAATGGTGTGAACACCTCTTAGATTCAAAACCCCACATATAAACAACACTGTGTTATATAAATATGTTGATTTGTTTTTAAGTCAATCACCAGTCCCTGAAACAGGCACCTACCACTGTTAAACCAAATAATTCCCCTAATTTCTTTAAGTGCAGCTTAAATGCATCAGGTCTGTGTGTGTCAAACTGGGCTGGAATAAATTTATTCTAAAATTTGATACCAACACTCCCCCTATGCATTCCAGCTTTAATATTTATAACTTGCACTTGAAAGATTTATACTTACAGGCAACAAAATGCACATGAGTAAAACGTGTCCTAAATAACAGAAATCTTTAGATTTCTTAGAAGATGGGCTCGTTTGCTTTGCAGATGCATTGCAAAGCTGAGTTCTGGCAGTGACTCGGGTGTGACCCAGCCCTTGTCCGGGGGCTGGGCTGTGGCACCCTTGCTGAGCCCTGTCCCCTGTCCTTGTGCCACGGGGGGTGTCCCGGCTCCTGCCCCTCCGCGGCTCCGCCATCCCCGGCTCTGGGGCACGACCGGGGAAGGGGCTTCTCCCTTTTCGGGAGAGGTTCCGGACTAACAAACTTTCTGCGGCCGGGCAGGGTCCTGTGGGGTGCGAGACCAGCCCCGCCGGACCTCGCAGCTCCCGCGGCTCCTCCTGCCTTACCCGGCTCGGCTCCTGCTTTACCCCAGCACGGTTCAGCCCCTTCCTTACCCCAGCACGGCTGCTACCTTTCCCGGCACGGTTCATTCCCTTCCTTTCTCCAGCTGGGTTCAGCCCCTGCCTTACTCCAGTCCTGTTCCTTCCTTTCTTACCCTCCCCGTGTTCAGCCCTTTCCTTTACCCCAGTCAGGTTCATTCCCTTGCTTTCTCTGTACCGGTTCATCCCCTTTTCTCGCTCCAGTCCATTTCATTCCCGTCCTCCCCCATCCAGATTCAGCCCCGTCTTTACCCTATCCCTATTCATTCTCTGCCTTTCCCCATCCCGGTTTATCCCCATACTCCCCCATCCCAGTCTATCCCGTCATCCCCCCATCCCTGTGCATCCCTGTTCCCCCCATGCCTGTCCGTGCCATCCCCACCCATCCCTGTCCCTGCCCCCCTCCCCGGCCGTGTCCGTGCCCTCCTTACCGCAGCCCGCCGCCGTGCCCGCTCTCTCCATGCGCCCCCGCCGCGCTCCCTGCCCGTGCCCGGCGCCCGCCGCGGCCGGAGCGGGGCCGTGCCGGGGGGGCCGGGCCGTGACCCCCGCCGGCGGGCAGGGCCGGGCACGGGGGGAGCGGGGCCCGGCCCGGGGGGCTCGGGGCCGCACATGCGGGGGGGGCCCGGGCGATCCCGCCGCGCATCCCGCCGTGTGCGGGCCCCGGGAGCGGGGCTCGGGGGTGCTGCGGGGCTCGGGGGTGCTGCGGGGCTCGGGGGTGCTGCGGGGGGTTCGCCGCCCGGAAAAGGAGCCCGGTAACGGCGCTGGAAAGCCGAGTCCAGCCCAGCGCTCGGACTGAAAGGGAGAGGACGCCTGGAGCAAACCCGCGGGGATGGACGGGATTAGCTGGCAGTGCAGAGGCAGGGAATCCGTGGGGCTGGATAGGGATAGGAGAACAATGTAGACTAGAGTCTAGCTAAGAGCGCTTTACAATGGTGAGATCTGCTTGTTACCAGGGATCTTGGAAACGTTTCCCACTGTGGATGATAAATGCCCTAGTGCTAGAGAGGGAGGAAACAGGGCTGCAGCCGGTACCAAAGCCGAGGACCTTCCATAATTGTGTGTTTACCTGTAAGAATAGGGTGTCATTAGCTTTTTGAGGTAAACAATGCAATGGTGTGGCCTGTCAGCAGTTTGGGGTTTTTTAGGATCCGCGTTCCATTGGCAGTTTCTGTCTGTCGGGCACACACTGGACCCGCAGGATCTCGCAGAGTGGTCGCGCTGATCCTGCTGGTGAGTGAGGGACGTGGAGGTGGAGCTTCAGGAGTGTGGAGCGTGTACCCAGACTTCTTTGCTTCCCTAGCCCGAGGTGGTTCTGTAGTCCAGAGAGCAAGTTCCCTCACGTAGGAACAGCTCTGAGCTGTTAACTTCTCTTTGGTTTAGTAGTGATGGATTCAGCGCTGTGCTGGACTTTGGGGTGGATGTAAAGGTTGTGAACTCTCTGGTCTTTCTGTAAAAAGTTTCCTGCTGTCATTGATCACCTTTTTTTAAAATTTTTTCTTTTCTTTTTAAGTCCAGGGAAGCATTACATGAGTATAAGGCAATTGAAATCAAGGTTTAGGGAATGTTACAGGTGTGTTTCCTCATGGCTCAGGGATACTACACCTCTGGACAAAACTGTAGTACCCGAGTACCCTAAAAGGCCTTAAGATGTTGCTGCAGAACTTATCTTCTGATTCACTTCTTCACCTCCTCAGAACATTCAACTCCTTGAAAGATCTTTTCATTGCAATTCTTTATTTAACAAATGGAAACTGCATGGCTTCATTTTAGGGCTCTTTGTTGTTTGGTTATGATATGAAGGTGTGAATCTGCATATGCAGCAGATAAGCTGATTTCCTGTATGTTGGATTTTGGATATGTGCCCTCTTGGCCTCATTCTGCATCTGAAGAATCATGTGCATGTGTAATGCTGCACTCAAGGATAATAAAATATATTCTCCACTTTCAATTTCAGGAATTTCTAATGTTTAGCCCTTCTGCAAATTTTGGTGATGACATCTTTCCCCATTGGCACCCTACATTTGCTCATGATACTGGTATTCACTTAATCCTGGCATAAAACCTTGGGGTTTATGTTTGACTGAAAACAAACTGTGGGAAATGTAGAGGCCTTGGTACCTAACTTTGGATGCAGGGGAACTGCTTAGGTTTGGCAGATCTGCAGAAATCTCTCTTTCAGACTGGCTTTAGAGCCCTTTCTGTGATAGTCTCGTCCTTTTTCTGTTGGAGGAGTTGCACTGCTTCTGAGGCAGAGAACATTTGTTCTGGGTCAGAAAACACAATGGACACATGATCCATCAGAGCCTGCAGAAACATCATCCAGTTATCAGAACCTTTTGGACACTCACCAGTACTCGGTGTGCTCCTCTGCAATAGACCCAACTGTTGCAAACTTTGCTCACTCCCCTGATTTCCAAATCTGCATCACATTCATATGGACATGGGGTAGTTTTTTACTCCTTTTTCCTCTGTGTTTTTTCAGCTTTTGGGGTTCCCCTTTTTCTCCGCGGTGGCACCTGACTGGCACTTGGATGTGGTGTGGGATTCGGGGCAGACTGTTATTTGCACACTCAGTGCATTCCTGCTGGTAGGGTGATGTTGTGGGCAGTTACATAATTGTTGGTTTCTTCTTGTGGCATCTGCTTTTCTGTTTGATAAAATAAATTTGTATTAAAGAAAATTCTCCCCAAATAAATGATTTATACATTGGAGTTTGCTTATGGGCTGCATTTGGGACAGCTGGAACAAAGATGGCCACTATCCAGGATTATTGCTGCTCATATCTATTTCTTTTAGTTTACCTTGACTTGCACATCACAGAGCAAGGGAGACCAAGGTAATATCTGTCTCTGTGGTTTGTGGCCTGTGTGTCCCATCTGAATTCTGCCCCTTCTCAAGAAAGTTCTTTCCTAATCTGTAGGAATGAGGAGTATGCCCTGTGGAAATAAAGTACATTAGGTAAAGTTTGGAATGGTGGTTCCTGATGGATAGAACTGGACAGAGTTGCTGTAGACAGTGGGTGTTTTCCATTTACTGACAAGGGAAAAATGAGCAAGGAACCCTTGCTGAAGACAGATAGTTCTATTCTTGCATGATTTTACATTTGTCCCAACCTTGGGACTTCATTATGAAGCTGCCATGGGTGCTGAAGTGACAGACTTCCATCTCCTGTGGCTTCATTCAGGATTCTTGGAGCTGAAGGGATGCTGCAGTGTGGTGGCTCTTGTGACAGCCAATTTTTGTAAGGCAAATAAATTCTATTGCTATAACGAGGTCTCCTTTTGACTGAGAATTTTTGTGTATTCATAACAAGGCTTTGGAGGATACTGTTTTCACTTCCTTCTTTTTCTTTAATGGAAAAGGAGGCAATGAATCACAGTCATTTGGATGATACAATTAGTCGTGGATAAAATGCCTTAGGATGAGCAAAATTGATTAATATGTGTTTTTTTGTATGGAAAATCAAGTAGCAGCGATTTTCCTCAGTGCTGGCTGCTGCAGGAGTCCATCACCAATGGATTCAGATCTTTCTGCCTTCTTGTCTCTTGGCCAGGGCTTGCCCAGCATGCCAGCAGAGCTGGGCATTCCCAGTGCTGGGAGAGCTCATCACACCCAGGCTGAGGGAATTCCTTGCTGGGGGTTCCCACTGTGTGAGGGACCAGGCTGAGTAAATCTGTGCTTGCTGCTGGAAACAAAAGAGGTCAGGAAAAGAGGGTCTGGGATTTGATAGGAAGCACCTCGTGCTTTCACAGCTCCCTGAGTTCTGAAATGTAATAAACTGAATCCTTTGAAAGAAGAGATTTCAAATTTTCTGAAAAAACAAAACTAGACAGATATTTGCCAATCCTAAAGATTTTTTGACTTTGAACATATTGTATAATTGCTAACAAAGGAAATTCCTCTGTGCTGAAAGCTATTTTAATGAAAATAGTGGAATTAAAAATACATAAAATTACCGCCTAACATTTTTCAGCGAGCGTTTATAGGACAGGTAAATTTATTTGAACAATATTTTCTAGAGTTTTAAATCAAGTGTTTTACTTCTTCAGGCATAAAATCTGTCAAGAGGAAAAATAATTTTAAATTATTAATACAGATGAAGCATATCAGTAACAAATATTTTACAGCATCATGAAAGCCCAAAGGCAGAAGTCATGTTTTTTACATGCTATGGAAAGAAATGAGACCTGGAATGAAGGGGCTCTTCATTCTGTTCCCATAGTTTCTATATCAAAAAAGGATTCTGTAGGAATTTTATGTCCTGCTCAAATTCTCAGAGGCTGTTTTTCTGCTTTTGAAAGTTGACAACTGTCTTTTTCTGTGGAACAAAAGGTACTCTCAGGCTCTGGGGCCAGAATTAATTTCTTGTTTATTCACCTCTTGCAGAGGTTTGAGGAGAATGGAGAGTTATGCTGTCATTACCTGATGTATATATATATATATTAATCTCTACATATGCCCTAAGAAATAGGGTCCAAGATTGTTATTGAAAATCCAGTTATATCTCCCCTGTCTGACTGTGGTTTCAATCTTCCTGATGCCAATTGAGTTAAATTTTAAGGAGGTAGAATGGCAAATTATATCTCAGTGTTCTTTTTCCTCTCATTCTGCGACTCCTTAATTCAATTTATAGTTAATTATGCAATTTATTTTGTGTTGAACTTTCAAGGACCTTAAAGCATCTTACAGTGAATATAGAGTCTCTCTGTTTATTTCCAAGAATCCTTGTATGAATTTGTTATAAATTCTAAGGGGACATTTAGAATTAAGGATGGCCAATGGATTGCTAACAAATAATAATATCAATGTCTCTGGAGATACATAACTGAAATATATAGAAAGAAATACTGAATTATGTAATAAAAAGCATTTCAAATTAGGTAACAGCAGTAATAATACTAAATCTGCATGTCAGAATACTACAAATCTGTAAGTTGTAGGTCCCCTCTTGTTGCCCTTGGTGTTAAAACTCCTGCCTTTGGATGATCAGAGCCATTTGTACCCCATCAAATATGAATATTTTGTCATTTGCTCTCAGGAGGGTTTTTAAAAGAGGCTTTTGCTGGGGAGCCCTTGGGGAGGGAAGGGAGCCCTGCAGTGCTGTTAGTGCAGGCAAGGAGGTGAATCCAGCCAGGCTTTTGCTGACCCAGACCAAAAATGCAAATGAGGAAAGGCCAGCATGGCAGCAACCCCAAAAGAATATCCGTGACCCCAAATTGATTTTATCTTTCTGAAACCATTGTGTACTAGCAAGAAATACTTAGCTCACCTTGGCAAAGTACAAACCCTATAATTCTTTGGTTTCTGTGTTTTATCAGTGAATACATAAGTCAGAGTCTCTCCACTTTATACTATTTTATTTATGAAGTGTTTGTGCATCTGCAGAACTTGTAGAAGATGATACAAAATTTATAAATATGTAGAGGGACAAATTTCCTCACTGGAACTTTGAGCATTTCTCACAGCAGTAAGAAGAGATGCAGACTGGGGATCAAAATGTTTGCTGATGAACCTTCAGGCTCATGAAGCCTATGTGCAACCCCAGCCAATTTCACTGAAACTGTGCTGGCAAAGGGGAGGGCAAAATAAGGCCCTGAAAATAATGCTTAGTTTAATGTAACTGGGAGGCTCCTGCCTGAGAGAGATTGCCATGAGATGCAGAAACCCGTGGCAGAAAAGAAATTGCACAATGTATGATTCAAATGCAAACAGATTTTATATGGAAAAAAATATATCAGCACCCTCCAGGTTGTGTTTCTCCTGGTGTCTGGTCAGACTGGCACCAATTCTGAAGTGAGACATGTTTTTTTATAAACTATTAATGGTCAAAGTAAAGGTGAAACACATTCTCTTTTTTGATAGTTTTGCCCTGTGGAAGTAAATACGCAGTAGGATAAGCAAACTGGCCATTAATTTAAAACCTCGAGAGCAGGGAAGTTCAGTTGCTGAGAGAGAGAAGCCTGGTGACAAATGATGGCAAACCAGGGCACTGAGGTGGCTCTTGCTATTCACCAGCAAAGAAATGGAATGTGGGCTTGGAGACAAAACAAAGAAAAAGGAATGGACCTTGAGGGTTTTGCAATACAAAAATTGTACAGGGGTTTAGGGTAAAGCTTTGTCTCGGAGGGCTGGGCGTGTGTGGTGTTTAATACAGTGGGAAGAGCAAATAGTGTGGCACAAACCAGTAAAAGATGCCAAAAGAACTCAGATTAGTTGCTGCAGCACTGGAACTGCAGCGATTTCTAGTCAGCCTTGGTACATCCCTTGGACAAAGCAAGATAGTCTCAAAATTGTTGATAAAATTGTAGAGGAGCAGTTCTGAATTGAGCACAGGTCTGAGTGAGCGACAGCCAGTACAACTGGTGCTGTCTGGTGAGGGGAATGGTGATGAAATATCTGGAGAAAAAAGAAAACAAGTGAAGGGGAAGGGAGCCCCAGGCTGCCCAAGGGAGTGACTTGTGATTCTGAAAGCCAATTTTTGTTCCTTAGTACTTAAAATGACAATTGACTTTCAGCAAAAGCCCAATAGAAACAACAGAGTGACTCGAACCCTGCACTGAATTGTGTCCCTGCCACTCCTGCTCTAATTACTTAGAGCACAAGCTGGACAATGAACATGGCTTTATTGCTGATCCACACTTGGTCCAAGCATAACTGAAAATGTACTGACTGTCAAAGAGAGGCTGCAGAAAGTAAAGAGCAACTAGATTTTCTTTGGGTGGTTTTTTCACTTTTTTGGTTGTCATCTTGAAAACTGTCTGGGTTTTGGTTTTTGTTCTTTTATTTATTTATTTTTAATTCCAGTTCATGTTTTGTACTTTATTATTTGGAATAGGTTAGTATTTTAGAGACTCCTTTATTCAGGTTGTTTAAAGTTCTTACCAGTATCTAGCTGTCATTAAAGATTAAAGTACACCCATGAGCAGATTCTAATCAATTATCTTTGATCCTATTTGTTTCAGAGGTCTAACAAAAAAAAAAAGGTGTTCCAAAATGAGCATCTGTTAAATACTGTAAATGCAGTATTCAGTTTACCCTAATAGGCTTAAGAATTGAGCCTTGTTGTTATGATTTGTTAAAAAATCACTTAATTTCTGGACTTTTTAGCTACATAAATAGATTTTTTTTCCTATATGACTCAGCAGTTGGTTTTTCAGTTCTGCTATACAAAAATGTAAGCAAGTGCCTCAGGGGAAATAAAACAGCTGTTGTCCCATATGACTGTGTTTTTCCTTTCAGATCACCCAGCATCAGAAGGAAGGATGTGATCCAGTACTGATGTGATCAGGAGTATAAGGCCCCAGAAATATGGCATTTACTGCTGCATTTCTGTGCTGCAGCATGAATTTGATTGCAATGCCTTCCCTGGATCTCTTCCCAACAGATTAAGCTTGACTGTGAGGGAAAGTAATGACCTTCATTCTATGATCTTCACTAGCACTAGTTGTATTTTGGCTCTTGTACATCTAAATCACCTTTGGTCTTGGCAGTGCAGGGGTGGTCTGGCTAGAATGAAAATGTTCCAGCGCTGAAGGAGTGAGGGGTGTGTTCAGAAACCCTCTCCCTTCTGCTTTCTCCCCCTGTGCCCTCCCCTAGTGTTTCCCCAGACTGTGTGTCCTGGCAGTGGCTGAGATGCACAGCTGGGACAGCTCAGGAATGATGCCTTCAGTCAACAGCTCCTGTCTTTTCCACGGGTGGTTACCTGTGTTTAGGGATACGAGCATGCAGAGGGAGCAAAACTATGTAAAATCACGGTATGAAGAGCTGGTTTCCAAGCTAATATTAAACCACTTCCCAGTATTCCCTGCCTGTGTCAAAAAACCATTCAGGAGCCCATTATTTTATTTTGAAAGTCACCTTTGCTCAAACCATTATTACAGAGGAAAAAGACTCAGCCTGTGCTGCTTCTGCTTCTGGGTACTGAAAGGGACACTGAAAAGGAGTCTGAGAACATTTTTTTAAAAAAAGGCACAATTATTCAGGCTCTGCAATATATTAGGAAGGTTAGTCTTGCTTATTCTGGGGCATTTGTATTGCTGATACCACCCAAGTAAATGTAAGGGGTTTTAGAGTGACACATGAAAAACTACTGTATTTCCCCAAATAAAGTTCCAAAAATTAAATGAGGGTGTTCATCTGCATATTGACTGTTGGTTATTCCTTGTATCCATGCTGCCTATAGATAGTTTAAACTCAAACAAGTACAGCTCCTGTTTGAAGCTGGGCTAGTACCTATTGGGGCAGCTTTTAGGGAATATCTCCACCAGTAACACCAGTGGTGAACTGGTGCTGGATTGTAGCTTTGACTGCTAATGTGTGTGAACAGAGAACAGGGCCAGCTAGTGCACAAGGGAATGTAAGTCCTGTTGGGTTCTGAAGAAATAATTTATACAATGGTATGGTTTGGTATTTTATATGTAATAAACTCATTGCATGTCAATCTTGGCCAAATGGAGAAAACACATTTTTATTTAGTACTAAGTGAGAGTCAAGACCAAAACTATATAGGTATTAAATCTCACTACTGAAAATATTTATTCATATATACATAAGTGATGGTTCTATATGATCTCTATTACCAGATTTTGACAAAAATAACAACGGAGCAATTGTAACACATTGTAACACCAGGAAGATTGGGTTTAAACTCCCAAGGTTTAAAAGAGAACATGTAGATTTGTAAGTTCCATATGCATTTGCTTTCCTGGCAATGAAAATGCCTTTCTTTTCTTGTAAATACAACAAACATTAATAATGGAGAATGAATACAGAGAGTAGTGCAATGTCAGTTTTCCAACCAGTTTCCAGCGACCACATTTTAAAATGGAAGGACGTCTCCACTCTGCTCTGAAATGTCATATTAAATTGGCACAGGCATTCCCAAGAGTATTGTCCAGAAATAGCTAGGAGCACCTTCTAACTTCTGCCTTTGGTGGATTTACTGTTATCTTGGCACTGTGAAAGCCAATGCCAGCTGACACACACGTGTGTCCAGCTTGGAAAATACTGATACAAAAATCAATGTTATGGCTTGATGGTCAAGTCAAAATGAAAAAACTGTCTGTGAATATACAGGAAGAGGAAAGGTATGAAAAGAGTGGTGCATGCTACAAAAAGATGGGAAGCCCTAGCCCATGTTTCACACGTTGAGGTGACGTTGCTTGCAGAGCCACTGGTAGCAGAGGGACCGTGGCTGCTGCTCCTGGGTCGCCCTGAGCCACAGGGACATGGACTAACACAGCACTGCCAGAGTCCTGTGGGAACCTCCAGTGTGTGTTGGAGGAGCACCAAGGCCCTCATTGCCCTGACTGATGCTCGTTCCTTGCGTGAAGCTGAGTCCTGGTGCAGCAGGGACAGTGCAGCTCCCTTGGGGACATTTGTCTGTGCAGGGGATTGTTCCTCTACCCGAAATCTTCCAGAGATTTTAGGCTGGGAAGCTACTGGAGTGTGTTATCAAAGCAATAAATTTAAAGTATGGAATGATCACTTATTCAGCCAAAAGCACCAGGGATGTGAATGATTTAGCCCCCTGCCTGTGGTGGTGGTTGGTTGAAGCCGAATGCAGCCTCAGCTGTGATCCCCAGGGTGTGTCACCGGGGAGCGGCTCTGAAGCCACGCTGAGGACATTGTTGTTGCACTGATTTTCTGCTACTTTCAAAATCATTTTGTATCTGACAGTATGAACTGAAAACAAAATGAAAATATGTCCCACTTACTTAGGGTTTTCTGTACATGCTCTTTCTATCATTTCCCTGTAGTTGCCCCTCAGGAGGGACTTGGTGCAGGTTTTACACCTGGCAGAGACCAGTTTGCAGCTGCATTTAAATGAGTGCAGACAAGCTGTGGGGCAGGGGCTCCAAGGTGAGGGAAAGAGCACTCCTTTACTTATGGAAAGGGATTAGTGCTGCTGTGAAGAGACTTATTTACAGAGACCATCTCTCCTGAAGTGGCTTTTAGGCAGGCTCTACATGACCTTGGATTTGGGAGCCACTTGGTGCTTCCCTCGGAGGGCCTGGATGAAAGGGCACAAGAGAGAGGGAAACCCAGGAACTGAGAGAGTCACTGCTGTTATTTGGGTGGGTTGCATGTGACTTTAGAAGCTTGCAAAAGGTACAGTAAAAGTACACCTTTATGATGCACAGAAAGCCAGGCCTAGTTAATTCCCCCAGAAATTCTTATTGAAGTGATCAGTTTACAAAAATTATCTTCCTGCAATTGAGTGGAATTAATTGCTAATGAAAAAAAGGTGTACCAAGACAAAAGACAATATAGTATATGAATAATGCATCTTTATTGTATTTTGCCAAGTTAAGGAAAATTCTAGTGATCTGATCTTACTTATTCCTTAGAGATATATAACCCCACAATCATTACCTATGTTTTAGAAGACTTTATTAAAAAATAAGCAATTACTTGAGCAAATAATCTACTATTTTTTCACAGACCACTAAAATTTTATGTGAAAAACAGGATTACTTATAAGAAAAATCAGAATCCCAGGGAAGCTGCAGCTAGAGAGGGGATTAAGCAAAATACCTTAATATTGAAACATGACATTAGACGCTGAGGACAAATGCAGACAATTGATAATAATGTTTATATACAAATTGGCTTAGGTCATGTCCTGTCATTGAAGATGAGTCAATTTGAACATTAAAGATGATTATCACTAAACAGATCTGCTCTTTGGGGTCAAATTCATGCTCTTCTTCCACAGCAGGTTCTGCTGTCACTGCCACTGGGGGATTCCCTGGGGACAAAGAGGGCTGGATTTCCCTGTAGCTCTGTTGCCACATCATCAGCTGTAGAAAGTGTCTCTCTCTGAGTTAGAGGATATGAAGTAGAATTGTAGAAAAACAAAGCAGATTTTATTAATTTAGATTGGAACTGTTCATTGTGGGGAGGTGTGGGTGGGAAAAGTTTTTGGGTGGGGAGGCTTGGGCTCTTTTCTGGAAAAGGTGAGGGTGTAAGGGAGAAGGAATGTGGTGGGGGACTGGGTGGAGGGAACAGCTCCTGGTTTGGGAAGGTGGGATGAAGGGAAAACAAACTTGGGGCTGACCAAGTTAAAACTACATTTGCCTCGGAAGAAATGCCTCGCATTCTTTTTTTTGACTTCCCACTGTCTGCTCTCAGGGCTGTGAAAATCATTTCTCTGGATGACCCCCCACTCAAACTGTCTATATCTCTCTATCATCTCTCTCCTCTCTCTCTCTCTCTCTCTCTCTCTCTCTCTCTCTCTCTCTCTCTCTCTCTCTCTCATCTATCTATACCTATCTATATCTATATTTATATCTACATTTCTATTTATAATATAAATATATATATATATGTTCCAGAGGCCTATGGACCATGTAAACTCTTTGCAGCCTGTCCTGCCTGTGGAGGAATGGGCAGCTGAATATGTGACTATTGTGAAATCATGTGGTTTTTTTTCACTAAGAGCCTTATTCCTGCACGATTAAGTAGTTGTGCAGTGCTCAGAGGAGGGCAGGAGAATCACAGTGGGCTGACAGTCAGAAGCTGATTCCTCTTTCATCTCCTCTGCCAGAGGAGGGATGTAATCAGCACCTTTCCCTCCATTTGCAGTGTTGGAAAGTCTCTCAGGGTTAAGAGAATCCAGCAGCCACTGAATGTGCATTAGCACATGTGGGTGGGCAGAAGTTTGCATCTGAATTCAGAACAGTTCATCTGACAAGGGACCTAGAGAAGATTTCTAGTTCAGTGCAGTGAGGAGAAGAAAGAGGCTCAGTAACCTTCCATTCCTGCACACTCTGGGTGCTGCACAATGACTCAGGCAGGCATCTCCTTTGTGGGTGTCCTGGCTTTGTTCAGAGAGCAAGGAAGCCTCAGGAAGACTTTAGTTTCTGAAGGCAGCATGTTAACAATGCTCTCTCACCCAGGGTGGGAATGCAGAGGTGCTTTCCTGGGGCTTTGAAGGTGCTCAGTGTTTTGTGCTCTCTCTGAGAACTGGTGGATATTCAGTTCAGAACTTGGTGCTCTCAGTTTAGCTACCCTGGAGTTCAGTCTCTCCCATCTCTTTTGGGATTAATATAGATGTATCAGGGTCCCAACAATAAGTAAAGATGATATAATGTTCATTCAAGGGGCTTGCCAGCCATAAGTCCAGGGATTTAAAATAAAATATATACAGTAATTCTGGACTAAAATTTGCTCATTACTGGGCTTCATATGGATGAGGATGAATGTTTTAAAGAAAAGATTTTGCAGAATGAATCACTGAAAAGAGAACAATAAATACTATTAAGACCCAGAGAAGTGGGAAATGGCAAGGTCTTGCAGAATAGTTTTTAAAACAAGTAAAAAGACAGTATGAACAAAGAGACCTTTGGTTAGGTACTAAAAACTGCATTTGGCTTGTGCAAGTTTTACTCATTAGCTAAATCAGCTGAAGTCCTGTGATTTAGAGGGACTTTGACCAGTAATGTGGAACCCACAACCCTGAGTCTGCCCACCCTCAAATAAGACAGCCCCCCACAGAACAAGCACAATGGATCTAGAATGTGCTGCACCTTTAAATCGAGCTGACAGAGAGGTGAGCCAAGAGCAGTTTTGCCATGAGTGATGTAGATTCACTGTGCTAATCTTGTCCAAATAGAACTGTACACATCTGTTCTTGTATTTGGCCTCTGGAGTGCTGGCTTTGTGAGGACCACCCATCTCTCTGTCTGTGAAAAACTGTAAATAATCCAACACCTCCACTCTGTGTGGATCAGGTGAAGAATCCAATTTGGGACAGCAATATGATTGTTGGTGTGTGAAGGCCTGTCCTTTCCCAGCAAAATAAGGGAGTTTTGAGGTACTGCATGTTTAATACTGGCTGCTGCAGGCTGGGCTGTGAGAGGAGCATCCTGTGAGCAGTGCCTGTGTTATTGTGTTTTGGGACATGCCACAGTGATTTTTTTTTGGTAGGTTCTGCATCCACAGCTCCTGTCACTTCAGTGACAAGTACAGGTAGGTCCTGCTCACAGTGATGCAGTTCAGGCTCCTTTGAGAAGCATCAAAATCAAATGTGCCACATAAACACATACAGTGTGAAACCTTGGTTGTGCACATGGACTTTCTATTCTCTGCCAAGTGGAGTCCAGTTTAGCCTCATTTGAAGTGTGTCAGCTCTTACGTTAAAATTCTACATGAAAATACTTCCAAGGCTGATCCCTTGGATGTTACTCCAGGCAGCTTCTGCCATGGGAATGAAAGCTTCTCCAACTTTGGGGACTTCACAACTGTCTTGGGATGACCTTTCCATGGTCAAAGAAAATATTAACTAGATGTGAGCGTGTTTCAGAAGTCCTTTCCTGTGCTGTAAAGGACTGGAACCAGAGGCCTTGGAACATTGTGTCTTGAAAACATCAGAGGTGGGTAGAAATTAAAATAATGTAATCCTACTTATACAAGAAAACCAGCTGAGTGTTGGTTCATTGCTGTGGTCTGAAAAAGGGTAATTTGGGCAGCTAAATTACAGGTCTGACATAAGGACTACAAATGGCCAAGATAAACATTTGCTCAGAGGCAGATGAAAGGCACTGAAACTTGAGTTCCTTGACTCAATGTCTTTGACCATCCCATATGGAGCCACATGAGGTATGTTGTTCTTATGTTTTGCATCTCATAAAAATAAAAGTTATGCTTTATTTCTCACCAGTGTTTTCTGCATGCAATCAATACTCTTTGTGGCTATGCCACAGATTTTAAAATTACACGGTAATTTTAGCTTCCAGATGTGATGTGACTACCTTGTTTTAACACTCCCTCCTGTTAACTGTGTTACCATCACTCTTGCTCACAGTGACCTGTGCAGTGCAGGTTATGCTACAGGTTTTCTGTTCACTGCAATGGGAATAACAGTGTATATGTCATGCAGAGTTGTAAATAGGTGCAGGGGAGGGTGTCTTAATTTATGTCTCCATAGATATTTTGCAAAAATATCTTGTGGCTGGAAGTTGCTGTAAAATTATGACTAGTAGTAAACTTTCATCTTTAAAATGCATAAACAGTAGAAAATATGCGTGATTTAGAATGGTTTTGTGCATGTTCACTAAACCCTGTGGGCCAGGGGAGGTGTGTATGTGTGTGGTTGCTGTGGCCCACGAAGGGGAAGGCAGTGGCCAGAGGACCTTTCAGAAGGGAGTTGCACTCTCGAACACTGGTGTGTAAGGCAAATGTCTGGGCTACATGATGCATCTGAGATGAAAGGAAAGTCTGGGTATATGAGCCTAATTCTGCTCTGAAAACAGTCTTTATTAGGGCATGTTGTTTATAAGTGACAAATTTTCTCCTGAAATATGTCTACATCAAAGGCAGTCAGCTTGGATAGGTCTGTTTGGTCACTATTTAATGTTCTGCCAGATATCCCTTCTCCTGGAAAGTGCTGTGGTGCTTCCACTTCCCTCAGAAGTAACACATGTGACAGCAGATGGATCACTCAGCTCTGCCCACAGACTGCCTTGTCTGCTGGCCATGGATTTGCACTGACATGCAAAGAAATCAGATGTTGTGATGAAATCCAAGAAAACCAGTTCTAATTAGGGTTAATGCTTAATTGCCTATTTATAGAAAGGAAGTAATCATGTTAGATTGTTCACCAGGATGAAGAGAACCTCCTAATTTTTCTAGCTAACTCAAAGCTCTTCTGTTGAAGGAAGCAGGGGAGGCTGGCTGTGTTCTTTTATGGCTCCTCACTAAGGATTTAATGCTTTGTACCCACCCCAAAGGATTGCCCTGCCTGGCTTGAGGAGCAGTTTTGCCAGATCTGGGCAGTCCTGAGAGACAGATCTGAGGCTGCTCAACGTGTGATTGCTCAGCCGGGGACAAGTGGTCACTGCAAATCAGCAGAATGAGATAATGATCTTTTTGCCAGCATGCTGCCTGGCACTTCTGACTGCCCAGTGTCCAGCCTCTGCCAGCTTTCCAGGAGTATTCCTTGGTGCAGATCTTTTACACGCTTGACTGTCTCAGTGGATCCCTGATGGCCTTTGCCTTTCTACTCCTGCTGGCAGGTGCTGCTGAGTACTGATGGCAGCAGGACTGGCCATGGTCATCACGTGTTTCTGAGCCTTGTCTGGGCTGCACTGGTCACAATTGGTGGTGGGTTTTGGCTGCTCTGGATCCTCACCTGGCTGCAGCTGCAGAGCTCATGTCATTCTCAAGCCCCAGTACTCTTAAGAGCCTGTGCTTGTCCCATGGCAAATACTCATGGTGTGGGAACTCATCAGACACCAGAGCTGGAGTAGTCAGCAATGACATTGGGAGTGTTGCAGTGTCCATGTGGATAACTTACCCAACTGGATAGAGGAGACCTTCTTAGTCTCCCCAGCTGTGTTACATACTCGTATGATCCCTCTTATCCATCCTCCCTCTGTCAGACAGTAATTCCCCAAACCAGGAAGGCCCTCCTCATCTCTACACCAAGGCAAGGCAAATCCCAGAGGCAGCTGCACAGACACGTGTGTGAAGAACTTCCACTGGCTGCCCTTGGAGCAGGCTGAGGCTCCAGGGATGATCTGCCAGGGGTGCAGGACCTGCTGGCCTGGGTGGAGCCTGAAAGTTGTCACTCCTGCTTGGCAGTCTGCCAGGACTGTGGTTTTGTGAGGAAATCCTTGGTCTTGCAGCTGCAGGCACTGGTGAACTGCCCCTGGTTCTCTAGAAGAGGGGGAGGCCTGCCAGGGTGGGGTCAGTGGGATGTGTCCCCAGGCCCTGGCAGCTGGACATGGTGTCTGTGGGAGGACAGAGGGGCAGAAGGGAGCAGGATGAGACCTTGCGCCTCAGGGCAGCAGATCTGAGAGCTGAGCAGGCTGAGGTGGCTCAGCTGCAGCTGAGGAACAGGGAAGCTGTGTCCCTCTGGGCAGGCTCTACTTACAGAACATTTGCTATTGTACATGGCATAACTTTTTGGATAAGAGGGAGAAAGTACTTGTTTTCCCCCTCTCCTGTATTTGACCTACAAATTCACCTGCTGCTGTTTCCTCATCCTAGCAGGATGTGCTTGCTGTCCAGGGCAGACTGTGTGCACAGTCCCTTACCTTCCATAAACCTTTATCATAACCTTAGCCCCATGAAATATTACAAACAGGTCTGAACCTGCCCTAGGGGTTTGCCTGTCCTTCTTGGGGCTAACCAGCTGGAGCTCATCCCTGTGACCTGCTCTGTGTCCCAAAGGCAGAGCCTGCTTTTCCCACTGTGCTGCACACGGAGCTTGGCAGAGCTGGTGGACCAGCAGAGTTTCAGGAACCTGTCCAGAGGAGTTTGATTGAATTATGATTACAAATACTGAACTGAATCCCCTTGCAAAGAGTCTTTGACTTTCGTGTAGCTATTAAACTGTGATTGTGTGACAAGCGATTTATGTGAATACTTTCAACTTTTAGGTGATCACTGAAAGGTGCCTTGTACTGGTTTGTTTCTGTGGCTACTTGGGAAAATTTTGCTGCACGGTTATAATATAGAAAGAATTAACAAATAGTGACTAGTGGATAATGAGTGTGTTCGTACACAAATATTCTCATTCAAGGCAAGGCAAAACACGACCATTCTACAAGAGTCACTGAAAATAAAAATTATTTGGTGTTGCTTGAGAAAATCCTGTTTAGTAGTTGTAGTTTGGTTTGGAAGGAAAATATTCTAAAAAAGTAGAGCTGGCCCTTCATCACCAGAAGCAGATTGCAGTTGTCGTATGACAAAAGAGCAGGACTTGCTGTTTGACTCCTTCTGGCAAAAGGCAAACACAGCCCAGGAAGGCTGATCTGGACCGACGTTTGAGTAAAGAAGACATCTGGTATTGGCATCCTTCCCCCAGAGCTCTGTCCCTGCCCTTTCTGCCCTTGAGAACTGCTGCCCCAACAAGGGTACTGCTTTTCCTTTACAAATCCAGGCTTTGCTCCTGCAAAGAAAAGTCTGAGAACTTCAGGGAATTCAGCGTTAAAGTTAACGGCCCTCTGGGCGTTATCGCTGCCACTGAACGGGGCTCAAGGGCCGGTGGGAGGGGACACAGCGGAGCGGATCCAGGTGGAATCCCGCGGGAATCCGAGGGGGATCCAGCGCGGATCCATTGGGATACAGGGGCAGCGCTGCCATCGGGCGACACCGGGCGGACACCGGCGGCTATTGCAGCCCCTCGGGCCGGGATACAGGGAACGGCCCCGCACCGGGACACGGGATACAGGGAATGGTGCGAGAGCAGGGACACGGGATACAGGGAATGGTGCCGGTACTGAGGGCAGGGACACGAGAGGAAGGGAAGTGTCCCAAGACGGGCAGCATGGACGGGGAATAAAGAAAAGTGTCCCAGCGGCAGGAACGCCGGACAGAGGGCAGTGTCCCATGCCAGCTGAAGGGATATGGGATGGAGGAAGGTGTCCCGTGCCGGCTGTAGGGATGTGGGATGGAGGAAGGTGTCCCGTGCCGGCTGTAGGGATGTGGGATGGAGGGATGTGTCCCATGCTGGCTGTAGGGATGTGGGATGGAGGGAGGTGTCCCGTGCTGGCTGTAGGGATGGAGGGAGGGAAGGAGGTGTCCCGTGCTGGCTGTAGGGATGTGGGATGGAGAGAGGTGTCCCGTGCTGGCAGCAGGGATGTGCAATAAAGTCCCCTGTGCTCTCCTGCTGTGGCACCAGCCTGTGTTTCACACCTCTGCGCTGGGGGATGCACAGAATGCAGTTCGGGTTTTTGGCATTTTTAGGTTCTACAGGTTTACTCTTTAATGGGGAGAGGGAAGCATGGATGGTTGTTAAGACACTTTTAAATGATGGGTCTTGGGCTCAGTTTGAGGCTCTCTGTCCTGCCCCAGTTAAGGCAGTTTGTGGGGTGCACAGTGTCCCCAGGAACATCTGCAGTGGGGGAGGTCTGATGGGTCAGAGCAGAGGGGGTTATATGGGGCTCCCTTTGACCCTTCCCATCTGGGAATGCACTGGTTTGTAGGGGCATTGCAGGCCAGGCCTCGAACTCTCGAGGCTGCCAGAAGAGCTCTGGGACCATTTGCAGCCCAGGTCTTGCTGACTTCCTGAAAAACCTTCCTTGGCTTATGCTGTTTAGGTGTTTTTGCCTGGGGAGCTCTGCCTTGGCTCGTTCTCGTGGTTCTGGTAACCTCACCCTGAGCACTGGCTTTGAAGTGAAGGTTCCTTTGTAATGAGGAATTAAGGAATTGCAGATATTGCTGATTGATTGTGGCACTTATGAAGGGGTTAACTGGAATGAATTAAGAGAGTCTTGTGGGAAAGCAGGTGGGACAGCCTCTCACTGTGGAAGGATAAGTGGAAGGAAATGCTATTTTTCCTTTTTTCTTCAGGTCAGGCAGAAACAAAGTCAGGAAGCTGAGAGAGGTCGGCAAAGAGCTGTGGGTGTTTATTGCTCATAAAAGAGGTTTTTTTGGTATTATTTTCTTTTTCTTTCTCTGATGCAGACTAAAGGGGTGTCTTTGTGTTTTGCTTTCTGTCATGCTTTTTCTATGGGCTAGATTCAAGCTAAATCATCCACTGTGATCTGATCAGATTTTTATTAATTTCCTGGTAAGACTTGATGACTTGTAGTACAGTAAGATTGTGATAACTTCTTCAGTGGGGAAAATATCACCTTAGTGATGTCTTTCATTCCAGGAAGTGTGTGAAGGTAAAACCACCAGAGTTTTATTTCTTACTTTCTCGAACTTGAAATGGTTATTTAAAAAATTAGGTAGAAAGAGAGAATAGGTCAAAAAAGATATTAATTTTCTTCTTTTGTGCTCGTCCCACCTGAAATATAATGAAAATAAATACAACTATTATTTCTAGCCAAATAGGATTGCACATCAGCACGTTTACTATCACCAGAGCATTTCCCCTGCACGTGACATAAGTCTAGCAGTGAAAGCATTTACAATAAATGTTCATAGGTGGATCTGTGCTCTGAACTCTGAGCTCCAGAAACCAGCAGGGCTTTACATGGCTTTCCCTCCAGTCAGTGCTGACTGGGGCACAATTCCTGTGCTTGGCAGGTCCCTCCTGGTGTATTCCAGGCTCTTCTTGCTAAAAGGAGAAAAGGGAAGAACCCACTTATTGAAGAACAAGAACTCAGAGAAGATGCTTTGATTTCTTTTTTATAACTGATCCTTCTGTTCCCACTGGATTTGCTGTTGAATTCCTGTGTCCAGTGTGTCAGTTGGACTGGACTGTAATCAGATAATGTGTGATAGAACATGTTCTTTCTTTCTCTGAACAGTGGAAATTTGCTTTGATCAGGGGACCTTTGCTCCCCTGACCTACCTGGGACACGTGGCACTGGGCCAATTTTCATGGCTGCTTTGATACCTATCAAAGATTCTCATCACAAGTCATTATTTCATTGAAAATTCTAATGGGGTGAGAGTAAAAAAACCTTTATTAAATGGCATGAACTTCGGCATCTGAATGTAATAAAATAATAATTTATGATATATTTTTAAGGATATGAGATTAAAACGCATATTAATGAAATGATTAATGAAAACCTTTATGAGATTCTCTGCTACAAGTTGAGTAGCTGTTTAATCAAATTCTTTCTATGGAAAAATGCATTTCATTATAACATAATTAGCACATCTATTGTGTTTTTAATATAACTTGTGCTGAAGTGTGTTGGATCTGGAGTTTGCTTACGGCAATTAGCAGTGAAGGAACTGAACTTTTTTGCTTTGTTCCAGGTTCTGTAAATTATAAGTGCTGTATCTGGGGAAAATTGATGTAATTTTTTTTAAGTGCTAGAATAATCCTGGGAATTGTTGGGGCAGTCTTTAGTTGCAGTAAGAAGGAATGGTAAGAAATTGTGCTATGTGGAGCTGCAGATTTAGGGATAATTTATTTCCTGTTGCTGAGGTGTGACAATCCTGGGCTGTGAGAAAGTTGGGGCTTTTTTGTCCCCCAGAGTAATCCTGCCTGCTGTACAGGGAGTGGGAGAAAGCTGCTTTTACAGAAAGTCCTTTGGGGTAATTATGGCTAGTCTGGGTTCCCTCAGAGCACAAACACCAGTGTTTTTATGGTTGAGGTCAATGTGGCACAAAACCTGATATTGTCCTCTGTGTGAAACTTATTAATGCACAGAAAATACAAATTTGAGATTCACTTTTATGTAGTAAAAAAAAACAAACAGTACAGGAATATAAAAAGGAACTTTACATCTTTATACAAGGGAACTGCATACAGGGTTCCAAAAAAAACAACTTCAAAAAAACCGAGTACAGGTAATACTTAAAAGCAAGGATTACAGGTAATACTATCTGGGTGATACCTACCAAAGTACTTTAGTTACTGCACTACATAATTTAACCACTAACTTTACCTGTTGATACTCAATACCTTAATTACTGACAAAAAAATTAAACTGTATTAGTAGTTAGCATTCTTTATAATGTCCCAACATGTGGAACCCCAATAGCATACACTGTTGGCTGGATTAAGCAAGAGAGAATGAACACATGAAAAATAAAACCAAGGCTGTCATCCCAAAATGTGCTTCTTTTTTTAGTGAAGGATGGGATCCAAAACTGATTTGACTGATGGACAGAATTCTACTCAGTTTTCTTTTAGCTCATATTTGAAGACTTGAGTGCTTGCATAATTGATGTGACTGTACATTAGTGTCCAGGCAAGTATTTTATTGGATAACTTTTTCCAGTAGTTATCCAGTTTAGGAGTAATGTGAGACCATATTATAGTGCATTCCTATTTCCTGCCAAGAAAAAATTATGGGGGAAGGGAGTGTAAATTAGAGATGACATGAAAAAGGGAAAAGCAAAATTGTGAGGTTCCACTATACTGGTTTAGGAAAAAAAGAAAATCTAGTGTTATTTGGTTAGCTAGCAGATTTAAATAATTAAATCAACTCAACTAATACCTACAGCTCCAGCACAGATGCTGCTCAGGGCAGTATCTGGGTACAGGGCTCTGTTCCTGCTGAAGGCAACAGGAATCTGTGTTGCTGCAAGCCAGGGACAGGCCATTGTCCTAAGAGACCCGTTTTTCCCAAAAAATGTATTTGGCTGGGGAACTTCCCCCCTGGGAAGTTTCATTCTGGTCATTCTGTGGCTCTTCCTCAGGTGAGACACTAAACACACAGGGATGGAGAAGCTGCAGCTCCAAAACCTTCCTTCCACTGGTGGTTCCTTGTGCAGATGAGAGTGTGGGTGTGTAGCATTCAGGTTTAGAAGTCTACAGTACTTTCCTAGGAGGAAAATACTGGTTTTACAGTACCCGCTTAGAAAAAAATCACAACAGATTCACAGTAATGAGGCCCTTCATTTGTTTGTCCCTGAAAAAATACAACTGCATTAATAACATTGAATAAAAACCCTATTCGGCCTCTTTGGAAATATAGAGAGACCTATGCTTCCATCTAGGGATGGAAAAGTACAGTATTGGAGTCTTAACATTCCCCTGATGTCCCCATTTCCTGCCCTGCAGGATATGTTCCATGGAATAACACTAAAATCCTATTTACAGAGAGAAAAAACAGTTTTGCTGTCAGCTAGAGCAGATTCTAGCATGCCAGAAAGGTGCCTGAAATTATCATCAGGCTGTTAAAAATGACAGATGAAACCAGATTGTGTGTCTAAAAATCCTGTCTAATTTTATCTTGAATAACTCGTATATGTAATCAAAGACTATAAAACAAAAATAATTAATAGAATGGAAAGAAGGAGAAAACATGCCTCTTTTTGAAAATGATGGAATAATTTCTAATATTAAGTGATGGACCATATGTTCCTCCTCTCCTCTACTGGGTAAGCATAAGTGTGGAATATCAATAAAGATGTTCCAGAAGGGACAGGCAAAGCAGCCAGCTGGAGATACGGGGGGCTTAAAACATCCCTTAGCAAGGCCACTGAACCTCTCTCTCCCAGTGGATGGTGACCTCGGATACATGTTGATGGAAACATTACAGGAGGAGAGGAATGAAAGAGAAACAGGGGGGAAAAAGCCCACTTTTTAAGAATTGTCTACCTCGATGGGAATCCTAGGAGACTTGCGCAGGTCCATGAGAAGCAATTTTGGGGACAGAACTGAATGTTAGCAAGGACAGCAGTGCTGGGGGAAGTTAATACACATGGTCTGTGTGTCTTTTTAACCCTGCTGTTGCCAGGTTTTTCTCTCACGTCTGTTTGAAATCCTAGGATGGCTTGAGGGAGGAGCTGTGAGTTCTCCTGTGGCCACTGACAGTCTCCGGATGTCTATTTGTGGTGGGAGGGAGAAAACTCATGGCTAATTTGAACTTAATACACAAAATCTTCACTTGGTTCTGATCCATACAGCTCAGCCAACATTTTAAACCTGGGTCCCCAGTCGTTGAGGAAGTCGTAGTCGACGTCTGAGTCCGAGGAGCCCGACTGCAGAGAGCTGAGGGACTCGGCGATGGACTCGGCCCCCTCGTAGCCGTAGATGTGCAGGGTGTCGTAGGGCAGCAGATCCCTGTCGTTGTCAGCCTCGCTCTTCTTCTCCTCGATCATGCTTTCCATTTCTCCAGCACCAGAAGTTATCGTTCCAGGAGGCTTTTGGACTTGTGCATACGGAGAGGGAGCAGCCTCTGCCTTCACGCCGTTCTTGCGCACGGAGTTGAGCACGGACACATCGTAGCTGGTGGTGTCCATTTCCCCACCACCTTCCTCGTCATACCTGACCAGCTGCTCGTGGATCTCTGCCACGCTCCTCCCCAGCCCGCTCAGATCCTTCTTGTGTCTCTTCCTTAGGAGAAGCAGCATTGCAAGTACTGCAAAGAGAACTTAAATGAGCACGTGTAAATAGAGAGGCAATGCAGTGAAACAAATTGCATTTAAGATATGCAACAAAGACTGAAGTGTTTTTTTTTCCTGAAGTGACTTTTTTAACATCTATTATTTAAAGGAATAGTTAAAAATACTGTTTAGCTGTAGGATTACTATGTTCTAAAGAAGTTCAGGCTGGACAGGAATTGCGGCCCTGACTCTCGAGCTGTAATCACAAGTACATACACACATACATGGTGTCACAAGTTCGTTGAATCACCTACTGCCTGGAGCTGGTAAATCTTTTAATGCCAAGCATCAAATGCTACTTATGTGGTACTTGAAAAGTACTTCAAGCAAGAAAAAGTACTATGCCTTCTCTGATAGATTTCAAATGCAGCAGATAAGCACTGCTCTGCTGGTTTGTTACAGATATATTTATGTATGTATGTTCACTGTACTGTTTAAAGGGCTTCCAGACAAGTTCAGCCTTTGGAAACAGGAATCCTATTGTTATTGCCCAGCAAAAATTTCCTATTCTCTAGCTGCATGTGAGCCTGGTAGCAGTAAGTCAAGTCTATTATGCATATGTGCAATAACCTTTCCAGTGACTCAGCCTGCCCAGTGGAGGGAACAGCTTTGTAGCTGAGCTGTGCAACACACCAGAGAGGAAGAACACGTGAGATGAATCAAATAGTTACAGCATTTCTGGCTCTGTGGCCATTTTATAGGCGCAAAGCTTTTGTAGATCTCAGTTCAGAAAGAACAAAACCTTTTAATGCAGAGAACATTACCCAGGTCAGATCCTTACCAATGATAGTGAAAATGCAGATAAAAATGGCCACCAGTGCTTGGATGCTGACTCCCACTTGTTTGGCTCTTTCCTCACAGAAAGTGAAGTTGCCTTTTTCGTTGCACTTGCAGACACTGATGACAAGAGTGTTTGTGCTGCTGAGCTCAGGAACACCGTTGTCTGAGATGATGACAGGCAGGTAGTGGATTTTGGCAAGTTCACGATTAAACTGTCCATATTTGACAGTGATATTCGCTGTGTTATCTGCAAGAAGTAATGACATCTAATTAAGTGATAATCTCTGCCAGATTTTCCTTAAAGTTTCCCAGTCTGGTGGTACATCTTCCCCTTAGACAGAGCCAGTCTTTAGAGAAACTCGGCTGGCAAGAAACAATTTTTTTTTTCCAGTATGTTAAGCCTTTAAAAATAAATATTACTTAGCTCAGCCAGACCAGTCACAGGTCATTGCTGCAGTTTTTCTCCCCTGAGCCCCAGTGTCCCACCTGGAGCAGCTGAGAAAGGCATTGCAGGGATACTGTACCGTAGTTCTCAATCAGGGAGAAGTTGCTGTCTTCTGTGGCCAGGGAGAATTTGAAGAACCCTCTGGGTGACAGTTCATCCTTGTCAGTAGCTGAAATCCTGACGATCACCTACAGAGATAGAAGAGGTCACAGCTTTCATTATACATTTTCTCCAGTGGTAAAATCATGTAAAGTATTTATGGAGCTGGGCTGTGTGTCCTGGGGAACTCTTCAGTAACGGGCAGAACACAGATATCTCATGATGCTCCTCTTCAAGTTCTTTCAAGGCAAGCAATTCCTTTGTAGGTCTTCTAAAAGATCAGTTTTGCCTCTTCAGATTTTGTGTAATGAAAGCATAAAAAAAGCCTTATGCTGGAAGGTATGTGGCTTCTTTAAATGCCTAAGGTGGCTGTCTTCTCAAGTGTTCAACCTACCCAGGGGTGTGACTGCCTTCCTTCGAATGTCACTGAGGCTGCCACACCTGAATGGCATGTTGGGTTTGAAAACCTCAACCTAGCATAGATTAGATGTATAGAATAAAAAAAAAAAAAAGTGTGTGATTATGTCCCTGAGATATTTTAAAAATTAAACTAAGGGTGAAATGAATACCTTCTGTGTTATATCAGATTTCCTCAAAGAGTCCAGACTGTGACAAAGTCTCTTAATGAAACAAATATTAAATGTATGGGCTGATGTCCTGGTTCTGGCCCAGACATTGATGTTATTCTGTACCATCTTACTTCACTGCTGGGGGCAGGGAAAGGGCCTTTCTCTGTGCCTCTCCTGAGAAGAAAGGGCATTCCTTTCAGGTTGGGGGAAATGTGGGGGGCAGAGGGTCTGTCCAGCACTGCTTTTCATTGTCCCAGGCTTGGTGAGCATTTTGCCTGTACATTACCCTCTCTCTGCACACTTTTGCAGTTAGTATTGCTGCTGGTACTGTCTATTTTCTTATCTCATTGCTGTTTCCAGTGAATTGTTCTGATCTCAATCTTTGCCTTTTGGGCTTCCAGCTGGAGGGAAGGGAATGCCAGTGGGAGCACTAAACTGGGAAGTACCATTTCTAAACCAGGACACAAAATCTCTTAATTAAACAAATTTTACATGTATGGGCTGAGTACTTCTGTCTGAGGCTGAACATGTAAATCCAAAATACTAACATAACACCATTTTTGCCAAACACCAACACTACTGTACGTGCAGATATGTGCACTCTGCTGACCACTACAATGATGTCACATGCAGAAACGTTTCTCTTGCTATTTCAAAATGGTTTCCTTCTCAGTATCACATATGAATATTTATGTGATAGAACCAAATTGTTGATTTTTACTCTGCAAACTTGACTGTCCTTCATGGCTCAGCTGCTAATGCACATACAGACTTGAGAGCTGGAGGGAGAGGAGCAGCACAGCCCATGTGTGTGAGCAGATAAAAGTCAATATTCTAGCAGTGTGATGTCCTGAAGAGATTTTCCTGTCCACTGATGTTTTGGGAATCAGTGAAAAGATTGGGTGTTTCGGTGCAAAAACTAACTTTTATTAACAGACAACTTTCACTTGAGCTTACAAGTAGTAATTCAAGTTTTGGGGAAAAACTCTCCCGGTCTCACCTTTCCTGGTGCAGCATTTTCACACACTCTGGGTTCCTCAGGATAAACAAGTTCTGGAGCATTATCATTTTCATCACCAACTATTACATGAACATGGGCATGTGATTCTCTGTCAGAAAGACGACCTAAAATGACAATAGCAGTGCAGGTCTCAGATGTCTGGAATCCCAGGGCTGGATAGACCCCCCTTTCTACCTTTTGTGCCCCCCTCTGTACCTCCTGTATGAAAAATTAGGAGAGTTTTTAGCTCCATCTTTAATTTAAACTTTTCCCTTGACATTTAGATATTTCCCTACAAAACTTTCCTAATGGGCTAAATCATCAAGGATCTTTGAGGAGTAAAATGACCCTTTTGAAGTTCATGGCTTCCTGATTCTTCACACTGTGTGGCTGTGGGAAGATTTGGAAGATTATTGTGCAAACCCTGAAGTATCCATGTAATTTGTAGCTTAGTGGGAACAGGTGGCAGGTTGTGGCTTTCCTTTTTGATAAGCTACAGCACTGCTGGAAAGGTGTTCCCTGATTTCTTTCAAACAGGGAAGTGGGTGGCACTTACCATCTTCAAGGACTTCCTGAGCTGCTACAGTGATGTTGTATGAGGAGCTGAATTCTCTGTCCAGGGGCTTGGGAAGTTGAATAATTCCAGTATCAGACACCCTGATATAGTCTCCATTAGGACTTGCTTTTCGTCGAATAAATCTGGTTTTTGTTTAAAAGGAGATATGTCAATTCCAGGGGCTAAAACTATGTTTCACTTCATTTCTTTTAGTGGAAGGTCAGAGAGTTCTGGTGTGACAAATTACATTAATATCTTGACCAGGCAGGCTGAGAATATTTCCCTAAAACTATGCAAGCTGTGAGAGTGAAATACATCTCTTGAAAGAATTTCCAGATTATTGTACTTTGCTCTTTCAGAAGTCTGTTTTCTTCTCCAAGCACATGCTTGGGAGAGTTCTTACAATAAAAAGTATAGCACTAAACTGTAACCATGGGAAGATATCCAGGATTATACATTTTGCCCCAAATATGCAAATGTTTCATCAGTAAGTTCATGTGGTAATTAGATGGGTAAGTGTAATTTATGTTCAGTTTTTGGTTACCATATATATCCATGGCTGCAGTGCTGGAAAAATTAAATTGTATTCTTTTTGGTTTTTGTTTGGCATTCACATTCTGAGAAATAGGGCCAAAGTCTCAGTTCTTTGTCAAATTCTTGACATCCTAAAGAATTCTCCACTTCAAAGTAGAATTACTAAGGCTGGTGTTGTCTTACCTGATTTTCCGTTTAGCTGCGTCGGGGTCGTGTGCCCAAACTGAACCAAGTGTTCTTACTTCTGCATCATTTTCCATGACTTTAAATTCATATGGTAGTTTAGTGAAGACAGGAGGCTCATCCACATCAGTGACTTCAATGGTGACTGTTGAAATGCTCCTCGAGCCACCAGATTTAAAATACCGGAGATCAACGGTGGGATCTGTTGCTTCAATGTCAAACCTGTATTCTGCTACTTTTTCAAAGTCCAGGGGCTAAAAAAAAGACAAATACAGAAATTCTTCCATTGGACATGCCCAAGCAAATGTTGCATTAGCTAGCTGTGCAAATTTAAGCTCCAAGCTCTAATTCGTGTTTGGAAACATTACCAAACTGTATCTTGGCTGGACTGATGGGAGAGCATTTCCCAACTGAACTTCTCTGTCACAGCATGGCTTGAACAACCCCTGGTTGGGAACAGACTCATCCAGCATTTTAAGTTCAGCAAGTATTTCTTGGTTTCAACACTTTTCTTTTTATAATCCTGTAACAACCAAGCCTGGTTAAGCTCCTTTTCCCTGAGGGCTGGGGACCAGGTTATCTCTTGGCATGGCTTTCTGTTCTGAAGGCATTCCAGGCAGAATGCATAGCTGCACTGACTGATAGCTGGGGCATTTAGTGATAAATGACATCCTCTTCCCTGTTCTTCCCATTGCCTGAGATTGTAAAAGGAGTCACACAATGGGAGGAAGGCTTGGAGCTCAGGCAGCTATGGCTCATTTCAGTCTGGGGCCTTTGTGATATTGCCTGAGATTCTAAAAGCACTCTGAGATACACAGGAATTAATTGTGGTGACTCTTGTTTTCCTCTTTGAGCAGACATTGCAGATGGAAGTGATAGCACTTATCTAGCAGCTGAAATTTTATCTCATATGGCTGCATATTTAACATTATGACACGTGCATGGTCAACATCACATTATGAAACAGAGGGGTGAACTCTGCCTGCTATGTGTTAAAAGAAGAGCTGATTCCAAATCCCTCTGTAGTGGGGAATGTTTGTGTGGGGTCTCCTGCTGCTCCTCCTCTGGGCAGCAGTTGCAAGCACTGCATTCCTTAGGTCCTGGGAAGACCAGAGGAAGGGCTGCCTTAGGTGAGGGAAAGCTGCTTCCTCCTGATGTGAGCTGAGGACTTCACTGCCAGTCTTGAAGTACTTGGTAGTTTTTCCTCCTTCTTAATGACATTTCTAGTCTTAACAGTTACAGAGAGATATTTGGAAGTAAAAAACACATTCCTGTCAATCTGAGGATTACAAGAGGTGATTTATAGTCCTCCCTCCCCTTTTTTTTTAATGACAAGCCAATGCAATCAATGAAGGCTGGTTTGGCAGAGCTTTGCATAATGTAGGAAGGTCCCTTGATACAAATCAAGTAGGTTTGAGAATTTAAAAAACCCAAAGAACAAACCATTATAATGGCTTTGGAGAGTCTGGGCCTTCTTAATGAGTTGTAAGAAATTGGTGGGGAAGCTCTGAAAACACTCTGAGGAAGGTAAGGGAGCTGTGGCTGAGACTGGAGCAAATGCCAAACTGTAAAGAGCACTTTTAGAAGTGGTCAGGTGGACTTGTTCACATTTTCTGCTTTGGTTTCACCTGGGCTGCAGAAGGGAAGGATTCTTTGACTTGGTCAGTTGGTTCAACTCTTAAAATCACTGATTCTTTGAAGCAGCCAACTACCTGAAGTTTGAGAGGAGCCCGAGGTGTGTAACCTGAATATCTGAGTTAGTCCCCATTGCACTCTGCAGCAAGTCTACATTTTTTCAGGACTGGAGATTGAAATGGACTAGAAAGCACCAGCTCTTCTTCTCACAGAGATTACAGAGCAGGTGTTCAGGATTAACATATTTCATACTTACTTCCACACACTTCCACTTTTCCTGCTGCTAATGCTAAACCAAATCGAACAGTCCTGTGAAAAAACCACAATAATCATCTTTGTTACTGGGAAAATTACCTTCTTTGGCCTAATGATTCCTTCATTTGTGTATGGATTTGCTACAATTTCAAAGGTGTCCCTGTAATCTCCTCGGACAAAACTGTATTTTGTGTTTCTATGTTGTGGTTCATCGACATCTTCTACTTTGACTCTGCCAACTTCTCCTCCTACTGAAATGTTTTCAGGCACTTTAAAGTGAAATGATGCTGTTAAGAAAAAAAGAAAGACATGAAAAGTATGTTTATGGAAGTTAAAACTTAGTTAAATTTGTGCTTAGCTTATAGAGGTACAGAAAAACATTTCACTGAGAATTCAGCATTTATATCTCTAAGACAGTACTTTGATGTACTTTTTCTAAAAGTATAAGTAATACCCAAAATTGTCAAGATCTTGTCCAAAGTGATGAAATTAATAGAGATTTTTGTTTTCTGTTCTAGGGGTGCAAGTTGGGACGAAATACAGAAGACCTTCAGAATATGCAAGATTCTTTTGGCCATTTTTAAGATAAGTTGCACTGTGTTGAACCAGGACTTAAATTAATTTTAGTTGTGTCAACCCCTGGATTCCAAGTGCTCCAGAACTTGCATTCCACTCACAGTGTTTGAACACTGGGAAGTTGTCATTGATGTCAGATAAAGTGATGACGACTGTGGCTGTGCTGGAATCCCCTGAAGTCCCTGGAGCATCTTTTGCTTTGACAATAATTTCATATGTTGATTGAGTCTCTCTGTCTAAATCAGGCCTGTTGTAAAAATCACCTGTGAAAAAATACATTGAATATGTTTTAGTTTGCATGTCCTCATCTCTAACTTTGAGAACACAGTTTCTATCTTATGCCACACATTCAGCTCTAAGTAGCATTTTACAGGGGTGTTTTTCTGAGGTTAGAAATCTTAAAAATCTTTCTGCATGACCGAATATTAGGAGATTCTGAAATATTTAAACTGATTTTTTTTGCTTAGACGCAGTCTGACAATGTCTAAACTTGGTCACTACAGCCTCTAGAATCTGTCTGAGCACCTCTTTACATGCATTATTTGCTCTATAAGACTAGTGTGGTTACAAGAGATACTGAGAGGGAATTTTAAAAGGGTAAAATTTCAGCAGGAAAGTTTAGGAGATTGAATGATTATTGATTATTGAATGCTGCTTCAAATTATGTATTCCTTTCTATTTGTCAAGGAATGAAAGCCCAAAAATCCAATTCCCTAGTCAAGCCCCCTCCCACATCTCAATCCAGTGTTGAGATGGTTTTTCCAGACACTACACGAACTCAAATGGGGGGAAAGGATTATATATTACAAGATTGTACAAGATAAATACTACAACCTTATATACATACTTAGCTATCTCTACATGACATAAGATTTACAAGGATCAAATCTCTTCTCCCTCCAAATAAAAGTCAGGAGGGAAGTAGTAAAAGATCATTTTCCACTCTCAGAGCAGCAAGTCTCTAAGGCAGCAGGTCTCTCTTCATGCAGCAGCTGTAGCTGGATCTCTGCCAGTACAGACGAGGGGTATCCAAGCCCTCGACCATCGTCTCCAAGTGGAGGGTCTTCTCTCTCTCCTTCTACTCTATTCCTTCACGTGGGCTGCGTCCCGGACAGGTCGCGTCACCACGGTCATATCATGAAGCTCAGGGGTCTTCGTGACGGTCCGTATCTTCAGGGGATTCAAGTCCCTTTGCCGAGCTCTGTGCTCTGTCTCAAGCAGTGGGGGGGCCAAGGTCACCCTCTCCACATTCTTTCTCTGAGCTTTTCAGCTCCTTCTTGCAGTGCATGTCGCAATTCACCCCTCCCTTCTAGGACGTGAGGGGTCTCCAAGGAGTTTGGGGTCCTTTGGTTCAGTTCTTACCCCAAAAACTGTCTGTAGAGCTTAGGTCTGCTCTCTCTGCTGCTGGCTCTCTTTTTCTCGGACAGCTCTGTGTCTTCCTTGGCTGCATGTTTGTTGCTGCTTCTTCAGTTATCTCTTGGCTCTTAGCCACAATCTCTGGATGCTGCTGCTGCTCTGTCTCTGCTCACTCACAGTGGAGAAAACTTCTTTAGCTTTCAGTCACAGAGCTCAGTCCAGTTTAACACTGTTTCTGAGTTTCTATGACCCCAGCCGGGGGCTGGGGGGCTGTGGCTCCCCAGAGGGGCTTTTGCCCCTTCAGCTCATGGCTTCAGAACATGGCTACTACTTCAACAACAACTACAACTACCTTCTCTTCCGTTCTGCTTGTGATATGTTTATATTTTACAGAAGCGCTCATTGGGTAAAACCTTAAGGGTCACCACCCCCTGAGGTTTTACCATTTTATAACTTCAGGGGGAAAACTGTTTCCCCCCACCCCAGTGCTGAACTGAAAACACGAACTCAGCTCCTGGTCAGTCTTTTCATCAGTGGGAAAAACATGACCTTTTATCTTCTCAGTTCATTAAAGGCACCTGGTATCTTGACTTTTTTAGCTCATTTCCAGATTCAGGTGGTGACACTGAGTGGGTGTGAATGAAAAATCTTTCTAAATCATGGTTAAAATTATATTGCTTTATTATTATTCCTTTTTTTCCAGAATGAAGAAAGCTTAAAACCCTGTTTTCTTCACAGGGTAGGGTAAGGACAAAGTGTAAGGACATTTGTGTATCTCACTTACCAGAGTCATCAATGGTGAAATATTCATCTCCTTTAATGACTTGGTAACTCACCGTGGCATGACCTGACACTGTTGGGTCATCAGCATCTACAGCTGTCACTTTGGTGACTGAGGTTCCTAGAAAAGGATTTTCAAACAGCATATTTAGTATGAATTCTGCATTTTAACCAGAGACATGAAGGGAGATGACTGACAGAAGAACATACCTACTGGTGACATTTCTGGGACAGATCCATTGAACACCTTTTGTACAAACACAGGGACATTGTCATTGATATCCTTGATGATGAATTTAGATGGGGGTTCCAGTGACTGGTTGTTTCTTCTGTCAATAATGAGAGCTGTCAGCTCATACTCTGCTTTCTTTTCCCTGTCAAGCCTCTCAAAGGCATAGACATCCCCACTGGTCTCTTCCACTTTAAAGATGGTGTTGGCATATTCCCCTTCGATGATGTACTTGGCGTTGTTGTTCCTCACACTGGATGTGATCTGGAAGGAAAGAATTATTCAAAGAGATAAAAGTGGACTTTGGCACCTGGATGCAGCACAGTTTCTCCCAGCAGATACACACAACCTGGATTCCTTCAGTTCAGCTGGAAACCAGAATGGCCAGCAGGACCTCTGCTGTCAGCTGGAGAGTTACTGAGCTAAAGCCCCACAGCAGCTACAGTGGGGTTATAGGATGAAAGTCGCCTCCAGACTGAAACTTGGTTATATATCAAGAAGCATTTTTTAAATCATATCTTGTATTTCTTGAAGATATAAATGGTTCATGCTGTTAACACATATAAATCATTAAGTTTCTGCAGTAACACACACCATCAGGTTCAGTTTGAGCCGGTCTGGTTTGCAAGTGACTTTCTGACCCTACCAGGACTTTTGCTTAGGTCACACAGGGTTACAGGGGCAAATCTACATTCACAGCTGCTGACATTGTTTAGCATCAATCTCTTTTCCTTAGCATTTAGCAGGATTCTTGCCACAGCTGACATCTTGCTTGTGTTTAGTCACGTGCAATTTTTTAATAGTCAGCCTTCAGGCTCATGCTACGACAGTAAGGTTAAATTTCACCCCATAGATTTGAAAATTGAAGATCACATGCAATGAAAAAGGGATGGGGCAAAAGGAATGAACATTAATCAGTTTTAAAATGTAATTTAATCCAATTCCAAACGCTTTTGTGCATTATTTAATCTGCAAATAATCTGGTGATTCTTCTCTTTCCATACCTTCACTCATATAAGGACACTGATAGAAGATTTAAACCATAATTTTCCCATGCACTATGTCAGCATTCTTATTTCAGCAAGCTATTTATCAGGGATTTCTGGGTTTGGCCAAGAGTTTCTGGTCTTTTGTTACTGATGTTATCATAAATTTCAGCTGCTGAGCATTCAGGATTTGATTTATCCTGTAATTGTCATTTACTGTTGAATTTTTTTTAATTTCAGTTTTCTATTTTGAAATGTGTCGCTAATATTTCCTTCCCTTATTCCACATACTTAATCATGTTTCTGGCTGCTGGAGAGCAGGTTACAACTCTGGAGACGTAACAGGAGAAATAACCACCCCCTTGTCTCAAAGTCTGTGCCTTCTTATTCGGTGTAAAAAGTAGAGACTTCTGAGAATGCCTTTTCTAATGCTGAGGATGAACACACAAAGGAAAGCACCCAAGGCTGGGAAAGATAAAATCAGGATGTATCAGCATATTCCTGCAGCTGTCACTCAGTTGTGCTGCTGTGGCCTTTCTTTAAAGGGTTTATCAAGTGTTCAGAGCCGCAGATGTGCCCACACAGCCCTGGCAGAGCAATCAGACACTGCTGCACAAAGGGAATCCTCTGGTTTAGGACAGCTCAGCAATGGAAGTGTTCTCCTCAATCTGGGGCTGAATTGGGCTGAAATGGCCAGAGATGCCCTGTGTGAGCTGAGAGGACCCTCTGGCCTTTGCTTTGTCCCTCGTGCTTTGTGCAGGGACCAGCAGTGATGCAGAGGAGTCTGTTCCCCTGTGACACAGCCCTGACTGATGGGATTGTTCACCTGGGAGGAAAACCTACAACTGCATCTGTCTGCAAAGTGTCACAGTGGCTCAGTTTGAAAGACTAGATTGGAAGAACTTTGTCTGGGTGATACGCAGTTAACCACAGGATTTTATGAGCACTACCCTGAAGAGAATGAGTTTGCAAGCAGGTCAATGCTCGTTATTATTTTTAAAAATTGTTTTCTTTCGCTTTGTGAAACAGTTTTTTTGATTGTGTAACATACTGCTAAACATAACACCTCCGTTTAATATCCAGGCTAAGAGATGTGAACTGTGTGTTTTTTAATGCATATGTTTTTATTTGCTGATCTCTGAGGTTTCTGAAAGAATCTTGTGCTGCCAGAAAAATACTGACAAACATCAAGCACTAGACTCCTTCCTGAGTGTGCCCTGCACACAGTGTTCTTGCACTGAGGGTGCTCCATACCTGCCATTCGCTAGAATTTATTTGTATTCTCCAAAAGATTTAGAGTCCCTTTGACATTGTTATTGATTTACTCTTTGCCCAAGATTTTAACACTTTAATATGTAAGTAATAAATCCCATTCTATTTCTTTTTTTTCTCTGCTGCCCAGACTGCAAACAAGCAATGCTTTCCAAGATCCTCATTTACTGCTTTCTGCTCATTCTCTGCTGACAGATTGCTGCTTACCTTGCCCACATGGTGTGGCAATGGTGCATCAATCTCCTCTTTGATGTGCATTTGGTTCCATATCCAGTCTCTCTTCAGCCGTTTGTGACTGGCCTTGTTTGAAGAAAGGTTTTGGGTTTTTTCCTGACTTTCTTTGTCAGCAAATGCTAGAGTAAAGAACAATGAATAGAGTAGAATAATGTAGTCCATCTTCTTCTGTAGCCTAGAAAGTAATATAAAAATGAAAATATATAAATAACAACAGAATGAGATTAAGCAGAGAGAGCACATGTAGAAGTGCAAATGGACATTCCTTCTGTAGGGGAGTTTAATTACTTTATTTCTTTGCATTTGCCTTAGCACCAACGTTTGAAATGTCAGGCTTCTTCCTTCCATGAAAGAGTTTTAACTGTAAAAACCAAAAAAAATATTTCAATGCAATAAAAAAATGTGTTTTGAAAGCTGGCAAAGAGGTGACTTGAGTGACCATTGTTAGTCTGAGGAGCAGATTGAGCAGAAAGATCCCTATAGACAGTGTTGCCCATGGCAGAGGTCAAAGTTTGTGTTAACTCCACTTGAAATGAAATGTTCCATCTTGACAAACCCCAGGGCAATGTTTTGACAATGCCCTGACACAATATGCTGTAGTCAATATCTTCATATGGAAAATATTGACTTAAAATAAAAACTGGTTGTTTTTTTTTTGGTGGAAAAAGTGATTGGTATGAGATTTCCAATCAATTCCAAGTACAATACAGCAAATGATCTTCCTCAAAGAGCTCATTTATTGACTCAATTAATTGTGTTTTGAAACTTTTGAAGACACACATGAAGTTTCTTTATGCACTCTTCTCAGGCTTTACCATCTACAAAATGATAATTTGTGAAATGATTCTCAGCTGAAACCATATTTTTACATCATGTGTTAATATTAGCAAACTTCAGGCCTGACTTTCATATCAGATTTGAGGAATTATTTTAATGTAAATTACTAAACTTCCCTTTCCCAATATAAAGGACTGTCAGGGAACTTTAACACTCAAGTAATCAGACTTTAAATTGTACATAAATGACTTTCCATTAGCTTTTAGGAGCTGTCAGGTGCACATCAAAAATAAACCCGTTAATTGTGATGAGAAGTTGACATCACACAGGTTGCTGGATGTGAGATTAAATTAATATTTCATCAGGAAGGTGCTGAGACATTTCCAAAAGTACTCTTTGGTAACCAGGCAATCAGTGTTATCCTGTGGTGCAGTATCATTGTCAGGAAAAAGATTTTATTTACCATGAAATTTTGCTTTCCTGTACTTTTCTCTCTCCTGCATTGTTGTACATAAGCTGAGGAACATTCCTTCTCTGTGGCTCTGGAGGAAGTGATTGAATAAGGTGGCTTTGAAGTTGCTTTTTAATAGCTAAACTGTGCTTAATACAGTTTCTGGATTCAAACAAAACCTTTTGATTTAGCTAGTTTTTTGTATTCTATGCACTTTTTAAAGAAAAATTAGTAAGATTTAGTTCATTTTGTATGTTTTATTTGTGTATATGGACACTTTATGGCTGGAAACTGGAAGGCAGTGATTTGATTACAAAACATGGTAAGTAGAGGAAACCAGTTGGCTGATGTCAAGTGGTACAGGCTGTGGTTTGCAAAAACCAGAGGGTAGTGTCTAAAAAAGTCCCTTTCTCTTGTTGCTCTGGTAAGTGGAACTCTCCTGTACTGCTGTTGGGAACTTGCCCACTAATACAGAAAGTGCTGACTGAATCTTTTTAAATATGGTTTGCACTTCAGCTGAAACTTAAGCAAGCCCTTTCACTCAGCAGATCATTTGTATTCTTAGATTTTAAGGTGGCTTCACTTCCTTTAACTCTTCATTAATGGTTTCCTTGTTAATGCTTGCCCAGCCTCCTTGGTAAGTTAATATTCCTTTGTGGGTAATTTGGTGGAGCTTGGCCTGCCCTCTGGTTCCCACTGTGGGTCAAACACAGGCTGGGATAGCAGAACCTCCTGCAAAAAATGGCTCCTGCCTGGCCTTTGGCACCTTTCAGAACTGCTGCTGTTGGCAGCAGTGACAGTGCCCACTCACACTGTGTGCTCTGCTCTGGGGACATTTGATGTGCTCTGCTCCATGGGATAGGCTGGCTCTGAGGACACTTCTTCTAGGATACCATGCAGGTTTGGCATTTGGCCATTGTGGAGTCTGTCACTGAATCTACCCCAGCATTTCAGAATGCCCTTCGTGGGCAGCACACATGGACACTCCCGGAGCAGTGACGGGACGAGGGCACTGTCCTGGTGGGAAGGCCAAGCTCTGTGGATGGCAGCCCTTGACAGGCTGTACTAAATGCTCTCTTTTCTGGCCTTGATAGTTTTCCTTCCCAGCAGATCTCATTGGAAATGCCAGAAGCAGTAGCAGAAGAGAGAGAGATATTCCCATGCCTGGGAAGGAGAATGAGTTCCCATGGAGTCACAAGAGAGAAAGTTCCTGGGGGGTGACAGGGAATGACATTTCATTCCTTCCCATGCTGCTGTGGCAGCCAGGACTGAGGAGGGGAAAACACATGCACCCCTGCAAATAATGACCCCTGTGGCCACAGGCTTCTGGAGAAGGGCAAGCACAGCCTGGGCTCTGCCCAATCTCTGCCACGTGGCTCTTCCTGGATGCTGCCAGGAGGTCCCTTCCCTGGATGCTGCCAGGAGGTCCCTTCCCTGGATTCTGCCAGGAGGTCCCTTCCCTGGATGCTGCCAGGAGGTCCCTTCCCTGGATGCTGCCAGGAGGTCCCTTCCCTGCTCTCCCCTAATGTACAGTCCCCTGTTATTCCTCTGTCCTTGACTGATTAGCCTAATAATTCAAACTTCTTCCAATTTAAGCAGGGACCATAAATGCTCCTGAAAGTTAACAGGGGAATTCAAGCAGCTGAGTTTCTTGCATTGCTCTTAAATTTTCTTTTGGTAAATGATGGGTTTTTCCACCCGTATTATTCATTTTATATGTTGAATTATTTTAGCAAATAACTCTTGGTCTGCAGGGTACTATAGACAGTTACCTGAGAAATTCTGGTATTCAAAGTGATTTAATGGAGACGTGGCTCATACAGTGAAGTTTCTTCTTGCAGACTGGAAGTAATTATTAAAAAAAAGTCAGGTGGAGATACAGAAAATACTGTACTAATTAAAAGTTTGCGTTTTACGAGTTGTTTTGGTAAGTAATCAGCTGCAAGGGTGATGAACAGCTAATATAAATAAGGTCTCCATATAATGAAAACACTGGAAGAAATATTCCTATGAACATTTATGGTTTTTTTTATGGTATTTGCCTCCCACTTGGTTCACTTCTCACTCTAAAAGTGTATATTAATGCTTATGTAAGGTTAGTTTAGTTTTCAAAAAATTAGTTCTATGCTTGCATGTTAAATAGAAGTTAAACCAGGTTTCTGTACAGAGACTTGGGGAAATGAGACAGTTACATCTGAAATTATGTATTTTTCTGGTTGATCAGACTAAAACTCACGCTCATCTTTGAGAATTTTTCAGTACCCCAAAAACCCAAATAGTGCTAGAGGAGTGATAATGAACATCCTGAGAGAGCCACTTTGAACAAATTTCTATCACACACCAGAAAAGAAATACATTGTCAAAGGTTTGTGTCCCTGTTGTTGAGATAATTTTCATACCTGGTTGTGAGGAAGGCTGGCAATGAAAGATTATTTTTGCTTACACTGTCTTGGTTGGGATCTGAATGATGCAAATGAAAAAAAAAACATACAAAAAAATAGGGTTTCACAGAATGGACAACACTGCAAATTTTTTTTTCAGATGTAGAATATATACATTGATACACTGTCTAAACACTCCCAAATTGCTGTGCTCGGTGAGGATGAGGGACACAGAGAGCAGGATCTGCCCCAGTAACACAATGACTCTGAAGAGTCTGGCCATACAACACTCATTTGAACATTAATTTTTCATCTCCATGACGTATAAAACCAAAAGTAGATGTGTGAAAGCCATGAACCTCAAGAAACAGAAAGTTAGAACACCAAACACAGAAGGGGGACAAATGATCTTTTTTTCTTTGCAGTGCCTGTAGTTTTGGTAAGGAGACAAAAAGAAAATAGCCCTCACAGTACTTAATCTGCCTTTCAGGGGCTGTAAAGGGCTGTGCAAACACATGATAAAGCTCCTCATGTGCCTGTGAAAAGTCCTACAGCCACTTAAAAAGCATTATCCCTTTTAAAGATGCATTTGAAGCACAGTGATCTCCTGACTGGGGACCAGGGTCAGGAGTACCAAGAGTCTCAGATTTTATTCTCCACCTCATAATTAGTCTCAGATTTTGCTCTTCGTTTCATAATCAGACAATATTGCTCCAACCAACTTCTAACACCCCAGAGAAACACCCCAAGTGACCACATAGATATGTTTGTTACCTGCACTCCAGGTTCTCCTCGGCATCTACGTGACCCTCCTTCTCTCCTGGAGCTCAGTGAGAGGAGCTGAGGGCCCACAGTGACAATGGGAACCAGGGCAGGGCTTCAAACTCTAGTGACACCGCTGAAAAAAGCTGTCTAAGGAAATTCGGCAACCTTTGATTTGAAGCAATTTTTTTTTTTTGCATTTTCAGATATGACTTTTTTCAGGGTGGTCACTTGGTGGTTTTCTCTGTTTTGTCACTTGTCCTCAACACAGAACAATGACCAAAATATGCCTTTCCTGAGAACACTCTGCTGCTTTTTCCTTTCTGCTTTATTGAGCTGATTTAAATGAGCCTGACTACCTGGTGTTATATTTTTGGTTGCCTTTATGGCAATTTTATGCATCTGAGAAGTGGTTTCCAGTGATGACTAAAGAGTCTGGAGTTCAAATGCCTACGTGCAAACTGATTCTAAAATGACATTTTATATGCATGATGGTGCCTTTAGGTAAATAGCCACTTTGATGACTAAACAATCTGGAGTGCAAATGCCTGCCTGAAAACTCATTGTAAAATGACATTTTATACTTGTGATAGTGCCTTTGAATGAATAGCCACTTCAGCAATGTCTTAAGTAAACTTGCTACTTTAAAAATAACCCCACACATCACTCAGTGCTGTGAGAGCTCTTTTGCTGCATTTGGTGCTGTTCAGTCCTCCTTGGTGAGGACACAATTCAGCACTTCTGATTTTCACTCTGATTTTGGCTTCTTATATTTTTTTTTCCTAGGGAAAAAGAGAATTAATTCTAGTCTGAAATTGTTTTGTGATTCCAGCTCCAGGTTTCTGGTAGGTCTGGGGAAAATGCTTATTTTAATCATATATTTATATAATATATAATATAAAAACATATACATTTATATAACATGTAAGATTATACATTATATAAACATATACATTTATATATAATATTATATATTATATTTAATATTATTAATGATTTTTCCCCCCTGTCTGTTCAGCTCCCCAGAAAATCCCCTTCTGGATGACACAAAATACAACTCCAGCTCATGGGTGGATGGAGTCCTCAGCAAGGACAGATTCTTCTTTTGGAAATGAAGACATTTGGCTATAAAAGGCCTATAAATGCTTGCTGTGTGTACATTAAAGGTTTATTACCTTGGTGGAAAGCAGCCAAGTTGGACTCCCAATCTTTCTGTTAGACACAGAACTGGCTAAAAATGGGGGAGGCAAGACCTGAGTTTTTTTCTTTTTTTTTTTTTTTTAAGAAACAAAGCCACTCTCCAAGCTTGTGAGTGGCAGCTTGTGCATTGAAGATGGGTGAGCAGCAAGAATGAATCCACCCAAAGGTCCTTCCAGAGCTTCCTGACACCCCTGCTTGCATTTAGTGAGTGATCTGCTGGCTCCAGGTTCAAAGGGCTTCAGTGAATCCTCAGAGAAGGGCACATGAAAAGGTAGAGTGCAAACTGAAAATAAGAAATGTATGGCCTGAGAAGACATTTGTTGTAAACAGAATGATTTTAGAGAAATGAGTGAGGAAGAAAGATCTTTGTTCCTTGGCAAGACACGTTTATGAAAAAGGGATGTATAGACTGGCAGTTTGTTTGCTAGAGAGCACCTAGACCTGGAAGGTCTGGATCTGGAAGAGAAGCGGGATGAGTCAGGTGCAGGATCAGCTCTGGCATCAGTAAATTCTCCTGACTTTGCTGCAGTTGGTTTTACACCAGTGATGTGCCTCATAATGTTTTAGCTGGGTAGATCCACTGAGGTAAAGCTGTTGCCATGAGCGGGGAAAGCCCAGCCTGTAGCAGGTTTGGCTTATTCTCATCTGTGCACAGGAGAGCTCTGTGGGCAGGACAGGGTCACAGCCCCACTCTGGCTCACAAAAATCCTCTGCTGGGAAATGCTGGCTGAGGGAATTCTGAATCAAGTCTGTTGGACAGTCAAGCACCAAGGCCAAAAATCTCAGAGCTTGAAGGATTAACTGATTTCTCTCAATTTCTATTTAACCTCCTCTTAATGTGCATTTTCCAAAAACTTTCAAAAACAGATTTGCAGTTTGGAGGGTGCTGTCTGTGCTCCTACATGACTTACGTCTGATAAGGAATGGATTAGTTATAAAACCATTTTTTTTTTTGTTTTGGTTTTTGTGTTTTTTTAGTGTGTCTTGCTGGTGGTGGTTCAGGTTCAATTTCCTGTTCTCAAATAACCTTTTATTTGGCTTAGATGTTGGTTTACCAAGCTCTTGATTGGGCTACTGTTGGAATTCAAGAAAACCTCAAACAGTATCTTTTCCTTAAAAAATTTGGAGGAGATGGGCTGATAGATTGTGCCTGGTTGTTCTGTGGTCTTTACCTGCAGCTTTTTGTGGATAGTGTTTGTTTAAATCTGTTTGGGGTCTGAAACATTTCTGTTTGTGGAAATTAATCTCATACCTGCTCTAATAAAACATGTGGCTCTATTTCTATGTACCTGTAGGGTCTGTACAAAAGTAAGCAACTTCCACATAGGTCAAGAGAAACCAGGGCTAATTTTTATGCGTCATGTCAAAACTCCTACACAGTGAAGTCAGCCAGCCAGGAGGGGCTGCTTCTCTAGTTCATGTGCACAAGCTTTGATTCCTATTTTCATTTTTAATCAAATAATTTTTCTGTCAATCTATAGTAACATGATTTTTATCTGAGTTTCTTCCTTGTGAATCTAATAATTGGGAAACAAATTAAATATATGTTTATGTTTTAGTTACTGGGTTGGTCTTTCCATCAACCTTAAGGAAGTGCTAGATACTTGAGTGCTGGTGAAAACCAATTTGAAACGGAGCAGATGCAGGATATGAAGCACTGAAATCCGTGTGTCCTGGTGCTGCTGAAGGGTTCTTACTCTTCTACTACAGTCACATAATGCTTTACTATAAACACTTTCCCTGAAGTGTCCCCAAAGTGGATTAGAGTCCTTTAAAGAAGAAGCAAATGGTATTGGCCAGTCTTTCCATGCATAAAGCCTTTTACTTCACATACATATATGTTATTTTACTTCACATACAAATCTGTGAGTACAAAATACAGGAAGGGATAAAATGTGCTTAAGCACAGTGCCCAGGATGAACCCAGCTGCTAAAATATGTTGAAGTTCAATTGTGATTAAACTATTAAACCAATTTTTGATGCTGTTTCATAACAAATAAATATATTATCATATATTATCAGGTTTTGACATTCTCTGAGTTGTTGCCAGTATGGACAGCATGGAGTTTTAAGGTCACAAACTACTCTGCTACAGCTTTTTACAGCTTCTGCTCTCTGGGAGCGGGTTTACAAGGGCTGAAGGACTCCTGTGGAGCAGGAGTGTTCTGGTGTTTAGTGGATGTGCTCAAACCCACAAGCAGAGTTTAGGTATTGGTACAGAACATTATTAGCTCATCATCCCTGTATCATAAAGATTCTGTGCTCTGTTGGTTTGGAGTGTTTTTTACTATCAGGAAGCCCGTAGTCCCCATGACTGGGATGACTTATTTGCTTTGCAGATGTTGCAGGGATGAAGCTCACAGTCAGGTGACAGAAAATTTGTTCTTGGCCACATCTTTTGATGACAGTTGCCAAATGCTGTTGAAATCTGAGCTATTTTGGGGGCTTAACTTTGCATTAGATACAGCCCTGTTCTGAAGTGAGCTGATAAGGTGGGTGGGATAACCCTGCATCACAGTCTGGAACTGCAGACATTTCCCCCCATGACTTCTTTGTCCAAAATAAAGAGCCCAGAGGGAAATATCTCCTGTCCAGATTAATTATTGATAAAGACAGATGCTGCAAACAGTGATGAAGTGCCAGTGTTGCAAACAGACAAAGCGCTTGTTCCCTCCCTTGATTCCTAAAGCCATTTCCAGGGATGACCCCGCAGTCAGGGGCACTCACTGCTCAGAAGGGCCTCGTTGACTTTGGCAATGATCAGTCTAAGGGACAAATTTACGTGGTTGTACATCCAGTTTTTTTCTCTCTTGCTCTGAGCCAATTTCCTTTTCTTTATCCCAAACTGTGGTGGCTCCAGTGGGAGAGATAGAGGTGCAGGTGTCTCAGCACTGAGCTTCCCTCATCCCCAGCATCCCCCACACCCAGGTGACGTTTGATTTTTGGGGAGTGGGGGGACAAGGGAATCCTTCAAAAATTATTTGCTCCTTCCAATGCAGAAGTGGAATAGTTTGGGCATACTGGAGTTGTTTGTTGTCATTTAAAAGACTTCTCCAGAATCTCTGACCAGGGGCTTTGTTCCCTACAATAAACTGTGTGCCTCTTTCAGAATGGATCTGTTTTGGTACTGCCCTTGCTTAGCTCTGCTCTGCACAGAGATCAGCTGAAGCTGTCACTGGATATTTGAGAGTTAGGACAAGCTGAAACAAAATAAGGTACACTGTAAGAATAATGTAATGAAGAGCTCTCTCTACTTCCCCTTTGTTTCCAGATAAAACCTTACTATCAGAGAGGCCTCCTAGCACAGAGCTCCAGCTGAGTCACTCTCATTAAGGAGAAGTCACAATCCTTTGAGGAACCACATGCAATAAACAGGATTTTTTTAAAGGTGCAATGTAGCTGTGTTTACAGCAGATAAGATTTTTTTGACATTTTCCTTTAACAAAAGCTCAAGAGCAAAAGTATCTGTCTGGAACACAAGCATCATGCCCAGGTCACAGTAATTGGTATTTACTGCACTAACAGTAATCTGAAACAGAGAAACCATGTTCAGCTGGCTCAGTGTGCTCATTCCTTTGTCCAGGGTATTCTCCTGGGGAACTGAATGCATTAGTATTTCCTCTGAAAATTATTTTTCTGGCAGATAAAGAAAGCATGTACATATACATAAATCTCTTGTTTTCTGTCTGGGCAAGAGGCTAAAAAAACAGGGTGTGTCTGGATAGATTTTGTTTAGTGTTCAGTATTTTTCTCCCTTTTTAAAATGTCTAATTCAAATGTCAGTTCATTCTTCTCTGTTTCCTGCCCTTATTCAACTAGACTTCTAGACCAGGCTTAATTAACTTTAGACCTTTTCTGCCCACCTCTACAGTTACGGTCCTTTCCTGGAACATTTCCATTGTTATAATCTCCATGCGTTGTGAGATGATGCAAATGATATTATTACTGCCCTAGTGAATTTACAATGAGCCTTTCAATAGTTTTACTTACAGCTTACCTCGTCAGGAAAATCTTATCTGGAAATCAAACTAAAACTAGGGAAGCAAATTGCCAGTTTGATGTGCTGATAAAGGGAAGCCGAGAGCCTGAAAATTTGAAAATTCAGGGAAGCTTAAAAAGATGAGGAAAGCTGTTGTAAGTTGTATGACTTTTATTTGTCAGTGTGTTTCCATGTGGAGTAATTGTGTTTTGCTCTGTTGCCTGTGCTCTGGCTTAAGGAGATCATTAGGCTGATGAGTTTTACCACCCCAGAGCAGAGGCCAGGAGGAACCTGTCCCCCCAGGCTCGAGCTGCTGCCTGCCCTGGGAGTGATGCTCTGAGTCCCCTGATGTTTGGGCAGTTCTTGTTCCCAGCAGTGCTGCACGTGTGGCTTTGCTACCTGAACCCCAAACACAGATGGAGATATTTTCTGGGCTGAGGTGGGTTTTTTTGTCTCTTTAATGGCTGTATAGGTGGAACATTTATTTCTCCCACAGCTCACGTTTTAATCAAGGCCACTGAAAACCCCTTTCCTGTGTGAATGAACCCTTTCTCATCACGTAAAGAAGCCCAAGATTAATCCATACAAGGCAAGTGATACAGCTCACAATTTCACAGCAGGAAAATAAGACAATATATTCCACAGAGAAATGTGCCCTTTCTTCCTGTCTGAAACTGAAGTCACCTCCAAGTGCAATTACTATTCAGTAATTCAGTACCCATTCCAATCCTGAACTTTTACCAAGGCTGCTGCTGGCACATCTAGAGTACAAAGCAGATGTGTTTGTTAAATGGTGCTACAGAGATCGGTGAGAGCTCTCTCACTGTCACATTGACATTATTTTCTTTGCAAAATGAACCCATTACAAAAAGCATTCCAGCTCTTTGTGCTCTCTGCTTTCTGCCCTCACTTCTTAATTTCTGTGCTGGGTAAGTGTCTTTGACAGAGTGCGTTGGTAGTCTGAAAAATATTAAAATGTGCACAGTGTAGCAATATTTGTTTATGTTTAATAAACACCTAAATTAACAGTACTGAGCAAATAGACAATATTAATTATATTACTAGTAGACTATATATAATGTATACTATTTCATTGTAGGTTTCTAGATCAGTGGTGAAAAGTCTGATTATTAGTAGTATTGATTGCTTGGCCTAATTCTAACATAGAATCATAGAATCTTTGAGGCTGGAAAAGACCTTTAAGATCATCAAGTCATGAGTAAACTGGTTGTCTTGCAGATAGATCATGTATATCTGAAAGATAATGACAGTAAAAGCCACTAAGATAATGCAAATCTCTTCTGAATTCAGGTCCAGGACTGGAGGTAGGGGGAGGGAGTATTCCACAAAACAAATGGGGATGGTGACCTAAAACTCTGTGCCAGTGGAGATTCTGCCAATGAAGTTGAACATCTCACAGGAACCATTCCCATCAATGGCAGGATTTCCTCTCATTTGCATGAGAGCAGCAGCAGGCCATTGGTCTGCTCAAGCAATGTGTTAAGGTAGACTTGGGGCTCCTAGAGGATTTCCAGAGCACAAAGTCATACCAGATAGCATCATAAAAGGAAGGGGAAAAGGAAGACTGGTCCTACCAAAGGATTGCTTAAAAATGTGGACAAAGGCAGGAGAAGGAATTCAACTGTATCCTCCAGACACGCTGTGGAAGTGGAATTTCCCTTTGCACTGTCACACACAATAAGGCCCAGGGCCCCTGTGTGCTGCAGATAACCCACCTTGTGCCCCCTGAGCTTTGCCAGGTGTCAGGAGAACCATTCCAGATGTTGGGTTTGGGGAGAGAGGAGGATGCAGAGGATGCAGAGAAATGGTGACTTTAGTGGGGACAAAGCCAGGTGGGCTCCTGTGAGTTTGTGGAGACTGACAGGAGGCTTTTTAAAGGAATGTATAATAGAAATGGGGGCTCTTTCTCCTCAAGTTTTGGCTGGTGAAGTTGGACAGGAGCAGAAGGATCTTGATGACAACTAGACTGGGACAATAGAACTGACCTCTTTGGGTTTTGAAAATGAAGATTTAAAACAATTCTGGTTTTGCTCTACCTCTACCTGTGACAGTGCTCTGTACCGCCTCGCATTCAGACAGCAGTGTCAGGACACAAGAACACTCTTTGCTCTCTGCTGCTCTTTGGGAAGGTACATGTGCCATTTCTGCAGTGTGTCCCAGGTAACCTCTAAAATACCAGTCATTTTTCACTGTAAGTTCTGGGCCTTCATAGAAAATACTTGAAAACACTTTCTAAGAGTTTTGCTGTCTGTCTGACACAAAAATACTTATTGGTGTCACTGCACCTGCTTGCCTCTGGTTTACTGGATGTAAATACTTACTGGGATACTCTCAGAGTAGTAAAACTGAAGTGTAGACAGTGCAATGGATGGATCAGTTGTCCCTGTGCCCTTCTCCTGTCTTTGTCAGCTCTGGAAATCACAGCTCTTGAACTGCTCCAGGCCCTGTGAACCTCCATGGGGTTTATTTAGCACCCAGAAGGGCTGGGCCCCAAATCTCACTGCCTGCCCAAGAGATGTGTGTAGCAGCATGTGTATTAAACAGACTCATGGCACAAATAACATCCAGTTCAGAAGTATGAGAAAACTTAAAATATTCAGCAAAACCTTCCATTCAATATACGGCTAGTTCCATTCTTGTTGGCAAATCTGAAATTCATATGAAGGTGTGTGGAAATCAAACGGAAGGGCAAATTTGTATTCCTGCACTGAAGAATTGCAAACAGTTCTTCCAAATTTTATATTAATTATTCCATATTTCATGGTCAGGCTCACTGCAGTGACCCTGAGACGAGCTCAGCTGGTGCTAATGACACCAAGGTTGTGGGTTTGACCCCTGTATGGGCCATTCCCTTCCAACTCAGAGTGTGATTCTGAGGGATTCTGGTTCAGTTTGGGAGGTGGGCAGCACGTGCAGTGAGGGTGTGTCGAGGGGCTCAGTGTGGGGGGCTCAGGGGCAGCTCAGGGTGGGCTCTGGGGGTGGGAGATGAGTGGAGCCCCAGGCAGGAGGCCACGAGCCTGTGTATAACAAAGGGCACAGGTACACGTGGCCCAGCCAGCTGAGGGAGCTGAGGGCTCCAGACTCTGGTGTGCTTGGACTGGGAGGAGAGAAAAACTCAGGAATTGCTTTGTTTGGGAGGTGACAGCTTGGGCTGTTTCTGTGCTACTGCACTGGGCACAAATAGCTTTATGGAATGAGACATCTGAGGCTCTGCCATGGGAAAACCGGGGTGGAACTGGTGAGGAAACTGGTCTGACAGTGTGTGTGGGGTGTGGGGAGTCCAGCAGGACCTGTTGGCTCCTGGAGCCCCTGCTGTGAAGGGGGTCCTGTCCCAGCAGTGCCAGTCTGGGGGTGGCAGTGTGGCTGCTGGACAGGGAAGTTTCCTTAACAGATGCACGTTCATTTTGCACATCCTTGTTCCCTGCATCAGTTGGTAGGATCCCTGGGTCTGCAGTGGGCTCTGTGCTTGGACAGGCTCTGGAGAAGGATGCCTGCAAGTTCCTTGGCAGCTAAAGTGGTGGCTCCTGGCCATGACCTGACAGGAGAGTGTTCTCCGCTCTGTGTGTCTGCAGTGCTGATACACCTGCACAGGCCTTTGGGATGGAGTGGGGGCTGAACTGGGATCCACGGGGGGATCAACAAACTCTTATCACAGATTAAACAAGGATCCAGCTCTGGGCTTGCCAAGGTCTGTTCTCCAAGCTCAGACTCTGCTCAGCTCTTCACAAGCACATGTGGGGAATTGTTCTAGTCATTGTGAGCTGGGCATCTCTGCTCTAGCAAACCTCCAGTTTACACAATAACCACTGTCTGCTGTTCCTGGATAGAATGGAAACCAGACACATCAGGGCTAAACTTGGAGGGGTTTTTGGTTTGTAAACTCACAAGGATAACAGGAGGAAAGACATTTATTTAAAAAAAAATACACCAAAATAATTTCACGTCCAACAAATTTTCTCACAAAAACAAGGAACCTCTTATTTTGTTCTTGGCGCTAACATTTGAAGCTCTGAGTTAAACCTCTGGAACCTGAGCAAAACCCAGAAATATCATGAGATGCGTTATAGAAAGCTCAGCTGCTAGAATTAATCCTTTATCTCAATTCTGTGAATCTCTGTTCTTTTAGAAAATATACAATATTGCCTGGCCTGATTTAAACCTGTAGTCGTGTAGACACATACCCTGATAAGAAAAAATAATTTAAAAAAAGTTTTTCTGTTTTTCATTTGAAATATTAATTGAAGTAATTGATTTAAAGATGTGCAGTGAAGGCCTTTGTTCCACAAGTGCTGTAAATCAGAGCAGCTTCTAAACCATGCCCCAGGATTTTTGCCTGTATCCTGTTTTCAGTGCAGTTTCCCTCAGCAGAGGCAGGATGTGAAGTAAACCTGGCATCAGACCTGTTAACTCTGCTCTGCCCCAGCTGCCTCACACCTCCCACCCTGCAAGCTGCACATTGCTGAGGGACAGGTATCCCTTTCATGGCACAATGTCAGCATTAGCATTAGTTTTAAAATGTTTGAAAAACAGTTCTATGACCCTATGCTAAAGCAAAGCTTTGGGAAATACTTCTGTTGTAGCAGCCTGAAAAACAAAGCCAGGTTTGTGGGCAAAGCAGGAATGATTTGTTAATGGAGTTTATATTTTGCTTTTAAATTAATTTGTTTTATTGTTTGTAATTTCACATTCTTCTCTATGGTATACTGTACTGTTCTAAGGCTTTCATATGCTAAATGAATCCAGTGTCCTTTTCTCTTGTGGGTCACCCTTTATTTAAGGATAAAAAGTACCTCCTGGAGATACTGCAGATAAATTGCAAGTCAGCATTTCTGTGGGCTGTTGTTACAAGGCACAAATTAACCTAAGATGAGAAGCTTTTGTAAATCACTGGAGCATCCTTGCTTTTGTCTAATATTTTATCCTACATGAACATCTGTAATACTGTGTGCTTTTACAAATGCTGATCTAATGATTTATAATCAGTGGAGGCAGGGACACATTGATTAACTATGCCTTTGTTAACTGCAGTAGCAGCCAACTTGGAAAGTCTTTGATAGCTAAGAATGCAAGAGATTTTCTTGCAGAGATTCATCTTCCACATTTTTTTTCCTTGCATTTCTTTCCTACTTTTATCTTTATTACAGTGTGACAACCAGCACAGTGAGGTACTGTGCACACTGACAGTCCCACTATTACAGCATAGAGTTCTTACAGAAAAAAACACAATCAGTTCATCTCTTATGCATAAATGCTTCATCTCTGCAGGCTGTACAGGGAGCTTGTTAGTTCAGGGACCTGTTACAATAGCTTTAGGATAAGATAAAAGTCTTTTCAACCAACTTTTTGTATCAAGCCACTGCTCATAAAATACCTCATCAGAAAAAATAGGTCTTTTTGGACCACTGAGATCAAGAAACCTCTGAAATAAGAATTGCTGGTCTTTTAGAACAGGGTTTGTAAAACCCGGCAGCCCAGGATTAGGGTGCTAAAGCACCTGGGCCACTTTAAACTTGATTTTAGGAGGCAAAATCACTGACCTGTTTATGTAAACTCCCCTCTAAGCCTTAAATAAATCTCTTGGCAGGAGCAATGTGCCACAGCTGGTACATGGTGGCTGTCACCTCTTGGCATTGGGCACAGTAAAGCCGTGGCACCTCAAAGACAGATACCAAGACAACCCCACTTTAATCACAGGATCACAGAATGTGCTGTGTTGGAAGGGACCCACAAAGACCATTGAGTCCAACTCCTGGCCCTGCACAGGCCCATCCCCAAGAGTCACCCCCTGTGCCCCAGAGGATCATCCAAACCCTCCTGGAGCTCTGGCAGCCTTGGGGCTGTGCCCACTGCCCTGGGGAGCCTGGGCAGTGCCCAACCAGCCACCTGATAATAAAACCTGTTACACCAAATCATAGCCCAGCACACACCTGCTCCCTCCAAACAGTTCTGGACCCGTAACTGTCCCCACCACAAGGGAAATCCTTTCCTAAAGGGTTTACAGGTGCAATTTGCAGGATCATTTCTGTCCCTTTTCCATTATGAATGTGCATTGACAACATAATCTAAATGTTCCTCCAACACATCATGAAATGTCTCTTAAACAATCTGGGAGTATTGTGTTATAGCCCGAGAAAGCCAGAGATTCTCCATTTGCAGTGTCAGCTGTAAACAACTCTGCTGTTGTCTGCACTTGGTGTGAGTGCCCTCGATGTGAGGCCCAAAGGGATCTGTGGTTGTATATAAAATTCAGAGCCTGTTTGCTGGTATTTCTTAAACTATTTTACACATTAGAAGATAATTTTGGTGGAGGTAAAAAACCTTTGCAATGAACTTCACAGCTGAAGGACAGCAAATAACATTTATCTCTTACCTGAGTCAGCGTTGGCGGAGCTTCGGTTTGTCCTCAGATCAGGCAAACTCAAATCAACAGTATCCCAAAATGTTAAGCAGTACACAAAAAATGAAGATCAAATAGCAAAATCCACTTCTCTTTTCGTTAAGCAATACTGGGAGTGTTCAGCTCTCCAGTCTCCAAGGTTTTCCAGCTGGGAGTCAGCCTTTTCCCACCCTGCATCCCGGCATCCTGTTATTGTTCCAAGTTTTAGCAATACAGTGAGAAAAGGGAGTGGAGGAAAAGGAAACAAGATAAACTTAGCCTTATTATTGCTATATCTACTTATTTGTTGGTGACTCTAATGAGGGAGCTGAATAAAAGGAAACTGACTCTGAGAGAAAGACCAAAGTTGGTGTGTTATTTAGTATTGTTTTAGAAAGAGCTTTAGGAGTTGCAACTCTGAATGGTACTTTCAGGGTCTGATATTTGATCAGCACAAACTATGTCTGTTTTGCACAAACAGGATTTTCAAAGCAGTTTGGAGGATTTTTATACATGGAAGCCAAAAAGGTAGAGCCCTTATATGAATGAGACTGAGTTCCTCTAAAGCTCTATCAGCGCTGAACGTAAAAATGAAATTTAACAGGATTTTTCACAGGTAAAGTGAAAACCCTGGGAACAAGACAGTGTAGGTGGGCCTTCCAGAAGGAGAAAATATTTGTAACATCTTGATTATGGTGAGTTTTAAGTCTGGAGAGCACTCAGGGCAGACAGAAGGGAAAGCTGCAGTGTTTGGGTTACATTTCTGAGGGTGACTGTGGGGCAGTGGCAGTGGGGAAAGTTCACCAAGACACAGGTGTCAGAGTCTCCTGATGGACCAGTGGGCTTTTCTCCAGCCTGTGCTGAGTGCCCAGACCCTCCTGTGGGACTGTGATGGATTCTTCAGAGCCTCCTGCCTGTTCCTGATCCCTGTCTGCCCGTTGAACTGAACACAAAGGTGTAGCTCTGGCATTGTGCAATACAAATGGAAGAGGAATTTTTTTACTAAATAATGCAGAAGAAAACTGAGAAGTGTGGGACTTAAAACTTACATTTTTGAATGACTTATAGTAAGTGTAGGCAAATGTTCAATGTATCTTAAGTGTGATTTAATAACTTTAATTATTAAAAAAATTAAAGTTTTAATAATGTTCCACAGTTATATATTCTCTTGCTCCTATTTGTCATCACAGTCCAGCACAGGTGCTGGCATTGATTTCCCTTGGCTTGCCAGAAGGCTGAGGTTGGTCAGATTGTTTCACATTTCTAGGATGTACAGCAGCAAAGGTGAATGGCTTTTAAAAAAAAGTTACATTAATTATTAAAAAAAAAGTTAAGCAAATAATGAGGTGACATTTTTCAAAGTCTTATGCAAGGAGCCCAAGCAGAGTCCAGTCTCCTCACACAAACCCCAGCCGTTGCTGTGTCACTGCTGAGCGAGGGGCAGGGAGGATGCTGATAGGAGTTTTCCAGGGAAGCTCAGCTATCTGATCAGGATGCAGCTCCCTGATAATCTGGTGCTCCCAGCAGGCAGCAGGCCCAGATATGATTTACCCTTGCAAATGTATTCACAACCGTCCCAAAGCCTTTGATGTCCCTGTCTGTGGGCCTGGGGGCTGCTCAGCTGCTCTAAACAAAGGACAAGGGAAGGGAGCTCATCATCTCCACTGCTCAGAAAGGAAAGAAGGAAACCCCAATGTTTCACAGAATTGTATTTCACAGAATATTCTGACTGGAAAGGACCCACAAGAATCAGTCCAGCTCCTAAGGTAATGGCCTGTAGGGGGTTGGACCTACAACCTTGGTGCCATCAGCACCCTGCTGTAATCACTGAGCTCATCTCACAGGCCAAGGTTATCCAGGTCTGTCTTATACCTGCTACATGAACTCTGTATTACCTGATTTTTGTAATTTCTACTGAAAAGTTCAAAGAAACAAGTGAGAAAGTTTCTAAAGGCCTTTTCACATGCTCTTTTTCAGAGCTCAGTAGAATAACTGAAAACCATTTATAAGCTTTGAGGAAGACACTTCCACTGAAATTTTAGAAACCTGATTTATGATCTAAACCCTTCCCCATTATGCTTTAGAGATTACATCTGTGCTGAACTGATTCTTTAAGTCCTCTTTCTGGCTGTGAGCAAATGTCCACTGAGATTTTATGGAATGAAGAATCCATTCTTGCAGCCCATTCCAACAGGCAGCAAAGCTCCTGACGGCTCAGAGCACCCTGTCTCCTTTGGCATTTGCCCTGTTGTCCCTCCTAGGCAGCGAATGTCACCACATTTCAAAGCTGCTGACTCAAAATGTTGGCAAACAGGTTTGCTTGTAGGGCTGAGACTTCCAGATTTATTTCTCTTTATCATTAGGGCCAAAGCAATAGACTTTGGAAAAACTCCTTGATGACTGGTGCCTTTTGCAAGCATGGGGGTAGTGTTTTAAACAACGTATTATTAATTCACATCAAGTTCTACTAATGGGGAAAATCCTGTGCATGATCAGACAATATTGGCAGGTACATTTACTGTTTAGGTGCCTCATTTTGTGTATGAACTCTTAACTTGTGAAAGTGAAAGGAACAGATAAAAAATGAATAGGAACAATAACATCTAACAACTTTCCACTGTCTGTGTGACTCGTAGATGGAGATGGTGGCACAAATAAAAGGAGTGATAATTATCTACTTGGAATTTCACAGTGTTTTCCTCCTGCTCCCTTTCCCAAATGCCACCAGGCCTTTTTCATTGGTCAGTTCAGTGCTGCTGTAAGAGTTTTCCATGTTATATCCAGCTGCCCCTACTGGATCATTTACTTCTTCCCATGAGCTTTTCCCACAGATGTTCATCAGCTGCTGTTTTGGACTTTGTGGCACGTGGCTTAGCTCTGTCTGGTTCAGAGCAGCATCTCTTTCTATGAAACTTTATGATGTTAGCCTGTGCTACTTAAACGCAGGTGTCTGAGCAATCTGCCAGACTACTTATGCTAGTAAACTTTAAAATAGTCTTCCCTTTTTGAAGGGGAGTAAAACTCAACTCTGCTTTGAAGGTGCTTGTGCATAGTTTAAATTTGACATTTCTGGGAATCTAAAGTAATAACTGTCATCTTGCTGCTGCTGAGGGGAATAATGTGTTATATTGGGCAGAAACAGAGCCCTCATTCACTGTGCTGTCTGTGGACCTGCCTGCTCTCCCTTGCACAGATACCTGTGAGTGGGTTAGTCCAAGTTAATGGGATTGGTAACTGCACAGAATAAATGTGACATCAAAACTTGCATCTTCCTTCAGAATTATATTTTATCTGCTGCTGAGGAGGCTGGTCAGGTGAGCTGAAGCTCCAGTTCCTTCCTTGCAGCCAGGCAGGCTGACTCCAGCAGTGACAGTTCTTGGTTACAGCTGGTTTCAGGTTTTCACTGTAGTGCTTGTTCACTGTCCCCTCTGATTAGGGTCTGTGGAGTTCTCCTCAAGGAATTCACGGAAACCACAGCTGCAGGAACACACTCATTGCTTCCCTAACCACCACAAATCCCAGCAAAGTTGGTAAAGCAGCCCATGGCATTTTCTTTTTTTGCAAGTAATTCCAGTTCTGGTGAAATTCCACGTGATAAATAAGCCCTTCTTAATAAGCACAGTCATTGAAACCAAAGACAGCTAGCTATTGACACAGCTGCAACTAAGGATTTTGATTCTCAAAAGCAATGTCCTACTATCTGACTCTCACTGGGGAAGGGCTTTACCCTCGGCAATACAGCCCAGGAATGCTTTTGTAACAGTTTATAAAGGTTAGACCTAGTAGTCTGCCTTGTTAAACTCACCCTGTTACAGATACTGTGCAAGTGAAGGTCTGCCAAGGTTTGAAATTCAGTCACAGTACTAACCCTGTGTCAGTGTTTTTCTGACCAGTCAGGAATTATGGGAGAGCATAAGCTTTCCTTCAGTTATAAAAATAAACCCCAAATGCTCATTTTGAACAGCTCAGACAATCGTGGTAAAATCCCTCCCATTTGAAATGTACAACTAATCTGACTGTTGTCTGAAGGCTCTCTGGAAGAAGCATTACTTAAAGTTTAAAAAATAACAATTACTGCTCCATGTGGAAAGCATAATCTCTGCAGCACGTTGTGTTGTTATTTCTGGGCCTTTTAATCAGGGCAGTGCAGTGCTCTTAGTCATTTCCACCTGGTAACTGGTTTCCTTTTTGTCACAGCTTGAGGTGTGTATCCTGGAGGGAATCTGACTCAGCTTCCTTTTGTCAGGTTTGTTAAACAAAAGAATGTAGCTCGGTTTTTTTTTTTTTTTTAGTAGAAGTTGTACTTAAAAAACTGCTGAGGAATTTTAGTTAAAGCTGGTGGAACTGCATGTTTGCTGGGGATATGCAATAGCATTTTCTGGGATGTTTCCAGAGCACTGTTATGGCTGTACCATACTCATTTCATTAAATTAGATCTCTTGTGGAAGGATCAACTCTGTGCTCCTTAATCAGGCAAATCTCTCATCAAGTATGAGACCTCTGGCTGCATAAAGACTAATGACTGCAGGGTTTTCTTCTAAAATGTTCAGCAGGGAATGATCCCAAATGATCTTGTTTCCTTGTTTGGAAATGATAGGAAAAAACAGATGGCAGAAAATGCACCCGCTTTGTACAAAAGCTCAGTGACACTCTGAGCAGGAGCCGTAACTGCGTCACCAGTGAGCTGAAAGGAAGGAATCATGAATCCCTTTGATTTGTGCAGTGAAGACACACAATCCACAAGAATTTGCAACAAGTAAGCCTGCAGGCTAACTCAGGCACCCTGACCTTCATCTGTGATTTCAGTTTGAAGAGCAGGTCTAATGCAGAGGTGTGATAAAAAAATTCCACAAAGGTTTCTGACAAACAATCTTGATTTCAGTGAAATCTTTTTCACACAAAGAACATATCTGCTTTAATTGGCATGTCTCTTAAAATAGAACCCCAAACCAACACAATCTCTTCTTCTCCTACTAAAGCAAAAATGATGAAAATCATCACCTTTCATTCAGTAACTCTGCTGGTTGTTTGTCGAAGCAGCCCAGCTTCCACCTCTGACTGGTAGTGTAAATAGGAAGCTCATGTTTTGGTGTAGAAGAGATGAAATGAGAGGGATAATATCCATCTTAATTCTTGGTAAAGTCTTCAGTGCAAACACTCTTTATGACTGTGGGATTAATTCAGAAAATAACCAGAAGCAGAGTATGCAGCAGGCGATGGAGAGGTGATGCTGTGGGGCTGCTGGGGCAGGAGGGACTGTGGAGATTTCCCCCTGTGTGAGCCCTGCCTGTGCTTCCCAAACCCTTTCCTTCCTGCACTGTTTACATAGCTGTGTGCCCATCCTGATCCTGGCTTTCATATGGCTTTCTCCCCATTTTCCCCTCAGCCTACAAGCTCCTGACTCCAGTGGTGGGGTGACCAAGGGCAGTGGATCTTAGTCCCTGCACTCAGCAGCACTGGCTGCTTGACTTGGTCAGCAGGTAAATGTCTGCCAGGAAGCTCTGAAACAGAAAATGATTTTTAAAAAGGCTGAAGTAATGTTGATTTTTCTTTCAAAAAAGGCTGACATTTAATTTTTTATGCATCTTACTGTTCTGTGAGAGCTTCAGGGGAGATAAAAAGTCAGATTATTGCTTGAACTGCAACCTATATACCAAATAACCATTCCAGATACAGGAGAGCCGTCATCCCAAAAGCTGCAGCACGCAGATACCTCTGCTGTGCTGGGATCCGTGTGGCCAGTCAAGTGCAGAGGGAGTTTTATCTTGCGAGTAAGATTTTACAGTGTTGGGGTGAAAAAAGCAGGGTGCTACAAAGAGTAGGTCACTTTGGGTTGCTCTCAGGGCCGTGCTGGGGTGTTGTTCACCTCAGGGTCTTTTCCCACCCACCACATCCACTCGTAAACTCGCCAGAAAAGGGACGTGTCTCACTCCTACTTTGTTCCCTGGCAGAGTCTGCGAATAAACAAGTTCCTGAAGGGAAGCTGCACTGGGCGTTTACAGGACATGAGATGACCCATATCTCAAATGCTTTCCTTGATGCCCCTTGAAGTGTCTGGATTTTCCTTTCATCTGTTACACTGAGCTGCCAGTGCTGCAGTGGTTTAATCTCCGTGTGTGAAGTCATGCCAGTGACGTGGGTGTCCCACGAAACCAGTCACCCCTCCCTTCTCCCAGCTTTACCATAGAGGGTTGGAGATCTCCCAGCCATGGGGGGCCCTGTTGTGGTACACAAAAACACACAGACACACACAGACACATACACAGACACATGGAAACACACACACAGAGACACATAGATACACACACAGGCACATGGAAACACACACACAGAGACACAGACACACATGGAAACACACACACATGAACACAGACACACGCACATGAACACACACATGAACACAGACACACACACATGAATACACACACACAGGAACACACACACATGAACACACACACACAGGAACACACACACACACAAGCACACACAGCTGTCCCCTGCTGCACAGCCGTGGTCCTGCTTGGAGCACGCAGTGTCAGACCCAGATGGGTGGCACATTGTAGTTGGGGCCAGCCAGAGCTCCCTGGAATATGGTTCCATGGTGGGGAGAGACTGGGACAACCTGGCATCTGTGTGTGAGAGACTGGGACACCCTGCCATACGTGTGTGAGACTGGGACACCCTGCAATGCCCATGAGAGAGGCTGGGACACCCTGCCATCCATGTGTGAGAGAGGCTGGGACACCCTGCCATCCATGTGTGAGAGAGGCTGGGACACCCTGCCATCCATGTGTGAGAGAGGCTGGGACACCCTGCCAACCATGTGTGAGAGAGTGGGACACCCTGCCATCCATGTGTGAGAGAGTGGGACACCCTGCCATCCATGTTTGAGAGAGTGGGACACCCTGCCATCCATGTGTGAGAGAGTGGGACACCCTGCCATCCATGTGTGAGAGAGTGGGACACCCTGCCATTCATGTGTGAGAGAGTGGGACACCCTGCCATCCATGTGTGAGAGAGTGGGACACCCTGCCATCCATGTGTGAGAGGCTGGGACACCCTGCCATCCATGTGTGAGAGAGTGGGACACCCTGCCATTCATGTGTGAGAGAGTGGGACACCCTGCCATCCATGTGTGAGAGGCTGGGACACCCTGCCATCCATGTGTGAGAGGCTGGGACACCCTGCCATTCATGTGTGAGAGAGTGGGACACCCTGCCATCCATGTGTGAGAGGCTGGGACACCCTGCCATTCATGTGTGAGAGAGTGGGACACCCTGCCATCCATGTGTGAGAGGCTGGGACACCCTGCCATCCATGTGTGAGAGGCTGGGACACCCTGCCATTCATGTGTGAGAGAGTGGGACACCCTGCCATCCATGTGTGAGAGGCTGGGACACCCTGCCATTCATGTGTGAGAGAGTGGGACACCCTGCCATCCATGTGTGAGAGGCTGGGACACCCTGCCATTCATGTGTGAGAGAGTGGGACACCCTGCCATCCATGTGTGAGAGAGTGGGACACCCTGCCATCCATGTGTGAGAGAGTGGGACACCCTGCCATCCATGTGTGAGAGAGTGGGACACCCTGCCATCCATGTGTGAGAGGCTGGGACACCCTGCCATTCGTGTGGGAGTGCTGTGATGGGCTGGGGGAGTGCCAGACATGGGGCCCAGGCTGTGCAACACCACAGATGGGCTGTGAGACTCCACAGCTCCCACCTCACGTGTCAGATGGACCCCACTGCCAACTCACTGCCCCCTACTCCCAGGGGCACGGCTCTCCAGGCTGGTTTGTGTTGTCAGAATGCACATGGGAGAAGGGAAGGAGGTGCCTGTGCCTTCTCTACAAGCTGCTGGTGGACGTGTGGCTGGGCTGAGCCTGCCCGAGCTGAGCCTGCCCGAGCTGAGCCTGCCTGAGCGCTTGCCAAGAGCAGGGGGGAGGGAGCTGCTCTCAAAGAATTCTTGCTGAGGGGCTGAAGTGTGAGAGCCAGAGCACTAATGCCTCGTAAATTGGTTCAGTGACTTTTACTCATTTCTCTCCAGTCCCTTTATTACACCCCCAGACCCAGGCTGCCTCACTGCTGGTGTTGCTGCCAAGTGCTGTGCAAATGCAGATGGTTTGAGTGCATCCCTGCCATCCCCATGTATTGCTCCCGTGCTGCAGTGGGCATTGTGCCTCTTTTAGGCAATGAGTGCATGTGTAAGAACTCCTAATGGCTTGGAAATCAGTCAATATGGATTTTTTCTCCCCAGACTGTTGAAACTCAGACATCTGTGTGGAGGCTGCAGCAGCCAGTGTTTGCCTTTACTCAAACACTGGAGGCTGTTCTCTGCTGTGCTGTCTCCTCTGCAGTGAAGCTGCTCTGATTAACGCTAGTTTGAATTAAGCCATTGCAGTGGAATGTGGAATATAAAGTTCCAGTCTTTCCCTAGAACTGATAAAATAGAATTTAATTCTTAATGGAATAAATATGTTTATAATTGCACAGCTTCTTAGCTCTCAAGCACGGGGATGGTGAAGATCAGATGGGAATCTGAAGATTTGGGTTTGGATATTCCCGTTTGTAATTCTGGCATAAAGAAATACCCTGCAAACAGTCAGGGAAACTAGTCACAGAGGCTGAAGAGCTTGGTCTACAAAGTGCCAAATTTCAGTGACTGGTCTTTGCAATGCAGTGGAAAAATAATTTTAATCTTGTGGTTACCTGTGAATTGGTCACTTTGACAGTGCTGAGGTGTGGGGCTGGTCTCCCACACTAACACTTCTGAGCTGTGAGGATCTCAATGCAGCTCTGCTAACTGAGGGAGTACTGCTTGATGAAAAATGGGTAATGAATAATGAAGAAACTCAGGCTTTAGGAATTCATAATTCACGCTGGACAGATTTCTTTTGCTGATATTTCCTCATGAACATACAAATGGGTATGCTGTGCCCATCCCTGTGCACTTTAACAGAGATTAAAAAGAGTAAGAGTTGCTCCCTAACATTCAAACAGAATCTCAAAGGACAGAATATGTATATTTAAAAGCACAATGGGAAATTTAAGACAGTTAAATCCTTGCTTTGACTTTTCAGGATTTACATTAATTTCGGAAATTCAGAGAAATAGAAAAATGATTGATCTTGCTAGTTAGCAAGGGTTGTGCATGAACACTTCTATTAGGATCTGTCTTCCTGAGTGCTCCTGAAAAAGTGTGCTGCAAAATTAATTTATTCTCTAAAGATATATTTACAATAAACAAGAAGAAAGATAAATGTTCATTAATTACTTCAAGTAGACTTGCAGCCATTTTGGCTTGTCACCAGTTTAATGCAGCAGAAAATTATGCTGATTTAACTTTAAAAATCTGTTTTGGAGAGAAAGCATAATTTTACAACACTGGATTTGCAAAAAACCCTACCTTTTTTGCACACTGAGTGCAGTATTTTTAAGTGGGTTTTGAGTATCTATGAAATAAAATGGTTGGTAATTAATATTATTTGTGTTGCAGAGTAACTCTCAGCCTCCTCTGAAATCTGCCTCAGGTTAAACCAGAGCAACAGAACCTGAATCAGGCCATTTTTTGGTGGATGGGGTAATTCAGCCAGAGCAGGTCTGACCCAGCCCTTGACCCTTCCCTCTCCTCAAACCCAAGTTCTGTGGCTGTTCCTGTGCTGTAAAGCAGCACAGAAACCTCTGTGAACATGAGGACCTGGCCTGCCTGGGTCTTGGTCTGAAACAGCCACATGTCAGGGTGTTTGTTCCTCAAAGCTGTGTGGGGTAAAATGGACCATTTCAGTTGGAAGGGACCTGCAATGATCATCTGTATTTGGCTTCTGAAAGGCTGGGCTCAGATCTCATTAGAAGAACTTTCTTAAGACACTTCCAATGTTTCCTGCTGCACTGAGATGACAAAGGAGCTGGCTTTTGTGAAGAATTTTGTTGTTTCCTTCCCTGACCTTGGCCGACAGCTGCAGGTGTGAGGCAGCACAATGAGAAATCCTTCTACGTGCTGCCCTTCCACCGTCAGAGAGGTTGGTTTGGGGGAGCTCGGATGAAACATGAGCCATTTCTAATCATCACCTTCCTCGGCAGGGGCAGAGGAGGGGCAGGGACTGAGCTCTGCTCTGGGGGGACCAGGGACAGCAGCCAGGGAATGGCTGGAGCTGTGTCAGGGCAGGCTCAGGTTGGATCTCAGGCAAAGGTTCTTCCCCCAGAGGCTGGTTGGGCACTGCCCAGGCTGCCCAGGGCAGTGGGCACAGCCCCAAGGCTGCCAGAGCTCCAGGAGGGTTTGGCTGATCCTCTGGGGCACAGGGGGTGACTCCTGGGGATGGGCCTGTGCAGGGCCAGGGGTTGGACTGATGATCCTTGTGGGTCCCTTCCAACACAGCACATTCTGGGATTCTGTGATCCCTGTGGATCCCTGTGGATCCCTAGCACACTAAGGCCGCACGTAGAAAACGAGTGCAGAAATGTTCTGAAGCGTGAGTATTAAATACGAGCACATTTTAAAAATGAGGCTCTTGGAAAGGAAAAGCCACTTACCCAATGGCAGTGACTGCAGTGAGTCAACAGCCTGGAATGTGCTGTTGGCTGGGGGAGATGCTCCTTGGTGGTGTCCAACTGGGTGGGGGGAGAAAATGCACGTGGTGTGGCTCTTCAGAGTGTTTCAGTCAAGTGGAGTGAGCCCTGACTGTGTGGGATGTCTCTGTGCTGGAAGCTGCCTCGCCCAGCCCAACAGGGGACAGCTTGTCTCGTGCTAAAATAGAAGAGCACACATTGTGTGCTTTTGTTTCACACAAGCACTTTCTGACTGTCATGGCAAAGAGTTTCAGTCCCATCTTACCTGGAGGAAAAAAAAAATATATTACTATAATTACAAAAAAAGAGATTTATTTTCACAGTCTTGAGACTAAAATGTTGGGTACCCCAGTGGCTGCATCTATGGGCAGGCTGAGATATTTAATATACTACAGTAAAGCTTGTAACAAAGTGAGGGTTTTTATGATAAATCACTTTACACTATTGGAGAAGACTTGATCTCTGATAATTACACAAGTGTGATTATAAAGAGCTTCTACCAAGGCTGTAAAGAACAGTTGTCCAAAACCTTACATTTTAAAACAACTTATTACAATTATAATAATAGTTGAAAGAGTGAATTTGCTTCTTTAGCAGTGCTTGATCAGTTCAGGTGTCTTGGGTTATATGGGAAAAAATGCTGTGCTTTATTTTAATTTAGTAGCCTGGAAGTAGAGAGGAAAATAAAGAGCAACTGTAGGCATGGGATTGGACTATTCAGTAAGGGCTTAATGCCTCACAATCAGGGAAATGAGAAATTCCAGTTTTTGTTTTGGCTTTCCAGAGCGAGAGACCAACTAGAATATGATAAAATGAGCCTGCTGTGTTGCCTTTGTTCATAAAGATGCACAAGTAGGGTTTGCTGCATAACCAGAAGAATTTAGTGGCAGAATAATTTTTGCTTCCTTCTACTTATTGCTGGAGGGTCAGACACTGTCTTTCTTCTGTAGGAGACGTTGTGCCTGTCAGGTAGAGCAGCACAGTTGCACTGAAAAGGTGTCATGCTGGTTTGAAGGGAATTGCTGGGACCAAACAGGTGGTGATGGTTGGATGATTGCACATATTCCTGTCACAAAGTAGAGAATTTGTTTTTTCTGTTGCACTTGAGGGGTTCCCTTTTCACCCCCTCCTTTCTCAGCCAGCACATGGCATTTCCTTTGTTTTCCCTGCCAGTCCACACGCACTCAACGTCCTTCTCCTGCTTCTTCCTGCAGCTCCTCTGCTTTTCCTCTTGCCCTGGTTCCCTCTGCAGTGCCTCCAGCTAGTTCTGTGCTGCAGAGCTGTGCCCTCAAACCTGTGCAGAGCAGAAGGGAGCAGCTGCCCCTGTGGGACCAGGGAATCTTGAGTGATTGAATCCAGCTTTCCTGCTTTTCTGATTTTCCCCAGCAACAATAGATAGTGCAAAAATACTCTCTGGGATAAAGGGATGTGCGTGCCATGAGCCACCCTGCTGCAGTGTGATGTAGAAGCTTGTCCTGAGGCTCTGTGTTTCAGGGCTAAAACACCTCTTTCCAGCTTCACTGGTGCCTCATCTACAAAAGCACGTGCAGTGCCACAAATGCAGGTGAGACCTGCTGGGTCCATTGCTGATGAAGGTTATGATGATGTCCAGGATGGAATAGGGCCCTGTTGTGCTGAACATTGTGCAAATGACTGATTGGTTTGAAATCTTCAGTTCTTGGCCTACAGAGCGCTCTTTTCTCCACTCCTGCAAGGAGTTGCAGGCATTAGGGTAACATTTTTATCTGTTTACCCAGCTGTAGCTTAATTAAGCTTTAAAAATGACTTTATGTTAAATTCTGTGACTGAACATCATTGAAATGGTTGTTAAGCACTGGAAATGAAGAATTGGAACTTTAGCCTGGAGAAGGCCCAGGGAAGACCTTCTCACTCTCTATAACTACCTGAAAGGAGGTTTTAGCAAGATGGGGGTTGGGCTCTGCTCTCAGGGAACAAGGGACAGGACAAGAGGAAACAGCCTCAAACTGCAGCATTCAACATTCAGGTTGGACAGGAGGAGGAATTTCTTGCTGGAAAGGGTGGTGAGGCCTTGGCAGGGGCTGCCCAGGGAGGTTTGGAGTCCCCACCCCTGGAGGTGTCCCAGGAAGGCCTGGCCGTGGCACTCAGTGCTCTGGACTGGGGGACAAGGGGGCATCGGGCACAGGGGGGATCCATGGGCTGGGAGGGCTTTTCCAACCTCCGTGATTCTGGGATTCTGCACAGACTGCTCAGGGCAGTGGTGGAGTCCCCATCCCTGCAGGGATTAGAAGCCAAGCGAATGTGGCACTTGGGGACATGGGTCAGTAGTTGCCTTGGCAGTGCTGGGGGATGGTTGGACTTGATGATCTTAGAGACCTTTTCCAAACTAAACAATCTATGATTCTATGAAACAAATTTGTCTGTGAATAGCTCAAATATTATTTCCTATTACTTTTCTTATTGATTTCCTAGTTTTTGTTTATCACATCTCTTTAAGGATGGCTTAGATCTTTTCATTCTGGATTCTGATCTATGACCCACAATGTTATGATAATACAACCATGGTGGGAAGAATTGGCCCATTGCCTTTACTAGTACTGCTGCAATGACTAAGGTAATCTGAATTTCTGCGTTACCACTAGAGGCTGATGCAGCTTGGAAGTGTACCTCTTGAAAGTAGTGAGAACTACAATGGTGATTTTAAAGGCTTTATTACTATTTAAAATCAAATGATGCCTTCATTTTCTGGAAAGCAGAAGCTGACTTCTGGTTTTAATTGGATTGGTAGCATTTTGTTTTGTGCACCATGTAGTGTGAGCTGCTCTGGGTTCTATAAACAACACAAACACTCACAAAGTACTTCATCAGCAGGAAAAGCCCAAGCTGAGGATGATGCTGAGGTGTGTTAAATGCTGGACTCACCCTTCAGGGAAGGCTGTTTGCTGTCAGGTGCTGCTTTGTTCTCTGGTTTAAGGGCTGTCGTAGGGACGCGTCCTCTCTGGCACTGTCTGTCACCATCCAGGGTGACACCGGGCTGCCATTGCAGGAGGTGCTGTGGAGCTCAATTACCCCAGGCTTGGATTTCCCATGACATTTGCTGCATGTTCTTACCTACTGAATGACTTGTGTCCCCTCTCCTTGGTCATGAGTGGAGATTTCCATTGAAGAGAAAATAACCAACCGATTTCTCAGCTTTTTGAAGGCATTCAGTAAAAACCACATATCGTGGTGAAGGGGAAGATTCAATCTGGGTGCCAGTAAATGCTCTCAAATATTCTTTGAATAGAATAATAGGTGAGAATGGGAAGTTTTTTCTTTTTGAATGCAGTAGTTCTGGTTTGTTTTGACCCATCTATGCTCCTGTGGAAAGGATTTCCGTTGTATAACAAAGCTGGGGACAGGAAGCACATTGTGTTTGGGCTTTTGCTGAAACAAGGTATAGACTGTTGTGAAATGGTAAACTTGTACCTTTAAAGTGAGCTTTTCTCTGTTGGGATTGTTTTGGTTTTTTTTCCACACTTCAGAAACTGGCTATTGGGGAAAAAAAGCAAAATATTAGGAAAAAGAGAAAATTATTTTTCTGTGTTTCTGTAGTATTTTAATACTAATACATTTTAGAAATAAGATCCAAGATGCCTTTTGCCATGTATATCAGTTCCTCCAACAGATAAGGGTTGTGTCTCACCTTGCCTACACCTGAAACCCCCTCAGGAAGAGCTACTGTACCCCAAGATATGGTAATCCCCTCGTGTGCTGGTGTGATTCAGCAGGCAGACACCTGCCCAGTTCGTGTTTCTTCTAGGGCTGTGACATCTTTTTTTCTGTATTTAATGACATCTTAAAAGAAAATCATTACCATTGGGCCATTAAAATCAGTGATAACACCGGTAGATTAAATAACAGATCATGTAGATTAGTGATACATGAAAACCAACAGCAGCAGAAATATTTTGTCTCTAGGGTTTAATTTTTTTCTATGCCAATAGTTCAGTGATGCTTTTAGGTCTGAATTCAAAATGTGTTCTGTCATCTTGTTGGGTATAAGCAACCTGAGTTCCAAACAGTCAGTTTGCACCAGTGACTAAGCCTAGAGATGAAGACTCCATGTCCTGGGTTTTGTGCCCAGTCCCAATAAGCAAATCTTCAATGACCAAGGACTTTCTAATAAGAACGTGTATCTGTGCAAAGGCAAACCCTCTGAAATTTTCTTAGTAATCTGATTAATAGATTTTTGTTTGATGTATGTTAATTACATCCTAATTACTCTTGGTTGTAACATGAGAAGTAAATGGTGAGACATATCTTACAATGACATGTGACTTCAGGTGCAGAGAAAGCTGAATTTTCTAACAGATCATCTTTGGCAGTTATATGGGAGGGTTAAGAGGGTAGGTACCATGAAACAGAGAATATATATGGAGAAAAGTAACTGTCTATTAAAAATTATTTGAAAAATACTTGTCATAAGTCCTGTCTATGATATTGGGTTCATTATATAGACAATACTAATCCAGACTGGCTATTGAGCAGTTTTCTTTTTGGGTCCCTTCCCTCAGCAGACTTCAAAGATGAGAGAAAATGTTGAATTTTTTTGGTTATATTCCAGGTTAATATCAATAAACCTTAATACAGTATAATACCTGAAACATCACTTGAGGTTACAGAGTTTTTGAGAGGGAGGTGCAGTGAGCTGCTTGGTACAAGGTCTCGGTAAGAGAGGTTTTTGTGCACTTCTCTGGACTCTTCCTCAGCACTACCCCAGGTCTGTTTTCACCACAATTTTATCTTTCCTGCATGCTGTTTTGTGCTGACCAGCTCTCATTCCAGTGCTTAAAAAATGTACCCCACCTAGTGTGATGAATGAATTGGCTTTAAAGAACAAGAGGAAAAACACACTGAATCCATCACCGGGCAAAATCTCCTGGGAAGAAAGAGTTCAGGAAGGATGCAAGAATGTGACCTGAAAGCCAAAGTAATCTTAAACACACTTTTTTAACCTTGATAGGATAACATTTAAGGTTACTTAGTGGATGGTTATCCGTGGCCAGAGGCTACTGAATTTTGGAACAGACCACAGTGCCAGTGAGTTATTACTGGGGGAGGTGGGTACTAAAGATAAAAACAAGGGCTTCAGCTTCTGTTGAGAAAGCTTTTCACAGAGCACACCAAGCACACAGCCCAGAGCAGCTAACTGTAAACCCATATGTTTTCTGTATAACCTTTAGAGTCTTTCTAATCTGAATGATCAAATAGCCTGGGATGCTTGTAAGGGACATGGAGCTTTTAACTTGTTCTCTCACATGGCTGGAGAACAATGTTCAGCGCCCCCAAAAAATGGGGTATCAAGTACATGGACCATGTAGCATCTGCTAAACCTGGATTAGTGGCCTTTTCAATGAATTAAGGGACAACAGGGTGTGGTGGAACTGGAGCTGTTGCCTTTCTGTAAAAAGAAGGCTACTTGGGCAGTTGCAGTTTTCCTTGGTGAGCGAAGAGAGCTTGGGGCTGACATTGCTGAAATATTTAGAAGCTCAGTTGCAGTTCAAGCATTAGACTGTGGGAAAAAATTTGCATCTGGGTCCAATGTTAGGCTCACTTAATATGAAAAGAAGAAAGCACTGTTTCTGTATGTGTAGTCAGAGTGATATTTAAAAGAAAATTAAAATAGTCTCCAGATAAGTGGAGAAGGCCTGAAACGCATCACTGAAGATCCAACAAAGGCAACATTCTCTCCCCTTCTACAGAGATGTACTTGCAGCTGCTGGGGCTTGTGTGGAGACTGCAGTCAGTCCTCAGCTGTGTCCACTCTGGGCATTCAGCCTCAGGCAGCTTCACTTGATACATCCCTGGGCTGCTCTGCTCCCACCTCCCCTCTCTGATCTCTCATCCCTCCAGGGCACTGTCTGAGTTGGTTCTGGCTGAGGAGCGTTCACCTCTGCAGGTGAATCTGAGAAGGAATTCTTGTCTGATGCTGAAAGAGTTGTCTGTCTTTAGGCCCTCTAAGGGTGACACAGCCAGCAGGTTGCTCAGATGTGGCACAGAATTCACATCAGGAGGTATTCCAGTAAAACACGGAAAATGGTGTCATGTTTTACACTTGCTAGAGCCACAGTCTGGTACCTTGACTGACTCTGGGCAGCCTCATAATAGTCTCATCCAGTTGAGACTGTTCAGGAATTTCAAAAAATAATTTTCCATGTGAGAAATTATATGAATTGGTCCCACAATGCTGTTTGCTGGTGTTACTCATAAAGCTTTAATGGTTTGGATTGGTAACTGCTAAATCATTGTAGCTCTGTCATCTTTACTGATAGATTTACTATTAATGTGAGAGCTAAGTGACACATCAAATATTATAGTCATTATTTCATCTTCTTTTAAAATATAGTCTGGCTTATTAAGTGTAATTTTATTTCACCTAGACTTGTGTAACATATGCCAATATAAATGGCTCTACTGCAGGTGAAACAGAACTCTGAGTGAGGTCAGGATGTACAAAGTTTAGCTAGCTGTCAATTTTTATGTATCTGTTCTGAAATACTTATGCCCCCAGAGAAAGAGCCCTTCAACGCGGAACAGAATTTACAGCTTTAAAAAAACCATGACCAGAATATGGCAATGCTCTCCTTAATATTGGAAACTTGAGAATCTGAGAATGAAAACATGGTAGGCTTGCAAAGATATGAAAACATGGTAGGCTTGCAAACATGGTCTGCTTGCAAAGATAGGCTTGCAAATTATATTGCTGTTAAGAAACCAAATGAATGTAATAGAACACTTATCCTTAGAAAGGATAACAAAGCCAACAATAACAGCAGTGATAAAGGAACATTCAGGTTGTGTCCCACATTCAGGAGTGGTAGTTTTTGCAGAGGACATAGGATAGTTGTTGTCACAAATGTTATTTAATTTTTAAGTAGGAATAGGTACAAATCAAACCCGTGAAATTGTGTGTCTTACATGTGACAACCGGCTGACACTAATTCTGGCCTCTGGTAGTGATGTCACCACAGTAACTCTTAAATGTGTGTAAGTGCACCAAGAGCTCACCTGTTAAAACTCAATTAGAAGGCAGATAAATAGTAGCAGTCTTGAAATTTCCATTTGGGCTGAGAACAGCTCAGTATTGATCACAAAATGGCTTGGGAATGACCAGAGTGAAAGACTAGAGAATGGGCTCTTTTAAGGCTTCTGACATGTATGTTTGGTTGTGATTAGAGAATCAAATAAAACCACACCTCTGCTCCTAAAAGGAAAATTAAATTAAATGGCCCCAGAAAGAGATTATTCTGACAAAAACGAATTCCATAACAAAAATTTAAAAAGCTGTGGTCGCTTATTTCCCTAAGAAACCAAGTAAACATTTTGCGCAATTGCTTTTGGCTTGAATCAGTTATTCCATTTTGAGGTCAGGCTGCTTTTACATTATCATCACCTCTAAAACATAATGTGATACACAGACAGTCATAAATTGCCTCTTGTAACATGAGAAATAAAAATGTAATGGATTCCCATTGGATTATAAATGGCTGTGCTAGGAAGACCTTCATAATTTTGTGGCTTTACCACATATGAATTATAGGCATGATCTCTCAGCAGCAGGATGCATATAAATATCTATAATCATTGTGCATTCATTTATGTATTCTCCATTATGCTTGTAATGTGTCCAAGGGTACAAATTATGGGCGGTAGCTGACAGCAGAGTTCAGTAGGAAAACAGTTCTGATGGTTGTGCCCCGGCGGTTTGTGCTGGAAGGAGAAGCCTTTCTGTGGCATCTTGTCACCCTCACTGGGGGATTCCCCTGACTTGAGAGGTACTGTGGGCACTGGGAGAGGCACTGCCTGCTCCTCCCAGGTAGGAATGTAGGTGTGAAGGTCAAGGAGTGGGCAGCAGTCATGGATCTGCTGCCACCACCATTGCCAGCAGCTTAAGGGTGTTTAAAGGACACGGTGAAACTCAATCACTTTGGCTTTTCCATTCAGGGTTTCCTGACTGTTATTGTACAAACAAGTGGTTATCGTTCAGTCTGAACAATAAAGTATCGAAATGAAAATATCTACCAAGTTGAACCAAGTCCGTGACTGCTCTTGACAGGCTGGTTTGTAGTTGGTCTCTTTGCTGGTGCCCAGTTAGCACTAAGCAGGGGTTGGGGCTCACTCTGTCCTGGTGGGCAGCTCAAGGCTGCTGAAGTGTTTCAGTGAAGCTGGAGACCAGATCTGTGGTGTTTATAAGTTTGCCACTGTCACCTGGTGTAATTCAAACACAGCAGTGTCCCTGTAGCTGTCAGCCTAAAAGAGACCACCGAAACCTTACGGAGCTGGGGCTTCTCTGTCTGATGATTTTGACACATCCCACTGCTTCTTGTATGACCTAATTTAGGGAAAATATGCTTGCCACTCCTGTGCTTCCTGCATGTAGTGTGGCCTCAATGATTCCTGCCATGTATGTTAGAACTGCTGGTTAAAATACAAGATCCTTCCTTTCCTTCTCCCATTTTGGGCATATGTGTCCTTATCATCAGCGTTGTATATTTGAGCTATTTTGCCTCAAGAGAAGACAACACTGAAGGAAGGGTATTAAAAACCATTTGTGCCCCCCTAACAAAAATGTCAGGCTCTCAAGGGGAGGCAGGTAATGCTGTTCTTCCATCCATGCCAGTGGTGCTGGGATTGCCTCCTCACTCTGGTTGCAGACCCAGAGTCCCCCGTGCTGGCTTAGGAGTTCTGACAGTTCTTTGTGCCCCAAAGGAATGAAACCTTTTCTGTGAGCTGGCAAGAGGAGTTTCTAGGTCCAACACCACAAGAACACAGTGTTTTCAGCTTATTTCTGCTCTTGTTTAATGAGCATCCATTTCTGGTTTTCCGATGTGTTTTTGGTAACATTGAGAGATCTGGTTAAATGACAGTGCAGACTGTATCATATTTCCAGTCCATTAAAGGTTTATTCCAATATGAAAATCTTGATTTAGTCTAGTTATAAGTACATGATAATTTTCCTATTGGACCTACAAGAACCATAAGACAAAATAATATTCTGTGGGCACTGCTGGTTTGGAAACTGAAAAAACCTTGGAACTCTCTCAAACAGGGGCTGCTGTTTTATTCCAAGTTCTCTGTCCAGTCTCCACTGTCTGAAGATTTATTTTAATGCAGTTACCTGTGGAGCTATTTTAGAGCATTTTCTGTTGCAAGTCTCCTCAAAAGGATTCTGCAAGTACTACACTTAATTATTTCAAAGAATGAAAATGACCTTTAATATGTTCTCCTACGTTAACCTTCTTCCCTGTGGTAAATAAGATGGTGCAAAGTATGATTTTCATGTACTAGACATTGCATGAAGCAAAGAGATAAATGAATATTTCTGCAAGTTATAGTATATAAATCTATTACATCAAGGTGCTGCTTTAGTAATTTGGATAATGTATTTTCCTTACTTTTGTGCATGTTACCGTCAATTGTTTGGATCACATAAGCTGTGTGTCCTCTGCAACTGAGATGGGCAATCATTTACTGCTCCTACTTACAGCAAAAATGTTGTCAGGATTTTGTGGGAGGGATAAAGTACCATGGTTTGGTTGTCACTGACTTTTTTTTTAAAAGAAATATACTGCTTTTAGTTTAACTCTTAGACAAAACATGATTTTTTACATAAAAGATCAAGTATAATCTTGATTTTAGAGGGAGATATAAACGGGTTTTTTAGCTGTTTTCTCCAGCTAAACTCCATCCCAACAGCTTCTCCATGCTGTTGGAATGCAGGGATCTGGGCTGAGTGCAGGGATTAAGCAATTGCATGTGTAGTTTTCAGCAAAAAAATGAAAAGCTGAGGGTAAAAGTGGCTGGAAATATGATCATTAGTAACTCAGAGTTAATAAACTCCTTAGATCTGCAGACATCCATCTGCCTGATTGCATGGTTTGGAGTAGGGTACAAAGCTCCCAAAACCTGAGTTAAGGATTGCAGTATTTGCAAAGCTGTCCCATCTCACACTCGGTGTCCTCCTAAATCAGAGCGGTTCACTCTGTGCTCACACATTTGGGAATCACTGTCAGGGTCACACTGAGCCAAAGCTCCTGTTCCTGGGGCTGAGCAGGGCCCTGTTCCCCACAGCCCTGGGGCTGCTCCAGCTCCTCCAGAGATGAGGAACTGCTGCCTCCAGAAGTTCTGGTGAGATGTTAAAGCAGGTCAAGGAAGGCAGAACTTGGAGTCCCAGTTCCCCCTCTTAGGGATCACTTGAGTCACTTCTCTTCCTGGGAAAACACCGGTAGCCCTTAATAAGGGTCAGTTAAATTGTAATGAGTGAATGGAGGCAAGTGTGTGTGTGTGTTCATTTTATATGTGTTGATAGTGTTTTAAGTCATGAATTTAAATGCATGCAAATCCATCTAATGCATCAAATTGATAGTTTTTGGAGTCTGGATTTCAGAAATAGTTCTGTCATGGAAATGAAATGGTATTGAGAGACAGTTTTCCTCTACTGTAGCTATAACTAAAGATTTATTCTTCTTAACCATCACTGTTGTTCTCTATTAGCTAAAAAAACCCACCCCAAATCCAACAAAATAAAGTACCCTTAAAGTGAGCAAAACCTCCATGTAAATAATTACTTTCTGAATCCCCTGCTAAATGCTATCAATTTAAAAATTGAGAAATAAAGCTGTGAGTGCAGTAAACTTGATTGCACTATTATGTAGATTTTGCTGATTCAAATGCTGAGAATTTGCTATCTACTTTGCACTTTTGAGTTGAAAGATTCACTTCCTTCCTTTTTTCTCCAACTTTGTAGAAAGCTCACAATTTCTATTCCCCACTTAAAAAATTTGCTGTTTCTTTTTTTGTACCTTTCCCCCTCCCCAAAATAAGGCATAGTTTTCAGCTGCTAAAGGAATACTGAGAAAAAATGTGACACAATTTTTTGTAAGAAATTGAACTCATGCTTATTAAGTTTGAGTCTTTAAGAGTCTTTGGATAAATTGCCAGAATTTCATAGCCAGCTGCTAAAAGTATCTGAAAGGGAAGGTAACATTTCCATGTGAATGATCAGATTATAAATTTGAACAAAATATTCCAGCACCTTTCAAAGTAGCCTCAAGTTGCATGTATTGCAAATAAGTTGTCAGGAAGTGAGCAAAAATGTTCTTATTGGACTTGGGATGTGGAGGCCTGTTGTAGTTCAGTAGTTTGCATTTTATTTGTTAAAAGATTTAATCTGGTTTAGTTGAATTTAGTCTCTTGAGTTTGTCTGATCTCTTTAAGCAGTCCAAGAATGTCAAGATGATCTTCTGCCTGCAGGTAAAATATCTGGAGTTGATCTACTTCCCCCACTCTAAGGAATATCTTCAGGTTGTTCTGCACAATAACCTTGAACAGGAGCAGAGCAGTTCAGTGTGGCACAACCCAGTGTTCTCATCAGGATCTCATGTTCTTTCTTCTTCAGGCAGTGTCTTCTTCAGACACCTGAACCCCAACATCCTTTGTGTGCTTTTTAAAGATGTCACAACTTTATTTTGAAAGAAGGAACCATGGACAGTTTTCCTTGAATTTGCCTCAGGCCTTTTTCCAATTAGAAAAGTGTGACAGGGTAAGGACTGAATCTGTGTGCTCAATCAAAAGTAGTTTGTACCCAGAAGTTGTTCGGGTGGAGAAACAAAGCATCTGTCAGTAACTCAGAATAATGGAGCCTCTGAAAATCGTCAGAGCAGGGTGAGCAGGAGGAATGGCCTTGTTTTCCTAAGTTAGTCACTGGGAAAGGCTGAGGCTGTGATTGATGAGGTGCCTCAGGAACACTAAGAGTATCAGTCAGCTGGCATTTTGTTACTGCTGTGAGCAGTCAGAGTCAGCTCAGGACTGTACCCCAGGGAGGCTGACACTTGGTAGAAGTTTTATTCCTGAATAATTCAACCATGGCTTTGGTGCTTTCATTTTAGAACCTTGAAAATAAACACTTTGTGCTTCACCCAGTCAATGCTCAGGTTGGTATAAATGGCATAAGACAGCAGGAATGGAAAAAGAGACCAAATATATGGCAGTCCCTGGAAAAAGGAAAACTTTAGCTGCCCTCTGAGTTCCAGTTAGCAGAGAATTCCTTAAAGAACAGTCCAGAATGTACCAGAAAGAAGAAAAGTAACAGCAGAGACCTGATCTGCTCATCTGCAGAGGGAATTTAATTACACTTTTGTTTTGCTTATGTAATTTCCTTCTTCCTTCCCTCCTGTCAGACCTTGTCCCTGTCACATCAAGGGATATCTGACAAGGAAAAGATGTGAATAGGATACAGCTGAAAGCTTTTGAGCTCTTGGGATTTAGGTAGGGAATTCAGACTGATCCAAAGCCTCCTCATCTCCTTGCTGCTGGATTTCTCTCCACCTCTTGGAGAAGAGAGAGGAAAGATGGTCAGGAAGGTGACTCCAGGGCACAGAACCAGGACTGGGGCAGCTGAGGGGCCTGACTGCCCTCACTGGAGAGAGGGTCTCATCCTTCCCTGTGGGCTCCCAGAGAAGAGCAGTCAGCCCAGGGCAACAGAGCTGGGAGGCAGGAAAGCTTCACCCACCTTTACAGATTCCTGGCACAAGGAAACAGAAATCCTGCTCGTTCTGAAGTGGCCACAGCTCATAGCAGCAGAGATGAACATTTGGGCCCCAACTGCTGAGACGCAGCTGACACACCCAGGGAAAAGAGACCAAAAGCCCCCTGATCTTGGATTGCAGGGTTACCAGGGGGCTGCTCAAGCTAAATTAACTTAATCATTTGACAACTGTTTAAATTAGCATTTTAATTGTGCTTATTGTGCTTTTCTCCCCCATCATTCCTAAAATAAAGAAGATGTTTCTGTGCCCAGAAGGTGATGGTAGGGCCAGGGAGAGGATGTGCCCTTTGGACACGGATGATCTTTGCTCCTCACCTTCCTGAAGCCAAAGCACTCCTCAGCTAGTCCTGATTTTCCTGTTGCAGTTACTCACCTGCAAAGCCTGGTACAGTCTCCAGCTCTGATTATTAGCAGTCTACACTCCTCTCATCATCTACACTATTTTCCTGGCTCTTCATCCAATTTGTCTTTATTTTACTGTCTTTGTGGCTTTCCATTGACACTGCTCTTTGTCAAGTGAGTGCTTGTTCTCCCAGTATATTGCTTCCTATCAGTTCTTCTTGTGTGTTTATTTTTGTACTGCTTGTAGCCAAAACCTCTAGTTTCGTATTTCATTCTTTCTTCTTTTTTCTTTTTTCTCTTTTCTCCTTTCTCCTTTCCTTTCCTTTCTTCCTAGCCAATCCCAGCTCCTGATCTATCCTGCTGTCCCTGATTAGCTGGCACCTATCTTCCCTAATATTAAACTCTTACCTTTCATGCCACCCAGAAACAGACAAAAGGAGCAGAAAAACATTTTGCTTGGAAATTTCCCAAGGAAACTTCTGTAAGGAAATATGGGCATGAACTTTACTTATGAAGTCATCTCAAAGTCAGGCAGGTTATCATGAAAACTAAAGCTGTTTGTATTTTGTCTGCTTGCTCCAAGCACTTGCACAGTCCTGATCTTAAAGTTAACCTGGGCAAAATGAGCTGCTTGTTGCTTCAGGGGCATTCTCAGAAGTGGCGAAAGTGTTGTGGTTGAAATACTCACACAAAATGTCTCCCTTTGAAATGCCCAAACTGTTAAAAATTTGACAAAGTTTGCACCTGCAGCTGCTGTTCTGCAGTTCCAAGTGTCAGGCAGCCTCATTACAGCCCCTGCCCTGCCTGTGGCTGAAGGCTTTTCACAGGGTTATGATTTCTGTGTGCTCCCATCCCTCTGGAGTTTAGCAGAGCTGCTTTGCTCTGTTCATCCTTCAGGTCTGCCAGCCAGACATATCTTTGTACACCACCCAGGCACTGTTATTCTTCTGGAGGTATTTAAATTCTGTAGCACCAAGAATCACAGAGGAAATGTGCTGATAGATTTGTTAATTGTTGGTACATAATGGTATCTTTTGAAGAACAGCACCTGGCCAGGCTGGAATGTGCTGCCAGTTGGCACTATGGGGATACCTTAAAGTCAGGACAAAAGCTGTCTGAAAAGCTGCTGTATCACACCACTCTCACTGTGCAGTGCACAGAACAACAATATCCTGCAGGAAGAGGCTCTCTGCAGCATCTGAAGGGCAAACAAAGGGGAAGGAGCCTTGATTGGTGAGCCTTGATTGTATTACACAGGGATCAAAGGAGATAAAACACAGTCTATTGCACTGTTTGTAAAATAAAGATTCCAATTACAGAAGGTGGTGCTGCATCTGTGCCTCCCTGACAGCTGTGAGGAGAATGAAAACAGCAGCTCTCACTGCATTGAGTTATTAATAATTAATTCTTCCTTGGAAGTCTGCACACTTCGGCACTGCACATACTAGTAGTAGAGTGGTTTGGGTTAAGGTTGGAATTTTCCAAACTGCCACCTTCCCCCTTCCAACTTCCAAAGGACACAAGTACTCAGGAGCCCCGGGGTCTGTGTACAGTGATGGGTGCAGAGAGCTCAAACAAGCTCAGGGATGGTGTGTAAGGTGAGGTACAGCTGGGGAATGGGTGTGGACCCTCCTCAGCTGGGAGGCTGTTTTGCTCTTACACGGGACATGCAGGGGACAGGTACAGCAGCTGAGGTGGCAGCAGCTCCTGCCTGGCAGTGGGGCTGGCACCATGTGGCTGAAGCTTACCCTGACTCCAAGGTGCTTGGCTGTTCTCTTGTGCCATTCCCCCGTGGAACTTCCTGAGCAAAGGGAAACTGAGCCTGGGTTGTTGCTTTGAAGAGGAACATCCAAGGCACTGTGTTTCCGAGGATTGCTCTGGGAAATGAGCTGCACCTAAAAGGAAAATATTTCCTCAGCTCAGCTGGAGGCTGCCTCAGGTATCCGAGGTGGTTGCTGGGATCCATGGGATGTGGGAACTCAGTGTCCTGGCCTGGCAGTCTGTGTGCCCCACGCTGGGAGAGGGACCTGGGTGTGGGAAGTGTCCCCTCCAAGGGGTCAGGGCACCCTGTGCCTGGTGCCAGCAGGGACCCCAACTGGGACGTGCTGCTGGACCATCCCTGTGAGCAGGGCCTGCCTGGTGCTCAGTGCTCAACCCAACACCTCCACCAGTGTGTCCCCTGCACTGCTGGAAGGGGAGCAGAGACAGGCATGGGGAACAGCTTTGCCATGTGACTGTGTGGCACTGGGCCAGCCCAGCACAACTTGCCTGTCTGAGAAATGCTTTTGTGAGTTGGCTGTGGTGTGTTGGTGGGTTAGGCCTCTGAAGGTGCTTGCAGCCTCCTGCTGGGAGGGAGGATGCTCAGAGACCCTTACACACCTCAGAGGTGTTTGCACATTACACAGTGTTTGCAGTCTATTTGTCCTACCTTTGATCATGCCCTTGCTGAGTGTATTCTCGTTGTATGCCCTTCCCTCTCTCAGCATTGATCCTTTTCATAGTATTTTATAACAACTTGGGTCTAAATTCTCTTACAGCTCTCTAATTAGAATTCTTTTCTTACACTGCTAAGGCAAATCCTGGGTCTGTTACACCAGCTGATAGTGTAGCTCCACATATGCTGCTTAGTACATGTGTATGAGCATTATGTAGTGCATAATACGTACTGCTTGTTAAATTTGGCATTTTGTGTGTGGTTATAGGTACTATGGCAATACAATAAAAGTGATATCTGGAAGGTATATTTTTAATGCCTCAGATTTCAATCATACAAGAGGACTTTGCTTATTTGTCCTAGCAGGGGACAGAATTAAAGTTGAGGATAAACTTTAAATGCCAGGGAACCCTGAATTTTAGGATAGGTGTATTACCCCAGCAGGAAATAATGCATTGGCACGTGAGGGGTTGGCTCTGCTGGCTGATGGCACAATGAAGGTGTGAGTCTACCCATGGCTCTGTCACAAGCCTTTCTCTCTGCATTTTTGGGCACATTCCTGCCTGGGCTGGCTGTGAGGAGCAAGCTTGGCTCCTGTGCCTGCTGGAGGGAGCAGAGTGGCCGTATGCTGTGCTTGCCAGAGATTTACAAGGAATACACCAAATATCTCTCCTCAAGCTGTGCTAGGAGACTGTGTTCACATGCTGGATAACAGCACACCATCCCATGTACTCTTCCAAGTCCTGTAAAATATCCCCTCAGCTTCCATTTCTTTTCCTGGAGAAGTTACCAGATGCTTCGTTATTGTTTCGCAAAACAGGCTGCATATTACCCATATGTTTTCCCCCTTGTTTTTCAGGAGGCAAATTAAACGTTGGTGCCTGTTTCAAGTATTCATTAAATATTTTAGGCAGGTTGGAAGTGAAGAGCAGGAGCTTTTCACAGCAGAGAGCAGACAATTCCGTGAAGCAGGGCTGGTTGTGCAGTGTCTGGGGATGGGGCTGTGGAAGCTCCTGGGTGGCCCAGGCTTAATGAGAAAGGATTAATAATCTTCCATACACTTGCAAGAAAGGGAATATTTCAGGGTGTTAGCCAGACCTCCTGGTGAGAGGTGGTAAGAGGTTTTTGATCCTTTAATCTTCCTTTTCGAGGGGAAGGAGATAAGTTTCCTCTGCTGCATCGAAGGGGGGTTATCAGCAGCCCTGAGGTGCTGCAGGGACAAGGGGGAGATTGGGGCAGGCTCTGGGTCTGTCTGAAAGCCAGGCAAAAAAGGGAGAGGGGCTGTTCTCTGGGGCTGCTGCAGCAGAGGGTGGCTGAGGTGGACGAGGCTTAATTACAGGTCTTTGTTTTATATTCTGCTGCTTGACAGAGCCTCGTTAACGGCATAAAGCTGTAGCTACACACATATCCTGTAAAAATAGGAATTCTGGGACAAATGCACCGTTCATGTGGTGCAACTACTCAGGTGAGTTTAGGTCTATGCAGAAAATGAAGACATTACTGAAAGCGAATTGTTTGTAAAGTAAGTACCTCTCACAGAGTAAATATTAGTTGGAACCACAGGATAGATTCCTGTCAATAGTGCCTTACTTCCCAAGCATTCCCTCTGGTGTTAATGCAGCTGTGCTGATACTTACTGATTTGGAAGAATTCAGATGGAAACTGGCAGATATCCATGTTTTGGTTTGTTGAATTTTCAGGAAGAGCTACTGTTTCAAAGTTTCTGATAAATATTTTGCTGTGTAAAACTCAGCCAAAGGATGCATAATCCAACACATTTTCCCCTCACCAAATTTCTCAGGAATTTCTGCACTTTTTCATCCTGATTTTGTAAATGGCTTTTTGTTAAACTGCTTTGCCATTCTTTAATGGGTCTTTTTGCACCTCTTCATCTAATACAGTTCTATAATAAAAAGCTTACCTAGCAACCAGTGGCTGCACTAAGTATTATGGAAAAACTTATTAAGGTCACTTATTGACACAACCTCAACAATTCAGCTGTCAAAGGGTTGATACTTCAGTGGGTGCCAAGTGCAAGAAATTATTAATAGTGTAATTTCTACTGTGTTTTATGTCAGAGTGGAAATATCAATTGCTTGAGAGCAGAATGTTGGTTGCTCTGAGATCAGCTGAAGGGAGCAGAAGGAAAGCAGGGGCCACGGTTTGACCATAAGTTCATAATGTACCTGCTCTACTGTCAAGGAGAGAAGGGCTCACCCAGTGTGGGATTTTTTTGGAGAAGAAGGGGCAGTTCTGTGGGAAAGCTGGAGCTTCCCCTGGTACCTCACAGGGGTCTGTAGCTGGGAGGGGAAAGGTCTGTGATCTGGTGGCTTCTCTGCCTTTAGAGGGCTACAGATATTCCTGCTTAGCATGATTTAGACAGGAATGACCTTTCTTCAGAATGCTTGAGTAACTTCCCAAATGATGCTCCATGACTTTGGCTCCAGCTGTCTGTGCCATTTTGCTTTAAGTGCCATAGATTTTTATTTTATTTTAACTGTATCCTGACTAATACGTGGTGCTCATCTGTATGAAGTCATCCATCCTTTGTTTCCAGCCAGACCCCGGTGTCCCCCATGGCAGGGGGGCTGTGGTGCCCTGTTGTTGCTCCGTGTCTGGTTGTCCCCTGCAGTGAGTGCTGTAGTTGGTGCATCTGTGACCTCCCTCCACCTGCTGCAATAATGCCCCTGCTCCAGCTGGCCCTGTGACACAAAGGAGGTGGGACTATGACAGTGAGAGCCATGCTGTGACACTGAATCCCTGCAGGCAGAAGCTGTGCCCAGGGTTCAGCCTGGAGGATGTGTCCCCATCTCTGGGGGGAGTAAGGCACATGTTAAAGCTGAGGAAAATTCTGGCTGCTGTAACTGGGGGGCTCTGCTCTGCCTTCCTGCCCCGTGGGAAGGTTGCAGTTTAAGGCCATGAGAAATGTCCTGCCTGTTTTACTGTGGTGTGACTGCTCAGCCAGTGGCTGCCCTGCACTGATGCCCCGGGTGGTTCCTGGTGCCTTTGGGAGCAGCTGGGAGTTAACCAGGGCCAGCCAGGACCCAAACCCAGCAATGGGGCCTCCCTGTGTGTGTGTGTGAGTTGGGGGTGCTCAGAACTGATGGCCTCAGCAGACCCAGGTCATTCATCTCCCGAGTTTGTGTCTGTTCTCCTTCTGTAAGGTAATGCTAATCAGGCATGACTTGGAAAATCAAATATAAAAATAGAGTTTGTAGTGCCTATGCTGTGCAGGTCTGCAAGGGAAGTTGCACATGTGCCAGGGCAGTGCACACACAGTAAATCTTTGCCCTGCATTGCATAAAAAAATAAGCTATTTAATTACAAGGTACTAAGACTTTACAAGCAAGTGAATCTGATTCATGCACATCATAACTTGCATGAAAAAAATGTCTGTACTTCAACAGATGAGCATATAAATGAAAATGTTAAAAATAAAATACTTTATTTCATCCTTAATTTGTGGTGGTTCAAGGCAATAACTGTCACAGACAAATTAATATGCTTTATTAGGAAATCAACATGTTGGAGATGTAGCATAATCTGTTCTGCAAGGGAATCATGCCAGCATGTAATGACAATACATAATGTATACAATTCCTATTGATTTTTTTCTGGTTAGGAGCTTGAATGAATAGCAGCTTGAACTGATAAGTGGAGAAGTCTTGCAGAACTCCTGACATCTTTGAAGCTGAGTGACAGCAGTTTGGAAAACATATAATTGCTAAAGCATAATTAATAACAATTTTTAGCTGAACAGGAAAATACCACAGGGATGCTGATCATTAAATATGCCAGAAGTGTTATTTATGTGCCTACTCATGGATTTGGTCAATGTGTGTATAAGACCCTCTCAGTACAAGTTAGGAGATACCAGTTCTTCCCAATTATCCACACCTTGTTAGACCTTTAAACATTGCACAACAAACACAGGAAGCTCCATTTCACAAATAACTAAACGTGCAATTGTCAATTAAGGCTGTGGTCTTGGTCTTGTGGAGCACTGATGCTCTCCTGTGTAATGCTCTGCCATGAGACTTTAAGGTCTTGTATTTGTATTTAAAAAACTGCTACTCCTGATTGCTGTTCTGGAGTAGCAGAAGCAGCTTTGTTAACCAAAGGTGGAGAAAATTGATTGGGACAGCTAGACTGTGGTTAAAAGAACTAGTCATAAGTTCCCTGTTAATCAATGAAATATTCTGTAGAGCAGTAATGTATTCTGATATTTTTCTCTGTATTTAAAGTGACTGGCAGCAGGCCAAAGGCACTGAGGCTATGGGGTGCAGTCTGTTTGGAAAATAGCAAACAGGATTTTAACTGCATGATACCAATTGACTTCCAGCATTTACAAAGAAATGGATTTATAGCCCCAGCTATGAGGGAATTAGGAACACTTACCTCTACTCATTGAATACCCTACCAGCTGCTTTGAAGTGCTGGCTTGATTTGATCCTGGGCATTCTGCAAGAGGGATAGGTGGGGGATAAAAAGCAAAGTGGGCAACAGTCACTTCCCCCAGAGGTGTTTACTAGCCCCTTCTTAGAGGGGGACACTGTCATTCACTGTGGCTTTTTGTACTCCTGGTTTACCCTTTGATAAACACAGGTCTGTACGCTTTGTCTGGCAGGGCCTGGAGTGTCTTCTGTAAAGAAGCTCCTGGAAAGCAACCCAAGAACCAAATCTTTCCATGGGATTAGAGGCCAACCTACATATTTATTTTGTGCATGTGTGCACATAAATATGGGTAAAAAGGCAACACAGTCTACCATTTGAACGGTCCATGTCCCCTTTCCCCCTGCTCTGTGCTGCCACTGCCTGACACGAACAGGTACAGCCCTGTACCTTCCTCATGTGATGCCTGAGTTATGTGGGACAGCAAGCTGCTCTTTTTCTCTGTTTTTTGTATAGTTATTCTTCCATTTCTTTGAACCTGCCAGTGCTGCGCTGGCATTTCCCCCATCAGCCACTGTTTCTGTAGATGACAACCCCAGTGTGACCGTGTGGAGTCGTTGTGGCTCATGCGGTGCTGCCCCAGTGAGGGACTGGCTGTGCCAGCTCCTGTCCTGTGCTCCTGAGCTGCTCCTCCACTGGGCCAGGAGGCAGTACTTTGCACTCTAAATAAATGCTGACAGCACTGGTGGGTGCAAACAACTCAAAGGGCTTGTCCTTTCCCTCTCTGCCCAGGAGTACAGAGGAGCATGAGCTGACTGAGGGAAGAGGATATTAGGAAGTAACTTCACAAAAAACCCTTTCTCAGTTCTCTCTGATTTTCAGTGGAAAGAAATATATGTATTTTAAAAGGGCCAATTGTGTTTTGGGGTGCACTGAGCACAGCATTGCCAGCTTGTCAAAAGAGGGGACTGTCCCACTCTGCTCTGCCCTGGGGCAGCCTCACCTGCAATATCGGGGCAGTTTTGGGTGACACAACATAAAAAAGACATGAAGGCTTTAGAGAGGGTCCAAATGGGGCAATGAAGATGGGGAAGGGCTTTGATCTGAAGCCATGTGAGGACATTGAGGGCACTTGGTGTGTTCAGCTGGAGCAGAGGAGACTGAGGGGAGACCTCAGCGCAGTTCCAATTGCTGGGCAGGGGCAGAGGAGGGGCAGGGACTGAGCTCTGCTCTGGGGGGACCAGGGACAGCAGCCAGGGAATGGCTGGAGCTGTGTCAGGGCAGGCTCAGGTTGGATCTCAGGCAAAGGTTCTTCCCCCAGAGGCTGGTTGGGCACTGCCCAGGCTGCCCAGGGCAGTGGGCACAGCCCCAAGGCTGCCAGAGCTCCAGGAGGGTTTGGCTGATCCTCTGGGGCACAGGGGGTGACTCTTGGGGATGGGCCTGTGCAGGGCCAGGGGTTGGACTGGATGGTCCTTGTGGGTCCCTTCCAACTCAGCACATCCTGTGAGTTTGTGAAATATAGGAGAGTCTCATCTTTTCCATGTAGCCGATGGTGGCTGCAGCATTTTGCAGCTCTGTTTCACAAAGAGTGCAAGACAACCACCTGGTCCCTGCCCATCAGCATTCACAGCCCTCCCAGCAATTTGCATTCTTAGTTTGCTGTGGAATTAGTGCTGTTTCCAAGACACAGGGGAGTCTAGAGAGACTTGTGAAGAGACCATTTTATTCCTTGTGATACCATTTATTAGAGAGATAATTAAAAATTCACCATAAATGTTCTTTAATTAATACATCAAGATGAGAATGTAAAGCCCTTAGGGTGAAAGAAGAAACTTCACCTTTAAATATAAAATGTACCTTTCTTGCTTTAAAGTAGACCTTTGAGAACAGCAGTTTTACTTATTCAGCTTTTTAAGAAGTTGAAATCTCTTTGTAACAGGTAGATAATGGCTTCAGCTCCTTTTTTTTTTTTTTTTTGTGGGTAAGGAAATAACAGCATATATTGAAGTGGAATACTGGTATTTTCATAGCTGGAAAATTATCCATTTTACACTTTTGGTAGATAAATTATCTGAATAATTGTAGAAGAAATTCAGACTTCATGTGTAATATAAAATACCAAAGAGAGCTTTTAAGGAAAAGAATGCTTTTTAAACTTTATTTTCTGGAGGCTGGAGAAAAGCGAAAATACTTAAATAGGTGCCTTATATATACCCGGCCATACTATTCAGAAAAACACAATAGCATTATAAATTAATTCCACAGCTTATTTCTCTCGAGGTCTCAGTATCTCAGCATTTAATGTCTGCCTTCTCAGATTGGCTGATGTGCTCTTTGGGTTTGCTTGAAACTGTATTGATGCTAAACCTACCTTATAAATATTCACAGCTTGGGAAACATGAACACCACATGATGCCTTTGCTCCCCCTGACAGACAGCAACACTCCTCTTGGTTTTTGTGTGTGCCTAAGAAAAATCTCTGGGGAACAAACTGGGGCTGAGCCTGCTGTGGCCATACCAGAGCACTTGGATCTGGCTGTTCCAATTTTGGGAGCAGCTTTGGGCTCTGTCTTCCATGGCCACCAGCTCGAGCTGCCCCTGTTGTCTCCAGTGAACACAGATAAGCAAGTTCTTCCTCAAAATAGGAGTTTAATTGTACATTTGTGGTCTTACTTGGTTCTATTCAAAACTAAATAGGTGGGACCCTCAAAAAGTGCAATAGAATGTTATGCTTCACTTTTAATGAAGAGGCAAAAGCGTTTGAACCTAAATGGAAAACTATCTATTGCTGGTTTTATTTATTTATTTATTTATTTATTTATTTATTTATTTATTTTTTATATTCTGGCTGCAACTCATGGAGCATGAAGGAAAAAAAAATAATGAGAATGAAAAGATAATGTAATGAAAGATAACAGAGATAATCAGAATGAAAGAAAATGTGATGTAAGCTACTATGAAAGGTTATTTCACCCTACTGAACATCCTGAGGCTACTGAGACTCTGCACTGCTGAGATGGTGGAACTCTAACTCTGGAAGTTAAAGCTGCTTGAAGAGGTATCAACTTCCCCTCTCCATCTTCAAAGAGAGGAATAAACTACAGGAAGTGTGAGCTGTTCATGGAAGAGCTGCTGTATAGAACTTTTGAAAAACTATATATATAGAGAGAAGGAGAGAGTAGTGTGACTTTTTTGAAGTATTGTAGCATCACAGAAGAGCAGGTGACCTCAAGGATCATCTGGTCCAGCCTTTTGTGGCAAAAGCTAAAGATGGGGATCAAATTATATTAGATATGGTTATTTTATGCAAAGGAAAATTAGCACACTGAATATATATTGTTTTCGTGGACTTCTACAGCAATATTGGTGTACTGGATAATCAAATTTTAAAGAAGCTGAGAAAATTATGATTGTAGAAACTAAAAGAGAAGACAGCAGAAAATACTGAAGGTATTTTCTGGTGTAAAACCCAAAGAATATTAATATATATTGCAGATATAAACCTACATGAGTTTTAGCATTGACTAGGTATTACAAGCACAACTAGGTATGTGAACTTCTTTTTTAGGCTTTTCCTGCATTTGGCTTGGGATACAACTATTTGGAACTGAACTGTCAATACAAAGGGCTTCCTTCTGTTCTTTGTAGATTAACCAGTCCAGGACTACATAGAATTGTCTGGTTACAACAAATTGCCTCCTCCTGCTTGCAGTGTTTCCAGTCATTTATCTCTATTCTCTCTCAAATTTCACTTTGGTTTGAATGATCTCACATCTTAAAGATTAAACTCAAGTTTAATATTGCAGGGCCGATATTAAAAAGTTAAAGAGTGTTGTAAAACTTGTTCATGCAGACACAGTAGCAGTGAAATGTTACTCAACTGAAGCACTGAAAATATTCTTTTTTCCTGCAGACTGACGTGGCCATGGCCGTGAGTTTTAACACAGAATTCTTGGTAGACCAGTGTGGGATTTTTTTTGCTTTGTTTTGTTTTAATAGAACTGGACTCCAAGCATAAAATGATGTGTTCTTTCTTCTTTTGATCTACATTTGGAAGCTCTTGGGGAGGGCTGTCTGTGACCCTCCATCTGTTATCAACTGATGCTATCACCTACAGGCTTTAGTTGTGCTTTATTTAAGTGTGTGTCTGAATGTTTAGCCTTCAGAATACTGATTTTTTTATTCTCTATTATGCATTGTCCTGGTAATAAAAATTTGTATATATGTCAAGGGAGTTTTATTTCTACCTCAATTCTGATATAAAGTTTGTTCTTGTGTGACAGCAGTAATTGGTCTGCAAATCACTGTTGGTGGTGTAATTCCTAACAGAAGGGGAGGAGCTCAATGTGCTTTTTATGAGCACCTTTGTTCCAGGGGGAAGGGTGTATGTAATTAAAGCTAATGTTGCTTAGAGTGTGCTCAGACTCCATCCTCCTGTAATCCTCACATGGCCTCAGATACCTGTCCCAGCTTGCCAGGGGAGCCAAAATGATCATCATTGACAGGCCTGGGAGAGTTTTGTAATCAAAGTTGGCTTTATACTCCTGCTTTAGCAGTGGTGAAATTAAAATAGCTGATTGGTTGATTTTAGATATCTAATAGTTTACTCAGGTCAGGATTACCTGTCTCCCAGCTCCATGTCCAATCCTCTTGGGCCATGCTGCCCAGGCTACAATTTTTTAGCATTGAAATAAAAAAAATATTTATTCACCAAAAATTCTTTAATTTAAATGAAGAAAGGCTGATGATCTCATGTCTTCAGCAAATGATAGATAAGGAAACAAGCTTCATAGGGTTCTTAAAAATTCTTTTGACTCTCATTTTCAAAGTTGAGACTTTACAGCATGTTCTTATTAGATAGGAAGATACAGCTGATGAATTACTCTTTAGATCAGAGAAGAATGCTGATAAGTTGGCTTTGGTATTGTAGCTGTCATTGTGCTAAAAAACATTATCTCTACTAGAAATACATTTTGAAGAGTCTTGTTTGCCTTTGTGAATGTCACACATGTGATAAAAATATGTATTCAAACCATCAGGACAAAGGGGCTGTGCTGGTGAGTCCCCTGGCTGCACACTGCCAGCTGCACGGGGGATGTCTCTGGGAGGGCACAGTCAAAGCACAGGATCGAATTAGAGAGGCCAGTTCTTCCTGACCTGAATGCCCACGTAGAGCTGCGCTCAGTGTCTCACAGACCTTGCCGAGGTTTCTCTTGGCCGCAGGAGGACAAAGAGCCCGTGCAGGAGGGGCTGTGCGGGGCAGCTCCGCCCTCTGCAGCTCTGCCCCTGCTCCTGCCAGGGAGGTGCAGCTGCGCAATCATTTCAAAAGAGGTTTGCCCCAAACTCCACCCCCCTAAGGGTGAACGGGGTCAAACAACAGACTTGTTTGTCACGCAATATAATTTCCTCCTGTACCTAAGAACAGCCTTGCTGAATGCAGGGTATGACACTGGTACTGAACGTTGTTCCTGACTCATGTCTGGGTTAATGTGTTCAAAGCAACTCTGGATCCCTTTCCCCACCCACGACGTGGGGCGGCCCAGTTCTAGTTCCATTTCCATCTGAAGAACCATTCCGACGTCTTGAAGGATGGGGAAAGGGAACTCCAGGGGTTTTCTCAGGGTTTTCTTCTGTCCCTGAGGCTGGAGGGGAGAGGTGCCCTCCCCTCCCCCCACGCACGTGGTCCCATGGCAGGCACAGAGACAGCACACTGGCATGGAGAGGAGGCAAGAGAGCGTTTATTGTTGGGGATGTTACATTTATAGGGTTCAGGAGGATTCACAGAGTAACCAATTAGAAGTCTCAAGGGGCTTACAGGAACACCCAATCACAGGAAGGGGTTAACAAAGGCCAATGGGAAACACCTCAGGACACCTTCCCAGGACATTCCTGAGATAACATTACTGACCGTGGGGGGTGTTGGGAAGAAGAAGCATGTGTTTGCAAAGACCACCAAAAGCCATTTTAAGACACATTTAAACAACAGATTTCCCATATAATGCAGATTTACTGCCACAGGTGACTAATTAAAGTATGGGTCTGTGTGTCTCAAAAACTTTGTGATTACACAATCATGGAATGTCATCTGGGGTTTTTAAAGTGTGATATGTGGCACAATCCGATAAGGACAGAAAAGTAATGACATATTTCATGCTGCAGAGACAGGACAATCTGTGCAGCAGGTGAGTCCTTTGCAGAGCAGAAGGTAAATGTTAGTGACACCTGCAGACCACTCAGCACGTCCTCCCAGGGTGGCATTCAGCTTAGCCTGTACTGCAGAGGAAGAAGGGGTAATGTTTGTGAAGGTGATGTTGTGCTGTGGCTGCCAGAGGTTGTGGCTGCTGTGAGAGTGGATGGAGTTTCCAAGAGCTTGTCTCATGGGTAGGTTTGATGACCCAGCTGCTAAAAAGGCTCAGTCTGTTATGATTAGTGTAGGGGCAATTCTTCAGGTTTGGAAGGAACATTCAGGTTCAGAATTTGCAGCACCTCCCTGATGCCCCCCTGACTGTAGAGTTGTAAGGATTTCTCTCTCTGACAGCTAATTAAACTCAGTTTAATAGGTATGTTTCCATGGAAAAAAAATAATCATCTTCTCTAATGGCTGGAAAGAGCTGTTTCATTTAAAAAAATATTAAATAATTAACCTTTAGTCCTTAGAAATAAGAAGTTTAAAAATTACTTTCGTGTCTCAGATTTCAACAGAGGGCAGTGTGACATTGCTGTTTGCATCTCCGGAGCATTTTCAGTGGTGATGATTTATATGAAGACTCTTCCACTCAGTGTCCTCATTAAGCTTATTATAGGAATAATAGCATTGCTGAAAGCACAGGGAAGATGTAAAACAGAAGAGATTTTTACCATGGCTAGATGTGATAAAGGCAGGATAGACTGGAAGCGTTCTAAGGTAATGGATGGAGTTAATTACAGCAGCATCCCAGGATCCAGGGTGGCAAACAGGGCTCTGCAGTGAGCACAGGGACAGCTGGTTGTTAGGGATCAGTTCTTAGCTGGGAATATTCCACTGAGTTTCTTTGGTGTGCAGACCTCAGCCAGAATGTTTAAGGCTACAGACTGTAGTTCCATGGAGCTGCTCCTGCTCTCCCATGAGCTGGATGTCCCAAACAGGCTGTGGACTCCAGAGCTGTCAGGAGCAGCTGGTTTAAGAGGACCCCCAAAGGGTGCTGCCTGTCTCCTGCCAGCATCATCTGCTACACAGGTTGTTCCAGACTGTTCTCTTACAGCCAGTGTCTTACAGCTGTAATAACAAGTGTCTGGGAAGAAGCATTTTAGCAACAGAGGACAGGAAAGGGCTTTCTGGGTCATTGAGTTCAGTCTCTTGCTATCACAGGAAGCCACATCATTTAATCCCCTTCAGAAATTTCTCATACTTCATTTTAGAGCAGATACTGCCTTCCTCCAGAGGTGACCCAGCTCAGAGGGCTGGGAAATACAGAAACCCAGCCTTCTTTTCTGTTTACCCACTCCAGTGAACTTACCCCAAAATACCCAACAGAAAATGTAATTGTTTCACCTGTTAAGTGAAACCATCCCAAACAATAAGTCTTCCATTGGGATTTTTTCCATAAGGAAAATAATAAGTATTTGTGTACACCCTGTAGGAACGTCATGTTTTGTACTCTGCCTGCGAGCTCTACAGCAGGAGTTAATTAACAAACACAATTCCCAGAGCCCTGTTGACATTAATCATTGTTGCTGGTGCACAAACACAAATGTTTTGGCATGAAAAGGTGCTTTGGTGGTTGAGGATCTTGCTGTTGCTAAACTGAACAGCAGCACTCATTTAAGCTCAGTTTAAAAGGTAAGGAAAGAACTGATGTTTATAACTGGACGAGAGCAAAACATCACAGATAAGGGTGACTGTAAGAAAGGAGCAACTGTGGGCATAGAGGTTAAAATATTTAGATGTTACTTTGGTAACAGCAAGTATTAAATTACTATAAGCAAGGAATTTTGGTCTGTTAACATGGGACGTAAACATGCAGAAATCCTTTTAATTCTCCACTGGAAGGAGCTGCCCAGGGAGGTGGTGGAGTCCCCATCCCTGGAGGTGTTCAAGGGACTAGACCCAGTGCTCTGGTCTGGTTGACAAGGTGGGGATTGGTCACAGGTTGGATTGGATGATCTTGAAAGTCTTTTCCTTCTGTGATTCAAAAGCTCTTGAACTTCTTGTTTGCTAGAGCTTCAGCAAAGACTTGTGGGCCAAAAGTTGGTTTATTGTCATCTCGTTCTCCATGACTGATAATTTCTGTCTAAATACAGTTATAGCGTATCACTCAACTACAGCGTACCAGCAAAGGGAAAATGCAATGCTAGGCATGAAGAGAAAGAAATGAAACTGTTTTTAAACATCCCTTAAACTTACTGTTCTCCAAAACTGAACCTGCATGGTGCACACGTGTCCTCATGAACCCCTGCAAGAGAGATGGGAAAGAAATTGTAACCATTTCAATGGGAATAAACCTGTAAAGCAGGGCTGGAGCTGAAATAAGGAACTCAAATGAGAGGGCTGGGAAAATGTGTGAATGGGGAAAATGAAGAAAAAATTATTTCAAGAGACTATTTTATAATAGGCAAGATGAAGATAAGCAGTATTTAACTGTCTTTATTGAAAATTAAGCCTATATTTAGCCTACTAAATGGCTGAAATGGCTTTTAAGGGAAGTATACTATGTCCAATTTGGATACAGTGTACTGTACCCAAATTCCTGCCATTGGAGCTGCTGGCTGGTGGAATGATGTGTGTGGCTGCATTAGTTCCAGTCACAAGTGGCCTCCTGCCTGGCAGCTGGGCTGTGTGCTCATTATGGCTGTTCCAGAGATCCCAGTGATTATAGATGGGAATGCACACGCAGTTCCCCCTCCTGGAATTCTGAAGCAGCTTTCCATTTCTATCAGAGTGTTTCTTCAAAACCGCCCCTCTGGTGACTTGGTGGGAGAATTCCTGTACTGCTTGGTGTGGGGTAGGAGAGCAGAATTCCCTGTTCCTTTCACAGACCCTGTTCTGGCAGCTGGATAAGCTCCTGGGAGGGAGGGTTTTCCTGCAGATTGCTCATTTCAGGTGGTGCTGATAGTGTTTAAAAGCAGGTAAGCTGAGACAGCATCACTGCTCGTGTCCCATCCCTCCGGAAGGATCCCACCCTCTGCTTTCCTCTCCCCTAGGAAGCAGGACTGGAGTGGGGTTCCTGCGCCGCGGCAGCGCTGAGCCGACACCCCTGAGCTGCACCGGGAGGCACTTGGCTGCTTTAGGGATGCGCTCCCGAAAAGCAGGTTTGCTCTGGCTGTGGCCGTGCCGGAGCTCGGGAGAGGGCACTGCGGCTCCAGGCGAGGGGGGACAGGCTGTGCCTCCTTCCCCCATCCATCAGCCAGCCCGTGACACGGCCAGACTGCAGCGTGTCAGGCACGGGAACGAAATACAGTTTAACAATCTGATTCCACGCCGTCTGCAAACTGCTCGCAGACGTTTTTTTCTTGACAAAACGCCTGTTGAATCAAAATTCACTTTGCAGCTCGATTTAATGGTACGTTTGGTTGGTTTTCCCCTCCAGTGGAGGGGCAGGAGCCCCCACCCAGCAGCATTCTCTGAACAGTCCCGTTGAGTGACAGATGAATTGTTCCGTGGGATCACCCCGCGCTGTGATACCATCACTGACTGTGTGGGAGTCCCTGCTGCCCAGCACCGGGGCACAGCCAGGCAGGAACAGTCCCTGGGCTTTAGGCACCAGCTCCCAGCAGGAACAAAGCACCTTCTGAAGGTAGTACAAAAGCAGTGTCTACTTGCATATTGAGCAGCAGGAGGACAAGCTATTATTAAATGATTGTAGTGAAGGAGAACATTTCCTTCCACCCTTAGGCTAATATTAAATATTCCCAAGGTCAATTGTAAGAGAAGATAAGAGAAAGGCAAGAAGCATAGGTGCTGTCAGTTGTATTTTCTGTTTTCATTTAACTGTAGCCTTAAAATCAGAAATATTTATAGCTGTGATGCAGCTCCTGTGAACCTGCTTCCTCCTCTTCAGGAGTGTCTCTTGTTTGTGCTCAAAAAGAAGCAGCAAGTTCTTCTTTGAGTCACTCCCTTTGTGCATACTGGACAATAGGAGATACCTGGAGGTTTCTTGCCTTCAATTTTAATTACAGTTTTTCTGCTGCATATGTATTTGGCCTTTTCAATACCAGAGAGTCCTATATCCTGAGCCTGCCCAAATGTGACTGCCTTTGGATCATCTACCCTGCACTGATTTGCATGGATATATGCTTTAAATGTGGTTGATGTGCTAAGGAAACATCTAGGTACAAACAAAGGCCTTTGAACTTTAAAGGCAGTTTTACACTTGTGACTTGCTTGTGTTGAAGATGGGAGTGGTGGGGGTCGGGCTTTCCTTGGATTGGGCAGGTTGCTGATGTTCTTTAGGGCTGACTCTGCACACGGTGGAGGTGCCACCTCCCTGAAAGGTGGAGCCTGAGCATGAGGGTATGGGGGACATGTGGAGATGATGTAATAAAACTTAGCCTTGAATTTGCTTTAAATTTAGTTCAACATCACTGACATTAGAATAACTTTTAAAGGTTTTAATGTTAAAATTGTTTTCATGTGTGTGAACTTTGCTGCTGGTGAAGGGGAATAGAAAAGAAATAGAAAATGCTGAAGAATTCCAACCAGCCATTTTAAAAGAGTCTAGTTTTAACCCATTTCAATATACATACTTACAGGCTTTAAATAAGGGGCTTTTCAGCCACTCTCCTATTCATCACTCATAACAGCATCATTTCTAACCTTGCAGGTGTCCTTGAAAAAGTCCCTATTTTTTTTGCCTCAGTTTCCCATTTTTGAAGTGCATAGAAATAATAATTTTTGTCTACTTCACATGAGTGATAGGACACAAAATGCAGGAGTTAATTTAAACACAAATGTCAGCCCTGCTGAAGTCATACAATCTTAAACTGCATGGTTTTATACTAATTATAACCAATTGATAATCTATTTAATTAAATAGTTGCATGTATGTTAGTTCAACCCAGTTGGATGTGTGTCAGATTTATGAGTGGCTGCAGAATTGGAGACACGTGTCCATACACATGAGATGTTGAAGTTTTATGTCACCTGGCTGGGGCAGACATCACTAGGTGTCATTACTTTTTAAAAATGAACATGGTTTTCTAATGTGTGAGTTTTGAGTGCCTGTGTAACTGTATGAGTTCAGTTGATAGGTTTGTGAGAAAAGCTGTATAGGAAATCCAGCCTGTGAGAAACAGCTCCTATGAGCCCTGGTCTGCAACTGGAGAGTTAACTTTTGGGTGTGTGAACATTTTCAAACCCTCTAATGAATGAGGGTTAATCTCAATCAAATCTGAGTCCAGTCAAGCGTGACCTTCTTTTGAGCTTCCCAGGGTAATTCAATTTGCTTTTCTTTTGAATTCTTTGCTACTTTGAATTTTAAGTGTTTCGTAATCATTTTTGGATAGAAAATTCTTGGCCAGCAAGCTACCTGCCTATGTGCTTATCGTGTTTATGATAAGCAGTTTCTGGAAGTGGAAGGTCCAGCAGCTCTTTGTGTTTGTCCCTGTCTGGCAGAGTGCTCTGGTTGATGCTGAACTCGAGGTATGTGCTGAGGCTGCCCCTGCTCTGAAGCTGTGTGTGCTTGGAAATGTCCTTGGAAATAAACGGATTTTAGCAAAGCAGTGAACACTTCCTAATTGGGACTTAATAATTAACTCCTCCTTATTTGCGTAGAAGGCACCATCAGAGGTGTCCTGGTGATGCCTTTCCCTGTCTCAGGTTCCTCACTCCACAGTCACTTCGCAGAGATGACGCTTTGGCGCAGGCGCTTTGCCCCATGTTCTGCTTCATCCCTCCTCACATCTCCATGGCAAACAGCTCAGTGAGAACAAATCAGGGAATGTGACAAATGTTGGGAAGGTTTCTGTCTCCCTTGGCTGCCAGAGGAGCACTCATTCTGTTTTCAGGATGTCAAATGATGTGTGCAGGCAATCAGCTCGGCTCACTAATGCTCAGTGGGGGAGAGGGAAAACTACCTGGGCCTCTTCTCTGCCTTTGGAGGTGAAGCAAGGGAGTAGATGCCTTTTTAAAAGTTCATGAAAATTTTCTAAAAAAGAAAATTAATTTATTTCTTTCTTATTTACAGGCTTTCCCCTGTTCTTTTCAGAGCTTAGTTTTGATGCACTTTTTGTGTAACCACTGATTAGATGATTATCAGCTGTGTACTCATCTCTCCCCTCACTCCAAGGCAAGCTGCTGCAGCAGGCAGGTAATGCAGCAGTGTTATGAAAGGAGTACTATCATGAAGTGTATTATTTGCTATTCAAGGCTTGATTTCACAGCTCATTATGTAGGTTCAGCTATATTGAGCTCCCTTGGGCCATTGGGGTTTTATGCTGGAGCAAGTGTAAGCAGTAGCTAGTCCTCTTATATTCTCAGCATACATCTCCACCTTTTTAATCGTCTAGTTCATGTATTTGTCTGTGCTGCTCTCCTCTGTCACCCCCCTGGCAGGGGTTATCTTTTCCAATGGAAGGTCAGTGTCAAAAACAGACTCCAGAGGTTGCACTTCAGCCCTCGTGCAGCTCCTATCAGGGGGGTGCAGTGCCCTAAAATACAACTGGCCTGGCTCAGGCTCTGTGTTCACACACACATGTGTTTGCTCCTGTCCCCGTGAGCACACGTGTGCTGAGGAGAGCCCTCAACATGCTGTACTGGTTCTCTTGCAGGTTTAATCAAGAATACAGTACCTGTGCATGTGCTTTGTCTGGAATTCTGTAATTAAAGTCTAATTTGTGTTGACTATTCATCATATATTTTATTAAATTCCTACCAAAGTGTTGTAGGGGGTGAATACTCGCAGGTGGCTGTAACTCTGAGTGAATGTCCAAAACTGAACTCCTGAACTCGGGCAGAAGCCTGGAATGGGATGGCTGTAAAGTCTGATAATGCCTGAATTAGAGAGGTGGTGCATCCTGAATCCTCTGCTTCCCAAGGAGACACAAACCAGAACCACTGGGCTTTTGTACACATAGTGCAGAGGGAGAGCTGAGGCCTTGGGCTCTGGAAAGAGAGCTTGGGTGGAAAAAGAAGGGTTCCCAAAGTGAGAAGTGGTCTCAGAAAAAAGAGGGAAAGGATAATGAAAGAAAAAAAGAAAGAAAGGATAATGACAAACTTGCCTGGAGGAAAGATCCTAGATATGGGATATGAGTAGGGAGATGAATGCTGGGGATGCTCAGGGACCGGGACCAGGAAGACCTGAGGGATAACTGTGTGCAGCTGCACAGCTGGAGCAAGACAACTGTCTGCCTGCCCTCTCTGCCAGACAGGGAAGTTGAGATCTGATGAGCAAAGACAGCACTGAGGGTAAAAGCTCTGATCTCCTTAGGTTTTTTAAATAAACCCCAGTATCCAGATCTGCTATAAGTTGTTGCTTGCTCTGACTTGCCCACGACACAAAAAGGGAAATCCCCTCTGTGCTCCTTCAGAAACATCCTTTACTGCATCATTTGACTTGTCCCTTGCAATGCACTCAGGCAAAGCCTTTGGGACAACTCTCAAGGGCAAATTTCTCTCTTGGGAGCTTCAAGGAAAATATTCAGCCATTGCTCTCCTGGGTGTTTGGAAATATCACTGGTGTCAACAGGAGAGTCACATCATATTACACTGGAAGTGTGAAGGACACAATCATTCTAGCAAGATATTTTCAATAAGCCAGGACTCAAAAAGAGATCCAAACAAACCTTCTGGTGAGGAACAGAAAGGATATTAGTCAAAAATATTGGTTTTGAAGGTGCACGACTTTGGAGGGGCTACCAAAAGCAAATCTCAGTTGTTTGGCTGTTATATAAGCCTACACCATATTTCTTTTGCTTGACAATAGCGAGCGGGGAGAGATGACATCAACATTCATAAGGGAGCTGGGAAATACAGGTTTTCTCTCTCAGCAGCATGAGTGATGTCCAGGTCTTCCTCATGCTAGCACAACTTATTTCACAGAATAAAACTCCTCTCTTCTGCCTTATCATCAATGATCTTCCAAGAAACAATCCTATTTGTGTTATTATATTAATATATTATTTTCCTGTTTCTTTTTCCTGGCACACAGAAATATACAGGGAGCCCTCCTATATATTATAAGGTTCCCTTGTGCTTTATTCCAATTTTTAAAGGTGATGTTTCTGTTGTATAATTTTAGTTTAAGATCATTTTTTGTGGAGGGTAGTGAGGAGGAGTAAGGCATCATATTAGCTCTTCCCATTTCTGGCTTGGATTATGGACCCAGAGGAAAGAAAAGAGATTCTACTGCAGTCCTTGGGTGGCAAAGGGGAATGGGTTTGGAGGGAAGATCAGGTCTGTTTGTCCTGCTTGGCACCTGCTGTGGTTTCTCCCAAGAAGTGGAACAAAATAAATTTCGTCTCCTTTGAGAGGTTGTAGAGCTGAATCCTGTGTTTCTCATTTGATTTGAAAGGTCTCCCTCTGAAGGGCCCTTCCTGGGACAGTGTATTTACGTGTCCTTGTAATTAGATTGAGTCAAACACTTCTGCCTTGAAAAATTAACATCAGGACCACCTGAACTATAAAACAATCTAATAATGCTTTTGAACAAAGAGTTCATTCATATTCTCTCTCTCATCCAACAATTTATACTGGGGAGCTTTCCCATTGAGTTGTTTTGGGCAGTTATCTGGAAGCAACTGGATATAGTATTGATGTAGGAGTGATATGGTAAGTTGCATAAAGTTTACCTATGGCATCTTAAGAAGAAAATAAATATTCCAAAGAGTGAAGGTTATGAGTCCCAGTGAAAAGCAACACTTTAGCCTAACTGCACATACAGGCTGGGAAATATACTGCCTTCTGTCAGGGCAGGAGGACTGTAAATGCATATTAGCTGAATCCATGCCAAGCAGTGTGACTGCACTTGGATCATCTGAGCCATAGGGAAAGTACTCCTTCATGTCAACATAAATTTTCAGATTACTTTTACAGTGGGCAAAAAAAGGACTTGTTTTAGGCCTACTGCTCTGTTTTATATCTGAAATACAAAGTGCTGATTGTATAAATTTCAAACCCATGGCCAATTTAGAAAGATGAAATGTTCTAGATGCTTTGTGGTATTTGTGGCAATTATGTGCATCTTGCTACTCAGAAAGGTTTATTTAAGTTTATGTTTAGTTGTAGCAATGAGAAAAGAAAAGGAAAGGTGCCATGCCAGAATTCAACCTGCCAAAGGGATACTGAAAGGACAACACTAAAGGGCAATTCAGCTTCATTATTTTCTACTGAGACAAATACAGAGTATTCAGAAAGCTGGTTTATTGTTTCATTTACACAGAGAACAAGTGACTGGGAATGCACCTCCATGGGGCTCACCCGTGTAACAGGGAAGCAAAGACACCTTCCCAAACTGGCCGAGCTCTGAGTAAACCCAGCCTTGTGTCTTTTAGACCCAGCCTTCAGCAGCAGACCTTGGAGATCACCTCAGAGCTGCCCTTAATTTAATTTGGGGTGAAATTCTAGGGAAGGGCTTAGGTAAGGATTGTAATTGCTCAAACCATTAAGACTGAAAATAGCTGCTGCTGAGAGTTATTCTCCTGTATGACACTGTCTAGGAATGACAGCCAGGGGTGTGATAGCCTTTCATTAACATCAGCACCCAGGATAATGATACAAGTAAAACTGTTGTACTTTATTACGTTCTTGCTGTTATTTAATTGCTTGATAATAGGTTTTCATAACAATAGAGGCCCATGGAAAGTTGGCTGGAGTGATCCCAACTGGTGAATTAACTGCAGCAACGTTGCCGTTAACAAAGCGAGTTGTTTGGGGAGGTCATTCAGAACAGATGGCCATTACTTAGGCAAAATAGCTGTGGAGCTGGGTCTCAGGAGAGGAGCTAAAGTTCCCATATTTAATATGAACTATATGAAAATATGCAGAAGGGTTCTCAGGGCTGGGCAGACAAAAGAAGTGCTGTGCTGGGAAGCTTCACAGTGGTGCTGTTGTGAACAGTGAGTGCTGAGTGTGGAACGTGGAGCTTTGCTTTGGTTTTAATGTGGTCATAGATCCTCTTCTCTTGATGAACTTAATCATGAGCAGTCTGCTTTTGTTTCATTTCATAAGCCCCTTTTGCATGCATCTGTACAAAACTCCCCCAGAGCGTGGGCAGACTGCTACCTTGGAATAATAATATTAATCACTATTAATAATACATAATGCTTACATGCAAATGGATGCTTCCATATGCAAACACGGGGGTTCAAACATGGGCATGCAAATGTTGAAACGCTGGTGTTTGTTACATTTGATGTTCAGGAACTCTAGTGGGATTTTCTTCTCATGAAAGAGCTCATGTCTCATTTGATCACTCTGGGATGCAGTTGGAAGAAAATTAATTAGTTGGAGTGGAGTGGACTAGGAATTTTATTTTCATGAGTATCGGACAATCTGTTTGGTAATTCAGTTGTAATTTCCAGTGTGAGATGGATTCACAAGAGGACAGAGAGTGCAACTGTCATGGTTTTGTTACTGGAGGTGAGGCTGAGATAAAATCAGGCTGTTTTCCAGGGAGATTTCTCATACAAATTGAAGTTGTAGCTGCCAGTCAAATCTCTTTTCCATTTGTGACTCTCAGCTTTCACTTATAAATTTCAATGAATAACAAAGGAAGTCAAAGTCCTGCAAAAAACCATATTGAGCAGCAAACTATTTTTTGAAGTGCCCTTTTTCCTCCCTCACGTAGATGGGAAATAAATACAATCCCAGCTTCCTAAATCATTCTAAAATTGCCAGATACCCAATTTTCCTCCTATAAGAGGCATCTTAACCTCCCAGAGAAGGGATATTTTACTTTTTGGGATTCTCTGATTTCTTTCATCTCGATTTTAGGAGTTTTTATGAGAGGCATATGTGTGGCAGTGCAGTTGGGTCTGTTACATCAGAGAGGACTTGCACAGCAAACTGGGATATTGGAAGGGTGTCCAGCAGTGTAACTGGTTTGCCTGCACTGTAGGGGCTGTATTTTGGAAGAGTGAGTGTACTGCTGCCATGACGTGTTTTTCCACTAAATATAAATCCCAAACTGGAAGTTGCATGGTCAAACCACACGTCCCTCAGGTGTTGGAGCTCTAACAGGTCTCTTGTCTGGCCCTGGTGGGACTGAGGAAGATGTGGATGAGAAGGTGGAGCTGCAGCCCTGCCTGGCTGCTGGCCGTGCCCTGGCACTGCTCAGCTTCTCCTCCTGGGCTGAGGGTTTAGGTCTCTTGGAGTAGCTTTTCCACACTGGTGCTGGAGAGGGGGAAGGCAGGCACAGAACTGAGAACTGAGGCCAATGGCTCTTTGGAGAAGGTGGAAGAGTCACTCTTGCAGCTTCCAGGGCTGCAGGCAGCACGAGCCAGGGGGGAAAGTACTGCTGTGATTTCCAGATGGCCTTTCCCTCCAGACTCATTCATCTGCTCCCACTGCCACCCTGGAGAAGGCAGTGCTTTAGGTACTGCCAAGACTTTGCTGGGGGACACTCAGTGTTTTAGGAGTAGTGTAACAGTGTGGGTCCAATGCCTAACTGTGAGCAGGAACAACTGAAATCAGAGAATGTTAATATTTTTTGGCGGTTTTGGGAGGTTACTCCTGGGCTACATCCCTGTTGGGAGGGACTGTACACAACTGCTCTGAGAGCATCCTCTCTGCTCTGCTGCTGACAAGCCACTGGAATAACTATAGTACTCTACAGGGAAGCTGCACCATGACAATCCTTTCCATCACAGGGCAGGACAACTTGGGAAAAATAAGTGTAATCACCACAGTAAATAAGAGGGAAGTTTGTAACTTGCTTGTGTGTGCTCTGGAACAAATGACAACTCTATCATTGGTGAGCTGCTGTGGTCACTGCTTTGGGGATTATGAAATGGCTGCAATTTGTTCTTCCTCTTGGAAAAACATCCCAAGTTGTTCACATGGAAAGCAAATTGACTTTCTGTTTACATTTTTTTAAATGCAACCATAAAAGTTTATCTATTGTAAATTAATTTGGTTTTAGTCTTGTACTACAGTATTGCTCTATTAAATGCAATCAAACAATGGAAAATGTATTCAGAGAGCTAATCATCTGCAGAAATGGCTCAGTGAGTGTTGAGGCTGGACCACAGCTATCAAATGGAAGTCATGGAAGATAGAGATGTGAAAACCTATTAAATCACTTAATCCTTCAAGCCTCCAAATGCAAGGCTATTTCTTGAAGAGAAGGATGTGTCAAACTGAAAAAAATTAGCAGAAATGGGTACTTTTTTGGTGTTTATTTTGTCGTACTGATACATTTAGCAATACTGGGGGAGTGGAAACAGGGTGTCACTTGCTGTTACACAGCCAGGTTTGTGTAACCCCTGATAATCAGTGTTGTGTTACTGTGGTGTCTTTATTCTGGGTAGCAAGTGTAATACTGTGTGTGGGAAAACTAGACAAGGGATGTCTGGGGATGCCAACCTTCAGCTGTGCCTAAAGCAGCTGCACGTGGGGACTCCTCCACTGGGGAATCCACTGGAATTATCAGAGACGGGCTCAGTGAGTGCTTAAAGCCCCTCCAGTCACCATGGGCAGGGACACCTTCCACTAGCCCAGGTTGCTCCAAGCCCTGTTCAGCCTGGCCTTGGACACTTCCAGGGATCCAGGGGCAGCCACAGCTTCTCTGGGCAACCTGTGCCAGGGCCTCCCCACCCTCACAGGGGAGGATTCCTTCCTAATAGAATTTTTTTCCTCTTTCTCACAGAAGTGTGATCTGTGAACAGTGGTCTCAGAACAGAGGTTTGGTGAGCACAAAACTTTTCTCTTCCATTGCATGGCAGGGCTTTCAAGCCAAATTCGCAGCAACTGCCCCTTGGGGCTGAAAACTTCTCAGAGGGAGAACTGAGTCTTGCTTCAAATTGCCTGGATTTGGCAGAATTTGAAGTGATCACGTTTTCTTAGTTTAGTTGCCTGTTTGCAATGCAAGCATCTCACTCGTTCTTGTGAGAGAATACAAACCTCCTCCGTGTTTGTGCATAAAGCAATGCCTTTAATCAAGTTTTGCTCTAATGGTGGGGAAATGTTATTAATAATATAGAAAAGCTTTTTCATGTAATTAAAATGGGGGAAAAGTATTATTTTACAATTATGCTGACAGCCTGTCTTTGATCTGGGAACCTTTGTCAAGGTATGTTAATAATGAAAATGAATGCCCTCTCATTTATACCTCTGAGTGAAGCTATCATTATGTTTACTAAGCCAGAACTGCCCTGTGAAAGTAAAGTACTGTGTTAATTGTACTCCAGAATGGGATTGGTTGGCTTTTTTAACCTTTCTTCCCACATCTTGTCACTTCTGCATTATGAAGCTCAAGTGGAAAAGGAAGTGTGTGGTAAAATGACAACAATTTTTGCAAACATGTAAACAATTTAAAAGGTTAATAAAATACCAGGGCACGAGGAGCTGGATTTTTCAGTTTACAGTGGTGTGTTGTATGAATGGAAAGTCTGTAGGTGACTTGAAGGGGGCACAGCACTCTGGCCTCTCTGCATTCCAGCTTTGCCTCACAGCAACACAGGTGACAGGATCTGGCCCTTGTGCACAGACACTTGATATTCAGCTGTAGCTTAATGTGGAAAGCGAAAATTAAAATTCAAATGGAGCTTTTTGTTATTTTTCTCTACTGAAGTCAGTGTTTTCAGACTTTGACATCATGCAAGGAGTTGCACATACATTCCTGTAGCTTCTGTTTTCCTTCTCCTCTGTTTCCTTAGCTGGCTCCAGTTTCCTAATGCAGGTGGTGGAGGCACACAACCTTTAGGAACTTGGAGAGAGCAGTAAAAGGTCCTTCAGAAGCTGAAGGGACATTCCAGTGCAAACTACACTGGTGGCTCCAGCTTCTACACCAGCAACACCTGAGCTTTGTGACTTGAACCCGCCTGATATTTTCAGCCTTGGCTGTAGGCTATGTTAACCCTGCATGACCCAGTGCTGTGGAGATGCTGATTTTCTTCAGGAATGGATGCAAGTTCCTGAAAGTTTGATTGTTTAGGGGTGGCATGAAAATTTTACTGAGGTCTGTGTGTGTTAACTCCGAATACTTAGTTGTGATGCAAAGCTATTTTTGTAGAGTCTTTTTTTAAAAACCCCTAACTTTATGATTCAATAGCTGATAAGAAAGTGAATGATGCCCTGCCTGTTTTCCTTTTCCTCTTCTCAATTTCTTGTAGTTAGTGTAAAGGCTGGAGGCAGCTTTGGAGAATGTTTTAAGAGCCATCATTCACGTCATATCAAGGTTTCCAGGATGTTATAAAATCTAAATTAAGAATGATGACAACACTGCCTGGAAATTACTTTGCTTATAAGTGAGAAGAAATAAAGCCTGTGCCATATGTGTTGGACTCCAGAGGGGAATTACCATTTTGGGTGGATGGATGGGTTTGGAATGGCTGAGAGCGCTCCCTCGCCTCTCGTGTGTGTCTGAGTGACTGGATGTGTGGGAGTTGGAATCCCAGCTGTCACTTGTACAGAGCCCCCTCAGATGGGTCACAGAGTTCCTGGTGAGTGGCTGGTTATGAAAACTTTACATGGCCACACAAATTCTTCCTCTCGTACCCCACAGGTCACCACCTTGCTTGCAGGAACCTCCCACTGTGCTCTGCTCCCTGCTGAGACTGCCCAGATCAAACCCCTCCTTCCCTCCTCAGCCTCCAGGTAGCAGCAGAGTACCTGCTGAAATAAGGTTATTTCTTGATTTCTACTCTTACCCCCCTGTATTTATCATCTTATTAATTCCCCTTCATAATATTAAAAATGTTAATTCAGTGTTTGCTGACTCTCCCGTTTCCCAGTGAGAATAAGACCAAGCTGTTTAATCTTTCCACACAACCCGCTGCAATTTTTTAGAATTGTTATTATTTTGATTACTCTGTAATGCACCTCCCAGAACAATTATGAACTCTGTAAACTGAAGCTGTGACAAGTTGTTTGTCGGAGATTTGGGCCCTGCTGAGGAAGCCTTTGGATACTGGCCTTGGAATTTTTGCTTCCCAGGCAGGCTGTGTATCAAGTGTGTGTTTGCTTTAGGGGGACATGGACACACATGTCCTTGGATGAGGATCTTTCAGGAAAAAGCAGCTTGGGTAGGGTCAGAGCAGACAGTGAGGGAGGATGGCTCTGATCCTGGAAAGCAGTGGAGCTCAGTAAAAGACCCTGGGCAAAACCTTTGAAACTTAGAGTTAGACATGAAAGGAGGGAAATGAGAATGGTCAACAAGCATGAGAAGGCTTTTCCTGTGGGGTGCAGCTGTTGGGATGGCAGGGTCTGTGCAGGGTGTCTGATGGTCACACAGGTGGACACACAGGACCTAACTTCTGTTGTCTTCTGAATCACAGAATGGGCTGAATTGCAAAGAACACACAAGGATCATCCAGTCCAACCCCTGACCCTGCATAGGTCCAGCCCCAAGAGTCACCCCCTGTGCCCCAGAGGATCAGCCAAACCCTCCTGGAGCTCTGGCAGCCTTGGGGCTGTGCCCACTGCCCTGGGGAGCCTGGGCAGTGCCCAACCAGCCTCTGGGGGAAGAACCTTTGCCTGAGATCCAACCTGAGCCTGCCCTGACACAGCTCCAGCCATTCCCTGGCTGCTGTCCCTGGTCCCCCAGAGCAGAGCTCAGTCCCTGCCCCTCCTCTGCCCCTGCCCAGCAATTGGAACTGCAGTGAGGTCTCCCCTCAGTCTCCTCTGCTCCAGCTGAACACACCAAGTGCCCTCAGTGTCCTCACAAGGCTTCAGATCAAGGCCCTTCCCCATCTCTGTGTCCCTCCTTTGGACACTCTGATGGCTCAATCCCTTCCTTAAACTGCAGTGCCCAAAAGAAGCTGGGCTATTCAAAAAGCAGCAGAGTTGGTCTCGTAGGAATATTGGTTTGCATCACTAGTGGTCACATTGCACATGGTCAAATGGGAATGTTGAGGAAATGTCTTTTAAGTGCAGTTAGGGACTTTTTCCTTTTTCTTTAATTTTGGGTTTTGCAATATCTGAAAGAATTTCCTCAATCTTCCCCATATTCTTGTATGTAGTCAAAGGTTTTCTCTGCTTTAAAGAAATGGCATCTTTTCCATTGTTTACCTATTTGATGTAAAATCTGCACATTACTGTGGCCAAAATTAGGATGTTTTACTGCTAAAAGGATTGCTTGTTTTCTTGTAGAGACTCTGGGGAGAGCATAGTGGGATATCACCCTCTTTCTGTGAGAAGAAAGCTGCTGAGTGAAGGATCAAATTCTCCCCCCTCCCTGGCACCACCACCCTTCCCTTTCACAGGTCTGATGAGCCATATCCCAGGGACACCGTGGGATACAGGAATTCTTTAGATTTGGGTTCCAAGTGTGAATTGCTCCACTAAAATCAGAATGTAGAAAAAGTAAGTTGTAACTACTTAACAAAGGAGTAACAACAGGATAAAAATAGAGGACTGTTCCTGCCGTAGGAGTGGCATTATGAGTGTGTCTGGCTCTGGGTGGGCTCGGGCATGAATAGGTGTGTGGGTGACTCCAAAAACCCCAGCAGATACTTTGTGTGCCATGAGTTAAAGCGGATACGTTGCTACCCACAGGGACTTATTTCAAGTAGCTTATATTTGGCACAGTGTGACTTTAGATTACAGAAGGAAATGCTAAGCATGGAGCTCTTATTGCTCCACTCAAGCTTGGCAATTATGAAGAATAAAAAATTTACCAGAGCCTAAGCTCTTCCAGAGTTATAAACATGGGGAGAATTAAGGGACAGGAAAATTATAGCAACTCAGCTAAACCACTATAATTAAGGCTGAATTGCTTTTTATATTACAGCATTCATGAAGTAGAATGTTGAAATAAATAAAAAGTAAAAGCTCAAATACTGTTGCAGACTTAAATTTTGGTAGGACAAATCCATTTTGGTCTGACAGTGTGTGTAACTTCCAGTTTCTCTCGTCCTCCTCCTATTCTTACTGATGATGCCTTGCCCTCTGGATTCAAACATCTCCTGAGGTTCCTCTGCTGGGCAGACTGGGTTTACAGGTACTGCCTGTGAGCACAGCCCTCTGTCACACTCACTGCCTTTTACAAAAGGCTCCTAAACCACTTGTGTGAGTTTAAAATTCCATGTGTTGTGGAACGGGAGACACCTCCACACCCTTCTCATTCAGACTGAGAGCCCATAGATTGTAGGTCTTTGTTGTTGGATTTTTTTTTCCCTTTTGCGGGTGTGTGGTTTGTTTTTAGTTTTAACTAATTTGTCAGTTTTTAATTTTGACTAATTTGTTTCATACACTCAGTGCTGACACTTGTACCCAGCAGACCTGTCTGACTTTCTGTGCATCTTCATCACCCCACTGCTAATTACTCTTAAATCCAGGGGCCGGTTTCCACTGAAGCTGACAGTGATGCAGAGCCTTCAGACATGCAAAGTTCCCCCGAGTTTGATGAAAATCCACCTCAGTTTGAGGGAGAAAGAGCTACATTGAAGCTCCTTCAGCGTGAAAATCCGGCAGAACTCAATCCGTGCTTGCTTTGGGAGGCAGCAGCCAGAGCAAACCACACATTTGTTATCATCTGGGCAAATGAGAACGTGGGAAGAAGCTGAAAGTATGTTTGGAGGAGTTTGGCAAATACAGGACATGGGTCTTGCTGTTGTTAAGCTTGTTGGGATCAGCAGGTCTGTAATGGGAAGAAATTCCCATGTCTGAATTTCAAAGGCAGCTTCAGGAGAGCAGCTTTCTTCCTGGCAGGAGGAGTAGTCTGAAGTCTTCGAAGGTGATAAAATATAGAAGAAAACAAAATGGTCTTGGTGGAGAGAATTCTCAGGTGATATCATGCAAGTGTAAACATCAGGAATTTAATCCCAGCTATATTCTGCAGTATAACACAAAATAAACTGGATCACTGACACTGCTTGTGTGCTCCCCCTCCCTCCTCCATTTCATAAACCATAAGGCACTTCTTTGGGAAACCATAAAACTGACTTAAAGATCTTGCTTACATTAATTAGGGACTCTCTTTAAATTGTATCTTGAGTTATGAAATGACAAATCTTGTAAGCAGCTCTGAGTGATATTCTTGGTAAATTGGTTTCATGGAGGAGGGAGTGAGGCCACCTTTGAGCACTTCTGTTAGTTCCAACAAACTGAACATTGATCTCAGCATGTTCAAGAGAGGGGGGCAATGCTGATTTCCCCTTGAATGGAAGCAGCAGTGAACCTTTTTTCTCTGTTTCTAAATTCTGTTTCATGTAAGGTTTGCTGTCTCTTCGCAGCCATCTGCTGCAGTGCTCTGCACTCCGAGCTTGTGTAACATTTCAGAGGGTTTTTATTTGTTTCTCTGGCTGTGGAGAAGAGCTGGAGGATGTGAGCTCTGAAAGTTCAGAAACAAAAGAGCAACGGAGGCAAAGGGCAGCCCAATTGAAGGTAATTTAGAATTTATTGTTAAAAACATAGCTGGTTAAAAAATCCTGAGAATATAAAATGCAGTTGCCAGGTTATTGTCTCCACCTCCTTCAAGATCCCCACTTAATCCCAAATGGTCCTTCATGGTGTCCCTGGCTTGATGGAAACTGGAAGGTGGGTGTGAGTCTCCCTAAATTTTTGGTATTTTTAAGATGATGAGCTATTTTGGATTATGAAATATCATTGTTCTCTGAAATAAGTTTTGATAATGCTGACAAGACTTTGCCACAGATGAATGGTGGATAACAGGAAGACAGACTTTAACTCAAAGCTTGTTAAGTGGAAGATAGTATATATTTTCAAGGGGCAGGAACAGGTTAAACCTAATTTCTCTGTAATATATAGGCCAGAAGTTGGGTTGGAGGGTGTCTTTCCTTTGGCTTCAGGGACAGTAGGAATAGTCCCAAACAGATTTTAATTCATAGGAGTAATAAATTAATGTATTTTCTAGAACTCTCTACAGGATGTGTTAATTCTCTTTTTATATGTGGTAAGTTTTTGGCATTAAATTATTTTTATACTTTTTATTTGAAAGAGTAGGTAGGTCTTTGTCATGTTTTCAGACTGGTCAGTCTATTCCAGAGGTGCACAGCTGGAGTCACTGGGCTTTTACCCAGCAGGGCTTTTGGACTTGTGCAGTGCACACTGAAATGTGATGGGGTAAAGACAGAGCCTTTTTTAGGTGTCTTTGAGCTGTTAAACGTTGACTAATTTTTGTCTCTGTGTAATCATACATCTGGCAGGGTTTGGAGATACACATCCCCAGGAGCTGGACTCAGTGATCCTCGTGGGTCCCTTCCAACCCCAAAGACTCTGTGATCCTGTGATATAGTTACAAGCAAAGGATTATGTTTCAAAATCAGAATGATCATTTGGAAACCCCCAGGCAGTGCCAGACTTGGGTCTCCTGCTGCCCCCCAAGCAGTTGGAGTTCAGGATGTGGGTTGGGGCTGCTGAGGCAGCTCTGACCCAGCTGTCCCCATGTTCTCTGTCTCTGCTGGAGCAGCAACAGGAGCAGTGGGTGCCCAGTGGGAGCATCCCCAGGTGCTGTGCCTTGGGCTGCTGGCAGTCAGAGTTCAATCTAGTTGAGTGGCTTTGTTTGTTTTGTCAAGAAATATAACTATAATGGTTGCCAAATGGCCAACAGAAATGAGGAACAAGCGTTTTCAGGGCTGTAAGTGAGGATTGGAGGCGATAGCAAATTTAAAACAAAATTCTACAAGCTGTAGATTGTTACTAGAAGGTTCTAGAAATATGATCTATCTGCAAAGAAATTTCAGAAACTGAAAATGTCATTTAACTTCTGTGATTTTGCTCTAAGTGATACAAATGCATCACATGTTTGCCAGGGGTGCAGATTTTAAAATGTGTGTACATGTCCCATACTACTCAATGTTGGAGACCTCCCAGCTAATGAAAAGTTTCTTGGGATGAATTTCTTTATGATGCTGAGAATTTGGCCTAAATTTTGTGGGTGGTACAAGGGTAGACACTTTATGAGCTTTCAAAGCAAATCAATTTAGGTTTTGTTTACTTCATGAATTCTTGTGTAGGGTTTTTTGCATTGTTTTTTTCTTTTTGTTTTGTTTTGTTTTGGTTTTGTTTTGGTTTCTTAGTTTTGTTTTGTTTCTTTGTTGTGTTTTGTGTTTTTGTTTTGTGCGTTTTGTTTTAAATAACTCTGTTTCTTCCATAGCTGGAAGTTATCCCCTGGGGTTATTTCTAAGAGCAACAAACAAAGGCTCAGCTTGGTAAGATGCTGCAGTGCAGAGGCCTGGACTACAGACCAGTGTAACAACCTGAGCTCAGCAATGGGCAACATAATTCTGTGGAAACCCCTCGTTTTCCATGCCATTGATGAGATTTGCCATATTAGGGAGAATTCCCAGGAACTGCTCTCAAAAAGTGCTGATTTTTGCACCCTGACTCATCTTGACATTTGCATTTTGGTGGTGCTGAGTTCTGGTCTCCAGGACAGCCGTGTGACTTTTGTGGGGATCCCAAAGGTGGCAGATGCCTGGGCAGGTGTTGCCTTCCTGTGCTGCTCTGGCAAGGCTGGGGGCAGCTCAGGGAGTGTCTCTCTCCCTTTTACCTGCAGTCAGGTAGCTCAATAAAAAGTACCAAAGGTTTCTCTTGGCCTGATGCAAGAGATTTGAGACAACAACCTTGATAATAAAAATTTAGGAGAAGCAAACCTGGGAGTGGAAGCTGGAGAGGTGACAAAACCAAGATTAAACCCACTACAGCCCCAAAGGAACCCAGATCCATGTGGGAGCATCTCCTGGCACTGACCAATAAATCATATTGAAAAATGACAATTTTACTGGACATCTAATTTCTTACAGGAATTATTTTCTGTGTTAAATTTCATTAAGCTTACAATAACTTAAAGTGGTCCATGAAGAGAGAAACAGTATGAACATTTTCCCAAAGGAGCACTGGTTTTGCCTTCAATTAATTTTGTACAAAATACAGTATGAAACACCAAAAAGAGTTAACTGTAGATGGGATTTGATGCCCAAGTAGGATATTTTGAATTATGACTTATGTTAAAAAAATAAAAAGTCCTCTTCAGATGTAGGACAAGAGAGAAAGGGGAGAGATGTGCTTATTATAGTGAAGAACTGTGATACATGAGCATCAGTGATTCCATTTGTTTTATATACTTGCTTGTCATTTTAATGGTTTATTATCAGGGATCCAGTCAAAATTGGCAATAAAAAGAACAGAGCTTTACTTTGATTCAAAGTCTGCAGCAGATATGCCAGCAGAAAGGATAAATAAGCATGGAAAATATGCTGTTAATAAGGGAAATACAAGTAGTTCTAAGCATATTTCACACGCTTTTTCTTTATTTTGGTTTCAAGCAGTGTTGAATGCACTTAAATTATTAAGTTATAGTGAATAGTACCTTGAACATGGGTTGAAATATTCCATTCTAGGGCAAACTTGGGTTTGTTCTTGTAAATCTATTCTTATAAATAATTTTCAGAGAAGAAGACAAAAAAAGATATGGTCCTTTCTGATTTTGTGTACTTTCCAAGAAGGGAGTATTTTCTGCATAAGGACCTCATTATAATTCACTGCAATTCTCTGTTTGAAGACAGGAAATCCACTGGAGAATTTTGTGGCATCAGGACAGTGTCTTGTTCTGTCCTTCCATGGCCAAACAGAGTGTAGGGGAGTGAGTGTAAAGTGCCTAAACACAGTTCAGTGTCCCTCTTTTTTGGTGCCAAAAAACATTGGCTGGCCAAGCAATTGGCTGATGGAAGCTCAGCTGGCCCTGGGTGAGGTGATGAACTGTGTTCTGTCCTTTTGGGCCACTCTCTCTCCATCCAACCTCAGAGCCCTGTGGGAGAAAGTCTTGATTAAAATGTTTCTGAGTAGAGAGCTTTGTGTACAATGGATTCTGTGCCTCAGGTTCTCTGAGCTGACACCTGTCTTCCTATGACAGGAAGAGAAAGTAAAGTATTAAACTGAGCAATTTTAAGCAGTGTATTTGCACTTTTAAGCAAATGGAAAAATGATAGGAATGAGATGACTCTGCTCTGGGCTTTGTCACATCAGTGGTCATGTGTACACTCCTCCTGCAGGGCCCTTCTGAGTTGTTTTGCTCTTTTACCTATTCCTTTTCTTTTGTATTCACTAAAGGTGTAGCCAAATGTCTTGATTTCTTTTAAGACAGTTCTAAAAATCCCCAACACTTGGAAACTTGAAGTGAGAGAAAAGTTTGTAGACCGCAGGGCACCACCTTACACCTTTTAACTTGGGAGAGTGAGTTTGTCTGTACCATGTTAACTTCTTGTGAACTTAATTCCTGCTTCTTATTCAGCAGATTAAAAATGTCTGTCTGTGCTACAGATCTGAGGACAGATCAGTCTGGAGACTGTGGCACAGAGGAGGAACCAGCTTGCTCTTAGTTAGCAGCCCAACACAAACCTGATGGGAAAATCCATTGCAAAAAGAATCCATTTTGCTTTTAGACACCACGCTGCTCTTGGCATTGATCTGGAGCTCCAGAGGCCATGGGGTTTGTTTGTGAGATCCTCAAACCCCCAGGGCAGCCTCTGGGTTGGTGTGGAGCAGCTGGAGCAGCCCTGTGGGTGTCCTGGGGGGACCTGACCCTGGAGGGAAGGTGCTGCTGCAGTTCAGTGATCTCCTCAAAATATATCAGGGAGAATCAGCAAAACAGTGGGGAAAACAATGGCAAAATTCCCAGCAAACTGAGGAGGGTGTGGAGTTAAATGGTTATTAGCAGGCCAGGCAGGTGTGATGGGTGTTTGACATCGCTGGCATGGAAACTGCTGAGGGAGGCTTTGCTGCTGCCCCATTGATTTCAGCTGCACTGGGGAATATTTTCTATCTGTATGAGTAATGCCTGCCTGGAAGTCCCCAGACAAAGTGGAAAAATGTGTTTAGTACCAGAAAATAGAAAAGAAAGTTTCTCTTTTCAGGATCCTTCCAGGAAGGAATGGTAACAGCTGGAATGAACCTGTGACAGATGTTTGTGGGGGGAAATAAGGAAACTAAAAGGAGAGAGAGAGGAGGATTTTTGTAGCTTTGGAAAGAAGGAAGAGCTGAACCAGGCAGTAACACAACCCAGCCAGGCACATTAGAGGAGCCTCTCTGGAGGGTGCCCTCACGTGCAGACACTCAGTCTTGCAGGTTTGTTACACGGCACCAGAAGAGCTTTTGCAGCTGAATTGTGCTTCCTGTGTTTTATTCAGGTCCCCAAACCCTGATCCCATGTGCTTTCAATCACCTCTTGGCCTGAGCTGGCTGCAGGAGAGCTTTGGTTGTGGTGGTTGTGCTGGACTCGAGCCCAGTGCAGCAGCTAGGGCTGCCTCTGTCTGACTGGCCTGACCTGCCTCTTTTTCCCTGCCTGGAGTCCTGGTCTGTAGATATTTGAGATCCATCACATGGGACTGGGACTTCTGTACACCGAATTGCATCTGGCTAGAGCAAGTGTAGGTTTGTCAAAGCCTGGGCCTGTGCACACCACAGGGGAAGATGGATTGGTGCTGACGTACCCAGGGCATTTTGGACTGACTGCAAGTGCTTGATAAATATGACACCTTCTGGCCATGGCAGCAGTCCATGTACATGGGAGCTGAAGTCTCCAGACATAATTCTTATCACAGTTCAGTGCTTAAGTACCTGTTCAAACACCCCAAACAGCTTATGAACAATCATTCACCTTCCCCATCTCTGGAACCCTGAGATTTACCACTTACTTTTTATGGAATATATTTCAAGGTGACTAAGGGCCCCAGGCTCCCCCAGACACATTCTGCTCTGCTGCCTTATGTGGGCACCTCTCTGATCAGGAGTCATCAGGATATACCGACCTTCCCTTGTCCCTGCTCTGGATGTGGGTGACCTGTCCAACTCTTCCATGGTTTTTGGAGATGGTGCAGTGAGGCCATCAAGTTGTGTGTAGGCAGATTTCCCACAGTGTTACACTGGAGTATAAAAGGTGAAAGTTATGTTTCAAAGCTGTGTTAGGAGGCTGTTCCCTGTTCCTTGCGTTGTTCAAGACTCTCTGTGCTGACCGGGACTAGAGTGTGGTGTGGAACTGAGTGCATTGACTTGAGCACAGACAAATTCATACCTGTGTGGAGACCTCCAAACTGCCTGGGTGGGATTGCATTTCCAAAAAACCAGAGGAAGTGGTGGTGGTGAATTCAAAGACTGTGCATCAGGGAGATAAATACCCTTGTGTTTTAAACACAGTCCATCCCTTCCTGCTGCCCAGTGGAGGGGTGTGCAAAGCAGAGTCATGCTCAGAAAAATGTAACTGCTCTTGCTTTGTACCCCTTCCTGGATGTCCTGATCCCTTCCCTCTGCCCCAAGGGCTGTTCTGTTCTCTACTGCTTTTGAAAATCTCAAAGGCAACATGTGTGAGGGAAGAGGATATTTCCAGGAGAAATCCTTCTGCCTGGGGTGTCTGGAGCCCACAGCATGGCCTGTGGCCCATTCTTTGTTCTTGGGATCTGCTCCCTTTTCTTAGGGTTTTTCTGCTGAACAGCTGAATGCACTGGATGGTCACACTTGAGGGCTTGTTATTTGTGACCATGAGCAGAGGGTTGAGCAGGAATGTCCAGAACAGCATCCTGTGCAGCCAGGGAGACACATGAGCTCCCCTTGGAACGTGTGTGCTCCTCACTGTCAGCAGGGAAGTGTAGCTTCAGCCTTTTTAAGAGAAGGATGCTGCTGATATGGCTGAAAACATCCTATAAAAAAATTAGAACTGGTATCCAGCCCCTGAGCAGTGATACTGGGACCTCTACTTCAAAAAAAGCCAAAATTCCTTGCAAAGAATATGGATTGCTTTCACACTACGCAGAGGCCTGTTCATTTTGCATCACTAGTTTCCCAGTTATTTTTGATTTTCTGGCTGCAGCTGTGAAAACAGTGGGCTTGCCCTCTCTTAGTCTGGTCCATACTACAAACATTGTAATTCTGAAAGCCTCAGTATGTTGCAGATAAAAAAATATAAATGTTAGGGATCCCTGTGTAGAGCTGTGATTTACAAGCAGCAGGGTATTTTATGGTCCTTTTAGCTGGATATACAAGTTCAACTGGGCAGTGAGGTGCTCAACCAACTAGCAGTGGGCTTAAGGGTGCTAAAATCAGAGTGAGAGATATTAATGACCTTGGATTTGCACTGTAAATTTGCTTGTATAGCCAAGGGGGTTGTCAGGTGTCAGGGCAAAGAGGACCTTTTGTTAATCTGTGCAGGGGAATGTGTAGCACTGAGTTAAGGTTTTCTGTCCCTTGGAAGGTGAATTCCCCACTCATCCTGATGCTCCAAGGGCAGGTGACACTTGGGCAGAGCTGAGCAGAGCCATGACTGGGCTGTACAACATGGAGACACCCTTGGTCCTCAAACCCATCACTTTCTCGTGGCCTTATTTACTCATTCTTTGGACCGGGAGGACAAGGGAAACAGGATGGAGATTTTTGGTGGTGGTGGTTAGAATCTCTTGCACTGTGGTTTAAATCAATATTTTAGCACTGCAGGTCTTCTGGCACTGACATTTTAAGGCAGTGTCTCGTTCTTCTCATTCTTCAGCTCATTTTAGAGAATATTCTTGCTTTGTAAAAGTAGGAAGTGGCAAGGACTGCCCCTGTCTGTTCCTGCTGCCCTGGCTCCAAGAGCTGAACACAGGAATTTTGTCTGACACCCCTGAGGCAACCCTGAGCCAGCACAGCCTGATTTGCAGGCACAGGAGTGAGCTGGTGTTTCCCCCAGTGCAGCCCTCCAAAATATGTGCAGATCAGATACTTGTTAGTCAGACAGAGGAAACACAACATCTTAATTAGCCAGGGAGTTGTTCTGGCTGTGTGTGTGCTGTATGGAAAATAACATGTTAAAGAAGCAACCACAGCAGAATAACTATTTTAATTTAGGGTTTTTTTTTAACCTATAAATTTTATTGCTCATTTTGACCATGAGCCTAAATTGTTGTGATTTTTGCTGTTTATTTGTTTTTTTTTTTCTTTCCTTGATTAATATCTATTTGATGAGCTGGGTATGACTGTCAAGTAGCTACAGTTCTGCACTTGACACTCTGTTGTGTGTTTGCCCAAAGGGTCAAGGATTTATAGGAGCTGATGGGAGCCTTGGCTGTATAAGGAATACAGGATGAGGCTGATATTCCACAAGTTCACCTTGTTTATCTAAGAGTAAAAACAAGAACTGAAGAGGGAAGAAATAAGCTTTTATGGGCTCTGAATGAAAATGGCAGTACTCCATCTTCCCATGAAGCTCTGTCTTTTTCCCTCTCTCAGCTGTAGGAATGTGACATTTCTAATTTGCAGTGCTGTAATAAAAAGCGTCACGTGATAGGACCATCTAATTACATCATCATTCTTTGCAAAATATTCCATATTTCATGAAACAATGGCACAGCAAGTGCAGAGGAGCCAGCTGGCACCTCCTTGGCAGGAATCCTTTGGAGATACATTGCTTTCTTCTCTGTTCCTCTTATAACCTCTGCTTGTTGCCTTTGATGCTGATGTTCTGGTTTAATAGGGCTCATCCTTTTCCTGTGGGAACATCAGAGGGCTGGGAAGAAGAGTTTGTTCAGCTTTGGTTTCTTCTTACTATCAACTCTGGGTACGTTTTAGCTGGTTTATTTTTTCCCCTCTGGGTTTTTTTCTTTCTGCTGTCTTCCCCATCAGAAGATGTGTATCAGGGAATAGGATCTCTTAAAAGCTTTATTTCAGAATTTAAAGTAAACATTGCCTTTGCTGTATTTTTCCATAGCTAGGGGAAGTTACAGTGGTTCAGCATTGCTAAATACCTAGAAAGGATAAATACCTACTAGTGCCACTAGTTTACAGACCTGAGATTCTTTCATCTTTTGAGAACATTACTCATTACCCCATCCTATTAATAATAGCAGTGGAGTTGTTATTCAGTTCTTCTCACAGTTATTATTTAATAGTATTTACTTTTAACTTAATTTGCTTTCTTCTTTATACTTGATTTTTTTTCTGGTGCTCTTTCAATAGCTAAAATCTTCTTTTAAACTTTGGCTGGTGACTTGTAGATTTTTGACTGCCAGGTCACTGCTTTTTTCCACCTGTTTTTGTGAAAATAGAGATGAAAACCAACAGTGTCTTGGCCCCACTCTGGTCACTGCTCAGGGGTAGCTGGAGAAAGGCCAGGGGGTCAGGGAGCCTGGAGTCAGGGCAGGGCAGGGCAGCTGAGCACTGTCCCTGCACTGGGAACGTGCATTTCTCACCTTCACTCCCTGAGAATCCAAAGCCAAGATGCTCCTGCAGCTCTTGGAGCAGCCCCTGATCCCACAGAGCTCCTGGTGCCTCCAGGGAGGGCTGGCAGAGTCATTAATCCAGCACTGGAGATCAATCCCTAAGTGCTGTCCCAAAGCTGGGGTGAATTGAATGTGAATCCAAGAAATGTTTCTTTATTCTCCCAACATATTCCTTTCTCAGTCTATATTGCTGTGTCATAGCTGTAACCTTCCACAAGCCTGTGTAACCACTCCATTCTTCTTTGTGCATTGAATCCTAAAATGTATTGATTTGTATCTTTTTAGATATAAATTAAGCTCTTCTCTACACATACTGATAATTAAAAAAATGTCACTTGACAGATACGGTTAATATCTGCTGGAAGACTGAATAAATCCTGATCTTAAAAATAATGTATTTTAAATTACTGAATATTTACTTACTTATCTTGCTTTTAAATTTATGTTTAAAATAAAAAAGGAAAATGTTTTTGAATTTTTTTTGGAAAACAAATAAAAGGGAAAGAATGGTGGATATAGTTACTGAACCCAGCCAGCTCAGCTCTCTGAAATCAGGCACCAGTGCCTCTGAAGAATAAAAGATGAAAACACAAAACAAATAAAACAAATAAAAGCTTAGAGCAGAAAACAGATATTTAATAAAAACATGTTGATGCTAAAAATATAAGCACTTATAATGCACTCTAAACAGAGTGAGGGAATCAAATATTCAGAGCAAAATTTTTCTGTTTCCTGGTGGAATCAGGTTTTGTGTGAAAGCAGTAATTGCTTGTTTTACTCTGGGCTGTTTGTTTGTGCCAGAGCTGGGGGGAATCTGGGACTCCACGCGGGGGGGAGTGGAAGGCTTAGACAAAGCTTATTAAAGAGCCCTGCCCTTGGGTCACGAGGTGCAGAAAGGACTCTCCTGCTTTCTAAACCCCTTCTCAGAGAGGAGTCCGGGTGCAGCTGGGTTCAGTTTTAGCCTTGGATTATGTCAGAGATTTAAATTTAAGGAATTATAGAGCTGTGATTGAACCACTTTTGTCCTGCAGGTTCTAATGATTGGCAAAATGAGAATATTTCTAGAAAATGAATAATTTCTTATTACAAACGATCAGACAAAAGATCTTAATCAGAATTATTTACTACACAATATAAAAGCTAAAACTACCAGTAGTATAGTATAAGATATGATAGTGTACCATATTGAAGCAATTATTGAAACAATCATATTAAAGCTGGCAAAAAGAAATAATTGTTAAGTGGAGAGTTGATGTAACTCACCCAGACCAACAGTCACGGGGAGATTGCTGCTCTCACCCTCAAGGAGACTCCTTGGAGGGCATCCCCACCCAAGGGAGGAATCTTCACACACCCCCCAGGAAGGGTTATGGCAGAAGAAAACTGAGCATCAGACCTGGCTCCCAGGTTTGGTGCTCCAGATTGACACCTCCAATTAGTGTCAGGTGTAATTTAGAGATGTTTGATTAGCCTGTTGCAAATGTTTAGCTTTGGGCCAGTTTAATGAGCTGGCTCAGGGTTATGAATCAACTGTGTAGTTAATCACAGGGACAAAACTTGGGGCTGATATTGGCAAGTACAAAATGTATGTTTACAAGGTCAGACACAGACTATATAACCCAGGAGTTCAACTTTTAAGGAAGAATGATGTTTTTCTGGCTTAAATCCTTGTAATGGAATCCTTAGTAGCCTTTTGCTCACTTAAATAGAAGAGGACAGCATGATCTGTCTCTAGGTAATGTTGTATTTCTGCATTTTAATGTTTGTTAAAAGCTGCATTAAAATAAAAGCAGCCAGTGTTTGCATTCCAAGAGCACACACAGAGGATCAGGGAAGTCTGGATCCCACAGGCAGCTTGTGTTGATGAAGTGTCACGTCCAGGTGTGTTACACAAGGAATATTGCAGTGAAGAGTAGCCCACAAATATTATGGGAAGTTAGTCTGGCAGATATATTCTTTTGGGGTGATCAGCTCATCTGAAGCAGCATCAAAGCTCAGCTCACAACATGATCTATTCCCCATTTGTTTCTCCCAGGGTTCCAGGGAGCATCAGGTGCCAGGGGAGTGTCTGCACAATAAAGGGCTTGGCTGGGGAGTTCAGCTGCTCTTTGATGAGACACAAAATATATTTGGCATAAAAAATGGTAGCAACTTGCTGTAAATGTATCTATAAATTGTTAGGCATGATTCATCAGCTGAGGGGACTGGAATTTTGGGTGGTAATGGAATCTCAGGGAGTCATGCGTTTATCAAACTCTACTGGCTGATGACTGATGGCTTTTACGAAGGAATCAAGCTGAGCTGGAGCTCTGAGATGTTCTGCCTTCCACAGAAACATTACAGGCTTCTTCAGGAGGTTACTGATATGGCAACTCCCTCCTACCCCAAAAAAGTACTTTACATAACTTATTCCTTATGTCAGTAGAAAGCTCTGCAACAGCTGCATGAGACACCTAATGGCTAAAAAATGCTGGTGGAACCCTTGTACCCCAGTGTGCACATGGGTACTGAGGCACAGCAATGCCTGGTTCGTATTTCAGCCTCTTGCAATGCAGTTCTTTCTGTCTGGATATCTGTGTGATATATTCTCAACAGAATATTAAACACTTAGTCTGAACAGAGACACTGGATCACTTTTTTCCTTGTGGGAATTCTTGTCTATAGTACAAACCAGAATATTTTCACTAGGTTTGCAGACACTCTTCTGTATGCCAATGATAAACACAGCAGCAGTATCTTCCTTTCCTTTGTCTTCAGACTGTAATTGAGAATTTTGGTTCTAGATCATAGGGATAAATTGGGGTAAACACTGTTTAAAACATTGATGGGAAAAAATGAGAGTAGCTATGTCTTCAGTCACCCTGTTTAGGAAGCTCTTAGTTAACAAAACACACAGTCTGTTTGCTTTTTATACAAGAGAAATTCCCTGAAGGTTAATTTTACTTCTTGTTCACTGTTACTGACCTGCAGTAACAGGAAACTTTTGTGATGACCTTACAAAATTGCCTGAACAAACCATTCTGAGTGATGCCATTTATTTACTTGCTGATGGAGCTGTTGTGTTAACAGGGACTGAGGGAGCACAAACTGGGCCTGGAAGAGTGCAAACATGTTTGGGAGGGGGCTGGTGGAAAACTCCTTGCCAGCAAAATCTGGAAGGCTTAATTATGCCAAAGAATACTGATTTTTACCTTATTCTACAAGAATTATTGCATTCTGTGTTGAGGAAATACCACAGTGGTGGTGGTGATGCTGCTGCAAAGCATGTGAGTAAATGTATGAAAGTGTTGAAGTTCATTTACTACTTCACATGCATATCTTTTGCTGGTCAAAGTCATGAAACTGTGGAGACCATTCTGATACTTGGTGACTTTTACTTAAAAAAAAGCCCCTCTAATAAGTTTTAACAACCTCATGATATACTCTTGTGATGTTGCAAGTAAATATTACTAATTAGCTACTAGGGCTAAACATTTTGGATCCTGGGCAATTGAGATTGCTGCTTATTTAGTTCATCATTAGGCTGAAAATATATTTTTCCCTGGAGTAATAAATTGGTTGGCTGCATCTGTGAAATTGGATTAACACTATGGTTTTATTGACCCTAAAAGTAAATCCTGGTTTGAGATGGTTCCCTAAATATAAATCAGGATGTGTCTAGATTGGAGTTCTTATATTTGGGGGAACTGTATTTTCCAGAATTGATGATAAAAGATGGTTAGTTAGTAAAACTGAGCTGGGTGAATTTTTAAGTGATGGGTCTCAGTCCTGCAAACTGCAGGTTAAATTCTGGTTTGTGCTGAAGCTTTCTGTTGAATTATTAAGGGTTTGTGCTATAAATACTGTGTCCTAATAGCCATTTTCCCCCTTAACTCATCTGAAAGTTATTGTATATTAAGATGCTGGCTTCCCTGAGTACCTTGATACTTCCTGCAGGGCAGATAATGGTAAGTTATTGATGCATTTTGACAGCTTTTCAAACACATTGTCTATGTGAAACAGAACTGTATAAAATTTAGCCTTCTACACCTTAACATGTAATTTGTCTTTATAGGAGCAGGAAAGGGAGACTAGAATGTGTCTCAATTTTCTGAGCAGCAAATGAACAAAAAAACCCCTCTCTGTGAGCCAGTTCTGGCTGGCCCAGAGGAGGAGGAGGAGGAGGAGGAGGGTGCAGGCAGAGGGAGCTCTGGGCTCCAGGTCTGAGGTGTGTGGGCAGCATGTGCAGGGGGAGGACAAGGGGGGCTCCTCTCCAAAGGCAGCGTGGGGATGAGAACCACGACAGACTCCCTGATCTGCTCCCGGGGATGCTCCTTTCCTGGGCACCCCTGCCCCGGGATGTCTGGATTCCTTGTTCTCCCTCTTCCCTGGGCTCCTCTGTTCTGTGCCTGGGTTTGGTGCTGAGGGCTGGATTTCAGCAGAAATTGTGTCAACACTGCAGCAAAGCCAAACCCTCCCGTGCCTGGATACTCCTGCTTTTCATTTCCTTGTGCTTATATTTGGCTCAGAATTAACTGTAATCCTGTGTAAGCAAAAATGCCATGAATACTGAATATTTTAAGACTGAGCCTGGGATATTTTTACCCTTTTTTCAATGCAAGCTATTAAACCCTCTGTCTTACAGGACAATTTTTTGGTACAAGGTCAACACAAAAACTTCTGTGATGTGAACTCCATTATCTCTTCTCCCTCTGTAACAACCTCTCAGAACTGCTCACAGCAATGTCCAGCAGAGCCTTCCAGATACTCTAAGCCCAAGAGGAGGTTATTTTAATCTTCCTATCCTGTGTGACCAGCAGCACCCATTTTATTTCCCACATTAGAAGAGCAAGAATTTAATCAATGTTTGTATTTAAGCAACTGGGCTGTTTCCAGCCAATATTTCAGTGTGTGGCTTAAATGAACACTCAGCAATAAGTGGACAAATACCTTCAGTGGCATCAGAAGGATTCATTGGCATCAAAAGGACTCAATTTGTCTTTTATTTACCAAGAAGTGGGTTTAGAGTCTGAGCCATCTCACTGGAAACAGAGCCTTAACACACTGCAAATTCTGAAACAGAAACAAGTTTCCTAAGTTTGATTTGGTGTCTCTGGGTGTGAACTGGGTGAAGCCTTGCCAGGTTGAAGGCATGACTGGCACAGGAGCAAACTGTTCCCTTCAAATTCCATCTTGCCTATCCCAAAATCCAAATAGTTGAAGAGCTTTGGTCTACTAAAAATTAATTTGTCTGAGTGGAGAAACGGGAATAGATAGAGATGTTGACAGGAACAGGGAACTGAGTGACTTTTTGGTTGAAGAAGAAAAAGAGGGAAACAGTGAGAAGTTTGGGGTGAAAATAGGAAATATAATGTTTGCATAAATGGTTTGAGAATGTCTGGTGCCATGGCTGAATTTCTGGTGCCTTCGATTTTTGTCCCTGAAGGGGAAGGAACAACAACTGAGTGTATTGTGGTTGTAGGAGGGCTGAGAGACACTTAAGGAGCATTTGAAGGAAAAGTTAGGGATGGAGAACAGGGAAAAAAAAAAAAAAAAAAGAGAACCTTATGGAATGAGGAAGAGGGAAAACAGAAATTATAGAGAGATGGGAAGGAAAAGGTGGAAAAAAGGAAAGAACTAGAAATACTCCAGAAATAAATAATGAATGTCCTGAGAAATAACAATGGTAAAGTAGCAAATACAAACTTATTTTTGTGGAGTTTTGAAACCACATGTATTTGTATCTCTAGTTTATCTTTTAGCTGTTACAGGTAGAAAAACTGAGCTATCACATTAGTGAAAGGGTGTTCTTAACCTTTTTAAACTCATACCAATGGGAACTCTGGCCTGTTGGTCAGAGTTGAGCATCCTGACTGTGTGCCTGGGGCGGTGACAGCTCTTTGAAAGGTGATACCAAGGGAGGTTGGAGAACAATCCCATGGAACACTTTTTGAGACTGGTGAATGCCAGTAATGATTTGCAGTATTATATGGTGGTTTGCTCCAGCTTTAGACAGGCCATGACTGTCATAGAAACATTTTTCCAGGTTTTTATTGTATTTATGGTTGTAATTTAGTTCTATCCACAAATATACCTGAAGCAGCTTTTCTCAAAGCAGCCAGAAATAGCTGGAAAATGCAAATGAAGACAAATGATGTTGTCCCCAACTCCTTAAGGAATTTAGTTCATTGAAATTATGTGTATCCCCCATTTTTTTTTGCCCTGGGCTGCAATATTGTGAGTTTTACCATGTTTTCAGGAGTTCTGCTGACTGTGTGAGGGCAGAGGCAAGGGCACAGAGGGAGATAGAGCCATGAGCTGTGGAGGGTCATGAGGAACAGAGAAGGGAGAAAAACTAGTGTACAAGCACACAGTAGCCCTGGCAATAACAGATGTACTGGGAATAATGGTGTGCTCCTGAGAGGTGATAACAGTGGTGCCAGGGACATTTTCTGGCACAGGAGAAGACCTAGTGAAGGGTGGAGTAGCTGCTGAGTCTTCCTTTTGCAGCTGAAGCTTTTACAATCCTACCCTGCAGAGACAGAAGGAGAAGAAGAGAACTTGAGCAGTTCCAATGCTGACAGTTGGCATTGCTGAGAGAATGGATGTAAATGGCATAAAATTAACAGATTCTGTCCTGCCAAGTTTCTTCTTAATTGATGTCATTGCAACGTCCTCAGCAGGCATTGTAACAACACACATTTGGGCTCCCCGAGGTTCTTCACTGTTTAAGTAACACAAAGCAATTCCTCAAGAAGTCTGAGAGCTGGGAATATTTCTTTCCTGAAATCTTGTCTTCATAAACCTTTTGGGCTCAATCTTTCAAGGTCCTGGGTGTCTCAAGCTCCTCTGCCTCCAGAGGTAGGTGAGGCCCTTGGCCCCGTTGCATCCTCAGGCTTTTGGTTCAGCAGTTCACCTCCCTCACGAAGGGGTGTTTGCCTCAGGGAGCCTGGGATGAAAAGGGATGTGTGTAAAACGGGAGAGCAGCTGTAATTTACCCTTCCCATTATGGACTGCAGCATCACTGCTGTTGTGAAGTCAGTGACAATTTACAAACCTGAAAATACAACCTTGTGATTCTCTTAAAAAATTATATGCCAGATCAAGACCTACTTTCAGCAACTAAATCTGAAATAAATATTAGTACCTGGAATTAGAACATAATCACAGTTTTGTTTGAAAGAAAAAACCTCCCAATGTGCTCTCACACTGCCTGGATGGACACTAAGGGATCCATTGTGAGTTAATATGTTGCTGACCTGCTAATTAAAGAGGCTTCAAGAAAGAATTGACATAGAGGATGTTTTGTGGCTTATTCTGTGTGAGTCCCTGAATTGTCTTTGACAGGACTAAATGTAATACCTTTAAATGTTCCACAGTGTATTTGGGATTGTGTGACTAATGTAAGGGCTTTGAGACTTGAATTTTACTTTCCTATGGAATTGTTTGACTTTCCTGCCTCTATTTTTTCTACCTCCTGAATTAGTTAAACATGTTGTAAAGCTTAGTTAATATTTTAAATGTTTTAAAATCCCTGAGTGAAAAACAGAGATGTGTGAAAGTATCATTTGAGAACTTAAATTCTTCTCTAAGTGTGCTCCTAGTCACTGTAACAGGTGATAACTGGAGTACCCAGGACTCTCGATCATGAATTGCTTAGGGAGGGCACTGTAATATACAAATAAAACACCAGTGTGGAGTAAACTTTTAAAAACTCATAGAATAAGAAATAGAATATATTCATCAAAAGCCACAAAGGATTTTTTTGTGTTTTATTTTCTGAAGAAGCAGTAGAACACAGGCAAGAATATGGGCCTCAGTCATATGAAAATATTTAGTCAGAGCCTTCATGTTGTCTCAGTGGCTGCTTCATCCCTTTTAGGATTTGGATGTATAGGTTTGAAATAAAGAAAGCAGAGCAATACAAACCAGCCCTCTCTGTGTGAATGTTGAGCATTATTCAAACAGCAGGGAGGGACAGGAAACTGCACTGGAAGTTTTCCACCCTCATCACAGCTCCTCAGTCCTACTAAGGCAAATAGCAACAGTGAAATCATGGGCTCTTTTTGCCTGTCAATTCACAGGTGAATAGATTGATGGCTTGCTAGGGCTGGATTACCCTGGAGTGAGATCTTAATGAAAGTTTCAGATTCCCTTGTATGTTTTTGAGATAGTGCCATAAACATTTCCTCTAATGGAGCCAACTGCAAAGTGCATTGCTTTGATTTGCCTCCCCTAAAATAAGGGTACAATAATTTCTTATGTACATGAGCAACACAAGCCAAAGTCCCTATTGAAATAAGACATTCTAGTGGTGTCAGCTCTGCATAGATTGGAAATCAGGTCTGTCAGTAAAGGTTGTTAGCTGTTTAACCCCTGGATACCATCACACTGAGGTGATGCTACAGCTCACTCAGCTCACGTGGTAATACGAGCTGAGACAGAACAGAGGAGCTCTTTTTTTCCTGTAGCATAAAGCTTGGCTTATGTAATCATAAGCCATTAACATACTTATGCTCACAAAAGTATGATATTTATCATTGCTCACCCTTTTGCAATAATTTGCTGCCTTGGGAACAAAGGGCACGAGGCTCTGGCTGCAGTGCTTGGTGTAACCCAGCTGGCATCGTTTCCTTTGATCCAAAGGGGCTGCAGGTTAAGTCCATGGAGAAATTTCTTACTCTCATCCACTGCTGGCATGTGAAAGGAAGGAGGTGCCACTTCAAAGGATTCCAGAGATGGGCAAATTGATCTCTACATGAGCAGGGCCTGCATACGGTCTTCTGACAGGCTGTGAGTTACTGTAAAATATTGCATAGGACATGTTATTGCCCTCATTTTCTTCAGGATTCTCTGAAATCTGTGTTCATCTTGTGCTTGTGAATTGGGATTTGTACTTATGGTGCTCCCTATTTTTTGCATGAGAAATGAATATGCTAAGCAAAGGCTTGGAATACAGTTAAGAGCCCAGTAAAGAGGAAGCTATAAACAGCATGATTTGAAGGTCATCTCCCCATCTTCCCTCTGTGAGAGACAATTAGAAACACTTTTCAAAAATGCAGATGGCTATCACTTTGCTTAGAGCATTTTGCTTTTTTATAATTGTGTGAAGGATTTGAGAATTGTGAGGGACTCTGTCCTAACATCAGAATTTTGCAATTTAAGTCGATGTGTCAAAAACTTGTTGGCGTTATCTGGTGCCTTTCATTTATGGTGAAAATGTTAGTGCTGCAATTGCTGAGAAAGACAAACCTTGGGTCTGTAAAACAAAACAATAGTCTTGTAAACAAGTGTCTGTATGATTGCTCTTGACATTTTAATTTGCCACTTGTTAAAAGTCCATTTTCTTGACCTGAAGAGCCTAAATTTGAATGAATTTGAGCATCTCGCTGCAGCAAGATTGCTAAAACTACTTATAAAATGGCATAAATAATACTGGCCAAGAGGAGATATTTCGTATACAATCATCTTCAAATAAGAATCTGGGGGGTTTGGTATTCAGTATTCTTCCAGAACACGTTTTCAAACACATCTCTGGGTGCAGGTTGTCTCCACTTTTGATTTACTGGGGTTAGTTTGCACAAGCTTGCTCCCAGCCTGTGTTTAATGGCAGTGTACAACTGTGTCCCAGCTGGCTGAGGGAGGCCCTGCAGAAGGCTCTGTGCTCCCTTAGCCAGCCCAGCATTTGGTAAACGTTCCTGACACTGTTTTGAATTTGCCCTGTTTTCAAGAGGGATTTTGGAGAGCTGTGCACTTTGGAAGCACTGTCAGATGTCAGTTAGGGAAGTGGCTCTGGGAGAGTCTGTCCACGGATATGTATGAATTGAAAAGCAGCACAGTGATGGCCCTGGAGCCTCCAATTATCCATCAGATACTGCACAGAAGAGAAGCAGAAATAATTCCCACCTTCAATACCTGCCATGGTTGGTATGGACGCGATCAGACAGGCTCTCTGCTGCTTGTACCATGACTTTGCACTTGGGTAATACTTTAATTGTCATGTTAATGTTAGAGTAACCAAACATAAAGTCCCAACATGTGTTTGACTTGCAGAAGATAAGCTTAATTTAACAGTACTTCACTCCTGTATGGTAGGAAGATGTATTGTGATGGTAATGATGCTGTGTCTTCTCTCACCAGCTCTACTTCCTTGAGAATTCTCTCTTTGCCAGCTCTCTCTTCCACGTAGCAGAATTTACCTAGAAGCTGTGTGATCACTTTTAATTACTGTGTGGCAGTGTAATAGCTTGGTTAATTGTGTGTTGTGCAGAGCTGAAGGAGGGGAAGATGTCTGTGTTGCCATTATTCACATGGTACATGAACCCCTATGAGTTGTCTGTGGATATGATTAATTTTTAATCCATAGTTCTTTAAATGTACAGCAAAAAGTGTGATTTAAAGTCAAATTCATCTAGATACATTTAACAGTGCTTTAAAAAATTTATTACCAGCTGAACTGGTAGCAAAATGGCCATACTGCTTATGATTTGGCTGGTATCCTGACTTTCTCGCTTTCCAGATTATTTTTGGATAGTTTGGCAAATCTGTGCTTTCAGGCAGTTCAGCACATCTCCTCGTAATACAACATAAATTGAACTGTAAAAACTAATGGACTGGAATACATCAGGGCTTTAAAGACTTATGGCCAATTCTATATATTTTGTGCAGTGGGAGAGGCTCTCAGCCTCGGGGCTGTCGTACGAAAACTCAACCTGAAGTTGAAAAACTATCCAAGCTTTCCTGTAATGGCAGCCTGTCTGCACTGGGAATGACCTGCCTCTTCTTGAAATGCAGCTCTTACACATAAATTCTGATTTAAGCCCTGTGTTTTTGGGTTCCTCTTGCAGAATGTACTACTCTAAGGAGAGGAGGGAAAGCAGGAAGGTACTATTTCAGTGAGCCATTCAGCAGAGGAGGACAAGTGTCAGGGAGACCTTGCCAAGTTACTCGAGTGGTCAGCAAGTGCTTCTGAGGCTGCCTTTGAGCCACCTTTGTTCCACAGCAGCCAGAGCTGTTGGAGGCAGCAGATGTCCCCTCCTTTGCTCTGCTCACGCCTGTTCAAGGTGTGACTGTGTCAGCACACAGAATGTCACCTTGCTGAGCCATGGCCTGCCCGAGTGCCAGGCTGGCCCTGCTTGTGCTCGGGGCTGGTAAACCTTCCTTTGGACTTGGGGCTTTGGTGGCAGCATTTCCTCAGGCTCTGTGAACCTCTACAGTTGGTGTTTTTATCACTATTTGTACACCCAGGGCACAGTGGCTGCCCCCAGCCTTTCACATTTGGAAACCCTTTTGACAGAACAAATGCTCGTAATTCCAGCTCATACATCATATATCATTCCTTTATCTCAAAACCTTCATAGACATGAGAGTGACAGAATTAATTAACTGCTGCATTTTGGGGATGATGTCATCTCCCTTCACTGGACCTTTTCCTACTGTATTTGATACAAGGCCCATCTTGAGTGTTTTCTTCCCAGTCTTTGCTACACATTTTATTGTCAGCAGTCCCAGCCACCTGCACCCCAAGGGAAGTAAGTCAGCTTGATGTCACTTATGTGGAAAATGGAGGAAAAAATAGATGGTCCCTGACCACAATAAATACCATCAGTTCTAAATCTGCTGTCACAGTTACAAAGCAATTTGTGTTTTGCAGGGTAACAAGGAAGAGTTTTTATTTTTGGGGGGTTGTGGTGGTGGGTTGTTTGCTTAAGGTTTTTTTTCTTTTTTTTTTTTTTTTTTTGGTGGTTTTTTTTTTTGTTTGGATTTTGTTTTGTTTGTTTGTTTGGTTGTTTAACCTGAGCAGTTTCCAGGAGTGCCAAAGTTATAAGTAGAAGCATATGTTATGTTCCTATAATAGAAACCGTGCTCTGTGAGTCCTTCCAGGAGAGCAGACCCTGTGCCCTGCACTGTGCTCTCAGCTCTGCCCCCTCCTCTGCTGTGCCCAAGCACTGCAGGACCAGTGCCAACCACCCTCCCCTGGTGCCAGGACTGCAGAGCTGGTCAGTGAGTGCCTCCCTTCCACCCTGCCCCTTCCCAGCACCCCCAGCAGGGCCTCCTGCAGCATCTGCTGCCTCCGGGGCACTGGCTCAGGGGCTGAAAGGGTGCCCAGAGTTTTCCAGTGAGCGTGTGGTTGTGTGAGTGCCATGAATGTTCACTGCCTCGTGGTTGGGGGCTTGGATTTGTCCAGCAGCCTCTCTTCGAGATGGCATTAATAGAATCACTTTCCTCTGCAGCAGCATTTGGTGTCACAAAGCTTGTTGGGAGCTCCAGATCCCTATCCAGAGGCGGCCGGGAGGCAGGGATGTCACGGCTGTGGAGAGGACAGCAGGTGGCATCAGGTGATGGGACTTCTTTGTCATCTGAGGAACCCAGCCCGTAAATGCCTCGGGCTGTGTCTGATCTCTGCCCCTCCAGCAGCTCACACAGCTCGGGGGAAATGCAGAAACTCTTTCTAAAAGAGCATTTCTGTTCCTCAGCCTCGTTTTATCCAACGGTCTCTTCAGTGATGTAAATTATTGACTGCGAGCAACATCCGTCTTGCAAAGCACAAACCAGGCAATTACAGGTTCAGCTGGATGTAAAAACACACTGCAGAGAAAAGTTGGCATTTTCATTCCAGATTTGTGCATTCCTTGGGTTGGAACAGCCCTCAGTTGAGTGTCACCACAGCACAGCAAACGCAGGCCAGGGCTTTGCCTCTGCCCTGGCAGAGAAGGGAAAGAGGCACCAAAAAAGCAGAAATATTGTTTACATGTTCAACAAACAGATTTAAACTAGGGGTGCAGCAGGATATTTTAAAATCTGGTTTAATATCTTAATATATTTGCTATATCAAATATTTTGTATTCAGTGTACCTGCCTTCTAAGTGATATGGCTGCTATAGAACACTAAATATAAATTGTGCAGTGTATTATAATACTAATACATTCTGAATTTATTAGTTCTCAGTCTATACTCTCGGAAGCTGACAATGAATATTAAACAAAACTGCTGTCACAAAAGCATTTCATATCATAGTCTTGGATAATTTGTAATATACTGAATGTTTTGCATTTAATGAAAAATCATTGGGTTGCATCTGGTAGTTTAGAAATGAGTTTTGAACCAAGATAGCCAAGGCATTAGATGACTTTATGTCAGTAAGCACATATGGGTATTTTGGTGGAAGTTCTTTATTTGGTTCAATTCAGACATAACTAATATTTATGAAAATTACTTGTGCAATGACCTGTTACTATTTCAGGAATTCTTTTCTTTGTCTTTATGGTCCATTGATTTGTCTCACTTTGAGGGTTTTTTTGTGTAAGTAATTCAAATTATTCTTTTAATTTTAATATGATCTAATCAGTATGTATCATGCATTTTAATGTAATAACAGTTTCTAATTATTAAGAACCATTATTAGTTTTCTGAAATTCATGAGAATTAAATCAGGATGATTGTAGGTCCCTCTGGCATTGCCAAGGAAGTTCTTAGCACTTAAATGCAATTTTTAGACTTGATTTTCTTAAAGTGTTTTGCAGCCTTGAAACTGTGTTAAATTTCAAGATTTTGTCTTAATTTTTGAGAATTCCAGTAAACTACTCTTGTTTTGTACCAATCTGATTACAAAAAATGGCTTTTGACTTCTCTTTTTTTCAGCAGGGGTTTAAAAATGATTTGTTCTGTTGTCTGTTCATCCCTGTCTCCCCCCACCTGTTTTTCCTTTTCGTGATTTTAAATTTCATGTTTGGTAAGGCGGAATGTGGGAGATTAAAGACCAGATTTTTTGATGAAGTTCAGCAAGTGGAGCGACACAACATGAGCTGTAAAGTCCTGTTCATCTGCAAAGGCAGGTTTTTTTCACGGGTTAAGTGCCTTTGCTCTGACCAAGTAATTCTGTCCTTGGTATCTAAAGCTTTTTGTCAAAAGAATCTTCATTTTGGAAAGAAAAAATTTTAAAAATTGTAATTTTCCAAGAATCCCAATGCTTTCTTATTCTTAGTTGGATCTGCAAATATATAATTATTAAAATTTCCATGTTCATGGAGAGCACTAGAATATGGTAAATGTAAAAAAAAAGGCAGGAGATTAAGAATAATGTGTGGAAGAAAACTCTTTTCCAGACTGTAAAGCACAGGGAAGCAGTGACTGTGGAAGGGCATGAGCTGAAAATTAGTAGAGATGGGAAAATATTTTGGGGAGATGTTGCTGTGGACTTGTCACTGCCTGGAAACTGCCTGGAATTGTGCATTTCTAGGGGCAGGATGGAGCTGCAGCCCCACCCAGCCCTTCCCCAGGGAACAGGGGGGCTCAGCCCACAGGGGGGGCTGTGGGCTGGTGTTTTCACCAGCAGGACGATTGTAGGAAGTTGATTTTGCAGGAGAAAAGTCTAAATCTGAAGACAGGTTGTAATGCATTGAACTTTTCTGTGGCCCTGAAGGGGCAGACTTTGTGCATCCAGTTGAAATTGGGGCTGGAATGGTTGAGGATGTATTTAGGAACTGAAGGGGTGCAAGATCTGACTGGAGAAAAAAAAGAAATAATTTATTAGGGACTTCACAGGATTTATCTGTATTACTGTACAGTTGAAAAAAAATGAATATCACCTACATTATCCAGCTTTGGATGCCTCTGGTTTGACTTGGAAAGCTGGGAATTGAGCAGAGGTGTGAAGGCCACGTGCATGAGCAAGTTAAACAGCCAGTGAGCAGCTCCCAGCGGGGCTGCAGTGCCTTAGATGGCCTCAATAAGGATTAAGGTGCAAGAATTTAGGACCCTCAGATGAGATCTATATGACTGACTTAACAGAATTGAAAACCAATACAGAATTAACAAAATCACTTGGTTTGCCCTCACTTGAGTCCTTGTGTAGAAAACCCTTAGGAGGTTCCACACTCAGATTTCCACCCCAGAATTATGCTCCTTTGTTTCCACGAGTTCGTGCTGTCCCAGGACAATAACTTAATAACAGTTTGTTTAATGTACTTTGGATGTGGTTAGAATTGAAGCAGACTCCCTCAATTCATCAGCACAGTTTTTCATTTGTAACAGCCTGGAGCTTTGGGGATTTCAGAAGAATTTACTTTAGCTTTCTTTTTCATTAGAATTTATTTGCAGCTGAGGGAAATTTCAACAGCCAGAAGCATCATCATATAAATGAAGGGGTTGATTCCACTCCCTGGCCTGGCACTGCTTTGGGGCACACTTGTTAAACCCTGGCAGCACAGGTGTGCCTCTTGCTGCTGGTTTTCCAGCTTAATAAGGAGAAACTGAGGTCATAATTTACAAATGCAAGACATTGATTAGGATTAGCTGTTTTAATTAGATTAATAACACCTTAATATGCTTTGTATGCTTTTCATAGAAAAACTCAGATTAGTTCCTTGCTTCAGGAAACATGAGGGATTTCTTTTTTCCTTAAGACAGTGCTGTGTGCACGGGCTGGGAATGTGAATCCTCGGGGTGAGGCTGGCAGGTTTGGCAGGCTCTGTGAGAGGGCTGGTGGCTGCTCCAGGTTTGAGCTCTGTCAGCTTCTCCTTTCCCTCTGTTTTTTGGCTCTGTTGAACTGCATGAACAAGGGGTACAGGTATTCCACCATGGAAGTGCAGTTTTGTAACAGGGATGCTTCTGTTTGGGAACTTTTTCATGTGGATCAGAGAATTTTCACCTTTTTTCCAGGACGCCCAACTGGTGGTCCAGCTGGAGCTATTGAGCAGCACGATCTGGGAAGTCCCAGGTGTTCCTATGCTGTGCATGTCTAAGGGTTCAGCCAACAGGATGATTTCCTCCTGGAGGCTTCATCTCTGAACCCTTCTCTCTTACAGACTCCAGTTTATAGGGGTTGGACAGAAGCCAGGAGAGAGGGCAGGTGCCCTCAGTAAGGGCTTACTTGGTTTAGGGAATGTGCAGGAGGGAGTGGGGAGATTCTTCAGATTGTTAGAAATCATCTTCAAAATGTCTGTGCAGTAACAGCCTTTGTGCTACGAGAATGTACATTTTTATTTTTTTCATGCAGTTTGTTACTGTGTCAGTCCTTGAAATGCCAAGGTAGGGTGGACTGGCTTTAAATCTTCACCAAAATTTTAGGAATTATTTAGTTTATAGTGCTTTTAGGCTTTATATATATATATATATATATAAACACCAAGGTGTTGCCAGCTGCAGTTCTTTCAGAACTCTGCTGCATTTCTCATAGTTTTTCCAAAGCTGTGTGGCATCAGCTCCTTTCACATGGAAGTCCATTAGGCTTTCAACAATGCAGAGCTTTTTTAAATCCCATTCATTCTCAGAGAAAGCTCCTTTGCTGATAGCATCCTGTTTTCCAATGTAGACGAGGCTGAAGTAATTTCATTGCATAACCTGTCACTTAATGGCTACAATTAGCTGAATGAAATCTCCCACAATGGCTGGAGTTAAAGTTCTAATGATTTTGCTCCTGGCAAAATGCACACTTTCCCCCTAAGATTCCAGAGTTGATTATTAAAAACCTAAGGCATCATTTAGACTTCCCTGCTCATATCTATCATAAAGAAAAATAACATTACATATGTTTACTGCTGTCACCTGCTTCCTTCCCACAATACATGTGTTCTGCAGGATATTAAAAAATCTATGATGCACAAGTGAGTCGTAACAAGAAAAGCAATTACATCTCTATCTTTATTCAGAGCACATAAGGTATTGGGCTGTTCAGACAAGGATATGACATTTTCAGGCAGACAGTGTTATTGTTCCACACACTGCAGTTTGGGATTTTTAATAAGCGATTTCTCTTGAAAGCCTTTCTAAAATATTTTTACATCTATTCAGCTGAGCATTCATGTGTGAAGGTCCAATGCAGGTGAAGAACAGGGTTGCCCAGAGCAAGAATTGCTCCTGTCCTGTATCAGACAAGCTCTTGGGTTTTGGGGCTGTTGGTTGCATTGTCCTGTTCAGAGACGGAGCCAGGGGTGGGGCTGTTAATGAGGGAGAGTTTCTTTTTCAATGGGCTGTGTCCTCACATCATGATCACACAGACTTGCCACTTGAAAGTGTCAGGAATAGGGGATTACATATGGGAAAACAATCTAAACATGTTTTGCATGTACAGACACGCTTTTCTGAGAGGCACAGGGTTGAAGTCATTGGGACTCAGCCCCTTCTGCTCTTAAGAAAATGGAATCAGGAAAGACCACGAGCTCTAGGAATTCCAAGGCATCAACAGGAGGAGCAGATCTGAACCTCAGCTGGTGAAGCCCCTGTGGATTTGAACAGTTCACATGCAGCTCCCCAAGAGCGTTGGTGGTAGTGGAGGGGCTGCTGAGTGCTTCAGATCTCCAGGCTGGGAACATGAGCCAGAAAAGAGCTGAAATGATCTCTGGTTTGTGCTGGGCAGCTGCAGCTCCTGCAGGAGCAGGGAGGGGACTGCAGAGCTGTGGATGCCATTTTTCCATTACATGAAGTATTTTGGGAGCTGTGTCTGCTCTCACCTTTCTAAGGTCACCTGAGTGTTCTGTGGCTCTTGGCCATGAGCACACTTGGTTTTCCATGTCAGGCATCTTGGCTGTCCCTGGCTGGTACCATGAGGAAGATGCTATGGCATCATTTTCTTTTGTAGTGTTCCCCTGCATCATGTGCAGATGTCTTTCTAGTGAGAAGTCTTGGGGCCTAAGAAAGCAGGAGTGCATTTCAAATTTGGATTTTCTAACTGATAATTTATTAGTTGTCTTGACTGGGCATTTTCTTTTTTTGGAGGGCTAATTTTTTTATCTGCAGAAAACCTCTTTTGCAAGACAAATCTGGAGGTTCTGCAGGGCAGCACAGATGTATTTTTGCAAAATATTTATAAGGTTTGTTTTCGGTGTGCAGAGGAGAATGAATAAATGGCCCTGTGTAAAATATACCTATTGACAAACACCAAGAGAATCTTTTCGAATTATTGTTGAAAAAACCATTCAGATTATTTAAATATTCATCCATATGGCTATAAGAAACAGTGGGAAGGATTCTCCAGTGTTCTTTCAGTTCCCCAAGGACTGACAGAGACATTTGGAAGTATTCTGCTTTGTAACTGTGATGCATCAGCCAAGCAGTGTAACCGGAAACCCGAGTTTTTATATATGTTTGGGTCAGTGCAGGTTAAGCCGTCGGAGTCTGCTTTTGAACTGCATCATTACTTACAGCTCCAAGTGTTACTGAGTGTTGGCTAAAATTGCTGTTAGATGTTGGATTAATAGCAGAAGCTAAAGTTGCTAGTTTATCATGCAGACGTTAATGGCTTGGTGGGATCATATTTAAAACTATACGTGGATATAAAAAGAATGTTTCTATGCTTTTTATGCAATTTTCAAGCAGCCTGTAGAGATTGGACTGTGCTGCTCCCCAACGGGGGGGAATGACATGGACAAAACTCACAACTAAACAGAACTTGCTTAAATTGTGGTGTTAAATATAGGCATTGACTTAAGTAGGGTATAGTGTGGAAGAAAAGAGCCTGTATGTATATTTTGCCCTTTACAGATAAGTAAATTAAATGCCTTATTGCAAGCAGTTTTTGGTTGCTTGCTCTTAGAAGGAAAAAGAAAAGAAGGGTAAAGTCACGTCCAACATCTGCTTGGTTTGCTCAGCCAAGAAGTTGCCTTTAAAGCACAATTGCAAGAAAAAGCCCAAGTGGTAAGGTCGACAAGCAGAAGCAGCATCACTTTCCAGTGGATGTGTAGGTGTACTGAGATTTTAACACCACGGAAACCTCTATGTGACATCTCTATTTTTGCCACATACTAAGATTTTTGAAATAAAGAAGCTGTGTTACACTTTTTCATTGCAGCTCCTGTTGTTGGATTCTGCATTTTTCATGCAGAAAAAATGCATTTTTCGGGTCTGGGGGAGCCTCTCTTTGCTGGGTACCAGGCTGGGGGAAGCTCTCCCTGAACTCTCAGGGCACCACAGCTCTGTGACCACTGTTCAAAACCAGGGAAAGAAAAATAGACTTGTCCAGAAGTATAAAATGCTGTGGAATTCCCGTTTCACTTCAAACATTGCTATTCGTTGTTCTTCATCAAGGCCAGTGTGTTCTGGGCCGTGGTGGGTTATTGTTCACCATGGGGTGGGACATGCTGGGAACTGGCCAGTGTCCTTTTGGAAAGCCCTGTGGGAGCTCAGCAGTGGCACTGGGGTGCTGCTGCTGTGGAACACCCTCACACAGGGCCATGTCAGCAGCTTTGACTGTCCCTGAGCAGAGCTCTGTGGGGATGAAACCCTCTGAGGACATCCCAGCTTGTTTCTACATTTGTGTTTAAAGCATCTCGCTCAGCACTAGCATAAACTCTGAGTAACTCACTGCCCTTTTCCTCCCATAAAGTCACAACAATTGATGGAAGCAGTGGGGTTTTAATGTCCTTGCCAACTGGTGGTGCCATAAAACAGTGCAGCACTCAAGCTCTGCCTGACCTGGAGCAGCAGCTCAGGCCCTGCTCGTGCTGCAGAGGATCCCAATTCTGCAGGTGCCATGTTCCCCAGTGGGCACTCACTGGCTGGGGATGGATGTTCCAAGAGCTGAATTAGAGGAATCCATCTCTCCAGACCTTTTAATATTTGTGGAAAACAAGTTTCAGCCAGGTGCTGATTTTTCTGGTTTTTGGGTTGTTGCACAGCTCGTCTTTTGAGATGTCTGAAAGTTCAGCATTAAGAATATTTTCTGTGCAGTAATAACAATAACAAAAGACCATGGTCTGATGGTGAGATGACTCTGGTGACCTTACCTATGTGTTGAATCCTGCACTTGGAACAGTCTGAACCTCTTCTCAGTAATGCAGTGCAATGACAATTTCAAATTCACTCCACCCTTTGATTCCTTTGAGTTCAGTGCTGCACTCACAGTTTAGTGAGCTACTGGTGATACAGAGAATACTGAGAGCAAGTGATGGCAACCTCAGAGACCATTTATATCGACAAAATAACTATTAATATAAAAGTGCCTTGTAAGACTAATTTATTAATTTAATTTAGCTTTTCTTAAATTTTAATTTCCTAACAAGAGTCTAGTCTATATATGCTTAATAACAGTCTAATATCTATAAATCATGTAGCTGTTTTTGTTTTAGGATGTTGTGAAGACTTGATTTTAAAACAAAACTGTCTCTTTGTCAAATACTATATTGAGAATCCATGCAAATATGAAGAAGTGGTCTTTGGGGATGAATCCAGACTGGTGGATCTTAGGAATGAAAAAATGTGGCATGAAAATGTCCTGAACTCTGACATATCTGTTGGTGAATTGGAGACTTAATTTGCATGTGAAAAAAACAATGTTTTTCAAGTCTGCACCAAAATTATTCATGCTGGACACACAAAAAAATAAAGCAGTTCCAGGCACTAAACCCTAGAGTTTGCATTTTTTTTCCAATTTTAATCAAAATCTAGCTCAAACAATTTATGTTGCCTAAGACTTCTAGCTCAAGTTGTGTTAAAAGGGTAGAAAAATGAAACAAAAATCTCCTAATCGGTCCTCTGGGAGACCTTTCTTCACACAGGAACCTAAAATAGAAAGAAAAGGCCATTAAACATGTTAACTGATATAAAAAATGGAGGCTGGAAGGGTAAGGGATGGAGAAGCTACAAATACAGGGGATATTTTTCAACTTTTTAATGACATACTTTGCCTGATCAAACAGGGACACTGGATAGGAGCCATGCCCTGGGGAGCTGCTCCAAAGGCTACTGGAACATGGCCATGGTTTGGATTTGTACAGCTTAGGGTCTGCTCCATGTGCCACCCCCAGGGCCAACAATTGCTAGGTTTTTTACATGTCTCTCTGTTCTTTGTTAGTGACAAACGCAAGTATTGGGGTTTACCTGCAATGCTGATGCTGACAGATTTTTAGCTGTGAGGAAATTGCTGCTCTTGGATTAGTGTTGCCTTGAGAATCACAGAGCACTCAGCAGAGAACACCAGAGAAGAAAGATGCACACCAAGAGACAGCTCAGTAGTGTTTGGGTGGTTCCAGGCACAGTAGTTCCTGCAGCAGGGGCCACACTGGGGGGGGGGGGGGGGGTGCCCACACAGGCACCCATGGGTGCTGCACAGTGACCTTTGTGCATTAATTAATAATTTAACTAAGCATAGGGGGGTCCTGGTGGTGCCAGGACCTGAGTCAGCAGTGCCCTGGCAGCCAGGAGGGACATCCCTGTCCTGGGGCATCAGGGAGGGGATTGTCCCACTCTGCTCTGCCCTGGGGAGGCCTCACCTCAACATTGGGGCAGTTTGGGGGGACACAATGGAGGGAAGGGATTGAGCCATTGGAGAGTGTCCAAAGGAGGGACACGGAGATGGGGAAGGGCCTTGATCTGAAGCCGTGTGAGGACACTGAGGGCACTTGGTGTGTTCAGCTGGAGCAGAGGAGACTGAGGGGAGACCTCAGTGCAGTTCCAATTGCTGGGCAGGGGCAGAGGAGGGGCAGGGACTGAGCTCTGCTCTGGGGGGACCAGGGACAGCAGCCAGGGAATGGCTGGAGCTGTGTCAGGGCAGGCTCAGGTTGGATCTCAGGCAAAGGTTCTTCCCCCAGAGGCTGGTTGGGCACTGCCCAGGCTGCCCAGGGCAGTGGGCACAGCCCCAAGGCTGCCAGAGCTCCATCCAGGAGGGTTTGGCTGATCCTCTGGGGCACAGGGGGTGACTCCTGGGGATGGGCCTGTGCAGGGTCAGGAGTTGGACTGGATGATCCCTGTGGGTCCCTTCCAGCTCAGCACATTCTGGGATTCTGTGATATAGCCACCATTTCCAGCAAGGTAAATGATGTTGCAAAGTATGATCCTGCTTCAAAGCACACTGGTACCTGGTCTGCATCCCACTGGGGGAAAACCCCTTGGAAATTACATAAATGGGCTGAACAATAGTCAGAAAGAGAACATCATTTATCCCAGCAAGAGTGGGCAATGCTATCTCTGACTTCCTGCTGTCACTCTATTTGCTCCAGCCTGTTGGTGCCTAAGTGGTGATCACTTGAGGCAATACATTAAGACTTGAAAGGAACAATAAATTTTACAATTAGGTTAACAAACACTAGCAATGGTATTTCTCCCTGTTGATAATTACAAATCAATTATCTTATATGTTTTAAAAAATGATAACTCATATGGTGTTTTTGCAAAGCAAATGTTCTCAGAAAGATGTAGGATCTCTAGGGCCAAGTACTAGGAACATGTGCAGTGGTTAGCAACAGAAATGTTTCAACCCTGAAGCAATCCTTCTGTGAAAAATGTATTAAATTAAGGTCAGCTGGAGCAAACTGCTGCTAAACATGGTTAGTGTAGAAAAAGAGAGCATCTTCAAGGAGGAAGCTGATGGGACTGAATTTTTATATCTAATGAACTGAAGTCCAGGCTCTGATGCAATGTTTTATGATCCGTTTATTGTACTAGAGGAGTTTTTTTTCAGTTCCGTGAGCAATGTTGCAAGTATGAAATAAAGTCTTCCATAATAAACTAGTCACTACGTGAGTCTGATTTCAGCAAATCATTATTTCTGTTACAAGTGAGGGTTGAGTTAGTTACTTGTACAAAGGAAGAGCTCTGAAATGATTTATTCTAGTGCTATATTTAGATTCTTAGAATTAATTGACAAATAATCATAGTAAATCCATTCTCTAATATTGAACTGTAATAATGGAGAGATGAGCAAAAACAAATAGTCTGAAAAACAAAGACCATTTATTATGAAACAGTTGCACGAGAGAGGCCTGAGAAGAACAGGTCTGAGTGGGTGTCTGGAGTGTGCTGGACACTAGTCAAAGCTACAGGAGCTGCCTTATGATACAAATTGGAGGGATATTTGGTGTGCTCCTGAATATTTCCTAACTTATCACAGGTGTAAATGCTCCATTTCACCTGTGTTTAAAGTTTGATTTGCACTTCTAAGTGTTCAGTAGAGCTGCTCTGACTCAGGGTCTCACTTTTCCTCCACTTTTTTGCTGATGTTCTATTGTAAAGTTTCCTGAGGAGGTGCAGACAGGCAGGGAACACATGGTAGTGTTGCATTGCCATTGCTGTGATTATCAAAGTTTCTGCTGGAATTTAAAGAGACCTGGGCAATATGTTTAAAAACCCCAAACAAACAAACCCCTGTACACCAACTTAATTTGTATATGCAAATATTGCGCTTGCAGGTGCAGACAGGATAATTGTGCGTGGAAATAATCACAACCCATTTGCATGTATAATTTGTATATACAGGAATGGCATGTGCAGATCTACTGTGCAAAAACTATTTTGGAATCCAGATAATTGCTGGTGCATTGGTTAATACCTGGAAGTATTTTCTCTTTTACAGTGTCTTTTTTGCCCTCGTGGATTTTGGATTGTCTGTGTGATATTCCTTCAGATATTCTTTCATGAACAGAAGAGGGAAAGGTTATGTCTGAAAATCTCTTTTCATAAAAAAAGGAATATATATATTTATATATGTGTGTGTCTATAAGAAAGCTCCATTCCCAAATTAACTCCTGTTTTTGCTTGGGAAGTGAAAACAAAGAGCAAAGAGAAAGGAGCTCAGAAATGGAAGAGGAAAAGAACCCAAGGTGACAGGAAAAGGGGCCCTCAGTGAAACAGCATCCCATTTCATGATGTAAGCTGCTGATATTGCAGCTTCATGGCACTTCCCATCAAATATGACAGGCTTTATAGCAGCTCTAAATTAGAGGATGGAGGAAAGTACAAATGGTTAGAAGGTGAGTGTAGCAGGCAATTGCTGTAGAGTTTGTTGTCACTTTTAGTCCTAGTGAAGCCTAAATACTATATTATTGTCTGTTTTGTTGACAGAACCTGCAAAAGCAAACTGAAAAAAAAAATTCTTCACTTTTTCTTTGACACCAGAGTATTATCTGTGTTAATTTTCCGTGTTTTGCTTCAAAGGAGGGACATAAAACTGTACTTGCATACTGCAGCTTTCAGCTGTGTGATTATGGTCTAGTGATTAGAGTTTAGGACTAAAACAAGGAAAAAATATACCAAAGTGCTGCTTTGGCTCCTGTTGTGTCTGTGCAAAAGGAATGTAAGTCCTTTAATCATTGCTACTGATGAGTAATTTTAGACTTGTTTTGTGTGTGTGTTCAAGAGAAACAGTGGCAAACACAGATCTTCTCTAGTGCCCAATAACATTATGTCTTATATTTTTGATAGAATAAGATATATTAAGTGGGGCTTATACTAAAGACATTTATTTTCCTAAGTTCTGCTGAATGGTAATCTTATGATTTGTATTCTTTTTGATTGGGAATGAAATTCTAATGTAATTAAATAGTAATTAGAATAAACTCTGGTGATCTGACACACAGCATTTGGAATGAACAACTGACCCTGTCAGAGCTGAGCAGAGCTGGGAACCATGGACAGCATGATCAAACCAGCTGAGGATGTGCTTTGGGAACAGCAGAGGATCTGGTGTTCCCTGAGATCCAGAGTCTGAGTTTAGTTGCTCAGAATGTTGTTTAAACTGAGATCCCCACTAAAGCACACCCTTTCCATGCTTTCTGTTATTTTAAATTAAAATTTTTACACTAATTTTTAATTGCAGAAAGGGTTTATTTCGGGTACTGTGGTTCTAAAGGATTATTTATGCAGCTGATGTCCAAAATGTGTAGTTAATCTCTTTAATGTGCTTTTTTTTGACATACACATCTTCTGGTCAAATGGCATCTTTCATATGTCCTGTTGTGGAAAGCAGGGGGGATCTGTCAGACAGAGCTTTGAGTTTTAGTGGAGAAACCTTTCTCTCTAGAGTTAGACTTGACTTGTTCAAGGGCCTAAGAATATCTTTCAGGCCCATATCTGGTGTGTGCTGTTGTCTTTTTAAGGACTTTTTAAATTTCAATTGTCTTAGGAGATCTTGTGACCATTCCTGGGCACGCTAAAACTTTTTTGTTGCTTGGCTTTAAATGTGGGCAGGTTCATGGATTAGAACAAGCTGAGAAAGGTATCTTTACATGATTTCACTTATTTATTTCTCTCTATATTATTAGGTTTCTGTGCCTACAAAATCTGGTAAACTTTATGATCTAGCACAGTGTCAGCTTGTGAGATACATAAAATGAATGCAGCTGATCTGTGAACTCAGTGGGACTGATAACAAACCTGAAAGAATAGAGCTCACTTTAAAAGATCTTTCCATTAGAGTACAGAAAAGTCTAGAAAGTTTGATATGAAGAGGAATTTCATTGTAATTCCCTCTTTTTGTGCCAGTTGACTCACAGGGTCCCATCCTGCTCTTGGGGTGCCAGTGAGGTTTCAGTGGTGAAGGGCTCAGGCTGTGGAGCAGTGTGAGGGGTGAGCAGACACGATGCCTTGCAGTACAGGAAGCCATGGGCAGTGTTTCTGCAGCCTGTGTTCCATGCACTTGAAATTCTGTGCGGGTGGATTCAATTTATTAACAGGTTTCTCATCATTTATGGTCAAGAGTGTGCAGGTCCCCTGGAGTTTACTCTCAGGAAGCATAGTAGACATCCAAAAATGAGCCAGCTGGACAGCTTTGCTATTCATCTTTTTCTGTGGGACTTCAGCTGAACAGAAATGATGAGTTGTCCACAAAATAAAATGTCAGGTTTTATTTATGTTAGTCTCAGAGGTAAAAAGCCATCCCTGCCAGCATTTGGGTAGAACAGACTGCTTATTTTTCAAATATGAGAATGAGTCCCTGGGGACGGCATATATGAAGAGAAGGGATGTGAGCAACCCCCCTTCCCTTGGGGCTGCAAGAGCTCTCCCAGCATGTGTTCCCAGCACTGTGTTTGGTGGAGGAGAGCCCCTGCCTGGCACTCTGGCACAGCAGAGCACAATGAGATTACATACAGACAGCTTAAACTAATACGAGGCAGAAAGCTGATTATGGGCTCTGTTAATTCATTGGATTCAAATCAAAATGTCTCAGAAGCCAGAAGACCCGCTGGGTTTAATAGTATGGATTACACTGAAGATTATTTCTAGCAGTAATATATACAGTCAGGATCTGTTATAGGGATGCCCACTTTGTCATTTCTAGAGGAATGACAACTAGCTCTGGGAAGAGTTATGTTATCTATCTGCTCAACCTGACAGGAACAACAATCAAAGTGTGTGTATTTTGGTTGGTTGGTTGTTTCTTTCCAAGTGAACATGTGATGTGCAAGAATCAAATCCAGGGCTGTGCAGTGAAACGCAGGAGCAGAAGCAGATCCCTTGTACAGAACACGTGCCTACCAGGGGAGCTGAACATTGTGGTGAAAGAGAAGTTATCAAAAAGACATGAACGATATTGCTCTCAACTTAGATTTCTATAATCAGTAGAGTTGATAAAATTCATCTTGCCAAGGAGACGTGTGGTTTGGTTTTAAAACTGGAATGATTTTTGTTGTGAGGAGCAAAAGGATTCCTGAGAACTGTTACTGTCATTTCTCATGAACTTTCTCAAGGCCAGTCAGTTGTACCCATTGTTTCTCTACACTGACAACCATTTCTTTGCACTAAGAAAGACCCTTGAAAATGCAAGTTTGATGACCTCTTCTGACTCCCAGTCATATAAAATTTCATGCTTTTATCAGAGAAATTAATTACTCTTATAGTTAAGGTATAAAGAATAACTAGTACCTTTTTGGAATTAGGCAGCAGTCTTATGTTGTATCTTAGATGGTACTTTTAACATGCTTTATATGCTTTGATGTTTTATTTTATTTAATATTGTATGATGCCCCAAGGTGCATTAACCTGAAGGCTGCTATAAAAATAAAGTGATGGATGAAATAATTTGCAGAAGCATTTTGGGAAAACTAGTCTGTCAGGTTATCAGTACATAGGGCCAATAGTTAAAACACACAGTAGAAGCGCTTTCAATAGCCTATTAAAAATGCATCATTTATGCTGGCTTATCAATCACTCTGTGCAAAGAGAGTTCTGGAAACCATCACAGCTCCTCTCCCTAAAATTGAGCATGGGGACATTGTGCCTCCCAAAGTGAGTGGCCTGACACAGAGTGAGAATCATGTGGGGGAAAGTTAAAAGCAAAGGGAACTGTGATTCCTTCACAGCCAGGAATTGTGCTGCTTATTGAACTTTAATTTTTCATAAACAAATTGGGGCCAAAGATGATTTGAACAAGCAGTAATGCCAGGACTGTGTGACAGTGTTGTTGTTTAACCACACACAGCCCCTCGCTCACTCCCCACCAGTGGGAGTGGGAGAGAACTGGGAGGTAAAAGGTAGAAAACTGGTGGGTTGAGAAAAAACAAGTTTAATAGGGATAGCAAAACTGTGCACACAAGTAAAACAAAACAAGGAATTAATTCCCCCCTTCCCACGGGCAGCAAGTGTTCAGCACCTCCAGGAGAGCAGGGCCCCAGCCCTCGTAATGGTGACTTGGGAAGACAAACTCCATCACTCCAAACATCCCCCTTCCTCCTTCTTCCCTCACTTTATATATTGAGCGTGGTGCCATCTGGTCTGGAATATCCCTGTGGTCAGCTGGGGCCACCTGTCCTGGCTGTGTCCCCTCCCAGCCTCCCACACACCCAGCCCCTCCCTGGCAGGGCCCTATGAGGTGTTGGAAAGGCCCTGGCTCTGGGAAAGCCCCACTCAGCACCAACAAACCCATCTCTGTTATCCTCCTGGTGTTCAGCACAACCCCAAAACATAGCTCCACACCAGCCACTGTGAAGAAAATTAACCCCATCCCAGCACAAACGGGGATCTGCATGGAAGTCTAAATGATGCTGTGAATCCAGAGTCATCTTTTCCAGCTGTTTTTGCTGGATTTCTCTCACTCAGATGCATCCAGAGCAATTCTTCAGGTGACTGAAGGGCTCATCATTTCTCTCATGCTACTGAAGCCTTTCAGGTCAGCCCAGTGAGCTCAGGTGCTGTACAGAGCACTGTGTGCTGGAAGCTGTTAGTGCCTTTTGGCTACACTGCCATCACAAGAGCACTTGTGGTTATCTAAGAGCAGTTATCTCCCCTTCTGAGCTCTGCTAAGGTAACTGCCCTCGAGCACTTACCCTCCTGTGACAAAGGGTGCTTAGCACATCGCACCCCTGTTCCCCCTGGAGATTCCACAGGGAAAGGGGGCTGGAGTTTCAGTTTTCCAATACACTGCTGCACCCACCAGGAGATGTTTTCAGGTAGGGTGAAGGGCAGACAATGTAGAGAGATAAGTGTCTTTTTAATAATTTCTATAAGTCTGAATAAAGCAGATTATTCTGAGTCCTACACTGAGAAATAAAATAGTCCAGCCCCGCAAACCCCAACACTAAGTAGATACTGTTCTATTGTACTTTTACAATTAAGATAATAGTTTATGATTTCCTCCTTCTTATCTTAAGGAAAAAAAGCATTCACACCATCCCTAGTTATTAAAGGTTCCTAACTGCTCTCATTGTTGAGTAGCTTTTTATACACTCAAAATAAAAATGGAACATGGAGAATTTGTAAGTGCTTTAATAACTGGTTGTCACTTGCTAAAGAATGGACACCAAGGATATCAGCTATTCATATGCAGAGCCACTCAAAAGCTGAAGAATGTATAGCTGTTATTAATTTCAAAGAAAAAAAATGAGTTTACTGACTGGTAATGGAACCAGCTTTGTGGTGTGCAGGAAACAGGGCTTTACTGTGGGGATACAGTGTCTCAGCTTTGTGTAAATCTCTGATGCAGAAACACACACACTCTGTCCTCTTAAAATAAGTTTCTCCTCCATTCCATGTTTAGGTCACGTGGTTGTGTAGGTGGAGATAAAGCATATTTTTAAAACTTAAAGGTTATTTTATTCAAAGAAACTCACTGAGCCACAATACCAACTGACTTCTGTTGTAATAATTCTCAAGTCAACTTGGTAGCGTCATCTCAAAAAATTCACTTTTATGTTTTGCTTATATGTATGGTTACATATACCTGTGTATGTCTAAATAACTATTAGTGTTATATTATCATCTAATAAAAACCTCCTGAAGCCTTAAACGTTCAAAATAGCTATTATTTTCTCATGGCGAAAGCATTTTTCTCTTGCATATCTGAATGTTTCATTACCAGTATGTGAATTTGCTCCTTTACATTTTCTTTGGAAAAAAAAAAGAAATGTACAATGTGGAACACTTTAGAACAAGCTGTTTTACAAGGTTGTTAGTGTATTGTGAAATATCACATCATATTAATTTAATTTTTTTCTGGCTCAGTCACTTAAAGGTAATAAGACAAAAGGCAGCAGAGCCTGAACTTTAAGTGCACGATATAGTTGAAACTCTCTTTTTGCTATGAATAGTTGCTGTCACCAGTGCCCAGTACTTAAAGTGATGCAGTGGTTTGTTTAGAATTCTCATGGGGTGGTTGGCAGTGACTGGCTTTGTGCATTACCATCCAAACATCACAAACTACCATTTGGATTTTGCTTTCAGGGTCCTGCTTTACCAAACAGCCCGTCCCTGGCACAGTCAATCAGCTCTGGGAGCTGGAATTGTGGGGAGGCTCTGTGGCAAAAACCTGTTTGCAGCTGCCTGTCCATCCATCCAGGAAAAAGCAAGGACTGAAAAACCAGAACAACTGTCAGAGCCTCAATGGCTCCTTGCTGGTTCCTGTAACACCCAGGATAAATCCAGAGATACCGGTTATAAAGGCAGTACCTGCCAACTCCTCTCAGGCAGGAACACGGGGAATGGCAGTGTGTTGGAGGAAACAGTTTTCCCCCTGAAGCTATAAAATGGTGAATCCCCAGGGGGTGGTGACCCTTTGAGGTCTGAGCCAATGAGTGCTTCTGCAAAATATAAACATATCACAAGTAGACCAGAAAAGAAAGCAGTTGTAGTTGTTGTTAAAGAAGTAGCCATGTTGTAGAGCCATGAGGAGAAGCAGCAGCAGCCCCACTGGGGGCTGGGCCCCACCCAGCCCCCTGGCTGGGGGCTGCAGGGACTTGGAAGAGTGTTAAACTGGACTGGGGTCTGTGACTGAGAAGCTGGAAGTTTTTTCCTCCACCGTAAGCAGCAGAAGCAGCAGCAAAAACAACACTGGACAGAGAAACGTTGGGAGAGAGCCAAGAGATAAGAACTGAAGAAGCAGCAGAAACAAACATGCAGCTGAGCAGGAAGGCACAGAGCTGTCTGAGAAATGAGAGCCAGCAGCAGAGACAGCAGAACTAAGCTCTACAGAGACAGAATTTGGGGTAAGAACTGAATCAAAACCCCCAAACTCCTTTTGTGACCTTTCCTAAGTGGAGAGGATGGACTCCTACTGAATGGAAGTCCTAAACTGCAGCAGAGGAGCTGAAAAGCTCAGGCGTCCTGGAAAGCTAGACTGGGATGACCAAAGGAATGCAGAGGAGGGCTTTCAACTCCCTACTGCTTGAGACAGAGCACAGAGCTCTGCAAAGGGGGCTTGGATCCCCTGAAGATAAGGACTGTCACAAAGACCCCTGTGCTTCGTTGATATGACCGTGGTGAAGCGCCCTTTGTCCTGGGAAAAGCAGCCCATGGAAGAGAAGACCCTCGCTTGGAGACGAAGGGCCACGAGGGCTTGGATACCTCTCGTGTGTACTGGCAGAGATCCAGCTACAACTGCTGCAGAAGAGACGCCTGCTGCCCTAGAGACACTGCTGTTCTGAGAGTGGAAAGGATCTTCTCCTTCTTCCCTCCTGGACTTTTATTTGGAGGGGAGAAGAGATTTGATCCATTGTGAATACTTTTACGTCATGGTAGAGATAGCTAAGATTGTATATAATGTATTGTAGTATTTATTTTGTACGGTCATTGTAATATATATTCCCCCCATTTTGAGTCTCGTGTGGTGTCTGGAAAACCCATCTCACACTGGGTTGAGATGTGGGAGGGGGTTTGGACTAGGGAATTGCATTTTAGGGTTCTCAAACCATGACACAGTGGTAATGTCTGCTCACAACGTGGAGATACTGGGGGATTTTGTGTCTATGGCATTACTTGATGAGACTTTCAAGCCCTAACTCTGGAATCTGTAGCCCTGGTTGTACTTTTAGTTACAATATTTATTGGAATTCACTGAACAAACTGCCCCAACTCTCCAAGCTGACCCTGCTGAAAAAGATAAATTTTACACTGACCTGTGCCTCCTTACCCAAAAGGTTCCTGCAGACGATAAGATCATTATCCTTGGTGATTTCAACGCCAGAGTAGGCAAGAATTTTGAAGCCTGGAAAGGAGTATTAGGCAAGCATGGTGCTGGAAACTGCAATGATAATGGTCGACTTCTGCTAGAATTCTGTGCAGAGCAACAACTCACCGTCACTAATACTATCTTTCAGCAGAAAGATAGTCTGAAGACAACCTGGATGCACCCCCGTTCTAAGCATTGGCACCTCATCGATTATATCTTGGTGTGACAGAGAGATGCCCGCGATGTCCACCACACCTGTGTGATGCCCAGTGCAGAATGCCAAACAGACCATCGGCTTGTGCGCTGTAAACTCAATTTTAAGCTCAAATTCAAACCAAAAAGGGGCAGCATCCCAAGGAGAAGACTCCAAGTTAACAATCTCTAATCAGCCACAGTAAGAGACAGTTTCCAGGCAAACCTTCAAACTAAGCTCGAAAACATTCCCACAGCTTCTGCAGATTCCTCTCCTGAAACAATCTGGCACCATATTAAAAACAGCATCCTTCAATCCTCTGAAGAATCCTTAGGGTTCTCCCTCAAGAAGAACAAGGACTGGTTTGACAAAAACAACCAAGAAATCCAAGACTTGTTGAGGAAGAAGAGAACCACCCACCAAGCACACCTTGCACTGTCATCCTGTCACGCAAGAAAAACAGCCTTTCGTCTCGCATGCAGCAAGCTCCAACAGAAACTCCGTGACATCCAGAACAAGTGGTGGATCGATCTAGCTGAAAAAACTCAATTATGCGCAGATACAGGTGATCACAAAGGTTTCTATGAGGCCTTGAAAACAGCATACGGGCCTACATACCAGGTACAAAACCCTCTACTCAGCGCTGATGGTCAAACCCTTCTAACAGATAAAACCTCCATTCTGAATCGATGGTCTGAACACTTTCAGACTCTTTTCAGTACCAACTGTGTAGTCCAAGATTCAGCAATTCAGTCCATCACACAACAACCAGTAAAGTATGAATTGGATACTGCCCCCACTTTAGGAGAAACCCTCAAGGCCATACAGCAGGTGAAAATCGGCAAGGCAGCTGGGGTTGATGGAATTCCACCTGAAGTCTGGAAACATGGGGGCCTTGAACTCCACACCAAATTTCACGAGTTTGTGGTGCGCTGTTGGGAGCTCGGTGAACTACCATCAGATCTTCGTGGTGGTGTCATCATCACCTTGTATAAGAAGAAAGGTATTAAATCAGATTGCTCAAACTATCGTGGTATTACTCTGCTCTCCATTGCTGGCAAAATCCTGGCAAGAATACTCTTGAACAGACTAATACCCACTATAGCAGAAGGAATTCTACCTGAAAGTCAGTGTGGTTTCAGAGCCAACAGGAGCACCACAGACATGGTATTTGTCCTCAGACAACTGCAAGAGAAGTGTAGGGAACAGAACAAAGGTCTCTATGTAACCTTTGTCGACCTCACCAAGGCTTTTGATACTGTGAGCAGAAAAGGTCTGTGGCAGATTTTGGAACATTTAGGTTGTCCCCCCAAGTTCATTAAAATGATCCTCTCACTCCATGAGGATCAGCACGGCCAAGTCAGATATGGCAACGCACTTTCTGAGCCCTTTTTAATTAAGAATGGTGTGAAACAAGGCTGCGTTCTCGCTCCTACCCTATTCACCGTCTTCTTTAGCATGATGCTCCAAAGGGCCACAGCAGACCTCGATGATCAGGACGGCGTCTATATTCGATACCGTACTGATGGAAGTCTATTCAATCTAAGGCGTCTGAAGGCCCACACCAAGACCTTAAACCATCTTGTCCGGGAGCTGCTTTATGCTGATGACGCCGCCCTTGTTGCCCACACAGAAGCAGCCCTGCAGCGTTTAACATCCTGCTTTGCAGATGCTGCTGAGCTCTTTGGGTTGGAAGTCAGCTTAAAGAAGACAGAGGTCCTCCATCAACCTGCACCTCAGGAAGTCCCCCATCATCCCCACATCACCATTGGCCAATCAGAGCTCAAATCAGTCCAACAGTTTAATTACCTTGGTAGCCTCATCTCCTCGATGGTAAGATCGACGGAGAGATAGACAACAGGTTAGCTAAGGCATATAGTGCTTTTGGAAAACTCCACAAAAGAGTATGGCGTAATAAACACTTGAAGAAAAGCACCCTGATCAGTGTTTACAGAGCCATAGTGTTGTCTACTCTCTTATATGGTTCAAAATCATGAGTCATCTACCGCCACCACCTGCGTCTCCTAGAACGCTTCCATCAGCGCTGCCTCCGTACGATCCTGAACATCTGCTGGTCAGATGATGTGACCAATACAACTGTACTAGAGCAAGCAGCTGTCACAAGTATTGAGGCCATGTTGATGAGAACGCAGCTGTGATGGGCAGGGCACGTCTCAAGGATGAAGGACCAACCACTGCCTCCCTAAGATCCTGCTCTATGGTGAACTTGCCACTGGCTGCCGCATGAGAGGAGCCCCGAAGAAAAGATTCAAGGACTCCCTGAAACAACATCTGAGCCTTGGCCATATTGATCACCATAACTGGTCTACTCTGGCCTCAAATCGGGAGGCCTGGAGACACGCCATCTATAACGCAGCTGTCTCCTTTGAGAACACACGCAGGATCACTCTCGAGGAGAAAAGGCAACGCAGAAAGAACCGTGTCTTGCGGAATACACCATCTAAGGAGTCTTTCTGCTGTGCCTTTTGCAATCGGATATGTCTGTCACGTGTTGGCCTCATAAGCCACCAGCGTGCCTGCAGCAAATGTGGATAGTGCCTTCCCAAATCTTCGTTCGTGAAGCCCAGCCATGATGATGATGATGATGTTGGAATTCACTGAACAAAATGGAAATTGTACAAGCTGGAGTACAATGGATGTCAGTCCCCTGAGAAAGCAGGGAGAGAGCGAGAATTAGCAAATCCAGTTGCTTATGTTTAAGCACCCACACTGAAATTCTCCTTAACCTGCACAGTGAGGGTGATGCATGGTGGGGGATTCTTGTAGGTGAATCTGTCATTGCCAGGTGCTGGGAAAGATGGGAAATATGCTGAAAAGGAGATGCAGATTTGCATATTGACCTTGAACCCCAAATTTTCCAAGATTTTCTTTCAGTTGCCTTGTTATATTTGACCAGGATGGACAAAAGACTCCTGTAGCACCTGCATGACAAAGGAACTTGGTGTGAGTTTGCAGCAACAAGTGAATAATTTACAGGTAAATGCAAAGGAACAACTTTTTCTGCCAGTTTCTCTGTTCTAGTCAAAGACTCTGCAGTCTCTCCATATTTATTACTTGTTTTAATATACATTATTTAGTGTTTTTCCTGACCTTCGTCCTTTGCTCTGAACCACATTGCTTAATTTTGTGCAGATGGACATAACCAATTCCCCTGCAAATGTAAAATGTGGCTTTGGAAGTTTCTGGATGTGGCTGCTCAGATACTGTGACGAGAAGGGTTGGCCAAGAGACCTTTCATATTTCAAAGGCTTTAGAAGGATCAAGCAAAGTCGACTTGGACGTCTCCACTTTGTCCCTGGAAGTCACTGGAAGTTCATGGATTTCCACTCCATCACTGGCAGTTCATCACACAGGGCTGAACAGAGATGTGCCATCATTAATCAAGTTGGTTGAGAATATTTCCCTATTTGAATGTCTGGTGCCCTGCCCTTTGTTTGGGAAAAAACATTCCCAGACTCCTCTTTTCCAGTTATTCCTCAGTATTTCCTATCTGGAGGTCATTTAGTCTGTTCCATGCAGAGATGCATCCCACAGGCATCCTTGTGTTAATCCAGCTGCAGCAGTGTGAGTTAGGAGACCTTAAATCTTAATAAAATCCCTCTGTCCACTCACCCTTGGGCAATACAACTTTTTATTTTTAATGCAGGGAAAACTGCAGCTCAATATTCCACCTCCATGAAGGAAGCCGTTGAATTCCTAAATGAGTGCTATGTTTGAGGCATTACAAATGAATTACATAATGAATGCCTTCTCCTCAGAATAGTTGTGGATTCTATTTCACTTTCACATTGAATTTGGGAATCAGGGTGCTGCAGTGGGAGTGGATAGCTGAATTTTGGTTTTCTGCATTCTGAAACAGAGTATTTCTGTGACAGCCATTTATCCAAATGGGCCAAGACACATCACAGGCTGATATAAGTGCTGCTGATGCTCAAGCATTGTCAGGTTTGTGCCTCCTGATCTTCACTACAAAGAAATAGTGCAAACATGTCAGTTTATCACTTTGAGGAATTAATTTGTCATCCAGGATTTTTTTAATCTCCTAGAACACAACCATTTCTGAATTGTTTTATAACTCTGCTCTGAAGGAGAGATGTTACCTGCTTTGATGTGCCTGTTGCTCTCACCACAGGCAGAAAATAACACAGGAGTGAGCAAAGTATTGAGAGTTCTGAGGGTCCTGAGTGCTTGGCTGGGGGAGGTGTCAGGGGGACCAGAGGGGTGGGCACACAGTGACCACAGCAAAGGTCACACAGTGACCACGACAAAGGTCACACAGTGACCAGAGCAGTGAGCACACAGTGACCAGAACAGAGGTCACACAGTGACCAGAGTGGTGGTCCCACGTGGACAGGGCAGGGGTCACACTGTGGCCATGCTGGTACCACCTCACTCACCTTCCCCCCTCACCCCCTGTGTCCCCTGTGTGGGTACAGAGGCCACTCCCGGCTCAGGTTCTGAGATAAAAACAAAGGTGTATCTTCAATCTATGCAGAATCTGTTCTTCCTGAGCTTCCTTGAGATTTCTGGCAGTAGAATTCATATATTATGAAATAACATTTTGGGTCATTGGTTCTGGGCAGATTGCTCTGATCTTTGCTTTCCTTTCCCTGCCTGGGAGAGATATCACTACTGAAGGCTTAGTTTCTGTAAGTATGGGCATTTTTTCTCAGTTAAATAATTTAAGAACCATTCTGTTCCTCATTTGTTGCCCAAAACTAAAAGTCCAATTGAAAAATTACTGCTATTTGTTTCCTCAGAGAGTGAGTACTCATTGTCTGAAGGTATTGAAACGAAAAACCTTGATGCCTCCATTCTTTTGGCACCAGTTCTATCTGGGTATATTGTGGATCCTGATTTCACCACTACCTTGAGCATATGTATTTTTAAAGATTTTTTTTTAATTTTATTTTTCTTCTCCCCCCCCCTTTTTTTTTTTTTTAGTTCTCCTGGAGATGCTCAGGAGCTTCTGTATATTTAATGTGACAAAAAATTTAAAAATAAGTTCCCTTTTTAACTCTCTCTCTACTTTTGTATACATACAGAAGCATAAATAGAACCCTCTTCATAACTTATTTACGAAGGCTGGAATATTTGGATCATCAATATCATATTGCAATAGTTAAGGGTTTCATCAAGAGAAAAAAATTTAAAGGGAAAACCAACTTTGGGCACTGCTTTGTTAATACACAATAAAAGTTTTAAAGTGGAACTGATGGAGGTCAGAAGCATAAAGCAGAGAGATAAGACCCACAGAAACATGGAAAAAAGCCAAATATAGCAAAATATTGGCTATAGCAAAATATGGGTACCTGCAGTGAGGCCACTGGCAGGCTGGGTAGGAGGGGGACTATATTAAATGTCCATGTTTTAGTACAGAACCCATCTAGAGTAACCTGGAGGAAGGGGAAGTTTTAAATTGCATTTTACTTGGCTTGCTGGTAAATCTTTTGGAACAACTTGATGGCATTTCAACACAGGAATTGCAGTGGTTGTTCTGAAAAGGTGAAGAAAAAAGGAAAAGGTGAAGGAAATTTGCCTTGCAGGAGTTTTCTGCCTTGGATCCTCAGTGTAGTTCAGAAACCTGTGGGAGGGCTGAGAATTTCCCAGAGCACAGGGAGAGTCACCAGAGGGGCCTGGTGGGACAGGATGTGACAGCACAGGGCAGAGTTCTTGCTTTGCATCTTTTACCCTTGAAGTCACATTGCCAGAGTCTGTCACTGCCAGTCCTGTTTTTAATGCCTGTATAAACAACTGAGAACACAAACTTAAGACCCAAAGAATTATGTGGTTAAAGACAAGCAACCTACAGGATTTTCAGCCCAAGAAACATTAGAAGTAAGTTGAGAACAGTGTTTTTCCTACCTAAAATTTTACAATAGTGTGTATTTAAATATATATGTACACACAAACACACACAATTTTACATGTCTATATAAATAAATAATATATAAATATATTGTTACAATTATATAAGATATAAATATATAATAATAAAATAATAATAATGGAAATATATATATATTATTTTTATAATAATCAAATGAAAAAACACTGCTCAGCTTCAGTAACAAAGCTCAGGGTGGCATCTTTCAGCCCCCGGTTCTGGACATTGTTTAGTTTTAGAGAGATGGGAGTCTGCTTTTTTTGTGGGGCTTTGGTGTGAGTTTGTGTTTGCATATTCCACACCTGTAGGCAGGAACTTCGACACATATAATCATGTGTATCACATGCATTGCTTGAACATAATTGCCCATATGAAAATCCCTGTCATTTACAATTCCCCTGGTGTGGAGGAATGCAGAATATTTCAGGTACCCATATCACAAGCAGTTATTTCATGTTATCTTCCTGATTGCTGGCTCTGATAGCTCAGGCTTAAATCAATTCCTGTGTACATGAAAAAAAATTGTCTCTGGATAACCAGCCTGCTTTGTCCCCATTGAATTTATGATAGGCTGTGGTCGTCATTCAGAGAAAATCAAGAGCTGGGAATGGTGGCTTCACATCAATACAGTCAAATCACTGTTTAAAACTGGAGTTATAATCCTTAAATTTAATTTTGTGGGCAAATTGCAGTTGCCAGCTCCTCAATTTGATTGGTTCCAAAAACAACCCAACATAAGAAATTGAAAATGCCAGGAGGCATCAGTCCTGTAAATATATTAGTGAACTATCTGGAGTGGAGTGACCTTGGACATTTTGCTTGGCCTTAGTATCTTATTGCTGGAAGTAATACAGCCATTAATACTTGATTGAGTTTGTGCCTCTGACTAGACAGATCTTGATCTTTACTTCTCCCTCAAAGAGCAGGTGACATCTAATCTAATAATGTATTAAACGTGCATTACAATAATTTGTTGGTCTTCTTCTAGAAAGAGTCCAAGCAAATAAATATAGATTGTTTTGAATGCTAGTGTATGGTGCAGAACGGGAGAGAGAACAAGCTTTCTGGGTTTCCTGACAGCCTCAGTGAAGCATAACGACTAATTTTAGAGATGCCTGCCTTTGAGCTATTATTTATCAGGTTTCAAAGGCAGTCTAACTGATTGTACCTTATATCATTATCAAGTTTTGGGGAAACAATTCCTAGATTAAATTACTTCAGTACTGGTGAAATGTTACATTATTGATACAGAGCCCAGTGAAAATACTGGGAAGAGTTCTATTGATTTGAAATGAGCCAAAAACCAAGGGCTTCACCGGCTAATTTATGTCAGTGAGGTGAAGAGCATCAAACCTTTGGCTCTCTGGAAGTTAAGTGCAGTCCAAATCTCACTGTATCCTGCCTGCAGCTAATTGATACCTGGATATTTAGTGGTGCACACGTGGATGGGCTTGTTAACATCACTCCTCCTGCTCTTGGAACATTGGAGGTGCCTGGAAGGGCTGGGGCTTTGGGTTACAAGGGAAAAGGAGCAGTTTTAACAGCAGCTGCCTTCTTACTAACAGTTCCTTATAACAGCAAGAGTGTTTCCCAGAACTCTGCACACAAAACATATTAATAGTTGGGAACACTTACAGAAATCTGAAGTGCATCAATAACGAGTGAGATGATGGTGTTACCTGGTCTCTGGGCAAGGTCTAAGGTCTTGCCAATCTTAGATTGTTTAATTTTAGTTGGAATCAGTCTCAGCTGTACATCTAACACAGTTGTTGGGGAAGCCTTTTAGAATAAAGAATGTTTCTCCAAAGCCATGAGATATTGGGTGAGTATCTCAAATGTTAAATGCACACCACAGAGGGGAGTTCTGAGAAGGCTTTAGAGCACTCTGGGTTTAAGTTCCCATCTAGTTTGCACAAAAGCAGCATTTTATATATGGTATGCTTGCCTAGCCTTGCTCATAAACTCAAACAAGCACATTTCTACCCCAGGCTGATGGACAAAAGGAAAGCAGTTTCTATGTATGCCAACATTTCCATGTGCATGTCCTTCCTGTGAAGGTGAGAGCACTGTGGGACAGCCAGGTCTGCTCCCCTGGGCAACCCCCTGCACTTCTGTGCAGACCCTGCTCTTGAGCCACTGGAGCTTTAAAATACAGTCAGTGTGGAAAACCAGCAGAGAGCGAAGTGTGAAATGGGAAGAAATATTAATTTTAATTTCATTAACATGATTTGCTCAAAGTATGAAATAATTGAGGAACAAATTGCTACAGCTGCCATACGAGCTGCCCTGAGGGAGGGAGGCCAGGAAGGATGGCCCTGGACAGGGAAACCTGTTTTGGATTCACAGAGTCACAGTTGGAAGGGACCCACAAGGATGGTCGAGTCCAACTCAGCCCTGCACAGGACTGATGGAAGGGTCAGGGGTTCCCCCAGGCTGAGTGGCAGATCTGCCATCAGGCTGTCCCTGTTCTCTGAGGCTGAATGTCACCTGTGATCTCACAGTAGTGTGCTTTAGTAAATTAAAATCAGAACATCTAAAAGACAGGATTTACAGGTTTCCAGATCTGCTGATTGTTTTGAAGCAAGGGCTAAACCCAGGCAGGATTCAGTGTCATCTCTGCTGGGTAATGGCACTGCTGGTACAAGGAGTTTCAAAGCCTTGCCTCGTTATTGCTTATGAGACACATTAGTAAATCAAATAAAATGAACTAGGGAAGATGTCTATGTCTTAGTAGTGACATTAATGGTAAAACATGACCAAAGGCTGACTCTTGTGCCAGGCTGGCCACTTGAAAAGGGGCAGTGTGCACCTGGGGATTCCTCACAAGAGCACCACACTTTGCAGGCAGGTCCACAAACCTCAAAACTGACAAAGAAGAGAGTAGTGTTTTTTAAAGTCACTAATTGTACTCAGCAGCAGAAGTACAGATAAAATTGAATTGTTAGGTGACCTTCTTAAGTCCCTGTAACAAAAATAGGCAATAACAGTAGTCTCAGTTGGTTCCTGGACAGAAAGGTCATGGAAACATCACTTAATTTGTCCTTTTGAGGGTTGTTAAAGACCAAGAGGATCTGAGATCCAAGGAGATCTGTTATTGCTTTCTCAAAGGTTTCCCTTAGCTATGGTATGTGTGTCTTGTGTTGGATTAAATCTTCTCTATAAGGAAAAAAGTTGTTCAAAATAAACTTTGAGTAAGCAGATGATCAAATTTAATTCCAAATTTTCTTTAATTTTGCAAAGAGTTGTTCCGAATCCTGATGTCTCAAACACCATAATTTAACAAGTACTTGCATTATCAAAAGCCACATGAAGAAAGTTTAGATAGTTAAAGGCTTTTCCTGCTTTCCCTCCACTGGGATGGAGAGGGAGAAAATTTGACAAATCTTTGGAATTCTGGTGTCTGGTGTCTGGTGAGTCTTATTGATACTCCTTAGAGAATATATGTTGAGAGCTCCCTATTCTGTGTAAGCAGTGGGAATAGCTGGTATGGAAGCTGGCATATAATGGGATTTGTATTCAGTTTTCTGCTTCCATACAGATCATGAAAGCTGAACACTTGGAATCAGAGTGGTTTAAGGATTTTTTTTTTAATTCCTGAGAGAACTATGCATTAAAAAGATATTAATATAATCTTCCCCACTGCCAGCCCTTGCCCTTTTCAGACTCTCACAGTGTCACTACTGCTTCCATCCTGGTGGGGAAAAATTGGGTCCTTGGCTGAGGGTTGTGTTTGGCTGAATGGCTGATTTCCTGCCTGCAGTGCCTCCCACTGAACCTGCCTGGGGATCTGCAGTATGACAACGATTGCTTTGGTTCCTCTTCTGCTTCGAGCCAAAGTCAATGCAGTGTTTAACACCCTGGGAAAGCTGTTAGTGAACTCCAGAGCAATGTCTGGGTAATGTGGTCATTCCTGGCCCTGTGGGGTTGGAGGATTGGAGCTGAGCTGGGTGCTGGCTGCAGGCTGGGATGCAGGATCCAGGATCCATGGCTGATCCACAGCACAGCAAGGGATGGTTCCAATTAGTAGGAGGCTCCAAGATTGCTGAGTTGCTCCTTTACCTTGGGTGTCTGTGTTTTCAGAAGGGAACTTTGTTTTCTGAATCTCTGTTGCCTCTCTGGAAGAGCTGATGTTTCCACTCTCTAAGTGCCTGGTGAAATGACATAAATACCGGGGCATGAACACTCTCATGTTTGCTGAGGGCTGGAGAACAGAAGTACAAACTTCCAGCTGATGTGACACTTCAGAAACAGGAGTTTGGGGCCTCAGAGAGAGACAGACCGAACCGGCTAAAAAGTCATTCCCAAACCACAAGCACTCCACTGAAGGAAGAGGAACAGACTTGGCAGACAAAACAAACAATACCGACTGTGCTGGAAAGCCCAGTGCTTTCCTTTTTATTTTTCAACTCAACTGGAAAGGCACGGAGTGATTTATAGTGAGGGTTTGCAGCTCTCACGTCCCTGCCTTTTGCTCTCCCAGCCATACCTGAAGCAACCTTTTCCCCCAGCCTGCTTTCTCTGAGTTGTTTTATCTACTCTTGGCTTTCACAGAGCTGGCACTGGCACTCTGTACAAATGGGGAAGTTCCTTTGGAACAATTCTGTTCAACTCTTAAAGACCTATCTGTTCAGTAAAGTTGTATGCCTTTCTTTCTAGAAGCTGTATTCCAGAGTAAAAGTGATTAATCCAGACTGGAGTTAATTATGCTGGGGGAAAAAAGCCCTAAAATTCCTTTGGTGTGCTATGTTTATACTGGCAGTGAGATCAGAATACCACAGCAGAATTGACAGAGTATAATTAGGGCTGATGGGAAGCTTCCTGTGCAGACAAACCTCAGACACACGGCCTGAAGTGCCAGGTTTTACAGAAACCACTGACAGTCAAAGAAACTACTCTGCCCAGGCCCTGCCAAATTCCACATGCAGTGAAATCTGAGGCTTCCCCTGCCTCAACATGGCTTTTCTCCTTAAATCCATTTCCTCTGCCCAGGTTTTCTGCTGAAGAGGCACCTCCTGAGTGCTGTGCTGCTTTTTATGTGCTCCATAGGCCATTGAGCATCAGCCATTTGCACAAAGGCATCAACATTTGAATTATGGCTTCTCAAATTCAGGGAGGAGGAAGTTCTTTAGCAATATCTTAGGTAAAGTGCAGTGCAGCAGAGCTTGTTACATTGATGGCCCTTTACTCTGACATTTTGATTTAGTTTAAAATTCTGTTTAAACTCTACTTCTCGATAGTAGTGCTTAAATTTTTTATTGGCAGTCTACTTGGAACTAGCCTGCCCAATTTGTTTTCCTTCTGTGGATTGGCTGCCAAAAACACAAAGGTAAACAGGAGCTTGGAGATCATCTCTGAAACTTTAACAAACCTGGGGACTGACAGACAAATAAGTTCAGCAGGAGAATTCAGCTCTGGTAATTCCACACCTGTCCTCTTGCTTGGAATTTGAACCTACCAAAACCAGCAAGATTAAATGACCTATATTTAGGTAACCTCTGTTTGAAAGGTCTGAAAAGTCTAATTAAAATGCTACACTACGAGAAACATCTTTTCCCTGGTGGTGTTTTAAAGCAATGTCTACACGTGCATTATAATCCCCGAGGGTTAAAAATCAAAGTATCTTACAAATTTCGATGGTAATTTCAGTAGTTCTTACAGTTTGAAGTTATCAAAGATTCCTCTATACTGTGTTGATTATTAAGGATAAGAATTGCAATTTCTACTTAAGATAGAGATGTTAGAATTCCAATATTAGATCAATTTAGTGATTGTAAGGAATGACACCAGGGTTTAACTTGGTCCCCTCTAAATTGCAAAATATGTAATTTTCTCCTGAGGTATGGGCTGTGGAATCAGATATTCAGGTAGTTTTGTCATGTGTTCAAAACACTCCAAGCCTAAGAATGGAAGCATCAATTCTGATATAGGGACAATCCTACATATATGGTCTAAATTGAGGGTTGTTATTGTAGAAAAGAAAGAACTAACTTCTCAAAGAAATTATACTGATCTTCAGAAGTTTGTATTTTGGTTATCTGAAGAGTTATTAGCTTGAAATTCATTGTGTTCAATAGAATTTTGGTCTTTAAAGTGCTGTCACATTTATGCTAATAAAAAACATAATTTTCAAACCTACAAAATGCAAACCTTCTTTAAGCACAAATTTATCCCGACCTACTCTGTGTAATCCTGTAGACAGGGAATTTCTAAAACAAATACCTGGGAAGGAACAACCCCTTTTGACAGCCACATTTGCTAAGCACTCAGGCAGTTCCGTGAGAAATTCCCTCTGAATTAAGTTCATCTGTTGTCGCTGCAGGGAGATTTCATTATTCATTTAACTCTTTTGGGAACAAAGGTACAGATCTAAAAATCCTTACCCTGAAAGATGATGAACTGCCTCAAATGTCTTTGCTTATTATGTATCACTAGATCAGCCCTACAACTTCAACACAGAGGACCAAATAAATCCCCCATGTGAGCCTTTCAAATTCAGAGAAACTCTGCTGAGGGTGAACTTGGCCATCAACAACTTTTTAGATCTAAATATCAGGGTCATTGCTTAGATCCTTTAGTCCCTGATGTGACTCATGAAAGGAGCAGGGCTATTTTGACATTCAGGGGGAAGCAGTGCCTGTGAGAGCAGCAAGAGGCCTCCTCCTTTGAATGGGAAAGGGCCCAAAAGTTCCAAATGTAGGGAAGGGAAGGAGGAGAGAAACCTGCTGTGGAAGAGGGTACATGGCAAAATACAGAGACAGACATTTCAGGAGGACAAAAGGTAAAAAAAATCAAAAGTGTCTATTGTTTAAAATCTAGAAAAATTACTTTTCTCTTTAATAGCAAATTGTAAAATGGTGCAGTAATGCAAAATCCCATTGCTTCACCCAGTCACTATGGCCCCATTTCTGGTAGGAAGCAGCCAGAGTTCATTTTCATACCATTCAACGCTAGGTGGAGATTTGGTTTTCTTCCCCCCTTGTTTTTTTTGGTTTTTTTTTTTCCCTTTCCCTTCTCTTCAAAGGATGTATCAAATTATGGAAGTAGTTTTAGTATTTACACACAAGTACAGGAAAAAGGAAAGAATCAAGCTCGTGTTGTTCTTTTCTCTCATTATCAAATTACTATTCCTGTGGCTTTCTACACCTTTAGCTGAGTGGGAAAAGTATCCAAGCCTCCAATATGTCTGTGCTTCCTGCTAATCCATCACAGTGTGTGGGAGAGAGAAAGTGGCTGTGGTGAAAAGAAAGACCAGACTGAATATACAGAGAAATAAAATGGATTCATAGTTGTTTTTCTAAGGACTTATCCGAGGAAGGCTTTGTGCTTGTAACAGAGCAAGTGAGCATTTCCCTTTGTACCAATGCAACTTTCATCTACTCAAAGAACTTCCTTAAATTTTTTACTTAAAATGCAGCTGAGGAGCCTTAGAGGCTGCAGCATTTAGAGTTCACATTCTACCTGTTTCAGAGAATGTGGTAAACTGTTCATCTCCTGGGCAGAGACAAATGGGAATGGCTGCTGGAACACTGGGGTGTCACCATCTGCTGGGGCAGCAAAACCAGGGCTGCCAAGGAACTCACTTGTTTTCAAGTGATTTAAGGGATTTTTTTGTATTTTTTAAAATTTTAAATTTCCTGTCATGAAGGCATTTTTTACAGCATTTTGAAGACATTTAAAAGTGAGCCACTGAAACTGTCAGGCCTGAGGAGCCCCAGGGAGAAATTTTCCTAGAGCAAAGCTGGGAACTACTTGAAGGTGTAACATATTTGTCAGATGATCACATTTCCCCCAGGGTTCTCCCAGTAGGAGACATGGGGCTTTTTAGTAGGTGGAGAAAGGCAGTGAACTACTTGGCAGAGTCTCTGGGTTGTACAGGCAGCTGCCCAAATTGTGCTCCATCTCTTAGGTGTTCTAAACTTGCTCTCCTTCCAAACTGGCATCCTTCCCTGGCCTCAGGGCTGGCACACACAGCACTTTGTGTGTTTGAAGGCAGGTTACAGGTGCCATGGAACTGGTTGAGTTTCCCTGACCAGTTTGTGATCCTGATCCAGAGTAACCAGGCTGGGCTTCCAGAGTAAATTACTTTCCCTTGCAATGCATCTATAAACAATATTAGAATTAAACACTGGAAAGTCATCAATTGCTCAGGTCCATTAAATATGTTGTTTGGATTGTTTGTAAAAGTCTCTGGAATTGCCTCATCTTTCACAAGGACATTTATGAAGTGGTTTGATATATTTGAAAGGGCACAGCTTTGTGAATTCTTTCAAAGCAACCATTGCTCTCTGAGCAGACTTAGCATCTACCAGAATCATTTAAATAAAAAGAACACAGTATTATAATCCTCTAAAACCTGCCCTGAATATCAAAAAAGCCACAGCAATGATATTGTGACCAGATGTGCAGACAGAAACTACTTCTCTGGTCAGCAAAGCCCAGCTCTCTCCGTGCAGCAGGAGGCAAAACACTGAGCTGGGCCGTGCTCTTGACCTTGGAGTAAATATGCACCTAATGCTCATTCTCCAGACATCATTCTCTTCCAACCGTATCAGGAAAAGTTCCCCAAAGTATTTACTTCTGATTGCAGTTTCTGCTGACTACAGCTCTGTCACACTTCACACACAAAACATATGTTAGTACAATCCAGGCTTGAGCGTGGAAGCCCTTATGGAGCAGGATTTTAGATTGTTGGTTTGTTTTATAAAATCAGTCATCTCTAGAGACAGAAATATGAATTTTTCCAGCAGTTGTGTTGGCAGGTGAGTTGTGCAGCCTGTGCAGTTTGTGTTGTCCCATGACAGCCTGCAATGCATTGTAATTATGAAACGTGTGCATGTTATGCTGTAACGTTGAGGGAAAAGAGTGTTTTATGCCTGTAAATGGTGGAACATGTAAAGCACATGCTGTACATACATGTACCTAGTGACAAGTCACTAAACTGCTCTACTTCAGCTTCCCCTGCAGGGAAAGAGCCCAGAGCACATAGGTGCCCAGATCAAAAGAAATCCAAAGGGGGTAAATTATCTGCTTGTTAATAGACTTTAAATAGTCCCAAAATGATAAACCAGAGCTTTACCTGACTGCAAAAACCAAGCTTCTATGCCAGAAGAGCTAACCAGCCTTTTTTTTGGGAAAGGAATTGGACACCTGACTCCCTAAACTCCTTCATCTTGTTTTTTATGTAGAAAAGTCCTGTGTGGTGTTGGGAGATGCTTCTGAGCTGAAGAGTTTTTTCAATAGTGCAATATCTGGATATGAGAGGGAGGTGAAGGAACTTATGGGTTTTTTAGCCAAAATTGTGATGAGAATTGGATGAAAAGTAATTAATGAGGGCAACACCATCAGACTTTGTTTTCTAGAAGGACAAGAGCCTGGGTTTCATAGGCATTGCACTTATTTAGTGATTTCAAAATCTAATATTTATTAGTGCTTGTCTGTCTGTTTTCTGCTCCTTGGCTCTTGAAAACACACACAGTATTTTGGAATCTCTTTCTCTATAACTCACTCAGCATGTTTCTCCTTCAGTATGATTATTTTGGAAAATAAGTAAATACAGAATTTGTCTGGGAGGGGATGAACTGTCCACATATCTGCTCAGGCAGCCTGTGACTGTCACCAGGCCTGACATCAGGCAGCCTGCATCTCATCAAAGGGTTTTCCTCCCCTCTTCAGCTCCCATCTGATTTGCAGTGGAGGACACTGGGAAGACTGCAAAGCTCTGTTTACCTGTTCTGCTCCTGTGCACCGTCTGTCTTTTGCTCCTCTGAGCACTCACAGAGGTGGAAGGAGCTGCCTGGTGTCTGGCCTGCCTACACTTTGTGCCTCAGCTGAGAAAGCTCAGAGTCATTTTTCCTTGGGACAGTGTTTTTGGGATGTCAGCACCTGTCCTCTCCCACTGTGGGTTGCTTTAACTTCTGCCAGATGGCAGAATGTTCCTTTGCTCTGAGCTTGCTTTGAATGTAAATTAACAATCTAGAGACTGCAAGCTCATGAGCAGTTTTAAAGATCTGTTTTCTAGTAATGTATTTTCATATTTGCAGTCATAATGTCTGGTTATGGCAGCACAGGCCATAAGAAGGCAGCATATCACTGGTAACTATTATTGTGGGGAAATGAGTTACCATCCTGAGCTGCCTATTTAGGATACAAGAAACAGCGAGGGAGAGCTGCAAAGAATCAGGTTTAGCAAGGTTAGACTTGCCTGTGTCTTAATGCTGAATATCAAGCTTTAAATCATACACCCTATAATGTCTTTTACCTTGAAAGCACCTATGAAACATGAGCTTTAGTAAATAATTAGTTGAAAATAGTGGGTTTTGTGAAGGCACTTGCCTTTCAACACACTTTAAGCCTATCTGGCACAGTCCTTGAGCCCTATATCAGAAGCAGTTGGCAGGGGCGCAGAGACTGTAATATAAACTAATTATGCTGTTCTTTATCCCTGCAAAGGTCCCTCTGAGCTGGAGAGCATTTAGTTCAATGCTTATGAGAAATTCCACCTTCGTTGGAAAATTTCTGTGGTGCAATGGACCAGGATGGAGATTCTTCTGGAGCAGGGTCAGCTGTGACTAAATTGTTCAGTCTTTGAAGGGGTCTCAGGTTAAGCACAGATTGTCTCAGTGTTGACAACTCTGAAGCACCTTTTCCTTAGGTATTTGCCTGCTTTGCAAATCAGGTGTGTCACTGGACTAACTCTAAACCACCTTGGCTGGACACTTAAGTGTAGCATGGTGGCCTTGGCAATGAAAATCCAGTTTTTCTGGTGAGTTTTGAGCTGAAGTCCACTCCTACTGATGAAAGATTCCCTGCAGCTCATGGTTACCCAGAGCAAGTTCCTGCCAGAGTAACACTTGTGACTGCAGGGTTGTTGCACCTTGGGAAATGATCTATGGAAGTTGTGCATTGCAGTTGTTAAAAACAGACTGGCTTCTTGATGGTTCTCTGTGGACTGCTTGCATCTTTTCAGCAAGAGAGTGTGTTTATGCTTTCTCCTGTGTTTTAAAGTATGAGAGATTTTTCATCCACCAATTTCAGAGCATGTCAATATTACTCTGCCAAAACGTGGAGCTCGAAGCACAGAGTAAGGAGGTGACTCACTGGAGCTTCTTAACAGCTTTTAACAGCTCACAGGCCTCCTGAATCCTCAGCCAAAGCTCTGTCTGGGAGGTTACTCTGCATTTTCAGATTTTTACAGATACAGCAAGTACATATTAAAAAGCCTCCACCAGAACACAGGATTAAAGGCGATACGGAAAGTACAATATCCTCCAAGTATCTGAAGGGAGGGAAGCAGTTGGAGGGTGACAGTCTGTTCCCTGGCAACTTCTGACATTTGTGTTAATTCTCTGCTGGAATGAAAAATAAGCCTTTTGAACTCTCCATGTAAATTGAACTGGTGAAAAACCTGTTTTCGGATTTAAACCAGAGCACAGGAGCATCTGGGTTCATGGGGGACTGTGCCATTTGTCCTGGATCAGATGGTTATTATGTGGCTCTGGCATATGGGCTGTTCTCAGCCAGGTTTCTCCTTTACTTAATTCTCAAAAGAATGAAGTAAGTTCTTAAAGCATATTCTGGCTGTATTACAGCCACAAGCCAGTCTGCATAGCTGTTACTACATTGTCAAGGTTTGTGAGGAGGCAGTGCCATTTGTGGGCTGTATGTTTAACGAATATCTCATGCATTCATTTTTCTTTGACACCTTTTTTCCATCTAAGGACTAGGAAACTTTATAACCTTTTCTTGTGTTCTTTATACAGTCTGGCAATAAACCTCGTCATGTGAATAACTTGGGCCTTGATCTGGTCAGGCATTATAACTAAAAAGGTATGAATTTCTATTTAAAATTGGGAGGAATTCAGTCTATTCACAGGCTTCAAGTACAGTATGAGTTCAGTACTGCTGGATTGAAGCACAGCCTGGCTGATGTCACAGGTGAAAGCTGTCCTATTGCAGGTTATGTCCCCTGAGAGAAGAATGAGAAAGACTTTCTTTCCTGTGTTTTTTCCTCCTCCATTCGTTCCCAGTGCTCCACAACCTTCCCAAAGTCTACAGGTCCTGGCTGTGTTGCAGTTGTACTTCCTGGAGGCAGAGCTGGCTGAGCCACTGTGTGATGTTCAGGGAAGCTGTGAGATGTCTCGGTTTGTTTTCAAAGAGCACATGCCTGGCTGAGACAGAGGGACACCGATTGATTTTTGGGCTGCTTGAGAAAAGGCTGCTTGGTCTCAGCACATGAAAGCAGAACTGAGGCATTGTGTGAAGTTAAAAGCAGGATGCATTCTTTCCAAGTCAGAAACTGCTGAGGCTTCCAGATGGGATGCCAAAAAAGTTTTATTAGTCTTCCATAGGCTTTTCACTTTTTCCAGAATCCTGCAAAACGGAGAGGCCTCTCCCTCTGATTTTCTTGCCAAGTCTAAATATGAATCTACTGTTTATCCAGATTGCACAAATTATTCATATTGCCTGGTTTCCTTTTGTCCAGCACATCACATTTAGTGCCTGTTGAGGTAGAGTTGAGCATTACTGGAGAAAGATATCTGTTAAAACTTTCATTTTAGGAACTAGTTCTTTTAGGAATAGCACGTAGGAGGAACTGACCCTGTTAGGTGACATCTGTGGACAAAAAAAAAAAAAAAAAGCAGAAAAGCCTTTTCCTTAATTTGATCTGCTTAAGCGGTATTTTGGATCATTTGATCACCACTTCTTGTGCCAGGTGACAGCTGTCTTAAGAGAACAACTCAATTTTGTTGTTTATTATGCACAGGTCCTTTCCCAAGGGTGGGTAGTTATCTATGGGAGATAAGGGATACCAAGTTGAAAGAGGTTATATGGCAGTAATTGAAGCAATATGTGGGCCTTCTGTATTTAACTATGAGATTTTAGCTGCAATTTGTTTTAAATGCTGCTTGAGAGAAGGAGCAGAAATTGAAACTGTTTATTGATTTGATTCTTCCTTTCCTTAAGTTTGAAGACTAGAGCATCAGTGGAAGAAGTGGTATTATTTCTGGCCTACTATTTGCATATCAAAAGATGACATTTTAAAACAGAATCTTTAAAACATGCTGGTGGTTTCAATCCTCTTTGCCATATGTGAAATGAGAGGGTTGTGCAGAGCTGTGTTCATTAACTATTCAGGGAAAAGTAATTTGTCTAATGAGGCTGTCAAATGCTGTGGTTGGAGGTGCTCTGGGTGTTCAGACCCAGCAGCAGCAGCAGCCAGTGGCTCCCAGGTAGAAGGTGTGGGAACCTGCAAACCTGGGAGCACTGGAATTTGGCTTTTTAGTTTTAATGCTCTTCTCACGATTTGAAAATTTTAGATAAATGAAAAGTCATCCCTTCCCAGCTCCTGAAAGAGCGCACTGGAATTTAAGCAGGGCCTTTCTTATTACTGTTACTTTCAACTCTGTTGAGATTTTTTTATCCCATAAAATATGTTTCATTTTAGTTATAGCACCAGAAAAAGCAGTTAAACCCAATCCTCCATAAAAATCAATATATTTTCCTGGGATTTCTTCTGACTTATAATGTGAATTCTTGAATCTGTCAATTTAGACATTGCAGGGAAAAACTGCTTTGAAACGCTAGAGCTGTGAATCCAAGAAAGCTGCAGAAATTCTCTTAGTTGATTTTCATTTTTCAGTTAATTTTAGAAAACTATAGATTGTAAATTTATCCTCACTTCCCGAGTGATACAAACCCCAAACTAATTCAGACTGAAATGAACAAATGGCTCCAGTTTTAGCATCTTATACAATGAATTCTTTCCGAAATCGAAGTGAAGTTCCATACTGTTCTCTTTTTATTAATATTCAGAAGTATGTAGAGGGCTTCTGTCGTTCTGTACACTGCAGGGACACAGAATAAAGAAGTAGCCTGGGTTTTTGGAACCAGTGGGTGGAGTCTTGATACCAAATCATTTGGAGAAGAAGGGCAGGATATTATCCAGTGAATGGTACAGAGAAAGAGAAATTAATCCCTGGAAAAGAGAAAAAAAAAAGGAAATCTGTTCAAAAAGCTGCAGGTAGAATATTTATGCTTGTCATCACAGTAGCAGCACAATGTGGCGTTATCTGACATTCAGGGAGCACAAAAGGCCTTGCAGATTTAAGGGATTGAAGTGTGTAAGCTCTGTGTGAGGTGGATGTGTGGTATTATCTCCTCCTCCTCCAGCAGTGCTGGATCCCACATGTGTCCAATCTGTGCTACTTGTGCACTCTGAACAGGTTCTGGATGTTCAGGCTGAGCTCCCCTGTGCTGTTCCCAGGTTCTGGATGCCCAGGCTGAGCTCCCCTGTGCTGTGCTGTTCCCAGGTTCTGGATGTTCAGGCTGAGCTCCCCTGTGCTGTTCCCAGGTTCTGGATGCCCAGGCTGAGCTCCCCTGTGCTGTGCTGTTCCCAGGTTCTGGATGTTCAGGCTGGGCTCCCCTGTGCTGTTCCCTCGGCTGTTCTGCTTCCTCTTTCAGCTCCTCAGCACTCTGTTTGCACAGACAGAAACTTCTCTTGGTCCACTCCAGTCCTGCTCTGCTCTGTAATGTTGCTCTACTCTTTCCGAGGAGCAGTTCCAAGATTTTCCTGTTTGCTGGTTGAGATGCAGAAATTCAGAGCACAGGGAGAGCTGGTTACCCCTCATTATGCATTCATGAAAAGCCAAACAAACCCCAAAACTGAACAACCTTTCTCCTCCATGCATTTCTCTCCCCCAACATCTCTTGTCTCTCCCTTCTTCTCTTCAATTGTATTCATCCCGTCTTTGGTGTCTATTCCCTGATTTTTTAATGTGCCCTTGACCTTGCTCACTTTCAACATCAGACAAGTCTTGTTTTCCCTCCACTGCCTCCAGCTCCTTCTCATATTGAGAAATAGGTTCCCAGAAGTGACCTTTAGCAGCAGCAGCAACATTTTGATCTGCAGGGAAGTCTCCTGTGGCTCCCCAACCCAAGGTTTGGTTCTTTCATTCAGTGGCACCATCAGAGGGGAGGGAAGGAACATGAAGCTGAGTGGAGTTCAGCGTGTCACAGTGCAGGAAACAGGGCCCTGGCAGTCACAGTATGAGCTCTTTTTGTTCTGCTGGAAGATAAATAACTTTCTCAGTGTAATTAATAACCCTAATGGTTTGTTCCAAAAAATGGAATAATCATAGGACTGAGTAGTCAAAACTATTGATGAATGTATAAGGCTCCTAGAAAAGGGACACAACAGTTTTAGTACAAAATGTTTAGTCCTTCTGGGCATGGTTCCAGTAGAGACTGGAGTGATGATTGAACAATAGGATTATTGTACAAAGCCATTGTTTCAAGAATGGAAAAAAATTTAGTGCCTTTTTTTCCCTTTAGCAATTCATTCATCAGATAAAAATGCGTTTTTGAATAGTGGCATTGCATCCAGCTCTTTTTGCAGTTGGTCTCAGCACTCACACAGAACTCCCACTGACAGCACTGTGGTGCAAATTAAAGGATAATTTTACCCTTAAAAATAAAGTCCTAGAGTCTTCACTTGTTTTTTATGCAAGAAGTACAGGTGATTTCAGGAGAAGGACCTGCTACCCCACCACTTGTGTGCTCGAAAACTTTTTGTTTGCTTTGCAAAATGGAAATTTTGGAGCAGGAGGTGTGAAAGGAGGGATTAATTTCCTTGGAGTTTAAAATAATTCTAATAAAAATTCAGTAAAATGTAACTCATAGGCTTAATAGTCTCTATAACAAATAATACTTTGGGGAGCAATAAATTGTGTAATGATAGTTCTGCTCATATTGGCTAAATCATTATATGTTGCAAAATGTCAGCCACTGAGGAAATCATAACGAAGCACACTGCAAGCCTGCAATCTTGTAAAAGCCTGATATCATAAAAGCAAAAGTGGGACTAAAAATATTTCAAAGATGCCAAAATGAAAGGGCTAACAACTGTCTTTTTTACATTTTCAAGCGTACCTGTTTTCCCCAGGAGAGCATAAAGACATAATCAATCAAAGCAAGCCTTGTGTAGATCCTCCTGTGATTAATCTAATTATTTTGGAGAGATCAGATGCTTTTACAGTTGATATAAACAACAGTTTGATTGAAGTATCAAAGGTAAATCAATAGGCCCAGAATGTGGATCAAAACATTATAAGCTAGAGAGCTTAGAATCAATATTTTCATGAGGAGAGTCAACAACTGGGACTGCTGTGCTTAAGCTCATTGAATAAATGTACTATTTTCAGAAGCCAGTTGTCACAAAATCAGAATCACTGTATCTGAGGCACTTGCCTTTTCTACAGATGAGCTTCTCAAAATGGAACTGAACTTTCCAAACACAGGGAGTGGCAGCGAAGCCACGCAGAGGGAACAACAGATCTTTGGAAATTGCTCTTGACACCTGAAGCCCTTTAATCCTCCAAGAGCAGCAGCCCAGGCAGTGCCAGGTGTGTCACTGGAGCCTTGGCAAGGGCTGCCCTGGGCTCGGAACGCCGAGGGTGCTCCGGGGTGCTCGGGTCCCAGGGCTGCAAGGGGGGCAGGAAAAGCTCTGGGTGGTTGCTGGAGCACACGTGGGCTCTGGGCCAGACTCCTGCCATTGCTTGCAGGCCCCCCTGGCCTGGATACAGGGGAATGGTTCAGCTTTGAGGTGGGAATGCAGCTTAGTGTTCAGAGTCTGGTTGTAGGGGAGTTAGAAGATCCTTCCCAGGTTTTCAGCGGTCAAAGGGAGGAGATGATCAGGGCCAATATGACCCATTTTCCTTAATTCTTCATGCTTACTCTGCCCCAGGTCGGGTTCTGATGTCTGCATTGCTCTTCCCTAAGCAAACACTGCTCAAAGGATTTGGGGAGAGGATGCCAGAGAAGGGTTGGATATAGGAAAAGATTCCTCTCAAACTTTGCTGGTAATGTAGTGCTGGAGACAGCAGCCCTCTGCTTCCCTTCAGAGCCTTTCCTACCTGTCTCTGCAATTACTGTGAGTTTAATTACACTGATGCAAAGAGGCAGCATGTGGCTGCAGCTGTTTGGATGGGGAAAGGCAAGCAGGGAGTGCTGGTAGGAGGCCCTGCTGGTCATTAATCCTGGACTGACCCTGCATGTGGCTCTGAGACTGATATAGCTCATATGGTAATAGAAAAATCTTCCCATACCAGACCTAAATTTGCCAAAAAGCACTTCTATGCTTTGTGTTTAGAGTTCAATATAGGAAAAATCACAACACCTGTTATGATTTTTTTTGATTTCCAAAGAGATTGTGAGGCACTTACTGCTTTAAAAGAAAGCTTTAACCTCTCTGACACTTAAGTTTTTAAAAATCTGAGAAAAGAGATTGAGAACACAAACAAGAACTCACCAACTCTGCAGGTGAACAAGTGTCAGCTTTTGGCCTCTGTGCACAGAATAACTTCTGTCCCAGGATCTTTATGGATGAAAGTATGTGTAAATGACTAAGAGTAAGGAATGCACCTCAAGAAGGTCATTGAAACCTCATCTAGTTCTCTTTCAGTGACTTTCCAGGAGCTTTCTAGTCTGTCTTTTAATTTGAACTCACTAAGAAGGTTTCAGGGTTGCATTTCAAGATGGAAGGATCCACCCACATGCCCTTGCCCACAAACTGTTGTTATGGTTCATTGTTATGTACCACACAAATTCTTTTGAGATACTACATTTTCTCAGGGCTCCTTTTTTCCACAGAATGATGCAATCCATATAAACCAGATTTTTAAGCCAGAGGTAGGAATAGGGGTGTCTGAGGAATTTAAGAAGTACCTGGGTGTTCCTTCTTGGCAATTAGAAATTCAGATACTGTTGGAAAAAGCACTCAATGCCAAACTGCATCACAGAGCACACGAGTATCTAAAAGCTGCCTGCAGTTCCCAAATGAAAGGTGGTAATTCTAGTTGTTTTTCACCTTGCATTTTAAATGTTAGCCTTGAATTCTTCCTCTGCCAGGCATGCAGCAGAATTTTGGCTGAGCCTAGTAGCACTTCTACTGTGGTAGTCTGACCCTTTTCATCATATGCATTGTTTGAAATTGGTTGGTATTTTATTATTACCATTTATTTGTGCTAGTTGGAAACCTTCATTAAACCATAAGCAGAATCAGTTTGGAAACATGTTAACTGATACCAGTAAATAAAGCAGGGAGGAGTTTTGTATTTGGGAATTGCAGCGGCTCATTCAGCCCAGAGACTGGTTTGTGTCTCAGTGCAGCTCAGTTCCTTCGTGCCACCTAAAGTGTTTCTTAGACCTAAATGACCCTTTTTTGTTATTACCTTGTGCAGGGCTTTCACTCCCAGGGCACTCTGAGAGCCAGGGATCACTTTGATCTGGGGATATACCACAGCAACCATGGTAACTCATCTTCCAAGAGATGACACTTCTGGCTATGATTTTTTTTATCCTACTTGTGAACTTGGATTGACAGGAACTAACTCAAGCTTATGATTGGAATTTTCTACATGACAGGATACTCGGGAGTTAAATCTGAAAATCAGGTAGTACCTTTTACTTTGGATTTCCCTTAAGCCCCAGAAGCAGAGCTGATGGTGCTGTTTGCCTTCACAGTGAAGGAGGGGAAAACCCCAAAGGTGCCTCAGGCATCACCTGACAGTCTGTCTGGGTTGTAAGGAAAGGGCAGGTTTGGAGTTCTGAGACAGAAGGTTGCTTAATCACTTGTTAGAGCTCTGGTTGTACACTTAGGGAACAACTCAAACCACAGTTCTAAATCTTCTTCACCTGAATGAAGGCACGTGCAGAGGCTCTTCCATGCTGGGCACTTCCCTGTCCAGCCAGGACTGCTCCTCGTTGTTATAGCAGAACTGGAAAACCATAAACCAAAGCTGAATCCATTTGTAAACACACAAAGTTCAACACAAACACCATCTGGCTGCTTTTCAACAATTCTGCCTCTTGAAGGGTTCAGCTCCCCATTTTAGGAAGCACCCTGTGTTCTGATGGTTCATAAAGGCCCCTTCCCTGATGCCACAGTGCACACACGTGTAGGAGGCAGGGATCTGCTGCAGGTGTTGAGACTGACTGTTTATTAGGCTTCAAATAATAAAAATAATTTTCCCAGGAGGTCAGCAGAGACAACACCAACAACCTCTCTTTATCTATCTTAAATGCTCCCTTGCTAATGTTTCCCTTAAAGACAATTAAATCATTGCTATGGTGTGTAAACTCCTCATTTGAAGCATAGTTAAATACTGGTTCTAACTGTACTCAAGGTGCACTTAACGAATGAATTTTTTTGGTGCTGAAGAAAAAAATGCATCTTGTGTTCTCAGTGCTTTCAGCACTCTATAGTTGGAATTTTTGGCAGTAAGTGAAACTTTTCAGTCTTTTCTCCCTCCCTGGTCCCAGTAAGGGTTTATTATCAAGCTCAACCCAGGTAGATTCTTGAAGGTATCTCCTTTGAACATTTATTTAATGGCCAATAAAATGAAAGAAACTCTCTGTACCTTTACTATTACATGTGCACTTGCTAAAAAAAGTAACTTTCCAGAGCAGAGACAGTTAACTAGGGTTTTTCATGCCTTTCTTTTAACTTCAGTGGGCTGTAAATCAGACCCAAAAATATGCTACCCAGTGAAACTTTGTAATTCCATTTGGCAGCTGCTTTCAAACACAATGGGAGGTTTTCAAAAATATCATTGTCTGGAAGTGTTCATCTGCAGACGTAAAAACAGCCTGGATAACATTAGAGGGGAGATAACAGTGTCTATCTCTGTAATGCTATCACCTTATCTTTAATTAATGTAGAGTACTGTAAGATTTTTTTCTGAGATAGGAGCCTCTTACTTGGGTAAGATTCTCCCTGAAACAAAGGGTTTGAGCCAGCAGAGCTATTCTAACCAAATGTTTAATGGAACTTGTTCACCACATTCAGAGACATCCAGGATCAGCTCTGGTCGTTTGAGGCAGGAAAGTAAAAAGGCTCCTGGCAGAAACACAAAGCCATCTATAGCTGATACTGCAAAATTTGATTAGAAACTGCCCTTACTCCATGGAATCATGTGACCTCAGCTGTATTTTAACTACAAATGAGCCCAAACAAATCCCCTGGATCCTCTGAGTAGTTTCCAGTTCCAAACACTACCACGATTCAGATACTTCAGACAACTTTTACATCTGTAGTTCATACCCACAGCAATGATAGTTGTAAAAAAAAGGCTTATAAGGCCATGGTCCTATCCTGGAAACAGAGGAATTGCCAGCAGTGGAGTTCCTGCACAGTCTGAGTCTGAGCCCCTCCTTTATCCAAATGATATGATTTGTAATTAAATAATGCTCAGTGTTTATTTCTTCCATCTCTGTTGATTCCTCCAGTCTTACTTTGCTCCTATCTTTTTATTCCTGGTCTGATCAGCTTCTAGCTGTGCTCTCATCCTCCTTGTTCCCTCTTGTCTCCTTCCTACTCCACACTCTTGGCTCTGCAGCATTTTTCCTCATCCTGGCTGCCTTTCCATTGCCTGAGGCTGACAAAGAGGAGGGGGAGAAGCTCCAGCAAACATCCTGCTTGTGTTCCCTGGGCTCTTGGGCCCAGGACTAGCCTTTCTTAAACTTTCTTTAATGAGTTTCCGTTGCAAGGGAGGTCCTGATCCGATCAGGGTTGTACACTAAGCTCTGGACCTCCATGGACCACAGGGCAATTGGGAAGTTCAACTGTCTCTACTGCAATGTTTTATGTGTATGATTTCTTGTGGAACTAACCAATCAAACATCACAGCTCTTACATATCTCCCACTTTTAAAAAATGCACCCACTTGGCTAAATTTTTATGCCTGATACATATCTGTGAGTGGGAAGTAGCAGCCAGCCTGTCTGGTGTGATTGCTGGAAGAAAGCACGTTGTGTGACTGCCGCTGAAATGGTGAGGAAGGAAAAGTACTGAGTCAAAGCCAGGCCATCCCTAAATTCTCTTACCCAGGAATTAATCTGCAAATTCAGGGCAGATCTCTGACTCCTCCAGGTAGTCCTGGCTCCACTTCTAGACCTGCTCTATTCTGAGCACCTCGTGCTGGAGCAGAACAGTTTCTAGACCAAAGGAATGGTGTTGCAAATAGGCTCCTGCTCCAGGGCACTTTGGAATGAAGGGCTCTGGGTGTGATAATTTTAAGCATTTTCCTGAGCTGGAGAGGTGGATGGGGTGAAGTTCTTGGTGTGTGTTCTCAGCCTGTAACATCCTGTGCTCATTGTCACGTAAATACAAAACAACTTCCTTCCACCTGAACTCATCTCTGCTGTGGACGACCAGGTTGCCATGAAAGTAAGTGAAAAAATACCCAACCCATCACTTTTCTCTCTGGTTAAACAACAGATTTGTCTTTGAGTTGCCAAAATTGTGAGCTGAGTACACTCCTATGAGTACAACTCTCGTTACATATGTCTGATACTCCTTGTTTTGAAGAGGCTGTAGTAGGTTTAATATTGAACCAGTCCATCTGTTCAGTGATTCAGTAACTTGAGAACAGTTAAACTTGTCACTCTGCTCCCCTGCTGGAGTCCATTCAGACTGTGTGACCAACTTCAGATTTTACTGGCATCTTTAAAAACATTGGCAGGTGCCCCTTGGCTGTGTCTGTGTTTGAGCAGCTCTGTCCATGCTGGCCCTGTGCCACTCTGCCTGGACCTGCCCAGGGAAAAGTTTCCCTGTGCCAGAGGGAAGGTTTGCACATCCCTTTCCACAGGCATGTAAAACTCACTCCTACAGAGATCTGCACCGATATAAATCAGAGGAACTTTCTATATCAGAGACTGAAAAATGGAAGCAATTAATGCAAGCTACAGTGAAGGTAAGTGAGGGAGAGGCGTTTTATGTGGGTGCTTTGTGTTCTCGGAGGAAGGCAGATCTTTAGGGGTGAGTGCTGCCCTGGGCCTTGTGCAGAAGCAACATGGAGCTGCAATGTGATCATAAAGACAAGTTGAAATGAGTCAGTTTGTTCCAGGAGAGTGAGCTGCCAGGGAGTTTAGTGTTATGGAGGGTAGGGCTGGTGGGTCAGGGCTTGGGAGGGTTATGTGATACTGAACTGTGACATGCAGTTGTTGCTTTCTTCCAGAAGTGAAAGGCTAGTTGAAAAATCCACGCCAGGGTTCTGTTTTGGAAAATACCAAAATTGAATGTTGGCCTGGATTTTGCAATGCTGGAAATCCCACTGCAGGTGGAGGTGAACATGGATTTCTCTGCTCTGAACCGGTGCCTGGTGCTGCTGTGACCTCTGAGCTGCTGGTGCTTCCAACATGAGGGCCATTTCTACTGTGGGTGGGATTTAGGGGGTAAATGTAAAGAGTTCATATATAGTGTTTTTGGGGAGGCATTTGCATTAGAAGGACACAAAATACAGTAAAAATCTCAAGGTGTAAATGCTAAATGACGCCTACCCATGAAGAGTGCAGAGTTACCCCATGGCCAGGGAACTGGCAGCAATCGTGCCTGTTCACATGGCTCTCCCCCATGTGATTTATCCCTGCCTTTTTAAAGGACCTGACGCAGAAAGAGGATTGTAGATTCTCTCTGGTTTATCCTTGCCCGTATTTTCCCCTCCATCAGGCATATCTCCATTTTATGGGCAGCTTTATGCTCAGTTCTGTGAAACGCAGAAAATACTGTGGACTTCATTGTCTCTAATGCTTCCTGTGAAACAGAGCTGGAGTGAAGAGCACCTGCATGGGACTGGCTGTTTTAAGGCTTAACAGTCAGAGACAGAAAGAATCTCCTCCCTGAGGATCTAGAATAAAAAATAAAGGACTAGGAGGGGAAGAAAAAAGGAACAAAATTGCCTGTCCAAAGACATATCACAGGTTAGTGGCAAACCCGTTAACAAAAAGGTGCTTCCTGCTTCCCTCCCTGGTACCCTGGATCTTTTCTGTTCTAAAAATGGGCAGTGAGATGTTATTCAAAGGGGAGATACTTTTCTGAAAGCCTTTGGAGTATCTCCTCAGGACACTTTGCTGTTTTGTGCACACACACACATGCACTCATATATATATATATATGGAGGGGAGAGAAGGGAGAGAAGAACATCCTGTGGGATTTCTTTTGCCATCTGCTGAGTTCTGACTACCATCTGTAAAGTAAAAGCATTTCTGTTGTTTAGCCTTTGTTCAAAATGCAGGTTTTTTTTGTCACAGTGGCTTTTGGCTTTATCACACACCACTAGAAGAAATATTCAACAGTTTGGAGCAAGCAGGATAAAACACTGTGAGCTCGGGAATCTGAACCATCCAGTGCATGCAGGGATTTGACAGAAGCTCTGACATGGTGCCCACTGTGATCCCAGTGAGGGGGTCAGACATGGCCTTTGGGGGTCACAGGAGCCCAGAGAGCAGCTGGGCTGAGGGGGCAGAGCTCGTCGAGCGCACGTGGGGAAGGTCCAGGGAAGGAGAATCAGAATTACACCAGCAATTCCTCTGCTCCTCAGAAGCCCCTGGGTTAGATGGGTTGTCCATAAGCAATCAGGAGGGCTCAGGGCCTTTCTTGCTGCAGCTCAGGCCAAGCAGGGCTGTGCTGGTGTTGCTCCATCTCCTAACCTGGTTGCACAGCCATTGGACACACTGGGATCATTGCTGACCTTCCAGCTTGTTTGGAAGATTTCTGACCATGTGATTGTGTGTTAGGAAGCAGTAAAACACAAGTAGTACAAAGGAGGGGAAGTCAGAGCCTGATTTTCCATTTCAGAAGTCGGGAGTAGATCTCACACCACTGTCGTCAGCTCCATGTGTGTGACCCACCTGCAGGGACAGGATTATTAACACAAATGTGGGTGGTTGCTGGCCTGAGCTGGAGGTCTGCACTTCACACTTCTTTGTGGCCAAAAATTATTTGGCTTAGGTAAGAAGAAAAAGAGTTCTTTAATGGCCCATTGTGATCTAGAAGGATAACAACAGGAAGAGAAGCTGTATTTAACCAAACATAGGATCAAGCCAGAGGATTTTCCATGGTTTCTGTGGCTTTTATAATGGCTTTTGTGAAGAGGCCAGAGGAATAAAAATTATTTTCAGTTTCACAGCCATAATATGAAGGATAATCCTATTATGTCCCATAAATTAAAAGAAAATAATTATGGAAGTTATGTAACATTTCTCCAAATGTTACAGCCTAACTTCCTGAAGAACATATATAAAGGAAAAATTTATACTCTGGGTCACATTTCAGAGACTTTTCTAACTCAAAAAGATCTTGCACCTATAGTTGTAGGCAGACTTGTTTCAAGTTATTTAAATTATCTTGAAATTGATCTTGAATTTTAAAATCTTGTAATTTTGAATTTTGAAATCTTGGTATTTATAACCATTCTCAGAGAACACAAAGCAGAATGCAAGGCATAGAAACACCTGCTCTCTGCCCAGGTTTAAGGACCCAGAAGAATCCAGTAAAGACTTTTTTTTATGTTACCTATTTCTGCAGTAGTTTTTGGAGCCCCCTTTATTGTTGGATCCCAGTGCTTTCACAGATAGATGGAGGATGAGTGTTCAATAGGGCTGAAGTGAGATGGGAGTTGTAATTAGGGTGTGAAAGTACCAAAAGTTTGCAAGCTCAATTTATTGCTGGATTCTGTTGGCTTGTTAGGAATAGGGTCAGTCTGCTCTAATGCTTTGTTTGCCTTTTTAGTGTAGCAATTAGACCTGTGGTTTTATTATAGTTTGAGTGAGATACGGGGCTTGGGAATATAAACCAAGTTCACTGCTAATGTCTGCTGGTTCTGCAGGCTTAGAAAGCTGACAGGTGTTGACATGGTGCTGTTTATTGTTCTATTATAAACACATCAATTGTCCAAGTGTAATTGCATTTGACATTTAAGTTTAAGGATTGGGAATCCAGAAGTTTATCTGCCCCTTGATTTGGTTGCTCACTGTTTTCCATGAGGCATCATTTCCACATTAAGGCAAAAATCCAAGAGAAACCCCAGACACTTATCATGGCATTTTTGGACCAGGGTCCTTCTCCACACAGGTGGGCATTGGCTGAGAAAGCTTTGCCTCCTTCTGGCCAAGATGATGCATCAACAGGATTCCAGCAGGCCTTCCATCCAGAGCCCTTCCTTCCTGGCACCTGCTCCAACAGCATGTTAGGGAATAAAGCTCTTGGGAGCCCAAGTGCCTTCTTTCCCTGGAGCACACGGAGCTGAGAAAACTGAAATTATTATTGCTGTTGTGGTTGTGGCTGTGTCTTGTGGATACAGAGCTCACTGTCTCAGCCCTGAGGGCTGCCCTGGCCCAGGCTGTGCACAGAGTCTGGCAGCCCCCCCCAGAGCAGGGGGGGACACGGGCCAGTCCCACAGTTTGGCTGCAGGATCCCTGCTCTCCCCACAAGGCTCAAATACAGCCCGAGAGATGCAGCTATTCAGTGCTTTAGCTGAACTCTGCTTCTGGTGCTAAAATAACAGTCCTATCTTTATGGCTCCCTTGGCAGGGATCACCTGAGGAAGTGTGGTCTGGCTTCCCTCAGCTGGACATTACGGGTGTCAAGGATCAAATCAGATCAGATCACTCCACTCCTCACGAGGAGGGAGTGAAGGCACTGAGGCTGCTCACTGTGCAAGGATGAAAAACAACAGGAGTGAGGAAAAAGCCTGCAAAGTAGTCAACGAGTCAGAGAAATTATTACCCAGTAAAAGCATGATTGAATAGAAATATGAAAAATCTTGACAGAATAAAGGAGGATATATCTTAAATTGTGCTATCAAACTTTGGATTCCATCGCTGTTTGAGCCAAGAAACTTGAGTTCAAATTATGGTTATTTCTATCTGAATAACAAGATTTTTGCATGATGTGATGGTAATAAAATCACATTGGAGAGAAAGAAAGTCTTCATGTCTTGGTGATTAAGCAGAATGACCTTTTGTGGGCTGAATTACATTTGTGTATTACGTATTTATATATTTATTTTCATGGGAACATCTGGTGCTGGCTCATCCTGGAGACAGGTTTCTGGACTGGGCTGACTGTGGGTCCAATCCAGTCAGGCAGCTATTTCTCCTTTGATGCAAATTTTGTCCAAAATTACTGTTAACAGATTAACTAGAAATCTTGTGTTCTGAGGAGCTGCCTTTTGCTGCAGGAACAGCTGTGAAATTTGATAAAATCACCATGGTGTGTTTAAATGGTTTTATAGCAGTAGCCCTTCGGTTAACCCCGGATCATTTAACAGCTGGATAAGTATTTCAAGAGTAATTAAAATGATGTTCTCAGAGAATTTAATATTTTATGCATAATTTTTTCAGAGAGGAACAGTGAAGACAGAGATGCCAAAACTGAAAGCCTGGCACTGGACACACAGTTTTGCTCCCTGGTGCATAAATTTGCATACATATTTGGAAAGGAACAATGCCTGACTTAAATAAGCAGTTTGCTTCTAACCCACACCTCCTTGATGATGAACCTTGGAAATAAAAGAATGTACAGACTATTGAAACTATTGACTGGTTTTAATAGTCAATTAAAAACTTCACCAGTTCCTGTGCTATAAATGGACTGTAAACTGGCACAAAAACATGTCACTTTAAAGCCCATCTGACTCTGAAACCACGTGCCTCCCACAAGTCTGTTCCCTTAACTATGCTCACAGTTTGGCTATTTACCTTTTTTACTGTTAAAATATCTTGTTATAATTCCTTAAGCCTATTTTTATGATTGCCAACACTTTTAAGTGTGGATAATTGTGAGTGTTTGACAGTAATAATGAATAACTGACATTACGTATGTCAGCCATATAATTAATTACCATTACCTGATGTATTATACATCCCATTTATTTCAACAATTATGTGTTATTTTGTCATTTCATTATTACCATATCTCTTCTTTTGACAAGTCAATAATAAAAAGGCAAAACAAAGCATTATCTGTTGTTGAAGTAAATGTATCTTCATTATACAACAAATAAATTCTTCAACAAAGCCATGTGCCAGTGTAGGAAAAGGTTGGAATTGCACTGGAACTATAAGTCACAGCACAGTTTCTGTGTGGTCTGAGAGGATTTTGTACCCAGCACCACGTGCTCCCATCAGCACCGACTTGTTCCACATATAAGCAAGAGCCATTAGAATATCATATTTAGTATAATTTTGTCAAAAAAGACAGGTGAAAGCCATATTTGTCACTTCTAGAGTTTTAAACCAAATGTAGTTTTTCTGCCCTAAGGCATCAGACAACAGAGTTCTTGAAATTAAAAAATGAAAAAAGGCTGTAAACATTACTTTGATGGCAAAAGCTGATTGTTCACATTCACTGTGTGCTAAAAAAATAGGGCCATTTTAGTAATACTGTTCAGAGGTTAACAGCATATTTTCTATAGCTCTGACTATACCCCACACATACTGACCAAGCCTGCATCAACCCAATGGCCAAGTGTGTATGAGCAGTCTCAGAGTGTAATATCTAATCATAAAATTTTGCATTGAGAGAAGACATAAAAACATTATTTTATTTTCCTATCTGCAACTTTGATTTGGTAAAGACTAATAAAAGAAAGTGTAATAAAAATGCCCTGTTAAATGCCTGGTTTGTCATCCTCATAGTCCCTCTAGAAATCACAATTCTCTTGTTTCCACAGCGTAAATAATATCTAGTAAACAGAATTATGGTTTCATCACTGCTGTCACATAATGCTGTACTTTACAACAAGTGCAATTGTATTTCTTTTCGAACAGGTTAAGAACAGCATGGAAGGTGCATTCCCTGAAGGCCCTGGAGTTTGGGATAATAAATTCTTGGTCCATTATGTGCCAATGAGATGACAAAAATGAAATCTTTGCATTCAGAACAACAGAGTATTTGTTTTAGAGGTGCTGTGTTAAGAGATTTGTTTTGGGATGTGTTTTAGGAAGATATTTCGTGCACTGAATAAACATAAGCACCCAATGACTTGAGGTGCTTCAGGAACTGTGAGCAAAAGTCTCTCAGGTTTTTATAGTGCAGTAAGACCAGAAGGAATCATTAGAACCTTTCAAAGTTCATCATTTGTGCTTAAAAATAAGACCTTGGTTACTTTTGTCTTTCTTTGGGGTTTGTTTTGGATTGAGTTCTTTCCCCCTCCTTCCCCATTCTCAAAAATTACAAGTGGATTTCTCGTGTTCTCTCATCATTTCACAGCTGGGCAAAGGCCAGGAGGGGACTTTCTTTCTAACAGGATGTTCTGGTACATAATCAGGGTGTGTAATCCACGTAACTGCTTTTAAAAAGCTGCATGAAATAGAAACTGTTATATTTATAATGCAACAACTAAAAATCAACAAATCCCCAAAGCATGGCTTTCCCTTTGGTGGTCCCTTACCTACATCTTCTACAGTCTGTCTTCTCCCTTCCTTAGATATCTTAATCCTTTTGTATGTAACATCAGTCCTTAATGTTTTGTAGTATCTGCTCAGGAACTGAGCCTCAAGCAGGTTTAGGTAGGTTTCTTCTCCTGAGGTGCTGTTTTTACTGCTTCTCTCGCTTTTCTTCTCCAGGCGCCTTCTGTACATGTGACTGACAGAGCTGGGGTTTATGAGTGTGGGGAAGAGCCTCTGCCAACTTCAGGAAAAGCTGGGTGTGCAGTTCTCTTCAGCTCCACTGCAAAATCCAACCTAGATTTTATTTTTTTTTAAACATTGACAAGGAGAGACTGCAGCTGTAAATATCTGAGTGAAAGCAGTTGTGACAATGAGGGAATGATCACCGTCACTTTGATGTAATGACCATTGCAGGGAGCTCCCATGTCAGGCTGGCTTTGTTATAAAGCAATAAAGAAACTTCATCCTCTGCAGGCTTTTGAGTTGGAAAACTAAACTTTTTGTCCATCATATGGTAAGAAACCTACAAAACAAAAATAGCATATATTCAAAATGATGTGCCAATAGGGAACATTTGGATCTGTGTGGTGGTTACAGGGCATTTACAAGGCACAGACTGTGACCTTAAGGGTTGTACAGCCTTTACTGTAAATGAGCAAGTTGTGACTCACCTGGACTCCACTCTTGGAAAGTGGAGTGTTGCAAACAGAGATTTGCAAATTGGTGTTACAACCTCTGCTGTTGGTTGCAGTTGGGAAGCTTATATTGCCAGTTTGAAATGTAGCCTTCAGCTTTGGGTGGGTGAGCACAGGTCACAGACAGCAGCAGTAGGTTGTGTCTTAAAGTTTGTTTCAAATGCAGGCAGGGAAGTTTTCTCACCTCTGTGCTCTGAAAGAGGTGAGCTTTATTCCACTCTTCATCTTTGCAGACACCTGGCAGGGATTTACCAGCTCTGGTGATTGTCATTGTGCAGGGTCAATCACCTATCCAAATGCAGAGATCATATAGGATGGTGGGGTTTTTTACTATAACCTGTTTTGCTGTTTGTTCTTCCAGTTATTGACAGCACACAGAGAAAAGGACCTTTGAACTGGGCTAATGATGTGTAGAGAAACCACCTACAACAAGTCAGCAGAATCCAGCCCTGGCCATTGATGGGCTTTGCAATCAACTCTATTTTCACTCCTCAGGAAGGTTCCAGCTCAGTGCACCAAAGCCTTTTCATTTCATTTGAAGTTGGCCCTGCTTGGAAGGCTGGTGGATGTGGGTCTGAGAAAGTCAAAAGGTTCCTTGCATAAAAAGGGTGAAAATAGTGCCAGACTCTTGCAGGGCTGCAGGTGCAGGACCTTGCTTTGCCTTTTCAGTGCTTACCCTCATGGCCTGCCATTCACACAGCACAGGGGCTCCTTTATTTTAGTTGAAATTTTATTAAACTTCATTTGAATCCTGCTACCAGTTTGCAGTTCATTTGGAGCTGTAGATGTTTGCTGATAACACAAGAATACAAGAATCCAGTGGGTTTTGGCAATAATTCTGTCCAAGATCGCTCTTAAGTGGTCAGAATTTTGGAGTGGAGAAAAGTAGAGTGCATGCACTTGTTCTTGTTTTAAGCAGTCCAAGAGAAAACTAAATAAGAATTTTCATATGGTGCAATGTCTAAAACCTCTACAGCAACAGAAGAAGGAGCTACTGAACTACTGTGGAATTGTTGGGATGAACTCAAATAAATTGCAGTATGATGGACAAGGCTCATTGCTCTGCTTTAGGGTGTGTGTTCTAAAAAACATCTGTCTGATATCAGCCCAGTCCTTTTAGTCTGCATATTGACTGGGACTGATTGGTGTTCTTTGGGTACAAGTGACCAGAGCTAATTTAACTCAGCATTATGAACAATAAAATACTCTGTCAGGCTAAAAGATCTGATCTGAATTCAGGCATTGGTTTTTTGTTCCTCCCTATTGAGATTATAGATGGAAACCCATAAAAATTGTGGAAGTAATTTTCTAGAATTTGATTTTAGGATGTTTCATTATTAAAACAAAAAATATGGTTTCCTATCTTAGGAAGAAGTAGAAAAACCATAAATAAGAGTCATGGGTTTTGAGAAGAATGAGCCTGTTCCTTCAAAACTACAAGTTCTCTCTGCATTGGAAAGTGATACTCAGTTTTATGTCACAGAGAAACCTAACCCAGGACATTTTATATCCTGAGTAAATTCAGAAAAGGGTTGTAAAATTTTTTTATGTTATACTATAACAATCTATTATTGAGAATAACGTTTTTCTGGCTCATACATAAGTATTTGTCTCTATAAATAGCACTGTAGCCAATGCAGGAGAAACATTTTGGACAGCTGAATTTTGGGCGATTGAACTTCCAAAATTCCAGCTGATTAGAAAGCAAGACATGTCACTTCAGTAACATGTGATAAACAACAGGCTTTCTTAGCAACTACTTGTAAGTTTAAGTGTACTTATACAACACAATTCTTCAAGGATCACAAATAATGAACAAATTAATGAAATTTATAGCCTGTTTGCAAATAACTTGTTGACAGAAAGCTCTGTACTTGTCAGTTCACATTATTCATTGCCAATTCTTTCAGTGACTGAATTCAAAGTTACAGATTCCTCACTGATGGGTTTTTGGATAAACTCTCCTACTCCAACTGGTATACAGACACTCCTGCCTTTGATTTAAATAATTGATGTAATTACTTACTTGCCACCATTGCTCTTTGCTAAATGCTTCCAACCAGGGTAATGCAAACATGGTGCAGGACCTGTGCAAGAAAACAATTCCCTCTAACATTCCTTGCAGTCCTGGTACAGTCTGGATGAGGAGGATGGCAGCAGTGAAAGCTGGAAATAGAGGACAGCCCATGGAAAACCCTCCTCTCCAACAGAAAGGCAGGAGAGCCTGTGAGATCCTTTCCCAGATATATTCACTGCTGGAATATGAAGAGCCATGCCCGTGGACTCCGACCTGCCCGAGTCACAGGTTAGACGCTGTGATTATACATTTCCTTCATTGGCTTTCAGCCCAAGGTTTTAAAATGTAGCATCCCTAAAAGCCTTTGTTTTATTCTCCCTGGTAAGAGCTGTGACTCTCAGCCAGGAGCATGGAGGTGATGCCAAGATGTCACCAGGGCAATAGGTATTTATTGCTGCTGAAAATCAGGGCGTTTTCAAGGCATGTGTTCAGACTCAGCCCTTTGGCTTGACACTGTCCTTGGTGCCTTTGAAACACAATGTGCCTCTTTGTGCTCTGCTCTCATCTTTGACTGATATTCTCTATTTTAAAGCAGCTTCTTCAACTCTTTTCTACTGTTTTCTTTGCCTTGTGCTTCCAAAAACCATTGTAGGTTGTCTGATGAATTTTGCTTGGTTATGTCACCAGGAGCTAAATTGTGGTACAATTAATTTTTCTGAAACATTTTGTAATTACCAGTAAATATTGTTCATTACCTGACTGTAAGTCATTACAACCAGCAGACAAGTGTAGTGTTGAACTCTAGGAAACAGCAGTGCCAGCAAAAGGACACGAAATTTCTATTTGCAATGCTCTAAGAAGACTTACTTAAAGTCTTTCCATTTTCTATGTGCACCTCTTTGCAGAGACAGTGTTCTTCTCTGTCTTAATTTTGGGAAACTCTTTGTGTGTTTGCAGAGATATTGGTACAAAAATGCAAAGGGAAAAGCTGAGATTTGGTTGCATAAAAGCATTGGATAGTTTCACTGAACATAAAACTTGTCAAGACCTCCTGAAGTGAAGAAATTAAAACAGGCTGTGAATAGAGAATAATTGGCTGCATTCTAACTTAACTGTAAATTTTGAAACTACATAATTTATTTGTTAAAAGATATAAAATCTAGTAAATAATTTTTCCCAGCAGATGAGTTTTCAGACACATTTTTGTTCTTTTGATGGGATAGGAGGGACTATCTCAGATAACACTGTTGATGTGTTTCCTCCAGCACAGTCCCTGTTTGCTAAGCTGAGAAGGGAAGGCCGAGGAACCGTCAGTGCTTTGCTGATCCTTGTCTGTCTGGAAATGAATTCCCAAGCTCTGCAGTTACTGATCCCTCCTCACAGAAACACAAGATGGGTGATGGAAGAAACAAAGAGGAAAAGAAGGGCCACATTTGGTAGCCCTGGGACAGATGCCCCCTCAGCAGAGTGGGGGGATGTGGCACATTGGTGCTACCACATCCAGTGACAGGGAGCACAGCACCTGTCCCCCCATGGGCACGAGGGGAGAGAGGACACAGAGTGAGAGCTGCAGTGGTGCTGCCCTGCCCTTCCTGTCCCCACCACTCTGGGGCACAGCCCCCCTCCACATTCCCTTCCACAGGCTGCTGTTTCCTGCCCAATCAGCAAACACAGCAAAAAGGATGAATTGATTTAATGAGTTATTTTGATCCCTCTGATGTGATAAAAAGAAAGCTGTAAAAATCAGTGCCTACAAGTTCCAACTTGAAGACATCTAATAGTGTCTAACATAGTAATTTGATTAATGTTCTGTGTTCTTTCTTTAGGTTTCTCTAATGCACCCTGCTGAGCTTTTGGAAGCGTTCACAATGTACACAGGAAATTAAGTGACAAAGAATATGCAGGGAACTGTTCATACCAAGCAAACTAGAATGAAATACAGTATTTCTTGGTAGAATAATAAGCATCCACATGCGACTACTGCATGCTGGCTAACAATTTAACTGCTGCTTGAAAAGAGATTAACTATTATGTGCCTCTCTTGTCTGTAACTGCTAACTCATTACATAGCAAAATAGGTGCCATCTCAGCCAGACCTTTAAAAATCAATATAGCTCTTTCAATGCAACTTGGAAACTCCTTGACTGCAAAGCCCAGCATTGGTGCCTGCTATTTAAGTGATAAGCCAGAGCTAAAACTTTTAAGAGAAGTCCTGCCTGTGAAAGTAAAAAGCATGATACAGGTCTCATTATTGGAAAGCAAAGGTCTTTCCTTTCTCATCAAACTCAGATGGATAAAAATCAATCTTCAGCAAGACTGCTAGTGCAGCACTGAGGGACAGCTGTGAGGATCTAATAGAGCCTCTGGGCTGAGGGAAGGCAAGAAGATGTACTCTTCCATCAAAAGGGAGATAAAACCTTTCCAGCTGCTTATTTCAATCTCCCATTAATACCCTGCTCTTGTCTGGCTTCAGTCCAAGAGCAGCAGCACTAATGTAGGTAAGTCTGGTTCTGGTGCTGCACTGAACATACAATTCCAGCCAGTTAAGGATGGGGGAGGAGCTCAGAATTCAATATTCAATTCCTTTTAATGGCTCTTATGAAAACACACAATTAGCTCCATCTGTTTCAGCACAGGACAGGTAATAGATCCAGTAGGAATATTTCATGGGATCTTACAAGTAATGGGATGTTCCCTTCTGTCACTCTCAGATATCCTTGACTCAGATTGCCCTGACCCTGTAATTTTGTGTCAGATGTGAATATGTGAGAGGCATTGCAGCAGTGGTCAAATAAAACTTGTCTTTTGGCAATGGAGAAAGGTTGGGGTACACACTGATTCTTCTTTATCCAGATTTGGGCGCAGCCTCTAAGCAGAATTGTTCTTTGTATTTAGATTTTAAACATGCTAATAGCACAGGTGTCTAGAGGTCTCTTGTTTAAATTCCCTATTAAAGTGCTTCAGGTACGAAAATCACAAAAGAATTCTGATTTCAACATTTAAATTGAAGCTCCACAAACCATGTATTTCAATCCATCTTTGCTCCTTTTTTTTGCTACTGTCCCAACTCCCATGTATCTTTTCTAAGTACTCATAGGTGACCTGCAGCTTCTCTCATTTCAGCAAGACGCTGCTCACACATCTCATGATCATCACAGATTCTCTATTTTTTTGTTTATCAGTGGTTTTGATGTGTCTCTTGGTCCGTTTGGCAGTCCAAATGCTTGTTTGGAATTATTCATAATATTAGGAAGCCAATCTGCTTTATTCCAGTTCTAGGATATAAAACTGCTCTGGTCAAGACTGGAGCTGCACCCAGGCAGTGATGTTCACTGAGGCACAGTGATTGCACTAAAGTTTCCTTGTTAAACTCCATTAGTCCTACAAATTTAGAGAAATTGTTAAATAGGAATGAGAATTGTTATAAAATAAAAGAGACTACCAGTGATGAAACCCAGAAGGGTTTCTTTAAATGAAGCTTTAGCAAGCTGATAATTCAAGTTTCTAATTGTTAGCAAAACAATGGGAAGTCTATAAGCTGGATATTTGCCAGCAGGGGCCACTTCTGAAAAGATTCTTTGCTTTTCTCCCTTCTTCTGCTGCATTGGGATGAGGCAGAGTTATGTCAACAGTTGGAGATAATCTTTTTGTATGGATTTACATAAGAGAATAAGGAAAAGGCTAAGAAAATTGTTCATTTTTATTGGTGATGTACTGAGGAAAAGCAAAAATATGGAAAGTTAATGTCTGAGAATAATAAAACAAATACGGAAAATAGACCTAAAACAAAGGGCACAGAACCTGGAAGGGCTCTAGAATAGGGGCAGTTTATATATCCCACTCTCATGTAAGTGCATATATTTGTAGAGAGTTTCTCTTCAGGCATCTGTGAAAGAAACATCAGCAACTAACCTCAAAAAGAACAGACACAACAAACATTAGACTCGAATTTCAAAAAGCACCAGGACAGAGTTTAATCACTCCTGTATTTCTGATAAATGGGAGGGCACTTAATTGCTTCAGAGCTGGACCTTAATTGAGCCCCCTGCCCTCAGCAGAGGCAGCAGTGCCCCGTGGGGAGGGTGGGCGGGGGTTGGCAAACACTGCCATCCTGCTGCTGCTGCTCCAGCTCAGCCCACGGAGCCACCAGGGAGGGAATTGGGCAGAAGGAAAGAGTTCCCTGCTGGCTTAGAGAGCTACTGCTGCTGGTGGGGCTGGAGCAAGGGGGGGGTGGGGGCTGGGAGATCTAGGAGGGCACATTTCGGGATGCTGGGCTGTCAAACCAACACAGCTGCCCCAGGTCCCACACCAGGACATCTGCCCCCAGTTAACTGCTACAACTGTGTTCTCAGTTCACTTGTGAAGGGTTTTTTCCTCATTTCATAGGAAAAGGGTTACTTTAACTCACTCTTTTCCCAGTTATGAGTCACTGTTGTTCTCTTGTGGGTTTTCCTATTTGCATTTTACACTTCTGCTTACAATTGGAAACCTCAAGGAACTGCTTTAAGCAGTGTCTGTTTTACTCAGGTCATGGTATTCCCGAGCACTGCACACATTCAGATATCCTCTGCTGACTTCAGTAAATGTCTTACATGGTTTTCTTTTGCCTAAAAACTAGATAGAATCAGTACTCTCTTTCTTTGCCTTCCCCTCCCTCGAAGCTCTATCAGATGATGGTTAAATTATTACAAACCTTTGAGTCTGGTAGCCCAAGGCACAGAACAGTAAATGAAAAGGCCAAGAAAGCATCTGTGAACAGATTTTCTTGTTTAAATTTTCAACCAAGAGCCACAGTGAATTTTTCAGACTATTTTTAATATTGTAGAGTTCTGTCATATTTTTGCCATCCTGATATTGTAAGTCGATGTATTTTATTGGACTGAGACAACAATAAATAATACAATTCCATTTTATTTAATGATTTCTGGGTTTGGTGGTAGAGAAGCTTTGCCAATTTTAAGTTAGGTCTTAAAGTAAATTTAAAATTAATGAAATTTAAAGCTGTGATTTGTTTAAGGATCCAGAACGTTCGCTCTTTCATCTATTCATCAAGCTCTCTAATTACCTACTATGCATGAAACCTGTATTATGTCTTATTATTGAGAGATTAATTTTGCGAAAACCTTAGAGTGATACATCATTAGAATGACTCTTGGATAATGTATAGTCTAACCTTTTCCACTAATCCCACCACAGAAGAAGAGAGGGAAGTTGACAACTCTTCAGCAGTGTTTTATTCCTGCTGTTCCCTCACAGTATTATCAGCTGCTGGCAGATAGTTTGTCTCCCCTTTTTTAATTCCTAATCCTCACTGGTATGTAGCTGTCAGTTCACCCTGAGCTCTGTGGATGTGTGAGCACCATTTCAACAGCATCCTGGTTGTTACTGTGCTCCAGCAGAGCCACAGTCCTGGCTGTGGGAGTGAGAAGTGAGCTGGGTTGGAGGACAAGGAGCTCCTGTGGCCTGAGCACTTGTCCTGCAGGGAAAGGAGCCTTGGAGAGACTTGGCAGAGCTAAAGTGGACCAGGGAGTCCATGGCAGACTGGAGAACCTCACCTTGGATATTGGGGCAGTTTTGGACACCACAGTATAAGGAATATATTGAGTCATTAGAAAGGGCAATGAAGATGGGGAAGGGCCTTGATTTGAAGGCGTGTGAGGACACTGAGGGCACTTGGTGTGTTCAGATGGAGCAGAGGAGACTGAGGGGAGACCTCACTGCAGTTCCAATTCCTGGGCAGGGGCAGAGGAGGGGCAGGGACTGAGCTCTGCTCTGGGGGGACCAGGGACAGCAGCCAGGGAATGGCTGGAGCTGTGTCAGGTCAGGCTCAGGTTGGATCTCAGGAAAAGGTTGTTCCCCCAGAGGCTGGTTGGGCACTGCCCAGGCTGCCCAGGGCAGTGGGCACAGCCCCAAGCTGCCAGAGCTCCAGGAGGGTTTGGCTGATCCTCTGGGGCACAGGGGGTGACTCCTGGGGATGGACCTGTGCAGGGTTTAATGTTGGACTGGATGATCCTTGTGGGTCCCTTCCAACTCAGCATATTCTGGGATTCTGAGATTTCAATGCCTTGAGTCTCAGCCCAGTGCCTCAGTCACAGGAGGATCTTTCTCCCTTGTCCAGTTTGGAGCAGTGCTCTGTCCACACGTGTCCAAAGCAGCTCCTGGGCAGCAGTTGGAGCAGCAGAGCTGGGGAGGACTCATGCCTGTGCTGGGCACAGCTCAGTGACAGTGCAGTGTCACCAGTGTCACCAGTGTCACCAGTGCAGGGCTGCTCTGGGGCTGAGCTTGTCCTGCAGCCTCTCAGAGCCTGAGCCAGGGCAATGCTGGGGCTCTGAAGGCTCAGCTTTACCTACTCTCTTCCTCAGCCTGGCCAGGCATGAAGCTCAAGGGGTACAGAGGTATGGACAGAAAGGCAAAGAAAGATGGACTGATGTTCTATGAAATGTGTAAAAAAATTTGTACTCCTCAGGTGTGTTTTAACTTCTTATGCTGTGATCTCTCTTCATTGTTGCCAAAAAGAAATATCTTTCCCCTTTTTTTCTCCAGTGCTTCCATGCCAGGCTAATTCTCTGTTCTCTTGAAGGCTAATATATCTACTTTTCATATTAATATTTGTGAGAGTAATATTAGAAATGTTTTATTTCATTATCTCACAGCTGAGGACTACAGTCACACTGGGTTATAAAGGAGCTAATTACAGTGTTAGTGACTTACAGTGTGCCATGCCTGGAGTGCAGTTTGTCAGACTTTCTGAGAATTTAAAACAAGAAAATAGTTTGCAGAGTACTTTGTTGAAGGTAGTTTGAGAAATGTTGCCTATCCAGAATCTTCACAATGCTGTGTATCTCCTATTCAAAACTCTTTCACCTCTAAGGGTATTTGCATTTCATGAGAAACTTGATAAATTCGGATTATTTGACATATGTACTTTCCCCTGTCCTTGCTCATTAAATGAAAAATATTTAGGATATTACAGAATAACAGAATATTTGAATGCAGTGATCCCTCCTGCTGCTCCTCCTCTGGGCTTTCAGTCATCACTATCTCACAGTAACTGTGGAGTTGTGAAGCTATAATTCAAATTTCAAATGAAGAACAATGAACAAAAGGGACAAGTCTTTCCCCTCCTCAGCCTCCACTAGAGTAAATGTCATTAATGATGAAGACATAAGGGGGGGAAGTGCCCAGTTCAGAAGCTTATGTGTAACCTTTCAACTGTAATGTTTTCCAAAACTTGGTCTCTGCAAGGAGGAACTTGTAGCAGCAGCTTTGGTTTGGGATTTATAGGAAGGTCTCTGTGGGCAGTTTGGCATTGCCTGGAGCACACTTTCTATGGCACACAGAAATCTGTACTTTTAGAAAGCACAGGTGGCAATGGATTCAGTCATTGCAGTGCCTGCAGTAACTAACACTGGGAGGGCTGCAGCTGCTTGTAGGGAAGAACTTGGAATGCTTTGATAAGAATCTCTCTGTGCACTTCCCCAGGACACACACTGGAGCAGCTCAGGGGGTTGAGCTGAACTCAGGATGCCCTGCTGGCAGTTCCATGACCACAAGAGCCAGCTCTCTCAGGCACAAGGTCAGAAATGGTTCTCTTGAACATCAGAAACTCCACTCTGTGTCCTCCCTCTGGTGTAAGGAATTACTGATCCCTCCTTGCTGTGATGCCTGGTGGTTGAGGATCGAGGTGGTTGCTTAAAGCACTCCGTGTATTGACACCTCACATGGGATTAGGCTCCATTTCTCTTCAGCACAGGAATTCTCCAAGTATGTGACATCACTGTATTTTCCTGAAGGAGCTGCATTTCAGGGATGGAAACAGACTGACATTCCGTGTGTTTCTTATCTAAGTTCTGTGATCTGGAGGATCCAACAGAGACTTGGAGGCTTCTGTGGCGAGTTCAGCAGCTGCTCCCCTCCTGCACTGTCCCATCCCAATGGACTGGGCAGGGGCATAAGAGAGAATCACAGAAACCCAGATTGTGCTGAGTTGGAAGAGACCCACAAGGATCATCCAGTCCAACATTAAACCCTGCACAGACACCCCAACAATCCCACCCTGTCCCTGAGAGTGTTGTCCAAACCCTCCTGGAGCTCTGGCAGCCTTGGGGCTGTGCCCACTGCCCTGGGCAGCCTGGGCAGTGCCCAACCAGCCTCTGGGGGAAGAACCTTTTCCTGAGATCCAACCTGAGCCTGCCCTGACACAGCTCCAGCCATTCCCTGGCTGCTGTCCCTGGTCCCCCAGAGCAGAGCTCAGTCCCTGCCCCTCCTCTGCCCCTGCCCAGGAATTGGAACTGCAGTGAGGTCTCCCCTCAGTCTCCTCTGCTCCAGGTTGAAACGATTCCCTTGGGCCCTGCAGCAGGTTAGTGGCACTGGTTAGAGTTAGATCCACACATTTGAAGTCCCCATCCATTGCTTTGCTCACTAGAGATCACTGCCTTCACCAGGGTTCATACACTGAGCTGATGGGTTGGAATTGTCTGTTCTTTACCATTAATGGAGTTGCTCTTCAAGGTATCAGAAAACAAATACTTAAAGAGTAATTAACACTTAAAGAGTTAATGAACAGCTATATATGTTCCTTGTGAGAGAACCCCAGGGAATGGCTGGAGCTGTGTCAGGGCAGGCTCAGGTTGGTTATCAGGCAAAGGTTCTTCCCCCAGAGGCTGGTTGGGCACTGCCCAGGCTGCCCAGGGCAGTGGGCACAGCCCCAAGGCTGCCAGAGCTCCATCCAGGAGGGTTTGGCTGATCCTCTGGGGCACAGGGGGTGACTCCTGGGGATGGACCTGTGCAGGGCCAGGGGTTGGACTGGATGATCCTTGTGGGTCCCTTCCAACTCAACACATTCTGGGATTCTGTGATATATTGATATCTCATGCCCTTTTAAATAACACATACCTTATTTTTCACTGAAAACCATAATTTACCAGTAAGAGGAAAAATACATTTTTTTCCCCAATGATTACAGAAAATGGGTAAGCCTGGAGTGATTCTGCTTTATTGAATCTCCTCAGTGCCTGTCAGCATTGGAGAGGCCTGATTTAATCACTCAGAACTGGCTCCTGCAGGAAATATTTGCATTACGCACGTTTGAAAAACACCAGAGCCAGAATCGACTTTAATAAAGTTATACTTTGTGCTGGCCATAGCATGGAAGTTGGGAGATGTGTCCAGCCACCTAAACATTGTGGGAAGGGACAGGGTTTATGAAAACAGGGTTTTGTATTCTAGCACATTCCAATTTATTGTACAAAACTGTACTTCCTGTGTACCCAGAAATGCCTCCCAGAAGATGCTCTAGAGCAAATCTGTAATTCAAAGTGACTTTTATGTTATTCTCTTTCAGCACTTTTTCTCCTTATAAATTGTCAGCAACCCATATATACTTTTTATTTTTCTCTGAATCATGTCAACTAACAAATCTTAATCTCTATCTGCAAATTAAAGGCATAAGAAATCAATTACAAGTGCTTGGTTTACTTAAATTGAATTGCACTGGCTCTTTTGATTGAACTTAAAAGTCAGTGGTTGATGTTCCAAGACTATAAAACTTCTAAGTTGATTTCCATCATTAATATATGACGCTTCTGAGTTATGAATTCATTTTTTTGCAAGTACTCCAGTGTTTAATCAAAATGTGAAGTTTCTGCAGACATTTAGTTGGCAGATTGGTTTTTTTAAAGCATTCATGAGATGTAAATGCAAGAGAGGTGAGCACAGGCTGCCTAAATGCAATTCAAGCTTCCAAGAAATATCACCAGAGTCTTTTCCCCCTTTTGCCTCCATAATTTGCTGTTTGGGCACTGAAAGACAGGAGGCTTCCAGGGCACAGCACTGTTTGGGTGACTTCAGAGTCACTGTGGGGTGCAAAAAGTTGCTGAGGCAGATTTAGAAGTTACCTTTATGCAGATGAAGAAAATGTGAAGGGAAAGAGTTCCACTGCAGGGAAGGGATTGCTGCATTTGCTAAGACAGGTTTTTTTCAGCACCTAAAATACATGAAGTGTGAGGGAAGATGGTTTAATACAATTTAGCATTAAAGGGCTTTCAGATAGTTCAGCAAAAGTACTCTAAAGGTGCAATTGTAAAGAGAGATGGTACAGTGCTAAAGATACCAAATGCAACTTTATCTTTTTGTTATAATCAACTGATTTGTAACCAGTTCTCATTTTAATCATCCTGCCAGCCCTATTTAGTGTGTACTTTAAATGTCCTGCTCAATGCTATAGAGCAGAAACAGTCTTTGTATTACAATAATAATAAAAGTTGCATAGGAAAATAGTTCATAGCCATACCCTCTGCCAACCTGCCTGCCCTGGGAAGGATTCCCTGCTTCAGGGGGTGTTTTATACCTCCAGGGGTGTGACAAGGGCTGGCTTTGAACCAGGGGAGCACAGCACTGAAACTCTGCCTGTGATGTTTGATTTGCACCCACAGTTCTCCTGTGAAAGGAGCCTGGGCTACCTTCCTGCTGCTCACAAAGAGCACTTGGACTCCACGTTGTTCTGTGCTCTGTGTAAAAACACACAGGAGCTTTCTGGCTGCCTTTGCAATGCTTGTTGGGTACGTTTTTTTTTTTAGTGGCACAGCATCTAATTTGACTCTGTTCTCTCTATTCTTAGAACTCTGGTATTTGTGGAAGATGAAGGGCCAGTGCAGATTTGTTTCAGTGCTGCTGCAGGAAGGAGGTTTGATGATGAGCTGTATTATGTATGGCTCACTAGATAGTAGTAAACATTCTCCTTTGTTGCTGTGCTTTGGGATTATCAAAGGGTGTTGTGTTCCTTGTTCCAATTGTTCTGGATTAATGAAACACATCACTGCATAGCAACGGGCCTGAAGTCTGTGAAATGTTTCCTGAATAAGGATTGGATCAGGCCCACTGAGAATATAAAGTGCTGGAAATAACATGGTGAGAATTTACAGACCCTGCATTTGGTTGTTTTCTTGCAGAGGCCTGGCAGCCTCTCTAATTAGAAACTCCAGGTTTCTTTGGTTTACTCTGGGTTCTTTCTCTCTGACAATGCACCATTAACATCCAAATCCTCCTTGTTACCCTGGCTGTCCCTGACTTCAGGAGCTGCCTTGTTTGAATATGGCCTGGGTTAGATGGAATTAGGAATACTCAAAGTTTTAGAGCTTCCTGTAGAGACTTATGGTGTGTGCATGTCCATGCAGGGATCAGTTTTTGGGGAGTTCATCAGTTTTTGGGGAGTTCAGCAACAGGATGTGAGGTGGAGGCTGTCTGGTGCTGCACCAAGAACTGCTAACTGTCTATGCAACTGAAGTGTCAGAAGCCAAGGGAACTTTTCAGAGTTTCAAATGTCTGTCAAACCCCCAGGAGATTCTGTAGCTTAATAGGTAATTTTATTTTTGCTCACAAATTCCATAAAGTGTTAGAAAAATGTGCATCTCATGGCCAAGTATGAGCAGCCAGAGAACTAACTCCATCATGAGTCAGATCCCTCTCACAGGTTCTGAATTTAGATACAAAAATACCTGCTTTTTCTGGAAGTCTCTGTACTTGTCTCTTCTCAGTCAAGGGAATAGAAGCTGGGGCCAGAAGCTTTCTTGTTAGCTCCTGAAATCTCTAACTTCGCTGCCTATGGCAAGTATTATGAGCTTGTCAATAAGGTTATTTTAATGCCTTCCAGATGATCCTTTGCAATAGGTTTACTTGTTCTAAAAACCAAGCAGGGAATTTTTCTCTCCCCTGCATCACTGTGAAAGAAAGATGTTGGATGGGAAGGAGCAGCTTGGTCTTCCTCATGGCTCATCATCCTCAGCAAAACACTTCAGTCTCATTGAACTGAGACATCCTTGCATAAAGTTCTGTTCAGTCCTATTTCTTTGGCTGGAAGTTTTACTTGTCCTCTGTTTTTTGAGCACAATAATTCTGAAATCAGGTCTCTGAAATGAGCGCACAAAAAAAATTGTTATGAATGCACTGATTTGGCCTTCTGTTCTCACAGATTGTTAATATCTGTTTCTGGTTGCACTTGGAATGTCTTGAATAGTTACTTTTCCCAATAACTGAGAAAACCCAGATCCTCTTGCATGCAACCCTTTAGATTTGTATTTCTCAAATATGAGAGTTGTTCCTTCTTGTACTTGATCCTGAGAAGGTCCAGTTCTGTTAAAAGTCTTCTTTTGCCTACAGTGAAGGAGGAACAAAAGTGTTTTTCTATGTGAAGATGCCTTGGAATCTTTAGTGGGGGGTGAAGGCACAAAAGAATCTAAGTACCACTTATGTTCCACTGTCAAAATGATGGCTGAATTTAAGTGCTTATTCATGAAGATTTTGGACTGAGTCAGATTATGAGAGATCCTCCTGCAGTCCTAACACAAACAAGGAGTTTACCTTGTCTCCCCTGGAGTGTCTGTGCTGCCCAGTGAAGCTGCTTTTGCAGCTGAGATGAGGCTTGAAGTGTATGATTCATGAGTGTTGCAATTGCTGAGATCCTGGAGCTGTGAATAGGTCACATAATGATATTCTGACTCACACTATGTAAATCCAGGTGGTTATTCAAGAGCTTCACATTTTTACATTGGGGTAAAGGTGAAACAACTTCACTAAAATTATTCTGCCAATTGCATCTTCTAGTATCTTTTTCCGTTGTTGGTTTTTGTTGTTGTTGTTTTGTTTTGGTTTTTTTTTTTTTTTTTTGTTTTGTTTTGTTTTGTTTTGTTTTGTTTTGTTTTGTTTTTTCTGGTTGAAGTTTCTGGACTCCATAACCAGATCCACTGTCTTATCTTCCTTCAGGGATGAAGGATATGGGTATATTAAAGGTTCTTCAAACATCTTAGGTTTGCTGATAAGGCTTTATTTTATGTGCTCTTATAGCAAGAAACATGATCTGCTACAGGGAATGTGTTTGTCTCCATGATCCTAACTAGTACATATCTTTAAATTTTTTAAAAAAGTTCATTCCCATTTCAATGAAGGCAGAAATCAAAATTGAAAAACTGCCTTTAGTATAAACATAGGTCACATTTGAATAATTGCCCTGCTCACCCTGTGCCTAATGCTCAGTTGTGATTTTACTATCACAGTAGTCTTGGGGCATGAAAATTCTTCAAGGTAAAAACCAGTGGAAAACTCTTTATTACATTTTAAAAGTAGGCTTGTTTTGATAGTTTAATTTCTTATTTTAAACAAGCTTTCCAATATATTCCCGATTATAGCAGAAAGGAACAGGGAAATTTATATCTGTGACAGTTCAGGACATTTAACAAGGACTTTATCAGCCCTGAACATTTTCAGAGCTTTTGCAGGGAGGGAGTTAGAACTGCTGTTAGTGGCAGAATTGGGGCCTGACCTGGCACCCAAAGCAAATGTAGAGGTGATATGGGAGTTACTATTCTATTTTATTTCATTGGAATTTTCAACTTACATTTTGGTTTGTTTTGGTTTGTGTTTTTGTGTAATGAGTTTGCTGACAACATTTGATAGGATGGCTGAAAATCCAGAGCTATATCATCCCTTGGATCTGGTCAGTTGGCAGAGCTGCATTTTGCGCCAGCTGGGGATCTGCCTTTCAATTTGGAACAAATTTTATACCCTGTTCCTCTTTTCCTAGTTGGACACAAAACAGTAAAACTGGCACCAAGTTTCCCTCCCTTTTCTATTTCTGTTTTCCTTAATTTCTAAACTTTCTGGAGGAGACAACATCTATTTTCTTTCCAGAATGAACCTGGCAAATAATTTATAAACAAACAAAGAAATAACGGCAATTGAGTACAAGAAAAGGAATGCTAATATCCATTATTCATGTACACAATTAAATGGAATCCCTGGTCGCTTAAAAGTACAAAGACAAAACTTCACCGTGGGTGTATTATGTATATACATTCTGAAGCATTTCTTGGTGGTCTTACATGAGAATTCTGCTTCCATTTTCTCTCCAGCAATTATATTTTGTTTCATTGGGTAGCTCTGAGTTTGCAGCTGAAATTCCTGCTCAGGTTTGTCAGAATTGCAGCAATTAATGGTCAGGGATTTGTTTTGGTTTGGTTTTATTTCATTATCATGCAGTACATTACAAAGCAGATTTGATACCGATGGTGCCCTGCAGGCAAACAGGGTGCCAGTGGCACAGGGGCAAAGGCACTGCCCTGGGGCACTGTGTGCAGCTGGGATGGAATCAATGGGTGACTTCTCAGCTGGGCACATGGGAGGCTTTGCTGCCTTGGAAATGAGTGTTTATTTCATGGGATGGAAAACTTAATCATTAAACTTGTTTGCTCAATTAAGTTATTGAACCACTGGTTGAACTCCTCCTCCAGTGTGTTGTTTAATCCTCTGCTGATGGTTGAAGCTGCTGCTGCAATCACTGAGAGAATATTTCTGTTTGTTTGTGTTTTGCCATTGATGTCAACTATGTTACATTATTTTCATAATGTTCTCATTTTCTCTTTAACCCATATTTTTATGTTGTGCCATGTTGCCCAGAATGATAATACTGTCATTTCATACATAGGAGAAACTGGGACAAAACCCAAATTAATTGGGTTGTCTTAGTCGAACAAGGAGATGTTTAGAGTCAGAAAATAAGGAGCTGAACTCAGCTCTTAATTTGGTCTGCAAAATGATGCCATCCTCCAAAGTCATTCGTAGGTTTTATGAACTATTCCTTTCTTTTCACCTGTTTTCTGTGAAATTTAGCAATTCAGCTCCCTACACAATAACGCAGTATGAAGCAATAGAAAATCACTGATTTTAGGGGCCGCTCAGTTTACGTGGTTCCCTTGATGGTACTGCTGAATTGGTCTCCAGGCATTAAATTCCTGCCAGAGGGTGGCTCTGGTTCTGAAGGGAGACTGTCCAAAAGTGTCCAAAAGTGTGGCCTGGCTTTGAAATGCAGAGACCATGTGGGTGGAGGGGAGTCCTGCAGGGTGTGTGAGCCCCAGCACAGCACCTGGAAAAGGCCCAGCAGAGACCCTGGAAATGAGCTGTTGGAGGTGCTGTGCCACAGCACTGAGAGCAATTCCAGATGGCCAGGCTGTTCCTCTCCCTCTTTCCTAGGAGAGATTCCTCTTTCTACAAATTTCCCCTTGTATATCTAATATCTTTTCCCAGTTTACTCTAAGTAGTGGGAAAATAAGGGAGCTCACCATACTACACAGCAGATTAGAATTTTGAATCCTGTAGGTAAATGGACATGTTTAAATACAAATACATGTAAAATGACACTTCAGACAGGTTCAGTGATGATTTTGACTTTTCAAATTCACTACATTCTGCTTAGAACTATCACTTCTAAGAAAAAAGAGAATACTTTTTCTCCCAAGGAAAAAGATGTAATCAATATTTGTATTGTACAGTGGTTATCAAAATCCACTGGTTTTGCCAGAAATACACCCTGGAATTTAGGTGAGGAAAATGGAACTCACCGATGAGCTGCCCAAAGGAAACCACAAACTCCCACAAAGTTCTGCCTGTGAGTCTCACCAGTTTGGGAGCAAAGGCATAACAAGGTACATATTTCACCCTCCTGTTTTGCCCGTGTTTCCTTTGTCCAAGGCAGCTATTCCAGGGATTGGCAGGGACAGTGACTCCTGTTCCCAGGGTTGGCCTGTACCCCCTGCTGTGATCCAAATGTCCTGGCTCCTTCCTCTTGGAGCAGATCCAGCACAGGCTGCTCTTGCCTCCTAATGTTGGAGTTTTGTGGTGACCTTTGGTTTGCAAAGCACACAGAGGAAATCCAACATTTCCCTGTTGTGTTGGACACTCCTGTGGGTCCCAGTGGAACAGATTCCATGTGCCCAGAAGGCTTTGGGAGTGGGCTGTTCCATCCAGGAACATCCAGTGTGTGATGAGAGGATCAGGTTTTCTGCACAGGCACTGACTGACCCTTATCCCCATGGAGGGATCTGTGTGTGCAATAATATTTCTGACAGTTCTGATGTTCCAGTTGTTTGCCTGACTTGGCTGTGGGACATCCAACATTATGAACAAGTGTCCCCAAATCATCTTTTCCTATCTAGTCAGTATTTCTGGGTGGAAAGGAAGATTATCCACACACATCTATGGCTGTGATGGAGTCTTTCCTAGAGATCACCTGTTCTAAAGTGAGAAAAACAAAGGCTGTATCTAAACAATGCAGTCTTGTTTGTTGGGGGGGAGAGAGAACGGCTGGAGGAAGCAAAGCAAGCTAGATTTTATCAATTGGTGAGGTTTAATTACTTATACTTGTGGTACTTCTGAAGAGAAATGGAATCCAGGTTAATCTTCACAAGATATGCAATAAAAATTATTTATTAAAATAAAGCCCATTACTGTGATTATCAAATACATTTTTAATTAAATCCAAAGTTGCTTCAGTAGAAAATTTCACTTATATCATCTCAAAATGTTTGGACTTGTTCATCTTTCTAAGCTTCACTTCTCTCCCATAAAGATCATGAACTTGGCTTAATTAGAAGCAGTAGTTATAATGTCAGTGCAAATTAATTTCAGTCAACTTAACGGTCCCTTTGAGGATCCCACAGCACCTGTTGCTGTGTCTGCAGCTCTGAAAGGCCCCTCCCTGCTGCTGGGTGAGCTCTCATTAACTGTGGGATCCCAGTCCTTCTGTCTCAGTCATGGGGATGAGCACGAGCACCAGCCCTGGGACTCCCAGCCTCGCTGGGGGGCCAGGACAGAGCTTCATTTCCTCCTCATTTCCTGGTGTCTCCAAAGTTTCTTGACTTTAAAAGGGAATTTAAGGCTCTTGAACCAGGTTTGTATGCAGGGCTTCTACCGGAGTGTTTGACTGTTGTCTCTCAGGAGTGTTTCTGCGTAATAAATCCAGTCTGCAAGTATAAAAGACTTCAGCTTTTTAGCTACTCTCTTTAGCTACTCTTTTTAGCTTTTAGATACTCTCTTTTAGCTGCTCTTTAGCTGCTCTCCCAACACAACCAGGCCAAGATTCTCAGTTGGGTAAGCAGATCTCTTGATCTGAGCACTCATTTTTACATCAGAGTCTCCTTTAGGTCACAAACGCAAGAAACTATTTTTTCATGGACTTCACTCAATGTCAGCTTTAAATGTCTCTCTTTATTTTTTTTTAAATTGGATGCCTTTCTTTTTAATGCTGCTACACTAATTTTGTGTGTAAAATAGCAGAGCAATTTGGCATTCTAAAAGGAATTTATTTGCATAAAAATAAACACAGTAACTTTTTCTAGGTGTTAAAACATAAAATAAAAAGATAAGTTAATTGAAAATCATTGCTTAGAAATATATTTTGTTACAAAATTCTGGGCTACTCAACGTTCTTAGGAGGTTGTAATGAGCTGAATTCATTGGTTAAATTAAAATGCTTTTTCTCCTATTCAGTAAATGCAGTGTGGATGCAATTGAACAAAAATAAAATTGAAATTTACATTTTCATCAGATGAATAACCACATGCTGAGGTTTGCTTGACTGCAATTTCTGATTATGCAAATGAAACAGGTTTTGCAACCAGGATATGTACAATAAATGGGAGTTCCATTATTATGTATCAAAAAGCCATTAACCTTGAAAATTATATACAATTGACATGAACATTTCTAAAATATGACTAAAAGCTGTAAATGTTCTCTCTCTCCTCCCATATGTACAGGTACAAACATTAGATTGAGCAAAATAATTCAGAATGAATAATTTAGCATATGAGCTCTGCCACTTTTTTTGGTTTATGAACTATCTGCAACAACTTGCTGGGGTTTTATCCATTATTTAAAATCAGGAAATACTGCTGATTAATTCCTGGTCTGCTGACAGGAACATGAGTTCCAAAAGCTGTTCATGAGCAGCATTTGCTGTTCTCAAGCCCTGGTCAGGGAGTGGAGAGGGGGCGGTGGAGTTGTGTGACAGCTTCCCAGATTACAGGTTCCTTTGTTGGGAACACTCACTTCGGTGCTGTCTGGATATTTTTTATATTTGACGGTTCTGAATCAGATTCTGTTTTTTTTCTCAGGCCCAGTGACAGAACAGGACTGGGAGGGAGAACAAAACGGGGTCATCTTGGAGATGTCAGTTATGCCTCTTCCCTGGGACAGGCAAGGCAAAGCAAACAGCCATGGGCTTAAAAGTTTTGAGACAATTTTCTGCATATTTCATGAAAGGTGGGACCTTCCTTAGTGGATTTGTGACTTATGGAAGAAACCCACCCTGGGACAGGCAGAGTGAGGATGAGTGCAGTGCTGGAGGTGCAGCTGCAGTCCTGGTGTGTGTTTGTTGTGTGTCAGTCCTGAGCTCCTGCTGCTCTCTGCAGAGCTCCAGCCCTCACCCAGCATCAGCAGCAGCAAATCTCTGAGGCTCACACTCTCTGCTGTGCATTGCCAGTTAGTGCCAAAACTCTGACAAGAAAAACAAATGCACATCACAAAGTGGTCAGAAAAAAAATTATCTTTCTAGGCTGGTTCTCAAGAGGTGCCTCAAAGCTCATCTGTTCTTTCAATGGTTTTTGTAACAGCTCTGTGGAAGGGTTTCAGTTCTATCTCTGTGTCAGTTCTGCAGAAAGGTTTGATACCCTGAGTTATATTTACCACAGGAGATGTTCACATTATGATACACAACGTGTAAGATACACAGATCTGCTTGTAGGATATTGCCTTCTGTTTGTTATCAGTAATATTTAATTTGCAATAATTTCTGACATTCCTTCTCCTCACATTTCCCACAGCTATCAGAGAAGAATGCTTAAAATCTTTTATTGCAAATAAATCAAAATAGTACTAAATAGGGCCCTCTCCACCCTAATCCAAGGACCCTCTTTGATTGTTGTTCTCTTCCCTTGTCTCTCTAAGAAAGGGAATGTGTTTCCATGTCCAGGTCTCCCTTTTAGAGTGGAGTTTACATCTAATCTGCTGCCAAAAAACTGTTAGCACAGAGCGTTGCAATGAAATAAAATATCAATTAAAGCAGATGGAAGGGCCATGGATGGGAAGAAGGGCAGGAGGAGCTGGGAATCAGGGTATGTTCCGTTAAACATAAGGGCAGATACTGATGTTTTGAGAGTTCTAAAGCAGAAATTGAAAGTACAAGTGATTCCAATGGCAGAGCAGACAAGTAATGCTATAGATTTGGAAAAAATCTGCAGCAGGAAGGGATATATGGATATTTAATTGTAATTTTTGAATATTAGTTTTGACCACAGGAAGTGGTTTTGTGACTTCTACTGAGGGAGCTTATGGCAGCTCAAACTCCCAAGAACTGCTTTTGAATGTATCCTTAATATTCAAGCAGAAAAGGGGGAACTTGTGTTACTTTTGGACTAGAAAATGATGTCCAGAGTACATATGTATTGTGGAGGAATATATTCAAAATAGAGCCATCCAAACTTTTCCCCAAAACTGGTGGGATGTGTTTGAACAGCACTGTATCTGTTCTACTTTAGACGGGAGATGCATCCTATAGGGTTAGCAAAACTTTTGCTTTTTTACTGTTAAGGCAGTTAGATGGTTTTATTCCATATGAAGAGTTGAATTAGAGAATTTTAAAACCAATTTAATTGTTTTTTTTCTAACATGGACAGCACATATATAGCAAGTGATATTTGTAATGCTGCTCTGGCTTCTGAAGCAGCCTCAGCCATTCAGTGGCTCCTCTTGGGGTGAGCCTTTGGATACCATCAGATTTGTAGGTGGCTCATGGAAAATGTCTTCTCCTCCGTTGCTTCTTCCACCCCCAGGATGCAGCTGAGAGATAATGGTGTGATGCTGTTGACTTGGAAATACAAAAGGAAGTGGGTGTTTGCTCACACTGGTTGTTGCTTTCATTACAAACTCCTGAGACGTCTTTGAAAAACAACAGTATTTTTTTTTTTTACTTTTTAACTCCTGCAAAAATCTGTCACAGAGTAGATTATGACCAAGCATTTCATGTGCTGTTCTTGATGAGTTTGCCAGAGAACAACAGAAAGCCAGATCTCTGTCTTATTTTTCATAACTTTCTGCAAAGACTCCCAGAATTAGTCTCAGTAAATACCAAAAATGTTAATATCTAGTCTTTGTGTGTGCTCACAGAACAGATTTAGGGCACTTATTTGAAAGATATATATGAAATAAGCATTTGCCATAAGTTAAAAGCGTCCTTTTTGACATCTCTGGAACATATTTCTCAAAGTACTGAGCAATGATTGAACTTTTAATTCCATAAATACCTCTGGATATGTTATAATGAAACAGTGCAGAAAAGCACAGCTTCCAGCTCCCCTCTGTGTGTCCAGGTGTGTCCCAGAGTGTGTGAGAGCGGGGCAGGCCCAGCAGGCAGGGACATATCCTCAAACCTGCCTTAACCTCTCCAAGGTCCTGGCAAACCAGGCTATTTCTGCCATGATCTGCCTGCTGTGAGATGTTCATCCTCTCTCTTGAGTGTAACAGTCAGCAGTGACTTAGGGAACAATTCCTTAATTTAGGGTATCATAAGTTGGCCAGGCTGATAACCCATCGAGAATAAGCTCTTGTTTTCTTTTGCTGCCAAATACCACTGAAGGGTTTATTCTGGGCTCCTGTCTCCTGTAAATGTTACATTAGGAATGAGCAATTTTTTTTTAACCTGAAAACAGAGATGCTGAAGCAGAAAATGACAACTGTAAAGTGGCTTTGTTTGGTGCTTTCCTTAAAAAACAAGGAGCCTTATTAAAACACAAAAATAATTAAAAAGCCCCTCCATGAGGTTCAGGACTGTGAAGGCATTTTATTATCTGTGACTCTTCAGCCACTAGATGGTGGGAAAGTTGCAATATGAGAGCACTGAGGGACATGCTCTGCCCTCCCAGGGTTAACCACAACAGGTGTAAGTGAACACAGCACTCCTTAAACTGTTGTGAAATTTTCCCCTCTGGTGGCATCTGGATTGTGACATTGCCTGTACATTTCTATCCCAAACACCTTAGTGCTGGAGAACCTTGTCTGCATTACCAGGGCAGCTGGGATGGAAAGGATTCCCTTTAGTTGCAAATTTCAGTGAAAAAACTGGAAAAAAATATGAAAAGGCTGGTTCATGCTAAATTCAAAGATGCCACAGACACATTGCTGGCAGTGCCTGCTTTAAAGGTGACTCTGCCATGGCTGCACAGCCACTGTGTCATTAAATAATTGACAGAAGCCCAGCACGCTCAAATACAGAGTACACTGAGTAATTGCTCTCTCTGTAGCTTCTGTGGCTGATGGAGATGTGATCATTCCCAAAAATATTGTCTGCAAGGGGGTGAATCTTCCTTCCACAGTGTTGTGGAATCTGCTAAGCTGGTTTTTGTGTGGACTTTTGGGGAGAAATGGTTTGATTTGAACATCTCTTTAGCAGGTTTATTACTCCCTGCTCTGTTCTGAAGGACAGCTCCAGGAACACTTCTGTCTCCGGGATCCCTTGCCAGGATCTCTGCTGTAGTGTCAGTTCATCACCTCCCTTTTTGATCTTGGGAATAAATTGAAGTCCCAGCTTCCGATGCAAATGGTGTGATACCAGCCCTTAATGACTGAGGTAAGTGCAGGCTTTGGGAGCATCAGATGATGACAATGCCTTTGATTTATATGCCACCTTTCATTCCCAGTGATCTCCAAACACCTATAATTTCTGGCAAACCTGTGCAGAGTTAATGGGTTATTTCAGAGTCTATTCAGCAATAACTGTTAAGTGCTCAGAAGAAAGACTGATTGATGGGTAAGATGGCCCAGAACTTTAATTATCTTAATGACCAATTTTTTGAACTTGAAGAAAGTCTCACCCTAACACAAGTGGAGCTATGAACTTGAATTCCACCACTCATTATATTAAACACTGAGCTAGTGGCAATTTGAAGCCTTATCTCTTGTCCTGCGTGTGCATTTCAGAGCAGTCCACTGAGGCATTGTTGGCACAGAACCATCCCTGCACTGCAGCTTTGGGGCACTGGGGACAAATAGCACCCGACCCCCCAGGGAGCTCTGAAAGAGTTTGATGTGCAACTCCCTGAGTTTAGCACAAGGCTCAGACAAATATTGGAATTATTCAGAATAATTCTGGAAGAATTATTAGCAAGCAGATATTCAAGGCTTTGGTTTGACACCTGCTCTGCTATTTTGCTTATGACAGAAAACAGAAGTGGTAAATAGCTGAACTGGGGCAACAGGCAGCAGGAAAACAGCATGAAAGGCAAACAGATTGCTGTTGAGAAGATAGTTTTGAGATTATTTTAGTGTGAAAGTTCTTTTTAAATTAGCAATTGTGATCACACATACATTGTCTGTGTCATCTACACTCTCTTGTACCCTTCCTCTGCATCTCTGTTATTGTACTTTCAAACCTTAATCATTTTTCCACAGAGATGAAAATTGTTATTAGCATCTGTTGTATCTGCATAATTACTGTGCCTGTTAAAAGGCTTATTTCTATTATTTCCAGATCTCTTCCACAAATCCTTACACTGGTAATTTGTATATCTTACAGATATTGCGGGTGTGAGAAGGATCACAGATTTTTGGTGTAAACCAACCATTTCCTTCTGATGACTAATCCTATAGGGGGTCCCACAAAAACAATAGTTTAGAAAAAAGCAGTAATTCCAAGTTGTGTTTTACTGTATGTGTTGCCAAGGAGATCTGGCTTTGTGAGTGACTCCAGGACCTGGATGTCCTTGTACCAACCACAGCAGAAATGTCAAGAACGTGATCAATATTTCAGTTGGAGGAAACTCTCCTGTGTGCACATGTGCAATGTTACAGATGTGTTCTCATCACTGCGGAGTGAGGAGGGGTCACAGGAGACGCACAGAGGGTTCACCCAAGCATGAGGGGTTGTGCCAGGTGCTCTTTTTAAGCAGTAGGGAGAGTTGAGCTGAGGAAGGTGAAGTCACTGAGTTTTTTCTCAGGATTTGCACGCTGTGGTTTTCCCCTGTGCACACTGGAAGCAGCAAGTGGAGACATCCCCAGAGTGGGCCTTACACATCTGTGTTTGTATCTGCTCCTTCACAAGGCACCAAAAAAGCGGGGATGTGGCTGGAATGCTTTGGGGAATCTCCCAAGCCCCCAGAGCTGCTGTAGGGATGGACCCTGAGGGGAGCTCAGTGCCAGAGCACGGCGCTGGCAACACAAAGTGTGGGTTCAGTCCCCACATGGGCCATTCCCTTCAGGGCTGCACTCGGTGATCCTGCTGGGTCCCTTCCACTCAGAATATCCTGTGATTCCCAGGGGCTGCTCCCTGGGTTCCAACTCGGTGGCAGGGCTGAGGAAATGAAGGTGTAGGGGATCTCAAACCATGACAAGGGGTAACACTGGTCTGAGTTCAAGCAGCCTGTAACCCTCAGAGAGCAAAATGTGAGGGCCTAGAGGTGTCTGTGTGCACAGTTCTCCCCTTTTTTATCTTTCACTCATTATTAAATCTTCTCAAGTGATGCTTTTCCACTCCCAGGCCTTAATTCTGAGTATTGATGTATCTTCTGGATAGATGGTTGCTGTTGTTTCAGCTTCTGTAGCTTAACTGCCTCTTATATTTACTCCCAAGGAATAATGGCTTTATAGCTTCGAAGCCCCTTTTAGGAGGTTTAACCAGTCTCATAATGTTTCCCTCATAAAGCTGATGTAGGTCACAGCTGAGGAGCTTAAGGAATGGTTTAGAGTCTTTCCATTCTCTCTCTGCCCTCTCTCACTCCCATCCCTGCTTGGCCACTTGCCCACATCTCAAAGAGATGGTTATAAAGCCACGGGTTTCTCTGGTACAGGACAAACTTTTGGTGGCTGGAGGTGGAAAATAGAGATTTGAACCTTGCTGGGAAGCTGTACAAGGCAGCAAAAACAAGTGTCAGGTATCTGGTATCACACTTGGCTCCATGAACTTCAGAGGATGCAACTTTAGGCTTCAAATATTGTGTTCCTCTAAAACTTTAGATGTTCAGAAGTAACTATTTGGCTGATGGATCTCCCAGTACAGATAACACTGGCTTTTGCCTGCTGCTGTTTGCCATTTTTTGGCAGTGTCTATGCTCTGTCTGTTTGGTTTCATGTGATATTTTCCCACCACCCCTAACTCAGAACTAAATGGTCTTGTTACACTGGACAAATATCCTTTTACAAAATCCACATTTCCTAAGCCATGTGACCACAATGATCTCATTCTTTGAGTGGTTGGGCTCTGTGGAAGAAGTTTGAAAGAGAAAAAAAGCAGTTTCTGGAAGAACTGTGGAAAGATACCCATTTTTCACAACTATAATAGAACCTCATAATTAATTTAAATGGAATTTGTTTTCCATAACACAGATTTTTGGGTGTAAAGTATGTCTTTTGAGAGAGGCAAGAGGAAACAACCTCTGTTATTTTTGATTACCTTTGTGTTTTGGTTTTTACTCATTATGCTAATTTTATGCTAATAGCCTTCTTACATTAAGTTTCACTTTATACTGCATAAACTGACAAATAGAGCAATATTTATCAAGCATAAATATTAAAAACACTATAAAGACTTCTAGGCTTCTAATTATTATGCTAATATATCTCTAAATTATTCTTGCATTACCACCCTACAGTTCACTGTAGAACATGACACAAAAATGGTAAAAATACCAAAATTCTATTTCTTAATGCCATTAATTAATCACATAGGAAGGCTGTCTGTGAATTAAAAAAAGTACCAGTTACAGCACTGTGAAAGTGAAGATAAGGAATTCATTTCTTCTGGTGAGCTGTTGAGCCTTTGCTTATATTATCACAAATACTAAGGAAATCCAAAGTACTTTTTTGTTTTCGAAGTACAGGAAAGCCCAATATATTGAATGGAAATTCCATGTATTGAGCCAAATTCTCAGTATTTCTTTTCATACCAGTGTATTTATTGAGGTCAGAGGCTGTTCATGTGGTGCAAGTGTGGGAGTTTTGGCCTCTCTCCTACTTTTTTAGGCGTCATTAACAGTTGGAATAATTGTGTTCTAAGAGTGTGGCTCTCCTGGCCAGCAGGAATTGCCTGTCCCAAGCACAGACCTGGTTCCTTCCCAGGGAGGTTTCAGTGACTCACTGCTCTGTAAAGAACATCTTTGATCCATTTACTGAAAGCTCTGCCAGTCACACTGTACTGGGAGACTGTGATTTTTAGTAAAAGCCAGTACTTATTTTTGACCTGTGTAAGAATCCAAATAGAACCCACTTTGTTGGTTTTGATGTTATAACTACAGTTAAGTGTTTAACAAGAAAAATATTCCTTCTGGAAACATTCAATATCAATTTTGAGTGGCTAGTTGCAGACTGAAAATCTTACTTTCTTTGCAGAGAACCAATTTTTTGTCTCAGCCAGTATTGATTCCTGTATCCATCAGGGGAAGTCACCTTGGCCTTCCCTTCCCCACCACATCTCTTCTTAGCCCAGTTTGTAATGAACTGCACAGAGACAGGGAGCTGGGAGGCACCAGGAACACCCAAACTGCTGCAGTCCTGCTGCCCAGTCCACACTGACCTGAGAGGTTTATACAAACCTGCATTAAATCAAGAGGAGAAAAGATTTTTAAAATGGATTGAAATGGACTTTTAAAATTTTGGACATACTTTCCCAATAACCACATGTATAAACCAGTGTGGGAGAGTTCCCTTCTCAAGGGGTTTCTCTACCACCAGTGCAGTTTTAAGGTTGTTTTTATGCTTCATAAAAGTATTACTTGGGTTTGGTAGACAGTCTTCATTCCACAGGTAGCGGATGAATTTATCCTACAACACAGTAACAAAATGGGTGATGGACAGAGAGAGGATTCAGGTCATTTGTCTGATGGTGAATCTGGTATGTGCAGAATTCTTTTCTGCTTTATAAATATGTTGAGGAAGCTGAGGGTTTTCCAGTGTGAAATCATGTGTGTGTAATTAAATAAACTCTATGTGTGTGAGAGAGGGGGAGAAAAGGGGATATTTTATCTCTTTTTACTTCTTGCAACAGTCGGTCACAGAGATGAAAACAACCCATAGCACAAAGTAATTGTGAAATCAATGAGTAATCCAACAATCCTGAGCTCTGGAGTAACCTTCCAGGAAGGAAAAAAAGGAAAGAAGAACACAATATATTAAATACAAATCCTAAAAGATAGGTAATGTGCCAAAGAGGTTATTGCATTCAGGAGGCTTGATAAAGATGATTTAACAGGGTGAAGAGATCACCTCTGCAGATCAGAAGGAAAGGACTGTGCAGAGATAAAGGGAGGGAGGCACAGTGAAGAGATAAGGGACTGTTATCTTTGTTAAGGGTTTGCGCTTTCCTCACAATTGTTAACATTTGGTCTTATTTCCATAATCAAAGTTCTAAACATTCAGATCAGAGCACTCTGACCTTTGCTCACTTCTCTAGTCCAGTAGAACCAGGATAAAGTTAATGGGACCATTTGGCTCTTGTTTGTTTAACAACAAACAGGGAACTCATACAATTTTAGACTAAATATTTGGGGGTTTATTTATAAATGATTATAAGTTCCAATGTTGGTTTTGTTGCTGCAGGCAGAAATTGAGCACATTTGTAGATGTAATTCTGCATCAAACAATGGACATCACAATATTGGCTCCTTTAAAAACTCACTCAAATTTATACCCCATCTGGATGTCTTCTCCTACCTACAAAGACAAAGCTGCCTCTCTGATGAAGTGTCTGTTTCTGTTTCTAGAAAAGTCTGTAATTTGCTTGGTCAAAAAGGTTTTTTCCCAGCTCCAAAGCATGTGCCATATGCCAGAAAAGGGGTATTTCATGTCACCATCACTTACAAAAGCCCTGGAGAATTCTGGGATTTCATTTTTTCAAAACAGTTTTTCTGAGATATTTTATGAATTTTGCAGTCTGGAAAAATTCTCAGGGAGCACCTTTTTTTTTTTTTTTTTTGTTTACCTTGCTGGGAATAGTTTGAAATCATTACTGTTCTTTCTTCAGAAAATGCTTTACTAGAAAAATAAGTGCAGCCGCCTGTTTGCTAATTTTAAACTTTCATTGTGTATTCATTGTGTACCTGTAGTTTGAAAGGACAGAGGGTAAGGAAATAACCATTTAGGGAATATTGATAAAATGAGACAGGTCTGAGTTAAAGAATCAGAATCCTATTGTGCTTAAATGCAGTCACTGCCTGGAGCTTCATTTTGGAACTACATTGGTAATAAGTAAAATAGAAATTAATGTCTTCTTTATAAATACAACTTGAAGCCACAGGCTTATAATTAAAATATAGATGAGCATTTTAATGGACAGTAAATAGCTATACCAATGTTCAGGTGGGCAGTGCTGTCACATAACAAATGAAATACAGGTCCTGGCTCCACCTCAGGCTGCTGCCTGACACATCAGTTACCTGGGGGCTCTCACACATTTATTATGCATTGAACACTGGGGCTGCAGAAAAGAGTAGCTGAGGTTCAGGTTGGAGAAGAGCAGGAATAGTTTCTGGGCAGGTTAGTGGAAAGGATATTAAATGTGATGCTGAGGATATGGGTCTAATTTAAAGAATCATTTTCTGTTGCATCCACAACTTTATTCTTTCATCTTACTGACAGCACAAATGTTTCCATCCATTTCATTTCATCTTCTTTCTTCTCATCTCAGATATTTATATATTTGCATGGCCCCATCATGATAAAATCCAGCTGCCTCCCAAATAGAAATATCATTTACAATTTCTCTTGCTTTCTTCTTTCAGAGTCTTCAGGAGAATAGCTTGATTAATTCATAGGTTTTCTTTCCTTCATTTGTTTGTTTACATATGGGAGTGAGTGGATGTGCTGTGTAAGGATGTATGTGACTAAATTATTGAGGGAAAGCTAAATCAAAGGGATTAAATTTGCCTTTAGGGTGTATTTAAAGTGCAGACTGCAATATAGAGACGTTCATGCATCTGTAAAGGAGCTGGTTTGGGGTGCTGGAAACTCAGGTGAAGGGAAATTGTCAGTCCCTCTGTGTTGGTCTCCACACAAGGGCAATTCTGCTTCCTGTGGCAAGTCTGAGAGTCTGAGATTTTGGGATCCATGTCCCAGGTTTCATTGCCAGCTAGTAGCTCAGAGAGTTAAGCACCACTCTCCCTTTTTATAAAACTTTCAGAAATTCAAAAAGAAAAAATTTTACTGAATCTGCCAGATCTCTCTGGTTTACAGAAATTTCTTTTTATGCCACTAAACTCTGAGAAAAAAAGAAAAAAAAAAAAGAATGAACCCCGGACTGTTCCAAACCTTTTGAAATGTTTATCTTCATTTTCCTCTCCAGTTAAATCTGATTCCAGTGATCATATGGACAAAGCAGGAGAGCTGAGCAGATCTTAAGGCTGGGCCTGCCAGGATTAGACCTGTCCTAAAGGCCTCAGCAAATGTTTGACTTCTTGACCCTGCCTTTGCACTGGCATGAGACCATTTCATCCCTGGCTGTACAAGGAGGGAAAACTCCTGAGAACTCTCCTGTTCTTAACAGCTGACAAAGCAATGTGGAAAAAGCCAGAAGAGATGCCATAAAATATTTCTGTGATCTCACAGTTTTCCAGCAAGGAATCAACTGCCATGAAAAGCCCGGACTTCCTGCCACCACCTGAGTCATCCTTGTTAGTCCCTATTGATCATTACCTGGGAACAGGGATTAATTGCATCAAACAACCTTCTTCAGAAGTTGAATCCACTCTTTTTTTCTGGGCTCTGTGAGTCACAGGAGACTCTGACTGTGCTTGAGGGCAGTCATGCACTTCTGCACTCTGCCCTTATACTGAACACTATGTTTCCCTCTGATGGAACTCATCCTGTTTGTCTCCACAGTTTTAACCCACCAGGACTGGCAATTTGCTATGGGAGCAGTCCTATCCTACAATCTTTCTTGAAAGAATATTTTTGAAACATGTGAAGGAGATTATTTTAAAAGGGAGGTGAAACAAGGCCTATTAACAAACCCAGAAACCCTCTCTGTGTTCAAATCATTCCCTCACAGAGATATTTTCATATTAGCTTTCTTTGTTCAATTATTTTCTTTGCCTAGAAGTTCACCTGACAGATATGTTTCTGTGGAAAGTTGTGGAAATGGTCAATCTTTAAAGCTCCTTGTGAGCAGAGCTGAGAGCTCAGTGCCCCTGCCTGCCCTGGCTGTTGAAATGAAGACCACTGTGGGTAGTCACTGTGGGAAAATGATCCTTTCTAGCTGAATTTTCCATAGCCATTTCATTGAACAAAAATTGCCAGGACTGTTTCTTCCCCCCAGCAGCCCTGATTCCCTTTCTAGAAGGCAGTGGTTGTGAAATTATTCTAATGTGTGTGAATTGGTGCTTGCTTTGCCACCTCACTGGATTTATTAGGGTTGAATTAACAGAGAGAACAAAACTGCTGCTTAATCATCTCCCTTTCACAATTAGCAATGCCAATAAAAAGAAGGAATGTGTGTTATCCCGAGTCTGTGCTGTGACTGTCAGTGGGAGCAGCACTGTAGTAATTTATTTCCACCATCAACAGAGGGACCCCTGGATGTGCAAGAAGCAGCTATAATGAACCATATTCCAGCAATCCCCAGCTGGAAAATGTTTCCTACCTGGGGAAATTACACTTGGATACAGATGGATAATACCACTAATGATAGTGTCTTATTGATAAAAGCCCGTTTCTTCTAAAAAAAATGATGAGGGAAAAAAACTTTTGTTACATATCTTACATGATGAAAAGGAACTAGAGTTGGCAACCCATCAGAGAGGGAAGGAGGAGAGGCCTCTCCAGGATGGCAGCACAAGCAGTGTCACTGAGGTGGCTGCTGGCCAGGATTCTAACAAGAGAATGGGCTGCTTTGAGTGACCAAACTGTAGAGAATAAAGGAGAGGATTGGACAGAGGCCTTGCCATCAGCAATCCCTGTGCTTCTTTGGGCCACCACAAAGGACTTTGCAAAATGACTTTGCAAAAATGAATGACTCTGGTCTGGCACCTTCAGGGCTGACAAAACCAAAAGCGATTCTCTTGATGGAAAAAAATGAGACTATGGCTTCTCTGTTAGAGCCTGGGGATCTAAGGCTTTTCCTGATGCATACCAAAGAATGGAAAAAAGGCTTCAGGGGAGGAAAAGAGATCTCAGAAAGCCAGAGAAAATAAACAGAAAGAGAACTGATATTTACATTGTGATCTTCCAGATTATTTACTGTGCTATTGCATAGGTTCATTTACCGATTGCTGTCTTTGACCAAATAGATTGTTTCATTTCTTCTTGGTTTATTTGGATATTCAAGTAGGCAGCCCACAGGAATGCCTTCTGAAGCATTCAAGTTACTCTACAGATTGAGTGCTTGAGGCCTTCAACAGCTTTTGTTTAGAATGGTCTGATTCCCTTCTACCCCTTGCAGGGCTCTGTTTACAGGCATTGCTTTAGACAATTAAGCCTTAATATGTAGAAGGATGACTCTTCATTTGTTTAACTGGAACACATGGTACCCTCCTTTCCTTAGTCACCACAGGATGCAGCAGCCCACAGGGGTGGGAAACTGTCCGTGGTGTGTTAGAACAGCTGAGTTCCTGCCTCTAGGATGGACATGAGCAGCAGATGCAAAATCCTCTGCAACAAACCCATCCTGGGGAGGTTGGGACTCAGTTTCCTTCCTGTGCTCCCTTTTGCTTCCAGTGTGATTCCAGCTCATTCCTGGTTTTGTGTGAATAGCGGTTGAAAAATGCTGGAAGTGCTGGCTGAACAGGGCTGTGCAGTGGGGTGACAGTGTGTGCTCAAAGGTCCCTGGGACTCTGGTGGCCTTTCTACTGTGTCTGTACTCCAACACAGTAGTTCTGCTTCCAGTCAGGTGGAACCCCCCCATTCGACAGATGACACCTGTAGTGTAAAGTTTCAGATTTCAGGTCTATCCAATCTTGTCCTGCCCTATCCTGTCCTACTTTTGGCAGATTCCCTTACTGCAGTTCAGTCATCCCTAGTGACCCAACAGCTACAAGCAGAACTTTGCTTTCATAGCACTGCAATAGAGAGTGAAGGGTGCTCAGTTCAGCTGGGGGTGGAATTTAGGTTGGGTGGGCACTCTTGGGGTCACACAGTCCAACGCTTTGTAAAAGTGGGTCCAAGCAGAAGAGCTGCTCCAGTCACGTTGTAGTAACTCCAGGGATGGACACTCTACAACCTCCCTGGGTCCGTTATAGCAATTTACCCCCCACCCCTCCTTGCATTCAATTAAGATTTCCTGTGTTGAAGGTTGGATTCAAACTACAAAACAAGTTTGCTGAACTCATTCAGTCCCAACAGCTGTTTTTTCTTCAAATAGCAAGAACTGATGTCGCCCATTTTTCATGAGAGGGCAACTGTGCCACCACGTTTATCAAAAAAGTCTTTGGCCTCTAATGAAACTTTCTCTCTTAGAGTTGGCTGATTGTGAAGCTCTTTGGAAGGCTTTGCAAAGGTCATAGCCTCAATCCTCAGCTTTGAGGAGAATGTCAGAAGGCTTTAAAGGGTCATTTTATATCCAGCAAAACACTGGATGATACGGCTTGTCTTGGGCAAATATTTTCCCTAAGCTGCAAAAATGTTGTATTTATACTTTTAATGTATGCTGTGTTATTAAGCTCTGACATTAAACACCCTCATGCCAGTTTAGAGGCACTGAACTTTGCTAATCATACAGTAAGAGAAGGGAAGGGGAAACCTGGCAGGTCTTACAGTACATTGTTCCTTGTTATTAACTCCAGAGGTCCCTTCCAACCTTGGCCATTCCATGATTCCGTGACTGTGCTTAATGTTGAACTGATCGAAACTCTCAGCAGACAAAACTGAAGACCTGGATGGATTTAAAACTATAATAGCTACATGTATAATCTGTTCTTTACGTAGTACAGAGACCAAGACTATTAAAATATCTTCTATTCTTTAACAGGAAAAGGAATGATGTTGATGATGCCAACAGAGATACCCAGTTTTGATGCAAACACGTGCAGGTGAAGCCTTACAAAGAACCCAAGACCAGAAAAGCCAGCAGAGACCTTCATCTGATAATGCTCTGGAATGTTACCCTCAACAGAAGAGCGTGTTCTTGTGGAATGAATCCATCATTCTGCTGATGGCTGAGACCTGACAGGCAAGTCAAACATTTACAAACCACAGAAAAGTAGTCTATGGCATAAAGTGGAGCAAAATATGCTTAAATGCACTGGATAGCAAATTCCTGGAAAAATGAAGTATTGTTCAGCCTGAGACTACTTGAGCCTGCCAAATAAATTCAGCTGGGAAAAGTTGTTGAGGTCAAGATCAAGGGAAAAATCCAACAAGTCAGCATTGAGGGACTTCAGCATTTATTGCTTAACCCACCAGACTCACAGGATATTGGCTTCAGTGCTTGAAACTCTTCTGTTGAAATGATTTCACTGTTTCAATTCCACTATATAGCAGAGTTCTGGACCCGCTTTCACCACCACAGTGCTTTAGCTAATTGTTCCTCAATTCCAACTTGGTTTATTTTGCACAGACCACTTGGGTTTGTCTGGATCCAGAGAATAAATCTTGCAGGTACATAATAAGACTGGAATACTCGATTTATAGTTCTGCTCCAGTAAATGTTTGATTGCCTAAGAAAAAATGGAAAGATTATAATCCCTTAGAGTAGGAGAAATGGTGATTAGAAGCCTTTTGTGAAGGTGGAAGCTCTCCTCAGGCATTCAGCATTCGGTCTCCTCCGGCAGAGAAAGGAATTGTCACAAGATTGGTTTGAGCTGTGTCTCATTTTAAAATAATCCTTCAAGATGAGTCATGCTTTTTTCAACTCCCAGTGTAACTGAACTCTCCAAGCAGGAAAAAAGAAACCCAGCAATAACTCCCACTCCTTTCTGCCTCCTCCTCCTCTGCTAAATCCCCTCTCAGACTTTGGTAGAGCGCTTCCCTGGCCACTGGCTCTGACTTTCCCAGCTTGTGTCCCAAAGACAAGTGTGCAATTAGCCTTTGCCTGCTGGGCTAATTGACCTTTGGCCTTTGTCTTTTCAGCTAATTACCAAGGCAGCCTCTCTGGCTGTTTGGCAAAGATTGACACAGTGGTGAGAGTTTGAGCTGTGTTTGAGCTTCAGACTGAGACACAAATGTGAAAAGACAGTTTTTCCCAGTGCCATTTCCCACTTCCCGTTTTTTTTACACATGCTGGTCCTGCAGCAGAGCAGCCTGACACGGAAACTGGTCCTGATTCTGTGTCCTGAGGGTGTGAACTGCTAAACTGGGGCTAGGAAAGGCTTCTGACTTGACAACTCTGGCATTTCTTGTCCTGCCAGTTCCTAAAAGCAACTTTTCAGGATCTCTACCCCTCTCTAGAGTGCCAGGATACTGTGTTTTAGTTCTTAATTTCAGATGAATGTTTTTCATTCGTTTTTCTTTCAGTGTTTTGAGAAATGTTGTATTATTGTCAGGCACCTGAACCAAACATGGGTAAATGGCACAACCCTGGTCAGTCAATACAGTGATAAACGTGAGGTATCAGTGTTGTTCAGAAGATGGGATTTTCATCCTAATGGCTCAACCTGCTCAACAATTCTGTTTTGGTTTGGCCAGGTAGAAGGGAATAACCTTGTGCAAGAGAAAAGCCTTTTCAGTCTTGTAAAAAACAGGTTCCCATGAAGGTGGGATTGCGATTTTTGTCATTATTAGGAAGGGTTTTGCTTCTGAGACTGACTTGGATGTCACAAAGAAATAAAAGCAAAAGAGTTACTTGTACTCAGGATTGTTCACATACATATTATTAGAAACAAAGTCAATTATTTCCCATTATTACAGATGCTGCTGGAGTGCCCTGTGTCTAATACATCTTTGGACCTTAATAGCTTTAGGTGGACTCTCCTAGAAGTCACTAGGAAAATATAGGAATATCTGACATGATATGTAGTTTATTTGCACGCTGAAAGTATCCTGGTGATGTTTGAGTTCACTAAAGAAGATCTAGTGGGACATGGTGTTCCAGAGATGGATTTGTTCCACGTGGAGTATGTTCAGTTGCCATGGTTATTTCATGAAAATATGTGTACAGTTACTTAAGTCCCCGTATAGTTTAACTTGCACAATAAATAAATAAATAAATAAATAAATATGAGTGCAAAACTTGTCATATGAGACAAAATCTTTATAATCTGAGGTCTTATGGTAATAAATTGAAACTGAAATATATATTATGCACAGATACACAGAAGCAGTGGCAGCTAAGGCAACAGTATTCGTCTTACATAAATAGCAAAACAGGTCAGGAATGCAAAACAGGTCAGAAATAAATGAGTTTCTAGAGGCTGAAGTGATGATGTGATAACCTGAATTTTGGAAATGATCTGGTGACATTCCGAATTACAAATAATGTACTTGGCTCTCTTTCACACCTTGGATTTTTGTATCACTAAAAGAGGGAGCAGGAGGAAGGACTAAAGCAGGAAAAAATGAACATTCAGGTTGTGCAAATTAGTCAGAGTTAGAATTAGTTGCTCAGCTGAAAGTACTTCTCACCTGATCTCTGGAATCTTTACTGACTCTTTAAGCACTGAATAATTTGATAACAGAATGTGAGTAATGCCTGAAAGGAAATAAGTATCTCCAGTTATTTTTTACTGCTAAAGATAATAGTATCTTTATAGGCTGTCTGATGAAATGCATTAGCATGACACTGATATGCTTATGAGCCCCGGTCCTTTCCCGTGGTCTAAAGCAGTAAAGCAGGAGAGGGACAGCGTTCATCCCTAGTGCTCCTTCTCCCTTTCAGTATTTAACTGTTTGAAGTGTTTATCAGAGTGGAAGTTGAACTCTCACAGCCTGGAGGAGAACTTGAGTTCTAGTTTCTAAGAAATTTGGTTTTCAGAAATGATGTTTTTATTCTGATTTGGAGAGGTTTGACTCTATGGGCTCACAGAGTGTGGTGTTATGTGTAAAGTAATGCAAAAACAAAAGTAGCCCCAAAGGTGCAGTGGAATTTTAAGTTCACTACAAATAAAGGTAGTGTGGCTGCGCTTCATAATGCCAAGGTTTTGTCTTTTACCACTGGACACTTTAAACAGATGTAACATCTGAAATGTCAAGTACTGTAGAACAGACCTCCAAAGTGAGTGTTCCTGGGCTGGGTGTGTGAGAAGGAGTGTGGTGGGCACTGGATCCCACGGGACTGCAGTGCGGGGAGAGCACAGGCAGTGGCTCCAGGGGGAATGGGCTGAGTGGTGCTGAGAGATTTCAAATCCAGCCTCAAATCCAGAGCACGGGCAGGGAGTGTGAGTTCTGGTGATAATGTGGATGATGAATCTGTCAAGTAAAATGCACAAGCTGACCAGTATAAATGAGTTATCAAGGCCTTTTGAATAATGTCCTGGTACTGAGCCATAAATCAAAGTGCAATCATCAATCCCTCTGGAGAAGGAGGCCTGGGAAGGTTTAGTAGTAACCCTCAAGTTGGTACACATATTAATATGAAAAATAATGACTGCCAACTTTGAACAAGTGGTTTGCTTTGAATAAACACTCTGTTAGAATTTGGGCAGGCTGGTAAAGCCATTTGACAGGTTTGTTTGTCACATGAATAATATCTCCTTTGGTGTGTCAGAACAACTGACAGCCCCTTGTTGGTGCCAGCAGGTCAGTGGGTGAGCACTGTGGGACTCTACCAAGTATCCTGCTCAGTTGGCCTTTTATTAATGTAATTCTTACCTATTAATTGGATAAATTCAGCGTTCAGGATCTTGGTCATAGACATGGATGATTTTTGTTCTTGCTAAAGAAACAAACGAGATAAGAGGTTGGTTCTTTCTCTCAAAGGGTTTTCAGTCTAAATCGAGGCAGGATGAGGCAGTGGACAGACAGACAGACTGAACACTACAAGGAGAAATGAGGCCCCGTTGGTGTGTGAGATAAGCAGTGGGCTCAGGACACAGCAAACTAATCCTTGTCAGGCTCTGTCAGCAGCACAGCCAGGCAGGATGTTCCAGCAGGTTTGGGGGATGAAGCATTGCTGGGCACTGGTGCTGGGAGCTCCTCTCAGCTGGGGGAGAAGGTGCTGGAAGGGAACTTTTAGTCTTGCTTCTTAAGGAATCCAGTCTCACAGTGTCTCATCCTGAGGATAGGGCAGGGGTGGGGAAGGCTGTGTATCCACTTGGCTAACTTGAGCTAAATTTAAGAAAATAATAAGGTCCTAAGAAATAGCAGGTTCCAGAGATGTTATGGATTCAGGCTGGGAGCAGTGGAGAAGCTGTTTAATGGCACCATGGAGGGAAAGGCTGGAGCAGGCCAGGCTTCAGACAAGCAAGCAAAGTTTCTACTTTATTAAACACCAGAGAATCCAAACACACAATTTAAATCCATAAAAAACAGGGTTCACTAGTTCCAGTGCTCATGCTATCACTTGTTCCTGTTATTAATTTTCCCAGTGGCACTTATTCCACTGTAGTTTCATGACTGTACAAGATGTGTTTCATCTATAGCCAAGCTGTGAAAACCTGAACTTTCTATTTATTCCTTATTTTTTTGTATCACATAGACAAAAATGCATTTTCACTAAAGTCAGTTTTGCCATAAGGCAAAAGTAGTTTCATCTTTCCTGCCTACTCCCATCTTATTTTCCCAAACTGAAACTTTGTCTGTGCAAGAGAAGAAGTAGCAATAAAATGCTCTGACAATAATCAATAAGTGTTTTAGTACTTGGCTCTGTGATGTTCCAAAGAAAGGAGAAGTTGATACAGACAGCATAGAAATATTCTTGCAAATATCTTTTGTTTTAAAATACCTATTGTTATCCTTCCATGTCTGCTTTTACTATGGGGAAAAAAAGGGATTTCTGTTGCTTGTGAGGTTCCTACATTGAGAAAATTACCAACCGGGCACTGTAATTGCTGACGGAGAGCAGCAAATGAGGCTGCTTCACATTATTTAGACAATTTGATTACTCTTACTCATGATTCCAGAATGTGATAATCTAAATGTTGCTTTAAGTTGAGTGCTCAACCATCCTCCACAATGATTTATACAAACAAATGAAATGTTGAGGAGAAATGTCCCAGATTTGGATCTCCTGAAACTCCAGCTTCTGCCCTTTGTTACAAACACTCTGTAAAAGTCCTCCCCAACTTGTGTGTCCTGTTGCAGCTTGGGGGGAGCCATCAGGTCTCTGCATTGTCTCTGAATTTGAAGCAAGACCACTCGACTTCTCTGCAACAATAGAACTTCATAAGAAAAATGGTCCTAACATGAACCATACACATGAACCCACCTGCAGGACTTTTTTTTGTCTTCTGGAGGAAAAAACAGATTTAGTCATGCAATCTGTTCTCACAAAAAAGTGTCCCCAGACCTAAGGGGGAATTAGTGACATGGCAATGAAATAAATGGAAACATGCAACTGGGAGTCTGGGAAAATGCTCTTCTGCAGCTAAAAAATCAGAAGAAAAGGTTTGGATGTTACAGCAATTTGTGGCTAAGAGGAGCAGATGCATCTTTTTCAAAACAGCCCAGGATCCATAAGAGGGTGAGGCAGAGAAACATGAGTGATCACGAGTACAGAGAACACCTCTGTACAATGGGAAAGAACAAACAGAATTTTATAATTCATCTGGCTCTGTCAGAAGATTCCACATGTTCATGTGGATACACAAATGTATTTGGCTGCTTGGAATCAGGTTTGTGTATGGAATGGGACAGTGAGTTCCACCCAAAGACTGACAGAATCAGCCTGACTTTTGTAAGAATGGCTCCTGAACTCTTTTTGAACACTGAAAACTGAGATGCTGTGAAGTGGGGCCCCAAGCCTGGTGAGCCTGTAGTACACCCTGTTTGTGTGAAAACAAGTGGGATATTTGGAATGCCAGCTACCAACCAGACAAGACAGAGAAATCTGTTGTAACCAGATAATATTTGTGATTCTGAGGCCAAGGGAAGAAAAGGATGTTGTTCATTTGGCTTCTCGTACCTGCTGGCAGATTCTTGGAGTTCCAATTGTGCAACAGAGCTATTGGTGTTAAAACTGACTTTTGTCCAGTGTGAATTGTGGTGTAACTCTAGAAGTGCCTGCAGTTCCCACCACAGCACTGCAATGGGATGGTGGTGCCTACCTACAGTGCTGCATAAATACCCACAAAAGCTGGGTAAGCTCTCAGTGCAATGCACACTTGACCTCTTTGTCTCCAGAAATGAACTATACCGAGTTTAAATTTCTGTATCCTAGGCTTTCTTACATCTAATTAACAAATCTGAGCTTTAACTTCTTAACTTCAACAGTGCACAACAGATTGGAAGAGGATTTCTGTACAGGCTGTGAGGATGGGTGGTGATCACATATTCTCAAGGTCAGGCAATAGAATAACAAATCAGGAATATCCATATTTTGTTGAGCACTGCTGCTAGAATGCCAAGGGACTTGCAGTTACTGAAGTTTTAGTTTGTTCTACTCTTTGGAGTGAACATTTTGTGTGGGGTTTGGATTTGTTTTACAGCGTGCATAGAATGCATTGAGATTATATTGCCAGTCTTGCAATGGAGGGGGAAAACTTTGCACTTCCCTGGGTTGAACTTTGTCCCACAGAATTAAGAATGACAAATCAGATATATTCATATAAAAATGGGTATTTATGATGATAAATGATTAGACAAAAAGGTCTTAATCACAATTATTTGCAGTATTGAAGCTAAAATTATTGGTATAGTATGGTGCACTGTGTCAAAGCAGTTATATTAAAGCAATTATATTAAAGCTGGTAAAAAAAAAAGAAACAATTATTAAGTAGAGGTTATATAACTCACCCATACCAATGGCTGGACTTCCACAGTCTAAAGTGACGGACTGTCAGCCAGGTGTCTCCAGTCCAGCTGTGTCAGCTCAGTGTTTTTAGATAAAGATATTTTACCACATCTGCCAAACCTTTGCTTCGCTGTCAGGGTGTTAACTTTGGGGTAGTTTGAGTCAGTTTTGCTGGTTTTAGTACAATTCAACCCCAAAAGCAGCCTGACACACTCTCTCTCAGTCCCCCACTGAGAGCCTTGCAAACAGGGCATTGTTGGAGTTGCTGGAGCGTTGCAAGGACAGAGCATCCTGCAGGGCAGCTGGAGGGGCTGTTTGTGATGAGGTTCTGAGACAGTGGATGTAAATAGGCTAAATCAGAAGAGAGAGAGAAGCTAAAGATCAAAGCAAAGAGCAGGGAATGAGGGAGCAGGGGAAGATGGATATAGGATGGAAAACAAGTTAAAATGAATAGATATCAAGGAGTTACGGAGCTCAGAGCTGTGATAAATAAACAAGGTTCGGGACACACTGAAACTGAGAAATCATTAATTCCACATTTCCTCTATGTAGTGCAAATATGCAGAGACCTGTGTGCAAGACATTTTGCTACCAAGTTGCCTCTCAGGACTGAGTGTCTGAAACTGGATGGGATTTATGGAACAGAAGTTCAGCTGCTGTCTGACATATTAGGGCAATTAATATGCACAACATTGCTTTTTCTCCTCCAAGTTAATAAACAGCACATTCATTTCTTTTCTACTAATTGAATGTTTAACTTGTTTGTCTAAGGCCAGTGGTAGGTCAGGAAGGGGTTAGAATGGATATTGCTGGTTTTCTCCAGAGCCCTGAACCATCACTGGGTTCATATTTCCTCCAGCCTGTCTCATTGCGATACTATTTTGCAGACAGATGAAAGAGTTTCTTTCATTATTAAAACAAAAGGGCAAGTAGAGAGTTAGGGAAACTGATAATTATATACAAACTTTTTCCCCCAAGGGCAAAAGAAAAAAAAAATCAATGTGTTTTAGGTTTTTTCCAATATAATTAGTGACTTAATGATGAGATAATTAGTGTACATATTTTCTTTTCAGGACTTAACTATGGAAGGAGTTTATAGCTAGAGGATACTTTCTATCATTCTTATGGCTCGCTAGGGCATGTGAACAATGGGAACTAAGGAAACAACTTAGTTCAGTAGAAAAAATGAGACCATTTAAGACATATTTCTCAGCTACTTTATTTGTGAGCTGATTTTGTTACCGTTCCTTGAATTTCTTGTTTGCTTAGGTTGAAAATTCTTGAAGACCAACAGCAAAGCTGTGATTATAATGACTTCTGGAGTAATTCAAGAACTAACTGAAATTTTAAAGTGATTTTGGCACTGAGGTTGGAGATTGTTATCACTTTACTTCAGACACCTGCAGGAGTCTTGTTTTCTTATGCATCTTCAGTAGCCACCAGACAGAGTGAATCCTTTTGCTAGCAGAATAGGAGTCTGGCTTGCAGGATATGAATCAGGTTTACATCATTCTCTCTTTGTTGTGTAAGTTATGTGTAAATTAAGCTCAATGTCAGGCAGACTTGTCAGTAATACCCAGCAGGGTAGAGGCAAAATAGCTGCCTAGAGGGATTTGGGAAGAAATGGGATGGGTGTGTGTTAAAGGAGGGGGGTTCTCTGCATGGACATCAGTGAAAGTTTCTCTGAAATACATTTCCTGTGAAGACACCTGGATTAACCACATGGCACTAAGAAAAAAGTCTCATGTATAGAAAGCAGAGAGCTTGCTGAGCAGTGTTTGCTCACACCTGCTAAGGCAAGGAGAAAAGCTGTCCCAGCTCTCAGTGAAGGACCTGCCCTGGCTCATCAGCCATGGAATCACCATTCCAAGAGCAGATTTCTGGCTTTGAGGGAATGGTTTTGCTCTCCTCTTTCTTAGACAAGCCTTGGAGCATTAGCTGGGTGTCTGTGATGCAGAATAGAGCTGTTGGTGAGAAACCTTTCTATTTATTGGCTAATCCTCTTTATGAGCTGCCCAGGGAAGAGGATATTGTCCAGTGTTCTGTGCTGTCTGACAAGTGCTCTCCTGGGGCCTGCACAGAAGCCTCTTTTGAGCCACCTGTGTTCCTGTTTCTATCTGTATCTTCAGCATGGAGACTAAGCCACTCTAAGCTAGCTTTGAATTATTAATCCTTTCCTATCCTCTTTCCTTTCTCCCTGTTGAGAAATATCTGCCAATATTGTTTCTTGCCTTCCCTGCCAATATGTGAAGTTGTGCTTCCACATTGCTGGCTCCAGGCTTTGGCCTTTCTCTGCCCCCCCAATCCCTTCCTGCATCCATTCCACCAGTTTTACTTGTTCTTGCACAACTTTCCTGCTTACCATTAGAAACTCATCCCTTCTTTCTCACAGAAGGCAAGGGAGCTTATTTTTATTCCTTCCTTAACTTAAACATAATCCATCAGTTCCTTTAGAAAAGTCAGCACCTCCTAAGCCTGTGCTGATGCAGAGGAAGGAGCAGCAGCATGTCCTGAGTCAGGCCCAGGAAGGGCAGTGGTTGTTCCTGGAGGAGACATCATTCCTGCTCCAGAGGAGGCAGGTGAAGGTTTGCAGAGGAAGGGATGTGCCCGTGGGTGTGCTCACTGACTGAAGGGAAGTTCTCCTGAAGTTTGGCAGCTGCCCAAAGGGGTGGAGGAAGGAGGTGGGCAATGCCCACATGGTGCAGGTGAAGGCACAGGCAAGTGAGCAGTGACAAACTGTGTCCAGAGAATTGTTAACGTGGTCTGGACGTGTGAAAATTGCAGTGGGTTAATCTGCACTCTGTCAGTCAATTAAAATTACATTAAAACTGACATTCCCATCAGTGCCTGGGAACATCCAGGCAGCCAAGGAAAGAGAAGAGAAAATGAAGAGTGTGGGCTAGGCTCTGACTCAGCTCTCTGACACTTTTGGGTCAAAGTTCCATTTGGAAATTTTGCTAATGCTGAATTCTTAGTTGTTTCCTTCTTTTTTTTCCATCATTGATGCAGCTTCTGGAATTGAAATGTGCTGAAACACAGAGGGCAATAATTTGAGAAAAGATTCCTTTTAAGGGGTAATCTGGCAAAACGTGAAGGCCAGAGATGTTTTTAACAGGTTTGATTTTCAGGGTATGTGCCATCACTTATCGGGCAGAATCCCCAGAAAGGTTCAGTGCCATTTGAATGAAGTAATAGATGAAGGGTCGTTCCTGTGACTCAAAACCAAATGAAAAGCACAAGGATAAATGGACATTTTGTGCACTCCAGTAAGAGTACAGTGAGGATATTTCATTTAGACAGGAAGAAAACACTAGATAGTCCATGAGCTAAACAGTGATTCTTTGGATGTTCCTTTCTAGAGGAGAGTGGATTTATAACTTAAACTAATTCATTTCATGGAGGGCAATGATAATCGAGACCTCTTTGTATGTTTTATAGTGTGAATACTAATGTAATTAAATGCTTAAAATTAAGACTAGATAAAAACTTGATCTGACAGTAGTAACTCTGGAAAGACAAATTGCAGAGCACAGAGCCACCGTGTGAAACTGTGATTAATTTTATTAACTCTTTTTTTGTTGCTAAGAACTGGTTTTAATAATTACTGTGATAAGTAAAGTTTGCTATTAATTCTGATTCTGAGGCAGTGTTGGAATAAAGGTGGTGTTTGAAAAGATCTTGAATTAGATCCTGTATAATAGAAAGGGTGAACATATGCATCAAAATCTGATTTTGATGGAGATATTAAATTGTAAACTAAACAGGCAGGGCTGTGATATCTCCCCTTCTTTTACAATTTTTGATTTAAATTTCAATATTGGAAATACAGTCAGTTTATTCCTGATAACAGAGTTCAAAAATGATGTTCCTGAATGCAATCAGGGAATGTATCATGACTGTGATACCTGCAGAATATGCCCAGTAATAGGAATGTGTCTGAAAGAAGTGATGAAGCAGCTGCAGTTCCTTCACTGAAGGGAAAAGAAAGAAGCAGCTGGAAATACTGAGGGGGGAAAAAAATCAGCAAATACAATTGGCCTTTTAAGATTGCTGTTCCCCTCCATCTGAACTCAAACGGTCCTCATTGCTTAATGGAATGGGCACATTTGTGTTTGAGTTTTGAAGGGAGTCCTCAAAACTGCATCCAAATTTAATTTAACAGCTTGTTAATGTCAAGCCCAGCTTAACAGTGGGGCCTTTTGCAAGGTAACTGTAATTAGTGAGCACATGAACCCAGCTGTGGCACAGAGCCTCCAAAACCACTGGTGGAAGGGTTGGATCTGCAGGGATCTGTAATGTTCTGTCGGCCAGAGAACCAGAAATGACCCATCTTGATTTGGGGCTTGGCAATTCATGGGCTGGAAAACACTAATTGACCTGTTTTAAGATGCAGCCTCCCAGTGCTGGGTGTGCAGTCATATGTTCCCAAGTACTTGCAGTTATGAGTCACTAAGAAGCGAGATTATGATGATCAGGTGATTAAACCATAAATATTATTCTTGGCTTACAGTAAATAACATCTGTGAGATAAGATGTCATCTTTCACAGTCAGGCCTAGTCACTTGGACCTTGCCAAATTCCTGAAGTGCTTCACATTCCCTGTGGAGACTGGTTACTGTACTTTTTACACTTGCCTTTAATGTTTTGGTCAATGAAATTCTTTCAATTCCATGACAATTCTAGGGAACTGTGCTTAACTTGACTTTTCTCTGATGACAGTTCCTTGCCTCTCTTTTTGTTGCCTCTTGAACAAGTGACAAGCAAGAAAGGGACGGTTTCTTCTGCAGACAGTATTTTCTTGAAATAATTATCATGATTTGGCTGATTCTAGTCAAGTCTGCCCTGACATTTTGATAAGCCAGCTTGGGAATTAAAACACAAGGGGAATTTTCCTTTTCCCTTAAGTCCCTCAGTAGACCTGTGGGTGGGACATCAAAACTGTTTTCAGAGACCCAGTTTCTTCCTGTGGAAGTTGTTAGTTTGGGACCAGTAACCCCATTTCAGGATGCCTTTGTTTTGAAATAATTCTTTAATTGTGATTTGCCAAGAACTATACTGAGGCTTCGTGGTTTTATCTGCTTTAGTCCAGCAGGAGAGATGTGATAAATGCAACCTGTTAAATACCACAGTGAGCCATCCAAAGCTATAGAGGGAGAAGACTGACATGATAGGCTATAATCAAAGGAGAGGGGAGATGTAGTGCCACACAAATACCTCTGAGAAATTTGTTAAACAAACTCAAGCTCTTGTATAATTAGATGACAAGATTTATTTTAAACTATGAGGTATGAGTGTGACAGCACTATAATTTGTCTTAAATAATTTCTTCACACCCAACAAGACACGGTCTTCTGAGTTCAGGCCTGTTCTGCATTTCTTAAAAATAAAACCAAACATTTTTTACACCTAAATCGAGTATGGGAATGGAAATAAAGCCTGCTGAAAGGCAGGTTTGAAATTTCCTTTCAAGATTAAAGAGATTACTTGATTTGCTGAGGTAATTACTCATGCTTTGCTATCTGATTTCCCCCAAAATAATCTTGTTGACAGCTCCTGTTTAATTTTTGTGACTGTGAAGGGATGTGTACACACAGAGGCAGTTTAAAGCTTTGGGGACAGGACATCTGTATCTGGTTCTGCCTTTGTTCCCTGTGTAACCCATTGCTGTCCAGAATAAGCAGTACAGGCTGAAGGGTCCCTTCTCGCACTGTTAAAGGGAAGGCATTAATAGCAGTATTACAGGTGCTATCCTCACTTTCCCTCTTCTGAAAGGAGGGACAGAGAATGTTAGATCTGGTAGGGCTAAACTCTGGCGCGCTATTAATATTATTGTCATTTCTGTGAAGGCCAGATATGAAAATCCATATTTACCACATCTAGTAATTTGCTGCATTGTTTTAAATTAGTTTTCCAGGAATATTTTGCAGTAGCAATGCCCCAGTATGCTTTGGCACCTGCACAGCTGGGTTGTGCTCTGTGCCTATGGTGCTGGTGGCAGAGGCCCAGGATGAGATGTCTGTGCCACACTGTGTGTTGTTGCCCTGATTCTTTACAATGCCTGACTCTGGGAATAATGCAGGGAACATACCCAGGCAGATGGAGTTTTGTTTCCATGGCTCTAAATTGCTTTCTACAAATATTTGTGCCAGCGTGTGGAATGCTCGTGGCCAGGTGAGTCAGTGTGACCGGAGCAAATGGCCACCAATACCAGAGGGAGTATTTATGGGAACGTTCTGCTGCATTCATGCAGCCTAATTATAACAGATGTCTACATTATCCATGACATTTTGAGCTCTTCTGCTTTATTTCCTATTGTTTCCAGGTTCTAGTACATTTTAAGCAAAAGTACTTGCTGGCAGCACAGAACTCCTGTTTTCAGGGATCCATCTGCCATTTGGAATAGTTTGATCAGACAGCAAGTCAAAGACCCTTCTTTGTTTGCCAGCTTTTCTCCCTGTAAGAAAAGGCTTTTTCCTTATACTCCAAGTACTCTCATTCTTGCCACAGGGTCTTTTAAAAACTCTACATCCCTCACTGACGTGTCCCAAGGACTGTGAAACTTCATTGGAAGGGAAGATAATCAGCCTTGTGTTACTTGCTTATGGTTTTGGTGTGTTTTATCCTAACTAGATGGAGCTGTTCTGAACCAGTGGTGATCCCAAAGGAAATGAGCTGATTCTTTCTGGTGACATAGCTGGGTAACCTTCCTGACAAAATGAAGCACCAGTGCTCTGTAGCTGAGCTCTCTGGAGGCAACGCTCATCCTCGCAGAGCTAGAGCTGTTCTATATTCATGGAGCTTTGAATTCATTAACTGGGAGTCTGTTGTCTTGTCAAGTCTCTACTAAGAAATGTTAAAATTCAACCAGATGTCTGGTGTTATCTCCCCCTTAAAAAAAAAATCAGAGAAAATCTTTAATCTGTGAAGCTGATAGTCAGCGAAGTTCAGTCCGTTCCCATACCTGGCACTTCTCGTGGCTTTCAACATAATTATCATGGTTGGGTCAGGAATTTTCACTCAGCAAGGTGTTTTTTTTTTTCTCAGAAAATGATTAGAAGGATGTCTGTCACAGTTTATTGGTTGAAACCATGAATATGTGACACATTTGCTGGTACTGTGAGGCTGCTATTCTGTCACTGCAGTGGAGTGATACAACTCCTGGTAGCAGATTTTATGGGTGTTCTTAGCAGAACATCAAGACTCAGAATATCTGGATGGAACTGTGCATTGATAGATCTTTCTGTCCTCTTTCTCAGAGCTTACAGCTGAGGGATAAAATTGTAATAATGATTTTCAGAGGCTCTTAGTCCTAGGACTGGTAGCCCATACGCCTGGCAGCCTGATCCTACTTTTACATTAATAATCTTGCATGCTGAAGAGCCTTGTCTTCATGTTGAAGTTACTGCTTTGTGACGGCGAACCCAGCAGCTCCTGGACCCCTAACTGCAGTTAGAAGTGTCAGATTTTCTTCTCTTTGGCAATAAGCCCCAAAGCCTTGGATTTCCACCAATGTTCTCAACCTGCTTCTGCATCCCTAGGACAGCAAAAGAGCCCCTGAAGTTCACTGCCAGTGGCTGTGGCATTTCTGAATGGGAAACAGCAAAGGAGGTTTTCTTCGTGTTCTAATATTTTTAGTGGGGTTTTTGTTGAACATTCTTTATGCAGAATCTAAGCAAAAAATAATGCATGATGTAAAATCTAAGCATCTCAAAATGTTAGCATTTTCCTCTTGACAATAATCCCATTTGCATCTGGGTTCAAACTGAAGAAGGGGAAATTTAGGTTAGATATTGGGAAGAAATCCTTTCCTGGGAGGGTGGGGAGGCCCTGGCCCAGGTTGCCCAGAGAAGCTGTGGCTGCCCCATCCCTGGAAGTGTCCAAGGCCAGGTTGGAGGGGGCTTGGAGCAACCTGGGCTGGTGGAAGGTGCCCCTTCCCATGGCAGGGGGTGGGATGAGATGAGCTTTAAGATCCCTTCCAGCCCAACCCCTTCTGTGGTTCTGTGATTCTGTCTGTACAATACCCAGCACTTCTCAGCTGCAGACTGGAAGCTCCTGTACTCCAGTGCTGCAGAGATCCCACAGCTTTATCATGACTCTTTCTCCAATTTTCTTCCAACAGAACCTTTGTCTGAGGGGCAATAGCGGCTAAATGACTAGGAAAGATTTCCTTAGGAAATCCTGCTCCTCAAGAGCCTGTTGAGATGTTAATCTTCCACCTGCTTCCTTATTTTGGACTCCAGGCAGACACGGTGAAAGCAGCCTGGGATACCTCACTTCAAAAGACATTTTCAACACCAGGGGTTGCTTATTGATTCAGCTGTTCATAAATCATTTAGAGATCCTCCTGCTGAACACATCTTTCAGACAGGATCCCTGATGTTACTTAACTCAGCTATACAAGCCCTCCAAGGCAACCCATCCCAACAATATCTTGTTTGATCAAGTGTCTGCTTTAGGTTTTTTTTTTTTAGCATGAGACGTTTATGTGTTTTCAGCAGAGTTTAGGTAGAGAATCCTAGATTTGTATTTTGAGGAAAGTAAATGTTGCATTCAGCTCTATTTTACTGCAAACTCCAAAACAAGATCAATCAGTGTTTAAAAGAATGAGGTAGTTTGCAAAAAAACAACCAACACAAAATCCTCAGAACTTGGGAAATGAAAGATATGCAACCTTAATTCAGCCACCTGGGCTTCTGTATGATGACATACAAGGCTGATGATATGGAATCACAATGCCTACGTGCAGGGGAAAGCTGCTGCTCATCCCTAGCTCTGCCACTCCTGACTTCTGAATGCTTCAATTTGCAGCATTAGCAATTCCCTCTTCTTGAAGCATGTTATCTGTAATTTTCCACAAATTCCGAAGTTGTCTAAATTTGGATAACATTTCCAGCTTCTTCGTACATTAACTTAAGTAAAACATCAGGCCACTGCTGTAAATCAGAGGGTACTAGAATGTCTCAATAAAATGGCAAAATTTACCATGGTAAGAACAATGTATTCTCCACTTAAATTATTCTATAAAAAAAAGCTGAATAATTTTTGCTGAAACTTAAAAAAAAAAAAAAGCCTGAGGCAAACATCAGCCTGGAATGGGAAATGTCAGTCAGAGCAATTAAAGTGTAGAAACCTCTCAGCAATTAAAGCAGAGTCCTATGACAGCAAGTAGTTGCAGGTGTTGGCTGCACATCAGAGCCAGTGTCACTGCCCGGGAATGGTGTGACAACCCAGGGAACACATACAGAGCAAAGGTGTAACATCAGCCACACAGGATCCTCCAGGGATGGCACAGCTTTTTAGGACAGGGTGTCTAACAGCTGCTGTGTGTTTGGGATAAACTGGATGTGACTGGACAAAAAGAGGTAGCAAAAGGGTAGATAACTAGTGAGAGTGGTGAGCTATGGAGATGCTGAAGTGCCACGGTAGGAGCACTACCAAAGCATCTGTGGAATTTTTAATGGAAACCTAAAGAATGATACTGAATAATATTTCAGAGAGAGCTTGTAAAGTCTATAAGGAGATGCTCCTATTTGATTTGCTAAATTACACCCCAGAAACAGAATCACAGAATCACTGAGGTTGGAAAAGCCCTCCCAGCCCATGGATCCCCCCTGTGCCTCATCCCCACCTTGTCCCCCAGCCCAGAGCACTCAGTGCCACGTCCAGGCCTTCCTGGGACACCTCCAGGGGTGGGGACTGCAAACCTCCCTGGGCAGCCCCTGCCAATGCCTGACCACCCTTTCCAGCAAGAAATTCCTCCTGATGTCCAACCTGAGCCTCCCCTGTTGCAGTTTGAGGCCGTTCCCTCTCCTCCTGTCCCTTGTTCCCCGGGAGCAGAGCCCGACCCCCTCCGGCTCCCCCCTCCTGTCAGGAGATTCCTTCCAGTGACTGTGTGTGGGGGAGGAAAGGTTTTACAGTATTGCTGAGGGAGCATTTCTGCATATTCCGTCTCCCAAATAGTTATTTTGAAAAATAATGATTTGCATTTAAGTTTGCCTTTGAAAAACGCAAAATGAGACAAAATACATGGAGATTTTAATTTTTACCTTGTATAAATAGTGCAAATTGAAAGAACCAAAAAACAATTAAAAACTGTACAGGGAAGCCTTGTTACAAGTGCTGTGTCTAAGCTCCCCAAGACTGAGCCCAAAGCGATCATTGTCTCTGCACTGAGCACCTCACTGTCACAGGAAAACGTGACTTTTGCTCATACCACTAATCATTTTCTGCTGTCTGAGGTGAAAATGTGACAGGCCGGTGTGATTTTCAAAAAACATGTAGAAAATGAATATAATTGTGAGGAGCTGAAATAAATAAGGGCCTTCCCAGAGACACTTCTCCCTGCTGTGTAATTACCTCTCTGCCTGGCACTGCACCCTGAGTCGGAATAAACCCAGATATTTAATAATCTAAAGGTGTTTCCTCTGGAAGAGGTGATAAATGTTTCATGGCTGAGTACATTTTAGCACCAAAGTCTAATTTTTAGTATTGCTGTCAGTGTTAGATCTTTCTAAAATAGGAACAAAAAGGAATTTTCTTTAAATAGTCTGCAAACTCAAGTTAATTATTAGGTTTTGGAACAGCTTTTATCACACAGTAGAGACGACTTACCACCTTTACCAACACAGTGGCTGTTCTTACTATAGGTGTTCTCCTGAGTAACAACATTGTTGAGTGTCTGTGCAGGGGGGTAAGGAGAGGTTTATACCATGCCGGCTCACTTGTTTGGAAAACATAAATACCCCAGCAAATGTGTTTGTCAGTCCCCACCCAGACAGATGCCGCGTTCAGTTGGTTACATCTGTGTGAGGGGAGTGTTGAGATGCTGCCAAACAGCAAAGGCATGTGAAGCAGAATGTGAGTCCCACATTCCCACAGACCAATGTGCTTATCAATTCTAATTATTACTTAACCAGCATTCACGTGTCTTTTTTAATTCCTTGTTATCATTTAAATCTTGGGAATCCAAATTAAAGTAAAAGATAAAACTGAAAAGCCTGACCTGTAAAACCAACAAATGACAAAAGCAAGAAATTTTTGTGCAAAATGTCATTAGGGACTGCTCATAAATCTTGTCTTTAAGCAGATTCACTGGTCAGTCTCAGCTTGTACTTGTGACTGTGCAAGTGTTTCCTTTTTTATGTCTCACAACTTAGAGTGCAAACATTGCAGAATGTGGCAGTGCCACTAAATAGAACTGTGCCCCCTCCGCCTCCATAATAATCCTCAGTGCTTTGAATAATCAGTCTCCTTCCTTTGTATTTACACATTGTAGAGAGCTGGAGATTCAGTAATGTTTCTCTTTAGCCATCACTGGACCAGAAAACATGCTCTAAGCATCTAGAGATTTTCTGTTTCTCTTGATTAATGCCCAGAGTTGGAGCCTGACCCTGACCTCCTACAAGGTCTGGTTACACATGACTTCAGAATTCAGTGCCTCTGTTTTCTTTTGGGTTGGTTTGTTTGTTTTGTTTCCCCCCATGAGGTATAAGAAGGCCTGGGTTTAGACTCAGGATTATGTTTCCTGAAGCTGTAGCTCTTGAGATATTTTACACTGTGTACAGAAGACTTAAAATAAAACCCTCTTGTTTTTAAGCCTACGGTTTGTGGGTGGGTCAAACATTTTGACAACTGAGTGATTGAGCTGCATTTTTGAGGTTGTAAAAATGAACCAGGCAGCAGCCTGAAACACAATTAATCGTTTTATCTTTGTAGAATATTTTCTCTTCACCAGTTTCTTTTGCTGGTTCCTGGAGTGTTCACTTGCAGTGCGTTTTTCCACCTCCATTTGCAGCAAACCACTTTAACTTACAGAGTGGGTAAATCGGGGGCTGGGCAGTGTTGCAAACAGTATTGTTTGCAAGGCTCTCTAAATGATATGGAAGATAACTTGAGCAGATATTAGTTTCCCACTGTGCTCAGTTGTTCCACAGTAGCTAATTAAAAGGCAGTTGACAAGCACAGAAGACAAGCGATGCTTGTTGGAGTCCTTAGCAAGCTGAAAAATAATCTAATAACCCCAGAATTAATTCAGGCTCAAATGTTTTCATTGCAAATGGTTAATAGGCTGCTGGTTGAACTGGTGTGCTCAGACATTTCTCTACATGAAGTAGTACATGACCAGTTTAACTTTTCTCCCATGTAATAAAATTATACAAATCTGAATTATGCACAAGTTCCCAAGTTCCTAGACTTCATTAAATACTAGGGGATTAAAAACTTGTATAAATTAATCAATGTGCTATAATCCTAAAAATTATAAAATGAGCCCTTGAGGAAGTAATGTAATACTGGCTTTTTAATTAGCACCACACCAGAGATTCATTGTTCTATAATGTAAGTCATATGTTTATTAATTGTATTATCAGTTTGAAAGAGAAAATCCCACAGCAGTGTAGCTGTTTGGGAGTAGGTGGTAGGTGCTGGTGGATTTGGATCCCATAAACACATCTTCATCTTCTGTTCACACAGGTAAAGCTGTGCTAGCGAGTAGAGGATTAGTATTACCTTTACTTCCATGAGTAAATAGTTTTCTTATGATTCCTGGTCCCGCTCTGTCAAAATTTCCACGAAAAAATTCTTCTGGAAGGCAGAAACCTACTGATAGCAAAGAGGTGCTGGCAGTGCTTGGAATAGCAGAGCAATTTGGTATGAAAATGTCAGTTTGTTTTTTAGAGTAAGGTGGGAGCCAGCCTGAGGTACAGTACTTGAGATCCTGTGTGCTCTCCAGGCACAAACACTTCCTCAGATAAAAATATTTTTGAAATTCTTCATTCATATTCTCCCTCCATCTTCATCCCACAGGCTGTTGTCACGGGCATTGTTATGGGAATAAAAATGCTCCCTACTCTTACACAGGACTGGTTCTGGTAATGTTGAACATCAGTGAATCACTCAAGCTTTTAAATCTGTCATGCCAGACCTGCCAATAAACCCAGTGACAAAATTTGGTGATGTTAACCTTCAGGTGTCAGTGACTGCAGGAAAAAAACACAGCAGCAAATTCCACTGCTGTTCACATGAAAACACAAAACCACTTTGATTTTCCAAAGGTTGTTTTAAAAAACTCAGTACATGGCCAATAAAAAATACCATGATGTAAAGAGAAAACTGCTGCGTGACAAATGAAAGGGTGGGATTTTGAGAAACATTTATAAATACATTCTTTCCAGTTTCAATGTAAATGTCACATTTTTTTCACTAATCCAAAGCTTGAGTCCAGATTTGCCACTTAACCTCAAGTGAACCCACATGGGCTGTATTCTGTACCTAAATGGCCAAGTTACAACTGCTGAATGTTACTTGTACATCTGGCAATGTTTTCAGAGCAATTTGGAAACTGCTTAAGTTTGGGAATTCTTCCTTGGTGTATATATTTCACATTAGAGTTTATGACTGTTTAGAAGACTGGTGTTGTCTGAATCATATGTTTTGATGTTATGTGAATTCCAGCTTGTAAATTTACCTTTTTCTGGTTTAGAGAATTTGCTTTCAGGAAGAAGAGGTGCCTGTGAAGCTGAGCAGGACAGGATGAGTGCACAAAATGTATTTAGCAGGGAGATTTCCCAGCCCTGAACAGGGAACATTCCCTGAGATTACCCCTCGTTTTGAAAGGGAAGACAAAACAACAAAAAAAGAGAAAATGCTAACTCTGCCTTTGGCAAATTTCCCCAGCGTTGTCTGTGCTCATGAAAATGAACAAGGAAGACCAGAGATTTGAGCATTTTTTCATATAATTCCTGTGGAGTTGTTGGAAGAGAGACAGGTTTCCCACGCAGAACATGATGACAACAAAGACTGTGGCCCTTTTGTTTCGACTCTGTGTTGTTTAGTAATCTAAAGAAAAAAATTTCAATGAAATCTGAATGGTCCAACATATCCAAGCTTTTTATATGTATTATTTATTGTAGCAACCCTCAGCTGGTATAAATAAGCCCACTTACACTGCTGCTAACTGTGGATTTGCTCAATTACATCCTCCATCTGGGCAGTGGAGCTGTACTTTAATAATAGAGAAGCATTTCTCTTTTTCTTCCTTCCTTTCTCACTTCCTGTATAAGCAAACTATCCCCAGGATATCCAAGAATTCTGCTGTTATGTCTTCTTCTGTTTCTATTTAGATTTGCTGTAAATAACTTTTTGCATTAAAAAAGGAATGTTCATAGTTATGGTAAAAACATTCCCTATGAGCTTACTTCTGATTCCGCTGAATTTCTAGAATTACATCGTGTTATGAAAGGCAGATACTTAAACATTCTTTCCTTTTCAATTGGGTTTTCAGCAATTAAAAAAACCCTCTAGTGTTGTTTATATTTTATTCACAGAGGCTAATTTTCATATTAGATCTCTTTTATGTCCAGATACTTCAGGGGATAAGCCAGCACCGAATTTTGAACTGCAGGACCACGTCTTGAATATAAAAATGCACATCTTATTATGAAGTGATTGCTGGGAGAGCACTTGACAGAATCCCAAATCATGATTTTTGTGGTTTTCTGTGCTCCAAAATAACCTCACTACACTGTTTTTTACATGAGCATGAACCATTGCTTCTAGGCTACTCACTTGTATTCCATGTTTCAGGTCAATGCTTTTTGAAGCAGATGAGGCAGTAATTAATGAAAAATAGTGTTTACAAAAGAAAAGGTAGGTCAGTTTTACAGATACTGTAATGTCTATAAATGTTAACTGACTTGACTGTCACTGGTTTGTAAAAGGGTCAGAGTTGCTTCACAGCTACCCAATTTATTTGTAGGGAAAAAAGGGAGAACACAAGCACAGCTGCCATTTCCCAGACTGGACACCCCATCTCTGTACTCTTGCTGATTTTTCCTCAGTTTAAGTGATAAAATATTTATAGGTCCAATGAAGTATTTTTTTTTTAATGACCTTCCACCATTTAACCTTTGATTACCATGAGAATGTGGTAAATTGCTGAGAGATACATCCCATGGAATGGCAGTAAGGGAGAGGTGCAGAAAGGTACCACCACCCACAGATGGTGATTTCTGAAGTTGTGTCTCTGAATGCTCATAACTCCTGAGAGATATAGAGGAAGAGAAATGCATGAATTCCATCTGTCCTGTCCAAACAGGTGGGATTCCAGTGCTAAAGAGCCTCTATATTAGATAAACTGAATAAATGGGTGACTGAAATGCCTTTGTAAGAAGGAAGGACGTGTTTCACAATTTCTGAAGACAAACTGTTTAGTATGAGTAGCTCCTTGGTGTGCTGTTTGGTTCCCTCACTTCTAGCCAGCTTTCTCATGGCATAAAAGTATTGGAGAAGTTTCCATGAGAATTTGGAGTAGTTCTTGTCCTCCTCCTCTCAAATAGATCTCCATGGTAAAGGTCTGTGAACAGGTTTGAGTGTAGCAAAAAAAATACCACCAAAAAACCTTTTCAGAAAAAGAATGTTGCTTTAATTAGTACACTTTATTTATTTCTGAAATGTCTGGGAATCTAAAGTGTGGACCTGCAGCTCCCATTGGATTAGACAAGCTTTACAACCAGTTGTAAGGGACAAGTGCTGACTGCCATGTCCTCTCCCTCTACTGGGAAGTCCAGGCAGGTGAGGGGCATGTGGGAGCAGTTTTAAGGAAGCTCCACAGGTAAAGGAGCACCTTCCATTCCCTTCCATTCCCTTCCATTCCCTGGTGAGCTGTCAGCTGGGGCAACATGTGGGAAAGTTTTGTTGTTACCATACAAAAATCTGCTTGGAATTCCTCAGTTCACACACAGCATTTAGTGAATAATTTGACTCCCTGGCCATCTTCCAAACCAATAATGCTGACCAAATTATTTTGAACATGCAGATGGTAACAAAAGGGCACCAGGTGTTGTTTTATTGTAATAAAGATGTGCAAACCTTTGCATCACACTAAGTTATTTATCCACATAAATCATCAGGATGCTCAGCTTCCTCCACTGCTTTAGTAAATTTTGAATAAGAGGCATCAGCTGTTTTCAGTGTGCCTTTCTGTGTGTGCCACAGATATTTTGCTTTGGGCTTATCGTCCACACTCTGACCCACAGAGGCATTCAGTGGATCTTCTTTTTGATTTTAATGATTACTGAGTGATTGGAAGCCCAGATGTTCAGTGGCTTAATTGCTAAGTGTGAGCCTATAAAAGAGAGTAGGCAGCTAGTATCTAAAGGGAGGATTTTACTGCATATAATGTTATTTGGTACATTAAGTGACATTATTTACATCCAATTTCTCTCTCTATGGTGGCAACCCAAGGGAGTAAGTTGCCATGATGGAAAAATAGCATTTGTTTTCACATATATTCCATGTCTGCCCTTACAGATACAGAGAAACAAACCAAACAGACGTAAATGGAGAGCAAGACAATATTGGTCATTGGGATAAGAGTATCTTAATACCCCAAAAGATAGTGATTGCCGAGTTTGCTGTAGGCTTAGGGGAATGGCTAAGCTATATTTTCTATAGAAAGGCCTTAAAACTCAACAGTAAAATCACAAAATTGACTCTTGTAGCCCTGAAACAAGATCAGGATTTGGTGAGATCACTAGAAGGAAATTTCAATTTCTTTCAACAGCCACGCTGATGTATGAGAGAGAACTTGAGCACTTGACATTGATTCAATATCATTCAGAGCTCTGCAGTAACTGAAATTTCTTTCTGTGAGAGAAGAAATTAAACTGCTGCCTTTAGGAGTTTAAAAATGGGGGTGAGGACTGTCTGAGCAGGTCAGAAATGGCAAGCGTTGACCACGCTCATAAGTGTTCAATATTCAGGTAGAACTCACATCTGCCTCCTTTGATGCAAGTGTCTGAATCATGCAGGAATCAAATCCACAAACTGATCTTCTCTTCTGTAAATTCCTGTCACCTGTTGGCAGCCTGAGCTGGCATTAACAATTGTAGGCAGGGATGCAGCTCTCCAGGGCAGAAGAAGTGGCCTTCCACTAGGAAATGACAACTCACCATTACTAGAAATAAAAAACTCAGGGTGGACAGGGCCCATGGAATGAGGCCCTCTGCAGTATCTTTGTTGTTGTAGCTGATAGTTTTTACTGTTAGTTCATATTATGCTTTTCTGAGCATGTAAGTGCTTGTGCAAGTTTCATCAATTTTTTTGCAAAATTGTGTAGCTCCTGGGAGTGCAGAGCACCTGCAGACACCATTAACTTGGGACTCTCTCTCTCAGGAAACTCACTGCCTGTGCTCAGATTTCATAAATGATGGTTCCAGTAAGGCCACTGGGGGATGCTGGGATTGGTGCTCCTGCCCCAGAAGGTGTGGGAGAGGTTCATTAATGGCTGTAGTATTTCTTACAAACACGTCACACCACTTGTGAAACCTGGTTTAAACTGTAATGATGATTTTACCTTCTGAAATTAGGGAATCTCCTGACTTAGTACGTGGACCAGTCATCTTTTTCTCAGTCCAGCACTACCATGATAACTGTCTTTGTTTTTTTTCCCCATGGAAAGGAAAGCTGAGAGATGATCCATTCCTAGTCACAGCACGTTGCTCTCACTGATTGGAAAGCAGTCACACATCACCAAGCATTTATTCTGTTTACTGAGATGTAGCACCAAGGAACAGCAATTCACACCTGCAGTGAAGTTGTTATACTTCCCATTTCTTTTCTTTATTCTATTTTTATCCTTCTCCATTTTTTCTGTTTCATTTTTCCTTTTTTTTTTTTTTTTTTTAATCTTCTCTGCCTCTCGTTCTCTCACTGCTCTGATGGGTGTCAGTGTCCCCCCTGACACTTCTCTCAAACATGAGCTGAAGGATGAAGGGTCAGTGGTGCTTTCTCAGCTCTCACAGGAGCATCACCATGGCTGGAATTGATGACTCTGCTGTGGACAGTCAGTGGAAATGCCTCCTGATATAGATGAAGTACATATACAAATGTACCTGTATGTGTTCACATAGACCCAAATCACATCAGAAGCTGTGAAACAGTTACTGAGCTGAGAAACACAAACTCTTATGGGACATCACAGTGTCCTCCAAACTAAAACGTGTTAGTGGAGCCCAGTGAGGGACAACACCATGAATTAATCCTTCTCTCTGACTCACTGATTCATTCACAGAACCATCAAATCACAGAATATTTGAGACTGGTTTTGCAGAATATCTGTCCTAGACAGAATAAAAAAACAGCAGGAAAACAGTGAGGTCTCCAGAAAGAAAGAGATAAAGAGGCCAAGGAGAACAGCTCTCCAAGTCAGCACAAACTTTTGCATGAGCATTCCAGGATTGTTTTACTTTGCTTGTAAGGGCCATAACCTAACAAATAAATTGAGGACAGAAATATCCCACTTGCCCCATACTTATCACAAACCAACCCCAGAGTTTGAAGATTACTATTCTTACCTCTACAAGCATGATACTTACCGATATAATGTCTCTCAAAGGCACAGGTGGGCATAGAAATGGAACTGCTAAAAAGATTTTAAAGTAGAAAGCAATGGAAACCTGGGTGGCAAGAAAATATTACATCTGAATTGAAAATATTACATACATAATGGATGTTTGTGTATGTAGGCTATTCAAATGTTTTTGATTTCTTATGCTGAAGATTAAAATTTCCATTAATATTCCACCTCTTCAGTTTTGCCTGGGGACTGTTAATTATATTTTGAAATTGCAGCCAAATAAAAACTGAACAAAAAAGAAACGACCAGATAACATAATAAGGAGCTTTTTTCCCTCCCTTTCTTCTTCCTTGCAATCAATGTGCACCCTTCTGTACAGTCCTTGGCTATAAACTTATCTGCATTAGTTCCTGCTCTCTTCATCTCCTCAGTGTATTTAGTGCTGAGCCTGAACAGCCCTTTCAAGGTTATTCTGAGCAGTTCCACCAAACTCTGGTGTCCCCAAATGCCACTGGTGGTAGCAACTGTGAAGTCTTGGGAACAAAACCACAGAGATTATCCTGGATTTCTCCTGAACTTCCCTGGAGCCCCACGCTGTGGTGAGAGGATTCTCTGACTAATGATGTGGTTCCACTCCATAAACCAAGACACTCAATTGAATTTTAGGAAAAGTTATTGATATTTCACTTCTAATACTTTCTGTTTGTGAGAGTGTTTGAAATCTACCATTTTCTGCAGTGTTTTAATTTGCCCGAGCATTCTGGAAGGTAGGAATATCCTGTCAAGGCTGGTACCCAAATCCACGGCTCTGGCTGTTTTTAGAACAGTCTCTGGTGACAGTCCTGGCTCTGGTGGGAGCTGTCACAGATTCATGGTACTTGCTATGAATAAAAATATACGTAAAAGTAGTGGACCTAAACGTAGAGCTCAAAGCACTACTGAACTTTCTTGATAGCATATTTCTGCAGTCTTAATTGCAGTAAATTTTGCTGCACTGAAAGTAACTTCCAAGGGCCCACCTCTGCTTCCCTCATGTGAGCTTTAAATTGTGTTTTTATAATTAAGCTATAAATTTTAAAGCTATTTCAATTACACTTTTTAATATGCCACAGGTTGTCCACTTGTCGTAACTGGGGTTGGGTTGTCATAGATCATTTTCTCTGGTGTGCTGTGTGACAAAGAGCTGGTCACGTGGTAGAAAAGCCTTTCTAGGTGAATGGCATCTCTGGTTCTCTCTATAAAAATTTTAATTGTGAAATGAGAGAGTATCAGTGTAACCTGAGAAATATTCTGTTTTCTGAGATTGTTGACATTGATAACATCAATAATAAGCTGTGGTGCTCCACATGAAATTCCGGCTACAATATTAACGATTTCTAAAGTGGGAGTTAAAGATCACTCACCAACAGACCAATGATGCCTCTGTTAGGAAAGCAGTGAACCTTTAGCATCTGTCCTAGTGACCACTGGACATGTAGAAAACAGGATGTAAAACTGCCAGTCAGTAGAAGAAAATAATATAGTTAGGAATATGTACTTGTTTTAAAGTAAATGGCCCTGGCTATGATGGGGATTACCTTGATTTTGCTCTGTCAAAAGGAGGTAAAATTTTTAGTCAAAATACGCAGAAATTACCCTGTGCCTTTCAAATGCTGGGGGGGGGGGAGTTGCTTTGGTTTAGTAAGTGTACAGGGGTGGGTTTTCTGGGTCAGAAAAGACATGAACCTGTTCAACATGTTTTGAGTGCTCTGATTTCCTTTCTAGTTTAATGGTGGCTTGCAAAAACAAAGTTTTGGGGTTTTCTGATAATTTTATTTTATTATTATAAATAAGACTATAAAAAGGCTCTTTGAATTAAAGCGATTAGCTTAGACTTAGTGGAGCTGGGCTGGTGCAATGGCTGTGGGACAGATAAGGAGTGTGGCAGAGGGGTTCCAGCTTTTGTGCACTCCATGGAATGGTGTTCAGGGACACCTGTGATACATCAATTCCTCCAGTCTCAGCTTTACAGACAACTAAAATAATTTGCTGTTATGAATACCTCTGGAGAGTTACTGAGTGCTGCTCTGAATTAAATATCTTGAGCTAAGCAAACACAGAAAGACAACCCTAACCTAAAACTTAATTCAGCTCTGAACCTGTGGACTCAGGTCTCATGCTTCATTTAATTGAAGTATATATGTATTTAATCTTTGCTGGGAATGATTGCACAGCACATTCAGTATCTCTTTCTTCTGTTTCTCATGCACAGAAGCCTGTGTGTGTTTTTTAATTATAATCCACAGTTAGGTGTTATGGAAGCCAAGTCAGCATAAAATCCTTCTTGTGACTTCTGAGCTTTACTGAGGCAAAGCATGTTGTAAATACAACATAAACAACCTTACATCAGAGAAAGAATTAAATTAACAGTTTTTAATATTATGACATTTGGACCACTTCTTATAAATGTGTAAAAACAAAACATAACACTCCAGAGGAAACAATAACTTCTGTTTCTGAGAGCACACATATGCCCTTGCTGACTTGAGGTTACAGACAAACACACTGGAAACTGGAAACTTGTTCTCAATATTTCATTGGCACATTCAACCCCTTCCAGCCTGTTCCCCTCCCTTTACATCAGTGTAGGGTAAATAGGCTCTGTTTTTTTGAATTGGCCTTGTGAGAGGTACTTTTCCCCAGTCAGCCTTGTTTTTGTAGGGTTCATCTTTTCCTCTAGTTCCAAAGGACACCTCTAAGAGCCAAGGTTGTTGTGAAGGCCTCAGGCACGTCTCATTTAAAATTGTGAATGCTCCCAGATCTTCCTTGAGAATGAATAGCTTCCAATAACACAGGAGTGATAAATCTCCGTTGTGTTGAGAACACCCCGTTCAGCCCCATTTACTGTATGTCACAGCTGCAGAAACATTGACACCCATCCTTAGTCCTACCAAGGATGCTCATGCCATGTCCCTTGATAATTTTGCACTGTCTCTCTCATTATTTCTCTACAGATAATTCCAGTGTTGTTGGATTGGTTTTATTTGCCCTAAAATGGATAACCCAGTGTCCAGTTGACTGGTGGTGTTGCCTTCTTTTCTTTATGAACTTCTCACACTGTCACCCCAGATTGTTAAGAATCCACCTACCTCATGTGGTAACTCCAAAGCAGATCTGCTAGAGGGGGATATTTATTAAAATATCTCCCTCAGGCTCTGAGGGAGAAGAGAAAGGCATTTCCTCCTTCATCATTTAATTTTTGTAGCAATATGAATCTAATTGAATGAAAGGCTCAAAATCCTGGTGCCAGGATATTGCAGAAGATGTCACACTTTAGGCTGGATTACACACCTTGAAGTGCTTCCAAAGATCTTTATTTCTTCCCAGCTAAAATCTGTTTTGTCATCAAGTGTACACACACAAGAATGTACTGTCATGAAAAGGGAGCCTCTGTCCTAATCCAGAGCCTGACTGTGGGATGGTAGGAGCAATCCCTCTGCCAGCCAGTGTCATGAAAAAAACCTGCAAAAAGCTGTTTTCCATGTTTAAGTCAACAAGGGTCCTAAATCACAGAGTCACAGGATGTGCTGAATTGGAGGGGACCCACAAGGATCATCCAGTCCAACCCCTGGCCCTGCACAGGCCCATCCCCAAGAGTCACCCCCTGTGCCCCAGAGGATCAGCCAAACCCTCCTGGAGCTCTGGCAGCCTTGGGGCTGTGCCCACTGCCCTGGGCAGCCTGGGCAGTGCCCAACCAGCCTCTGGGGGAAGAACCTTTTGCTGAGATCCAACCTGAGCCTGCCCTGACACAGCTCCAGCCTTTCCCTGGCTGCTGTCCCTGGTCCCCCCAGAGCAGAGGTATGAACCTTTGCCATAACTGTACCCAAAACACAAGAAAAATGGGATTGAATTTCTCAAGGCCCAGAGCTGTTTGCAATACATGAGTTCAGAGAGCTCTGACAATTTCAAGATGTTTCCTTAGAGGTCACAATCCCACCCATTCACCCTGGAAGAGCTTTTCTTTTTTAACTTACTCGTATCTTTTATATTCCATGTTTGTCGGGAGTAAAAGTTACTTGTGTAACCAGAAATTCTGGCAATTTCCCCAACATCAGGCAGGTTTCATTAAATCACAGGATCACAGAATCAACTGGGTTGGAAAAGACCTCTGAGATCATCGAGTCCCACCTTTGACCCAACACCACCCTGTCACCCAGACCATGGCATTGATGTCACATCCAATCTGTCTTAAACACCCTCCAGGGACAGTGACCTCCACCCCCTCCCTGGGCAGCCCATTCCAAGGTCTTATCACTCTCTCTATAAAGAATTTCTTCTTGATATCCAACCTAAACCTCCCCTGGCACAGCTGAAGACCCAGCCCACTTGTCCTACTGCTGTTCCTGGGAGAAGAGTCTGACCCCCACCTGGCTACACCCTCCTGTCAGGGAGTTGTAGAGAGTGATGAGGTCTCCCCTGAGCCTCCTCCTCTCCAGGCTGAGCCTCCCCCAAAATCTACAGGTTTCTTTAAAATACAGAGTGGAGAAGATGATGTGCCACAGTTTGGGTTTTTCAATGCATTACAGACCGACTACACTGACATCAAACCAGTAGCAAGATATTTGTGTCCCAAACCCAAGCCCAGACTGAACTGGGCAGCAGAGAGAGCCCCTCCAAGGAGGTGGTACCTGCTCCCTGGGTCTGGGATCCTGTGCAGCTCTGGCAGGGGCAGCAGCTGAGCCTGGGGGTTGTTGCTGTGGGGTGGCTTCTGTAGGTGCAGCCCCTGCCACGTCCCCATGGCACAAGTACTCCTCTTGCCCAGAGGTGGATCTCCAGGACACACTAATTGCTCCACATGGCTCTGAGGCAGCTGCTCCGGAAATGCTGAGAGTTAGATCCGTGCAGTGCCAGAGATGCCTCTTTTTCGAATGGTTAGTCCTCCGGTACCTGCTCATATATCAGCCTGCATTGTATTCCTGTCTTCAGTGAGAAGGATGAAGAATTTCTAACCTCTGTGTTTGGACCAAGAAATTTAAATTTGAGCTTTGCTGTGAGCTTACAGTGTTTTAAATTCCATTCCTTGGCCTCAACTGCACAAAGTATTTACTGAGGCAAAAACAAAAGGATGATAATTTTCACTAGAGCACACCTGCAATAATGGCTCACAGCATTTAATTTCTCCCTTGGTTTCCTAGTAGACTTTGTTTTGACACCTGCAAACAACCTTTTCCAAATCAAAGAGAGCTTTTTCTCTCCATGTCATGCTGCCACCCAAGTTGAGCTGACAAAGTCCAACTAAGAAACAGAGCAATTATAAACACAGTTTCCTCTGGTGCTTGTGCTGTTTTTAGCTTTGCTGCTCTCCCAAGAAGAAACCTTAGTTTCCAGCTTAGCATGCAAAATTAATAAAATCTGACAATTATACCAAACAACATAAAATGCAAGTAAGGATTCCTTTCTGATGTGATTGAACTTGAAGATATTAAATTGGCTCCTTATTCCTAAACTATTTTTTTTTTGGTTTAACAGAGCGATCATAAAATGTGTATCTGGAGTGATAAATGATAATTGGCTCTAGGCAGCCTTTTCTCACAGAGACAAAAGAACAGTTGTTATTGCTGTACTTCTTTCAATAAATACACTTGTAAGCTGGGACTCAGCTGGGCTGCCCTGGGAAGAGACACACTGTCAAGAGGAACATAAAAGAGATCGAATTTATAAGTGGGCATGTAGACACAGGGAAAGGGCATTTTAGATATTAAGAAGGTGTTATTTGTGCTCACACAGTGCCGAGTAATATCTCACCAGGAAAAACAGTCTGAAGTTATCCTGTACCTTTCTATAGTGAACAATGGGTTTAGCATAGGAGTAAATCAGGTCCTGATCAGTCTATAGATGGTTTGGGGATTAATATTCCTTATTCCTTATTCCTATAGGTGGCTTGGGCTCGCTTTGGATTCCAAGTCTTAGATTACAATATTTCCAGCTGTTTGCTTGCCTTCCATTTGTCTTCATGGAAGGATTACTTCATTTTCAATATATTGATGATCAGGCAACTTCCTTCTCTGTTTCTTGAAGTGCTGAATGTCTTACAGTGACATTCTCCAGGATTATGGAGAGCTCAGTAGTAAAACACTTAATGTAAGGATACATGTGTTTCTTTCTTGTGTTGCTTTCCTCTGTATAACCAAGAATAACAAGAATCAGTTGTAGATGTGTTGCTGATATTTTTTACTATGTGTTCTTGTTTGTTCTTGTACACATCTTCAAGGCATGGCATCAAATATTCTAGTGCTGCTGCAAACAGTATTTCAACCCTTATCTAGAGCTTCAGGGTCTTATTCCATAATTTCTAGTTGATCCTATTTGATGCAGTACAGTTTAAAGTCTGAAATGGGTATGTGATCATTCACCACATTTTGAATTTATGATATTTCCAGATTATTTATTATTCTCATTGGTAAGTTGCTCCAGATGGGAAGGAATAGGCAGATATGGGATATAATTTTTTACAAGTGTTTTCCAGAGAGGAGAAATACTGAAAAATTATATCAACCTTCCATTATTTCAGTTAACTAATTCATTCATGGCTTGACCTCCTTTAGCAAGAGATAAAAGTATGAATTGCCTTTAAGAAATTGCTGTATCATTCCTTGTTCTGAAGGGTCTCAAGTTAAAAGCCTGATTTAGTGACTAAATACCTGTTTGAACAAAGGCTCTAAGAGGCTGCAGAAGAACCTTTGGAGTATCTTTTGAGACTGACTGTGAGTCTCAGTGAAGTCACTGTTCCTGCCCTTGGCCTGCATTTCTCCTGCCATCAACAGTCACTGAGGAATTCCCACAATGACGAGCACTCACAGGAACAGCTTTCCTAAACCCTTGGGAGTTTAGGAACCAAGGAATATGCTGAGCTGACTGTGAACCTGTCCTAAACATTTTGGAGGCCCTGCACACAGGAGTAACCAGTGCCAGAGACTCACTGCAGGAACTGTGCACTGTCCCTTCCAACTTTCTCTCTACCTGAGCCACAGCCAAGAGTGGCCAGAACCTGGAAAAGGTGTTGGTTCCTCTTCAAATCAAAATCAAGTTGCATCTTTTTAGGCAGCCCCACAGGTTTTTGACTGAGTTAACACAGAAATGCCCCTCAAGGTGAGAGTGAGGTGGCATCAGTGCCATGGGCTGGGAACTACGGCAGGAGTGGATTGAGGGTTGGACTTGATGATCTCGGAGGGTCTTTTCCAACTGGTTGATTCTGTGATTGTGTGATTCTATGATTCTATGATTCTAAGTTAATGCCCTGAGTCTTCTGGAAGAGTTTGGTCTGACCAACAGGCCTCGGATGATCCTTAAGGCATAAAATGTGTGTACAACCACGAGGCATCACTGGCCTGATGGAGACCCAGGACAGCAAGAGCTGCACTGACATGAGCAGTTTGTGGTCTTGGGTGGTTTTTGTAACAAAGTATTGGTTGATTTTGTTCATGGTCAGTGTTCACTTTTCTGCATGGCACAAAGGCATCTACAAAATGTGTAGTAAAAACTAACCACCATTCACATGAAATGATAAGAACAAAAATAATGGCAAAAAAATATTAAAATATACAGAATATTGGATGACCACCTTAAGCAATAAGCCAATAACCCTCATTCAAACCCTCATTCAGAAAAAGCATGAACATTTATTTGAGAAAAAAGGAAAGGGAAGAAAAGGGTAAGAAAAAATCTTCAAATGTTTGATAAAACTTGAATCATGTTAAACAAAATTTTTTGTCTTCAACCAGCTCTGTGTCTGACTACAAGGGCCAAGGCCAAATAAGCAGAGCTGAATCATCTGGAAGGGTCAGTTTGAACCTATTTGTGAGCCAACAGACCTACAGGTACTATTAAATAAGGAGACAACAAAAGATGGGAAGTAATGAAGACAGAAGGTTGAATGAACTGCCTGGTTTGTCTGATGGATAACTGGCTTATTTTTAAATAACTGCCTCATTTGGATCAGTGTACTTGTTGCACTCCAATATAGAATGGCTGAGTTATTAAGAAAAGTGCCATTTGGCTTATCCAGAGTATTTTTAAGTAAGCACAAATGGGAACTTTCCTGATTATAAAAAGAGCTGGAATTTCTCTTTGCCTAACTGTTACATCATCCTGTTCCTTTTTGGTGTTCCTCAAAATATGATTTTTCATAAGTTTTTCCTTGTAAATTATCATCATGAACTTTTACAATGTTAGGTACAATAATTACTTCATAATGCCATTTATTAGCACCAGTCTAATAGCTGCCAATGATCGTAACATGCTTATTTTTGACTACTGGGACCCCATCTGTTATCACACTCTAGACTTAAATGAAAATTATACAGTGCATTACTGAGCAAGTCTTTTTGCACATGGGACGTGCTAGGAATATTTATATACTTAATTTATTTTTTTTAATCAAACAGCTTTCATTGAGGGAAAGAATTTTTTCAGTAATATGAAAATACAATTTTGTTTATTTTATTCTCCTGGTATTCAATATTCTTACTAAGCTTGGATTTGTTCCTGAGTGGTAGGCTGTGATTAACCATGTTCTGGTGCATCCTGGTTCTGTCATGTCTGTTCTCTTTCATTCTTTAAAAAAAAAAAAGGAAAAAATTAGATGGCTCCACCTGCAGCTGGAGGTGACACCTCTGATCTGATTATTCCTACACTATTTACACGGCATTTTCCCTCAGTCTCTGAATTTCTGTGTGGATTGAAAAGGAAGCCTCCTGTCAAATCTTGATTTCCTATTTATTCTGAGAGCTTTTGAGGGAGGCAGCTCTGTAAGTGCCTGTGGAGATTGTGTCTGCACATCCTGTGTTCATGAAAAACTTCTGTGGGGCAGGAATGGAGTGTCCAAAGGAGGCCACAAGGATGGGGAAGGGCCTTGATCTGAAGCTGTGTGAGGACACTGAGGGCACTTGGTGTGTTCAGCTGGAGCAGAGGAGACTGAGGGGAGACCTCAGCTGCAGTTCCAACTTGCCTGGGCAGGGGCAGAGGAGGGGCAGGGACTGAAGCTCTGCTCTGGGGGGACCAGGACAGCAGCCAGGGAATGGCTGGAGCTGTGTCAGGGCAGGCTCAGGTTGGATCTCAGCAAAAGGTTCTTCCCCCAGAGGCTGGTTGGGCACTGCCCAGGCTGCCCAGGGCAGTGGGCACAGCCCCAAGGCTGCCAGAGCTCCAGGAGGGTTTGGCTGATCCTCTGGGGCAGAGGGGGTGACTCCTGAGGATGGGCCTGTGCAGGGCCAGGGGTTGGACTGGATGGTCCTTGTTCTTCCAGCTCAGCACATTCTGTGACTTTGTGAGGGTCAGAGCTTTGGTGACTTACCTGGTTACCCCACATTCTCTTCCATTCTGTCCACGTCCTCTCAGAAGCTCTGCTCAACTTTGCTTAAGGGTTCCTAGAGCAAACATTTACCTACTGGAAGTGGCCTTTTAAGTAAAGCTCCAAAACTCTGACAAAACAAGAGCATCTCCTTTTAGTGCTGATCTGCAGCATTACTTACTGAAGTGTTAAACGTTTCCCAGGCTTGTGCAGGTTATTGCTATAATGTGTGCACATCAACAGATCTATTCTGGCACATCCCAGCTCTCAGTGTCAGGGGAATATCGTGCTTACTATGGATGTGTTCTTTTAAAGAAAACATTGCTAGCTCTTCTCAATTGCCAGTGATTTGGTAGAGGAATGTGTTGTGGAAGAGAAGCCTGAAATTGGCCTGAAAGAGTGAAAAAAGAAGATTAATTTTCAGTCATGTGTTGTATATAAGCAGGCAACTACAGTTGGGCCTTGAATTGGATATTTGGAAACTGGATACTGGATATTTTTTAGCTTAGGCATGCAAATGAAGATTCCTAAACTTCAGCTGAGAGCAGGAGCTGGAAGCTCCATATCTGTTTGCTTCGTTGTTGAATGGTAGCTCAACAACTTTTAAAAACATGGCTGCTTATTTAACATCTGAATGGGTTTTTAAAATCCCTTCTTGTACATTTGATTTTAAAATACAGAATAATGACAGAATGGATGTTTTGGTGCTGCACACTATATGACATTATGGCTTTGGAAATGGTTGTGTGGAAAATTTTTGTAGTACTAGAGGAAAATTTGGAGAAGGTGGCAATCTGCACTCTCAGAGACCTCTGCCATGTTCAACTGTTTTTATAAACCTCTGCCAAAACACATCTTTATCACCTGTCTTGGAGCTGACAGCTTGCTGGAGGTGTCCTTCTAAGATGTTGTTGGCTCACCTTGTTTTGGGGCAGTATATATGTTCAAACCAGGATGTGCCTATTGGCCCAAATTTTCTTTTATGCTTAGCTTTAATTAATCTCTTTTCACATATTTAAAGACCTGCAGGCATGAGCTATGGTTATAATTTTATTTTTTTCAAGAAAAACATCAGTGTGGAGCCAGTGCACAGACCCTAAGAGCTGGTTGTGTGTCCCTCTGATGCAGGTCAGCCCTTCAGTGCACAGCTTTTTGAAAGCCCTCTTTTGAGAAGGGTTGACAAAATGGGCTCTCTGAGGCACTTGAAAGATTCCAGTATCATTTTATCTGAACAAGGACATAAAAAGCAGCTGGGAATAAAATATAGCTGACCAGATGAGATATACACAGTCTGTTTTCCTCCTAAGTAAAAATAGATTACTGTTCATTTTGAGACTATGTGATGCAATAAGAGTTCACTTGCAGTGTAACCATGGCTTATGCTCCAGAAGAGGTGCAGAGATGAGAGTGCTGCAGTCACTCCCCTCCTTTACCATCCTGGTCCCAAGAGATGTCAGTGGAAAGAGCAGAGTATGTGCCAGGATATCATGCAGATTCTTTTTTAGTGATTATCAAGATTTCCTTATGCAGCAGACCTTATGTCATGAAATACATATCTATTCCTAATTCGCAAAGGAAATTCCAGGAAGTAGAATTTTTTTGGCTGTTTCCCTCCACTCTCCTCGTGTTAGGATTAGCAGATATTTTTTTTGCAGTTTTGGTGAACGTTTACGGTTCTATAAGGTAGGTGAACACATTAGTGAGTTTTCTGGACTTGCAGCCATAAATTATCTGTGAGTCCTGTAAATATCTTTGTTGGCCAAGGAATGCTGCCAAGCTGAATGCTGGGCAGCTCTTTGAAACACCTTGGATGGAAACAGAAACCAAACTGCTAGGAAGGGCTGCTTTGGTTTGGAGTCTTTTCTCTTTTATTTCTTTTTTCCTTCACTTTCCACCTTTTCCTCTTTTTTTCCTGCTTTCTTTTCCTTTTCCCCATTTTTTTCCTTTTTCCTGCTTTTTTTCATTTCCTGTTTTTTCCTTTTTTTCCTTTTTTCTTTTCCTGCTTTTTACCTTTTCCCTCTTTTTCCTTTCCCCCTTTTCCTTTTCCCCTTTTGTCTTTTCTCCTCTTTTCTTTTTTTCCCTCCATACTTTCTTTTTCCCATTTTTCTCTTTTCCCTCTTTTTCCCCCCTTTTGCCTCTTTTTTTTTTTACTTTTTCCCTATTTTTTCACTTTACTCTTTTCTCCCCCCATTCCTCTTTTTTCCTTTTCCTTCTTTTTTCCTTTTTCCCCCCTTTTTTCCCCTTTTCCACTCTTTTTCCTTTTCCCCTTTTCCCCCTCTTTTTTTCCCTTTTCCCCTCTTTTATTCCCTTTTCCCCTCTTTTTTCCTTTCCCCTCTTTATTTTCCTCTCTTTTTTCTTTCCCTGATTATTTTCCTTTCTTTTTTTTTTTTTTTCTTTCCTTTCCCTTCTCTTTTCCTTTTCTTTTGTGTTTGGTTTCCTTTTCCTCGTAAGACCCCAAAACTAAATCTTCTCCTCCTTGGCCAGAGTCACTGTCTTTGACACCCATTCTAAAGTCACCATTTACAGCAGGAAGACAAATTTCATTTTGTGAAGTCACAAACTGTCCTTCACCTCCCTGAGCCATCCTGAAATAACCTAAATTTAGGTCCACCCCTTCCCCAGCGTTGCCTGAGGCTCCGCGTCCCCTGTCCTTTGCTTCCCGCTTTTCCCGGATCCGTGTCTCCCACAGGAGGTGGGATGAGGAGCTGGAGAGCTCGGCAGCAGGTGGACACAGCTCTTCCAGCAGAAGCCGGGAATCCCCTGGGAGGGGAGGGCCAAATATTTTCCAAATACCTTTTGTCTATAAAGATGTGTTGCAAATTCCACAGCTTTCTCTGGATTTTCATTCCTGTCTTTTTGGAGTTGCAGAAGAATAAAATGCCAGTAAGGAACACCATAGAAATTAAGAACATTCCAGAGAACAGAAAACTTCAGAGGAGTCAATCAGGAGACATATGCAGGCAGTTTTATGAAAGTAAGATTCATACCTTCAATTTGTTCACCATTTTGCTGTTCTAGGTTTCATTCACAACTACTTCTTGAGCAAGATCTTAAATTAAATTTAAAAGTTATAGAAGTTATAAAAATTATGGTATTATGTAGGTATAAAAGTTTTCTATTTCAGTCTTTGTCTGTGTAACGAACTACCACCCAGAAACATGTGAAGTGACAGCAAACAGCTTTATTTTCCAGGGAGCCAACAAAAATGACTAACCAGCAGGACAGTTAATATTAGGGGTTGCAGCTGGGTATTCTGATACTAAGCAGAGAACTTTTGAGGATGTCCAACCTCTCTATGGAGAGTACACTTTATACCCTTGTATATTTTTTATATAGTTTATTGCTTCACTGTTATTCTGCTGGAGAGTTCAAATCAATCTGTGATGAAATTCATTCAACCCAAGGAAGTTCTGAGAGGATAATGAAGAATGAAACATTTCTTAATGATACATTTCTTCAGCTTCAACTCAACAATTGGACTTTGTATTTCACTAGCTGAGAATATATAAAAGGAGAATAACTTTGGTCACAAAACCCAGTGTGTATGTTTTTGAACTACACTTATGCTTGAGGGCAAAACCCAAATTGTTTGAGCTGGGTTTTGGAAACTGTTGTATTACAAACACAGTAAAGAGTTTGTGTGGGGAGTAAGGGATTCACAATGGGAGCAAGAGATTCACAATGCAGTGCTGTAAATCAAATTATCTTGGTGTTTAATTGCTCTTTGCATCATTGTTGGCTCTTAATTCCTACAGACATGGTTGGCATTACTCCAAGTCCGTTTATAATGCTGTGAGAAAACGAAGGGTGCAACAAAACCAACATCATTTGTTGCACTTCAAAGTCTAGGAGGGTGGGGGTAACGGAGTGGTGAGTTTGGACTTGCTTTCATCCATTCTTTCTGTCACCTCAAGCCTTTCTACTCTTGGAATATCTCTGCCTATAGTTGTCATAAAGACTTAAAAGAAAATGGCAGATTTCTTCACATATTAAAGTCTAACCAAATGTTTACCCTGAAATGTTTGGTGTAATGAATGTTTTAATTAAGTGATTTTTGAATGTTGTATTGATGAAATTGGAATAGAGAGACCATTTCTTGGAGAAAAGTGGGTTGCCGAGGCAACAGAGGGTGTAAGAAAGTGAGTTTCTGTGATTTCATTAATGATTCCCTTGATTAAAAGAATAGAATACCAACTTTGTCTAAATATTGCAGTTTTCTCTACGAACACCCGGATGAAACCAGACCAGTATGTTGCATGTCCTCTCCCAGTTCAATTGCAGTCCCTTTCAGGGACATTGTATGGTCTCCTCTTCCAAGTGGAGAGCCCTCCACTGCTCACCCAGAGCTCCCAGGCTGTGCAGACCTCCCAGGGTCATCCAGCTGTGTTTATGTAGACCAAAAGGTTGCTTTCTGACAATCCTGGAGGTGTGAAGCTGCAGAGGTTCTCTCCTCATTTCTAATTTTCTTAAGGCTGTTTTCCATTTCGCTTCCAGTGCTTCACATTGGACGTGTGCAGCTTGGCAGGATGAGGAGCAGACATGGCAGATCCATCCACTCCTGCAAAGTTCATGATAGTTTTTCTCAAGTTTTTAATGTTTGAGTTGGCTTTTCCTGTTCTGTACCGTTCTTCCACCATCTGTGCAATTCCCATTAATAGTTGTGAGTGATTTGTGTGTCTAATTCTTCATGCAGAGTGTTGAAAATCTACCCTAAAGCTATGAAAAAATAATGGGAAGAGCATGTATAATTGAAAATAGTCTTAATCACTGGAATGTTGAAATCCACATGGTTTGGACGACTTGAAAGTTTTCTTGTTTTACAAAAGCTGAATTGAACAGTGCTGTCATTTTCTTTAAATACATTCTTTTGAATAAAATATCAATTCCTGGTGCCAGCAGCAAGCTTCTAAACATGTTCAAGATGACATGATTGATAACAAGAATGCTCTCCTCAAGATGTTTCTAATTTCATCTCTCTGTATCAGGAATGTTAAACTTCCAACGCCATGTAATGACAAATATTTAAACCAAAGATTAGGGGGTTTTTTGAGGCTGAATGGTAACTGGAACTGAATGGAAATCTGGAAGCAAGTTCCTGGCTCCAGAATGTGGGTAAATTCTAGAAACTACTTCTTGAGTACAAATCATTTCTCTCTCAATACTGCAGTGGTAGGCACATTTCCAACTTCAATGAATTGACTCTGTTCATTTAAGTGAGGGTCTTTCCAGTTTGACTGTAAAAACATATAATTTCAGGTCCTAATGGATTTATTAAATTTATATTTATATAATAGTCCATGTATTTTTCACCAGATCTAAGGCAGATACCTTTCTTTTACTTGGGTGCTGGTCAAATCTAGTTGCTATCTAGTTGAGAACTAGAATTAAATAGTAATAAATATTCTGTCTCTAACTCCAAACCCCAAAATTAAATAAGAAATGTTGGCTTTCATAGCTTCTTGGTAAGTCTGTACCCCAGACCTTTCAGTTTTTGAAACCTTTAATGGCCAGCATCAGATTTGAGATGAGAATCCTCCTCCAGTTTGGACACTTTGGCCATCTCTGATGCAATGGCAGAAAGTCAATCATGTCAAGGCCAGCAATGGTTCTTTTCCACCTGTAGGGAGCCTGTGGCCAGGAAATGTCACATTTGTCAAGGAAAGAAGCCATGTGGAGACAGCCTGTGGAGACAAAGGGTAGCCTAAATCACCTAGCCCAGTTTTGGGAACCAGCCTAAGAACTCTGATTTTGTAATTTGGAGTCAGAATCATCTTGAAGTCTGAAAAGTTGATTTGATCTTTTCATAAAAGATCTGAATTTCTTAATTAGATCAACTCCCAGTTGTTCTTGTCTGCTCCCGGTAAAGAGTTGTTTTTTTTTATTATTTTTCCATCTGAAAAAGGTGATCTCTCAGAGGGTTGAGGCAGATACATGTTTGAAGGTCAATGCCATTTCTCATCTGGTGCTCTCCAGCTGGCAATCTCCACCTGTACATCCCTGAATTAACACCGTGCCTTTAAAACAATTAAATTTCAGGAACAATATGTGCCTGATTAACGATAGTGGAACTTGGTATGGGAAAGGACAATCTTCCCAATTTTAATTTAAAATGTGTCAAACTACATGACATGGTATTATATTATTGTATATCAATGCCAGACAATGACATTATTGTAAATAGTAATAACTGGCTGGCTTAGGGAAAACCAAGCAAATTTACAGTTGATGTATCAAATTATGGCTCAGATTCCTGCTTCAAATTATAGTCTTGTCAGAAAACATGGCAAAATAAGAAGAGTGAAATGCTCATTAGTTTGAGATAAAATAGAAGCAGTTCCCTGGCTATTTAACAAATCCCAGTTTGGGTCATACTCTGAAATCATCCTACTGGTATCTCATAGAAGACTTTCTGTGGTACCTCTAGAGCTTTTCACTGGTTTCAGGAAGAAGAAAAAAGCCTTTTGGGTCCATCAGACACCAAATTCCTTTCAACTTTTCAGTTCAGTCACAAAATATCTCCAAGGGGAAGGGCGTGTTACCAAGGATCCCTGAACTCTCTGTGGATGCACAGAACTGGAAAGAGGAGCAGGGCAGCTCTTGCTCTGACATTTGGGAGCAGGGCCAAGTGTGGTATTTACGATTCAGGGTGTACATGGAATCAGGCTCCAGCCTGCTGAAGGGAATCTGCTGAGCTAAGGCTTCTTCAGAAACATTTATTTCAAAAATTAACATGTTTTTCAGTCCTCCTTTCCAGCTGTTGAGAGTTAACCCTCTTAAAATTCCTGCTAGTAAAGCCCATAAACAAAATGTAAAATCTGACTAGAAAAAAACCAACCAAGCCCCTCTCCTGGAAGAAAAAAAATTCTCTTGTAAGTCCCTCCTTTAAAATGCATCTTAACTGCCTGCAGTGGGTCTCCTGTCCATCTTGCAGCCATTACTCTTGGACTTTTCACCTTAAGCAGTTCCTCCCTGTTCTTGTTTTTTTGTTATATTTCCATTCCCCTGCTGTATCTCCTCTGTGCAGGATCATTTTCTACTGCCCACTCCTTCAAGTGTGATGCCTCACCCCCTCAGCTTGTGTAAATTAGATTAACTCTCCTCTGACTGGGAGTGAATCAATGGGGCTGCCACTGATTTACACCAGTTCAGGATCTATCCTGGTGCTGTTAATCATAGTTCCAGCCCCTCTCCAATAATCAATGGTGTGTCTGGACTGTACTGAGCTTTGGGCTGAGCTCCAGCCTCAGGAGAAATTCTGGTCTTGGTTATGTTGGTTGAATTTATTTTAAAGTGAGAGTCCCGTGTGAGTACCTGGGGCACAGCTTGGGCTTCCCTCACCTGAATACAAAGAGTAATGGTCCTAAAAAGAGACAAATATCTGTGTGTCCCTTTGAGCTTTTGGCTCTCAGGGGTGTCCATTACCATCCCCTTCGAATCCACAGAGCCACGGAGAGAATTACTGAGAAGATAAATAAAATGAAAGATGGATTCACAAAGGGAAGCGAGTTGAGAGTTAACTGGGTTTTAATTACTGTCAGATTGCATCTAGTTTTCAAATGTTTTCTGGAGGAGGGTGCTCAGATTTCCCATCTCCAGCTGGGTTTGGGTTTCCAAATCTCTGTCAAACTAAGCCCGTTTCCTTGGTAACTATCTCCCTCTCCCACCTATGTATGAGGACAATTTCTTCTTGCTGCTGAGCAGAGATGGTGGATCCAAAAGAGAAGGGCTAAGGTGAGTCTGCACAGAGCCCTCACCCCAATCCCATGGTGGGGTCACAGAGGGTTGTGTAAGGTGGCACAGGTAGGTGAGGACACGGAGGAGATGTTGCAGCCAGCTTTCCTCCAGCCAGCCCTGCTTTCCTCCACGCTTGATGTCTTTGCTCCATCTGGGTGCAGTTTTACATATCAACAGTTGCAATGACGAATGAAAAATGTGGCTTACGTGTGTGGATGTTTGGGAAGTTTGGGGTTTTTTTTCTCTTCTCAAGATGTTTTCCTTTCCCATTTGATTGAGTTTGACTAGTCCCTAAATCTATATCTAGAGTCAGTTGTTGGATTGAGGTTAGTGGCCAACTTCAAGATCTTTGAGATCAAAATCATAATTTAGAACTAATATTCTGTCATTGATTTCTTCTTCGGTGTTCTAAAAAAAAAATCAGATTTCTTCAAGGTTTTCAGAGTCATCCCTTGAGATTTTTCCCTATTACTGCTTTAGATTGTAGACAAATTTGAGGCCACTGGAATCTGTCCATCTTGGTAGAAATTATTATTTTATTTCTTCTATTATAAAAGACCTTTTTTCTGTCAAGTCCTTTTTTATCTCTACTGTTGAAGCTGTGCTTTATTGGCTGTGTTTGTGCTATATGGTGATATATGTGATATACCCTGAGCCTCAGTGACCAGCTTTTGAATGGTCTGAGGATTCCATCCCCTTAGACACCCTCCTTCCTTGGTTTACATTACGTGATGGAGCTGACACTTCAATTATAATTTTTGTCAAATACTAATAGACTGTTCAAACATGAGGAAGCCTAAAAACTAATTCTCTCCTTCCTTGTCCCAGTTATTCATCAATAAAATGGTTTGCTTTTTCACTGAATTGGTTTTCTATGGCTTTTTAAAACCTGGGACCACAGTAACTATTTGTGATACTGTTACAGATACTGCATCAATTGTTTCCTGTAATTGTTTCATCCTCCCTTCACACACCTTTCCTCAGCTGTTCTCTTCAGCTGAGCTGGGATTGAAGGTGAGCTGTGGCTCGTGCATCTCCCAGATGGAGATTGGCTGTTTCTCCCAAAGGGTTCCCATTTCCTGTTGGTTTCAGACTGCTCCTGAGAGCTCCAGTCGAGGCCCCTGTGCTGCTGATGGATTTGTCAACATTCTCAGTGCTCAGTTTAGTCTCTGCCTGGGAGAACATTCAGCTGCACATAAACCACCGGGACAGTTGTTGGTGAGGGTGGCTGGTGGAGCTCAGACCTTCAAAGCTCAGCCTCAAAACTTGCAGCTGCTTTTTTTCTGAGGTGATCTAAGTGTTGTATCTGTAGACTGAGACAACCTGTAATCCAAAGAACCATGGAGAGAGTAAACAGGAGGCTAATGATACCTCTAGTGAACACATAATGTTTACTCTGACTTTTATAAAGAGGTAATTTGCAAGGCTGCAGATAATCCCACTATACTTTGTCATTTAAATGTCACTCAAAATGGATGCTGACATGCAACTGATTAGCAGCAAACTTTGGTGGCAAATTAATTAGTATTTAATCCAGAGGCTCTATTAAAATGTGATGTGATAAAAATCCTTCTTTTTTTTTCAGTAGTCATTCAATTAAAATGCACAAATGATCTCGACCATCTTCTAAGTTTCACATATTTTACTTAAAAGCCTAATAACTATGTCTCACTTCTCTAAAAGTTGGCACACACACAGCAGACTCCCAAGATACAGCTTGGATTAATGTGAAGTGCTTCTGATAAAAGAGCAATTGTACATCTTTTAAAGAATAAATAATGCCAATAAATATGGCTTAGATGAGTGTTATTTTAGCATCTTTTGTATACAGTTTGTATTCCTTCCTCTTCCCTCCTTTTGCTAAGTGCACCATGTAGTTTTGAGACTATCATTTATCTTTCAACACCTCTTTGTTTCTTTTCTGAAATCAATGACTTAAAAGAACGTGACTTAAAAAAGGGTTCTGTTCCTGGACAAAATTCTGTGTAAATAATTTATCTTCTTGCAGTGGTTTTCTGTTCTTTCCTCAATATTCTTCCATCTACTTCTTTCTTATTGGAGCCCATAATGATATTCTCTGCTGCAGATAAGAGTTATTCTGCTACAAGTTCTCTGTTAGAGCAGTTGTGCCTTTCTGCTGAGAATATTAATGCAGAGTTCTTGTGACAGTGGCCACTATTTAACAAGAAAGGACCCAGAACTTATTTGGTGGAGGAGAGAACCCATAGCCTGCAGGCAAGAGAGCTGTATTGTATTAGAGCCTTTCTTTAAATTATTCAAAGATATATTCGTGACTCTCTTTTTTTATTTCTTCAGTAGAACCCCCCATGTGTTAATGCCCACAACTAGATGTGTGTATGTTTTCTTACCAGCTAGATTTGAAAAAACTGTGCTCTTCCCTTTGCAGTTTTCCCCCAGTAGTTTCCTTCCCTCTGAGGAAGGCTTTGAATATCTCACCTTTGGTCAGGACTTCCTGTTCAGGTCAGTGATATTTTTCAGAAACCTTTGCTTACCTGTCAAAAACCACTGTCCACAATGATCATAAGGCAACTGTTCTCAAACCAAGAAAAGGACCACTCATTTGGGCTGCATCCAAATTACAGATCTTTGTAAATTATGCCTTGAGGTTAAATGAAGGTGGAGGGTTTTTCATACCTGCCAAGCTGCTGATGTACCACAGGGTGTTTACCTCTAGTAGACAGGATTCTCCAACACTGGAAATAGAAATTTCAGTCCTGGAACTGAAAAATTGCTCATGCAGACTCATTTTGTGTCACATGTTCATGGACAGAGAGGTCTCTCCTGTCTCATTGTTTCCCAGAGCATGTATCAAAATGGAATGAGGCTGGGACATCAGTCAGCAGCAATAGTAGAATTTATCCTGTTGAAAATACAAGGATGCCAAATTTCACTTACCATGAGAGTCAGATCCCAACTTCTTAGAAGCCATTTAGAACCTGAAAAACATTTTAAAACAGCTTTAACAACTTCATATATGTAGCACAGATCAAGTCTACGCTGTTCCAGACTCTTATCTCTAGGTTAGGGAACACGTTGCAGACACTTGATGTGCCTGTTCCCAAGGCAGACAAGCAAACTTATTTTACAGCCTTGAGAACCAACTGAGCAGACAAATAATTTAGCCCAGGATCTGCCAATCTAAATGGCAAAAACAACTAACCAAACCACGAAAACCCAAACAAATCAACCAGACACAACCTGGTTGATCAGGAAGACAGAGTTCCAGATCACAGCACTTGGAGGCCTCTCTCTCCCAGCCCCATGGAGCACACCCCGCTTCCCTTGGCATTAAGAATAGCTCTTCCTACTGGAAATACCACACTGATCCTCTTCAGTTTAATCCCTGCTGCTCTAAAAGGGGATACTACCATACTGGGTACACAGTCAGTGAGGCCTTGTCTAGACACACTGGGTAATGCACAACACAGGTACACAATAAATGGTACCATTAGAAAGATACTTTTGGATACACACAAGAAAACACTGGTAAAAAAGAGGTCTCATCCACTGCCCACAGAATTTACTAAAAACTTATAAAACTTAGATGCAAGATGTTAAACACAGAGTGCCTAGACAGCTTTTAAACACAGAGTAGTCCTTCCCCGAGAAAAGAGTTGCTCAAGATAGAATTATCTGTCTAATTAGTTGTCAGCTAAATCCCTGTTCCAGGATGCTTATGGTATATTCAATAATGACAGAATTGTTGTTTAGGGCAGACCTACCTGTTGTGTTTGCTGGGTGTATTACCACTACTTGCCTTCATAATCACTGCAGCTGTAATACCCTTCTGAGATCAGAAGCTGCTCTGAAATTTGGTTTATTTAGTAATTTTAACTTTGTAAATGGACTTATGTCTACCCCATGACATATATATCCTCTCTCTGTAAATCTAATGCCGGGCTGAGGCCACACCCTTGGATGGTGTAAATCAAGGTGGGTTCATGTATGACCAAGTCAGCACACAGACTGAGAATCTGTCTGCAAATGTTCCCAAAAGTGCTGAGCAATGGCCCTGGCCTTGATTTGCAGTCATGCGTAAGAAATGGCAGAAGTTCCCATAATCACCTTGTTCCAGCTCTGCTTGCCATTCAAATAGCAATTACTGTGTTGCTCTTCTCTATATTTTAGTTTCTCTCTTTGCAGTATTTCCCAGATACTGCAAACTTTCTTCTCAGCCCTTCTGGCTCCCTTTCAGCACTGAAGCTCAGCCTTCCTGTTGCTAAATGTCAGCTCTGCAACCACCCACGCCAGGACTCCACACCTCCCTCCCTCTGTCTGTCTCCTGTCTCCATGTGGCAAATGACAAGTGTTCAGGAAAAGCACAGCAGGTTCTTGCACTCTTGTGTGTCTCAATGATCTTCCAGGACCTGCTGATATTGAATGGAGGTGATATTTCTTTAGAACACCCTCTTCATCCCATTTCCAATATAAAATAAGCCAGGGCATTGACATCATCTAACAAAACATTATTCCTCTCAGGCTTTTAACCTTACTGCTTGACATAACTAAGGTAAAACCTTGCCTGGGAGTCAGGGAGCATTTTCCACTAAAGGGCCTGAACTCTCTGTGAGGTTTCATTCCCACATGAGGTGTGTGTTTTAGCACATGTACTTAATGTGGAACCCTACATCCTCATTCTTAGTGGGGAAAAAGTGTCCTCAACCTTTATTTTAAACTCTATCCCATACCTTTTTTTACATCCTCCTGTTTTTCTCATGCTGCTTTCTGCCTGGGTGCAGCCTTTTGATGAGCCTCCAGCCAAAAACAGTGTTGTCAGCTGTGAATGTCTGCTCTGCTGGATTGGAGCACGTCTTGGCTGGGCTGGAGTGACCACCCTCATTGCTGAGGTGCTGTGCTCAGCAGAGTCTCTCACCTCTGCTGGGGGCAGTTCCCACCGTGGTGCAGGGAGGAGCGTGGCAGCTTCCCTGGGGGCTCAGGGCCAGCTCTCCCCTCCTGCAGAGGAGGAATTCATTATTCCAAGGGAGAAATGGTGAAGCTCCTGTTGTCTCACTGTCCCACTTTGTAGTGGAGCTGCAGGAGGGACCAACCTGAGACAGCCTGACAAGGAAGTGCTCTGGATTCAGAGCCAGAATCCCTGCAGGACTCTGAGCAAAGCTGGAAAGTCACTTTGGGATTTGGAGGAGACTTGCAGCTGGTCTGTTTTTCATAGAATCCCAGACTGGTTTGGGTTGGAAAGGACCTTAAAGCTCATCTCACTCCACCCCCTGCCATGGGCAGGGACACCTTCCACTAGCCCAGTTTGCTCCAAGCCCTGTCCAACCTGGCCTTGGACATTTCCAGGGATGGGGCAGCCACAGCTTCTCTGGGCAACCTGGGCCAGGGCCTCCCCACCCTCACAGCCAGGAATTCCTTCCCTATATCCCATCTACCCCTGCCCTCTGTCCGTGGGAAGCCATTCCCCCTGTCCTGTCACTCCAGGCCCTTGTCAATAGTCTCTCTCCATGTTTCTTGTAGCTCCTTCAAGCACTGGAAGGTCACAGTCAGTTCACCTCGAGGCTTCTCTTCTCCAGGCTGAACAATCCCAACTCTCCCAGCCTCTCTCAGAGCTCCAGCCCTCTGATCAGCTTGGGTCTCCTCTTGGACACCTTTTTGTGATGCTTCTTAACAGATTCCAGCAGTGTCTGAACTGGCCAGTAAAAGCTGACATGGACAGGGCTGAGCCCCAGCTTTGCCTGCAGTGTTGGCATTGCAATCCTGCACCTCCATTTTTAGGAAGCAGCTGTTTTGCAGCCGCTGGGTGTGATTGAAATAAGAGTTTAATGTCCTTAATAATCAGGTTACTCAATTGCTTTCTGTAATGTAGCGTTGGAGGCATGAGGTAATGAAGGATCTGGTTATCAAATGTCCTAGAAAAATTCAACACTGACCTCGATTTTCCAGTGGGCAAAGAGAGAATTATACAGTTCCATTTGCTTTGGTTTTGCTGCACTTGCATGCATAACATGTTATATTGATTATTCCAACAGTTGGATTTGTATTGCAGGAAATCTGCAATAATTCTGGTTGGAAATCTGATCTCAATTTGATAATTTTTCTTCTTATGTACTGCACTGAGCAGATATTCAGAATTTGTCTGGTTATGTAATGTAGAAATTTTCTGTCATGGGGAAATTTCAAGATCATTATTTCAGAAGTCTCACCCTTTGATAGAACTGTACTGTTTGCTTAAACACTTAATGGAGTCATTCCTTCAATGAAACAAAGAAGTGCCTTGATCAGATATTCAGACTTCAAATTTCACCCATTCCCAGGCATGTGAGTACAAGGCAATGCCATTCTCCAGGTAAGGTTACAGCATTCATCAGAGCCTGAGTTATGAAAGATTTCCATGGAGTTGATCAGATACCTGCCTGACTTGGTTGACAGATTGAGTCAAGCATCTTTTCACTTGCAGATTGATTGGAGTGCAAGATTAATTTAGTGTCTTCCAAACCCCTTTCCTACAAATCCTTCTATTTTACCCTCTGGTTGCCCTGAAAAAGCTTTGGTGTCTTTTTAATAAGAAACATAATAGAACAGTGAACTTACATGACTTCCGACAGCGTTGGTCCAAAGAATACATTCAAATGTGATCAAGAGATATAGGGAAGGAAATATGCTTTACTGATAGGAGTCAAGGGTAGAGGAAAACCACTGTACTGTATTTCTGTTTGTGTTTCCACAGCTGTAATGCTATTTAAGGGCTTCTTAGGCTTTGGATAAGAAAGGGGAGCAGCTGCCAAAGGCTGTCTATGAGTGAGCCCTAAAGTTATTCAAATAGAATTGCTAGAATAAACTAGAGATCTGTTCTTTGGGGCTTTACCTGAAATACTTGAAATAATGGGTTTTTGCTCAGCCTGTTGCAGGGTCAGAGCACAGGAGTGCAAGGCTGGGGCTTCCACAAGCAGGAGGTGCCTTGTCTTGTGTGAGGTGTTGACACTGGGGATGGAAATAACTCCCAATAAGACTGTACATTCCAACAGCTGATGTGTTGAACACCAATATTTGGAATAAGTAATTGTCTGTGTTTTTCCACTGGCTTGAATACCTGAAATTTGTAAGATGAAGTTCATTTATTTCAGGAACTTCAATTACCTGAACTGATATGAGGTTCTTTATACCTATTTTTCCTGCAGTACTGGTAAATATTATCTTAGTTCCTCATAGTGAATGAGATTTTTTGGTTGTAAGGAATTTATTCCAGTACATGAAATTATTGTTTTTGCAAGACAAGGAGTAAGGGCATTTTGTTTGGAATTTTTTATAGCTTTTGCATGCTATAATTCTTTAATCTGTCTCAATTGTTTCAGTCCTTTTATTGTTTCTGCTAACACTTATATCCTGTACAACCTCTGTGAGGAAAGGAGCTATTTTAAGAATATACATAAAAGCTGGCAATTACATTGTCTTATCAAGTTTTGGCAGCCTATTAAGTTGTTCAGTGGTACTGGAGTTGATTAGACTCAAAACTGTAGGAATGAGAGTATAAAACAGGAAGCTGGTCTTTTAAAGCTCGGATATCTTGGAACATTCCACCTGCTGAACGGGTTTCAGAGACACTGGCAAGGATAAATATGTTCAGGCTAGAATTAAAGTGTCCACAGGTTTTAATAAAAGCAAGGATGCATTAAATACTCCTGGTAGTGGAAGGGAAACACTTCTGGTTGTGGAAGGTGAGGGGAAGGCTGGGGACAGCTCCTGGTTATTTTGGGGGCTCCTGGGAATGCTCCTCTGCTTTGGTAAAATGATGACTTCAGCAATCTAATTTCTCCTTCACCTCTCATCTTTTCACTGCCCTAGAGAGAACTTAGTCCAGCTGTTTGCCACTGGAGGATTTTATGGGGCCAGGCTGACTTGTGAGGTGTAAGTGGAGAATTAAAGAAATTAAAATATTTTTTTCAAACCTATAAAACTTGGAAAAAAAAGGTTCTTTTAGTCAAAAAATCCCAAGTGAAGCCCTGGAGGGTTTCCCATGAAAAGAAATGATTGGGTTGCAGAAGAGACTCTGCCATGAAATCAGCAGACCTATAAAAAGTGTGAAAATATGAAGTACAGAGATCAATTATGTGTATTATTAGTGCAAAAAGTGCTGCATTATCCATCCTTTTGGCAGCAGTGGGTACAGGAGAGGTGGTGGGGCTGTGGCACATTTGGAACTGTCCTTTGGCCTCCCAGTTCCATCAGTGCCTGAATGGCTGGAAGCTTTTCACCTGCACAGTTCCTGGCTTTGTTAGACCTCCTTCTTATTCATTCTCTCTCTCTTTTTCCAAATTAGATGCCATTTCTGCCAGAGGAATTCTGCTGGACAATCTGAGATTCTGTATGGAAGGAAGGATTTCTGCAGGGAGGTGGAACTGCTGGTGTTCAGGACTCTCAGGAGCTGAGCTCAACGTGCTGCTCCTGTCCTACTTCAGCCTTTTGCCTGCAGAGGAAAAACTACATTTTCTAACATTCTGATGGCAAAATAAAGTACTCAGGAGCTTGGAGACGTGCTGGACAGCTGCTGGAACTGAGCCCAGAGTGAGGGTGGAGTAGGCTGTGTGTACTCTCTGAGTAGCTCTTAAGTTGCAAGAGTCCAAAAACTATAAAACAGTTGTATGTTGATTTTAGCTGGAAATTTTTTTTGCCTGAATTAGTCTTCCCAGATTCTACAGAATAATTCAATGAGGTTAAATAATGTACAGAAAGAAGAGATGCTTCTAAAAGAACTTTGCAGTGGATTAGTTCTGAATGTATGTGTATAAACATACATACATACATACATACATACATACACACATATATATATGAGTTTTCTTGGAGAAACCTTTATTATGGTTAATTATTGTCAAGACCTTGATCTGGAGAGATAAATAGATATATAGATGTATATTTATGCAACATGTGATTTTGCTTAGTTTATAAGAACTTATTTCTGAACATCCCTGTTTGAACTTACAAAAACAGTCTTGCTCTTCCTTTTTAAATAGTCACCAGCTGTGTTATTTTCTTTCATTCATTCAGCTAATTTTCCCCATATTTAAATAGCTTGAGAACTTTGTTAAGGCTTCATTCCATTCAAAACTCAAATTAAAATGGTGATTTCTGCACTGCCTGGCATTTCTGACTAGCACTTTAGTGACTGGCTCTGATCTTTTTATTAAAGGGTTTACATGACAGTTGCAATTTAGAGGGAAAATAAAAATAAGCAAACAGCCTTTTCCCCCACCGAGGCTGTTTATACACAATGTGGTTGTTTCCTCCTGTTCCTGATGTAGTCACAGGCTTTTCCTTAGTGGGACGTTGAGTTTTACTTAGAATATATTTAAAGAGAAACAGTTCTCAGGGGTTTTTTGCTGCGCTGGATGCTGTGTTTTCACAAATGGAATGTGATGACTCCAAACAATTGCTTTTCCCATCCAAGCTGCTCGAGGAGATGCAGGTACACGTGTTTGTTTTGAATTCTCCTCCTCACATTTCACTTGCCATCCAACAGCCAGGAGGAAATATGAGCTTGTAAAGTGTGGGAAAGCAGCTCCCTTTGACAGGCAAAAGGTCCAGTGCAGGTTATTTTCTTTGACTCCAGTCAGATTTGACTAAGACACAGAGAGGCTGGGATAGAGTACGGAAAAATCCATCTCTGTTCTGAGTGTAGTTTGAACTCCTGACCCAAGACATTTGCTACAAAGGATTCTGAGGATTTCATAACCAGTGTTGTTGCTCCTGTCTCTCCCAGATGTCTGGTAAATCAGGATAGATGCTTTACTCAGTTTGGAGAGAATGAAGTGCTAGCACAGAGTGCAGGAAGAGAAGATTTATTTAAAACACTCATCCCTCTTTGGAAGACAAAGCAGTAGATTTAAGTTAGAACTGCCAGGATGGATCATGTTGAAGATAAGCAACATTGAAACCAGCGCTGTCAGCCCTTTACAGACTTGTCCCTGGGCTTGTCTGAGGAGGTGGGAGAGTGGACAAATGGCTCCAAGATCCTTGCCTTGTTTCAGTTTTTCAATTCTATGGATTTCTCCATGAAAGGAACTTACAGACAACCTCCTCTTGATGAGGTGTCAGAAGGTTATGGTCATTTTTGTGAACACGTCTCTAGGGGTGGTTACTTGTAATGCTGATCTCCCTTTTATCTGTTCAGCCCCTTTCCAACCTTCAGCTCTGTGTGCTGAGGTTTGTGCTGAAGGGAAGGGCATTCCTGTCACCTTGCTGGAGGGACCAGGGCACAGGGGTGGAGAGAGGATGCCTGGCCTGAGCTAGGCAGGTCCCAGGTGTTTCTGTCTGTGCCTGCAAGATCTGTAAACATCAACCCTTCTAAAATGATTGGAAGGAGAGAAGCAGTCTTACACAACAGCAAAGAAAGAAGGTCTGTGATATCAAGCCAAGATTTAGTCCCTCAACTTAGATTTTGATATGGGAGAAATCAATGGAATAACTTGAAATGTCTAAAATGACAGTGTGAAACTATAAATACTTTCAACCATCTCGTTGTTCAGCCTGGAGAAGATTTTGGAGTGACCTAATTGTGGCCTTGCAGGGCCTGAAGGGAGAATAAAGAAAGATGGAGAGAGACTATTGACAAGGGCTGGAGTGACAGGACAGGGGGAATGGCTTCCCACGGACAGAGGGCAGGGGTAGATGGGATATTGGGAAGGAATTCCTGGCTGTGAGGGTGGGGAGGCCCTGGCCCAGGTTGCCCAGAGAAGCTGTGGCTGCCCCATCCCTGGAAATGTCCAAGGCCAGGTTGGACAGGGCTTGGAGCAACCTGGGCTAGTGGAAGGTGTCCCTGCCCATGGCAGGGGGTGGCACTGGATGAGCTTTAAGGTCCTTTCCAGCTAAAGCCATTCTGTGATTTCCAGGTGCACCCTTACCGGCCCTCTCCACCTCTGTTAACCTCCATTTTCCAAGCTCCTTCCTGCCTTTTAACCTCCTTTTTTCCCACCTGTCAGTTGCTGAGTTCTTGCCCTTCCCCACTTTATCCACAGCCATTCAATTCTTTTTGTCTTTGGCATTCCATTTTTATTTCCCACAGAAACCCACTGGAAATAGATACTCAGGGCTGCAGTCATTTGGGAAGGCCTTTCCTTTGGTGAAATGTGAGTCATCAACACCCCTGCAAGATCTTTGTGCAGTTCCTCTGATGAAACATGGCTCATGGCCTCTCAATATGCACGATATGCTGCAGATCCCCCAGGAGGAGGGTTTACCATCATTTCCAGGGTTCCTGGTGTTGCCTTAGCAGAATAACCGAAGCTGTCAGTCCCTAAGTGTTTGCCATGCTGTTAGAAGGGATGCCAACTGAGACACAGCTTGGGTTCCCCAGCATCTTTGAGCCTGGGTGACTGAGCAGGACTGGCTGTGTGCTCTGTCTGGGTGTTGGCCACGATGCTCTCCTCGCTGTGTGTTTGGATGCACTATTATGTGTGTTAAAAGGTAATAAAGGTTTAAATTTCAGTACATCAAAGCTCTCTGAGTTGATCCTTGAAGAAGAATGAGGGACTAAAGACAGAAAAAGAGGAGGATGTGTAGCAATAAAATGACAAGACATCATTATAAGCAAATTAAGACTCTTTTTTCCCATTCTCAATGTTTATACCTTTTGCTATTGAGATTGTATGAAGAAGAGATTTGTAGAACATAATCAGTTGACTTTGTGATCTGAAGTGATGCTGTCATAGAAGTTGATCTGATCAATCACAGGTCTTACAATACATTTACAATGACATTTGTTTGAATGGATAGAAGGCAGAAACAAGATTTTGTTACATCTGTGATCTCATTTAAAGCTTTTATATGCCACTGCTCTTTTGATGATGTGCATTTACTAGGAAGAGAGGGACTAAAGTCAAGAAGAAGAACTGCTTTGCATTTGCCTTTTGACTGTGATCAGGCTTGATTGGCCCCTGAATCATGTGAAGGACACACTTCTTACTACTGTACACATTTTAATTTCAAATTCTTGTGAGGTAAGAAGTTCTAAGAGTCAAACATACCAAGTTCTTGCCTATCCAGGACGCAGCACAACACCTTGCTTTGTTCATAACACTAAAGTAAAACCTCTGGACCTTACACTGGGTATTCATATTCATTTGGGTTGTGGGCAGGTAGTTAAATTGGGCAAGCTAAAAAAAAATGCATCCTGTTGTTTGTGCCTAAATGCATTTTCTTCTGGAAACCCTGAATTATTTTCTATTGAGACTTCTCTCCCCATATAGGATGGAACATTTCTATGGCTTCACCACCACCACAGAAAGATTATCAATTTTCCAGGCACCTCTGATAAAAAATTATAATTTAATTTGCAGTTTTGATAGTACCTGAAGGAAAGATTGGAACAAATACGTTCATACTACCTCCATTTCCTTGCTGAGATCCATCAGTTCGTTATGTCAAGGTCAAAGATAAAAATTTTAAACTCTTTTATTTTACAAAATGGAAAATGTCAGAAAACATCAGGATTAGGAACAGTGTTGACAGAATCAATACTCCAAAGCAGCATTTCTGGGAGCAGCAGAACACAGAAATGCTGAGGAGCTCTGGGCTGCTCAGAGCAGAACATGTTCCTGCCCAGCAGAGCCCTGGGCACTTCTATTATTGCCAGGCAGGCTTTTGTGGCACCTCAGTGTGCTACCAACAGATAAAATCCCCTGATTTAGATTTATTTTGATTTCTCCCTTTCTCCAGTACATTCCCCCTCTCCTGTGTTAGCAGTTAGAGATCAATTTAAACAACCTTCTGCCCTCTGCCCTTATTTTCTCTCAGAACTACAGACAGTCTGAAAGGCTTTTCCCCGGAATGCAGTGGTTCTGTAAAGGATGGAACCTTTGCCCGTGTGTCCTTTTGCCTTGGAGTGTTGCTGCAATGAAAAGAGAAAAGTCACATATTTGGGGGATGATGTTTTGCCTTGTGTGCTTTCAGTTCCTTAATTGAATTAACTAAGTTTTCAGTGTATGTTTTTTGAAAAGCAGTGAACTGAGTTCAGTACAAGTCTCCAGGTAAACAAAAAAAGCAAATAGAAGAATAACTGTTATTTCATGCCATTAAGTATTTAAGCACATACTAATTTTATTTGGCACTGCAGTGAGACCTCAGCAATTTTAAAATATCTTTGTCAATCAGTTAAATAAGGTAATAAATTGCAAATAGAGAAGACAGAGGCAGGCCAGTATTTTAAACAGCAGACCTCATCCCTTGCCAGTCCCTCTACCACCAAACCTGCAAAACAAACACACAGTAAAGCAGATGTCTGAATTCTGAGCAAAATATTTTATAACAGAACTGTCTGGCTGAAAACTGGGAAGGTGGCATTGATCCCAGGAGAATTTTTTTTGGTAGTGGGTTTTTTTCCTCTTTAGAAATTCATCTGATGTAATCTTAATTGATTTACGGAAATTCAACTCTTCACTGAACTTCCTCACAGCCACAATGTAGGACCTTGACTCCCAATAGAAGGTGAGTTCAACATTTTTTAGCCTCTGTTTCCAAGCTGAGGCTTTTGTAGAGGTACCTGCAGAAATTCTTGTTAGATTTTTTTAGGCAAGGGACAATTGTTGTTAACTCTGTTATCAAAAGCTCTCTCATAGACCTGGATATTGATGTGCTCCCATTTCCAGCTGAGACTGCAGTGCTCCCGTTTGAATCCTGCTTTCCCCCCCAGGTCTGTGCTGGAGCCTGACCTGTCCCCCTGCAGTGACCCCCCAGCCCTGGGGGAGCAGGAGCAGCTCTGACTCTGAGTGGGATTCCAGGTGTAACCCCAGGGCTGACACTGCTCTCCTGGGCTTTGTGAGGGGCACATTTTGGGAGCTGTGTGTGACTCCCCAGCTCAGGAATTGCCCTTTAGTCCAGATGGAATTTGGTCTGGAGCCATTAACAGGATCCAGGGAAACAAGGATAAAGGAGAGGCTGCTCTTGCTGATGTGAAAGTGCCTCCATCCATATTTCCTTTTTTCCGTGAGCTGCTGCTGCTGCCAAGCCCATCACTTCAAAGTGCCTTCTGTCCTTGTGAGCCATAATTCTGAGTGTTGGGCTCCATTTCCTGCCCTTCCACCTGCTCCTTTGCTCCTGCTCTTTGTTTTGTTCTTATATCTGCCTATAACTTTTTGTTTTGCCCCAAGTAGATTTTTATTTTTAGTGAGTTTTTAACATCTCCCTTTGTAGCTTATCATTGTCCTGGTTTTTATGAATTTGTTAAGATTTTTTATATATAAAACAGTTTTGCTTCACAAGAGACACAGTTCATTCCCCGAGATATTCTTCCACATATGAAAGATTTTCCAATTCAAACTGGTATTTTCATTCCTGTTCAACTTGTGATTTTATTTATACCCTTACATTTTCACTTCAATTTACTTTTATCTCTTTCAGAATTCCTTCAGAAAGTGGGTTTGTACAGGATATCACAGCTTTAATCCATGGAGTCCTACTTAGGTATTTTCCTCTGTCTATGGAAGACATTAATCTTCCTTTACAATAAAACAACTTAATAAGCTGCAGAAAGTTGATAAGGCAATTTAATTGCCAGTGCTTATGTATTTTCTTGGTACAGCTAAAATTCCACCAAAGGTGGGATACAAGTGGTACCAGGGGCTCTCAACTAAAGAACTAAAATAATGGGAGCAGATTAGCAAATATACAGGAAGAAAAAATGACAAGACATCTTTATAAAGTTTCTTTTATTTATTCAACTTTTATAAATATCACAGAGAGTGATAACTTGGTTTATAAATTGAAGGAATAAAGTGAATGTGCCAACATAAAAAAACATAAACAATTATATTGTCAGTCATTGTTTGAATTATTAATTTGAAATAACTTTTAAGAGTTTTTCCCTGTGTCTGTAAGGCAAAGAAACATATTTATAGGAGTAAAATGTACTAAATAATTATTGAAGTATGCATCAAAGGATTCCTTTGATTATTTTAGAATAAATATTCCAAACCTGCCATTTCTGATTTTATTGTCAAGTGATGGAATATTTGATGTTTTCTATAAGATTTCAAACCTGAGGCAAACAAATGTATAAAAAAGACTAACTTTTATCTTTCAAAGGAAGTTGTGATGGTTGTTGTGAGTACTCAGTAAAATATAAATAAATTAACAAGTTGACAAATAGCAAGGTAATGAAAAATGTATTTCAATTAATGGGAACCAATTCCAGAATTTGAAATATTTGTGTTTTCAACTCCACATCCTCTACTCTTGCCAGAGAGGACAATATTTGTATATAACTTTGTGTTACGAGATATTTAGGAGGTTTAGGAAAAACTGTCCCCTACAAACACACAGACCATATTCTTTCTCCTTAAAAGCACACACCCATTCACCAAATTAATTCCCAGGGTCTGTATGGGGGAGAAAAAAAATTGCAGCTTCTGATGAGCATTCAGTTCTTGGAAATTGGAGTTGCCCTGGTTGAACTTGGATAAAAGTTAATTAAGGTTCATTATATAGTCAGCCAATCAACTACAGATCAACAGAACTACTTTTTTAACTTAAAAAAAGTCCTGCTTGGAAACTAAAAGGAGTAAACCAGAAAAACACCTCATGAATTATCCAGAGCATGGAGTAGAAGCCAATTCTAAATTTTCTGAAATAGGAGAAGTTTCTAAACCTAGTTGGAGTGAATTTGAGGCACCTTTCGAGAACGGAGTGAGAGAAGCATTAAACATTAAATGGGAAGTTCAGGTAAGAAAAAATAATAGCTATTTCAAGTTGTCTTATGGTGCAAAGTTAAGTCTTATAATGAAATATTCAGAGCACATTCAAGAGCTGTAACTCAGATCAGACACAGTCCTGGGTCTCTCAATCCCTTTGCTGTTAACAATTAACAGGGTCCAGAGACCCAATTAATAACAAATAACTCTCAAAAAGGAGAAGGATTTTTGCTGCTGACTGCAGAGGGATGAACATTTGCTATCTAGTTTAATATATCCCAGTTCAGGTAATAGAAAAAATTTGACAACCATCATGGAAATATTGTGTAAGTATTAAAACTGATAAAATAGAAAATGGGCATCACTGATTCCTCAGGTTTGACTTGTGTCTTTCATCCTTTCAGTTCAAAGTCATGATTATTTGCACATTTGTTATTAAAAGAGAACTCACTATTCTTTTTTAAATGTAGTGAAGTTGGTGAATTGAATTTTTTCTCTCTCAATTATATAGGTTTGGATATGAAAATGCCTTTAAAGTATGTTGTTAATCTGTTACAGGCAAAATAATGGGTAATTGGAGCTGAATGTCTTTCTTATGTGGCTGCATCTAACCATCAAACACATCTCTCTGTTAATTGTTAAATCCTAATGACTTCAAAAGACACTTCTCAGGTGGCTGTAGGAGCTCTGATCCCCTGATGTGCTCTGGGCACAGAGACTGCACTGAACTGCCTTGTCATTAGTCTTGTCAGCTCTGCTCCTACTTTTATTCCCACAAGTTAATGAAAGACATTATATGTTTTGAGAAAGTAACCTTTTCAAAAGTAATTTTACAGGCAAGGTTTTAGAAGACTCAGTTGTTTTGTAATAATAATGATTTTTCACTATTAGTTCCTTGGTTGTAGGAGTTGTTTCCTGGCAAAGCTCAAGCAACAGAGGAAGGGAGTGGAAATGTGATGGCACCTGATTTCTACGTTTTCTCACTTTTAGGAGAGACAGACTGAGGCAAAATCCTGAACAGTTTGGTCAGGTAAAGCACCAGCTGAGCAAAGAGAGAGTTTGGTTTGAGTGTTTGGTCCAGCAGAGTTGACCAAAATACCACATAAATAATAATAATAATGAATAATAACAAATAAACACCAGAAGTAATGTTTTGAAGCATCATAACACAGCACCATTCTGAGCAAACAGCAGGCTGAGAGTGCTCATGTTATCTATCAGTAGGAAGCATTAAATTCTCATTTGCTGACTATTTTTAAAAGCCTGTGGTAGAAGAACAGACATTTAGAGGCAAAAATGAGAAAGATGGTTCATAAAACTTCAGCTTCATCTGGTTCACAGCTCCAGAACAAGGGGAGGGGGCAGTGGTGCTGTGACACAGGGTGGGCAGAGGAGTGAGATGGTGACTAAATAAGCTCTGGGGGAAGGAGTTAAAGAGACCCTGTTTAGATACAATTCAATATACGATACAATATTCTCCAAGATTTTTCTCTCAGACATAGACATGGTGTGTTTGTTTCATGACAGATTTTAATCAGATTTTCCAAGACCATTGGCCTTAAAATTTAACTAGTGTTGCCTGAGTTCATTTGACTAAAACCCTTTTAAGACATGTCATCAAGTCATATGAAGTGTGTTGATTTTTATTTTCCTGGGGTATTATTTAGAAAGTAAAAGTGACTGTGTTTTCATACAGAATATTGGAAAACAAAGGGATTCTGTCATTTGGAGAATATCAGTCTCTTCTCTACGTGAAGGGCATTAGAGATCATAGCAAAGTGAACACTTAAAAGATCATCAGGTTGACACTGTCAAGGGAATGATTTCAAATTTTTGCTTGAACTTGTCTCCTCAAAGATCTCTTTCTGCCTGCACCTCTCATTTTGTTTGTGAAACCTACAGTTCTGGTGCTTCACTTGTATTGAAAACTGTAAAAATGCAACAACAAAGAAAAACGGCAAAGCAACAGCATTGAAAGAGAGCACAAAAGAGCTGCTCTCTCGTTCCCTGGGCTCTCTGCTTAAGAGTTCTATTCACTTAAAACATTTTCTAGATTCTGAAGCACTTGATTGAAGTTAATTGGGACAAAGATAAGCTCTTGAAAGCACTAATTTTTGACTCAGAAAACCTGAGTAAGTCTAAATATGAACTTATTCTCTGTTGCTCTGTATTCACAGCTATGGTGTTTATTTGGAGAACATTTTAAGGTTTCCTGGCACACACCTCTGCCCTGGGTGGTGTGCTTTGGGGGCATTCATTAGTTCTGCTCCCCTGACCTCCTGTCAGTCTCCTGGGATTTTAGAAAGTCTCCTTCAGGTCACAAGTCAGGTGTTTCTTTGCCCTTACCTGTCTCTGGCCATACAAGCACACGTGGAGTCCTTGCCCGACCTCATGTACAGGACTGTCAGCTGAACTGATACTCCTGGTTAATTAATCGCCTCTCATTCTCAAGCTGGGGTCACACAGATGAAATGTAGGAACAGAACCAGCACAAGTGGTGGATTTGTGCAAACAAACAAGCTCTGAGTTGAGAGGGTAGGAAAGGAGGAGGCCCAGCAGTAGAAGGTACTGTTTGAAGCTGACACAGATCTAACTTGCCACCATTAGAACAGATTTTTAGGGGATATACCCAGTGTTCATAGCCTTTGCAAATTAAAATAGACCTTTGAGTGTCTTAACTACTTCATGTGTCAAACCTAATTTGTTTTTCAAACTGAAGGCATCCTCCACATACTCCTTTTTCTCCCACTTCGTAGGTTATTAAAAGTCTTTTAATCCAGTAATTCCTAACTCTCTCCGTTCTTGCAAGAACGGAGTTCTCACTGCATATCTTAGAGATAACCCTACGCCTTGTCTCTCACACCTCTCTTCTCCAGGCAACCTCTTTTTCTTGTGCTGTTTTGTGAGAATTCTGATATAACAGCAGTTATGTGTTTGCCTCGAGATGAGAACTCACTCCTTCAGCTGATAGTTTCTAGTCTGCCCTTGGGCTGCTGATACAGTCCTGTTGTATAATACAGAGACACTCACACACCCCTACAGGGGAGCAAAGAGGCTCTGCAGCACTTAAAAGCCTTTCTAAACTCCTGAACATGAATATTTAGTTCCCGGGGCCTTAGACCCTCTCTTGCATCCATGAGAAAATCATACATGCACCAGGGCAAATGAAGAGCTGGTCCTGAAATCATTCCTGTGCTGTGCTGGTTTGAAAAGGGTTGTTTTTTTCCTCAGGCAATTGTAATTTCAAGTGTCAGATCTCTGCTTCAGTGCTGGTGATGATTTCAGGTGTGATGACTTCAGAAGTGCCATAAGTCTTTTGATGTTTTAATTCTTGGCAAAGCATTGCTGTGCCACCAATGCAGGTGTGTTGACACTTGAGACTACCAACTGCATGAATTAAAACTCTTCCAGGATCTGGATCTCCTGACAAACCCATGCACACAATACAAAAAGCAACCCTGCATTGCCATAATAAAGTACACAGCTGCTGGACTTTTAATATTTTATACTTATATTCATATATACATATCAAAATAAATAACAATTGTATACGTGATGACATACAAATTCACTCCTGAACAAAAGAGCTTAGCTGTTTAAAGCACAGGCATCTTCCAGAGATGCCTAAAGGAACTGAAAGAGCTCATAATGGCTATTAAGAAATGAAACTTTCACACCAGTGCCAAAAAGTCAAACCATGATATAGGCACACATCAAAATATACCTTTGGATGATATTCAATTCACAGTCCTAACAAATTAGTTTTAAAGGTTATCTGTTTGGTTTTAATAGTGAATACTGAGGTTCCTGTTCTGCCCTGCTCTGTAATATTTTCATTGATAAAATACAGGACACAAGAAGGAATTGATCACTGAGGGTGTTGTTGGACAAAGGAAGACATTGAATGTAAAGGGACTAATGGGGCAGTGTCGAGTATAAAACAGAAGTCCTTAGGAGCAGTCAGCATTTCAGAGGATTAGGTCTCTCTGCTAATCTGATTAGCAGGTTGGAAGTCATTTCAGAAAACCTCAGTTTCTTTAGACTGAAAAATCAGGGTCACTAAGTTGCTTTGTTTCTATTCCCGCGATTGTACTGCTCTGTTCAAAGGACTGACCTTTGTAGAAACCAGACCATTAATTGTGTTATCATAGCTAGAAGAGGAGACTATTTACTCAAAACCTTAAAATAATGAGGAAAGCGAGCATCTCAAAATACAAAATAAAATAAAAAAATCTATATGACCTCCATTCACTAAGAGGCAGCACAGAACCAGGAAACAAAAGCACAGAATGGGCTATCAGAGCTTAAAGAACACCCACAAAGTGCTCTGGAGGAACAGGAAGAGACAGAAGGACCTCCAGATGGAAGAATGCAGGTCCAAAAGTGTAACAGCAGCAAAGAAATAGCTTAACAATGAGACCAACAGTACCAAGAAGTTCCATGTATGAAATGATCCAAAGGGCTCTGGAGTGCAGCTGTAGCTGAACACTGATGTGATGCTTTTTGTGCTTTTAAGAAGAAAAAGACACACTCTGATATTGTACTTTGCTTTCTCTTGTCTCAGTAAAGACTCTGAGCATGTTGACATAGTCATGAATAAAGTGGTGAAGTAAAATAAGTCACAGATTTAAAGGCCCAAGGATGTTCAGGTAGAGATTTGTCCCTGCTAAACTGCACATCCCCCACTCCCTGTATAACCAACGGAGAGACAGGCAATTCCAGAAGGTAATTCTGATCTGCATCAACCTCTGAAGTTTTCTGCATCTCTTCTCTTGCTGTCTGTGAAGGGGAAAGTCACTAAGCTATTAACTTTGGACTTCAGCTCTCTTTGGGCAAATACAAGGCCTATGAAGGTACAAAGCCTGATAATTATAGCACAGGTAAATGTGATTTAGTTCAAATGTGTAATTTATAGATTGCAATGCTGTGTGAGATCACCTCACTAATTCCAGTGATAGACTAAAGTCTGAACACCTTGCACTGGAGAATAATTCATTTAATGTCAAAAGTAATTATCCTGTAAATGCCCACCAGAGTTATTTTTTTATGAAGAATCTCACCCTAAATGCATGTGCTGCAATTTTGTGGTCTGATTAAGGGCATGTCCTGCAGTCAAAGGGGTTTATTCAGGAAAACACTGTGGGATTTGCAGGTTCCTCTGCCAAATGGTACCAAAGTGTGGGTGGAGGAGTGGCCTGGCAGAGGTTACAGCTGAAAGGAGCACCACTGAGATACAGCTTCTGATGATGCAAAAGATATTCTGCCGGTCCCACAGAATCACTGTTCTGGGGCAGATTTCTCTTCTTTTGCAAAGTTGAGAGTTCAAAGTCCTTTCTGGCTCAGCTGTCTTTGCTGGTTTTGGCTAAAGGCAGATGTGAATGGGCAGTGGGCTCAACAGAATTATCTGCGTGCGTTAATGACTCAAATTGCTTGGTGACTTTATTAAAGTTTATTGATATCTTTTGTTTGTTTATTTAAAGATGAATTGAACTTCCATTGACTTGAAAAAAGTAGTAACTATTTAATACAAGCAGGAAATATGTCATAGATTTTCCTACTTTTACCTGTCACTTGAAGGTGTGTTGGCCAGTAATACTCTAGTGGTGTCTTTGCTTTCAGCCCCCAAAACTATTGTTCATGGTGCTGAATGTGATGTTTTAGTATATATTTACAGTTCTTATTCAGGCAACTTAGGGGAATATTTAAGTAGTCAAGATCCAGTCCAGTGTTTGATGTTGGAGGTGAATATGACTCAGTCTGTCCTGCCTGGAGTTTCTTAAAATCTGGGTTTCCTTTTCCCATGATACATTTCAATAATAAACTTAAACCCAAATAGAGTAGTGATGTATCACAACCTCTCTCTTGTGTCTTTCCAGTGTGATACAATACTTCTACTACAAAAAATTCCAGGGATATATGGTTTCTTATTTTCCTCTTCCAGTGTTTTTGGACCACTGTGATATGTCAGCTGTGTTCCAAGCTGTAAGGATAACATTTACTACCTCTAGTGAATAAAGTATATTTGGAAAACTATGAACATAATAATGATAAGAGGATAGTGTAGTAGGAAGGTAAATTACTTTTTGTCATTCAGATCTAACAGAAAGAATTTTAAGAAGACACCTTTCTTCTTGTGTTAAAAGAAAAATTTAAAACATAGGTGCTTTTAGAAATGAGATAGAGTGAATGAACTTGGTGAGAACAACTGAGAACACAAGTGTCACTGATTCTTGTCATGGAGTTACTTTTAAATTTGGGCAAAATTCAGGAGAATTAAACACTTTGCTTTCGTTTGTGTCTCTTTATGTTGACAGTGGGATATAATGGACTGTGTTACCTCAGTGGTGCAATTCTGTGTCTCAGGGAAGAGGAGCTTAACCTGGAGAGAAAATTGGGAGGGTGGGCAGGAGGCCCAAAGAAGTGAGGCCATGGTCACACTCTGGAATGAATCTGCCCCTCCAGCACGTGCAGTGGGTGGGGAAGGCAAGTGGAAACAGGCCATGGCTAAAAGGAAATTATTTTTCCCCAACCTCCCTATGTTTAAACCAAAGAAAATGTCTCTCTTTTGCTTTGTGTGAAATGAGTTTTTATGCTGGAGTTTGCTTTGCCACAAGGATGGTCTTTGGCTGATCCTGCTGATTTGTTCCTGCTCAGAGGAGCTGGAAGATTGAATGCACTTCCTCAGTATTCAGACATGGTAAGCCCTGGTAATTAGCTGTCCCAGAGCTAGATTATTAGTAAGCAATAAAAATTCTCTGATTTCCATCAACAAATACAGTTTCCAGTCATTATGGTCTGCAAGAATAGCATCAATTTATTTGAGATTTTTCTCTCCTAAGCATCAGTAGGAAGAGTTATTCCCACATGCATTTAGAAGGATGATTAGAAAGAGACTTTTTCAAGATGGCTTTAAAATGAAGCAGCAAGACCTAAGAATGTAAATCATGTTCTATGGGAAGAAAAAAAAGTAGATCAGGTTAGGAATGCAAATCATATTCAAGGGAAAAATTCAGATCAATATTAGAATCTGCCTTGTGTGCCTGCAGTAGCATAAAATTATCTGCTGAGCTGCCTGTAGAAATGACATTAAAGGGAAGAAAAAGCTGATAATTTGGCTCCATTAAGGTAAATTGTAACCCAAATTGGGGGTAAAATTGTATGAAAACAGATGCAGAATACTTGTGGAAAATGTCAGGTGTGTTCTTATTTCATTGTTGCAGCAAGATGGAACATGAGATGTTTGAGAGGAGGGGAAAATGACTGGAATTGAATTCCTGATTCTCAAATGTTCAATAGGAAACGAGTCAGTGGCCTCATTTTTCCAAGTTAGTGTCTGTCTTTGAAGAAGGGATCCTAAACTTTGGTAGATATATTCTGGGGAAATTTAGTTTAGGGAAGGTTTTCATTATGATTCGTAACATTACCTGGAATTATTAAGAATTTTGTGGGAGGAACATTTAGAATAATAGATATTAAACCAAATCAACTGACCAAACAATCATTCAGACAAAACCCTTCTTCAGCTTTAGTTTTCTGAACAGAAACAAGAGTTCACAGACTTCTTCTCAGCCTCCAGTTCCTGCAGATCCCACACAGTTCCCAGATTTCAGAGGGTATTTCTTTCTGTGAGATAGAGCATTCCTACAAGTCAGGGTCTTAGCCCCCATTTCCTTGATGATCTTGATAATCTCTTTCTTTTTTTTTTTTTTTTAATTTGTTGTCAGAACCAGATCCTGAGAATCCCAGTGCAAAATTTTGGGTTCAAATTCTTTGCTTTAGAGCTGGGCTTTGACCCCCTCCAGCTGCCTTCACAACCTGATCTCTCTGTCATCTCCCTCATTCTGGAGTCAAATGTAGGATAATACATCCTGATGATGTACAAAATTGAAGAAAGTAAGGTAGTGGTGTGAGACATTTGCTAAATCAATATTTTTGAGCACCTTTTGAGTTTTGTTCCTTTTTTTTTTTCTGTTTATGAACAAGTATAACGATAGGAGTGGCTAAATTTAGCCAGGTTTGAAAGTTGTACAGTTTCAAATGGGAGATGAGATTTCCAACATATTTGTCTAAAATGTATTAGAAATGGTGTTTAAAATTTTCTATGTGAAGGGAGTGGAATAAATTATTCGTTTAATAATGTACATGAAAAAGAAGGTTGTTCTTCATATTAAATATCCTTTGAGTTGTCCCTGTTTTTAGCATTTTAACAGGGTGACAGCAGCATATTAATGGAAAAAGATAGTCCTGACCTGTTCTGTTGAGCTTTCAGTGGTTGCCAGACAACTTTCTTCACTAATGACTAGTGAAAAATCACGGTTACATGACACTATTACACTGGATTAATAAATGTGCAGATCCTGTGTGTCTGAATTAAAAATATGTTTTCCAATTTCTCTTCCATGGAAAGTATTGAGATTCCATTGTTTAATAAATCATGTGACAAAACTAAGTAGCAGGAGGCTACTTAGGGTGGTTTGAACATCATGAAAAGAGAGGGATGGCTGAAAATGCCTTTGGTTGAGCAAAAGGCTGTGATTTGCAGTGATTTTCATGCACTATATGTGACGCATGAAGCAGTGAGCCATAATACATGGAAAGGGAAATTCAGAATGTCTGGCACCTCTGCAATTTCACACTGCTGGGAGTGATCACCAAGGCTGAGCCTACAGGTTGGCAGGAGCAGCTATTTAAATCTTCAGCTGCAGGCTCAGGATCCAAACTCCATCTCCTAAAAGCTGACTTCACAGCACATTGCTGCTCTTTTCCCTTGTTTGCCTGGAGAATGATGTACTTGGAAATTCCTGACTAGGGCATGGACAGGGCATGGTGGAAAGGAAGAGTCTCTTCCCCTTGCCCTTCCTTTTCCCCTTTCCATTTCATTACCAGACCTTTGCTTTTAGAAGACAGAGAGATGCAAATAACATAACTGGGAAAGCAATTTATTCCAAGAGAGCTGAATATAAGCCCAGACTGAGGAAATATGGCACATGTGAGAGACGTGGCCATGTAGGACCAGACTTCATACCTCTCCTTGGAGAATCCTAAAGATTGCCTCAAACAAACCTGCTTTAATTTCTCTGTATTGGAAATGAAGGCTGAAATGGATGTCTGGATAAATGAACCTTGGGAGAGCTGAGAGGTGATTTTGTTTAAATTCTTTTGATTGCAGCAGAAATCAAATTTATTTTGCTGGAGGGTGACTTCCCAAGCAAAGCACATTAAATCATTCTGCTTCCAAGGGAGGGTGAAGCAGCAGATATATATCCATGCTGGAGAGGTGAGATGTCTGTTACATGTTCATTACACATATTTATGGCTCAGCTGCAAACTGAAAAGTATTCATGAATTTTATATATTTTAAAAGTGTTTCCAGGTATGCCCTCAGCTTTTCAGTGAAGTCTGAGCTTGTACAAACTACTGAGTCCCTCTCTGTCTGCTACACTATTTAATTTTTCACCCTTTGGGAAGTTGTGGGAGTTTCACTGTAAGATAGGCAAAATGCAACCAAGCATGTGAAAAGGTACATATTCAGTGCTAATAGCACAAACAGGGCCTGTCAGGTCTCTGCAGCACGAGCTGGGAAGTGTCTGATATGGTTTTGTGTACACTGAGAACATCTTTGTAAGTTCACATTCTGTATAAATGTTGCAGGATTTACTGGCTTATGTTGTTTTCACAGAATCTCAGAATGTGCTGAGCTGGAAGGGACCTACAAGGATCACCCAGTCCAACCCCTGGCTCTGCACAGGCCCATCCTCAAGAGTCACCCCCTGTGCCCCAGAGGATCAGCCAAACCCTCCTGGAGCTCTGGCAGCCTTGGGGCTGTGCCCACTGCCCTGGGCAGCCTGGGCAGTGCCCAACCAGCCTCTGGGGAAAGAACCTTTGCCTGAGATCCAACCTGAGCCTGCCCTGACACAGCTCCAGCCATTCCCTGGCTGCTGTCCCTGGTCCCCCCAGAGCAGAGCTCAGTCCCTGCCCCTCCTCTGCCCCTGCCCAGGCAGTTTTGTTCCATGTCTGTGGGGCTCCAGCAGACCTTTCACAAGGAGCCACAGGATCCCGTTTCGAGAAGAGTTTTACTTTGGGAGAGCAGTGCTGGCACAGACAGGATGGGAACTACCTTGTTGGGGTCAAACTGGCCTTAGGTCTCTTGCCTTGGGCAGGGCTGTCGTTTGGACCCAGGTCTCAGACACACATCCACAAATGCAAACACCCACTTGGGATGTGAATGAGCTGGGAATGTGGGGCTGGGCATGTGGGGCTGGACATTCCTGGCTGCATCTTCTACCATCCAGCCCAAATGTCCACAATACAATTCCATTACTGCTGGCACAGTGAGAGCAAGATGCTTAAGCTTCTGTCTCACCAGAAGAGCAGGTTGTGATACCAAATTTCTGACTAAGGATTACAGTTTGCTCCATAAGGAAAATATTGGTGTAGAAACCTAAAAGGAACAGATTCTTTCCAAGTCCAGAGAAGGTACCCTGAGATCTTTTTCTTGTGCATTTACTGCAGTAACCACATTTAGAGAAAAAGAGGAACAGCACACCTTGAGAGTAAATATAGCAGGAACAAAGGCTTGTTTCAGCTTATTAACAGTCTTGAATGTTCAAGAGGTTTTAATCCCTAATTAGTAATAAGAGCTTACACATTTCTAGCATATTGCACATTCACTTCAGGTAAATGGAAATTTTTTTTCTGCTTTTGAGAGACACAAGAGGTTTTAGGAGAACAACAGGACAATTTAAAATAAGCTCAAAATTCAGATTCCTGAAGACCAAAATTTGTTTATTTCATAGACAGATTCCTTTAAGATATAATGAAGTTTATGTGACTTATAAATCATACCCAGATCACTGAATTAGGGTTATTTTGTGCAGAAAACTGTAATTAATTTCAGTCTTAGGTAGCTTCCTGTTGACTCCATAGAGATGGGAGTGATACCTGCACATTCCCATTGCTGATTGTGCTGTTTCTTGATGGTAAAACTGACCCCTCTGCACCCACTCTGAACTATTTCATTTCATGTGCAATTACTTGTAGATACCTAAGAGTTCCTGTTATTTGTATGACCTGATAGAACCATGCCCATGCTGATCAGCATGCTATGAAATGACTTCATGTCCTTTCCCAACATCCTCAAATCTGTTGAAGAGAATCTGAAATTCTCTTTGGCTTTTCTAGATTGCAGAGAGGAAAGAAATAACAAAAACATCTCCAGTGGTGATAGAAAAAATGTTGGAAGATCCCAGTCAAATTAATGGTGGAGCATCTGCAGCCACGTAGCCACTACTTTCTGTCACAGGAAGGAAGACTTAGGTTTAAAAAAAGTCTGTGATACTTCTGAAATTTGTAATTTTTTCCATGTTCTCTCAGTCCACAGTAAGTCAGGTGTTCTTCAGTGAAGTGTTGGACTGGGGTCTATTGGGCTTAGATAAAGAAGAGGAGACTGGAACCCAAGATCTTTGTAACGTTTTTGTGTAATTTTCTGTCTGTATTCAGAGGAGGAAGATTAAACTGTACGAGTGCAGGCGAATCCCACGGTACGAGCCTTGGGTTATATGAAATCAAGGAGTCCCCTTCCTGCAGCATGAGCTGCGTGTAATGTATTTACAGATGAGGTGTTACTTTGAAGTGGGGATCTTGTCTTTGATCAAAAGCATACAGCTTCCCTCATGTCTCTCAGAGACAGACAGGAGTTAGAGCACACTGGTGTGGGTTTTTTTAATGTTTTGGACAGCAAAAATGACATTTACATGAAGCAGTAATCCTGTGAATGTATGAGATAAGACAATTTCAGCTGTGAGCTGAGAGAAAGTCTCACAAGCAGACTTGAAATCAAGCAGAAGTAACAGTGTGTCTTATTCACTCTGCCTCCCTTACCTGCTGTTAATTAAAATACTGATGAAGGAAGTCTGTCAACATTCCTATGATGAAAAGGAAAATGTGTTTAAAATCTTCCTGATGAAAGTACAGTTAATCAGAAGAAAGGTTTTGATTAAATGCTCTTAATTTCGAATGCTTGTTTAGGAAGTGTAAATGTGCTGCAGCAGAACTTTCTAACCCGGGAAGGGAAGGGTATAGAGACTGACAGTGCAGTACTTTTTGGGTTCCTGAGGAGGGTAGAGAAGGCACAACACAATTAAAAGGAAAACCACCTGAGCACTGCCTTCCTTAGTCTCTGTAGCCACTGAGGGCACTGCCTTTATCAGGGCTCTGCACTCAGATCAATGATATTGTCTTTCTGCTGGTTTTGTATTGACTGGTCATGGGTTGTTCTGTGATTTTTTAAATGTACAAATGAATGTGTCTGTCCTGGGGAGAAGAAAGGGAATCTGGAAGAATAATATACTGTGCACACACAGCAGGGAAGCACCACTGAGGTAACTCTGTCCACTTTTGTTCCAGAAGGAGTTTGCAGCTTATGGCAGAGCATGGGGCAGAGTTGAATATTGTGGATGGGCCAGGCATTGCTCCTGCCCTTTGTGGACACACAAGGAGCGTTATCCTGGCTCACAGTGGGAATGAGGAGCTCTCCTTTTATTTTTGTGGCATATTTATTTATGTACCAGGGACAGTTTTTGAAATGACTCTTTGAGGCAACCAAAGCTTCTTTACTGAGACCTGAGATGGCAGAGCTGGCAAATATGTACCACAACACCAGGGAATGCTCAGAGCCATCAGGGTTTGGACACCTACATTATGGCAACTGCCTTCCCTCTTCATCGAAACGGGAACATGAGTCTTGGTCCTTGTCCCAACCAGTTTTAGGGTTGGTTTGCCCAGATCTGGGGTTCCCTTGTGAACTTTCCTCCTGTCCACGTTCTAACCTGGAGAGAAAAAGGGACAAAGAATCATTACCTGTTCACATTTCTGTAGATTTAGTGCTTTTTAACAAGGAGAAAATAAAACCATTTCTTTTAAAGATAACTTCTAATGATTTAGAATTATTAAACACTGAAACAAAAATGGTAGAAGTATGATGCTGTAGTAGTTTAAACCAAGTTTGCCCCCTGCAGTTGAAAGTGGTAACCCCCAGGGGGTGGTAACTCTTGAAGTTTTGAAGTTTTGTCCAATGAGTGCTTCTGCAAAATATAAACATATCACAACCAAACGGAAGAGAAGAGTTGTAGTTTGGGGAGTAGAAGAAGTAGCCATGTTCTGAAGCCATGAGCTGAAGGGGCAAGAGCTGAAGGGCCACGGCCCCCCAGCCCCTGGCTGGGGTCATAGAAACTCAGAAACAGTGTTAAGCTGGACTATGTGTCTGTAGCTATGAAGGTTGGGAGTTTTCTCTCCACCAGGCAGCGGCAGGAGTAACGGCAGCCGGCACTGACCAGAGAAACGGTGGCACAGAGCCAGAAGAGATAAGACGAAGCAGCAGAGGCATTACAGCCAAGCAGGAGAGAGCTCCTGGAAGGAAAGCCGAGAGAAAACCAGCAGCTGAGAAACAGAGTTTTGGGGGTAAGAACTGAACCAGACCCCCCATAAACCCTTGGAGACCCCTCCTAGAGAGAGGAGGAGTAGATGGACTCCTATTTGAGAGGAGTCTTGGAGTACAGAAGCACCGGAGAGAGAGGAGCTAAGAAGCTCAAAAGACGTCCCGGAGCTGGACCGGGAGGACCGGATGGAATGCAGAGGGGGGTGACCTTGCTCCCCCCGCTGCTGCTGCCACGTTGGCAGTTGAGACAGAGCACAGGAGCTCTGGTGGAACTCTTGGGGCAAAGACTCTCAACTGAAAGCTGCCCAAGATGTTCTGACTCAGGGGTGAATCCCCTGAGGAAGGGACTTTCACGAAGATGCCCCTGCATTTCGTGATATACCTGTGGTGAAGCGAGTCTTGTCCCTGCTGGCAGTCCACAGGTGAGGCCTTCACTTGGAGTGGAAGGAGAGCCGAGAGGCTTGGAGACCTCCTTGTGTGTATTGAAAAGAGATCCAGCTACAACAATCCAGTTACAACTGCTGCATGGAAGACAGAAGAGGAGCTGCTGCCCTAAATGTGGAAGGGATCTGTCCTTCTTCCCTCCTGGACTTTTATTTGGAAGGGAGAAGAGATTTGATCCATTGTAAATACTTATGTCACGGTAGAGATAGCTAAGGTTGTATATAATGTATTGTAGTATTTATTTGTACAGTCATTGTAATATATTCCCTTTCCCCCCACTTTGAGTCTGGTGAGTTTTGTCTGGAAAGAATCATCTCTCGCTGGGTTGAGATGTGGGAGGGGGAATGGAGCTAGGGAATTAGAATTTTGGAGATCTCAAACCATGACAGATGCTTACCCAGTTACATGGCTGCTTGTTGAAAAAGGGCAAACTAATATGTCATACCAATAGGAAAGTGCAGTCAAATAAGAGAATAAGGTCCAGTTATATTTCCAAGGAGAAAAACTGCCTGTGGCCATTCAAAGAGTGTTTGGATCCTGTTCTTCCATTGTACTGGGCAGGATTCCACAAAGGGGATTTCTGCTGGGGAAGTTCCCTCAGTAGAGCTGGACTTTCTTGCCTTCCATAGTAAGGATTGAACCTTTTGTGTTAGATAAAGCCATATACCTGGAATTTCCTGCATTACATAACTCTTACCCTTAAAACAACATTAGGTGAAAGAATTTGTAGTTAATGAACTTCAGTAAGTAAAGGTATTATAAATTATTTTGACAGGCAACTTTGGTCATTTGAATGGTGCAATCTGTGAATAAAACCCTTCCCTTTGCACAGTGTGTTATCTTTACAGTACGAAGGCATACATCTGGTCTTTCTTCATTTCCTTCCCAGGATCACATCCCTTTCTTCCCAATGATTCCAGTTTTCACTTTTTGAATTCTTTGTCTCTTTTATAAGAACTTCAGATAAATAATTAAAGAGAAAGTAAGAGGAAGGTTTCTTTCCCCTGTATCTGATAGGGAACACTAACAAGATACTTCTGTGTTTTTACCATTTTTCTCTTCTTCACCTGTCCTTTACATTTTGGAATAAGAACTAGCTCTGTATTTTACCTAGCATAAGGGAGTACCAATCTTTGTTAATTTGTAATGATATTATTATATTTTTATTTAGTTTGAATGGGACTTTCATCATCTCGAAATCAGAGCTAAATGGGAAGTAACATTGCTCACAAATATAAGTGGAAATAAATTACAAAGAGAAAATAATCTCTATGTTATTGGTTATCTTTTTGCAAATAATCAAAATAACCAGTTGCTTTTCTATCCTACACCACAGTCTTCCCTTGATGGAAATAGGCAATGAAATGAGGTATCAATAATGTCAAAACTCAAATTGCAATTAAAAAGCCTGGGAGTGGAAGGTCTCAGAAATGCCAGAGTGCTGCTGGATCTTCAGTTTGTACTTCACTCACAGAGCACACAAACTTTCCTCCAGAGCTGTCGCCACCTCTACAACTTTGTCATGAGAGTTCACAGTGCAGAGAAATAGCTTTTGATATTTTCCTTTTCCACATCAATCCTCTGTCTTTACTTTTCTTCAAATGCTGATTCCTTTCTGCTCCTGGTGCTCTGAGAAGTGCAGAAATGTGAGATGCAAAAAGAAAATCTTGGAAATATTTTAACAAAGCCACTTTGGTGCCTCACAAACTCCTGTCTCAATGTATGGGAACATACAGAGTGACAATCTGTCTCTGCATTATTAATAATGCTATCAACTGAATAGAATAATGCTCTATAGCTTCACAACCTTCTTCCAAAATTAATTCCGCATTCTAGAAAATGAAAATCAGCTTAAGTTTGTACCAGTTCAGTGAAGTCATATATGCCAAATTATTTCTTATTTGCACCAGTGTAATTCCTCATGTAAATTAAAATGAAATTTATCCCTCAACCTCCTGTTGGTCTTAAAATGAAAATCATCATAACTGCAGAATGGTGGGTGTGTATGTCCATCCATCTCTGGATAATATTTTAAAAAAATCCAAATACTTCATAGAATCATAGAATGGTTTGGGTTGGAAGAGACCTTAAAGCTCATCCATTGCCCCCCCTGCCGTGGGCAGGGACACTTTCCACTAGCCCAGGTTGCTCCAAGCCCTGTCCAACCTGGCCTTGGTTCTCGCACTTCAAATGCTAATTTAACCCCTTGTTTGACATCAGTGCAGAGTCCTGTAAGTGTTTAAAGAATGCACATCCCCAGGCCATCTGTGCATCTCCCATGAGGATGGTTCTTGCTGTTCTGTTTGCCATGATTGAAGTGTGATGAACTGTGTCATTTCTAAAATGTGAGGGCTTTTGGAAAAGCCACACAATGCACTGAGGCAAAAGGATTAGCTTGCTTTTGTGTAATTTCTAGCAAGAGCATTGTTACAAGATGCATGTGGAGAGAGTTGGTGACCTATGCACACCTTGAAAATTAGTACAAGGCAAATTAGCAGAGTCACAGAATTTGCCAAGGGCGTTCTGTTTGAAGTGTTCAGAGAATTAATGAAAGGTGTAGGTGCTGTATGAATAACATGTGGAGTCAGTCAGAGTTGCTCAGTTACAAACCCAGCTGTCACAGGCAGACTCTGCTCATGTCTAAAGACACTCGTAAAATTAATGGGTTTATAAAATAAACAAAGCTTACTTGCTCTATTTGATTTTTATTTCAGCATCCTGAAGGGTTAAGAAGAACCAGTTCTGGACCTCGAGCATTTCCCTTCCCTGCTTGGCTGTACCTCCAGCCAACACTGATGGGTTACAAAGCCCTGTCACATGAATAACACAGATGCTCCCATTTCTGAGGAACAAGGAGTATTCTATGGCCAATTCTTGGGATGCTGATTTTTAAAAGAGATCAAACATGGAAATGGTGGGGGAAAGAAAAATCAAAGATGTCTTTCCTTTTTAATGTTGGTTCTTGGATGGAGAAACCATCCAGAATTAGATTTCAGAAGCATGATCCCTTTTCTTTGCAGAATGAAACCTTATAGACTCATGATAGCAGGGGAGAAGCTGCTCTCCTGGTGCCTGCTCTGTTATAGAAAGTGTTCAGGCAGCTGATTAATCTATGGGACTTGGTAATCATTTGACTCTGGATATTTTGTTTGAATGGTTTTTTTTCAGTGATTCATGAAGCCCTTATCAGAATTCAAACAGCACTTCACGAATCAACCAGGAGCTTAAAAAAACCCTAAAAAATTAGGAGTAATGAGCTCATTTCCATAGAAATGGAATCGGGCTCACTGGTGGGTCAAACTGTTTTCTGCTCTTCCTCTTTCCAGTATTTCCCTCAATTCTTCTCCATTTATTTCGTGCATCATTATCTTCCATTTTCTGTATATCTAAACCTTGCCATTTGGATTTTTGTTCTCTAGCCAGCAACTGCCACTTCAAGGTACCTCAAAATAGTGTTAAAAAATTGTCATCTGTATTTCACTTGAGAAAGTTTAAATTTCATTGTCATACCGAAATCCATTAGTCAGGACAGCTTCCTTAATATATTACAGATCATAGTTTGAAGTAGCATTGGGTAAAAATTTATAATGCACCAACCTCTCCATTCCTACTGGACTAGTAATGTGCTTTAATGATATTGCATTTGTATTCTTCCAGTTTTCTTTCATGAGACATCAAAGAAGCAGCAGAATGTATCTTTCATATTCCAGACATACCACAATACTTTTCTGTTTTCCGTTCCTGCTCACCAAGATGAAAGCTAAGGTCTTGTGAGCAAAACCTGAGCCATCTGAAAAGAAATGGCATCCCTTTGAGGCTCTCAATTTGCTGGAAAGAGGGAATTGCTTACAGTTTCCTCCATTGCAGCATGAGGCTTCTTTTGGCAGGTTCCAGAGAAGGAGCATTGCAGTCGTGTCCAACAGGGCACACTCCGGTGCTGGAGATGCTCAGATGGTTTCATGGATTCTCATCCAGAAGATGAAGAAGGAGCAAGAAAGAACATTTTATGGCTTGAAATCACATACAGGGAGTTCCTACTGAAGGCTGTGCACACTGGGAAGGAAAACCAGAAAAGACTGTAATAAGCAGCAGAGGGAACAGGCTTGTGAATGGACTGGATTTGGTTGTGCGTGTGTGATGGATCTGTGAGCCAGAGATGTTGATGTTAATGCCATCTCCAGAGACAGATATTTCAATGGCACTATATGTACAAATGCCTAACTTTCACATATGTAATGACAGAGAAGCTTCTCAGTAGCTCTACTTCTACAATACCTGGGATTCTGGAAAACAAGGGAGTTTGCATGGGAAAATAATATTATTGAAATCCCTTATGTGAAGGAGAAAAACCTCCTGAGGAAGCATGGCACTGGACAGGCATGGTTTTTTCCTTGATTGTATCAGGTGACTCTGCACCCAGAGCTGAAGATGAAAGACGGGTCCTGCATCCATCAGAGTTGTACCTCTCCAAGGATGAAAACTGCTGGGTTTCCTTGATGAGTAAGGGGGAAGTAAACTCTGTCTCTGCTGAGACTCACATTCATGTCTGGTCTCACATGCCAAAATAAATGGCTTCAAAGAGGAAAATAAAACTTTCTACCAGAGATGGTGGAAGTGTGCCCAGAAATTGTCACAGGGCAGAGACATGCCATGGATTGGGACAGGAGGGTAAAGCACACAAGGTTCATTGTCATATAGCACACATGGTTCCTCGCCTTTTTGGGAGACATAGTATTTTCCTAGTGAATATTACAAGTGGGTTCATAGTGTAAGGCAGCCACTCCTTCCCTTCAGGAGAGAGAAAGGCTCTCAGAATCTTTCCTTCTTCTATTTTCACACTAGAGAAGTGTACATCCAAGGAAAAGGTGGTCTACTGGCTCCTGTATCACGTTTTCTATGAGAGCAACACTGCAGGGACCAATAACATGCATATTTTAACAGCAGGCAAAAGTGCAAATGGCTTTAATATGCAATTAGACAAAAGCACAGAGCATAAGGTCATTAGTGGCTATTAGATACAATGGACAGGGTAAACCAGTAGTTTAATTCTCCCCAGCTGATGATTGCTTGAAGGGCCTTCTCTGGAGAGTGTGTAGGAGCTCCACAAGCCCCATTTCTTGTCCTCTTTCCTGACATTATCTGTGCTGCTGGAGAAAGGAGCTCTACCAGACACTACTGGGGCAGCAGACCTTGGGCATGTAGGAGGAGGGATACACCAAACCCCCTTCCCTTCCTTAACGTGTCCTGGAATGTGGCCCAGCTGGGATTCCAAACTCCCCAGGAAATGTAGCATTATTTCAGTATTTGATTTGTGTCAGAGGGCATAACAAAAACAGCTGCTAACATGGATTTACAGGCTTTTGTAATGAAGGCAGGTAAATATTTGCCAGGAAAGGATGAGGAATCCCACAACATAAATTAGAGGGCACACTCTCACCTATTATTTCTATGAGACAACTCTGCTCTCTTCCTCATGAAAAGTGGCATTTGTGTTCACTGTTTTGTGAACAGTGGCACTGAAAGCCATGGTGGTGCCTGTGTGATGGATTGGAAATGAACACAGGCAACAGAGAGAGGGAAATCTGCTGCAGAATACAGAGATCTTGAGGATTGCTGTTTCCTACTCTCTTTAATCTTTTATCATCCAAGTAGAGATGATAGCAAAGAACATCTACTAGTCTTTTGGGGAGGGAGATTTTTACTTTGTCTTTTAGAAAGTACAGTGGAGACCATACAGGATCAAAGCTGATGGGACCGTGTCAACAAAACCAAGCCCAATGTCTTGTTTTATTCTTGTTTCTTCCTCTTGAGGGAAATTCTGTAGGGACAAGATTAATTACATAGACCTGCTATAATTCCTGCAGGCTCCTCCCTGCTACAAGTCGTCCTGGGCTTTATAAAGGAAACTGGGAACTCTCTTGTTAAAACTTTCAAGTTTTCTGGTTAATTGTCAGCTGATTTTTCTGACAGTGCTCTGTAATGCCATTCTTCTGTGGAGGGATTTTTGAGGATGCCTTACTGAGCGCAGATGAAGGAAAGTTTCCTTAGCAACAAGAATAACACAGAATACTGAAAAACTCTCTCATGACTCTGCTTGTTTCTGTACAAGAAAAAAAAAGCCCTTTTTTTCTACTTTTTTTTTGGGGGGGGTAGTACAATATACTCAGACACACAACCTGACATTTCCTGCATACTTTCCATTTTTCAAGCAAATGAAGTTAAAAAAACTTCAGGCATCCTTCAAGTAATTCTCTTTGTATGGCAAATTCCTTCATTAATTAATTTTCTAGAGCCTATTAGCATGCAGTAAAAAACCCTATGATTTAGCCTGACTTATATCCAAGGAGACATGTATACTTAATAACTGAGATAATACTTTGCACCTCTGTAGCACTCCTGTAGCCATATTTTACCAGCCTGAAGGGCTTTCAGGCCAGCTTTTAAATGTATTTAGACATCTACAGATATGCAGAGAAGTGCCCGGAGAGTTTTCAGAAAGCGATTTCAATAATCCATCAGTTACCTGCTTGCTCCCTTGTGAGACAGAAAAATAACAATTCTGGTGCTGCAGAAGAGTAGGAACGAACGCAATAAAGCTGTGAAACAGTTAAGAGACAATCCAAGCTTATGATTCCTACCACTCTGCTGCAATCACTAGCTGATGTTTCCTGATGGACAGGACTGGGTAATTAATACAGTTTAGGTAAAAAAAGAGCATTTTTTTCCAAGCCTACACCTGAGCAGTGGGACATCCCCTGGCTTTGTCCTGCAGAGGTGGCTCCCCTTGAAGCTGCTCTCTGGTTCAGTCCTCCTGTCACCCATCATGAACTCCTCCCCAGCCCTCCACTCATGGCCAGGGACAAACGCTGAACCACCACAAGCCTTGGGGGACAATAAATCTCTTTGCTGGTTAGCTCCTTCCACTCCAGCTCCACCTTTAAATATAGTATTTGGAGGGTTAGGTTTCATTTCTCCAGGCAGATACGACTGCCCTCTATAAATAACAACCTTAGCCTTTGATTTGCTAAGACTAAGCATGCCAAAGGTTTGATTTTCTACAACAGCTCTTCCATCATTCCAGTTTTCCACGTCTTTGCTTATTTTAGTTTGAATTTGTCTTTCTAGAACGTGGGGTTAAAGTGCATTAGAACTCCAGTACCAAAAAAAAAAATGATTTTAGGTGCTCAATAAATAACTTTTGCCTCCTTCTCAAATGGGATTTACACAGAAATTTCTACATCTCTAGTACCAGAACTCTTGGAAAGAAATGCATAATTTTCTTTATTCTATCCCTTGAAAAGGAGTTTTGCTCTCAAAATCCTGTTGGCTAAGTTTTTTCCTATTTCTGCTTTTTGCTAATGTAGGCAGTGATACATTAAGGGAAGAAAGTAGATTATGAAGACAAAACCAACGGAATGTTAAATAACACTTGCAAAGCAGTATTGCTGGCTGAGGGTGTGAATTCAGAGATGCTATTCTGAGAGTACTATAATTTCACTGATTCTCTCAACTGGGAAATCACAGCTAAAAATTTCCTGCCAAAGCTCAAAATATCTATTAGATAAAATATCTACTACTGCAATGAAACTGGGCATATTGGTCGAGAAATATAAACAAAGAAGAAAAAGACCTTTTTTGGTGTGAAATCTTTATATCGCATATTTTGATGCCAGTTTATATTTCCAAAACGCAATATTTAAAAGCACTTAGACAAGTAAGCATACCTAATTACAATTTCTTATACATTTATTTGTACTTCTCACTTTGCAATAATAAAATGGCATAACAGGAACATCATTATGGCCAGAAGAGATTTAATTGTAATGCAAGTTTAATTGCTGTGACTTACAACCATATTATTAACAACACAATGCATTTGATATTTTTACATATTTGCTGGGTGCAACACAGAGATATATTTGCCAGTAACTGACAAATGGCGGGTCAGAGACTAGAACAAGTATTGTATCTCATGGGTGGGTGATGAGCAATGAGCACTGAGATCCAGAAACCACTGCAATGGAGTGTTTTACATCGAATCTCTCACGACAAGATGACATTTTCCACCTGTTAAAAAACCCCGACAGAGCATTGCACACCTACTCAATCTCAGATAAAGAACAAAAGAATGACAGCACTATGGAGAGGATTTCACCTCCTGGGCCTGGGATTTTGTTTCGATGCTGTGTTTGGGAGTGCTTGGCAGCTCCTGCCCGTGGCATTTGGATGTGTGTTACACACGTCTGCAGAGTGGCTGTACCCTGAGAAACAAGGCCTGGGGACATAATGGAGCTCCATCAATACAGGAAGTGAAAAACCCAGCAGAACTTGGCCTGCTGGTGGTTTCTGGACTTGCAGCAAGTCCCTGTTCCTGGAAGGAAGCCAGGCAAGAGCTGTGGGTGTGTGTGCAGGGCAGGGATAGCAAAGCACCTCTGTGGTCTACAGGCCCAAGGGTGCTGTTCCTGCTGCACAGCAAACTCTGCCACTGCTCAAACATTTCTCTCCAAATTTCTCAAGTGGAAAAACGGGAGTACTATGCAGCCCAAAATCTCTCCAGGAGATCTCCTGAGAAGTGCAGCCCTGAGGGGAAGCTGAAGTTACAGGAACAGCACAGGGAGCTTTGGGAATGAAGTACAACACAGACACATTGGTTCTGAAGCAGCTCTGTTGAAAATTCATGGATGAAATTCCTTGGAAATTTCCTTCTCATGTAAGTAAAAAGTTAATCACAGATTAAAACCCCATAAGCTCACCTGGCTCTGTAGCTCACCTATTAGCTATCAGTGATTCCACAGCATATGCAGGACTTTGCAGTGGCTCAGCGGATTTTCCACCTCTTTTAATCTGTTTATTGCATGTCTCACAATGCTGTCACTAACTTGGGAAAGTCACTGCTAATTTGTGACTACCCAATGGCCAAGTTTATTTGCTTCAGATGTGCTGAGCCCCTGCTAGAGCTGTGGGAAGTACCTGTGTGACAGCTTTTGTGGGCAGGATGGTATTGGGATTTCACTTTTGTCCCTGCTGCAACACTATAGCGACTATATCTTATATCTTCTCCATAAATGCAGGTTTTGGACAAAGAGGGAGTGTTTACTGGCTACCAGCAATGTTGGTGAGAATCTGCTTCCTGTAAGTAACCAAACACACACACACCAGGTTGTTATTAAACTCTTATTTGACTGGTGGGAGGAACATATGTTAGCTGGAGCCTGCCTCTGACTGGAAACTCACAGTGACTTCACTGACACCCAATTCATGTGAAATTGAGGCTGATGGCTGATAATTTGGCCAAAATAAAATTCAACCTCCCCCAGATGTTGCAGTATCCCAAAGTTTTATCTTTGTTAGAATTTGTAATAGAAGCAGTGTCAAGGAAGGTTCCCTGTCCCACCGTCCAGGAGCCCCTCTGTCAGTGCCACTGGCACAGCCTGAGCTGTGACAAGGCCCCTCCACAGCTGCTCCTCCCACACTCAGTCACACCAGGTTTTCTCTCTGGCTCAGCCTCACGTTTCCCAGAGCAGAGGCTCAGATATCCAGATCCTTAAAATACTTTTATCATGGTGCAACACAATATAGGAAAGATCTGAAGCCATTAGAGAGTGTCCAAAGGAGGCAATGAGGATGGGGAAGGACCTTGATTGAAGCCGTGTGAGGACACTGAGGGCACTTGGTGTGTTCAGCTGGAGCAGAGGAGACTGAGGGGAGACCTCAGTGCAGTTCCAATTGCTGGGCAGGGGCAGAGGAGGGGCAGGGACTGAGCTCTGCTCTGGGGGACCAGGGACAGCAGCCAGGGAATGGCTGGAGCTGTGTCAGGGCAGGCTCAGGTTGGATCTCAGGCAAAGTTTCTTCCCCCAGAGGCTGGTTGGGCACTGCCCAGGCTGCCCAGGGCAGTGGGCACAGCCCCAAGGCTGCCAGAGCTCCAGGAGGGTTTGGCTGATCCTCTGGGGCACAGAGGGTGACTCTTGAGGATGGGCCTGTGCAGGGCCAGGGGTTGGACTGAATGGCCCTTGTGGGTCCCTTCCAGCTCAGCACATTCTGAGATTCTGTGAACGAACAAAACCACAAGTTGCCCTGGTGCCCCTGGCGGGACTCCACTTGGGCCACAGCTACCGTGGGTGTGACAGGCATTCCAAAACTGTGGCATTTTGTATTAAACACCCCATTTTGTTCAGCCTGGAATCTTTCTTCTGTGTTTGCTTCCCTGTGGTGAGGAAGCTGGCTTGGGCTCCCCCAGCCCCCCAGGCTGTGCTCACTGGACCCCTCATAGCTGAGCAGGGCTGGGTCCCTCCCTGAGGGCAGGGGGCTGATGCTGCTTCCTGGCACCTGAGGCCATTCCTGGTGATTCCCAGCACTTGTGGTCATTTCTGGTGATTCCCAACACCTGTGACAACCCCAAGTGAACGTCCAGAAGCCTTCTCCCATTCCTCTTGGTGGGGTTGTGTGGTCCTGGTCCTGCACCCTCAGCCTCAGCATTGAGGTGGCTCTGGGGCTCCACAGGCACTAAAAATGGTCTTTTTATTTGCTTGTTTGGAACTATGTCACCCCTTCAGTGTCCCCCTGGCACCGGTGGGCTCTGGTTTCTCACAGGGGAGTCACAGCCACCGCCGTGGTGGGAGGGAGGTGCCCGTGGAGCCGCGATCCCTCGAGGACATCCCAGAGCACGCCGGGCTTTCTCTCTATTTTGTGGTGTTTACTGTGTTGTGCCAAACCACCAGCAAGGCACCAGAGACCACAAACTGGTTTTCCCTCTCTGGAGTGATGGGATAGCGAGGTGTATATGGGATAATAGGACAGACCCCACCACGCTGCTGCCACTGCAGCTCCTTCTCTGTCCTGGCCCCTTCTGGCCTCGCGTCACCATCTGGTGTTACTTATTACTTACACTGACAGTGGCAGTGAAAACAATATCTAAAACAATATCTTTTAACTTTTTTTTAGGTTGGAACGTAGCATCTAACTCGGTTTATCATACACAGAAGTGTATTACCACAGCCTGTGCTCTCAAATCTCCTCTAGTGCTTTCAGATCCGATAGCCAGGAGACGCAAATCAGCAACAAGAAATATATACTCCTGCTAGTGTATTTCTAATAACATTTAATTTAGCTTTGTGTCACATACAAACAAAACTCTTCAAAGAGAGGAAAGCAGACACAATACAGCAATTGAAACAAAAGTTCCTTCTCTGCTTGGGTGTCCCCGAGTAGAATGAAGGGGAGGTTCCCAGAGTCAGCAGGGAGCCTCAAACAGTTGTTTCCATGAACCTGAGCTGAAAACTGCTGGTGGCTGCTGCCCATTAGTGATCAGAGATCTCTGTGGTTTATAGGCTTGTCTCGGTGAATTTTACATTAGTTTGGCCTGGAATAGAAAAAGAAATCCAGATAACTGTTACACAGTAGGATGCCTTAGAAAGCATGCCCTTTCCCAAGTGCAATTCTCACCACTGGAATGTTTTAAGTTGTTACTAGAATTTTGAAATAATTAGATTTAAGCTAAACTTCCTTTAGAACAGTCTCTGTGTATATGGGTTATACTCCTGGTGTGGCTCTGATGATGTTGTTCTTTGATGGTCGAGTCTGCAGGATTATTTTCCCTCCTACAGATCTGTAACTACATTTTTGGAGTTTAAGGTGCAACAGAAGGTGTGGCAGGACAGATGCTTCAATTCTTTCCAGCTAAAGCAGGAAGCACGGGTGGATTCTTAGATCCTTGGCTTGGGTGTTGTGATTTTGAGTGGAAAAGGATCAGAAACTACCCTGTCCTCCTGTTCCAAAGATGATGGTAAGACCTGCAACAGGTGGTTGGCCCAGGGGAAGTGCAAAGAAGGGGCAAGAAGGATGAATGAACAAAGGGTCTCAGCCCGTCAGGGAGGGCAATGCAGAGCTTGGGGGGACAGTTCTTGCTCTATGAATGGTTTCTGGCTGGTCCTTGATCCTGGACTTTGACTTGCTGGCAGAAGAGTTGAAACTATTCAGTCAGGCTCAAAGTCTCACAGGTGAGAAAGGGGAAGCATTAGGATCACTTTTGCCTTTTGTTAGAAAACCCAAATCCTAGCAATGAACCATCTTACTGCTTTTCATCATTGGTTTAAAAAAGTGTACAGCTTTTAGAAATCAAACTCCCATTTCAGAACCAATTATCTGCAGGTGTAAACTCGTTTACTTCAGTGAAGAAGTGCTAATCCTACTAGTGACCTTCTAGTCTCTGCCATTATTTTTCTGAAAAACAAGAGCAGCACTATCCCGTCAGTCCCTCTGGCATCTTAAAGTTTCAGTCCTATCCCTTTTTAACCTTCCTTTTCTCTAGTGGGTGCAGTGAGGTTTTCATCCTGAGTTGAGTTTGTGCTGAGTGGGGTTCAGTAAGGTTCATTTTCCTTCAGAGCTTACAAAGCACATTTTTCAATAGTATTAACTATTGTTAACAGGTTTCTCAAAGATTCAACTTACATAAGCTATTTTAAAACATTATTATGCTATTAACTGATTGTGAGATTGTTTTCAAAGCACAAACTGCATGTTTTTGTGGTGATTCAGGTTGCCAGAATGAATGAGCACTTTGATTTATTGCTGTGTTTCTCAAACACATTTAAAGAAGACAGTGCATGTCATTCTGTCAGCTGCTGGTCTGAGCTGTTGTTTGTTTTGTTGAACTACTCTTCTATTGCATAATTGCATTTGCCAGGTGGAAGTGAGAACTGTCTTTTTGAAATCACAATTAATGGTGTCTTGGGAGTTTACTCCAACTAAATACTGCTCCAGTTTATTCATCTCTCTGCACCCCATAGATATCAGTCAACTCATCCATCAGCTTTCAAGGTTAACAGTCTGCATGCCCAAGGATAGACGGCCTACTTAGTTATTAAAAAAAAAGAGATTACTTTCAGTGAATGACAATAGATTCAGTGATGCTGGGGCTTCTGGAGGAAAAAATAATATTTTAATCAGTGGAAACAGGACGTAGTTTATACCCTGTTAAAAACCTAAAGCTACATACAGAAAACTGTGACTGGGAAGCATTTTCTTCTAAGTCCTATTAGGATGTAAATGTGATTTAAATTAAATCAAGCAAAGTGACCAACAATTATAAAATCCCATTTCTGAAAAATGGAATTTCGAATTTGTCCTATTTCTCTACCACACCTTTCTGGTATCTCTGTAATGAAAGGTGAAAAGGTGACTCACACTAAAAAGGAGGTTATCACAGATAGAAGCTGGAGCTATAATTGGGTCTCCTGCTGATGCAAGTGAAGACAAAACAATTAGTGGAACACTCCAAGAAAAAAGGGCTAATCTCAAAAAGTGGTTGAAAAATAGCAAGTTCTTTCCATTGGCATCCTGACACAGATAATGACAATCAAGGCTCTCCTGCAGAAGTTTCCAGGCTGGGTAAATGGGTTGATATGAGTGACATCCCTGCTACAACGGGCTGGTTTTGTGTGAGTGTTTATTGTACACCCATGGCATTCCAAGAGTTTGTGGGTTTTATTCACTATATTTGCCACTTAAGAATATCATAATTTTGAGTTTTGATCTGTTTTATCCCTTTCTTTCTCCAGTAAGGGGTAGAGTTCTTGTGTACAAACTCCTTGACTGCCCACACACAATTGAGATAACTGCTGTCAATTCACTGAGCAGTGCCCTGGGCACTCGGTACCTGTCCCCTGGTGTCCCCTGTCCCCTGGTGTCCCCTGTCCCCTGGTGTCAGCCAGGCTGATGAGCACAGGGTTTGGAACCAGAGGATCTCAGGAGATGATCTGTATGCCCTGAAATTCTCTTTTCTCTAAAGGTAGAGCACATTTAAGTGCCACTCAGGCTCTGCTAGAGAAATAGGAGGAATGTAACTATCATGGGTGCCTTCAGTTGAAATTCAGCTGTGGTAGCTCTGTGGTGACCTGGAGCAGGTGTTTGGGTGTTCCACAGATCCTGAATCAGCTGTCCCACCCTCAGCACATGAGGTGGTGTGTGATGAGCTGAGCTGCCACTGTCCATTGTATTGCAGAGCAGACAAGAGCACCCAGACCTGCTGCAGTTCTGAGAAAAACCTGCACTCCGAGAGGAGAACAACTTTCCTCACTGGATTTATCCTTAATAATTGGTCTTATATCACTTAGTTTTTGCTAAGCCTTGCAAGGCCTGCCTTATCAATATTGTATAGAAAATGTTCTTTTCTGAAGTGTCATGTGAGTAAAAAAGGTCGGGTACAGTGGCATTCTTAAAATCCATGTTTTTATTTGACCTCTCTCTGCTTAACAAGTGTATAATTGTCTTCCCACCCACCCCATCCCTGAGCCAATGGAAGGATGATGAGCTGGATCCGTGACACCAACGTGGCTCAAATTACCTTTCCTGCTTCAAATTCACCCTTGTGAAGTGCTCCAGCTGTGAGTCTTGTAACTCTTGGAGCTGCCACGTCCTTTCCTTGTTGTTGTTTGCAGGATGTGGCTGGGCAGGGGGAATCCTCAGCATTTCCAGCTTCTTTCTGATTTAGAATAAAATTGTTTTTGAAGTATGACCTTTGCTGGAGTATGGAAGTAGTTAAAACTTTAATATTGAATTAGTGCTTGTAGAGTTGTCAGTGTCAGGGCCATTTGGCAAAGCCCTGCAAGGCATTTTTGTCTCCTGTCGAGACTCTGCAACTGCTGCACTTGACAGACAACGTGACAGCTCCTGCACAGAGGGATGGGGTCATTCTCCCCTTGGATCAGACAGCACATCCTCATGAACCCTGTGAATCCTGTGTTGGAAGGAGAGTACCTTGGCAGAGGGGAATTAGCAAAGCTGCAGCTCTGGGATGTGCTGGTGGGAGCTCAGAACTGCCCTTTCTGCACCAACCTGCCCAAACCAAGGCTTTCTGTAAGGGACAGATAAGCCCAGAATTTATAGAGCATGTTTATGTAATGAAGGAAACAGAAATCTTCGTGTTCCTCGGTGCAAACTTCCGTTGCAATCACAGTCGGAATGGGGCACGGGAAGCCTGTCAGGATATTGCAAATATCCAGGTGTTTTTTCAGCCCTGCATGTGTCAGAAAGGGGGTTTTATCATCTGAACAAGTGTTGATTCCCACACTGGTACATCTTAGACAGTGCTTTAGTTAGGTGAGTTCTCTGCCTTGGAGCTGATTACTCAGTGATTACAATGTTTGACTTGAAAAAGTCTCAGAAAGATATAACTTGGTGAATATGATTTTTTTTAATCTTTGTTTTTTATGCCTTTTCTTTCTTTTTTTAGCAATATTAATAACCTGTTGGGCTGTGGACTTGGCTCCTTTGTCTGCATATTGTAACTAAAACACCTTTAAATCTATTAATTTTGGTAATATTGCCATTTTATTGCCTACCTGCTGGGTGTTACTTACCATTTTGTCTGAGTTTCTAGGTTTTTAGTAGCTTGTTTCATGCATTTTGTAGGCTGATATTATAAGTTTCAATGGGTTAAAAAAAAAATTTGTACTTGGTTGTAGGTCAGTACCACAGTTCATTGATGCTCCTCCTTTAAACAATTGCTCGTGTTCATTTCTTTTGCATGCACATGCACAAATATTTCTAAAATGAGATAGTCAATAACCATCATATAATTTGAAGAATGAACTGAAAAGCTCAGTTTTGTTGGGAAGCCCTTTTCACATGATGGTTCTTCACAATATGTTCTTGTTTCGGTTGAATTGGGTGTTCTGTCCATGTTGTCCCTTCACTGCTTTCTCTTGATTTTTGCTTCAAGAAAAAGGCAAAAATAAAATTCTAGGGTTTTTTTTTTTGTTGTTTTTGGTGTAGATTCTTTATAGAAGAAATTGCATGATCATGATGAACAAATAAATGAAGCATTTTATTCCTTTAATGACTCTGGTTTATAATAACTTGTACAAACTGTTCTGTGAAGGGGAGCCCTGTCTGAACAGCAAACTGGGGATCTGGTCGCAGATTTTAATGTCTCATGGCTGTAGAATTTGGCTGATTTAAATGCAGCAACTGTTAGGCTTGCTTTACTGAAATTTGTGCAGCAACTAGAAGTGCAACTGCCACAGCAATTTTTAATAACAAGCTAAAATTACTATTATATTTTAAATGGATTTTTTTTTTTTTTAGAATTACTTTAATTCCTGGAACGCATTGTAATATGTTTCTCTTTTTTTTTTAAACGAAAGTGTTTATAAAGTTAATAAAAAAGATGCATTCCTACATGATTACTTAAAATCAGGATCAGACAAACATTAAGCACAACAGAATTAATAGTAACGATGGTAGAAAAGCTGAGTTGTCATGCATTCCAGATAATGTCTGATCCTGAACTACAGAAAACAAACCTAATTTTAAAGAATCCCATAATAAAGTACATCTGAACTAGCATTAGACCTTGAAATAAAAGCATCTTGTGGTTTTTTCCCATCACTAAAAATAAGGGGAAAAGAATTATGTAAATAAAATGTGATTATATTACATAAGAGAGGCCTGGGAGTGACAAGGAATCCCAGGAAGGGACAAAATCCTCCTCTTGTGTCTCCCTTGTGCATTCCCAGAGATACAGGTCGTGCAGGTTGTCACAGTTGTCACCATGTCCTTTATCTCTAGATTTAGAAACTCTAGCTTTTATGTTGTTTCAGAACTGTATTTCTGAGATCTGTCATTAATAGGATATTTTTGTATCTGTGATTTTCTTGTGTGTGATATATTAGAGATGGAAAACGATTGGAACTGTTGGGAAGTGTGGTTGGGTTACTGGTATTTCGGGCAAGATCTGGGGCATGAAATATTTGGAAGCAAAGATGGAAAACTAAACTTTTTGTCTCTTTGTAAGACATTTTGTTGCCAAATCTATTTTCAGCTTCTGTCTGAACTGGTCATCACTTGGAATTTTCACAAGTGTGGGAGTTAGAATTTATGAAGTGTTTCCCCCAAAACGTGGCTTTGACAACATAATGAATAAAATCCCAGATGTTCTCTCCATCTTTGTGGAATTTTCTCTAAAGCTGAGTGAGACTGGAGAGGATGGGGGTTTGTGCTGCACACACGGACGCACACAGGGGAAAAGGATTTGTAGGAAAAGAAGGAGGGAAGGGAAACAGTGTCCTGGTCATGCAGCTTTTCCATTTCTGAGCAGCTGCAGCCATTATTTCCTCACCAATATTCCCTCTCTTCTTCCCTTTGACCTCTTCTGTCAAGAGGATATTTTAAGCCTAAAACATGAACTGGGGATTTAAAGTTCCTCTAAAACTCTTTCTAAGCTTTACTTTTGGGAGATTGGCTCATGAACAGTTTCTCTAAGCTCATTTCTACTTAGGATCTCTGTCACTCTTGTGTGAACTTGGGTTTCTGAATGAGGTTTTTCTTAGGTTTTAGGACTCCTGTGGGATAGATCACTTTAATTTATAATCTCTAAACTGTGCTAAAGGGAAAATGAAGTACTTACTGCCAATATTTAAAACCTAGCAATTATATGGCATTTACAATATATGGTATTTAAAAAAAACACACTAAACCCCCCCCAAAAAAACAAACCAAAAGCAACCTACCAACACCTCTGCAAAAAGGTGCCTCAGGACTCAGACCAGCATCTTGCCAACTTTAGGATGTGTAGTTACCAAAAAATGATCTGCAGTTTTTGCAATAAAACCAGAGCAGAGTGCCCTTCAAATATGATGATCTTGAACAAACATATCACCAGAGCTACCCTGGGACCTGAAATCCTATTTTATAGAGGTTTCAAGATTTTCCAAAATTCATTCCTGTTCAAAACTAGAATGGAAAGGTAAAATTCCTTTGTTTCTTTACAGTTTAAAATTTGCCAAAACGTTTGGTTCCACTTTGTATGATTCAAATGGAAAAAATAATAACAAAAGTGAAGCTCTGATATAACAGCTTCCTTCCCTTGTGTTTCTTTTCAATGCACTTGCAGTGACATTAGGGTAATTTTACAAGATATCCTATAGATAGATACGTTATCAAATCTATTTCATAACAGCAAGCTGATGAATCCTCTTACAATGCTTTTACTCCAAATGGCAAATAATACGCTTTACTTGTATGTTCACATTACATTAAATGACCCCAAAGCTTGTTGAGAAGGTTTGAATAGAGTTCCAGTTTGGATTTTTGATTTTTTATTATCTTATTTGTGATTTCAAACATGCTGATGGGCAGAGCAGCAGCAAGCACTGACAAATCAGTCCTACATGGAAAAAATACACTGAACATTTTACAGACCTGCACACAATTGTATGTGTCTAATAAATGGAAATATCAACATGTTTTTCATGTCCTTAAAAAGGAAATTATGCCCTTATTTAAGTCTTGAAATATGGTACACCTATCTAGTTATATATAAGCTCTGTGACAGAATGTAATTTGGGAGCAAGATGTTTCATATTTACATAGTCATCTCTTCCTGAGCTTTTAGATACTTTTAGTGCTCTTTTGCACTCAAGAGGCTTAAAGTTGTTTTTTTTTAATAGCAGTAAAGTAAATAAATTTATAATGTTTAGATGACAAGATAGGAGAAAACAAGGGCAGTTAGTTGGAGATGAGGTCAGGATTAATTTTATTACATTCTTTTCTGAAGATGGGGTTTTAACCATTACATGAGTTGGACATATGGCTGATGTAGCAACTCTTCCTGGATAAATGTATCCATTTGCTGTGTTCCTGCATTTCACATATTCCTCACAGATCCTGCAGATCCTCCTAACTCTATGTGTACTTCATATCCTGTACATGAATTTCATTATACGCTTTACCTTTTGTGCCAATCCCCATTTTCAGCATGGAACAAACCCTTTCCCAGGGCATCCTGCTGGTGTTTGAACCTGGAGCAGAGCTGCTGTTTCTTCCAGTGATGAATAGTTGCTGCTCTTGCCCGATGGGCACAGGGTGTCAGAGCCAAATTCACATTTTTGTTGCTCCAGAGTAATGGTGCCACTATTACGGTGTTCAGTCTTATATGAAATCCAATCTATTTATGCTCTTTTCAATTTTCATTGTATTATTGAAAATCATCTTTAGTGAGCATGACTAATGAGGCCACCACAAGGAGAAGGTAATTCATATTCCTCAGAGTTAAGCTCAGCTCTCTGTGCTCAGAGAGGCTCTTGATAATCAGTTCACCTTCTTGAGGCTTTCTGCTGCAACTGAGGAGCTTTTATCTGAAGCAATAAGCATAGAAAGAGGGCTCATGATTAGAAAACATGACTCTCTATGTATCCCATGTGATAGCGGGATTTTCCAGACCTGGATAACTTGAAGTTCTGCCTGCAGGGTTAGTTTGGACAGTGGCAGTTCTGTGGGAGGTGTTGGAGCAGCATTGTGTGTTCAGGGGGTTATTTCTGCCCTGCCCCTGAGCTGGTGCCTCACATTAGAGCAGCAAATGTCCACAGCAGGTGCTGCCAAGTGTGAGCTCTCCCTGTCCTTCGGGATCTGCTGCAGGAATGCAGAAAACCGGGGGTGAGAGGCTGGAAAATATTGCTTCCATTTCAAAGGCAGGGGAGCATCTTGCCTAAGGACATGCTCAGGGGCTGTGAGAGAGACAAGAACTGAACTCAAATCTCCAGGGTTCCCATCCAGCGCTTCCCTGTGAACTCACTCTTCCCTTGGAAGTGAGTTCTTAGGTTGATGTGCACAAAGTTTATACTTTCTTCCTCCCCCCCTCCCCGTGAGGCCTCACTTGTTTGCTGCTGAATTACCTGGGAAATGTCTGTGGCAGCAGATACCCACATTTTAGAACAAAAATAACTCAACATTGAGAAGCTTTCCCCCTTATTTCCAGGTTCTATATGTGATACTTTGGAATCTACTTGTATTCCCTCCAGTGTGGGTTTTTCATCCTTTAGGATCCCTTTTTGTGGGGCTTTAAATTTTTCTTTTTCCTATGGCCATGCCAGTGCTGGCACAAGGGAGAGAGGAAAAACAGAAGAAGAATGTAATAATTCAGAAATATATGAATTCTCTGAGGTACAGTGTGCAAGAAAGCATACTCAGGTTTCGCCTGGGTCATACAGCTGAAATCTGGCAGCTGTTCTACTGCTATAACTCTTACAGGATGCTACAGTGTGTTTATTCTAACATCATTTTCTTAAAAGAAAGATGGTTCAGAGAAAACACTCTTTTTTTCTTGACAAACTTGTGGTAAAATTACAGTTTTCTCCTTTATCAAATTCCAAATTGGGGGCTGGAGGGAGAGGGGGAAAGTGAAGAATTATGATTAAGTGTTGGGTTTTTCTTCATAATCTGCATGTAAGCTCAACTTTGAGCTGGTTATCTTGCCTTAGTTCCCCTGACTGAAACAGTGTGATGCTGGTTTGTGCTGGCTGTCAAATTGACCATTTTATGTCATCAACTTAATATTTGTCATCACATGTGTGTGTTTGTCAGCAAAAATTGTTGCTCTTAATTTCATGATGACAGGGGATGTATTAGGGATTATCAACCAAACTGAGCCCATTGAGGTGGCAGCTGGATGGTGCAGAACCTTTGTGACAGCAGCTGGACAGTGTCAAACAGAGCCCAGGGGCTGCAGTGAGGACAGGCAGTGACATCTTCCCAGCAGTGAGTGCTCAGAGTGCTGAGCAAACTGTTCTCCCTGGGAGGGAGGGCCCTGGTCTAAGAAACACTCAGAAATATAACTGTCCTATTGTCTTCAGTGGGATTTTGCACATGTTCAGTACTGATAAAATTTCAGAGTGAGATTTAGTTGAAACAGATTTGTCCAGAGCAAAACACAAGTTATTTTTTGTCTTGTGTGTTCATTTACTCTCTTAATCTATTTCCCCTTTTTTTTTCTCCACCAAAACTCTTTGGCATAAATCTTTTATGCTTCCCCTTCCAGGCTCAGGAACAGTTCCTTTATTTTTTCAGGTGTTGGAACATCACTTTAAAATGCAGTTACTAACCCTGGACATAAATTCTGAGTAAGTCATACCAGCTCTTTAACCTCATCCTAATTTTCTTAGTGTTGGCTTCTGATCTTTAACTACCTGTAGCGAGCATTTTAATTTCCTTTTTAAAAATGGCTTGCCCTTGTTGCCTGGAGATGATCTGTGCAGGGAGCACTGTCCATTGCCCACGGGTCCCTGGCTGTTTAGTTCCACTTGTTTGGACTTGCACATTCTGATCTTGTGCCAAGGTGTTCATTTGCATCGGTCAACAGGGAAGCAGAGGCAGTACTTGGTTTGTTAACACAATTAAAGAGGTACAAGGGCTTGTTAGCACAACTAAAGAGGTACAAGGGTTTGTTAGTCCAATTAAAGAGGTACAAGCACCACAGGGTTCTTCATTCCTTATGCCTGTATCCCTTCTCTCAGGGTGCAATGACTTGGACTGGAGAGGATCAGGCTGGAGCCTGAAATCCCTGTTTTATTTCAATATGTGAGATGAGATCAGTGTGGTTTCCTTGCTGCAGAGCAAGAAGAGGGAGTATGAGTGCCTGTTGCTGTGTGCTGTGACTATTTCAGGCTTTCATGGTATCTCCCAAGAACATTTCCAACCCACTGTGATTCCCAGTGGCAGATGAAGAGGTAAAGTACTTGTGTCACTTATCTCCCCATCTCCCACCACTCTGCAAAAATCCAGGCTTGTTCACTGAGGGATTTATTAACCTTTGCATGCTGGAGGAAGCAGACACTGTTGCAGTCAGCTGAAACCTAAAAATTCATTTAGGTAATGTCAGCCTGGAACTTGTTTGATGGTATCAAGGTCACCTTTGCACACTCCAGGCGGTATCTCACGGACACAAAATTCCTGGCTGATATGAAAAGCCTGGCTTGTTATGTCTCCTACCACTGTGCCAGCTGATCTTTTGCTTGTTTTGTTCTTACTTGCATGGTGACTGAAGGTTTTAAATGCTCACCTGGTTTCTTGAGGGATATTTATGCCTCTTATGGGCTCTTACGAGATGGAGCCGCAGAGGTCAGAAGCATCCTGGGCAATGCTCTGTGGAGGCACCAGTGAGCTGGATCCATGTGATACTGGATTTGTTTGGTAAGAAGTGATTTATGTATCTGAGGTGTGTATTTTGGGGAACTGAAGTTCCCTTGCAGAATTATAAGCAGGATGGAAAATGTGGGTCTTCTCAAAGTTGGGTCAAGTTGGTATCAACACTTTGGTGCTACTCAGCTGGGGGATGTGGCTCAGCAGGGACAGGATTTGCAGAAAAAGATCTAAAATAGGGTATGTTTAGAAGAAGGGGGTTATTGAAAAGATTTTTGCTGAAAATAATAAATTCTCTATGCCAGGAAGAAGAGAAGCATATCTTTTTCTGGCAGCATGTTTTTATGTGGATCTGAATATCTTTCTGGCTTAATTTAAGTTATTAATGCCTTGACTTCCCTTGAAGTGGGAGGAAATTAACGTTTATCCTCAAGAACTTGTTCCTTAGATTAAGAAATAAATGAAGATACGTGGCCTATTATCACTGTGAACAGAAGGTCAAAATCTTACTTAACACTTTTTTTTAGAAGTGTGAGGAAATGGGGTGAAAATGGGCTGTTTGAGGGGGTGCTTTATACAGCATATACTGAGAGTTGCCAGCCTCAAGTCTTGTTTATTGTATGAATATAAAGGTAGAAAATCATTATTTTCAGTTTCTTGAGGACTTTTTTTGGGGGGGGAGGGGAAAGCATTTTTCACCTTCAGCTGCAGTGAGGCTTCATTTCAGCACTTTCTGTGGGAAAGTTCAAGATTTACCAAAAAGAAAAGAAAGGGAAAATTTAACCAACCACTGTCTAAAGGATACATATTGGAAAAACACCTTTCAAGAAGAGCAAAAACTTCTCTGCTTAGTTCTGCAGAGATCACAGCTTCTGTAAGAACGGGGGGTAAAGGAAGGTCTTTGGAGAGGTGAAGCTGCTGGGATATAGGGAATGTTGTGTCCCACTCTAACTGACCTGTGGCATTATGAGTCTCTTACCCAATCCTTTGTGAACTTTCTACTTGTCTTTTAAATGAATGCATAAACCAGAAATCAGGCAGAAGGCAAACACACCTTTCCCACAGCCTGAGTGTACTTTTGAATTTGTGCTCACAGAAATAATCTCAGTGAAAATTGTCAAAACCCTTCACATGTTCCTGCCCTGGACTGGGATGGTTTAGTCTCAGGAGGCAAATACTATTCCAAGTGTATCAAATTAAGTCTTTGAAAATAATAGTTTCCCAGTCTTTGCTAGCAGACATCATGTATCATCCATCTCTGCCCTGCTCTAATTGATTTTGAAGTGTTAGGCATTTAGTGTGCATGGGTTTATCATTTATTGAAATCAAGCTCTCTCTGCAAGTTTGCTCTCTGTTCCCTGCCAGCTCAGTCTGGCTCCAAACCCGGGATGGCTCCAGGCTGAAAGAGCCCGGCCTTGATTGCACAACACAGAGAGAGCCCTGAAACTCCTGCTACAGATTGACCTCGTGTGACCTGGAAATGCCAATCCAGGAGAGAAAACAGCCAGCAAATAAATGTAACCCCTGCCCGGGGCACAGCGGGCTGGAGAACAATGAGGCACTTTCCCGGGCTAATGGTTTCACAGTCCAGAGCACAAATATTTTGAATGTCCCCTAATGAACAGTTGTAATTAATATGCATATGGTTATGCTTTAATAATGGCCACAGCTCATAAAACTGCCACTGTGATATTCCTGTACAGCTTGTGGAGTAATTAATGTATGTCAGTGTACTTGGGCTGTTATGCATTGAGAAAACCAAACTGTGGCACATCATCTCCACTCTATATTTTAAAGGAAACCTGTAGATTTAATGAAACCTGTCTGATGTCAGGGAAATTGCCAGATTAACTGAAATTTATGGTTCCCCAAGTAAGTTTTACACCTGCCAAACAAGAAATGGAAAACATACAAGTGAAGTTAAAGAAAAAAAGCTGCGCTGGGGTGGATGGGTGGGACTGTGACTTCTAAGGAAACATCCTGAACTGTAAGAGCTCTCTGAACTCATACATTACAATCAGCTCCAAGCCCTGAGAAACTCAATCATGTTTTCCTTGTGCTTTGGGTACAGTTATGGCAAAGTCACATATCTCCTGTCAGAGTGAGCAGCAGGTGATCAGGCCACTGTACTGGACATGCATTGTCAGTACAGGCTTAACATGGGCAGTGTCTTGTCCTGCCATTAATTTTGGCAAGTGTTTTTAAAAGAGGAGAAGGGGAAACGAGAGAAAGGTCCCAGCACAACATTACTATGAATTGCTGGTATTATGCAGAGCAAAAACTGTATTCCAAGAGCACACTAATGGCTCTGAAAGCTTAAGGATAAATCACTGTTTTTACCTTTTTTTCTTCCTTTTTAATAAAGAGAAACAACAGAGAAGTACTGTACAGGCTACAGAAATATCACTGAAGAAGTTCCTGGTGCTGCATTTTTAGTTAATACATTGCCTTTGTACCCTCTCCAATGCAGGGATCCCTTGTTCCATCAGGGGGTTCCCTGGTATGTCTGACACTGAAATCCCTTCTGCAGCTACCATGGGGTAGCTGGTGGTTGTTCCTTTTGCACCCTCACTAATCCAGCTCTGCTACAGTGCCTTTACATTCTTTGGGATAACTCTGTTCTGTTTTCCCATGTTCTGTTTGGCCTCTGTGACCTTTCTATTTTTTTCATGCTGATTATTCAGGGATTGGTTCCTATTAGACCACAACACCCTCACCCAATTTGTGTAAAGTAGGTTTAATTAGTTTCTTCTTCTGAAGTTACTGGATCTTTTCTGTGTTCCTCCTACAGGAGATCTCTGTTTCTGGGTTGCCAATTTACTGGCAGAAAACCCTACTGCTTCTTTCTGTTGCATTATATAGCCTGTCTTTTCTATCTGGGTGGTTGCATGAGAAGCGACCCTGCATGTCTGTGAGACTCCATCAAATGAGATTCCTTGGGGTTTTCTGTACAGTATCATGGAGGTTATTACAAAAGTGTTTGCTTTACCAGCTATTTGGAGAGGAAGAAAATGGCCTGAGTACTTTAGAAATGTTTGGCAAAGGTAACTTTCTATATTAAAAAAATAAAATAGGAAGATCTATAGATGTCACTAAATGCACCAGCTGCATCTGGGCTAAGAAATTTCTGAGCTGAAAATACAGAAACATATCTAAGATGTGCTGTGAGGTGTCCTGACATCACTGCTTCATTTCACATGCTCAAGCCAAGAGCTCTTTTTTTTCCTTCCTAATCATTATTTGCGTTCCTTCACCTGCAATAGACTTTGAATTCCTTTAATGCACTTACAAATCTACTTTGCATTTCCCATCCTGGAGTTTCATTTTCTCCCTGCAATATGGACAGCTCATTACTCAGGTTATCAGGGGAAAAAAGTTCCCTCCGTCCCTTCATTCCATGGGTTCTGTCTCTCAGTATTAACACTTGCAAATGTTTCTTTTGGTATTTTAGTGGTCTTTCTGAAATGAAATGTGCAGGTGGAGGCTACTGATACCACGGTTAAAAATTCCAACATTTGCTAATGGGGGAGGATTTGCAGCACTTTTTTTACAAACCCTCCTATTGGAGGAAGTGGTGAAGAATTGTTCTGCTCTCTAGTTTGGCTGATGAGGACAAGCCAAGGCACAAAGGTGCTTTGACAGTGACTGCTGCAGTCAGGGAGGGAGTATTTATGGTGCATTGCTGGCAAACAGAACTGAGCAGATGCAGATGTAATTGTGAGGCTTGAACTGCACCTATAACTCATTACAAGATGCATTTTGGAGCTAAATTTTTGAATTATGAAGTGCTTGTCTGTGTGTGGAACCTGTCACCTGAAAGCATCCATCTTGATCCAGCCCTGCACTGCCTGTGTGGGAATGTACTGGGATGTCTCCTGCCCAGAGCAAGGATGTGGAGCCCAGGAGGAGATTTGAGGTTGATACTTTTACTGGGGATAATGCAATTAGCTGTGACATGCAGGAGAAGGAGAGGGTAAATTTGAACAAGAGATTTAACTCCAGTCAGGATTATAAAAGGGCAAATTGTATCTTCATCCAATGATTCCTATTGACTGTTCCTATAGATTTATGCAGACAGATTTATTTTAACAGAGTCAAAGAGGTCCCTCTGTGGTCACATGGGGTCTAATGTTGATTTACCTAGTACTTGATTTGGGCTGGCTCCCTGGATTAAATTTTGTCTAACCTCAAGCACCTTTATAAACCTCCGAGATTAGGAGTCCGTTTGCTCTGGGAAGATGGTGGCGAGAAATAAGTTTGGTCTCTTATTTAGCTCTGTAGGGAGCCCAGAGTGACAGACTTCTAACTCAGACTCCAAGCACTTCAGAAATTATGGCTGTGACTCTTAAATTGTGGCCAGACTGCAGGGCAAAAGCAGATGTGAGGTGTAGACAGAGGGCAGGATGTGTGGCCATGGGAGAAAGTGCCAACTCCAGCCTCTCAGGGTTTCCCCTGCTGGATTTCCTGGCTGAAAAATAAGCAGCTTTTATTTTACAGCAAATATTTCAAGCAAATGACATCAATTCCCATCTGAGACTGCCCTGGGGCATGAAAATAACATAAGGGAAATGTTTGACCAGCATCTTTCCTACTGGAATAAACAGTATCTGAGCAAATATTCCCACATTGTTCTGCAGACAGGCTCTGCCAGGGAGGTGCTGGGATTGGAGTGCTGGAAGAGGAGGGAGGCAGTCTGGTACCTGAGGCTGCTCCTTCTGGGCTGCACGGGAACTAAATGTGGGAGCTGCTCTCCTTTTCTCCCAGAGTGTTTACAGCCCAAACAAGCAGAGATTGTGCACCTGTTTTTGCAGTGGGACCACTGAAAACATGTGGCTGACCTGGTTCTGAGAAGTTCAAGCTTGTGTCCATTGAATCTGAAACAGTTGTTTTGTCTTTTAAAACAAAAACTATTTTCTTTTCTTTTCTTTTTTTTTTCTTTACAACTTTTGTCTTTACTACAGGCATTTATAGACATTTTTAGGAGAGTTGGTCATGAAAAAATATTCTATATTTGCACAATGAACGGGATGTTTATCTTTTTAAAATGTTTTCTGTGAACAGCTTAAAAAATTGAAATCACTTTTGCAATTTAGAGGAAAAGTGAACTATTTATTTAAGTACTTAATCCGTTGTGCATCGAGGCACTTTAATGAATCAGACAAGAACCAGACCTGAAACACGACAAATGCGGTGAGAATAATACGGGAGGAAAAACCTGATCTCATTTACTTTTATTTGTGAGGTGGAAGGAAAAAGTGGTTGAAATCTTCTGGGTTAATGGAATTGTGAATGTTATCTTCTGTGACCACGGTATCTTGAAGGACAGATTAGCAGTTGGCTGGATCAGTTTGCTGGCAAAGCAGCAGAATTCTTGAACTTTGGATATCTTTGGTCTTATACCTGGAGGAGAACCTTCCCAGTGCAGGTTGGAAGCCAACTGCCCCCAGTGTCTGTTCTTTCACCACTCCAACAGGTCAACTTCATTAGCAAAAAATTGATGATAAAAAATTGTTTTAAGGAGCAATATCAATCATCAGCTTCAGCAAACACTGTTTGGATCAGGGGCAGAAATGCTTTTGTCTGTGCTTTTGCAATTTTACCCACTTGGGCTCTCCACATTCGTTCCAAAGCCACACAATTCCTGACAGTTCTTTCTGAGGAAAGTTTGCTCTGAAAGCCTTGTCTGCTTGGTCACCCCTCAAGGAGAAAGAATGCCTCTCCATATGTCTTAAGCAGAAGGCAGCCTGGGCTGACAGATAGGAATGAGATGATGTATTCCAAGAAATGCTCAATCCATGGCAATATATGATGAATTTAGGGGGAAGAGGGAGGGGGGACCTAAACAAAACTCAAGACTGAATTCCAATGAAGGACTCGATGCCTGCCTGTCCCCAGAGATGAGGGTCTATGGGTGGGGCTGTGAATACATCAGAGGATCTAGAAAAAATAAAAATTTGAGGAACAAGAAGTTGGACAATTTTAAGAAGGAAGTTGTTGATAGTTCAGATGTGTGAAAACTGACAGTTTTGCCATCTCCTTGTAAAACAGCTCAGAAACATTCAGGAAGTGGCAGATTGAGTGGAAGAAGAAATCAATGGAATTTAATGGGTGGGACAAACAGGATTTGAGATCTAAATCTAAGGAAAAATCTGTTTAGATACACATGTGCCATCTCAAGTGTCTGTGTGAATGTGAAAGTGTTGGCCTGTTTGGTACATAATAAAAATACTTTGGTTAACGAAATTTTCTCTGTGGTACCAGGCTATTACAGACAGGGTAGTGATCTGCAAATAACTGTGAGCTGTGAGCCAATGTGCAAAATTAACTTTGTCATTACAGCTGTCCATCAGCCCAGAGCTGCTGCCTGTCCAAGTGACACCTGCCCTGCTGTGACTGGCAGGGGAGAACACCAGGTGAGACCCTGGGCCTGTGTGACAGCGAGCAAGAGGGAAATCTTCATTCCTTCTCTCTCCGGCACATTGCAGAGTATATTTTAGCCAACAATTTATCCCCCAAACCTGCAGCTGATGTTGTGTTTCTGACCCTCTGAGTCAGCAGCACAGAAAAACCAACAGCAACTCTGGTTCTTCTGTAACTAAGAGGAGTTAGACTGAAGGGGGGTTCCTTCAGGCAACCTCATTCTCCAGGCACATTTCATTTTCTTCTTTCCTGTTTTCTACTGATAAACAGTATTTCCCATTCTTCTGTTTTGTTTGTTTTCAGCCTCATTCATGCTGCATCCCACTTTTTACCTAGTTTTTTGAGAAATAAAATTAGTTTCAAGTTGTATGTAGTTCACTTGCAAGAATGAGTGTTGATGTTTGGGTTCAGTCTGTCCAAGAGATGCTCTGGGAGTGTTTTCACCACCCTCTGCTGCAGAGGCTTCTCCAGAGTGTCCCTCAGCAAACACGTTCACATCAAATGCTTCCTGCCCGACATCAGGACAATTTCCCAGGGCACAGTGCTCTGCTGGGTTAATAAGTGCAATTAGCTTTGTGAGGAGTGCTGTGAGCAGGAGAGCTCACCTGGGGCTGCACCGAGGTGTTAGGGAGGCACCACAGCACGAGGGATGGAGGACAGACCTCCCTTTTCAGAGGCCATGAACTGTTACAGCCACGTAGCTGAGTCACTGGCCTTTGTCCTTATCAGCAGTGCATTAATTTTGCATTTAGTCGAAGTGGAGAAATCCGTGACCCAATTACTTTGCACCAGCAAATCGCATTTTCCAGGCGTTCAAAGCTCTCAGGATTCACTGGGACTTTGTTGGTGCCTGTAATTCCTTGGGTTTTGGTCACTTCAATCTAATCAATACAAGCAGACAGTTCATGCTGCAGATATGGCACGGGTTACAAGATAAATGTTTTACTTTATGTGTCAGGTTAAAAAGACAGAACACGAGAATAAGGTTGAGATCCCATGAAACAAAGTCCTCAGGTATTGGAGGGGGAAGTAATGCACTGCTCAGGACCAAACTGTCCTCAGTCAGGTTTTCTGTCCTTACTGTTTGGACTTGGTTTGGTCACTTGTGAGGGAGCTGAACTTGCAGAAGAGAAGACACTCAAGATTCATAAAACCACCAGTAGTTTTTATTATCCATGTGTCTGTGCCCTGTTGTTTTTCTGGTTTATCTTTTAGGGGTATTTTTACTGAAAGGATAAAGAAAATGTGATTTCACAGTTTCAAATCATTTGATCATCCTTCAGTCTCCATGATTAACTGTGCTAAATTCTACTGGGCTTCACAGAAAAGAGGTGCTGGGGAATACACATTTCCCATAGGCTAAACCAGATGTCTCCCTCAAATCAGTGGGAATATTTCTAGGAGAAATGTATTGGATGGGGCAAGGTCTTGCTGTCCTGGGAAAAGAGTAAGAAAAATCCCCCTATTCCCATGTGTTCACCATTATTAAGAGTCCCTCACATATGTTTTTCTATAGCAGTACTAACAAGCCAGTTGTATTTTCACTCTGTCCCCTCTGATTACATTCAGCCCTTGGGCAAACCTTTATGTGCAGTAAGTCCTCTGTCATACTATAGAAATCTTTGCAGCAATAGATTGTAATGAAGATTAAGTTGATGGGTTGATGAGTGATTTATTATACATTACTGTGCAGTAGGGGTTTTTTCCTCCCCCTCATAGTACTCCCTGGGTAGTGGAAGAATTATGTATTGTCTCAGGGAAACCTTTCAGGGAAACAAGTAGGATAAAATAAGTCAAGTGTCCTCTGCTCTTTGATACTTTTCTGGAAGGCTTGCTTGGAGATGGTGGCATTACCTGCTTTGAATCCTGGAGAAATGCACTCCAGGAGCACTGTGGCACAGGATGTTGCAGATCTGTGCAGGAACTGTACAGAAGTGGAAGAATATAAATCATCTTCAAGATGAAAGCTCTTAAACCTGTTCTCTACTTCTCATGCTGATTATTGTGGCCCCAAGGCATAGTTACAGAGGGATGCACTCAGGAGGGTTCCTGCAGCATTCCCACAAGTCATTACTGGTTATGGATCTGTATTTTTAAGTGTTTATAGGTGGATGACTTATACACTAATGGTGGACCTTTCAGAGTTAGGTAAAGAGGAACCGGACTTGATTTTCATTATTTTACCTTTGAAGTCCATCTGGCTCCTGTTCCATAAACACGAGCTCTGGTAATGCATTTAGGATGGTTTTCATATATAGCTATATGTCTATATCTATATCTATATAGATATCTATATGCATATTTTTACCAGATAGGTACCTTAAAATTTTCCAGTCATTGCTATGAAATGCAATGTAACCTCTAAAGATCCTTCTGAAAGAATATCTAAAATCAATTACCTGACTGTCCAGAGCAGCCTTAATATGGTGTTTTAATTAACACCATGTTGGAAAGCAGAGCCAGGTACAGCAGAACTCTTGCAGCAGGGGTTGCTGTTTGCAGGCAGAGTCTCTCTCTAGGTGTGAATGATTTAATATACTACTGTTTCACCATTCCAATCATTCCTGTAGGATCAAGAGGAAAAATGAAAATGCTATTTCCCGAAGACATAGAGAGGAGTGCAGTAAGATTCCAAGTAAATAAGAGAAGGTCACTCTAAACAAACCTACGTCCTGAGGATCTCACTGCCACTGTCCAAGCTCGCTCGGTCCCGGCAGATGAACCTTAGGATTAAAGGGTGGGCTCAGCTCAGCGCACACTGTGTCTCACCTAAAAAATCCACTGCGCAGGCTCGAAGGGCAAAGACCTTTCCCAAATCTTCGTTCGTGAAGACTGGACATACATACAAATGAGATGAGAGATGCTGATGTTATTACAGCAAAGCCAGGCAGAGCAGTGTCTTGGGGCTACCAGAGACTTCCAAGGTCTGTGCTTGAGCAGAAATAAACTGCAAAACCAAAACCAAGACATGCACAGTGGGGAAAATAATATTCAACAAGACTAGAAAATAAAAGCAGTATTGACATGCACTTGTTGCAGAGGTGTCTGTTTGAGATCAGGCATCAGTGTAATCACTGTTGATAACATCCCTTTGTCAAAAATAGTAATTCTTCAGCTGTGATTTGATAAATCTCCATTTATTGGTGAGCATTTCAGTCGGTCTCACTTGGCAGAATTTCATTACCCTGAATCTGCTGTGCAGCTGTTGAAGCTCTTTGCTGGAGTCAATAATTTACCCCAGCAAAAGCTCTAGTTTTTCTGTTTAAAACCTTATAGGGAATTTTTGTGCTTCTGATCTTTTCTCTGTGAGAAAGCTTTGTGCCACACCCCCAGTTCTGAGCTGGGTTTGTGTAGTTATTAGCTACAGAACTTTGAATTTGTTTTTATGATGATTTAGTGTAGATAAATACTGTAGGTACAAATGATCTTGTTTGTCACTCTCATAATATGATTTATTTTCATGTAATGAAGGATTTATCATATTGGAAGTTGATAATCCATTCTTCAGAGTTAATTTTTTTTGTTACTGTATAGGAAACCTTTCATTTAGAAACACTGAAACTTTTCTGATTGTTTGGGGTCCTCGAGGTGTTGGAGGTGAAAAGGAGACACACCTGCATGTGGTTCAACATGAGACATCCAATGGAATCAAAGGGCAGTCACCTGTTCTCTGTAAAAACAGATTTGAATTTCCTAAATCTCCTCTGCTGCTGAAGAATCGCATCCAGTGGCTTCAGTAGCAAACTCTGGAAACAAATGTGCTCTGCAAATGAGATCAGAACACTAATAATTTAGCTATTTAGGATGCATATTTTCATTAGTAATCTGGTATTTTAATAACTCTCACAGTTTACTGAACGGATTTTTTTTTGATAAATGAAAGAAGTAAATAACACTCTTATTGTTAGACCAAGAGTTCATTCCTAGATTTCTTTGTGTGTTGGTAGAGCACAATTCGCCACAGTAACTGCAGAGGTGCGTTTGTCCACACTGAAATTATCTTTTCTGGGCTTTATAAAATGACCAAATCTCTCCTGTGAACCCTGGCTGCCCCTCGGTTGCCCAACTGCCCAGGCTGTGGAGGAGTGACAGGACCTTGTCCATGTGCAGCTGGTGTGGAAGGCGACCCAATGAGACTGAGTGTATCAGGGAGTCATTAAATTCCTGCTGTGTGTAATAATTGCTATATTGGTAGAATAATGGAGCAAGTGAATTTGTGCTTAATCTACTGTGTCAACCTGGAAAAAAATGTGCTTTGGGAATGAGGGTATTTTTGTACTTATATTTAATTTGATACCACTCCTGGTAAATGAGTCAGTGATCTGAGGTACTGTATTTTTGGCATTAAGAGAAGTGCTATATATGCTCTAAAATGCATTAGCTTTTCTTCCCCTGAAAATCAGTCCACTTTGTTTTCCCTGACTTGAAGATGATGAAATCTGTTTGTGGCTTTTTTTTTTATTATTACTTTATTTCAGAGATGGGCAAAGTTTTGGTCTGGCATAGGCAGGAAAGAAAGTGAAGTAACAACCAAACTGCTCTTTGAAAAACCAGAAATAAATGGACTAATAATAATATGCTAATCAAATGGTTTGATCTTGACGGGGTTCAGACATGTCCAGCAGAACCTGGGTTGTTCTCATATAAGCTTTCCAGCATCAGGTTCTATTTCTGTGGAAAACATCGGTCCTTTGAAAGTGGATTCTGTGGGAGGTGAATTGAAGGATGCTGATAGATTTTGGTGTGATAAAAGTTCATTTAATGCTTTATGTGCAATTATGTAGACCGAGGAGTTCAGAAATCTCAAAAATAATCTCCAGATCAGTACAACCAGCATTGTTGAAATATCCAAATATTACCCTGGACTGGACCATTTTGAGGTAGATGCAATGAAAATTCCTTGCAGGCTGCTGGAGTTACCATGTTTTGTCCAAACAGAAACCACCGAGATTAAATCACATGGTTTCATCCTCATTCAGGACTGCAGCCTTTTTAGGGATAAATGATACTTCAACATAAGAAGTAAGATTTCAAATGGCATAGGGCAAAGAGCCAAAGCTAAAGGAAACAAGCTCAAGGCTGAGCCTGGTGCAGTCCAGGCAGAGCAGTTCCATGGGCAGCTGGAAGGGGGAAGGACAGGCAGCAATCCCAGGCAGTTGCTTCTTGGTTGACCTCCAGCCCCTCCTTTCTCCTGTTTGCTCAGGAAAGCGCCTGTTTTGTCCCGTAAATGGGGCTGGCACAGCAGCACTGCCCCGGTTTCAGAGCAGGTTTCACCACCTGACCCCGCGTTTGGGGCTGTGAGATTCCTGCCTTGGGCAGGAGCCGGGAGGGCACTGATGATGTGGGGATGGCAGTGTCTGTGTAATGGCAATTTGCACCCAATTACTCAGTGCACTGTGTCACTATTATAACCCAATTAATTTTAAAAAGCATTCCAATTTAAAAGAAGGAAATATGTTACATTTCCACAAGTTATCTGTGGTGTTAGGATGGTCAGTTTAGCTCTCTGTCTTTAGAGCTGCATTGTACAGTGATGCAAAAAAACCAGCAAAAAATAGCCTGACAAAAAAATGACTGTGTCTGTCTGGTGCTGAGCCTGAGCATTGTATGACTCCTTCAGGGTCTGCCTCAATAACATGCAAGACCATAGAGAAGATGTGCAGCTAATGTTTAATTGGAGGGCAGTGGTCTGCTGTGCTTATTATTTAAGGTATACATAAAAGAAAAATACTAACTAAGGTTATAGAACCTTAAATGAAAATTCAGTGTTCAATTTCCAGTGGTGATTTAGGATTACATTTCATAATGGAAGGGAATCAAAGAGTGGATTCAAAGTCTCATAGAATGGTTTGGGTGAGAAAGAACCTTAAAGCCCATCCAGTGCTACCCCCTTCCATGAGTAGGGACACATTTCACTATCCTAAGTTGCCCTGTCCAGCCTGGCCTTGGACACTTCCAGGGATGGGGCAGCCACAGCTTCTCTGGGCAACCTGTGCCAGGGCCTCCCCACCCTCACAGGGAAGGATTTCTTCCTAACTTCCTCACTCGTTAAAACAGGGTTTTTTTAAGTACAGGCCTTTCCTGAGAACGCCACAGCCACAGTGAATATTAACAAGAGATTGCTAATTTGCAGCTTCATTTGGTCTATGAGAATTAAATGCTACACCGGAAGCTTACAATTAAACAAAATATACAGCTCAAAACAGTGGACTAGATTCTTCTAAATGGTGGAAAAGATTGATTTTGGCTGGAGTGTGAGGCATTTGCTGTGGCAGCAATGGCTGAGCAGCTCCACACTGTTGCCTGGCATTTAATCCGGCTGCTGACATGCACACCTGGTGAGCCCAGATATCCTGGTGAGTGTGTGCAACAGCTGGAGAAACAGGGAATTGGAGTCTTGGTCTGGGAGCAAAGCTGCTCCTTCAGCCCTTGGTGAAAGCAGGGGCCTGGCAGCCCTGGCAGCTCTGCTGTGTCTGTGTCTGCCACGAGGCTTTGGGGTGAGCACAGTTGTTGCCACGAGAATGAGTGTCTTCCCTGAGGAGGAACACAGCACCTGACAGCCCGTGGCTATGAAGAAATTAATTGGGAAGAGAGCAAACTGCTAACCTTATGCCTGGCCTTGATGTAAGCAGCAATGACAACCTCTTTACTCCCAGATTTTGCTGTCACTTGCTGGTGAGGTTTCCATCTGGACTGCATGAAATATTTTAGATTTAAACTGACTGACTGGAAAAATGTGGTAAGATAACTCCATTTACAGTACTCCAAAATGTACAGGGCTGGCACCTGACAAACCAGTTAAGAAATGCTTATAAATGTGAATTATTTGTCATTGTTTGACTAGAATACAAAAACCTCACCTGTTTTCCACCCCCAGGATTTACTTTCCATGTTACTTTTAAAGTTATTCCATGCTAAGGTTGCATGATTTTTGTGTTAGTATATGATGAGGCTGCTATCAGACTTCCCTTCAGTTGGGAAATACAAACCCAAGGGGTTTTAGAGCTGCTTTACAAAACCTCATGTCTTTACTCCCAGATCTCCCTGACAAGGGTGTTCTGTGGCACCACCCCTGCAGTTTGTGTTTAGCTGGTGCTGTGATGATTTAGTCATTTTAAGAAAGAGATTGAAGCAAACATGTTTAAAGCATTCCTAATGCCCAGAGAGTCAGACACTCATTAACAGTATCTTCCAACCTTAATCAGCTAGCCTTGGAGAGCATGTTTTATCTTGCTCTCAGCCAACCTTTCTGCCCACAAGTGATTTGCACTCTTATTGAGTAAAGTTGGGAGAGCATGGATAATAACAAGTCTGAAAATGCTCTGAAAGTGAAAAAAAAAAATACCTGAGCTCAGGGACAGCCAGTTTGGAGTTTAGAGCAGAAAGTAAAGAACATTAAAAGGTCAGTGCTACTGAAAGTTTCATCATTACGATTATGTCACTGGATAATAAATCTTTATTGCAAGAGAAAAGGCAGGAAAATATTCCTGAGGCCTTTCCATGTGTTTTCTCTAGGGCAGGAGTCTGTTTATCCTGATTACCATTTCTTAATGGTAAAACACACCTTATTTATTACCGTGGGGAAGCAGTGATTAGAGGAGAATGTCCTGCCCAGGGTGAGCTGCTGCCACAGTCACAGCACAGCCCTGCTGGGCCGGGCCAGCCTGGCCTTTGAGAACAGAACCTGTTTGCAGAGAGGAGCTCCAGGGGCAAGGGAAGATCCCTGGGGAACAGGCACAGGTTTAGTGGCTGGACATGGATTGGGATACTGCTCCTGCTCCATAAACCCCTCTTTACTTGCACTCCTGCACTCCTGTGCTTCTCACGAGACAATTAAATTTTGGTGTGTTTAAGGATTAGTTATTTTTAGAATAATTTTAACTTTAGTTAGTTTTATAAATAACTTTAATATAACAATTTTATTTTTATAAATAACTTATAATAACTTCATCTTTATAAGTAACTACCTTTTTAGCATAACTTTAAATAGGCATCAAATTGGCTTGTTAAAGTGGTGAGTTCTCCCAGTTTTGTGATGAGTTTTGTGTCAGAGTGCACTGACAAAGGGAATCCGTGTGGATGTGCGATAATGGGTGTGTGCTGGAGCTGTATCCTTACAGCTTTCTAGGGGAAGGGAAAGCTGGCACTTTGTGCATGATAGATGCACACTTATTCCAGTGTATATTGGCCAGAATTGTTCTGCATCTCATTCCAAAGTTGCAGATCTAATCTAAAAGGACCAATTTCAATCTCCTTTTCTCCTGTTGTATTCAGTGCACATCTGATGTTTAAGTCTATTTATTCATTTACATGTTTTATAACATCTAATTTATGTCTGAATTTATTAGATATAATAGAGTAAACATGGAAAATTTTGTACAGCCACCACTGGCTGTTTCTCTTTCCTTAGCTTTATAATTTATCTCCAGTATATTACATTTAGAGGAGAAGATCAATGATAGCACAACATACTCTTAACAAAATAAAATTCCTTGATTTTTGTATTTAAAATGCATATTTTAAGAATTATATTTTCACACTTTAAATAATGAACTGCAAATGAGGGCATATGTATCTTTCTCCTGTGATGTTTAATTGGCATGGTTATCAAGTTATCTTTAGAGATTCTTTGTTGCAGAGCATGAATTGGAGCCAAACTTAGTAAGTTGAAGGTGGATTTGTGCTTGTAAACCATTATTGAGGGAGAAAAACTGTCCAGAGTGGAATTGTACTGTCAATGAGTGAAAGCTGAAGGGTTTCCTAAAGGATATACTTGGATTTCACCAAAGGAAAACTGACTCAGGGCAACTTAAGGATGAGATGTAAACATCCTCTACCTAAAGCATATGGTCAGCATTCCTTCCTGTATTCCCTTGGGAGGTGTAGAATGGCGTGTTGGTGTGTTGGGTTGGGTGAGGTTTGGGTTTGTATTATATTTCATATTTTAAATTTTTTAATGTAGTTATTTTTAATTATTTAATAATTGGCAGCTCAGAGCTAACCCCACTGCCTTGGGAGAGGAGAACTCCTGGTGTGGGAAGGGCAATGTCTGGCCAAGCTCCAACCCCTGTATGACTTCAGCCCTGATTAACTGGGAATTGGCTGCCTTGTGCTTGTTTGTTGACTGTATTGTTTAAAGTGAACTTTAACAGTGCCCAGTTAATGTGTACCACTGCTGTGCTTGACCTAACGGAACATTGCTTTTTAGTGGGGTGAAAGTATCTTTGAAAATACTGAATCAGTACAGTCCCAACTAGGACATTTCAAATAGTACTGTTGAAATTTCAGCTTTGATAGACAAGTCTAGTTTTGTTCTGTTTCTGAATTTGAACTGAAAGATGACAGTTATTGACTTTAATATGACTTATCTCTCCCTTCAATACCAAACTTTGAGTATTCGTGTTAATTAAAATGCACAGTAATGTCAAACTGGTGAATAGTTAGAATGCAAAATGTCAATTATCCTATTTTTGAATGCATTTAAAATAATAAACGGAATCATCAAGCCACAAGTCTCCAACTAAACAGATGTCTGTGATGTCAATGGATAGGAAGGACCAGTGCCATGGTTCCTACAGACATTTGTCAGGCCCTGAAGATCTGGGTACCTTTGCTGTTAAGTCTGTTGAGGCTCAAGATTTGTCCAGCAGAGCTCTGCCAAGTGTCAGTTCTGGTGAAGTGCTGAAGGAGAGGCTGCTTTAGAACTTCCAGCTACTCCTGGGCTGTGCAGACACAGAAATGGGCTGGCAGTTGTCATCTCAGGCCCCTGTGTCAGAACAGGGTATTTGAGGTTTGTGGGAGTTTCATTTTGTTGTGTTGTGGTTTTTTTCTCTTTAAACTACAGCTCTATCTAGAGTGCTAAGCAGTGCTGATGATTTTCTTTTTTTTCACAGTCAGAACTGAAGGGGTTTTAATATGGCAAAGACAAAAATGAATAGCTGCAGGAGAGGTTTCTGCAGTGAGGGAGTTCTCTCCTTTGGCCAGTCTCCACCAGCAGGCAGGTAGGAAACAGCCTTTGAGCAAATTGGGATCCATTTGCAGGCATTTGATCTCTGCTGAACTGGTATAACCATATGAAACCTGTTCTATTATTCACTCTGTCTGCTTCAAATAATTCAGGACCAGTGGTCTCAAGCCACTTTGTGCTACAACTTGCCTACAATATTAAATTTTCAGTAGCTGCATTTGAATCAGTTGACAGTTCAAAAGCATGGTGTTGGTTTGTATTTAAGGCATCCAGGTTTGAGTGCTTTAGAACTACCTTGTGCTTGGAGATGCACCAACACACCCAGGCTGTGATCAGATGGTCTGGCTGCATTTCCTTGCCCAGCTGATGCACTCAGTGAAGGGTGGGCTGCTGCCTCCTGCTCCACAGCTAAGGCAGGCATGCATATGTATGGCCAGGATTGACATATTAAAGTGCTATGCTATTAATGTCAGAATCCTGGGAGGTTTGGGGATGGGTGAGATCATGTCAGAAGTAACTTTCAGCTATGGAAATGGGTATTTCCACACTGATTTCTTTTTAGGAGGATTCAGTTTCCAAACTGATGAATGTTTCCAAGTGTTTGAATGGTTAGCTTTATTTTTCTCCAGGACCTTTCAGACGCACTTGTACCCATCAGGATTTGGGAAATGTTTAGATGTACAAAAGACTGGCTCTTTGTGAAAACAGGCAGAATTTTGGCTAATGTCTGTACAAAGACCAGGTTGTAATCACAAGAGGACTCATTAAAAGCACTGTGCCAGGTTTGAAAAGCCTGGTCTGCTGTGGTGATGGGAAAGTACTGCAGGGGAAATAAAGGCAACATAGTGCACGTTACACTGAAGAACAGTGGGACAGGACAGAAGGAAGTAGCACTTTTTGTTGTCTTCTGACCCCACATCTGATATATGCAGACCTGGGGTCAAATCATAACTTAGAGCGGCTTCAAGGGACAGGTGCAGGTGTGCAAACACACACAACAAATCCTTAGGCTAAAGTTAAGACCTGCTACATGTGTTCTGCGTTGTCCTTAAACCTGAAAGGCATTGTGTGAGCAGTGTGACACAGGGGGTTATTCTTTGTTAAATGTTTGGTTAATGAGGGGGGTAACTATGCTTTTAGAAACTTTCACTGCTTTGACGTAACAGTTGTGCAATTTACAGGTTTTGGTAAGGGGAATCTTGCTGGTGTAGTCAAACTGCAGTTGTGAGGAAGGTGGAGGAGCTGAGAACCAGGGAAAGATGATCTGGCCACGCTGGGAAGAGAAAATGGAAGTGTTTGCACTCTGAGATTCTGTGAGGAATGGGAAAAGTCTACAGTCTAAAATGTTGGTGGCTCTCAAGTAATCTGAAGGAATGCTGTTGATCTTTGGGGTTTTCTTCTGCTTCATTTATGTGCTGTGTTTCCAGTTGTCTGATGTCTGAGAAAGAACAACTGCCAGAAGTCAATGATTAAGGCAACAGAAGTTTTTGTCTGGTTTGTGAAATCTCTGCTCTCTGGTAAAGGATCCCTGCTGATTAACTCCCTCATTATGACATGTGGGTGTGAAATCTAGACCATGTAATTAATCTGTCCTAATCTACATGAGAATTCATAGCAAGAATAAATTCTACCCATTTCTTACAAAACAAAACAAAACAAAACCCTACAAAAACAAAAACATAGACAAATCCCAGAAAAAAACTGAGACAGACATTAAAAAACCCCCATAAAAAGTCTAATTTTAACTAATTGACCTTTACCAGGACCTGAACAAGGTGCTCCACAGCACTCTGTGGGAGACAGAAAGAGTGCAAAGACTATTATGCTACGTTAAAAATGGATGAACACAACTTATTCTAGATATAAGGTCAGAAACTACTGTTCGATAATTAACTAGGATTTTACACACTTAATGCTTGGTATTGGATTTCTGTTTTCTTATTTACTGATAGAAATGTCTATAATCTCAAGGAATCCACCACCACATTTTGCTGTGTAATTGAGCTGTTACTGACCCTGAGACTGTGGGTGTCCCTGCAGTGCTAATCCTGCTCTCCTCCTTGGACCATGGCTTGGTGTCAGGCTCTGTGACCATCTGACAGCCCTGTGCTTGCTGACTGCCAAACACAGTCCAGCTCTGCTCCAGACCCTGCAGAATTCTACAGTGAATCTCCCCTGTTCTGAAAGAGGTTTGTTTAACAAAGTTGTTCTTACAGCTACCCCAAATGCCCAGCAATAAACTACAACAAGCCAGTAAATTGCTGAGGCCCCAGAAGGATGTGCTCGCATCTGTCATCTCACTGAAATGGCTTTGTGCCTCAAGCAGTTGGCAATCAGAAGGTTTGGACTCCAGGTACTGGAGTTTGTACTTGGCAGGGAGGGAGTTTGGGCTCGGACAGCACTGGAGTCACAGAAACACAGAATGTGCTGAGCTGGAAGGGACCCACAAGGATCATCCAGTCAAACATTAAACCCTGCACAGGCCCATCCCCAGGAGTCACCCCCAGTGCCCCAGAGGATCAGCCAAACCCTCCTGGAGCTCTGGCAGCCTTGGGGCTGTGCCCACTGCCCTGGGCAGCCTGGGCAGTGCCCAACCAGCCTCTGGGGGAAGAACCTTTTGCTGAGATCCAACCTGAGCCTGCCCTGACACAGCTCCAGCCATTCCCTGGCTGCTGTCCCTGGTCCCCCAGAGCAGAGCTCAGTCCCTGCCCCTCCTCTGCCCCTGCCCAGCAGTTGGAACTGCACTGAGGTCTCCCCTCAGTCTCCTCTGCTCCAGCTGAACACACCAAGTACCCTCAGTGTCCTCACATGGCTTCAGATCAAGGCCCTTCCCCATCTTTGTTGCCTCCTTTGGGCAGTGGATAAAAAGAGGAATTTATTACCCTTGTGTGTTCTTGTGTGCTGGCAGCTGATCACACCTACATTCCTTAGAAAAACTCTGAGCAGTACAACATTGGTTCTGAGTGTTGCTGTTCACTTGCTGGAATGTTGTAGCCAAATACCAGCTGAAGATGATTTCAAAACTGAAGAATTTAGTGGGTGGCTTCACAGTGTGGCTCTGCAAGTGAAATCAGAGGTGACCCTCCATTATCACACAAACTTTATGCATTGCTCCAAGCAGTTTTGCTTTGCTTTGGATATGAAGATGTTGGGATATAACAAAAAGTGGAATTTTATTTCATTTTAGGTGTCTGATTTTGCTGAAAGCTGCTGCATGATCTGTTCCATTCGTGCTCACTTTGGGCAATAGAAGGTTTCAGTGCACAGGTAATGACTTGCTGTACAGATCACGTTTTTCATACAGGTTCTAACACATAATTACTGTTCTGTCTTTCCAAGGGAGTGTTTACAGTCATTTATTTTGGTCATAGGCTTCAGCGCTTCTCTAAACATTGACAGTTTTTAGAGAAAATTCTCCAGGTGACATGGCCATTTCTTGTAGTTCAGTAGTTGCACTAAAATAAAGTTAACATGCTTGTTTATTTTAACCCATATTGCACTTCCAATATAAATTGGGAATTAGGGGAAGACTAATCCAAAGTTGAGGTAACAACAGCTCAAGCTCACTCTTCCCTTTGGGTGAACTAGACTAGTCTGTGCTTTGAAGGTCCAGTTGTTTGGAAGCTGAATTTGGCAGCCAAAACCATTGAGAGGCAGCAGGGTTTGGTCAGTGTGTTTTGTCAGCAGTTCATACTTCAGTTATCTCTTATTGCAGCCTAAAGGCAGAAACTTAATTTTCCTTAAACTATAGTTAACTACTTTGTCATAATAAATCAACTGATCCCTTATATGCATTAAGAAATATAAATGTTAAGTTTGAACAGCATTGTTTATTTTCACATAAGAAATATAGATAAGAATGTAAGAAACTGTATACAAGAAACCATTCCTTCCCTATTTCTTATTTAATTTCTAGTTATCTCTAGCACAGGACGTAAACCAAAAGTTTCCTCAATCATCACAGTGTTTCTGCCTCAGTAATTCCTCCTAATAAACCTTTCTCTGCAGTTACCATCTCTGAACAAGAAATTGCTTAGAGCTATTAATTATACATTTATTTCTTTTTTTTCTCCAGTTCTCTCTCTGGTCTATTATCTCTGTAGAGCAGCAAATAGCAGTTCAGATAGATGTGTATCATTACCATCTAAAATGTTGTAAGATTCAGTGTTTATCATAACCATCTATTTGTTAAGGTATGTAGTGTTTTTAGATTATTCACTGTTGGCCAGCAGACTGGGAAGGCACAGGGAGGGGAGGGAGCTGTGATTGCATAAAGTCTTAAATAATTCAACTAACAAAGTTCTCCCCTGTGCCCTGGGTGGGGCCTGTTGCCCTGGTTTGCAATGGAGAACCTCTGGGAAGTCTCTTGATCTGAAGCTCTGCCATTCACTACCTGTGTCTTCCTCTTTGCAGGCTGGGAGTTCAGGACCATCCCTTGTGCCTCTGCTTCCCACGTTTCCACGGGATTTCATTAATTAAATTTCATAAAACATAATTTCATAATTAAGTTGAGCTCTAGATCTACACAACAGAGGTACAGAGGCACCTACAATTAGTAATGTTCAGTCTCTCCAGCTTGAGAATGCCTGCTAAAGCTGTTGGATATTTTGCTCCAACCTGAATTTTTTCCATCTGTGCCACCCAGGATCTGCTTTAAACAACCGTGTTTTAATTTTACCTCCAGTGATTCTGACTTGTGTTTGTTTGCTGTTCATGTATGGCTCTTCCAGGCACTAATCTTTGCTTCTGTTCCTGTGTTCAATATGGGGTGTTTTCTTCCACTTTTTTAATTTGAAAATTGAATTCCAAGTGCCAGCATGCAGAGGGAGGGAAGGCACTGCTGTACTTGGGGGTTCTAAAGATAATGTATCCAGGAAAAATATTTAGTGGAAAGGTGAAAACAAGTAAGCCAATATTTAGAGGAATCTCTGTTGTCTATTTTGGGACTGAAGTTCCCTCCTCACTGCTGCCTATGCTGTAATTTGCCTTGATTTCCTTGTAGCTCTAATTTCACTGTAGTTTGGGCAGTAAGTCTCTATGAAGGTACAAAGCTGTGTGGTCAGCTTTGGATTTTCCAGTTAAAATATCTGAGAGCATGGGCACAAGCACATAAGAGTTGTCTTTGATGAAGAGGGGCCTGAGTTGTGATGGCTGCAGCCAATTCCCTTTGGGAGTTTTGCTCAGATTGTGAAGCGGCTGTAAGGTTTTGTCCTTAATGTGTATTACCTAAAGAATTTCAGTCTGAAAATACACTACATGCTTATCAGAAAGTGGTTCTAAGGATCATAAATTTCTTTTGCTCTGGCCTGACAAAAATGATAAAATTTCCCGATGCCTTAGTGCTTTCTAAATTGAGAATTTAATCTAGCAATATTATGAAGATGACTTTAAAAAAAGAAAAGATTTAGTAACAGTAACATTTCCCTGGATTTATCTCCTATTTAATATTGTAGCAGCCAAGACTTTTATGTCAGAGGATCCTAAAACTAAGTTATTGTTAGAATTAATCACAAAAGAAGTTGTCATGCCTACCAAGCACCCAGAACAAACCAGCAGCATTTCGATCCTGGGGTTTAAATCTCATGAATTTCTCAGTTGTTCATGTTTAATATCTCCAGTCTGGTGCCAGTGGGGGGAGGCAGCACTGCTCCACCTGCATCTCACTTGCCCAAAGGGAAACTTTCCTGGGAATGGGAACTGAGTCCTTGTTTAATGGTGCATTTGCTCAGCTCTGTGTGCTGTGCACACATCAGGGCTCCTGTCAGACCTCCCGGAAGCCGGTCTAGAAATGGAGTTTAGTGTCACTCCTGCCTTTTGAGAGCTCAGTTTATAAGTGGGTCAGTTGTCGCTGGGGGAAATCACAACCCAAGAAGAAGTTGCAGCAGAGGCAGGGGTTGAGTGCAGGACTAACCCAGCAGGTCAGGGGCCCTCAGAGGCAGCAGGGACAAAGCCATGCGGGCCAAGGGAGTGGGGAAAGAAAGGGCAGCAACTGGGTTAATGCCCAAGGAAACGTGCCAGCAGTGAGGGAAGATGGAGTGCACAGACTCAGGGCTGTAGCTCTGTATGTGTGGCTGCTCCCCAGCTGGGAGAGACAAGGCAAAAGGAGGAATTAGCTCAGCAGTTGTCTTGTTTTGTATGTTTTCCTCTATTATTTTCAAGTCACTATAGAAAGCACCTTGAGCGGGTTGATTGGGATGTCAGAGCTGCACACTCTTCCTGTCTACCAGAAATCCTTCATGCATTTTAAGTTGGACTTTTTATCTGCTGTAGTGCTGTGGATTTCCTGGTCCAAAACTCCCAGGAAAGAGATGTTAACACTTAGGTGTATTGGATTCCTGTTCCTGTGCTGCTTCCTAGGCATCTGCTGATACTACTGATTAATTTTCCGAAGCTCCTTTCAAACCTAGTCCTGAAAGAGCTTCTGGCTGGATAGATACAGCATTCCAGAGTCTGTCATTCCTGAAGGTTTCTTTGTCAAAGTAGATAGTGTCTTCTTTACAAATAAAAATTTTTGACAATTTTTATTATTATATTCATAATACATGGCAAACTATCTATTGTGTAAGACTTCCTGATAATGGGATTGCTGGAAAAATAGACCCCCCAAACCTCATTCCCCCAAACCCACAACCTTCTGAAATATCTCTCTCAGAAAAACTCTGTCCATAATTATTTTCTGCTTGTGTCTCTTTGTTTGCTGTGTGCTCAGTCACAAGGTTGCTGAGGGATCAACCCCAGTGAACACAGTTTGGAGCTCCATGGAGCTTCCCAATCGCTCACGGGGTGCTGAGCACCTCCTGTTTCCTGTAGTCTTTGTTCTGTCCATTTTGTCCCTTTCCTTATTTTCCCCAGTGATTGTATCTTTTCTAGATCCCTGTGGATTACAACTTCAGAGTTAATCGGTTCTTTAGTGCGGCAATGAGTGCAGCAGGGCTGACAGGAGATCTCACGGATGCACTGAGGGCAGGAGGAGGGTCCCTCCTGCCTTCAGAGCAGTAAGTGTTCACCTCATTAAGAGAACAGGTCTGAAGGAGTAAATGTGCTTCTGAGCATCCCCAGAGGAGTCAGCAGAGATGCATGTTGGCTGTTCTCCAGCTGGCTCAAAGGGGCACAGGGACATTAAGCAGGTTTCCCCCTTTGACCTGGTTGTTCTCTGTCACTCAGTTACAGCACCTGAACAGTGTCCAAAGCTGGTTTGGCAAACACAGAGAGAACAACCAAGTGTCTGCTGTGGAACTGCAACAGCTGGCCTGAAAATTAAGAAATAAACGGTAAAATTAGATAAAATGAGGTCCTAATTTTGTTATGGGGATAAGAGGATCTTAGTACAGCAAAATTTGCTAAATCCATGCAGTAACAGAGAAATCTGTTAGTCATCAATGCTGCTGCAACCAGGGATGTGGATTTGTGGGAGTGGTTTGTGTCTTTCCATAGTATTTTATAGTTAAAAGGTGTTCTCTTTCCTTCTTCCTGCCAGGTTTTGTTACCAGACTTTAGTGGTGGTTGTGCAGTGCTGTCCTCATGTAAGCTCTGCATTTCTCCTCACTCGAAAGAGTGACAGGTTGAACAACTGAAAACAAGGGATTTCAAGACTCTTTCACCCTCCTTCAGAGTTGTGTTAAAATACTTTGTTATTTATATTTAATCTGCCTTCTCGAGGTTTGATTTGACGTAATGGTTTTTTGAAATCTGAGGCTATGGTATCAAATACTAGCCCTTGGACAGAAATTGAAAATGTAATAGTGCTGTGAATTCCTGGATCTCACTGCTTCCTCGTGTGCAGGGATGACACCCTGGCAATGGTCACAGAGCAACCTCTACATGCAGGACCTACCTCTGCAAGGCTGTCACTCAGTGCAACTTAAAAATCAGGCTTTAAAAATTAGCATCAGTTTTATGGCCAAACGTAGCTGCTTTTTACCATTGTCTATTTAATTTTCTGCTGTTCCCCCTCTGCAGTATTTTAACACATGTTCATTGATTTAATACAATATTGATAACAGAAAAAGCAATGCTTCATTGGTTTCCTTTAGCTCTGGATATGCCTTTTTCTGATGGATTACTCCTTCTTGTGTTTTCCCCGATTCTTAAAAAATGCTGTTCCAGCTCCTCAAGTTTGAAAAGCTCATTTCAAACTGTTATAACACCCCATCTGACCTATGGAGATTGTGACTTCTGAAGTGCAACAATCAGTTCCCTTGTTATTGAAAACAATTTTGAAAAGATTTTTTGGCATTAGTTCCATGATTCATTTGGATTTGCATTTGTGTTTGTTTAGGTTTTTTCTTTTCTTTTTCTTTTTCTTTTTCTTTTTTTTTTTCCTTTTCCTTTCTTTTTCTTCCTTTTCCTTTTTTTCCTTTTCCTTTTCCTTTTCCTTTTTCCTCTTTCTCTTTCCCTTTACCTTTACTTTTTTTTCCTTTTCCTTTTCCTTTTCGTTTTCCTTTTACTTTTCCTTTTCATTTTCCTTTTCCTTTTCCTTTTCCTTTTCCTTTTCCTTTTTCCTCTTTCTCTTTCCTTTTCCTTTTCCTTTTCCTTTTCCTTTTCCTTTTCCTTTTCCTTTTCCTTTTCCTTTTTTTTCTCTTTCTTTTTTTTTTTTTTTAAATTTGTGTATTTCTAAGATTGTGGTATACATTTTATACCACAAAGTATGTAAAATTTGTCAACAGAACTTTCCAGGAAACTTGTGATATACAAAAAAAGCTTCTGAAATATTCATCATATGCTACCTGAAATACCTTGTGAATAATGGACAACCTCTGTCCCAGCAGGGATTCTTCAGAATGACTTAATCAAGTAGCAACTGGTAACATTATGTGATGTTACTTCTGGGAATAGTTGCAAGCAGCTGAAGTGTTGATTAGTTGGCCCTTTGCCTTTCTAGTGCTGAATTACTGAAATCACAGTGAAACTGTCGTAGAACTACACAGAATTCTCATTTGTATTCTTAGACATTAATATTTTTTTTGACTGAAGAAAATGCAAGTCAAACTTTTCCCATGTTCTTGCTGAGATTTCTGTTTGATTTGGATCTCTGTAGGTCCTCTGTGCAGGAATATTTTGCTGATTTGCAAAAGGCTGAAAAATATGTAATCAGAATAAGGAACTATCCATAGTACCTGCATGCACATGGGTGCAGACAGGTAAGATGTTTCTTAAAATGAAATGTATGCTGCTGGAAAAGACAACACAAATCTGAGACGAATTTTAGAATCTTAAAAAAAGCCATGGATATGTATTCTGGGTCTTCACTCAGTAAATAAATTAGAAATACAAGGAATGAAATGTTGCCACTTTTTTTTTCCTCTTTAAGAAATAATAATCATTTGAAATTTTAAGGCAAATTCCTGTCCTTTCACTTTTAAAATGGCCTTTTAGTATTGATTTCTGTTTCATTTTTCTTTACAGACTTTAACAAACCCAGGAATAGCAGCTGTGAGGGATCTTGCCTTATTTCCTAGGAGGGAAATAATTTTGACTGGGTTTTTTGTTTAGTTGGTTTGGTTTTATACTTTGACAGTTAATAATATTCTAAAATTATATTTCTTACTGTGCTGTTGAGGGAAAACTGAAATGTCTGATTCCACATTCTGCTAAATCAAATGTGTTTGTTTAATATATGTGTAGCATAATTTGATATATATGTACATACATATGTACATACATATCTGTTATGTGCTGTACAGTTGTGTAAAACAATTGAGATTTTTCTTTTGATCCTGTAAAATTTATCAGAGGACTTGATTCAGAATACTTCTGCTTATTACAGGAAAGATGTTTAGGGATAATAATCTGTAACATTTTAACTTGGTGGTAAAAATAAAATAACGGAATATATATTTCCTTGGACCCAAGCCTTTGGTTTTGCACTTGAAATGTTAAAGAAACTGTGAAATTGTTAATTTGCATCCCCAGAAAATACAGAACACCTGTTTTTTTGGTGAAAGGTCTGTAGTCCTTTGCGGAAATTGAGAAAATAATTTCCCAAGACATATAGTACAGGACCGATCACAGCTAGGAGGCCTAGGTCAGCTTTAATTTGAAAGTGGAGTTAATACCAATCTTGAACAGCAGATGAACAGGATTATGGGAAAGTTTTAAACACAGATTTCCCTTTGTGAGTGAAGATTTCAAGTTTAAAACTTGGTCTTATCCTGTCACTCAGTCACTTGGGAACATAAGCTGTGGGTTTTTGAGCCTGTCACACAGTAGGTATAAATCAAGCTGCAAATACTCTGAGTTGTACCTTTGTGGATACAAAATATTGCCAGAGAAACACTTGGATCCTTTCCCAAAACTACTACAGAAGATAAACCAGAATAAGACTATTTTACCTCTGAATACTGAACCTACAAATAGAAACGAGGAGTAAAGTGAATGATTAATATGGGAGAAGTGATCTGGCCTTGGGGAGAGTTCAATGTTCTTTCCTGACTCTTGTGAACGTGGGTTAAAGACAAGGCTGCCAAGGAAACAACCCCACTTGTTCTGCTCTTTTCATAGCACAACCATCTGCTGGAGGCAGGGAGCTGGAGAGATGCACTTCCCTCCCTGCCTTATGGAACGAGGAGGGGGCCAGGCTTTGGGACTCTGTTCTCGCTGCACTGCCTGTGGCAGCCCTGGTTTAACCCGGGCAGGAGAGTGGGATCCTGGGTTTAGGGACTGAGGGAGGGAAGGGCTCAGCCCCTCTGCCTCTCCCTTGCTTGGCTTGGTGACTGAAAAGCCCCCTTACAGCAGACTAATTTAGCACAGCTAATTACAATTGCCCTGGAGGTGCACACGTAAATCTCCACAAAACAAAGACAGAATACTCTCTGAAATGCTGAGAAAAGGTGGAACAAACTTCAGCCCCGAGTTCCAGTAGAGTAGCCACAGCTATGTTTTGGTTGGGTTGCACATATCCTGGAATAGTCCCTTACGCTCACAATGCCTCCTGTGTCACCACTGCCATATAAATAATACAATTTTTCAGCCATACCTGGGGAAATAAGTGCTTTTCTTGTGCAGTGCCAACACTGTGTCCTGCTTTACCTCCTCATTTCACTCTGTCACACACAGACAGTAAATCCCTTGGAGGGAAGGGCAGCCTGGTATCCTGGCCTGGAATTTGGTGGTGGGCTTTGTGTCTATGCAGGCAACTGCTGTTTATTCCTATCATGCATATTGCAGTGTTCTCAATTTTCCTCCCACACAAAGTTGTATTCCTGTATTCAGTTGAAAGGGCACTTAAAAAGCAGTGTGTCACTTCCCCCGTGCTTAGAGTCAATGTAACAGAGACTATATTTTCCAGACCTGCAGTACAGCATCAAATACATTTTTAATTTAGGTTAGTAAGTATTAAGGCCAAAAGGATACAGAAAATCTATTATGGCTTCTTTTATGACTTCATCTGTAAGTTATCGCTGTGTTGAGCCTGGCAGGACACTCATATGTGAGTTTGCAACTCTACCCGAGGGGAAAAAAATGAAATCATGTATTGAAGTTTTCTAATCATCTCTCTTGGTAGTTTGCTCCAGTTTGCTTGCCCTCACTCTTAAAATCTGTACCTGAATCCACCGTGATTTTTGTTTGGATTCACTATACTCTTTGCTTCCTCTCACCCCATTAGAAAGGTTTCTTTTTGCACATCATTTTATTCCTGGAAAGGAATAAAATGCCCACTGTTTCACTGGGCAGTGCAGCTCTGCAGAGCCATCTGTGAAAGTCCAGGGAACAGTCTTGACACCTCAGTGGGATTCTCTTCCTGATCTAATTAGTCTGTCTTTAGTTTCTCCCTCCTGCTTTTCTGTTTTTAATTAACAAGGATGCAGCTCAGTGCTGGCACGGCTGTGAGGTGGATTTGAGGTGCTGAGCTGGAATGGGGCCGGGTCAGTGGCACAGTGACCATCCCAACAGGCACCAAGTCCCTCCTTTGGATGGGTCTAATACACCCAAAGTGTTAAGGGTAAATGTAAGACTGTTTTTCCAGCACTCTGCCATAATGGATCTGTTCATTCTGGGCATTGAAAATGCGCTCAAAGGAGGTTTTAAACATCTGAGGTTTTACAAATCTTAAAGATCTGGGAAGCACGGCAGAAAGCGAGGAAGTGGAGCTGGGGAAGGGGCTGGAGCAGCAGGAGGGGCTGAGGGAGCTGGGGGGGGGCTCAGCCTGGAGAAAAGGAGGCTCAGGGGGGACCTTCTGGCTCTGCAACAACCTGGAAGAAGGTGGTGGTGAGGTGGGGGTCGGGCTCTGCTCCCAGGGAACAAGGGACAGGAGGAGAAGAAACGACCTCAAGCTGTGCCAGGGGAGGGTCAGGTTGGATATCAGGAAACATTTCTTCATGGAAAGGGTTGTCCAGCCCCAGCACAGCTTCCCAGGGCAGGAGTGAAGTCCCCATCCCTGGAGGGATTTAAAGACATGTAGATGTGGCACTTGGGGACATGGTTTAGTGGTGGCCTTGGTGGTGCGGAGTTAACCATTGGACTTCATAACCTCAAAGGTGTTTTCCAAGCTAAATGAGCCTGTGATTTTAAAGTGGACTGAAGTCAGCAGGCTCCAATCTACTACCTTTGATATTCTGTAGCATTACTTCCCCAAAAATGTTGTATTGCTGAATCCGTGGAATTGGTGGCTTGGATGGGACAGGGGAGATCAACACTAAGTAATAGTCTTAATTTACAATTTTACCACCAAACTGCAAAAGTTTGGGCAGTAGATGAAAGTATTACATACTTTCCTGCATGGCACGAGTGACTTTTTATGCTAGAAATACTTTAGAAAACAATTTTATCTCATTGAACCTTGATAACTTTGTTGCAATGACTTCCTTACTTTTTCCATTTAGAATCTTTCTAAAGTTTTCTTAACATGTGGTGTTTTCTCAGAGTACAGGTTTTATTTTCCAAACCTTTTATCATCTTAGATGCTTTCCTCTGAAGTCTCTCTGATCTGTCCATCTCCTGAGCACGCTGCTCCCAAACACAGGCACTCCAGCTGAGATCTAATGGGACTGGGATAATCGTGCTTATTTTACATGCTTAGTGCAGTGACCTAAATAGCATTCACTTTTTATGTGACAGAGTTGTATTGTTAACTTGTATTTGGTGTATTATCCACTCTGACACCCAGCTCTGTCTCTGTGATGTTCCTGTACAGAATCTATTCACAGGAAAATCCTCACGGCCTCCTTCAGTTGGAACTCTCCTCTTCCAGCAAAGTCACTTGATCTCAGTGGGAGTTGCCAGATTAAGGCTGAACAAAGACCTCAGGATTTGGCTCCCTGCTGGTGCATTTGTTTGTTCCTTTCAGCCAAGACTATTTGTCATTTGTGTCTGTTGAATCACAGTACAAATTGATTTAATTATTCCGGTCCCTCAAGGTCTTTGACATCCTGCATAATGTTCAGGTGAGGGGTAAAGGCTTGCAGTGCTCTTCTCTCTAGATCCTCTTACGTAATAACAAGCAATAATAAAGTGGCTCTATTTGTATTCTACATGCATGTTTGGATATGGTGAAGAGTCTATTAGTAGTCAAGCTGAGCTTCTTCACCATTAAAACTGGCTGGAAAACCTGGCTTTTCCAGGGAGGCGGGGAAAAAGCATTCCAAAGAAAACAAGCAAAAAATCCCTATGTCACACAGATGTACTTCTGGGGGAAAAAAAAGAGCTCAAACCTCCCTTTGTGTTCTTAAAGACTCTTTACTTTTGCATATTTAGAAACAAGGGTATTAAGTGAAAGAGGTAAGATTTGAAAAATAATTCCTTTTTGCTTCTATTTTTGAGTAAGATGACATACAGAATTGTGTTATGTAAAAGCCATTTCCTCTCCATATTTACATGAAACCCATAAATAAGTGAAGTAATGGTATCTCCTGCCATACATATGTGCATTGGTGAATCATGTATTGAGCTCATGATATTTAAATCAATTGCAAAATACTGGCATTGTACAAAATCGGTGTCTTAAACACACTGCATTTTTCACTGATTTTATTTTTTTTGAGGTAGAATCAGTAGCTCTGTGTCTTTCCATCAAGCAGATCACCTGTTCAAACAGAATCCCAGACTGGTTTGGGTTGGAAGGGACCTTAAAACCCACCCAGTGCCACCCCCTGCCATGGGCAGGGACACCTTCCACTAGCCCAGGTTGCTCCAAGCCCTGTCCAACCTGGCCTTGGACACTTCCAGGGATCCAGGGGCAGCCACAGCTCCTCTGGGTAACCTGGGCCAGGGCCTCCCCACCCTCACAGGGAACAATTTCTTCCCACTATCCCATCTAACTCTGCCCTTTGGCTGTTTAAAACCCTTCCCTGTCACTATCTGGCCACAAAAAGAGGCTGTGGGAGCAATAACTGTGTGTGAAATAAAATATGGAACTGTACCTTCCCTAATGAAATGTCTATTGAAATAATCTTTGGACTGTTTAGGTGACAGAGCAGTCACCTGATGAGTGGTTTATTACCTCCCTAAAAACAATTTCATTTCCTGTATGATATGAATCCCACAGCAGTGAGTTTGGGAGCCACAGTCTGTGTTTGCATGTTAAGGTATCCACCCCAAAACTTGGTGCAGAATTTCTGGCTGGGGGAAAGGGGGAATGACTAAGATGCCTTTGAGATGGGACTGATCTCAGCCGTGCTATCAGTGAGAGCTGTGCAGTGACATCCTTGAAATGCAGCTTTGAAAAGTAACATTTTTATTTCTTCATTGAGTTCATTAGTGGAATACTGACCTGTTTGAAGAAGAGCTGTGTGAGTCTGGTGCTGGGACTGTTGTCCAAGTATCTCCTGCAGTAGCCATTCCTGCAGTGCAGTATCAGGACAGAGGAACATCAACAATTTTATTAACTTTTCTGCTGTGGATGCACATGAATATGAAAGAAAAATGCTGACAATTTGAAGCTTATTCTGGAGTGTTCTTTTTTACTGCCCCTTTTTGTCCCTTCCTACAATACTTAATTAAAAGGGAAAAAAAAGGAGGAGGGCAAAGAAGGAAAAAAAAAGAATGAAATCTTTCAAAGACTTTTGGCTCTAATTAGATTTCCATTAAGGTTTTATAAAATCTATTACACAAAGCCTCATAAGAAATGAGAGCACAATTCATGGAGATGATTAACAAAGTGGCTTAATGAACTTATCTTGAACCTCTCAGACCCACTGTGGAGTTCTCTCTACCCTGAAGTGTTAGAAGGAAACACATCCAGTGTGACAGTTCAGAGCAGGATGAGAAGTAAAACCGAGCTCAGATGGTCCCACCCTTGTTCAACCTTTTCCAGACTGCACATCAACGAACCATCCTCAACTGTCACTGGTTTGACAGCTGGAGCAGTGAAAAGCCCCATAAAGCCAGAATAAGAGCCTAGGATTTGTGCCAGCTGAAGGCATTTCCACCTTGGAAAGACTGCCTGGGGTTGTGGGATCGAGAAGGAGCTGAGACCTTATCTCTCATTTGCATTGGGAGGGAAGGGAAAGTAGCTGCTGGTCCTGCTTTGCTGTTTGTTTGCACTGCTGTAAATCCCAGGATTGTAATCCTGGAGTGATGTGCTCAAGGGCTGCCAGCAGACACCCCAACCAGGATTAGAATGGCCAAAACAGAAGGTACTTCAAAAAATAACAAAAATTATATCCGACGGGAAATTAAGAAATAGCTTTAACTTTCACATCTGTGGGATGGTCAGACAACAATTTCTAAAACTTTAAACTCCTGTACAGTTTATACAGTGGTATATATCTATATCTATATCTATATCTATATCTATATCTATATCTATATCTATATTCTCAAAGAATTTTATGAAAAAAACTCCAATTCTTTGTGTTAAGCTATAGGTGGGAAAGGTCACCTCACCATCTTTTGTCCAAAATGGTGTGTTTTGTTTCTGACTTTTGTTGGATGTTTAGGTTTGAATATAACCACATGAGGTCTAAAAGCACAGGTGAAAGCAAAGTTTCATCTGGAATGTGGACCTGGTTCATTATTTAAAACATCCATCATAGTTCCATTCTTCAAGGAATATTATAGAAATATAATCATTCCAGACATGATGAGCAAACCTTTATGTGCTTGTGTGTAGGGAATGATCAGAGCACAGCTACACTTTGTTTAGCATTCCTCAGTTTGTGTGTCATTTAACCTCAAGGCTACAGTTATGTTTTTACTTTTTGCCCTTTGTAAAACAGAATCTTACCCTGTTCAGGAAAGTGATGCTGCAAGCGGAGTGGTCTCTGAACGGTGGAGGTTCCTGCAGCATCCTGCCAGAAAGCCTTTGCCTTCCATCCTCTCCCAAGGGATGCACAGTCACATCTATGTGTGCCAGGCAGGTGGGATATCCCTGCAATGGGACTGGGTAGGAGACATTCTGTCCCTCTGGCTCAGAATCAAGTAGGGCTAAGCAGGGCTACAGCTTCAAATCCACTGGAACACATAACTCCTGATTGAAATGCTGGCTTCAGAGCCTTGCCCCTGGTTCTTCCTTCTTCCTCATACTGGCACTCGCACTGCTGTTGAGAATGGGATAAGAGCTCTTGTACATTAAGCTGGATCAGAAAGGCTCTGAGTTTATTTTCTGCCAAGTCGTCCCCTAACCTGGATCTCTGTGTGGTTGTGCTGTTTGTGAGGGACACAGGAGTGTGTGGTGAGGAGAGCCTGAGCCCTGGCAGCTGTCTGGTAGAACTGCTACTGAAAGTTCAACTGCACTGAGTTATTTCCAGCCCAAGAATTAAAATTCAGCTATTTTCCCTTACTGGGAGACACTAAACACCATAACCCCTCTTCTTTGCTCTGTTGAACTCCTAATTCAGCTGCTGGATGGGATTGTCTGCTGAGTCCTTCTCCAACCCATCTGTGTGAGAGCACGAGCAGCAGCTCCCTTGCCATTCCTGAACTGTCCCTGTGAGAGGGAATTCAGTGGGTGAAGCAGCTCCCTGTGTAATTGTGTGTCCCCACACGTTTGCAGAATGGGAATCAAAGTTTATCCTCATTATTGTTGTCTCTTGCCAAGCTCAAAGCATCTCCTTTTCAGTCCTTTAAGTGGGTTTCAAATGCCTCTAACAAGCAGAAGTTCTGGAAACCAAAGTTTGAAAACAAGGTATCTTGGATTTCATCTAAACTTCCATGGAGCCCCACACTCAGTGTTGAGAGGATTCTCTAACTAATGAGGAGGTTCCACTCCATAAACCAAGACACTCCATTGCTTTTTAGGAAACATTATTGATGTTTCACTTCTAATACTTTCTGTTTGTGAGGGTGTTTGAGATCTACCATTTTAAGTTGCCTGAGCACTATGGAAGGTAGGGGTGGTGAAGGTAGGGATACACTGTTATGGCTCTATTTTCAGACCTGTTTTCTGGAGGTGTCCAAGGAGTGACTGGCCATGGCACTCAGTGCTCTGGTCTGAGTGACAAGGTGGAGATGGGACAAAGGCTGGACTCCATGATCTTGGAGATCTTGTCCAAATTCCAGAATCCTGTGAGGGCTGTGTCTCCTGCCCAGCAGCAGCTCCCTGGGGCTCTGCCCTTTCATTCCCACTCTTGGAGCTGGTGGACTGTATCAGTGTCTGTCACTTGTCGATATGATCTGCCCCAGCTTCCTCTGGGCATTGTACTCCAGAGCACTCATCTCAAAATAAACCTGGTACTTGGAGCTGTGTGACCTGCTCCCTTTTGCCAGCATTTATCTGCAGAACACAGGGCCATTTAAATAATGTACAGCACCTTGTCTCTGATCAGAGTTGTAGGAGATAAGCTTGAATAAAGCTATTTTGCCAACTCTAAATACATATCAGGAAAAGCCTTTTATCTTCCTAATATCAAGGTTAAAAAATTGCTTTGCAGCTTTTCAGGTTTTTTAAAAGTTGGGTCTCAAAGGTTAAAAATTAGAAAAATCTCAGCTTACCCTTGTAACCTTGAGTTGCTTCTTTGTGCACGCACGGTACAATAGCTATTTTACAATTATTTTAATTGCAGAATAGCAATCCCAGGTTCAAACTTTGCACTTCATAAAGGTTAAGGAATTGCACCTGAGGGCAACCACTGCCTCATGTCAGGACTTTCTTAAATGTGTCTCTGCTGGAAGCAAATCTGCCTCCCTGTTAAAACCATAATTTGTTAGTCAAATAAACTGGGACTGTCCTCCTTGTGCCATCCCTGTTTGGTCTCACAGTAAAATTAAATGTATATCCAGAAATGTCCCTTAAGGTTGTGTTCATTTTACTTTTAATTCCATATTAAAGTTTTTGCAGTTCATTATTTATTTATTAAGGGGAAGGATGAGGCTTAATTACTGGAAAGGGGAACAATGCAGAGCTGCAGTTGTGTGCTGTTCTTGAGGTTATTTCTCTACTGCAGGGCCCTGCAGCTCTCAAAATTATGGTACAAAAGTGACCTTGTTCCCATAAGGAATTGTGCATCTTATTTCTGAGGATCAAGAAAAAGTTGGTAAAATTCCTGGCTGTGTGTTCATTTGTCTTGAGCAAACTGTCCTGAGCACTGGAGAAGTTGGTAATTTTGAATATAGGCTACAACTTGTGTATGCAAATACTATTAGTAACACTGGAGCAAAGAGACTCATGTTTTCACTGCCACCGACCCCAACATCCTTCATGAATTCAATAGGACAAGGATTTGGCCTGTATTTTCTCATCTGCAGACACAGATATACCGGGACTGGGCTGATAAAATTCAAATGTATATTTACTGATTTTAGTTTTGATAGGACACAAAAATTATCACTTAATATTTGCAACTTTTTGACATTCCATACCTTGACACTGAACACTTGTGGACAATAATTCCGAACGTCAGAGAGCAGATATTTCATTGGGGGAAAAAACCTAAAAATTGTGCCAGCAGAAAGAAACCTAAAAATTGTGGCAGCAGATGCAGTCGGGTGTGTAAATGCACACACGATATAGTGCAGGCTTGTTTATTCAGGGGGTTACTGGTTTTTTTGGTGCAGGTAAAATGACCTGGATGGTGTGCATTTGTGTTTTACTCAATCATAATATTTTACCTAGTCACCATTTTTAATTTTGTTGTCTATGTTGATCTCTAGACACCGAATTGTTCTTTAGCAACAACCAGATCTTTGGAGAAGTTCTCAGAGGAAATGCACATGAAATTCTGTTGCCTGTTTGGTGCTGTTCACTTAGAAGTACTTACTAATTAAAACCAAAGCGGGTTGGGACAACTCTGGTATTGACTGTCAGGATTTTTACGCAGGGTGGTTGAATGATCCATCTTAGATCTATTTTGACACAACTCCATCTCATTGCTCTTACACAACAACATCAAAAAATTTTCTCATTTTTTGCCCAAATCTGTGAATGGCATTATTTTGAGGGATGTTAGTGTATTCAATCTCTATCTGCATGTTTGTTTCTTTCTTCATTCATAAATAGTAGTAAAATTCAAGTAAATGGAGTAAGGGTCTGCTATGTGAGTTTTGCAGGTGGAAATACTGCCTGGCAGTTTAACAGGGTTTATTGCACAGGATACACAGAAAAAGCTTTTCCTCTAATTCTGCTCCTACCTTTGCTTTCCCCTGAGCAGCAGTTGTGGATGGATGAACCTGTGAGACACTGGGAACCATCCCATCCACACCCTGTAGCCTTGGCTCTGAGCAGCATTAGGTGAGGGCTCTGCAGAGGGACCTGGACAGGTTGGAGAGTTGGGCTGATTCCAACGGGATGAGGCTCAGCAAGGCCAAGTGCTGGGTCCTGCCCTTTGGCCACAACAACCCCCTGCAGCCCCACGGGCTGGGCCAGAGGGGCTGGAGAGCAGCCAGGCAGGAAGGGACCTGGGAGTGTGGATTGACGGGAAGTGAACATGAGCCAGAGTGTGCCCAGGTGGCCAAGAGGGCCAGTGGATCTTGGCCTGGATCAGGAACAGTGTGGCCAACAGGTCCAGGGAAGTGATTCTTGGCCTGGACTCAGCACTGGTGAGGCCACCCCTGGAGTACTGTGTCCAGCTCTGGACCCCTCAGTTCAGGAAGGACATGGAGGGGCTGGAGCAGGTGCAGAGAAGAGCAACGAGGCTGGGGAAGGGTCTGGAGCACAAATGCTGTGAGGAGAGGCTGAGGGAGCTGGGGCTGTTCAGCCTGGAGAGGAGGAGGCTCAGGGGAGACCTCCTGACTCTCTGCAACTCCCTGACAGGAGGGGGGAGCCGGGGGGGGGTCGGGCTCTGCTCCCAGGAAGCAGCAGTAGGACAAGAGGGCTCGGTCTGAAGTTGTGCCAGGGGAGGTTTAGGTTGGATATTAGGAAGAAATTCTTTCTAGAGAGAGTGCTCAGCCATTGGAATGGGCTGCCCAGGGAGGGGGTGGATTCTCCATCCCTGGAGATGTTTAAGGTGAGACTGGATGTGGCATCAGTGCCATGGGCTGGGAAGCACGGCGGGGTTGGATCAAGGGTTGGACTGAATGATCTCAAAGGTCTTTTCCAACCCGGCTGATTCTCTGATTCTATGACACAGAGCTTAAAATCCTCTCAGTCCCATGGAGCCCTGGGAAATACAGCTTTCATTGTATTTGCTGCTGGCCCAAGCCACAAGGAACATTTTATCCGTATTTTATTTTATGTTTTAAATCTGTTGTATTTGACTTTACATCTTAATGGCATGAGTTATTTACATCTCTTCACTTTTATAAAAGAGAGCTAAAGTTGCCTTTTTTTCTTTTAATAAAGATTGATTAATCCCTGAAATTTTAGCTTTGATGTCGTGAGGTTCTTAACTTGTCAAGCGGTGAGCAAAGACATCCACTTGCCTGTTCTCCCTTCCCTCATCAATATATTCTCAGCTTACAAACCCCACTGTGATTAATATATCTACAGTTTCCAAGGCTCTCTGTAGAGCCAGGACTGGTTAACATACTTTTTTGGCAGTCCTTGTTGGCATGAATTCCATGACTTGAATGCTAAAAGAAGAGAGAGAGAGAGAGAGAGAGAGAGAGAGAGGGAGAGAGAGAAAGAAGGATCATCTGACTTGGGTTCACAAATGTAGATGCCAAAACTCTCATCAACTTCAGTGTTGCAACATCAGTCATTGGAGGTTATATCCAAGAAATGTCTTATATTTAGATACTTCCTTCCAACAGAGAATCATCCCCAGTGCCTCTTCTCTGAAATTCCATTCCAGACTGTCCCATTCTCCGCAACAGACCCAAAAGAAGGACAATGAAAGAATGTTTCTCAAAAACAAATCTTCAGTGATGAGAAGATAATGGTAAAAAACCTTGTGATGTTTTGGACTCCTCAGATTCCTCTTCTTGTTTTCTATTTTGTTGGGTAACAATTAGCAAGGGTGTTTCATGCATTCTATACAAATGGCAAATACTGACATTATGAGAACAACTTATTGACTGGATTCCTTTGTACATACAATATCCATCAGTATACTGTTGTTTGCTGTAGTTAATTTTCACACATTATACAAGCTGATCAAAGCCCCTTCTTTATACATTTTATGTATTGACAGAGAAAATGTTCTTTTTTGTATGTATTATATTTCATATTTAAACCTTTTATTCTTATTTTAAGAAGAAATTTGGTGGGTGAGTGGGTGGGATTGTTTCGTAATCATGATATGAAGCCCTAAATCTATCTTTACATGAATGCCTTTGATTTCAGGAATGTGGATTCTGAAGTGGAGGTTACTGAATTTATATGGCCTGATCTATGTTCCCCCACCTAGAAAACTTGTATTTGCTACCCAAACCAAGAGCACCTGCTCACCTCAGTTGTGAGAAGGAAGACAGAAGCAAAACAGAAGGGAAAATCACCTCAGCTCCTTAATTTATTATTAACTAATTATTTTACATACAAATTTTGAAATGGTATTTTCTTTGGGACCCTACTATCAAAAATTGGTAATTTTTTTCTGAAAGCAACTCAAATTACTGAGTTTCAAACTTGCAAACTAAAAGCATATTTTGTAGTGATTTATGTGCTGCACCCTCACAGTAAATATACATCACTTTTCAAGGTAAAATGAATAATTTGTAGCTCTAAATAGAGACAAAGTTTAGTGTTTAAAGCATCTTCATGATTTTTTAAGCCTTTTTTTTAGGGAAGTTTTTTCAAAACTTGAGGAAAGGATGAGGGGAGAACTTTAAACAGCTTTTTTAATTAGGTTTCTGAGTTATCATCTTATTTCAACAAATACATGTTAGACAGTGATAGAGAGTGGACTGAGGAATACAAGTGTCTAAAGTTGTCATGTGTTCTGCTTCCCCCCCGCCTGATTCTGGAATCCCTCAACCTCTGGTGATTTTTTTCAGCCTTTTTGAAGAATTTCAAATTCAGCATCAGCAGAAAATGGTATCTGAGCAGCTCGTGTGCTTCAGGTGGCTGTGAAATTAGATAATGTCTGAATAAAGAATGCCTTGTAATCTAATGAAACCAGTGCCCACAGGTTCCTTTATGTACAAATGGCAATAAAATCATTGGTTTAAAATAGGGATAGATTAAAATGTGGAACAGACTCTGCTTAAAGTTTATCACCTGATCGTGGTTGGAGTGTGTGGGTGTGGGTGGGGGTCCCATTGTTGGATTCCAAAATTTGGATATGAAAAAAAGAGAACTGCTAAGCTTAAACAAAAGCCTTGGGTTGACAAAAATTGGGTAAAAACCTCCATCTAGAATCCAAAAAAGGATCCATTGATGTCACGGGTTTGGAATGTCCTGCCCAAGCCCAGAGAAATCCCCAAAGGTTTGGGTGCATTCAGAGCTGTCAGGGAAAGGGTTTCACTGAGCTGTGTCTCTGCAGGGCTGGGCTGCCCTGCCCTGCTGGGTGGGACAAACCACAGGAGCAGCTCAGGGAGGATTGCTCGGGTTCAGGGTGAGCTCACACTTGTCACAGAATCAGAGAATCACAGAATCAACTGCGCTGGAAAAGACCTCTGAGATCATCCAGTCCAACCCTTGATCCAACCCCGCTGTGGTTCCCAGCCCATGGCACTGATGCCACATCCAGTCTGTCCTTCAACACCTCCAGGGACGGTGACTCCACCCCCTCCCCGGGCAGCCCATTCCAATGGCTGAGCACTCTCTCTGTAAGAATTCCTTCCTAATATCCAACCTAAACCTCCCCTGGCACAACTTCAGACCGAGCCCTCTTGTCCTACTGCTGCTTCCTGGGAGCAGAGCCCGACCCCCCCTGGCTCCCCCCTCCTGTCAGGCTGTTGCAGAGAGTCAGGAGGTCTCCCCTGAGCCTCCTCTTCTCCAGGCTGAACACCTCCAGCTCCCTCAGCCTCTCCTCACAGCACTTGTGCTCCAGTCCTGCTGCTCCATCCTCCTGGAGAGGAGGCCTAGGCCATGCTGTAGGAGGGGTTTGTGCTCTGGCCCTTTTCCTTCCAGCCAAATGTGTGGGAGCAGAAGCCTTAGAAATCCTACCTGTAGTGAGGTCCTGGAGGCTCCGGGGTCCTGGTGCGTTACAAGACCTTTGTCTTTGATTTAACTCTTCCAGGGAGTGCAGTGTGGTGTTTAGGGATGGGGAAGGATACTTTCCTAAAGGTGTTTTTTTTAAAGGTGACTTCCTAAGCTTAGTTCAGACGTGTGCAAACTGAAATCTGAGAGCCATGGACGTTGTATTTCAATACAGTAAAGGCAGAAGTGTTTGTTCTATGGATCTGAAAAACTCTTGGGTCAGCTTTGCCATTGAACTGCCCTTTCTGTGTGGAATCAAGCTCTTAGTTCAATACTCTTTTTTGGGGAACTGAAAATCAAGCTGGCTGTTTTGTTTAAAAATACAGAAATGAATAATTGTGTCAGGATTTTTTGAGATCCAGTTTCTAGTTTCCATTAATCTCAAACCCTCCCCACACCCTCCCCAGTTGTGTTCCTGACTACCTCCTTCTAGAAACGAACTACAAGTTTAGAATAAAATATTTCTGAGAAAAATACATTTGGCTCCGTAGGTAAACATCTATATTTTTATATATGCAGATACATTTATTGTGATGGTGATTTTTCTGTTCTGTGGGTGTTTTGTTCTGTTTTGTTATAAGGATTTCATTCCTTATAGGAAGGCTGGGAGGGAATTCAGAGTCTGAGATGCTGCTTTGCCATATCCCTCGACTGTACCTGAACAGCCCCTGGTGTTCTGGTGTTCTCTGTCTCTCTCCAGCATCTGTTCAGTGTCAGCTGGGTTTGACTTCCAGCCTTGCTGAAGCAGGAACCTGAGTTTGGAGCCAGAGAGCAGCAGCTCAATACACCAGGTTTTTCTTGAAATTATTTATTTGTATTTGAGATGCTTCTGACATAGAGACACTGCAACATATTTATGCTCGGTTTAAAAAAAACCTCCAAAACCCTGCAATGAAACAAAGCAGCTTTTAAACTTAAGCTAATCATTTGTGCAAGAAACTCAGGATTTGTTTATGTGGGATTTGCTCACTCTGTAGGTCTCTAATGATATTTTTGCAGTTGCTACATTCTGATCTCATACTTGGGACATGCAGACTTTCCCCATCAGTAAGGACATGATGAAGGTGCCTCCTTCCCAGTCCTGGTTGGTGTTTATTTTCATGAAAATAGAGTTGGTGTTTGGCTACTAATTTCATGTGTTAGATTTCTGCTCCCAAGAAATTCCAGTGATATTAATCTGATAAATAACAAGATATTGCTCATGATATGTCAAAAAATAAGAAGGAACAAATTGAAATGTGTGGACTTAGATTTGCTAAATCTGAGACTTTTCTAATGGTGGCTTAAACCTCAGAGTTACAACTCCAATCAGCCCTGGGGTTGATTCCTAAGATGATGCTAATAATTGTGTCAGGTTAGTAAAAAAGAAAAGTCAACCACATTTTAATACTTCCTTCAGCTGTCTCTCGCTCTAAACCAGAAAACTAATTATAAGAATGTTCTCATGCTTTAAATGTGACTATGGATGACTGATGGCAAACATGTAATTAAGTGATGTAGAAGTTGACATAAGACAGTTGGCACCAATTTTTTATACATTATTATATGAAGACATGTAGTGAAGCAATTAGTCCTTCATTAGTCCGAAGTAATTTCAAAAGCTTTGAAATACTTGTGTGGTTAATTTTTAATCATCAAGGAAATGTATCTTCTAATGGTGTTAACTTCAGGGACTTAAATTAAATGCACTCCCAGGAGACTCATTTCAGTCAGACAAACGGCCCCCACAGCCGCGGAAGCTTTGCAGGAGCCCCGGAGGCTCGGCAGGGAGGAGGCTCGGGAAGGTTCTCCTGATGTTTTCACTGGTTTGTGCCTGTGGAGGGCTGGCAGAGGTGCTGTGTTGGGGCACACAGGGACAGGAGCTGTCCACACCCATCCCCACTGCCTTTGCAGGGCCACCTGCACTGACACCTTGGCTTTGTAGCCTCCGGAGCCAAGAGCTGCAAGCCAGGCTTGTGTGTTCCTGGGTGTTCCTGGGTGTTCCACCCCTGCTCTGCCTTTCAGGGTTAAAAACGGTGCTGAAATGTAACCTGGGGGAGGATTGGCAGCTGCTGAGCCAGGGACAGGGCATTGTGCCCAGGATTCCTTTGGGATTTTTATCTTCAATTTGTTTTCCTGTTCTAAGCTGTTTTTGTGATGAACCTGTTATGAAGTTTAATGTCTCCTCATCTTGAAGATTTTTTTTTTAAGGAATTCCTGAAAAGATTATCTAGTTTGGCTCTCATTGGCCGTTTGTCACCTTATTTCTTCTTCAGGACCTTTTAAAATCTTTCCTTCCCTGGACTGGAAACAATAAACAGAATAGATGTGCATTGCAGTGTGTTGTGTGGAGGGTCCTCGTTTTGTGCAAAATCTTTATAAAAAACCCTTTATAACTTACATGTCTGTTGTGAAATGATGGATGGCATCTATAAAAGAGACAGACAGCAGGAAACTGAGTTAGCAAAGGTTGGACGGGGCTTGGAGCAACCTGGTCTAGTGGAAGGTGTCCCTACCCATGGCAGGGGGTGGGAGTGGATGAGCTTTAAGGTCCCTTCCAACCCAAACCAGTCTGGGATTCCATGAAATAAAACCATACAGTAAAAAGAACCTGTTGTGTAAAAGCTGCAGAACTCAGGGAAAAACACTTTCCAAATGTAGATGTCCTATAAAACATTTTGTTCATAAATTTTAACAGATTTCTGAGTAAGTAATGAAAACACGTTCTGGAATAAGACCAATCCTGCTGATCTGAACATGTCTGGAGTCTGCATGGAATGGGTTTTTTTGTGTATCGCAGAAATCTTTCTCAATGCACTACAAGCATGAAAGCTGTTTTAGGTCATCAGCTAACATAAATTGAAGTAGGGAAAAAATATAGAACACCTGGACCTTTGAAACAGATATCATACCCTTCTTTTTATTTATTTCAGTAGCAATAATTTGTAATCCAACTTTCATTATTATTTATCTAATGCTGCCAGGAGAAGAGTATTTTCTCACATCATGTTTCAAGATGTACCTTTTCCCACCAATTTTCCTCAAATGCATTTTTTGGTGTGCTGAAATGAACAGTGTCACCTTACATTCTTTCATCTGGTGGCAATTAGCCATTGGTGTCATAAGATCACTATGCCCCAAAGATTTGATGATGCAGCATTCAGGTATTCAGAGGCAGGCTCTGAGGAGATGCTTTTGGTAGGAATGGGCTTTCAACTCCTTTTGTTAGACAAAAATAAAACTTCTTTGTGGAAATGGCTGCACTCAACACCTGTGAACAGAACTAGATAATTATATTTCCTGATGCACTTGTACCTTTAGGACACACCTCACTTACACTTGGTGGAAGGGGAATGAGGAAAAAAAGGAATTATATTGGTCATGTTTGAAGCTGTACAAGATTTCCTTCCTATATGGAATTTTCTGCTCTGAAGCAGATGACATGTCCTGAGATGCACTGGCAGTAGAGGCTGAGGATGTTCATGGGGGATTGGAGACTCAAAGGAAGAGAATCTCATTAGGCTTTTTAGTTTCTAAACGCTTTCCGCACGCTTTAAAAAAGTTTTGAAACAGATTTAGTAGCAGTTCTACTGGTATCAAGTGGTTAGCTTATTTGAGATTGAACAGCAAATAGTAGTGAAGACAAGTGGAATTCATGTGAAAATGAGTTAGCAGGAAAACAGACCTTAGGTAGCACTATATATATTAAAAAAAAATCCAAACAAACAAACAAAGAAATGCCCCAAACCCCCAGAAGAGCCAGAAGAGTGGCTGTGCTTATTTGTGCTTTGAAGTCTCCAGGAGTTCAGTGTACTCAGACCAAATCCTGTTTGTGTGGGAGACCAAACTTTCAGTCTCCAGGCTTGTGGCTGTTCCAGGATAAGCTGCTGGCTGTGAACCACTGCTGGAGAAGCCCCCACAGGCCTCTGCCTCTGCAGGAGGGTTAAAGGAGAATTTTGGGAGGAAAATGATCTTTTAATTTTCCTTTTATTTTTTTCCCTCCTCCTACTGTGCTGGCCATCTGCATCCTCCAACCAGAGGAGAGGGATAATGCACCATAAAGCACTTAGAGTGGGTTGGTGAGTCCAGGAAAGCCTTTAACAGGGATGGCTTTTTTTTTCACAGAAAAGTAGTGAAGTTGTTTATTAGTTTCCAAAGGAAACTTACTTTGCTCTGAAAAAATTTGTGGTACCAGTCAGTCCTATGCCTGTCCTGTGCTATAACTCAGTGTGTTCAACACAGAGGGGAAGGATAAAGCAGAGAGCTCGAGGGGAACAGAGCACTGAGAGAGGGCAAGGAGCAAACCCTGGGCTGGTGGCAGGTCAGGTCTGTGTGGGCTCTGCTCTTGGTTGCTCAAGTCCAACTCTGGAGGGTGAAAATGGGCTTCCAGCTGAACCCCAGGGACATGTGAGTGGAGAATAGGGCTGTGTGGGAGGCACAGGGCAGGAGGAAAAGCAGAGCTGCATCAGGTGCCCAAATGAATCCAGTTGGTGACAGGTTTGTTTGCAGTGTGTAAATACCTAAAACTTGTGCTCACACTTGAGTAAGTCCATAGAGATGAGATAAATAATTTTGCAAAACTGATGGTCAGTGCCTACAATTTTTAATTTATCAAGCAGATGGACAAAAGGAAGAATGTTGGATGTTTTCCTCTTGGATGACACACAAGGTTCCTGATGACACAGGCATTATTTTCCCTCATGTTGATGCCAATGTTGAGTGTTGTATTTCATAAGATATTTTAAGCGGGACAGACTTGATGTTATGGAAATGGAAAAACGTCAGTCATGCTGGAATTAGACCAGGAGAGAAGAATGACAAGTGATATTAAGTGACAAACTCAGTACTTAACACCAAATACTGAAGGTTGTTCCATTTTCAGTGTTTTTACTCTGAATATTTAAAAACTCATTCTTTAAAATCAGAAATAAACCAGTGGCAGTTGCCTTTACTCTGCAGTCTTTATTCCTGTCCTAGGGAAGGTCATTACATGGTGTTAAAGAGGCATGATTTAGAGTGTGTAAATTCAGTACTGTGAATTTTCTATTTTGATCCTCTACATTAAATTTCTGGGCTGTGTTTTGTGCTGGGAAGGATCCACTGAAGTTTTTGACATGTCATAAATACAGATCAGAGTTCAGCTTGGCCATGGTGATGAACATCTGGAACAATGTCAAGTCTGAGAGGGTTGGGCAGGACTTTTTAAAGCTCTTGGGGTGATGGAATCCATAGTCCTGTCCCACACCTTATTTAAGCAGAAACCTCAGTAATATTGTTGGATGCTGAATGGAGTCTCGAGTTTGACTTTTTTTTAAAATTTTTTTTTTATATTTTGGAAAAAAATCTTAATTTTGGATTAGCTGGTTATTTTAAATGTGTGTAGGGTGTTTAATTCTATTCTATAAGGGTAATTTTAGTACTAGCCATGCTGGGCTCTGTTAGTACTTTTAACAGTAATTTGGTGAATAATTTCTTTAACAAAAAAGTAGACATTCCTCTCTGTTGGAAAGTAGGTATTTTTCTTTTCTTTTTCAAATATGATTTGTAGCTGGACTTTTCTCTTCAAGTGGGGAATTCTTCACTTGTGGTGACAAGAACACTTTTGCTTGAATGAAGAATTAATTGGAGACTTAGTTAATGGTCATTTATTGGAATGACCAATAGACTCCTGCGGAACTGAGTACAAAGCCCAAGTTATTGAACTGTAGTGCCCTCTGAGGGCATCCTGTGCTCATTTTGGCTTGGTATTTATAAAATTACCTGTGAATAAATTCAGTTCTTCACTGTGGTGATTGAAACTCAAATTTATCAGAACTTTAAAAATCACAGAAATTTTTTCCTTGATGTTGAGGAACAGAAACTACTGAAATATCTGAGCAAGAGAAATGGAAGGAGAGCACAGAAAGCTCTCACAGAACTATTGGAACAGATTGAAGTGAGGCTGGTACCTAAGTCACCCTCCACCTTTGTGCCCTTTCAAAAGGGATCCTTCCTTCCACTGATTTTGGGTCACTAAATCTCTGTAGTTCTCTCTTTTGCCTTTTCTGAGAGGCTTCCATGAAGTTTCCACTCCTCTGTGACCATGGAAGGGGGGTTGGAATGAGATGCTCTTTAAGGTGCCTTCCAACCCAAACCATTCCATGGTTCTGCTCTGGGTGTAGAAATCAATAATGCCCGTGGCAACCACTGGATTTGTACCATATATATATAATATAAATTATTCATTGGTTTTTTGCACCATCAAAATTGCATTCCATATTTTTTGGGGATTGAAGGTTGAATAATTTTCAGTATACCTCATGTCCTACTGAAACTGGGTCCATGTGAAGGGCTTCCATGATGCCTTTCTCCAAGGAGAAACTGCACTCCTTTATTTCTCTCCACTGATGGAGGTACAAGGAGATCTGGGAATGTGCTCATAATTCACGTTTAAATTTCTGTTCTCTGTAAAAACACGTGGACCTTGTTGGAAGTGGAGCACTGTGGGCAGGCTCAAAGAGTGCAGCCCACACCATGTGTGGATTAGGAAAACTGTATTGGCTTGCAAAAGGCCCAGGGAGATAAGTTAAAAATTGATTACAAATTAGCAGCAGGCACAGCAGCCAAGGCTGGAGTGAAGTGTGTGATTTGTTTATGTTTACCTAATCATAATTTAATTTTTTACTGTTAATGCTAAACCAGTTTCCTAAGATCATGAATTCCCAGTGTTTTGAAGATTCCAAGAGAATAAGTGATAAAAACATACAGAGGAAAGCATGACTGTGCTCTACTGCACAGTCCAGACTTCAGAACAGAATTCTCACATGCAAGATGTTAATAATTAAAATTAAAAACCTGCTTTGTCCTCAAATAGAATCTCAAGAGTTCTGAAAAAAATAAATATTTTGTTACCAAATTCGTTTTCTAGTTTTTATTTACCGTTGTTACTCCTCTTCAGAGATCTCCTTGAAGCTCACTTAGCTACAGGAATACAGAGGGTACAGCTCGTGTTTATGTTTCTATGCATTTGACTTTCTTTTTCCACAAACTGAGATATTTTACAAATAAGATTTTTCTCTTCGTGCCACCTGTGGTGTGTCCCAAGGAGGATGCCAAAGGATGAGTCTGAGGAGACCAACAGTATTCTGGAAATAGAAAAGGCAAGACAGACTGTAGCAGATTCTGTTCTGTCTTAAAAAATAAATCAATGTGCTGGAAGCAGGAAGTGATGTCTTACAGGATATTGCTGTGGAATTTAGGTTTTCCCTTCTGGTTTGAAAAATCTAAGACTTTAATTTACTGCCCTTGTGATAATTTCAGCTCAGTGCTGAAACAAAGATGTGAACTTCTGACAGGAAGGATATGTCTTTGTCCAAAGACATTTGAAGAACAGTGAAGGACCAAGAAAAGATCTCCAAATTAGCAATTCTTAGTAATGTACATTCTTCAGTATTAATTCCCTGGGAATCAGAAGTAAGATTAGCATCAGCTGTTACTTCTGGCTTGCCAGTAACCCAGCTTTCAGCTAAATTAATGCACCAATACTGAGTGTTCAGAGCTTCTCCATGTGTACCCATGGCCTATTGAATGTAGAATTGAAGGTGTGTGAGTAGGAATATTACAACTATTTTAAATTATTACCCATATCCATTATATGAGAAGGCTTTTTCTTGTAAGGCTGTGAATCATGAGACACCAGTGGAGAAGGCACCTGCTGCCTGCAGGATGTTTGGATATGTCACAGGGATTTCTGTTCCACATTGGTTTGTTTCCGTGGATTGGTGCCTAACTTTGAAAGTCAAGTTCAGTATTTGCAAACAGCCTTGGAGAGTTTTTCATCATTTATGTGTCCAGTGGCAATAATAACTTGGAAGAAATGGGTGATGGTTTAATTGCTTTATTAAAAGAGGATCTGGCTTGCTTTGTGAGAGACTTGTTCGCAGGTATGTTTGCTGAGCGTTATACCAATAATTCTGAGGGAGGAGAACACAGAATGCACTGGTTCACCATCAGTACTTTTGACCTGTACTCTTCTAACTACTTAAATATTTGCTGTGTAATAGCATAAATAACTATATTTCACTAGCCTGACTGAGCTGTTTGAGTTCCAGCTCCACTTGGCAGAGCTGTTCTCCTCCACATGGACGAGTGGGAGTGTGTTCAAGGAGGAGAACTGAACTCAGCACACAAGGTGTTTTTCATGTCAACATTCATGTACTTGGGGTTTTTTTTTTATCAGGAAAGGCTGCTCTGAATTAGGACTTGAATTATGCACAATTCTAGGTGTCTAAGAAGAAGAAAACACCTTCTAGTTGGTAATCAAGTGAATATGAACTTAATATTTTCAATTCAATATGACTGAGGAAAGGAGGGATGGCCAGGAATGACACGGAAGATCGAAGACTGTTATTGTGCCTTCAGTGTGCTGGAGAGTTGGGGTGCAAAGGTGTTTGACTTGCAAAGAGCCAGGAATTGGTCTGGTTTCCTCTGAAGCCAAGAGAAAGCACCACCCAAATCCTGCATCAGATGTCTTGGCTCTAAACCAGAGACTGAGGGCATGAGGAGTCCCCTCAGGTGTCCTGCTCAGGGCACATCTTGCTGTACTCAACTCCATGATGGCTGAAACGCTCCAGGTTGTGTTTTGGTACTAATATGAGTAAAAGAGCAGGGGAGGGAGATAGACTCTAATTCCAGAATAATGAAAGTTGTCAAAACTTACTCCAATGGAAGGATACAGTGTTCACTCCTCTCTTCCTTAGCATCCAGACCTGGTTTTGGCTGGAGTGAGTTTGTAGTGCAGTTACTGACAGAGACATTGTTATCAAGAATGAACAAATCGAGCTGCAGTTGGTGAATGTGTGTTAAATCATCCTAGTGATGACATCAGAAGTTTGCATTGTACCAATATACATGGAAAATATGGGATCTGTTTATGGAGTAATGCAGAAATAATGTGGATTTGTGGATTAGTCTCTATAACAACACCAGATCCAGACCAGAACATTTCACTGCAGTGCTATGAGGATTGGGAAGGAGAACAATGCCTTGCAAAAACATAAGAGAGAGAGCAAAGGGAAGGTGAGAAGCAAGTGCTTAAGTGTGGATTCTTTTCTAGGTTATAGCTCTTTTATCTTGAATAGTCTGTTGGCCCTAAATGTCTGGAATAATGTCATTACATGGGAATTCCTTGGGGAAATGAAAACTGTCCAGTACAAAGGACCTTGATGCTTTGGGGGTGTTGGGTTTTGCCTCTTTTTTTTTTCCTGGGCATGATAATTAGCTGTATGTTAAACTGGGTAGAAGACACTTTCTTCATTCTTCATAGTGATAGAACATCTGAAGTTGAAAACTTGCCTAAATATGAGAAATTTAGGTGTTCATTTAGATTGTTTTTGGTTTTGTAGTTTGAATGATGTATTAGTGATTTATTATGTATTAGTATGAATGATGTATTAGTGTTTTTACACTGACTGAAAAAAATTACAGCTAAATTAGGGAGTCTTTAATCTTCAGTAATTAAATTATGAATTGATTTCACAACAAAAGATTAAGATGTGTAGATGTCTTCTAGAATAGCTTGATAATGAATATCTGAATACTTAACAGTAAGAATACATTGGGATTTTTCTTGGAAAGGTAAGAAAAGGGTATAGGGTACTGTAAAAGGAAAATTAAATGAGTGTATTCTTTTCACACTGAGGCAATTTCAAGAATAGTATAATGACTAAGAGTATTAAACATTCTTAAACTCATACACAAAGGTATGGCAAAGGTATATGATTTCATTTATTCTATGGAGTTGTGCTAACTGAACAAAAGCCTCAGTGAGCCAAGTTCTATTGAGATTTAAATAGATCTGAGTTGAAAAAGAATAAAGTGTGAGGTGAGAAACCAGCTGGTTTGTGTGTTGTAGAGCTACATGACAGTGTTTCCATCCCTGAGCTACTTCTCCCTATATTTTAGGGTTTCATTGTTCCCCTTGGCTTTCCCAGTCCCCAATACTCCTGCATGTCTCATAAAGAGTTTTTTTAAGAAAAATAATCTGAGTCCTTTGTGTGTCTCTGAGCTTTAAAAGCACACAGTGAAGTGGAAACCCTGCCCAAATTTACCTGCCTCAAGTCAGACATTGATTTATTATGGTAGTGCCTCTCTGTTCTGGTGAGAAAAGATCCCAAAACCCAAGGGCAGGTTCTCCCAACACACAGAGGTGTATCAGAGTGAAGCCCATGGGGCAAAGGACAGTCTGCTGGGGCCTGCCCTTGTGAGGAATGGTTGGGAGGGGTGAGCAAAGCCAGGGGAGAATCTCTAGATAAAACTTAAGATGTGAGAGCTGGAAGGAGTGACAAGAAAGATTTCCCTCTGTGCAGCAGGATTGGGAATCAAAATAGAGGGTTGTTTTTCCAGGCATGTCTCAAACAATTTGGGTCAAAATCCTCCTTAGTGTAAGGCCGTGAGACCACAGAGGGGCTACCCTGGGTTAAACTTGTCCTCAGACTGTCTTGGGCAAGGGAAGATTTCTAGCTTTGAAGAAAGCAAGCCAGACAGATTTATTCTCTTTTAAGTATCTCCTCCTACACGGTTGTACCCTTTTCTCTGCGTTAAAAGTTTTCACCAGGAACCCCCTGGTTTAACAGCCATCTGTCAGCCCTGGGAGACAAAAGAGCAGAATTGCTGAGGGCTGAGCTGAGAGCTCTGGAGAAAGCCTGAAAAGAACTGTCCACTTTTAAGCTGACCTACATTTAATTATAGGGTTAGAGCTTTTAAATGGGCACTGGGATTTGAGATTGGATGAAGCTGCAATTCCTGTAATAGCCTGGAGAACGTGGGCATTGTGAACTCCTGTTTATTCAGAATTGATGTTGTGTCTGACATTGCCCAACTCTGCAAAGCCTCATGCAGCAGAATAACAATGACAAAAAAGGCAGAACTTGTCAGTTTAAGATAAGTTTAAATCCTTTGCACATATAGTGAGTTTAATATATGTGTTAATAAGAGTGTCTAGAGCTTTTATTTCATAGTCTGGTTGTTGCAGCAGAGCTGAGTGAGGGTTGTTAAAATGCTGTGATCTTTGAACATTGGTGAGCTGTTGCTAAAAAAAACCCTAACACCCAAAATTGTTCAGAGGCTGAGTTAGTTACTGACATTGCTCAGTCCAGGGAGACCTGAAAAGAGGAGTCTCTTCTAGATTAATATTAGGATAAATGAGTGTCATGGTTTCAGATAGCCCAAAATCCAATTCTCTACCTCCATTCCCCCTCCCACATCTCAACCTAATGTGAGATGGGTTTTTCCAGACAAAACACAACCGGACTCAAAGTGGGGGAAAGGGAATATATTACAGTGACTATACAAATAAATACTACAATACATTATACATAACCTTAGCTATCTCTACTATGACATAAGTATTTACAATGGATCAGATCTCTTCTCCCCTCCAAATAAAAGTCCAGGAGGGAAGAAGGAAGAGATCCTTTCCAGTCTCTCAGGGCAGCAGCTTCTTCTAAGGCAGCAGGCTCTCTTCTTGCAGCAGCTGATAGCTGGATCTCTGCCAGCACACACGAGGGGGTATCCCTGCGTTTCCCAGGACAAGGGTGCTATCACCACGTCATATCACGAAGCACAGGGGGTCTTCGCGACAGTCCTTATCTTCGGGGGACTCAGCCCCTTGCAGAGCTCCTGTGCCCTGCCTCCAAGATGGCTGCGAGCTTCTTTGTAGCTTGCAGCAAGGGAGGGCCTCAAGGTCAACCTCCCACACTCCGTCCTGGCTGAGCTCTCAGGATGACCGAGCTTCTTAGCTCCTTTACTCCATCTAGGACTTCTAATCAGTAAGAGTCCACCCCCTCCATTTTTGGAGGGATCTCCAACGAGGTTTAGGGGAGTTTTGCAGTCCTTACTCCCAAGCTTTCTCTCCGTAGAACTTAGTTCTGTTCTCTGTTGCCGGTTCTCTACCTCAGCTTGAGCAGCTCTGAGTCTTCCTTGGCTGCATGCTGTTCCTGCTGCTTCCCTGGTTCAGGTCTTATCAGTTGGCTTTTAGCCATAACCTCTGGACGCTGCCACCGCTTCTGCTCTGTCTCTGCTCACTCACGATGGAAAACATCCTCCAGCTCGCAGCTACAGACACATAGTCCAGCTTAACACTGTTCCAAGTCTCTGTAGCCCCCAACTGGGCTGGAGGGGGCCCAGAGGCCCCGAGGGGCTCAGAGCCCCTTCCTCATGGCTCACAACATGGCTACTTCTTCTAACCCAAAACTACAACTCTTCTCTTCCGTTTGGTTGTGGTATGTTTACATTTTTGCGGAAGCGCTCATTGGACAGAATTTCAAAACTTCCAGGGGTTTCCACCCCTTGGGGTCTACCACTTTTCTTATCCTCTGGGGGAAAACAAAGTCCAAACCACTACAATGAGGCACTATGGCAATGGTAGAACTTGCTGAAATGACGTATTTTCTTATAAAGATGGTGACCACTGCCTTGAGAGGCTGAACTAATTTAACACTTGAGTGCACTGAAGGAGTAAAATTCTTGATACTACACAGGCATTGTAGCTTGACTTTTTGCCACAGAGTCAAATTGTTACAGAGAATGCTTTTGGTCCCTGCCTGCATATCCTGTTCTGTGCAGTGAGGGGGTTGTGTGCAGGGCAGGGGCCTTTCCTGACATCTGACATTCCTGACATGGAATTGGAAAAGGCCCTTCCATCAGACAGGTAGCAGGAGATAAGTAAGTCTAAGGAATACTTAGATACTTAAAACCTTCCCTTTCCATGTTGACTACATGCTTGGATCCCAGATTTATAATTACCTGGCAGGTACAGAAAGCACTGAAACCAAAGTGATTTGTCTATTAATAGTACACTTTTGCATTTAATTCTCCTTTCTCCTGCTTATCCCCAAAACACAGGGTTGTCAGCCAAAAAAAAATACTGATTTTCATGAGCAGAAATATTTTCCAAACATTTGTGAACACTCTCAGTATTGTTTGCCTGACTTAACTGGGCAATGAAAAATGCAATGTGAGAGAAAATATGACTGAAATTGGGAACGAGATGTGGGACTTCTACTTTTTCATTCCCTGATAACAAGTTCAATGCTTCATATCAGCTCCTTACTGGCAAAGGAACTGCGAATTTGTATTTAAGGATACAGCTATCTTAAAACATGAAAATTGAAGTTATTTGTCCATGATCAACATCTTTTTGAGCAAACCTATGCACAGAAGAGTTCTCTCAGTTCTGTCAGACCCAATAGTTGAAAATACCTAGTAAGAAAGAAACACTTCAATGATTAAATAGTCAACGTTGTTTGGGGTATAGAAGTAGTAACTACAGTAACATCTCTGTGTCTGGGCCACTTGCCAGTGAGAGTCTCACGTGAAAATTGATGAGTAAGCAGCAAGTTTAATACTGCAGCTTTCATTGCTTCACTGCTACCACTGGAAAGTATATGAGAAATACATTATCCTCTTGCAATATATTTATAAATAGACCAATTTCAGAATTAGACCTTTTATTTTCATGTTCTGCTCTGCCATTACCAGGAATACATTCTCTACTTTTTGGGACAAATGTACAGCTCAATGAATAGTATTGACCATGCAATTCTTATTTTTATGATTTGGACTTTATTGACTGTAAGAAAACTATTTTCCATTTTTGTCCTTCAAAATAAGGAGGAAAGAAAGCAGTAACCCCATGATATTGTTGTGGTTCGAGCCATGCCACCTTTGGCCTTGTTTAAAGAAGAGTAAAGTTATGCAGTATCACTGCTGAATGCAGGAGCCACTTCTTTGTTTCCTCACCTCCTTTTTAAGCTTTATAATGTGAGCACAAACAGCTCTGTCAAACAGCATTCTTTCTCAGTTTGGACTCCTGTGAAGACGATGCTGAATCCTCACCTGAGCTAAAGGAAAGGTGGATAATCTTCTAGGTGGGTTCCTTTGTTTCATCTGTAGGACCTGGATGCTGGTTTGAGGCAGAATTCCTCCTCTTCACTTAGAGGACATGTGCACTTAGGAAGCAGCAGCATTCCCAACTTCTGGAAGCGTGGAGTCAGTTCCTTCAGTGCTGTGAGTGGTTGTGCAGCACCTGAGCTGTGGGAAGATGAACAAACCTTCCTACGGCTCCTTCTTAACCTCAGAGGCAGAATCCCACGTTGGGTATGTAGGCAGAGCATCCTGAGATGCTGTTCCAGAGTGAATGCCACAGGATGCACTCCCAAAAACACAGGATGATATTTTTGCAGCTGGACATTGTTATGTGCCATTTCAGTCTCTCAGAGCAGGAAAGGAAAGCATCCTTTCCCCCATTTGATCTTGTGCTGTGTGCAGATACACTTTGAAACATAAGTGGCACAGCTTCTCTTTGCTGATTGCTGGTGAGGTGTATGTGGTGTTTATCATTATTCATTCCTTTTAGAAGTGTACAAATTGAAACTGCATTTGAATCATATTTGCTCTGTGTGGAAGATGCAGCTGCAGTACAGTTCAGGCTGGTGTGAAAGCAGAAGAGGAGGCTGTGACTGCTGGCCTTGTGTGCTGCAAACGCACAGAGGAGTTTATCATCTTACTTAAAGGGAAATACGTGTGGCTTTCAGGTACTGGGTCCAAAAAGGATTGTATGATGTTACAGCAGATCTATTGAGGTCCAGATATCCATCATTGGGCTGGAAATAACGTAAGGAGAGTAGCACTTTTGTATTGCCCTGTGAATTTGGTACCATTTTAGAGCAGCCTGGGAAATGTGAGGAGAAAAATGGTGCTGCAGAGTGGGAGGCCAGTTGTGGGAGGTTAAAGAAAAGCTGAGCATGAAGGAGGGGGAAAGCAGCAAGGTAAGGGCAGTGTGTTTGCTGCAGGGAGGGGGAGGCTTCAATCAACTGCAGAGTATTTTGACATGTGCAGGCATTATGAAGAGTCATTACTGTGTGCAGTTTTGGGCACCACAATATAAAAAAGATCTGAAGCCACTAGAGAGTGTCCAAAGGAGGGACACGGACATGGGGAAGGGCCTTGATTTGAAGCCGTGTGAGGACACTGAGGGCACTTGGTGTGTTCAGCTGGAGCAGAGGAGACTGAGGGGAGACCTCAGTGCCGTTCCAATTGCTGGGCAGGGGCAGAGGAGGGGCAGGGACTGAGCTCTGCTCTGGGGGGACCAGGGACAGCAGCCAGGGAATGGCTGGAGCTGTGTCAGGGCAGGTTCAGGTTGGATCTCAGGCAAAGGTTCCTCCCCCAGAGTCTGGTTGGGCACTGCCCAGGCTGCCCAGGGCAGTGGGCACAGCCCCAAGGCTGCCAGAGCTCCAGGAGGGTTTGGCTGATCCTCTGGGGCACAGGGGGTGACTCTTGGGGATGGGCCTGTGCAGGGCTGAGAGTTGGACTCGATGATCATTGTGGGACAAATCAGCACATTCTGGGATTCTTGTTCCAGTGTGTTCTTAAACATTTAAAACTCCGTAGTATTTTTCTTAAACTAACCCACTTTTTAGTTGTGATAGTTAGTTAGATACTGTTGTGAAACCACAGGCACACAGAATGTATCTGGTGTCTACGCCTCACAGGTTCTGTGCTGCTGTCCCAGCCTGCTGCAGATAAATCCCTTCATCCTTCCCTTCTCAGCTTCAACTCTCTGCTCTGCTTAGCACAAAGTGCAGCTCCCGTTCCTCCTGCTCCAGCTCTTTTTTCCTCATAATCTGCTGTGCTGTGTCTGTGCTGTCCTCACAGGAGCTCTCCCTCCAGCTACCCCCGTGCTGCTGTCCCTTCCACGGTGAGCTAAGCAGAACATCCACTGAGAGTCCCTCCCTCCTCCCAGCAAAGCACAAGGAGCTGCAGGATGCAGGGCAGTGCACAGTGGCACTGTATGAAATCAGAGCAGAGCCATGGACAGGAATCACATATGATTCAATAGTTTCATTCTAATATGGGTTTTTCAAAAGATGCAAGTATGGATTGCTATCTTTACTTTTGTCTGACCTTAGCTTGATGTGTAGGAGTTGAAACAATAACTATTCCTCCAACTCCATCACTGCTGTCTCCTCTCCCCTGCTACAGAGACTCCTTTCTCCTGACCAGAGACCACCCAATTTGCTCAACCAAACAAGGGATGTTGGACATTGCTGAGACTTTTTTCTTCAGGGACGTCAGGTATTGTTGGTCAGAAACTGGAATAAATCACTTTGCAGCTTCATCTCTGGCTTGAATAAACTCAAAACATGGAAAAGCCATTAATCTTTTGCCTGCGGTGGGGCAGGAAGGAACATGAGAGGGGTTTCACAGGGACCATTAAGCTTGTGATGAGGGTACCTGGAAGGGGCTTTTCCTTACAAAACTGGGCTGCTTTTTTAAATGTACACTGGGGAAGTGAAGGGGAGATCACAGATAAGGAAGAAAAGAAATAATTGCTGTTATCATACTAAAAGAACTTTATGAGGACTTCCATTAAATCCTCATGACTTCTAGTTATAGCAGCATCTTCCTCGAGTTAAATTTTTAATTTCTGAACTATCTCATTTTGTCTCCTAACATTGTAGACCACTCAATGTTAAATAAATGCACAGGTTCAGAAAAAATAGCAGGGGAAGAACCAAAAAAGCAGTACATTTGTTACTCAGACTTCTACAAAAAACCCCTCCTTGACATGTATTTGATAATTTAAACAAGTAAGTCTTTATTTGCTATTTATTTGCCTTAAATAACTGAACTTATAATTATTGGATACCTATAATGACACAAAGCTACAGATATAACATAAACCTGAGGATGTGTCATACTGATTTCTAACAAATACCCACAGGAAGGCACCAATTAATTCCAAAGAAGCCATTTTCACTGAAAGGTGGGTGTAGATAAATAATGTATAGAAATAAAGTCTATTTGATGAAATAGACTCAGAGCTTGTGTTTGTATTGCCTTTATCTGTAACACACAGGCTGAGCCTGTGCTCATTGTGTCCCATCTCCTTGCTGGAGATGCTCTATCAGTGATGGCAACAGTCCCTCTGTCCCATCACCCTGCTCAGAGAAATGTCTAAATAACACTATGACAGCACATTCCAGCTTCTCTTGTAGTATTTCTGCTGCCACCATGGCTGTTTTGGTAGTGGCATAAAAGCAGTAGTTTCCCTTCAAGTCTGTTTTACATTCATCCCTCTTTCTTCATCCATAAAATTGTAGAGATTGAAGATCCACATCACCAAAAATTAACATCTTAGATTTTAAGTTTTGTGGGTGTCACATTCAAAGTATTAGTTTAGGTATTTTTTGAGTGCCCTACTAAATGGTAGGTAATGTAGTAGGACACTCATAAATACATCATGGTAATATTTGTCTCTTCAAAGGTTTATATGCATATCAGAGAAGGTATGAGAGAGGGTACAACAGAAAAATAATGTTAATAAAAGCAGATTTTGCTTTATCAGGTTGTTTTAGTACATTTACTGATATTTTGTGTTTTACTTCTGTAGGGTTCAACTGTATTTTAAAAGAATTTATTGTGGGGTTTGTGTTTAATGTAAGAATGAAAACCCACCTGATGCTTTTTCCTTTGTAACGTGTAAGCTCGAGACTTTGTTAATAAGTACTTCTGGCAGAGGAGAACAGTACTGGGAAGAAAACACTGAAATTCTGATGGTGCAGCCAGTTTCTGAACTCCTGGTTGTGTTCTTTGCCATGCTCTGTGCCATGCTCTGTGCCATGTTCTTTGCCATGTTCTGTGCCATGTTCTATGCCATGCTCTGTGCCATGCTCTGTGCCATGCTCTGTGCCATGTTCTTTGCCATGTTCTGTGCCATGCTCTGTGCCATGTTCTGTGCCATGCTCTGTGCCATGCTCTGTGCCATGCTCTGTGCCATGTTCTGTGCCATGCTCTGTGCCATGCTCTGTGCCATGTTCTTTGCCATGTTCTGTGCCATGCTCTGTGCCATACTCTGTGCCATGCTCTGTGCCATGTTCTGTGCCATGCTCTGTGCCATGCTCTGTGCCTCCAGAGCAGTGCTGATGCCCCAGGGCAGAGAGGATGGGGCTGGCTGGGCAATCCTGTGCTGCACAACTTTCTGCACAATGAGTTTTTCCCTCCTTCCTACTTATCCAACCAGAATTTAGAATTACCATATTTTCTTTTTCATAGGAACTTTTGTAAAGGGTTTTTTTGCAGCAGAACTGGGTCAGTGCTCTGTTTGCATTGCTAAAATAATGCCTGTAGAGTTCAGAGGTAATGCTGCATCATGTGTGCTGGTTGGGCTGACAGTGATTGCAATTAATTTGTAGCACTAACTGTGGTGAACACGAGTCCTTGTGTTCCATAGAAAAGATGCTGCTTCATCCAGGAGAAATGTCATGTAGAAATAAAGAGGATTTCAGTCATTACCTGTTAGTTCCACCTGTAACCTCACATTGCCACTACCTGCTATTTGAAGGAAGAATTGTTCGTGTGGCTTAAAAACCCTCTCTACTCTTGGTGGACGTGAGGAGAAGGATATAAGTAAGTTTTCCAGGTGTGAATGATCCACTGTAACAGAAATATTTGTGTCCTTTCAATATTCTCATACATGTTTCTGTACTGTAACAGATAAACCTGGAGCTTGTCTGTTCGCAGCTTGGTGGTGTTAATTACACATATTTAAACTGGGATTTTGTGGGTTTTTAAATATTTTAATTTTAGATTATAGAAACAAAAATTCTTCTTGAAATTCTATGAAAACGTTGAGCTTTTTAGTTTGCTTAATATAAAGTTACATGATTAAAATGTATTTTTGTCTAATCTAACATTTGGGATTAACTGGGTACAATTCTGCCTGTTATATAAATATTTTAGCTTCTATCAGGGCAAAGTTCATGTTTGCTTGAATTTCAATCAGTGTCAGGGGGACTTAATTCAATTCATATAATGGTTGCATTGGCTGTTGCTTCGGACCTCTAAAAGCAGAATTTATCTAAAATTACTTAATAGCAATCTTCAGAAAATGAGGTTACCTTTTAACTCAATCTCAGTTCTTAAATATCTGCTTCATGATCTGCAGTTTTTAATGCTGGAATTTAGTCATCTTGTCTGTATTCATGTTTAGTTAATGGCAGATTTAAAAAAACCCCAAAAAACCAAACCAAAGCAAAACAAAAAAACCCACCAGCAATTGAATTTCTGTGTCCAAAAGGATACCTCTGCCAACACTTTTGAAATTGTGACATTACATTAAGTATTTCTTCCATCATAAAATGGTACTGAGAAAGAATAACCAGATGTATCCCGAGCTAATTTGAAATTTTTTACCTGCACCAGAAGGAAAACTTTGCTCACTCCTTTTGAAAGTTGTTAAGTTTTTGCTGTTGTTTAACAGCAAAAGTTTTTCCTGAATCAACATGGCAAATACCAGGTTTGGGGATTTTTTACTTTACAGAAGCTCTTGGAGTTTGTTCGTAATTCTCATATCAAAATTCATATTCTGCTATTGCATGGGATATTTACCTGATGTCTGCTCTTTTCAGATTTGCTGTAGGAACATCTGGCTTTTTTCTTCAACAGGAGAGAATCCAAAGAGGAGAAAAACAACTAGACAAAATATCTTAGTTATGAATTGTCATTTAATAAATGTGCTTTCTCTGGATGATTCATGGATTTTATGATTACATTCAATTATTTTTCAACAGCTCATGCTCCATTTGATCAGGAATTTCAGTCAATGCCAACTGATTAATTATCATTCTATGAGTACCCTTTTGTCTAATAAACACTCATAATGAGCATGTTCAACCTTGGCATCTATAAATGTCAGCCATGTACTAATAAAATGCTGGGATGGGATGCTGGAGGTACTCAGGCTTTAGCTCTGGTTTTGAGGAGACAAAAAGCAACCTCTTACCCTCGTCTTGCCCTTTCCATCCCAAGGGGGAGCAGCAAGGGTCGGACTTCCTGAGTCAGGAACAATTCCACAGTGCCCTGGAGGAACACTGGGAACTCCATTGTCTTGACCTTCATTTCTACATGTTTTGCACAATGACTCCTGGAAACTTTCTGAAGTGGCTTTTCCCCACTGTTTGAAGTGTTCATTTCCATTCTCACTCTGCCAAAACCAAGATCCCCACAACCCAAAGGAACCTGTGACAGAAGTACCTCTGGGTGTGACACACGAGGCTGTTGCTGGTGCCCTTTCTGTGTTTAATTACAAAACATCAACACACGTAACCTTTCCAAAGCAAGGCTGGATATTGCTGGAGCAGGGAGAGATATTACAGAGCTGAGAGAGCTGCCTTATGGCTCACAAACACTCTGCTTTTATATACCTTTGAACAGATGGTTCATTTAGGTTCTGGCAGTGTAACTCCACTAATTGCTTTAAACCTTCCATTTTTCTCCTCTATTTGTGGCAGAAGTGGGCAGTCTTGCCTGCATAGATATGTGAACATATGAATTGTACATAAAAACAGAATATGAAATGTGAAACCATCTTTAATTGTCTGAAGTGATTTTTTTGAATTATCACAAACTGTAGTGAGGAGAAACAATAATGCTTGTCTGGATTTGAACTTGGGGGACTGGCTCTGTCTCCAGCCTTGCAGCTGTGTGTTAACCAAAGGCTTCCTGCCCTCTTGCAATGGTGCCTGGGGAAGAGGAGGATAGAGATGGAGTGAGAATTTCCCAGAACATTCTCCCAGCATTCAGGGAGTTGTGACTTTGAGCCCTTCATCACTGAATTTACTGTGTGTGTGTGTTCAGAGGCCTTTGACAGACTTTTTTTTGTTAATTTAATGGATTTTTGAACATGTGTCTTTTTTAACAATCCTGGAATCCAGCAGCAGAATGTGCCCCTTATCTGTACATTGCATGAGGAAGTTAAATATTTTTGCTAATTCTGGACACACAAACACACACATACATGGAGCTGCTCCTCACACTGAAACCTAAAGCTGTTTCACACCTTTACTTCATTTTCCTGCCCTTCTCTGCACCTCTGTGTGTGTGTCTAAGGAATCTATAAAATCATAGATATAGTCAATGCAATCTTTTGGGAGATAAGGGAACAAAACGGTAAATAGCAGTCAGGATGTGACTGCACATGGATGTCCATTATAAGGAATTTTTTTCCTTATAATTTCTAAGGTTTTGATTTATCTTTTTGTCTTTGTGGTACATTGAATGGATCTGTTTTAATGTCAAGTGCTCATTTCTTGGTATTCATACTTTAACTTGCATTTTAATTATAAAGTTAAAGCTTTTCCTCATTTACTTCATATTCCATCTGCCTTTTTATCACACAGTCACTGGGTATTGAAGGGCTTTCTGCAGTTTCCTGTTCTCTACCCTTGGTAACTTCTTACCTGTCCTGGGAGCTCTTTATCCCATGGCAGTTTGGTATAAAGATTTTTGGGATGGTGTGGCTGAATGTTTTGGGAAGTGCCAGCCCAATTTTTGTCTGTATTTCACCCTTCCCCAGCAGTGTTGTTTGCTGTGTTTGGTCACACTTTGCTGTGTGATCACAGCCTGTTCTTTTGGCTCCAGCTGTACTGGCCTAGCTCATGAGTCACACTGGGGAGGCTGCTGTGATATTACAATCTATTTAAAATTGAACCGCCCCATGGAAACCTCTCAACACAGAATTAATGGAAAAATATTCTTTCTGACCATGTAATGAATCATAGATCAGTCCAAAGAACGTTGATGTGCTGTGGTTGCTGCACAGAGAAGTCTGGTTATTGTTGGACCTGACCAGCTTTGAGTATCCAGTTAGTATAGTTTAATCAAGTTAAAATGAGCTTTTTCATAGATCTGGCAGAACTCAGTTCTTCTGGTCTCTTTGTTGTACTGTTGTATTGCTGTGGTGCTATGGAAAGACCAAGGCTGGTCATACAAACAGGAACTTTGGAGGACAAGTGGGGATTACAGTGCTGTGCATCCCTTCTGTGCCCTGTACCTTTTAAATTCTAATGTGTACCCTGAGATTTGCAGTGTCAAGGATACAGTGAAAGAAATCAGGCCCAAAACAGCAAATGTGAAAATTACAGACATCTCATTTACTGTGTGGGAAAAAAGTCTTCTTTTTGGTTTTTTTTGGTATAGATGATAAGTGTGGGAGTTCCTTGCCCACTAGCCTTAGCAAAGAGTGGACAAATTTACACAATAAATTTATACAATAAATGTAATATTTCAGTCCCTCACAACACTCCAAATAGCCTTTGAAAAGCCTTTTTAATGCAGTAGGGTCTCTTAACGTTTAAGTTCTGTGCCAAATGGCAGTACAGGTTATTGCCTGAAAGGAAGGTGATGGGATAACATTATATGAGGCTTCCTGAGATGGTTTGTTGAATCACTCTGACTATTGTGCATAAACAAGTTTAAACACAACTGTTCCTGTGGTTCTGTTCCCTTCCTTGGCTAAGCAGAGGTACTTTAGTGAGCCTCTGGGTACTGCTGTGCTGAATGGAGCTCAGGGTTAGGAGAGCATCAGGGTGCCTCTTGTGTGGTGTAATATCCAGGACAGGAATTCTTCCTATCAGCAGCACAGAATATGAAGAACAAATCTTTCTGCCTAGAATCTCACAGGGGAAGGAAAGAAGGAAGGAGAAATAAGAGCCAGGTAATATCTGTAAGTATTTTCAAGGAGTGTTTAGAAGGGCAACTGCTGTGAGGGATATATCCAAGATAAACATTTCATTTCAGGGCAAATCACCTTTCACAATGGACAAAAATATTAGGAGGTCTGAAATGGATGGTAATGTTGCTTTTCAGTTGAATTTCTGCTGTACTCGGTGTTTCTTATCACTTGTATGTATTAATAAAAATACACTCAGGGCTGGTAACTGTGAAGCATTTAAGTATGATAAATGCACTGTCTGGTATCTAATAAGGATGATCTCTAGCAAATAGTATCACAATATTAAAATATATAACACCATTGTAGAGCCTGCATTTAGAGTCCTACATGACACAATAATAGTATGTCTTAATAGTGGCAGGTACATGATCAGAAATTCCAAAGGAATGCCTGATGAGAAACATTATTCTTAAGCTTTTCTATTGAGTGGCTCTGTCTGAAAACTATAACAGTAATGTGCCAGATCAAAAAGGTGGGGTTGGCATCTTCTTTTAAGAGTGGGATGCTTCTTTGAACCCAGCTGAAGGGTTTTGGCATCTAAATTGCTCTGTTTGATGGAAAACTGAAGAAGTCCCTCGCTACCCATCTCATTCAAGCAGGACAGTGAGATAAAGGGTTTGTAAAAGTAATAAAAGTAAGACCTGGAGGAAGGAATGAAAAAAGTAATGTCATTTCATCATAAAACCTGAAGGTGTTATATACACATTTAACTTTAAAGCTATTCAGAGTAGCTATTCAGCTGCTCTGGTTCAAACAAGCCCAACTCACAGCCTGTGCTGCTGTGTCCTTTGCTGAGGCTGTACATGATTCCTGTGATAAACACCTGCCTTCACCTGCTTGGGAATGAGCTTTACCCTGAACCACTCTGGAAAACTTGAGCTGAATGGGCATATTTATATGCAGACATATTTTTCGGACTGAGACAGGAAAAGAGATGTTTTTTTCAAATATGTCCTAGTTGGCCTTTTCTAGAGAGGTATCCTTGTTCTTTTTGAGCAGAGATTTGGAGCTTTGGTCACTAAAACTTGATCTTAATTCAGGCCGTAGGAAAGAACTGTTCAAGTGCACAACAGCCATTGCAAAGGCAGGCTGTTGGGAAAAAAGGAGGAATTTGTCTGATGAATCACAGGATTCCAGATTTGTGGGGGTGTTTGGGGAGTTTTGGAGGTCCATAACTGGCTTGAGACCTTTTGGGTATTACCAATATTACTGAAACATCTTTAAAGTACCTGAGCTTGGTGTTCACATAGTTCCACTCACTGGGAAGCTCACGTAGCACTTCTGCTTGAACTGTCTTGGATGGGACAGTCTGGTGCTCATTTTTGACTGTGATCTCTGTATATCTCTGTGTTATCACCTTTCTCACTCAGAGTATTGTCATAAAGATAAATTATTTGGAAAACAGCAAAGTGTTACATGATGAGGTTCATTTACAAAGCAAATTCGGTATAGAGGAACAAATAAAAATAGGTAATAAGGAGAAATATTGAATAATTGCTTATCAAAAGATAGTTATTTTACAGGGAACCAAATTAGAAAAGTGGAAGTAAAAATAATACAGACTGAAGAAGGTAATTAAGAACTTCAACATACACGGAAGAGAACAAAGGATAAGTTTTACTGTCAACTTTGAAAATAGCTCTCTATGAAAACTTTAAATACAGACCCCATGCTGAAGGGACTGTAATCCTAACTGTTATTTTGATATTTGGGGGAGAATATACATGCATACATATATATATATGTGTGTGTGTGTGTGTGTGTGTATATATGTAGTTTTCTAATAAGTGTTGTGCAGTGGACTATTTGTCCTTACATTTCATATTCTGTGTCATGAGTTGAAATAAATTTCAAGAGACTGTTTTTTCATAAGTTGTATGATTTACAGAAATAAACAAAGACCCCATACGCCAGTTTTTTCTTTCTTCTTCGCATTCTAAAAGACAGCTTTATACTGAAAGCTCCAATACTTTATTATGGAAAAAATAAGACTACAGGAATAAAAAATAGAAAATTCCAGCATATTTGAGGTGTGCCTGAAGCTTCAAAACCCAACTGTGTTATAAAGATTATACAATTATGAAGAAAGTCAAAATTTTTCCAGCCGTCTTAAGATGCTGCCTAAAGTTTTGTAGCATAATGCTCTGAAAGTTTGTGGGTCTTGAATGGTCCTATCGTGTGACTCCTGTAGTGTCATAGGTCATATTTTTATTGTTAACAATCTTGGTGTTTCAATTAAATATAACAATTCCAGTGGCTGTCCCTGAATTTTGTGTGTTATGGACCCAGAATTAAGATATTTATGGACTTACTACTGAACTCAGACTGCTAATTGAATAATTTAACCACCTTTGACTGCATATTCCTTGTGTTTTTTAGTTGCTTACTTTACAGTGGAAAAGACATTTCCTCTTTTGTGACTGCAGCATTTCCTCACGTGCACCATGGTTTTGCTGTCTCTGGAAGCTTTATCATTATCAATAAAGCAGATCTGCAGATGAGCCTCTACAGGTATTGTGAGTGACAAAAAAATTTGACCTGATACATTGTGAAATTTTGTTGGTATTGGCAAATGACCCACAAGTGTATTGTACCATAAACTAACATGATCTTCCTGTTGGTAATGAGCTGATTAATAATGCAAAATAATTGCAAACAGAATTGATACTACACTCCTGTGACAAACCGCAAAATCAATAAGGTTCCACCTCTTAGGTTGCAGTCAGATTTCTTTTTTTCTTCATATATTAAAATTGTACAATTAGTTCCCCCTAACCTGTTCTTTCTCAGTAGAAGAATATTAAATCTGCAAGGTAAAATAGACTTAGGTGAAGCAATGATACTTTGTGATTTTATGACCTACCTTGTGCACTGTATTATGGAATTCTTTTGTAGGGAATCAAATTCTTTAAATTACTTCAAGTATGGTACTGTTACATCCCCCTCTGAGGGTCAGGGTAACTGAGGTTCTTGTTAATAGATCCCCTGGGGAGAATTAAAGTGAAATGAGACTGAATGATCAGTGGTTATAATTATATATATATATATATATATGTAGGGTTTATTTTAGAACAATTTGGTTGCAATAAGAAGGAGCCATTTGGTTTATTATCAATGGAAATGCAACAATATAGAAGGATTAAGATATCACTTAAGAAAATATGGAAGGGAAGGAAAGGAAGGAAAGGAAGGGAAGGAAGGAAAGGAAGGGAAGGAAGAAAAAAAAGAAAGAAAGAAAGAAAGAAAAAGAAAGAAAGAAAAAGAAAGAAAGAAAGAAAGTCAGTCTGTTGCTCCAAGTGATGGTCAAAGCCTTGATTTGTCAGGGGTGGGGGAAGCCCTAAAACACAACTTTCAGTGGGTAAATTACCCTCAGGTTGAGGTGGGAACACCCAGGTTCCTCCCCTGGAGTGGAGAGTTTTGTACTGTCTGTTGGAACACTGTGGATCATGAGCAGTGCTCTGGTGGAAGGCCCCAGCAATGAGTCTGAAGGCCCCAGAAATTAGTCTGAAGGCCCTTTGGGGGTCTTTGATGGTTTTATGGCACTTAAGACATGACCCTTCCTCTCATGTCAGTGTAGCTGAGCCAGGCATGGCCCATCAGAGGTGATGAAACCCTTCAGCCCTACTTGTGAATGTCCAGTACCTCCCCTGGGGGAGTTTGGCACTGAAGGCAGTTGTGTGAGGGGGGACATTGCTTTGGCAAAAACCACTGTCCCAGCTCCGCAGGGTCTGCTTCTTATTGTCCTCCTCCCCCATCTGTCTCCAACCCCAGCTTGTAGCTCCAGTGCTGGGTGTTCACCCCTTCTATCTTATGTGGATCAGAGGTTTCACCACCACACCCCCAAAACTCACCTCCTCCCCATCTGGGGGGGCAAACCTGGCCCCAGCAAAGCCCCCTGGCACCCCTACACAGGGGAGATTGTTGGAGTCAGGAACCATTAACATTTCAGTCTCTCACAGGTACACATGCAAAAATGGTCCTGGACATGTTGCAGTGACATAATTCTGTGAGATGTAAACCAGAATGGGCTCCTCCTAATTATGCTTTTGCCTTCTGGAGGGAGGAACAAAAAAGGGAAAAAAAAAAAAAAAGACTGGGTTTCTCACTTAAAAGGCATTTACTAGAGAGAATCAATTGAAAATTAACTTCAGGCTCCTGCCTCAGACAGATTTTAATGCATGTCTGAGTGCCTTTAAACCCCATTGACCAGCTTATAAATGATTGAAATATTTTCCCTGCGGCATCCAGGTCTTTCTGTCGTTACATCACTTTTTTTTGGCAGTTCACAGCAGCAGTGACAGGGTGAGGGCCTTTATTTAATCAGTCTGCAAATATCAGATACCATCCTGTCAGCTGTGCTGCAACAGAGTGAAAAAGAGAATTTGGCTAATATTAGTGATTATCCTTGCAGATCAGAACTGGCTGATCACCTCTGGTCAAGTGGTGCTTGGGGTGAAGAGTGGAAATATATGAGAAATGCCACAGACATAGATTCAGAGATCTTCCAAAAATCACTAATGCTGTAAGAAATCATTACCTGTAAGGAATTTTTATTTACATACAAATTGATAGAATTCCATATTGGTATAATTAATAGGGAACCAGTACATCAGTAAAGAGAAAGAAAGATCTATATTGTTAGAATTTTTTAACTTTTTCCAAGTTTGAAAGCATCATTCTAATCAGATGAAGCAATTCTGTAAAGATTTTGATTGGAAGACTACTTTTCAAGAGTTAGAATTCTTTCCCACGAGTGTTTATATAATAATTTCCATGAAGTATTTTAAGCCACTCAGTCGTGTTCACTTCAGTTAGTTGGAAGTAGTATCTTCCAAGATTGCCCTTCCCTACCCAAACCAGGAGTTTTTCCAGTTAGCAATTTTGTTTTATGTTAACCTGATCCATAATGATTCAAGTGACTCATTGATTTCCTTGTTTGTTAAACCTTTGTTGCCATTTTTAAAATTATTTGAGTCCTGTTTGAAATGGGAATGTAATTTCAAAGTGTCAGTCAAAGTGCTGCTTTAAGGAATTTCCCAGGCGATTTTACAGATCGTGTGACACCAGGGAAAAGATGGAAAAAGCAAGTAACAAGTCTGGAGAGATTTTTGTGTTGATGAATATTAAGAAAGCACAAATCATATGGTCTGAAAGTTTTGGTACCCACATAAATTTGTGCATTTCCCCAGTGAATTATCCAATATATGAATAATTTGCCTTAAAGGAATCACTTTGTGAGCAAAGGTCATTAGAATCATGGAATATCCTGAGCTGGAAGGGACCCACAAGGACCACCCAGTCCAACTCCTGGCCTTGCACAGACACCCCAATAATCCCACCCTGTCCCTCAGAGCATTGTCTAAACCCTCCTGGAGCTCTGGCAGCCTTGGGGCTGTGCCCACTGCCCTGGGCAGCCTGGGCAGTGCCCAACCAGCCTCTGGGGGAAGAACCTTTTGCTGAGATCCAACCTGAGCCTGCCCTGACACAGCTCCAGCCATTCCCTGGCTGCTGTCCCTGGTCCCCAGAGCAGAGATGGAGCTACCCCTCATGAGGAGCTGCAGCCCCTGATGAGCTCTGCCCTCATTCTTCTCTTCTGCAGCTGAACAAGCCAAGTGCCGTCAGCCCTCTCATATGGCCCCTCCAGGCTCTTCCCCATCCTTGGGGTCTCCTTTGGTCACTCTCTAATGGCTTCGTATCTTTTTTATATCGTGGTGCCTGAGCTGCCCCCAGGCCTCAGGGTGAGGCTGCCCCAGGGCAGAGCAGAGCAGGACAAAACCCTCCCTGCCCTGTGCCTCTCTGTGTTCCCTCACGGTGCTGAATCCTTCCCTTGCTGGGGAGATATTGAGCCGTGAGTGGTGTGGATGTCTGTGGTGGTTTGGTCCTGTCTCCCTGTGGCTGCTCTCCAGGGCTGGGTAATTCCCTAGCAGGGAATTTTGCAGACAATGTTTGTCTGGAAAGAGGTTGTCACGAGATGACTGGACCCAGATGGCTTCTGTGGGTGCTCAGATAACTTGATGCCCCCTTTGTGGAGCTTGGCAGTGTCTGATGTCACGTTTAGGATGATTTCCTCTCTGGCTGGGTACACGGTTACCTTTTCTTTACCTCTTTCCATTATTTCTCACTTGCCTTCTCTGTCCCTTCTGCTGCTGTTTGCAGGCCAAGTACGTTCCATGAAAAATACCATTCTCCATCAGAATGTGTGCGAGTCCTAGGGAAAAAAATATTTCAGTTTACAAAAAAGGGAATTAGAGAACAATTCCATAAACAGCAACTGTAACACTCTCACTACCACAGGCTGTTCAGAGCTCCATTTATGAGTGCAATTAGGCATATGGATAGCTCAGGTCTTGTCATCAGCCCAGAATGGGACAACTTACTGAGGCACTTTAAATCTGAAACAGTAAAACTGATCTAAGATGTAACCCTTTAATGTGCTTGGAAATGAGAAGTTGTTAGAACACTGCTTTGTTTGGCAACATGAGCTAATGAAAGGATGCAATTTAGTGCAGCAGGGACGATGATCACTGATAAATATACCTGCCTGATGCAGGGTTTAAATGCCTCAAATTTATCAAAACTGAGGGGAGCAGGGCAGGGGGGGACAGTGTTTTGCTTCCGGTTAAATCACTCTGAGGGTAAAGTAGCAAAAGAAAAGAATAATTTTGTTTACAGGATGAGACCAGACTGTTCAGAAATTTTATGTACAGAAATAATGAATGAAATAATGAATGAAGGAATTGCACCAAAAAATCATTTTGTATTCTGTACATTATGAGGCATTTGTTACTACAGGTGTTAAGCTTTGGGTCCCAACAGGAGTGGATACTTGTGTCCATTTACAGCCATGCAGCTACAAACCTTCTTACCTCTGCTTAAAAGAGACAAAAACCCACCTACTGTCTGAGAAAGATATAAAGCAATATCATCCATCTTCAAATACAACTAAATAGTTTTCTACTCACTAACCTAATTTCCTTCTCTGTTGCAGAGTTGGAGTGCCAGTGCCTCTCACTGACATGAGTGCTGGGTGGAGGGCAGAAGGGGGATCACCAGTACTGGCATATTTGGTTAGAATATTTCTGTTTTCTCCTTGCTTCCCAGGCAATAATCATATTTAGCAAGTTCTGTAACTGTACACCAGATTGTCAGGGAACAAACATCTATGGGGGTGGATCTCATAAAATTTTGCTGCTTGCTGAAGTAGAAAATGAGTATAATCAACCATAGGACTGTCAAACAGCAGCATTCCCACAGAGCCATGGCTTGGGTGTCTCTCTCCTGCACTATAAATCTCAGCCACGCTGCTGTTCACAAACAGCCTTTTCTGATCAGCACCGCTGACACACAATTTGTGTGTTTAGCTTGTGCTCTATATTTGCACTTTCGGATCTCTGCAGGCCAAAGTTCTGTATAATTAATTCATTGATTAGTAGCTGAATTTGGGCAATTTCTGCTCTGGTTAATTTTATTTTTTCTTGTTATCTCTCTATTTTCAATTCAAATAAAAAATCATTCTCAAATTCATGGTTCTGCCAAATATGTATTTGTAAGGAGCAATGGGCACCTTCTATATATTGGTAGGAGTCATAGACCAAGGGGATTTAAAAAAAGCATGTTAGCACCTTAGTACTGACCTGATCACAGGAATTTTGTGTTTAAACCCAGAGTAGAACAGTAATGCTTTAAAAACGCACCTTGTTTCACTGTTTCCTCTCTGCTTTTCAGCTTTGCTTTGTTGGAGTCAGTAGGTAATGAAGTGCCTCTTGCTCCTGTGATACTGATGCTCTGAATGGTGTTTAAAGTCTCCAGAGCTGCAGATGCTCAGATGTTGGTGAGCTGGATGAAGTAGTTTAGCACATTAATCAGTGGTTAATCACAGTGCACAGACACACCCAAATATTTAGTGTAAACGGATCTTTTGAAGTAGTTATAGGGCAGGTTTTTGCATTTACATGTGGAATCATGGAATGGATTGGGTTGGAAAGGAACTTAAAGATCATCCTGTTCAAACACTCTGCCATGGGCAGGGTCACCTTCCACTAGCCCAGGTTGCTCCAAGCCCCATCCAACCTGGCCTTGGACACTTCCAGGGATCCAGGGGCAACCACAGCTTCTCTGGGCAACCTGGGCCAGGGCCTCAACACCCTCACAGGGAGGAATTCCTTCCCAATATTCCATCTAACCCTGCCCTCTGGCAGTTTGAGGCCATTCCCCCTGTCCTGTCACTCCAGCCCTTGGAAATAGTCCCTCTCTGTCTTTCTTTTTGGCCCTTCAGGCACTGGAAGAGTACAATGAGAGTTACTTTGCTTTCTTACTTTGCACAAGTGAAATATGTTTCGATTTGGGTGGTGACAGTGGTGTGTGCTTGGTTTTGGTTTTTTTTAGGCCTATTGCTTATATTTTGGATGTTTTTCATTTTCAAATGTTTACAGAATTGAAGGGCATCATTGTCAAGGCAATGAATGAAGTTGATTCATGGCAATAATGTGCTAATTTTTGTTTGCATCAATGAAACAGTCATGTACAATAGAGATGCACTAACATGAAAAAAAAGTGAAGGACGTAATGCTCATCAATGAATTTGAAAATCATTACACTTTTTGAAGTGTTTCCTTTATGAACCTTGTAAGAGCTTGTCTCCACAAGGAGTTATTTTAGGATAATTAGGAAAGGAAGCATTCAAACTGAGACATGACAAGTGTGGAACTTCTAGAATAGCTTTTAGACCATGACTGCACATCCAGCCTCAATCAGAATAAATTTTCAGCTGCTGAGAGGACAAAACTTAAAACTAGCTGAATTTTTTTAATTGTGATTCACGTTATCTGAAAGTCAGTCACTTATTTGTAATTTTTAATTTAACTTGAGAAACTAATTTGCCCTCTGCTTGGCTAAGAGCTTTTTTAACGGTCTGGTCCTTTCCAGCTTATGACAAAGCTACCTTCTTTAGTTCTAAGGATCTTGTTAATGGGCTTGTGACCATGCAGAGCTCCTGATCCCCTTCCTCCCTTTGAATAGCCCTGCTCTGCAAGTGGCTGCATTAACTTTAACAGAAAAAACTTGAGAAAAAAAAAAGCTACTCAGTTTGGGGAGACTGCAGGATCCTGGTCTTTAGAAAGGACTGAAGTAAATGAGAAAAAAAAGCCCCAAACTTTTCCCCTTTCATGTTTCTTATCTAGCAGAGCAGAATAAAAATGGGGATTTTCAGTTGTACATAATGCTGATGAAAAGTGAAATCTGGCCATTTCATGTGTGAACATTTTTGCACACCTCCACAGTAGGGATTTTCCCTAATGCCTCTTGCATTAACAGCTGTGACAGGAACTCTGCTTCCAGCAGCTTCAAGTGGTTAAATCAATAACAGAAATAGTTTAAAAATACAAATCCACTGCTGCTATGCGAACATCCCCTGCCCAGCTGCCAACTGTGTATGCAAACAGATACTGTGGGCATCAATAACGTTCGGTGTTGGATTTCTCTATATCTAAAACTTCAGCAAATCCCTCCTCAGATAATTTCTCAGAGGGCAAAAGTACAGTTAGACACATGATGTGTAACCATATGCTAATAGAAGTGATTAATTACCACCGATGAAAGGAATTCAAGCAGGCTGAATTGGCAGTTGATAATCTGACATGTGCAACCATGCACTCAATAGGCACAGCATTTCTGGGGTGGGAGCTCCCCTCATTGTACTAGAGGACAGGAGCAGCTGAAATTAGGTAGGTGTGGTTCCTTGTCAGGAACTATAGGTGGAATATAACAATTTTCCCATCTCTAGTAATTAGAAATCTGTATTAGTGTATGGTCATTGACTTCTGAAATGGGGTGACTTTGGGAGTGAATTTGGGAGCATGTAAAGATCTAATAGTGCCAGCAGCAGCACCAAACCTTTATCTGGTAGATATGATGTAGCTCTACTACAGGTAATGTAGACTGAGAGTTGACGTGATGTAAAAATCTCTTAATGTTCAGCTTGGGTAAGTACTCAGACAGTGAACACCATCAGTTTAGTGCCTCAGACAAATCAGCCCTGAGCTCTGCTGGGCACACCAGCGTGGGCTGGTGGGGCTGGAACAGATTGCTGAGCCCCTGAGCAGTGTCTGCACTCCTGGGGGCAGGGCTGGGCCCCACTGATGCTCTGTACCCAGAGGGAAGGTGTCCTACAGTCACTGAACTGCAATAATCTGGGTTTGCTGGGCTGCTCCTGGGCGGGAAGCTGTTGGATCCCAACATATAATATCTACAGAGAGAGATTTGAGTGGTCTTTGCAAAAAACCATGGGCTATGAAAGTTGGGGAAAGAACCTCAGTTTAAGAAGTAAATGAGATATCATGGGTGTGGAGTGCCCTGCCCAAGTCAGAGAGTCCTCACCCTGATCTCATCAAACCTGTGCAGAAGACCTGTTGTGCTTTATCTCTCCCTTTGTGTTCCCTGAATCCTTGCATTCTGTAAACCTGAATACCTTCTTTCCCCCTGTAATTCCCCCAAGATAAAATGGGTTTTCCCCTATGATGTAAGACCCCAGATTTGTTAACCTGGGTTTTCCCCTTACATCATCCCCTGAAACCCCCTAATTGTAATAATTGTAATAGTTAAAGCCCCCTGTTGAATATGTAGACCCTAAACCCTTTAAATATGAATTTGTAAGTCTAATAAACCATTCCAGTTTCTTGCCCCCAAGCTGGGACTGTCTTGGCTTTATTGACCTCCACAGGAAGCTGTGGGAAGGGTTTCCTGAACATTCCAACAGTTTTGCCAGTGTATTCCTCCACTGCAGGGTGAACAGGGAGGGCTGTTTACCCAAATAAAAGTACATCTACTTTCCAAGCCAAGATGTTAAGGTTTGTTTTGAAACTTCCTGTGAGTTGGTAAAGCTAAAGTTTAACTACCCCCTATCTTTCCCCGAGGATCTCCACTCCCCCTCTAAAGATGCCTTGGTATTTGTGGACTAGATCAGGTGGTCCTTAACCTTCAGTTTGTTAACAAGGTGTAATGTACATAAAGTCTCATGTTCTTCAGTTAAAAGGTTCTCTGTATCCTCCCCCTACTACACATTCCCTGCCTATTATTTATGACTTTAGCTTTGAAAATAGTTTATCCCATAATTTGACTTTGAGTGTATTCAGTCCACACTTTGATCTACAAGATTAAGATGACTGGGTTTTAGATGAGGTCCCCAGATGAAGATCACAGGGAATTCGTGAGGGCATGGGGGATAAAAAATAATTAGGGGGAATATCAATGTACAATCCAAAAACTTGAGCTTCTCTGCAGTAAACACCTCCCAGTAGGAGAATGAAAATGAATCTCAGTCCATGTATTCCCAGTGAATCTCTGCCATATTAAAAGCCTAAATGGGAGTTAGAAATATATAATCAGACTTACACTGTAGGGATTTGAGGCATTAGTTCATCATTGCATCCAAGGCACAATCCAGGTTTTTTCTCACTGTGAAAAGCCTTTGCATTTTCAAACAGACGAGGAGGTTAAGGCATATTTTGCCACTGCTGGTATCACAAAAATGTATTTTCATATTTATAGAAACCAGCAAATGGATTCTATCACAAGAAAGTCCGTATATCATCTGCCTTATATATGTGTTATGTAGTCATGGGGGCTCTCCTCTGTTCAAGGAATTAGTCAGGCGTGTAATAAGCAGATCACTGACAGTTTAAAATGATTTCTCTGAAATGGTGCATTGTCAGTTGACTGGAAACAACTTATTTCAGGGAGCTCTTCTAAGTATGTCTAAAAGTGGTCTTTGACTTTGAAGCCAACAATTATATTGTTTAGGGTTTTCTTCACCAAAATTAAAACAAAATGTCTCAGGGAGGAATGTGATGGATGCATGTGGTGCTCTGCAGTGCTATATTTTATATTTTCTTTGAAACTGAATTGCTGGAAGAAATTAGGGATTGACTCCACATTTGAGATTTATTTTTTACTCCATTAATTTTTATGTGCAGGGGAGTGGTGGTTTTACCAGGGTCTCACAACTCAGAAGACCCATGGGAGTGTGTTTGGTAACAGGTTTGTTCCTGAGGTGGCTGCAAACCCAAAAGGTCTGGGGAGATATTGGTTCTGAATTTCTGCGACTCAGCTTGGGTTGGGGTTCTGTGTCATTCTACCACAATGCCTGAGCCAACAAGCTTTGATTTTGTTAGAAATGTATCTGAAACATTGCTGTACTGTTAGTAATTCCTCATAGGATGATGCTGCTACCTGTGGACTTATTTTAAGTCACTGCTACACCAGATGGAAGTTCAGCATCTTGTGCTGTTTTATGTTGTCTTGGTGCAAGTTGTGTTTGTCTGTTGTATTTAAACAGTTACTACTGTTAAGTTCTTTCTTCTTTCAGTAAAAATTATTTTACTTTATTTTACTTTAACATTAAAATAAAAACATGTCCATGAGGGGTTGATTTTGCCTGTCAGCTTCTGACTGAAACTAACTTTTGGTGATTTGAAAATCAAAGAGAACAGAGCTCTCTGGATTCACTTGAGCTGAGGAAGTCACCTGAAGTTTCTAGGGCAGAGTGTGTCATAGAAATAAGGAAAATTAAGGAAATATCTGGAAGAGGTCTTTTTACAGTTCTGCAGTTCCTTATCATTTTATCTATAAAATAAAAAATGGTGACATATCTGTTCTTCAGTTTCTATAGTGTTAGACTCTCTCCATCAAGCTACAAAGCAAATGCCTTGGTGTTCATGACAGTCCCATATTTCACCAACCACAACAACAGTCCCGTGCCACTCTTTAATCTTTTTCCACTGCTCAGGGTTCTCAGACAATGCAAAGCTGAGTTCCCTGCTGCAGACAGTGCCATTGCCAGCCCTGCTGGGGCACAGCTGGGACACCTCAGAGCCTGGTGGGATGTGCTGGGATCTAAACAGGGAAATTCCTGCTGCTGGTCCCTGTCTGCACAAATCTGTAAAGCCTTGTGAGGAGCTGGGAGCCCGAGGCCATTGAGGGTTTGGCTTTTACAGTGAGAGTTTGCATCCCATCATACCATCACAAGGCTCTCTACTCCCTAGAGAGACACCTCTTCTTGGAGTTCAGCTTTGGGTTAGGCTTTTTGGCTGCTGATTTCTTTATTGTTTAATGAAATATATTCAGTTTCAGTGCAACATGGTTTCAAATTTAATGTAAGAAAAAGCTTTGTCTTCAGGCACATGCTCTGGTTCTTGGGGTTCCTGCATTGGGCTGGGTGTTGAACTCCATGATCCTGACGGGTCCCTTCCAGCTCAGGATATTCTGTGGTTCTTTTGTCTATTCTTCAGGAACTCTTGTCTGTTTACTTCCCTGTTTTTCCTTCTTCTTTAGGAAGCTACAGGAAGCACAGCAGTGGCTCCTATGTCCTGCACATCTTAAATCTCTACTGGACATCTCAACTATGTGTAAAAGCACAGAGAATGCTGAAATCTTAGGTGGAACTGGGTAATTTGGTCCAATAAAGGGGCAAATTGTTTTATGTTTTTGGACAGTTTCCATGTATTCAGCCTATCCTGATATCCTCTGGAGATATTTTCTGGTTATATGTGTTTTAGGAGTTCCCATCTTGCCCAGTCAAAGTGTCACCCTTTTATTATACTAATTAGTCTCATTCCCTTTAGCTGTGCAACTAAATCTAAGTGAATCTGAATTACTGTTCTCAAGTGCACACTAAATTATGACGTAAATACAAGTGTATAATTAATGACAACCACTTGAACAGTATTGCATAGGCAATTTCACTTAAAAAAATGCATAAATTCAATAGAGCCTGAAATATGAGCTCGAGGTGTTGAATACAGCACTTAGAGGTGTTCAGAAGGCTGTATTTTCATATGTGTGAATACATATATGTATAAAATCTAGATTTAATGACGGCAAAAGCATTTATGTGTGTGTGTACCAGTATATACATGTATGTAGGAACACACACACATGCAGAAGCGGCTACAAATTACTGAAAGGACATTAAGAAAAGATACTGAAAGCAGTGCTGGTATCAGATCAGAGCTGTCTCTCCCAAAACATCCTATAGTATATTATGAATAAATTTACTGAAAACTGTACTTTAGTATTAAAGCAATTATGAAGTTATAACATCTCCTTAAACTAGTAATAACGTGTTTGAATTCTCATTATGATTAGGATTTGGCCCCCTATTTCATGGTTTGATTTTGTCATACACTGTTTGTTGGAACTGAAAACTGGCTGGCTCTTCTTAGGACTCTGATTTTATTTGACCTGAATAATATTAATGCATCACTTATGTTTTTTAAAGTGTTAATATCTTGCAGCAAGATTTCAAAGTGGATTAACTTCCTAATCTTTCACTTCAGGAGACTTAGGTTTGAACCTGTCATAGGTGAGAAGGAAAGTCAATATGTTATTTCAGGAGCCTCTCTGGTAAAGATGGGTGGATAAGGTGGTGCTGTGATCCAAGAGTTTATTTTCAGCAGTTCTGTTACACAGTAAATATGTATTTGCTTTAGAAACAAATAAACAGGAGAGACAAACCCCCTAAACAAAACAACTTTCTTTTCAGTAGCTGTCAAAATAAGAGCATAAGTGGATGTCCTGGGGTGTTGTGAGAGGAAAGAGGTCTGTACCTCTGTATTCCGAGATCAGGTGTAATTTTGTTGGCTTTAAAGTGACCCAAAAAGTCACAAATAAGCCACTAAGTGTAGAAAATACAGAAAGCAGAAGCAAGCAGCTCTATTAGCATGTTGTGATATGCTGTCATTGGTCATCAGGCTGAAGTTGGGTGGGTTGGTGTGTCTGGTACCAAAGAGTTCATTGGTGGTCATTGGGAGAGTGGTTTGTGGGAGTTATGAGCAGTTCAGAGAACGTGAAATAAGTGTGTCTGTGTGTGTATTCAAGTGCAGGACACTGCTGGAAAAGTCGTTCTGGTCCTCAGGTCATTTAGTCAAGAAAAATGCAAAAATATGTGGAGATGCTTCCCAGCAGAAGCTTGGAAGGACTGAACTGAGACAGGGGATGCTATGGCCAGGTTGGGAGTGGAGAGCAGGTGCATCTCAGCAGAACTTGGCACTGGTTTTGTCTGCCCAGTCCAGTTTTAATTGTCTATCCCCTGTAAGTGTCTAGCCCTTACAGTCTTACTGGATAGGGAGGTATTTGCTGATTCATTTTTATTTTGCTTTTTCTGCATTACTGACTCACACTTTGTGCTGTCAGGAGACACAAGCATGGAGCAGATCTGTTCTATTGCATTGACTAAGCAGATAAATACAATTATTCTTGAAGTTCATTAAATGTGTTTCCAACCTTCAGAGTATTTATATGTGTGCTTACCAAGTATAAGTAGTCCCTCAAATTAAATGAATGCCCTAATAAAGACTTGCTTTCAGATAGAGTTAAGAAAATATGAGGGATTTTAAAGTCAATAGAGATATTTAGACAAGCAATTCTTGTCTAAATGATTAAGTTTAATGGGAAATTGGTGTGTAGATTCCTCATATGGCCTTACAAAGGTCACTGCAGTTTTCTTGCCCAAAAATCATTAAAAATTCAATGGACTCTTAACCTTAGGACAAAAATTCTTGACATATTTTACCTGGGATTTTGGAAACTCTTTTGAGCAACAATATTTATTTAAATAAAATTAATTCTTTAGGGTGGATTTTTTTTATAGTTAAATATGATAATGCAGTTAGTGCTGATGTTGATAGATCTTTCCCCACACAGCACAGCATTTCACTGAGGTGTGCCCTGTTCTCCAAACCTGTTTTCAATGTGGGGAGTGACCAGGATGTGGTGGAAACATCGCAGTAAATTTTGGAGTTGTGGGTTATACAATAAGGCTGATCTTCACAATCAAACCAACCTACAAGCTGAATATTTCCAGTTAGATTTCTGATTAGTAAATATAGAGGTAAAAATTGCAAGGGAGAAAAATCTGATGGTAGCATAGTTGTTACCAAATACAAAAAGGATTCAGTTACTGAGAAAGACCCTGTTTATATATGATGCCATTTCTGACTTGATTTAGTCTAAATCAGCACCTTATTTGTAAAGTCATAGAATCCTAGAATAAGCTGAATTGGAAGGGACCCATCAGGATCATCGAGTCCAACTCCTGGCCCTGCACAGAAACCCCAACATCCCCACCATGCCCCTCAGAGCGTTGTCCAAACCCTCCTGGAGTTCTGGCAGCCTTGGGGCTGTGCCCACTGCCCTGGGCAGCCTGGGCAGTGCCCAACCAGCCTCTGGGGGAAGAACCTTTTGCTGAGATCCAACCTGAGCCTGCCCTGACACAGCTCCAGCCATTCCCTGGCTGCTGTCCCTGGTCCCCCAGAGCAGAGCTCAGTCCCTGCCCCTCCTCTGCCCCTGCCCAGGCAGTTGGAACTGCACTGAGGTCTCCCCTCAGTCTCCTCTGCTCCAGCTGAACACACCAAGTGCCCTCAGTGTCCTCACACGCCTTCCAATCAAGGCCCTTCCCCATCTCCGTGTCCTTCCTTTGGACACTCTCTAATGGCTCAATCCCTTCCCTACATTGTGTCCCCCCAAACTGCACCAGTGCTGAGGTGAGGCCTCCCCAGGGCAGAGCAGAGTGGGACAATCCCCTCCCTGATGCCCCAGGACAGGGATGTCCCTCCTGGCTGCCAGGGCACTGCTGACTCAGGGACAACTGGCACCACCAGGACCCCCAGGACCCTTTCCCGGCTCTGCTCTCCAGTCTCTCCTTCCCCAGCCCACACACACCGCCAGGGTTGCCCTGTCCCAGGTGCAGAATCAGGCCCTTCCCTTGTTAAACTTCACAGAGCCCGTGATTTCCCACCTCTCTGGTTTGTTGAGGTTTCTCTGCAGGGCCTCTGTGCTGTATCATATTGAATGTAAGTGTGCTTTCAAGAGGAGGTGTTTCTCTGCCCCACTGACAAAGATGCTCCCCAAACTCCCCTCCCCTCTGGCCTCTTCACCAGGTGTTTTATTTGCCATTAGACTTCATGGAGGTTGAGCCCTAAACCCCAACTGGAGGGTCAGGGCAAAGAGCTGCCCTGGGGAGCAGGGAGGTGGCAGAGCCTGAGGGGTTCTGTCCTGACAGCCCCTGATGCCACTGCCCTGGGGAGCTGGGCACAGGCGAGGTGATGAGTGGGGCACAGGGTTCCTTGGGGAACCAGGCTGGGCACGGGCACTGCCCCCTCAGGGGCTCCATGGACAGGGGAACACACCATGGGGCTCACGCTGCCCTCAGGGCCAGGGCAGCCTCTGGCAGCTGCCCCTCACCATGTGCTGCCTGTTCGGGGTGTGTGGGGCTGTTCTTTGCCTCATTAATGGCCCAGTCATCTGCTGAGAGGTCAGGATTGCTCATCCCAGAGGGGCTGTAAGAGCGTTTGGAAATGTTTCATCTCTCACTCTAATCGAGTCTCTGCAGAGCTGCTTCACCATCAGGGGAGCCCACGGGAAGGTTACTAATGTGTGTAGTTTTCACAAAGGAAGATGCAGCTCTGCTCTGCTGCTGTTGCTTACCCAAGACGGGTTATAGGTGCTGGAGAAGGTGTTGAGTCAGTGACAAAATCAGCACCTTTTCCCCTCACCACCAACAAGCCCAAATGGGCTCCCTTGCTCCCAATCCTGATGTTGGGAGTACGGAGTACCCTTTCTGTTGGTGTTGTATGGAACAATTTTAAGAACATGGCAGCGAGTTATCCCTGTCACAGGGTCTGAACCTGAAAGAAATCCAATGTGCTTGATAGGGCTCAGTCATTTCTGCAGCTCCTCACAGGCTCCTGCAGCTCCCCTCCCCATCCTGCATTTGGTGAGGAAAAGCAGAGTGCTCTCTAAAGTTCTTGTTCATTTTAAAAAACAAACCAAATCAAAACCACACCCTTTCCACCTCCCCATATTTTCCAAGGACTTTTAGTAATTTATTAATTTAGCACCAGGAGTGCATATGCTCATTCACATTTGTTCAGATTGAACTTCTGTCACTGCCACAGCAGGAAAATACTGTTGAGATCAGGTAAACAGAGATCAGATAAACAGGGATGATTTAACTAAGCAAGGGAAAAGTGGCAAAGATTTAAAAAAAAAAGAAACAAAGGCAAGGAGCATGGAAATTAAAGAGCTGTTCCTTAATTTGCTGCTGGAACTGGGCAGTGAGGGCTTGTTACGACATTGACAAACACTTTTTTCATTTTCAAATGCACAGTCTAAGTTGAGTCTTAATGAGTGTGTTTTATCTTGAAGATCAGTGACCAGTCCACTTTCCAAGTTGCTCTATTTCTTCCACCTTTTCATTTGCAGAGAGATTGCACCTTGTCATTGACCAAATATATATCTTTTTGAGCAGAGTGCATTAATATGCTGTAAGTCTACTTAAAACTACGGAGTGAACCTTGTATGCTTGTGCTAGTTAATCCAAAACAAAGATTAACTAAGGGGTTTGTATATAAGGGGGAACCGAATGTGAAATTAAAATGTAAATCAAAAAGTAATTGGCTTTTTGTGCATAGTTTAGATAAGATTTACTTTTGAAGAATGACTTTGTGTTTTAACACAGCAGGCCAGACACCATGTGGCACACTTGCACTTAATAATGGCAACCAATCTAGGCCATAAATATTGCAAACGATGCCATTTGAATGAGGAGCCCTATGAACCATAATAAAAACTCCTGTGATTAATTCTAAAACTGCTCTGTTCATATTAGACCTGCAGTGGCCTCCCTGATGAGATCAATACAGCGTAGCAGAGTGATTCTAATAGAAGTGTTATTATCTTTTAATCTTCAGGAGAATGCCAACTTTGAGAATTCTTCAGCATTCTGGCTGCTTATTTTCTGGGAGCAACCTTGAAGGCAGTTGTTTTCTGAAATGAAGATACATCAGAGCCTTTTCAAGGATTTATCAATAATACGACACGGTCACTGTTTGTGGAGCCAGCAGCTAAAAGGCACATTTGTATGCTGAGACTTACAATCGGTCACAGTGACCTTCCCTGTCAGCCTCTGTTTTCTCAGCAGACAAATGCCTCCAGTGAATGAAGAGGAAAGGACAGGGATGGCAGTGGGACCGTGCAGAGCAGGGCTGTTCAGCAGCCCAGAGCATCATCCTCTTCCCAGGGCTGAGGCTGCGTGTGCTGGGTTTGCCTTGGACACTTCTGTGGGATCTGCAGGCACTGCTGACTGGAGTCTGGAGTTTGGAACACATTTGCAAGAGCAGTAGAAATGAGATCTTAGTCATTGATTGCTACAACCCAGGATGGGTCAGGCTGGAAGGGACCACAGTGGCTCATCTGGTCCCACCTCCCTGCTCCAGCAGGGCCAGCCCAGAGCACATGGCACAGGATTGTGTCCAGAGGAGTCTGGAATATCTCCAGGGAGGAGACTCCAGCCCCTCCCTGGGCAGCCTGTTCAGGGCTGGGTCACTGCCCAGCAAAGAAGTTCTTCCTCCTGTCCAGGGGGAGCTTCCTGGGCATCAGTTCCTGCCCGTTTCTCCTGTGCCATTGCTGGGCCCCCTCCCTGCAGCCTCTGACACACCCTGGGGAGGGCCCCTCTCAGGCTCTGCTCTGGAGGCTGAACAGCCCCAGCTGCCTCAGCCTTTGCTGCTCCCAGAGATGCTCCATCCCTTGGGCATCTCCGCAGCCCGCGCTGGCCCTGCTGCAGGAGCAAACTGGCCCTGCTGTGCTGAGGAGCCCGAGCTGGGCCCAGCCCTGCAGATGTGCCTGCCCAGGGCTGGGCAGAGGGGCAGGATCCCCTCCCTGCCCTGCTCCAATGCTCTTCCTGATCCTCCCCAGCATCCCATTCCCCCCAGGACACACATCTGGCAAGTCTGTAAAGATGCTTTATAGTCTTCAAACATCCAAAGACAATCAAAAGGCAGAAGGGCTTTTTCTTGGTGTTTGCTGTATTTTAACATAAACTGACAAGAAAATGTTGTTTAGCTTGTGATCTAAGTGTGGCAAGAGAAGGTTAAGTATCCGTTAGCCATTTGTAAGGTTTTTTCAGGCTGGAGAGCACTGTCACTGGCTGGTTCTGAGCCTTCTGAGGAATAGATTTTTCTGAGCAGGTTTTCTGAGGTAGTTGCAGATTCTTTGCAGCACTACCAAATGCACACAGCTCTTACATAATGTGCAGTCTGCTCGGGAGAAGAGACACAACACCAAGGCATGTAAAAGGGAATTCTTCGATGCTCCTTATTTGTCTCTGTTCTCTAGGAATAGAAATGCAGTGTCACTTAAATTGAAGTATCTGGGTTATAAACATGTTTTCTACAGGAATCTTCAACAAATGGGAAAAACACAACAGAAATTAAGCTATTCAGTGTAATAAAGAGAAAGTGAGGCAGTGCTGGATTCCTGTGGAAGCTGACAGGGAAGCTGTCTGTAGGCAGTGTACTGCTACTGCCTACAGAATATGCAGATAGATGTTCTTCCATGGAATTTGTGCAAAGCCAGTAAGAGAAAAATGATGTAAATAATAATATTGTTTCCATTTCAGACTTGTAACCAATTTAACTATTAAGGGTAAAGATCAAGCATATTTTTTATTTTTTTGGCTGCAAGTTTTTTGTTTGGTTGGTGGTTGTTTTTTTTTAAGTTTCTGATCACACTAAGTGTGATTTCACAGACATTTCCTTGTTTGCCCAGCTGGTTTTAGGTGCTTGGAGGAGCTGAGGCTGAGGCTGGCACACGGAATTCTGGTTCTTTGCAGGCAGACACCAGTACAGCTCTACTTCAGTGCTGTGCTCTCAGTTTTGAGGATGCTTGGAGAGCCTGTTCCTCACACACAGACATCTTTCACAGAAGGAATGATTGACATCTCACCTGGGTGCACAAACTGCAATGAGTTCCCTCTCTTTGGAGGCATTGGAGGAGCTGCCTTGCTGTGTGTACCTGTCTGTTTAAGAGCCTTGTCTGTCATACCTGTGAAGGGCTGAAATTTCCCTAAATTCATGTTAATTGAGATTTCGTTCCGTAGTACTCCATTGTTGGAGGAGAGCAAATTTTTATTTTGTTTTAAGCAACAAAAAAAGGCAATGGGAAATTGTACCACTGCTAGAGGGGTGTACTGAAAATACTGACACTGTTTTCATCTTTTCTTTTGGCAACATGAGTTCATACCATTGTGGAAAAAGCAGGTCCTGTCAGATGAGTTCCTCAGCAATGGAATTCATAAAATCTTCATGGCTTAAAATTTTGTTGTACAGACTTTCCCTTTTAAGAGCTTTTCTTTCTGTTTTGAAAAATAGGAAGTGCTCTTTTCTTCTCATTCAGGAAATAAAAAAGGGAAAAAAAGCTCTCTGGCAGACACTGTTAATGATGCTAAATGTCTTTGCAAATGTAACCCCCATCTTAGTTTTGTTCTCATTTAATTGAATTAGGAAGGCATAACAAACCAAAAAGGTTACTTTCATGGCCTTAACTTTGCATAATAGCTAAGGTGGGATGTGTGTTTCTCTTGTAATTTTTTGCTGGGCATGTTAGTTGTACTTCATGAAGGACGAGTCTTCTGTATAAGAATTGCAATTCATATTCATGCTCTTGCTCTGCATCTTAATTTTAATCAGTGCTAATTAAAATATATTTTCTTAGTGCTCCTTTTCTTAATCTCAACCTCCTAATACTCACACAGGCTGTTAAACAATAGCAAGCCCTTTAGAAAAATGTGTTTTGCAGCCATACAAGGGTGCTGAAAATTGAGAGGAAATTGTTTGGTTTTGTCCTGTTGCACATCTGGAAAATGGGCAGGGATGCACAGGGTACCCGGGGAAGCCGGAGCTGGGCCAGGCCTGGGCTCAGGATTAGAGGCAAACAACACCCTGCTGTGTAAGGCTCGTGGGAAGAAGGGCAGTTGAAAGGAATGCAGATCAATTAAGTGTAATTTTTACAATGTAATTCACACAGAACTATCCAGGGCAAATCAGAGTTCCTCAGTAATTTGCATCAAGACCAGTGTTATTCCTCCCAGTCTGTTACTGGGACCATTGTGCACTTGTCTTAAATGAATTTTAAGGATCTTGGCTCATATGAAATTTAGGAATTCTCTTCTGTGAAACAACAGAATGTCTGTTATTTTTGCCATCTTAAAGGGAGTCCTCTCTCAAAATAATTTTCCATTGTAGTTAAACAGGGAACTGTGTAGAATGTGAAGTAGTTGTGCTCTTATTTGAACCTGCATTTCAATTTTTGATCTATAGAGCAGGTCCCAGGAATTATATGAGGAATTATTTTTCCAGAACTATTCAATAGCAGAAGAAAAATCTTTATTCTCAGCTGGTTCATGTAACACCCACAACATACTAAGAATATTGTCCCATAAACCTTCTTTCATGTCAAATGTCTATTATTAATTCCCTTTTCCTCCTTTCTGAGTTAGGTGTTACATTTCTAAATCTTGGTTTGCTTGGAGCTGTGTTGGAAGTTCCATCCTGGAGCTGTGCTGGAGGGAACACACTAAAGCTTTACATTCTGAGAAGAAAGTGCTCCTGATCGTACCCACTGCTCTCCCTTACACTAGCAACAAATTTAACATCATTCTCTTTAAATCAAGCTCTGATAGTTGTTTGGTTAATCCTAATATTTCAAGAAACACTTAAAAATGTGCACCAAATACATAAACAGGAGACTGAGTCTTGTAAAACTCTGAATTCCAGAGAGGATGTGAATAGAAATTGGACTCTTGAGCACCTTTATATATTTTTACGTAGAAAGATATTTACACATAGATATTTAAGAGTATTGAGGTCCCAGTGATTGATATATGCTTGCTGGAATTTATGCTGGGTACATTCCACTTGTATAAAATGTTCATTTTTTCAATCTAATATTGAACATTGAATAACAGTCATGTTGCCAACCAAAAGACACAGTTTGCTTATATTCCATTCCTTATTGTTAACCAATAAATCTAGAATATTTTAAAATTAAAATAGTTGCTTCAGGTGTTTTCTTCTTATTTTTAAACCATACGCATCATAAACATATATATGTGTATATATATATGTATATAGTGGTGGTATATATTTTTATATATATATATATATATATATAGTGGTGGTAATAAAACCTTCTTAAAGACTGCTAAAAATGTGCAAAACATAGCCATTTGCTTTGCTTTTTTCTGCTTTCCTGTTCCCCCCAATCTTTATTTTTTTCACTCTGTCATTGGTCTTCACTGTGCAACACCCTTTCTTAAGAACACTTTGGGTTCTTCCCAGATTTTCACAGTCTGAATTCCAAAATAAAAGTTCCAGTCATGATCTGTGTATGATGGAGAAGTAAGAAATGATCCCAGACACGATTGCTAAAGTGAGTTGCAGTAGTTGAAGACATTGACACAATTGGAGAGTTCTTTCCAAGGCTGAATATGAGAAAGAAAACTGTTCCAAGTTAATGGCCCAGGTGGATGCAGAGATTAAACCCTTTTATTTAAACCAAGCCAAAACTGACTTTCAAAATAAAGCTGTATAAGAGAGCTTGGAAAAGATGCAGATCCATTTCTACTTAGTGCATCTATTAAAAATAAACAGAGAAAAAACTAAGGAATGCTGCTTTATAGAACTTTTTAAAATTATTATTATTATTGTCATAGGTGATTTTTTTTCCCTCCCAGTTTCAAATTCTAGCCTCCACAATCTCATATTTGCTTAATTTTGCCAACAGTGTCAGTCATTCTGGAATTAAGTGTATTCTGAGGTTTGCTTAGACAATGATACTAAAATCCTTCTTGTGAATGGAGTTTCCAAATACGATACATGAACTCTGCAGAGTTGTTTGGTTGTTTAGTTGTCTTTTGTTTGTTTTTTTCCTCATCACTGAAACATTTTATTAAATTCTGCAAGAACAAAATTTATCCTTAGTGATTGTGTGTAGATTTAAAAATGCGCAAGGAAACAGCAGTTGTGGAAAAGACCTTCCAGTATTATGGGGAAAATAAAGAACTGGTCTTATTGGAGGAAAAAGATCTTGGCTTATTTAGTTTAGCAAAATAAAGGTTGAGAGGAGAAACAACTGGTGTTTCTGAAAATCTGTAGGCAGTAAATGTTAGAGAAGGATTATTTTAAATTCAAAATAATAATTCTATGAGTTCAAATGGATATTTAAACATAAATAGAGTTAGACTGGAGATTAGAATGTGCTTCCATTGCTGGTAGCAAAATAAAGTTCTGGAATAGCCTTCTATGTAATAAAAAAAATAATCAATATTCCCATCAATGAAAATTGAAAATTTTAGATAATAAGACACTTTATTACTCATATGAGTTTGTGCTTTTCCTAGTTTGCCAGCACAATTCAAATGGCTTTAAATGAAAACATAATCTCTGCATTTTGGTTCTTCATCATGGAACCTTTGTGACAGTATCCAAATATGCATGGGAATGACTGGAAAAACGAGGATAGGGGTTTCTGACTGTATTTCACATCAAGCAATAAGATACCTTTTATTGATGGGATAATCAAGATGTAGCATTTGATAATCAAAATGTTGTATTTTATTTTAACCCCAAAGGTTTGAAGTTTCTTCACTTTGACCTTTCTGTTCTTTTGCAAGTCTCTGGTAGTTTTATCACCTTTTTATATGTGTGGTCAACAATTTTGTACACCAAGACAATGAATTCGTTTGTTGGTTTTTTTTGTGGGCATGTGGAAGTTGTTTTGGTTTAGGGTTTTTTTTTTGAGAAATTTGGATTCTAATGTTTGTCCTCTACTGAATCTTCATCCATAAATTATGAGCTGATTAGTTAGATTGGCATGACAGTGATCTGTCATTATTATCATTTGGTGGAAAGCTGGGAACTTGTCAGCACAGCACCTTTGCCTTCATAGAAGGAACTTTAAAACATTTGCCACAAATATTTGTTGAGCTCTCAGGGATAGGTAGATGAATATACCTTGGTATTTTGGGAGGTGAGATGTCTTTCTTACGAACAGGGAATTTCAGTGGATTTGGGTGTGACTGCTGTTACATCTTTCACAAAAACAAAATGTATTAGTCAAAATTGTTAAGAATTCTTCATTTTTCCAGTCCCCTCAGACCAGTGATGTTTATCCATCATGGGTTAAAAACGACAGAATGATCTGATGGTGTATGAATGGAATTCATTGCTGTTTTAAACTCTTTGCAGTTTGGTAAATCTGGCTGAAAACAACCCGGATTGGGAGAGTTGTAGCTCAGGGAATCAGATTAAAAGCCACTGTCTGGTGTTACACCAGCATCAGTTCCACTGCCTAAGAAGGAAGGAAGAAAAAGTCACTATAACACAAAGGGATAAGAGAAGACAAAAACATTCCTAATTTGAGCTGCAAAGAAAGGGAAAGATCATGTGACTTGCAAATCTCTTGTTTATACCATTCCAAAAATGTTGTGAGCAAATGATGGTTGTTTTGCTTGCTTCTAAAAGCACAGGTGACCATTTCCTACTGTGTTTGTTTCCCTGATTTGCTGCTGTCCCACTCTTTGCAGCTGCAGTGAGATGCAGTAATGTGCATTCCCACTGTGGATGGGAGTTAAGGGGTCAAGCAATGAGGAATTTGGCTTTTAGTGGCAGTGTGTTTTCTCAGAGCATAGTTATGATCTAACAACCAGAGCAGGGAGGTGAGCAGTGCAAGTTAATAGAAGATAAAAATGCACTCTATTAACTCTCCATTAATTACCATGCTGATCATTCAGGACCTTCCCCGTGTAACTCTCAGGAGCAGCACATGTAGCACCTCATCCCCAGCTGAGCAGGGACAAACAGGACAGGGGGGTGGCATTGCCACCTCTGGGAGTGCATTTGGTGCTGCTATTGCCAAGAGACTTGGTAAACTGAAATGAATTTTTGTGTTCACATGTGTGGAAAGGCACAGGCTGCCTTGTCCATGGGAGGCCTCAGCTGCCCCCAAATCTGTTGGAAGCATAAACAGGCTTATGTGCAACCAGAGGACAACTTCTTAAGGCAGATGAGAGATGAGCTGAGTACCAGAGATGTTCTGCTGAATCTCCTCCTCAAAACCAACAAAGAACTGGTCAAAGATATTAAAGGCTCAGACATCCTTCCCTGCAGGAACCACGAGACTGGAGTCTTAAATCCTGTAAAAAAAAGTCAGAATAAGATCACAAGCTTGGATTTTAGGAAAGCAAATTTTGGCTTACTCAGGGATCTTCTTGGCAGGCTTAATGGAAGGCTGCCCTGGAGGGTCAGAGGGGCACAGGACAGATGGTTGGTATTCAAAGACATCCTCCTCAGGGCACAAAACCAGCAAACTGCAATGTTTAGGAAGTCAGACAACCGTGGCAAGAGGCCAACATGGATGAGTGAGGAGCTCAGACTCAGGGAGGAGGTGCAGAGCAAGTGGAAGCAGTGATGGGCTCCCCTGGAGGGACACAGAGACGTTGTCTCTGCATGCAGGCAGAGAATTATGGAATTCAAAGCTCAGCTGGAGCTGAAAAAGGAGGGTTGTGAACAGCAGCCATGATGTCTCACAGAAGTGATTCTGTGATTCTGAGTGCAGTGACAGCAAAGGAAAGGCTGAGGAAAATGTGGGTCTGGTGCTGCTGTTCCTTCAGCAGGAGGCTGGACTAGGTGTCCTCTGGGGGTGTTTTCTGGCCCCCATGGTTTGGGGTGAAGCTGCAGCCAACCCCTGGTGCTGCTGGACCCCATGTGCCAGGAGAGCAGCACTGTGAGAGGAAGGGGCAGCACCATATGGGTGGCACTTCTGGACAGAAACTCAAAGCCAGGTCTTGCAACAATCAAAGCAAGTGAGTTGACTTCAGTCTAAATATGTGCAGTATGGATAAAAAAAGTGATTTAACAAGGTTGTAGCCATACCATTGTCAAGGTCACATATCAAAAAAGAGGAGCTCAGTGCTTTTTGAGCCAGTGAAAGGAAGTTTGTCCTATAATCTGACCCTGTAGCCTCCTCCAGTGCAGAGGGACAGGTTCTGGATTTTTCCACAGAGCTCTTCACTTCCAGCAACCCAGAGAAGACCTCATTTAACAGCTGTGTGCATGGTGTTACAAGATTAACCTTTTAAATTTTTATTTATGCCATAAAAGAACACATTAGGTTCTCAATTTTACTTTTCTCCCCCAACCTTTTACTGTAATTTGCATCTGTGCAAACTGTAATAATTTCTTTTTATAGTTACAAAAATCTCAGCTCCTAAATCAAAGATCACAGAAGTCAATAGAAATCTTTAATGAGCTCCAGGGGAGTAGGCCCTAAATGACTGATGTGCAGAGCTGAGAATTTTATTGTGCCTACTAAAATTAATTTCTTCATTTCAGATGCCAGGCTTGGCAGTTTTTTAGGATTTCCTTATTGCTGAATTTTAGGTCCTGTTGATATTTTGACCTGGTTGAACCTTTCTAAAAAACGGCTCCACACAACTGGCTTTTCCCTGGAAAGCCTTGTTATTTTTCTTTTACTCAGAAAAAAAGGCAATATGTCTGTAGAAAATATCAGTACGACTTTCACATCTGTCAGTTCTGTTTCATTACTCCTGGGATAATGTATTAGTCAGGAGCAAGTTCTCTCCCCGTTCTGCTATTCAACATTTATAAAATCAGAACATTAAATGACTATAGTGTTATCCAAAAACCTCATTTACTTTGGATCTCTCAATTTCAGAGGATTTGGTGTTTGTTCTGAGCTTATTTGCACAACCCAGCCTTCAGAATTGATTCTAGGTTTATGATACCTGTCCATGACATCAGGAGTTTCATTTGGCCAGACCTGTCACTGTCATAGTAAATGTTTGCACACTGAAGTTATATGTTGTTGTATTTTATAAGTAGTTATTAGTGAAACAACAAAAGGCCACACGTAATTTTGAAGATGATGGAAAAATAATACCGAGATTCCCTGCTAGACAAAAGAATTGGTCTCAGCAAAATAAAATGGGCTTTTTGTGTGCTGTTGGCAGCTGAAACACAACAGGATCAGGCACCTTGTGCAGGGAAAACAAACCCCTTTCACTGGAGTTTGTAGATCAGGTAGATCTCAAAGGCAGCTTATTTTCCCGAGAATTGACATATGGTAATTACAAAGGTATTTTTTTTAATTTTATTTTTAAATTATGCTATTGGGAATCTCTTGAGGCTTTTACCCACCTCAATTGTGGAGTTCACAATTGCAATTAGAAGTGAAGCAGTGGGATTTCTGCCCAGGGTTCTGGCTGCACTGGGGGGTTGTTGCACTTCAGCTCTGTTGAAAGGAAATTACTCTGAAGAGACTCTTGGAACTTCTGTCCCAGTGTCTCACTAAATATTATCCTCGAAATATCCCACCAGTAAACAAAAAAACTAAGTTTACCATTTAGCCAAAAAGCTCCAAAATGTACTATTTTTAAATCCTGTTGTAGTTCCGTGCCCTTGCTGTGGAGGTGAAGTACCTGTACCACCTCTTAGTGATTCCTCTGAAGAGCTTGTAAATTCTGAGTCCTTCAAACAAGGGACAATCCCACTGTCTGATGGAACAATACTCACATCACTCTTGAGTGAGGGTGGAAGTTAATAATTTTTATTTATTTATTTTCAGTTTGGGCCTTTTTTTTGTAGAACACAGAAAAAAGCTGTTTTTCCTGGTGAGATAAAACTGCATTTGGTGTAAAATTTTGAAGTCTGCTTCTGAAAAGTGTTGTAAAACTGTTTAATTATAAATTCCCTTCAGTTCTGCTGAAAAAGCAGAACATTTGTATTAGCTGCCAGTAAGAGTAATATTGTATAAAAGAATTTCAAAAGTTTTGTTCACCTAAAAATTGTTATGGCAATTTACCTTCCTAATATATTTACCATTGCCCAATCCTTCAGGATTTTTCTCCTGTTTTGCTCCTCACAGATCCCAATACTCAGCTGACTGTGCGTGAATCCCTACTGATCAGACCCGTCTGCCTTTCAAGATGTTTGCAAAAACTAATTGTGAAACTGGGATTTGGTTTTGTTATGAGGCAATTTGGTTGTTGACTCTGCTGCTCAGTTGCCTTGCGCGATTCTTGGTGCCTCTGTGGGAGGTGAGCTGAAAGTGTGCAGGTTAGAGAGCAGGTGCTCAAAAACCTTCTATATATCATATTCTGGGGTCCTTTCATGTCACAGCCTGATGGGGGAGTACTTTTGCACTCATGGGTACAGACATTGCCACGGGAAGGCTTTTGTGCTGGAGTGGTACATTCTGGTAAATTCAGAGGAACCAAACTGGGGGTGACTAAACTGCCCTAGGGGTCCTGGTGGACAATGAGCTGTCCCTGCCCAACAGTGTGTCCTGGGGACAAGGAGGGCAATGGGATGCTGGGGAGGATCAGGAAGAGCACTGGAGCAGGGCAGGGAGGGGATCCTGCCCCTCTGCCCAGCCCTGGGCAGGCACATCTGCAGGGCTGGGCCCAGCTCAGGCTCCTCAGCACTGGTCCAAAGGTAGTGGGGTATCTCAATTGATTGTTCACAGTCAGTTACAGATTGATCTCCTTGTTCTTTCTTTCCCCCATTCCCACTACTGCACTTGACTAGTCTTTTTGAGAGCCAAGAGATAATGGAGAAGCAGTAGAAACAAACATGCAGCCGAGCAGGAAGACACAGAGTTGTCTGAGAGAGCCGAGAGAGAGAGAGAGCAGCAGAGAGAGAATTAGGCTCTACAGAGAGAGAGAGAAAGTTGGGGTAAGAACTGAAACAAACCCCAAACACCTCTGAGACCTCTGAGAGAGAGGAGTATTATGGACTCTTACTTGAAAGAGTCGTGGAGTGGTACAGCACTACAGAAAGGAGCTGAAAAGCTCAGAAGGAATTTGGAGGGGAGTGACCTTGGCCCCCCCTCGCTGCTGCTGCCGAGCTAAGCTGGCAGCCTGAGATCAGAGCACAGAGGCTCTGATAGAACTCTTAAGGCAAAGGCCTTCAACTGAAAGCTGCCCGAGATGTTCTGACTCAGGGGTGAATCCCCCGAGGAAGGGACCATCATGGGAGTCTTACACCCCATGATATGATGTGGTGAAGTGAGTTTTGTCCCTGCTACGCAGTCCACGGAAGAGAAGACCCTCGCTTGAAGACGACGGGCCAAGGGGCTTGGATACCCCTCGTGTGTGCTGGCAGAGATCCAGTTATAGCTGCTGCATGGAAGAGAGAGACAGAGAGACCTGCTGCCCTAGAGACATTGCTGCTCTGAGAGTGGAAAGGATCTTTCCTTCTTCCCTCCTGGACTTTTATTTGGAGGGGAGAAGAGATTTGATCCATTGTAAATACTGTTTTGTCATGGTAGAGTTTAGAGGTAGCTAAGATTGTATATAATGTATTGTAGTATTTATCTTGTACAATCATTGTAATATATAATCCCTTCCCCCCATTTTGAGTCTCGTGTAGTGTCTGGAAAAACCATCTCACACTGGGTTGAGATGTGGGAGGGGGTTTGGACTAGGGAATTGGATTTTGGAGCTCTCAAACCATGACAAGCAGGGCCAGGGAGCTCCTACAGCGGGGCCAGCGTGGAGATGCCCAAGGGATGGAGCATCTCTGGGAGCAGCAAAGGCTGAGGGAGCTGGGGCTGTTCAGCCTCCAGAGCAGAGCCTGAGAGGGGCCCTCCCCAGGGTGTGTCAGGGGCTGCAGGGAGGGGGCAGAGGATGGAGCAGGCTCTGCTCAGGGGGCCCAGCAATGGCACAGGAGGAATGGGCAGGAACTGATGCCCAGGAAGGTCCCCCTGGACAGGAGGAAGAACTTCTTTGCTGGGCAGTGACCCAGCCCTGAACAGGCTGCCCAGGGAGGGGCTGGAGTCTCCTCCCTGGAGATATTCCAGACCCCTCTGGACACAATCCTGTGCCATGTGCTCTGGGCTGGCCCTGCTGGAGCAGGGAGGTGGGACCAGATGAGCCACTGTGGTCCCTCCCAACCTGATCCATCCTGTGCTCAGGAGCTCCACTGGCTCCCAGCACTAATATCTTAACTAGATTAGGACTCCAGGAGCTGTATAAACTATGTCCCAATTCTCTTGATCAGATTTTATTCTGTCGGCACAGATGACCAAACATTATGCACAGAATCACATTCTGAGCAAAACTGAAGGTTTTAAGCACTTTCCGATTGGGTATCTCAGTAATTCTGCTGGATCATAATGAAATCATACATTTCTGTTGATAAAGCTGATGACTGTGTGGGCTTCATAAGTCATTAGATCCTAATAATGAGTTAGATATTTAGCTAAATGATATTCAAACTTGAAAGCAGGTGGGACTTTTTGCTATGGATGAGTTACTTTCCCAGCAAACTTAAGAATATTTAAAAAGTCTGCTTGTGATTGTAATGTATTTGTCCTGAAAAAGTGGAAATGTCTATTTTGGGAGTTATTTTCTTCATAACAGTGACAGTTTTTAATGTGCTCCTTTTTTGTTTCCCTTGAAGCACATTGTAACTCATATTTGTCCAGCTTAAAAAGGCAGCTCAGCATAAAAAAACCCTATATATAAATTCCCCCTTTTGAAGCTGCCTAAAAAGAAAGCCTGGAGCAGTCATCAAATGAAAAGATGCATGAATTTTAATCCACTACGAAAGTACACCTTCACACTTCAAGTGATAATTTATTTTTACTCAGAGGTCCAGCCAAGCATATCAAATGATGTGAGGAAATGTTAAGATAAAGCTCCTGGAAGCTCTTCTCTGTAAATGTGGGCTCATTTCCTTCTTATGCAGTTATTTCTGGGCCACTAATATGGCAAGTAATATGGCTTACAAATAATTGCCATTATAGTGGCATAAACAAAGGTCTTTTTATGAGATACAGGAGGAGAAATTTTATTTCATTTCTGCTACTACAATGTCTTAGACTGTCTCAGCATTAAGAAATGTATACAGGCTGTCATTAGGATATGTATGTAGGCTGTCAGCATGTCTCCATAGCCTAAATAAACATTAATGTCCTTAACAAAGCAGTAATAGCTCTTAGTACCCAAGTACATTTTCTTCTTTTTAATTTAGCTTTTGAAAAACAGGCTAAAAATCAATATTTAAAGTTTTTTAACAGTGTTGCTTTGGGGTTTTTTTGACTGTTTTGTCACATAGATGAAACCTTCAAATGAGACTTCAAAACTGGCCTAAATTCAGATATATATAGTATAATGTAAAGAGTTCACCAATTAAACCATAGCAGAGTTGCACTTAGTCTTTTTTATGACACCAGACCGAGGAATTTTCCTGTCAGACCATTCCTGGCCAGTTCCCAGCTATAAATGAATGTCCCCTCGAGGTGCTGGGCAGTTGTGGTCCCAAACAGTTGTGTTTTGTTCAGCCAGAGGAGATGCAGTGATAGTAGATTATTGCACCAGCTGGGGGATGTTCAGCCCTGGGCTGCAAACCCAGTTGTGTAAATCAAGCTGGAAATTAAAGCATTTAAATCTTGTCAGTGGCCTTCAGACACAGGAACCTTTCATGGAATGCCATCATCTGAGCAATGCTCATGGGAGGTTTTGGGGAATCCAGGCCAGGGGCTGTCTCTCTCTTCTTGGTGTAGAAGTTGTCACCAAAGTCCTGCTCTGATTCACCTTCACAAACACAGAACACCGTCAGGTTTCCACCTTAAGTGCTTTGATACCTATTTTCAAGATCAGTTTTTGTAATTCTTAAAAATGTATTGGGGTTTTGGTGGCTGAAATGGGGAGACCTGGATGGTTACCAAGTTTGTTCAGTTGAGAAGCTCTTGCAGAACCCAGATTCCCCTGTGAAATTAGGAAAGCCAGATTTCGACAAGGCAGGCCACCCCCAAACCTAATTAGTGAACCGTGGACTTAGACAATGTGAGTTTGCCATGGGAAGTTTCTTAAAGGTGTTATAAATAACATTTTAGGTGATACTGACACCTTTTAAAGATGGAATTGTAATTTTGTGAAACTCAAAAATGAGGGCAAATCCAAATGCTTCCTTGGACACTTTTACTGTTTGATTGAATCCAGAAGCATCCAGAGCATTTCTAAAGTAGAAAAGATGCAAAAGAAGTTGCCTTTGAAACTTACTTTATGTAAGAAGATGTAATTTTATCTGTATCAGTTGTATTTAAAATATTTCAAATACTTCTTAAACATCTATAAATAGTGTTTTAAACATTTATAAACAGTGTTTTCTACATTGCTTTATTGTTACTAAAACCAGAATTTAGTTTTTCCACTTGAGTGTATTTAAACAGTCCAATGAATATGTTGAAATGAAGACTTTAAAGATTGATGGGTATCTGTGTCAAATTATATGTATTTTTACTTGTTCATTCTAATGTGATCTTCTTAAAAGTTCATGGAGTCCAGAGGGTTAGATTACAGTTTTAAAACTTGAGAGAACTCACAAATCCAAATCAGAGTCTGTTTACAGTAAACTTACAGTGCTTTTGTTTCCTTTTTGCATCAGGATGGCTCCACATCTCAGAAGAGATTTGCCAACTAGAAATAGGGAAAATATTGTATTTATTTCTTAATCAAATGTGCAAAATAAAAGCAGCAGGCTTCAGCTGGAACCTGGGGCTGCACTGATGCTCGTGTGAGAACAGAAATCTTTTCCTAGAAATCCCTGGATTTCAGCTTCCTTTGATACTAAAAAGAAACATAAATGTTGACAAAGATAAAATGATGTATTATTTAATTAATCAAAAGGGACATTGAACTTTCTAGTTTCTTAGTTTTTATGTTAAAAAAATCAAATAATTCTTGCAGTGTGTAGCAGCTCCTTGCAGTTTGTTGGGGTCATCCTCAGCTGATGACACCCCAGGAGGTTTGGGTTGCACGTGGCCCTTCCTGTGCAAACCTGGAGCAGCAGAATGTGTTTGTTTGTGCTGAGAACAGTTTAGCAAAGAGGAATAAAAGCAAAGCCAGCAATCAGTGTAAGAGAGAGATGGCTTTGCTGGTAGGTCTCTATCTCTTGATTGTTTTTTTCTTCTACCAACCTTCATCTTCATCAAGAGACCATTTGTTGTCTCTGTTTTCTTACCTGTGACATGGAAATAAGGTTCTAGAGGGTCCACTTGCAGAGCTTCTCGCTGACCCTGTCTGGACAGGGACAGATTTTGGGGGGTTCATGGCTCCTTCCTCTCCATGTGTGGAGGAAGAGGTCCCAAGTTTCAAACTGGATTTTGACCAGGGAAGAGTTTTGGATATGAGTTTACAAGTGTGGGGGTGTGAGATCCTAAATGTTGACTGAGTGTAAAAATGTTAAGGTTTTATGCTTCTCTGTAGTTTGCTTTCAAAAGCAATCTGGTGAACATGATTCTCAAAACATTTTTAATAACATTCTGTACCATAAGGTAAAAATGAAGTGTATTCCCTGCCAAATAATTACATTTTGTCTTTTTGCTTTTGGCTGGATGAAATAACCTCTCTGTAACTGAGCACTTGTTAAATTTTGTAGTGTATATTTTGCCATCTACGGGAGTCCACCACTCTTATCATTGAGACCTTCAGTGGAACATAAACTTTGCTGTTAGAGCTCCATTGATGATGATCTTACTTTTTAATTAGATTTAACCAAGTCTGTAGGTGGCATCTTGAATTTTCAGGGCTTTTTGGTTGGAGAAGAAGGGTTAGAAGTGCAGTAAAACTAATCAGTTTTAACATCTTTTGCCAGAAATCTCTAACTTTTAACTGAAACCAGAAAGTATTTCAGTTGGTTTTGGTCCAGAATGAATCATGTTCTCTACAGGAAATCAGAGCAGCTGATTTCTGTTACAGAATTATCCCTAGTGCCACGTGAGTTACATGGTAATGTCAATATGGTTCTGTGATAAATGAGACTACTGTTACCAAACACAAAGGTCTGGGCAAATAGGTGCTCCCAAAAGCAGTTTGCAGATAATTTATGATCACTTTCTGCTTGAAAATATCCAAATTAGCAAATGGATTTGCTCACGCTGGTGGGTTTGGCAGTGTGTGGAATTATGGCATTATTTTTTCATTCATGCTCACTTGTATGCATTTCATAAGAACACAAAGCCAATACCTCTGTAATATATAGATACTATAATTAGAATAACTAATTCTGAAAATGCTGATAATTTCATACTAAAGTGTTGGGGTTTTTTAGGGGGGAGCACTTTTGAAATCCTGATGCTGAGCAGTCTTCAGAATAAAGAAATTCCCTGATGAATCCCATATATTTATGAAAAAAATAAGAAAATATTGAGCAGAGGTTTGATTACCCACATTATTTACTGATCAGATTCCATGTATTTTAGAAGTTCTGTAGAGTTAGATGGTTTAGGCTTTATTCAGATGACAAATCCCTTTGAAACAAAGTAGGTACAGTCTTTACAATTCTAGTATTGGGACTTAGAACCCCTTTTTATAACTCTTTTTCCACATACAGAAATTCTTGCTGTACTTACCAGCAGATGTTGGCTACCAAGCAGAGCTTCCTGAACAGTGTATTTGGTGTGCTCAGCCCTACCATGATCATCAGCAATCAGGGTAAAAGCAAATCTGTGCTCAGTTATGGAGCTACGAACACACACCAAGATGCATCTTTCTTAAAGCATCTTTTTAAGGTTGCCTGTCCATGTTGCTCTTCAGCTAAGGGGAAAAAAAAAAAAAAAAAAAAAAAAAAGAGGAAAAACTGTATTCTCCAAGTTCTACTGTGGTTTTTTTGTTTTTTTTTTTTTTTTTTTTTTTTTTTTTTTTTTTTTTCTTATAGGGGTAAGAGAATTGATGCCATGCCACAGCAAAACTTGGGTTTTGAAACCCTTCAGCCCATTGATGATTTTTTTAATTTTGTTGAGAACAGAAATGAGCAGAATACAGTCTCACATGCAAAAAATATTTATAAAACTAAATTGATGTGGTTGAACTTTGGTAATACAACTTAAAATCATTTTCTGCTAGTGAAAATAGGATTTTCTTACCTTCTCCCACTGCTGTACCTCCTAAACAGATGAGTGAAAGAAAAATATTAAGCAATTATTCATGACCTGAGCATAGAGCAGGCAGAGAGACTCCGCTCCTGTGCTTAAGGCAGAATGGAAATGAAGGAGTTTGTGATGGAATGCTGCTCAAATCCAGACCTTGTGTCTGCTCTGCCCTCGGGGAGGTGACGCATCCTCGGAGTCACCACAGCCTTTGGTTGGAGCATCGTTTGTAAAGACACACAAGGTGGATTGAGGAGAAGATTTATGGGTTATGTTTCGCAGGGCACTGAAATGCCTTAAATTTCAGTTCCTCCCTAAGAAGAGGCTCCACTTGGGGTCATGCCAAGCTCTCTGGTTTCTCTGGAAGGAGCCTGCAGGTTAGGTTTGTGTGGGGCTCTCTGGCTGAACCTCACTGTCTGAACTGAGCCAGCACTTCAAACACCACCTGAGGAAATACCTGGTGTGACTCGGTAGCAAGCACACTCTATTCCTCAGTCCTTATGGCCCAGGGTGGTTTCCTGGCTCAACTGCAGCCTCATTCCAGAGCATGCTCAGAGAATTCCCCTCCCACGAGGTGTGAGTGTGAGGGATGATCAACACTGGCATCTGCAAAGGCTCTTTCTGACAGAGCAAGGAGCATTTTCTGTTGAGTCATAAACAGAAGTAGGCATTGTGTCCAACTATTAAATCTTTAGCACCAAGATCAGTGTTTACAAAGCCATAGTGCTGTCTACTCTCTTATATGGTTCCGAATCATGAGTCATCTACCGCCACCACCTGCAACTCCTGGAACGCTTCCATCAACGCTGCCTCCGTACAATCCTTAACATCCGCTGGTCAGATTATGTGACCAATACATCTGTACTAGAGCAAGCAGCTGTCACAAGCATTGAGGCCATGTTGATGAGAACACAGCTGCGATGGGCAGGGCACGTCTCAAGGATGAAGGACCAACCACCGCCTCCCTAAGATCCTGCTCTATGGTGAACTTGTCACTGGTCGCCGCATGAGAGGAGCCCCGAAGAAAAGATACAAGGACTGCCTGAAACAACATCTCAGCCTTGGCCATATTGATCACCATAACTGGTCTACTCTGGCCTCAAATCGGGAGGCCTGGAGACACACCATCTATAACGCAGCTGTCTCCTTCGAGAACTCACGCAGGATCACTCTCGAGGAGAAAAGGCAACGCAGAAAGAACCGTATCTTGCAGATCACACCATCTAAGGAGTCTTTCTGCTGCGCCTTTTGCAATCGGATATGTCTGTCACGTATTGGCCTCATAAGCCACCAGCGTGCCTGCAGCAAATGTGGATAGTGCCTTCCCAAATCTTCGTTTGCGAAGCCCAGCCATGATTAAATCTTTAGCAACATAAGAACCCTAAAAAACCAAAATCCTCAATATCACTCTTGTCTGGCAAACAGGTAGACAATGCCCTCCAGAGCTGTGGGCAAGTTCTTAGAAGTTCATCCTTTTTCCATCTGAATCCTGACTCAACTTATGTGTGGCCATGTCAATTTTTTATTTTTTTTCCTAGACTAAGTGTCTTAAACCTGTGTGTCTCTCTCCATGACATTCATGTGGTGGTTGTTGAGAAGAGTTGTAAAGAGTTCTGGGATAATTTAAGGCTCACTGGAAGTGGCTTTTGATATCTAATCAGATGTGCCTGATGCTGTGCTTTAGGGGCAGGTTCAGAAGTGTTTCTGTAAGAATATGGAATGTGGGCCTTTTCACTTAAATGGAAGATTGACTGCTTGTTTCTATTACTTAATGGTAGCTTAAATTGTAAAATACTAGATTTTATTCCTTTCCCAATGCAGTTTTTCTTGTTAGCTTGAGAGATGGATGATAAAAACACAGGACATGGGCAAGAAGGGCTAAAAGTGACCACTGGCTTTATGGAGACTGAGCTCTGAATGGATGTTTCATTCAAAGCAGTCCCACTGCTGTGGGTTGTACATCACACCAGGAGGAAAATAATGGAATGAAACACTGGCAGCAATAATGGCAGAGTTATTATAGACTCCACAGCTGTAATCCTCTGGAAAGTTTCGTCACTTTGCAATGAAGCAGAGGTTTGTGCTGTGATTTTCTTTTCTAGTTGAGTTGGTTGCTTCAAAGGGTGAGAGAAATCCTGGCTTGCTCCCTCTGAACCATGTCAGGGACAAGTAATGGAAGGATAGCATGGATTATCCCAGGCTAATTGGAGGCTGGGATGTCCTCCCTATCCTCCGGGAGCTGGAGGCTGGGATATCCACAGCACACAATATCCATCAGCAGACAGAAGCAGGGAAAAGGCAGGAAACCCCCCTCCAAACCCATATTCTGAACTTGTAAAACACAGAACCTGTATTTGCAAAAAGCAGTGACCTTACATGGTATTTCTCAAGGGCTGTGTGAGGTTCTCAGTGAAGATGAACCCAGGCTAAAGAGAAGGAGGTGGCAATAAATAGCTAAAAGTAAAAACTCTCTGGTCTCAGAAAACTAACCACATGGTTAATGCCTGTCAGTGACACTGATGTCAAGGGAAGGACTATAAAAACATGGTAAAATAACTTAGAGACAGATTTAACAGTGTAACTGAAATGTATTTTAAATACATCAATGATTTAAACAGCATCGTTTTTACTGAAACTGTTTTAGATAATAAGTGGTTATTAATAATAGTTGAATTTCTTTGGTTTATTAATATTGACACACAACAGGAGGAGCTGCCTTGGGTGGCTGTGCCAGAGTGTGGCTCTGGCTCTGCTCTGGTCCATGTGTAGCTGGTTTGAGTTATGCAAAGACTTGTGGATCAGACAGAAATGTGAGACAAAAAGGAGGGCATTTCCATTAGAAAAACAGCAGAATATTCAACATCAAAACCTGAGAACCAACTACTCAAGTAACTGCATAATCTAGTGTACTCTGCCTTGGAGTTGGGAGATTGTTGGAAGTTGATATGAGTGTTATGCACTCTGCACTTATCCTGAGTTGTTAATAAAAGAGAATCAATACTTGCATTATTATCACTGCTGTTTGGCAAAAACATTCTGACAAACTTATGACTCTTTTATGAAAATGATTCCTTTGTTGCCTCCCCAATAAATTATTCAGCTTCTGGAGGGGCAGGGGATTTCAAGAGGCATCTCAGTATTTCATGTTGCTGTTCTTTGTTGATTCCCATGACAGCCTCTTTGCTCTAAAGCAACTAATTCTCCTACTTAGGAGATGTTTAATTATGAATTCCCCTGCGTTCTAAACTCCCCAAAATGTTGTGCTTAGTCCTCAGGACCAGGGAGGACTATATTATTTTCTGGTTCTCATTTTCTTTCCTGACAACATGAGCTGCAGAGGCTGATTATCCAGATCCCAGTGTTCATGAGGCTCTGGGACTGTGCAGCACAGCCCACCCCGGACACTGAGCTGCTGTGGGTTTGATACCCGCAGGAATGAGATCAGCACCACGCTTGTGCTCCTGGACTGTGTTTGCTGCCATGAAAAAGTTCAATCCTCAGTCTGGTCTGAAGCTGTAGCAGAATTCCTGTGGCTTCAGTGGAGAACTTTGGCATGGAGACTTGAGGGGACATTTTAAAAAACTGTACCTGTACTGTTTGTTTGGCTTAATATAATGTTCCCCTAAGAACATTGAAAACCTGAAGTTTCCTTTTTTCATGGCTGCTTTTTAGGATTAAACCTTAGACAGGAAGAGGAGAAACAACCCCTAATACTCTGTATCCAGATATTAAAAATAGTTATTGTAATGGAGCCTGGGTATGAGTTAAGGTTTTAATTTGTGGTGAATTGAGTTATATATACTGCAAGGTTGAATAAGGATCACAGGAAAAACCCTTGTAAAATTACAGTATAATTTTTTTTTCATGTTACAAAATCAAGACTTCCTTAGATGTAGGTGTGATTTAGTAAGCTCTGTAACTCTCCTTTACCATTCAGGTACTCTAAGTATATTATATTCTTTATGATTAAAGAAATATCTCACCAGAACTAATAAAAAAACAAAAAGTGAAGAAAAGGCAAAAGCAATGAGAGTTTAGAATATACACAATACTGAAGATGTATCTTTATTGGTCCAGTTCCAGAAAAGAAATTTTTAACAGAAGAATTCTTATTCCACTGAGCCTTGTAGGCAGGGCTTTTGGTTTCTGTTTGTTGGTTGGTGTTTTTCTAGCCATTTCTCAGTTGTAATAATCCCACCTGTGTGGCACCAGGGGTAGTAACATCCTCCCTGCTCCTGGTAGAAAGCTGAGCAGCAGCCACATTCCATGGCTGAAACTCTACCGAAGCTTTAAAACAGTATTTCTCAGTCTTCATCAAGCCATGATGGAACCTGTTCCCTTCAGGATTTGTTAAATCCAGGAGTTCCATTTTCAGAGGGCAGAGAATTCGTATCGCAGGAAGGTTGTAAAGAACTTGGAATGAAACAATGCAGTGAGGTCATTGTGGAAACGAGGATGTAGGAGCATAAGAGAACAGGGCTTTGCAAGGCAGGCTCTCCTATTATTTCTAATAGGATTTCTTAGGCTTAATGGGTCAGTAAAAAATGAAAGCACACAGCAAGAATGTCTCTGTGTATCAAAAGTTGACAATTCTGCAGCCCCCAGTCCCGGAAATATTGTTGACCTGGAATTGGAAATCTCTCACCAGCTCCCTGTTGTTGAACACTGAGCAAAAAGGGCTCCAAAAGGAGCATGCAGGGGATCTTTTTTACTTTAAGGACAAGGATAAGATGCATCAAATGAGTTTATTTTTGGAGTTGAAGGTGAATCCTTACTGAACCACAATTATGCTGCTAAATTTAATAAGCGTGCACTAATAACTTTTAGGTTGTCCCAAAGATGAGAGTTTTGTGCTGGGTTTGCACACATTTAGGTTCTCTGGTGCAAGGAGCTGACTGTCTCAGCTGATGGCAAAGGAGAAGAGCACTGCTCAGCTTCTGTGATGATGTGGGAATAACATGCTTGCAATTCTAAAAGATAAAGATCTTGTGTTTTTAGGGGGATAGACAAGGAAGGAGGGTGGAGCAGAAACGAGGGGAAAAAAGACAAGCAAGACAGAGAGTGGCAGAGCACAGCAGGACGAGGTGACTGGTGGGGAGGATAAGAGACTTGAGGAAGTGTTTCTCACTCCTATTTAGAGCTGGGTTAGTGTGGCTTCATCCCCTGAAGCAAAGGTGCTGCTTGGTGTGCAATGGGTGTCCAGTTTGTTCTCACATCATCACCCAGACTGTGACAAAAGCAGGTTTTGTTTTAATAATAAATGCGTGATTAATGTTCCTGTTTTGGTCATTAACTAATCACCAAAACCTGCTGAAGTGGAGTATTTTCCCTGACTGTTGTGGGGATGTGTGTCCCTTCTCTGAGGTCACTGTTCAGCCAGGGGAGCAGGGCTGGTGCCTTCAGCCCAATGTCCGTGGTGTCCTGGGCTGGCTGTTTGGAACAAACCACCTTTTGGCTCAATACAATATTTTCACAAAGCAGACTTTCTCCTTGATTAAATTAACTCCACTTTCATCCTGGTGAAGCTTTCTATAGCTATTGCTTATGTCAGAGGATTTAGACCTTGTCTTACTGTCCCAAAATTGACTGCAGTGTAGCAGTTATAAATATCATGTCAACCTGAGTGCCTGGAACAAGGTGGCACCTCAGCAAGGAGCTGGAACTAAATTTAAAGCAGTTTTCTTACTTAGAGTGGACTTTATTCTGTAAGAATAATTTTTTTTTAATAACGATTTTTAAAGGCTTTATTGACAATTGAATTGCACTTTAAAAGCATTAACTGAAACATAACATAATACAAGTAGTTCAGTTATGAAAATAACTATTTTGATATAAAACTGGTGCATCTTCTTAGAAAGCTGAAAGGCTAAAATTTGTTGTGATAATAAAATGTTACAAGTTTCAGATGAGCTATTGAGACACTATGACCTGGCCTCAGCTGGCATTAAAAAGTACAACAAAGAGATTGATGGAGGAGGAAAAGAACAGGAAAATGAAATATCAGGGACTGCTATTGTAGGAAGGGGTTTAAGCAATTTGTAGATAGCAATGTGCTCCTCTCAACATTCAGAGCCACATGATTAAAAGATTTTTTATAATTGTCTGAGAAAATCTTTCTTCTAGTCCCTTCAGTTTACTCTGCTAAACCACTGCTGCTGCAGCCACTGGAATGCGTCCAAATTTGGAGCCAATTCAAATGATCCTCCCATCCCAAGGTTACAGGGGGTTTGTGCCTTCCCATTCTCCTTCAAACCAAACTAATCCAGGACTGCAGATATTACTTAGTCCTGTATTGCTGATGAATTTCTAGCCTCCTATGTTACAACTATTTTCAGATTATAAATAAGATTGCAGTTTTATTTTTTTATCATTGGGAAAGGGAAAATGCTTCTTCCTGGGAGAAAATCTGCTGTGCCTACTATGACAGGTGTCAACTGCCTCTGGATTTCAAGGTTATGACAAGTAATGTTGTATTGCATTAAACCTTCAAATCATTTACTGTTATTAATCTAAATTATACCACATATAATCTCCGTAGGAACTTGATTTGTGCTAAACTGCATCGTAATAAAAACCCCAAACTAACAAACATCCAAAGCACACAAAACCACACAACCCCCCCCCAAAACCAAACCAAACCAAACCAACCTCAAAACACACACCAAAAGAAAAACAAACCCCAGAGCCCTGTGTTGGATTGCACTGGTCAAAGGCCAATGGTGCTGCCCTCGTGGAGGGGGTGACCTGGGCTGGTTCCAGTTCCTGTCCCAGTTTGCTTCAGCAAAGCCAGCTGCTGAAACATGAGTCATTTTCCATTCTTCTGCTGCTTGGTCATGTCAGGCAAAACACATTATACATTATAATTTATGAGTAATAATGTTAATTGCAAGCTCTGTGTAATTGGTGTGGTTCAAATATCTGCTATTAATTGTCATCTGCTATCGGAGTCCTGACTTTTCTGAACAGCCATAGAATTTGATTTTTAATTACTAACTTACTGCTGCCATAAATGTCCACAAGTGATTTAGGGAACACAGAATGCCATACCAGCTTTTGACAGGTTGTGGGGTTTTTTTAACATGCAAGTCCTTCAGCTTTCTGGGGAAAATAACTCCAGTAAAACCAAAGCAGAACTATGAAAATATATCAGTTACAGTCACACTGGAGTTTCTGCAAAAGGGATTTCTTTATTCTTCCCAAATCTTGCATTAAGAATGAGGTAGTGATGCCAAAACAAATTAATTAAGAAATACATGTTTCTTAACTTTTAACTGGTTTCTCTGTCACCAGGAAACCAGTAGGTCTGAGAATTCATATATTTTCCTGATGGAGGGGTGAGGGTGTTTCTGGTGGTGTTTTTTGTCATTTTAATTAAATTTAACTGAATCTGTATTTGGCAAAGCCAAGAGATTGTTGTCAGCAGCAGACTCAGAGTCACTGGTGGCAGAGTGGGCTGCAGCTTGCAATTTTAAGGATACATAAACCTCTGGCTGTATTCCACAGTTGCATTGGTAAAGTGCAGACCACAGTAAAACCTCCCTGTTGCAGCATAAATATGACATGACAGTTGATTAACCAGGTTTATGTTGTTATCCAAGCCTGCAATCCATCTGTAATACAATGACAAAAATGAAAACTAAATTGTTCAACAGCAAAATAGTGAACCTAGATTAGAAAAAGCAAAGGTTTAGACATTAAGTTCCCAGCAAAGTGACCAGTTTTTTGTTCTATGTGGAGCTTTGCTTCATTTTTTTGTGAAATAACTGTATTGGATTGAGATAATTATCATTGAAAAGATGTTTGGTCCATCTGAGTGGACACACATGAAGTGTGGTAAAATCTTCACATGTTCTGGGCTTGTCCTGTGTGTGCTCATCCAGAGAACTGGATGAAAACTGGAGTAGACCTGGATTTCTGAGATCTTTATTCTACCATTTGTAATGTTCTCAAAAACACTCCCTGTCCATGAGTCACATTTGGAATCAACTTTTTCACTTCTTGTGCTGATATGTTTGAGGTTGAACCTTGGTGTTCCAGGGACTTTATGGATCAATGTGGTGGTGATTAAATATTCCAGATGTTGATGGGATTTGCAATATGGCTATTTTGGAAAACCAGTGTTTGAAGATGAATCTATTATTCCAAATTCTGGTATTGAAAAGGTGTGCATGTTGCTGAGGCAGCAGATGTGCCACAATGAATGAATGAATTTGATGTGTTTATACATTGTATAAACATGAAATTAAAGAGTTGTCTTGCTGACATAGGGCCTTATTCATTGCAACATGGGCTCAGGAGAGACCTTTCGCCTGGATCAGAATTAATCCTGATTTGTGTCTGCTGCATTCTGCTGCCTGGCCTTGCACAGCTTTGTCTCTGATCAATGTGGGCAGAGCAGGGTGTGGCCCTGGAGCAGCTCAGGAAGTGCAGAAGTTGATGGGTCACAGTTCCCTGGGCTGTTGAGGTCCTACATCTTTTCCCCCCAATTAAAGATTCCTGTTTATTCCAAATCCTGCATAACTCCCCCATCCAAGTTAAATCTGCAGCACAAAATCACTTTGTTTCTAAAGAAATATGATTTTCTGTTCCCAAATGGATACTGTCTTAACTATTTTTTCGTCTACTTCTTCCCCTTGGCCCCCTCTTCTTATTTCATTTGAATAGCATGGCTAGTTTTTCAATCAAAGTATGATTAAATCTAAATTCGGGGGGACCTCTGCTCATCATTGCTGTTATTGTAGCAGATCCTCTCCACACTGATGCTTGGCACAAAAAACCAAGAGAAATTGCATGTTTTAAATAAGTATCCTGTTTTTTATGGAATCAGTAACTAGAATCTGTGCTTACCTCCATTTATTGCTGAATGAGGTAAATAATGTGCTCTTGTTTTCTCTCGAGACTCTGAAATTAAGCCCATTTATGTAAGATTTTAAACTAATTATAGATGCATAATTCTGCAACATATGAAAACAGAATCTAAACAGAGCTAATGGGGAAATAGAAGTTTAATTCAAGCCCACATGAGCCATTATCACAATTTCAGTGGAATAGAAGTTGGTCTGAAAGTATGTAAATGGCTGGTTTTATTCCTGCCTTTTAAAGTAATATTATAAATATGAATACCTTTATTTAACCAAGCTAATTGTGTCCGGGGAAAGTGAAACATTAGGTAATTTTAAACCCCAAATGACTGTCCATGCTGCACTGACCAGTTGGTTGAGTTAAATACAAGATCTCACACAGCCCTGGAGATGGTGGTTCTGACAGCAGAGCTGTGACAGACACTGCAGGGTCAAGGCCACGAGCTCTGCGTGTTGAGACACAACAACATGTCAAGATTTACTGGTTTCCATTAGGGCTTGTAAACAAAAAATTATAACGTACCTAAATACTTCATTTTTATTCTGCTAATTCATTGCTTTTAATAGGTGTGTTAAAAGTAATTCTATTTTTAAGGTTGATTAAAAATCAAAATTTGTATTTACTGAGAAGAAACCAGGAATTTTGTTTTTATCTGTTTGTTGAATTAATGCTGCCTTTCTGTCTGGAAGGAGTGCTGCTGTAAAAGGGATCCTCACCCAACAAACAGGAGTGGAGGACGTTTTTAGACTGCCTCGTAATTTTCAGGAGGAGTGAGAGGCAAAATTATATACCCTGGAAAGAAAACCTTTGCAGCAAGGAAATCCTGATTCCAGCCTTCCCAGCGAGGCAGCTGATCCAGCACCGTGGGCAGCACAATGCCTTGTGGCTGTAGTGACACAAATTTGATTCCAGGAGCACTTCAGAAGCATATGCTGATATTTGGTGAGGGAGAATGGCTTTAAAACGTCCTTTGGAATGAGAATCTCTGCAATTGTTTCACTTCAGTGTATGTTTGCAACATTTCTTAATCTATATCCTGTCCAGGGTGAAGGGAACAATTCCTGTGTGTGAAGATGAGACACAAATGGCTGGGAAGGAACTCAGACAGGCCAAGTGCTCCAGGTCTGGCTCTCCATCCTCAGGGCATCCTTCTCCTTCACCTTCCCTCTGGCTGGGCTGCAGGTCCCTCTGGGTGCACGGACATTCCACCTGCCCTGGGGGTTCTCACACACCAAGGGTGTTCCCATTTGTGGAATAAAACCAAACACTTCCCCATTTTGAGATTCGAAAGAGCACAGGAGTGTTTTGCTGTTTCTTTGTGCAGGAGGAGCTCGTAAGAATTAGTCCTTTAAGATCCTCGTTGTTCAAGAGCCAGGATTCAAACAGAAGGATCTGTTGGCTCAGCCCTGCTTTCCTCAGGAGATGTTCGGCATTGCAAGTGCTGCTGTTTGCAGTTCAATTGCCTTCTTTTGAGGGTGGTCTTTCTGCATATGAAATTATATCTCAAACTACAACATCAAGAGTGTACATAGGAGTGTAGAGGCACCACTGAGGGAAGTTTTTGTGTAATTTAAAAGCATGAGAAAGTACCTTTAAGTTGTTATGAATTAATTTCATTTCAGAGAATAAGTTTTGAAAAGTGGGGACCTGTCTGAGAAGGAGCTCTGTGTGTGTGAAGTGTTACATCAATGGAACACCAAGAGAAGAGGAAACACTCAGTGTGGTTCTATTGGGTCAGATATGGAAGAAAAGTACTTACTATGCTGGCAGAAAAAGGAATCACAGTTATTATCTAGACCTTCTATAGAATCTCTTGGACCATACAGGAGAACTGAGTGTTCCTTAAAATATGTGACTTTGGTTTTTTCTCTAGTTGCTCAGTTCATAATCTGTATAAGTAGTTAGAAATCTAAAACCAAAATCAAAAAACCACAGCAGCAAAACATCCACCAACATTTCAGAAAAGTCTGTTGGAAATAAAATGTGGAGTGAAATAAAACCATTCCTTTATTCCTTTAGAATTCCTTGGTTGTCACTGTTTTCTTCTGAAGGTGCATTCTTGACTTCAAGACTTTGAATTTATAGTAGAATAACAGCAAAAATCTAAGATGGATACTAAAATAACCTGATTTATCTTACTGGCGATCCTATGGTTTGCACGTGGTACAGTTTTGTGTTGTGGAATTATTGTCAGGTGTACATTTTTTAGGGGTTTTGTAAACTGTAGGATGAACTAAATCAGAATTTAGCAATGAAATTATGTGGATTTCATTTTAAGTATTCCAGAGCAGAAGGTTGGAGCCTGGTGTCTGTGAAGAAACTTAACAGCAAATAGAACATGAGACAGGGGGTGAGGAGGGAATGGGGAGACGGAAAAGGATGCAGTTGTTTTATAGTTTTGTTGCCCTTTCTATTTAGCAGGAGTTGATATGTGACTGTAGATATAGTACAAAAAAATCTCTATTTTAGTAAAGCTTTATAAAATAAAAGTACAAGTTCAAATGCTGTTTGAATTGGAGACTTTAAACACTACCATTTGATGTTTGATGATGGACATTAAAATTGTTGGATTATTTGCATTTTCATTATTTGTAGAATGACTTCGTGGCTTCCAGTGATCTTTCTCTTCAGTTATGGGCAAGACCTTCATTGCAGTGATGATGTCATGTCAGATATTGTTAAATAAACTTCATTTTTATTCATCACTGTAGACTTTCATACAGTGATGGTTTTCCTTTCTGTTTCAGCTTCCCACATTTATACAGATCACAGGAGTTATCTGGATGAAATTATATTTATCATTTGTACTCTTAACACATTTTTGTCAAGGCCACTACCATATTAATGATGACCCCCTTATTTAATAGTGATTATAATTGATTTCTCACAACCCTTAACGCCAGGCTATGATTAGGGAATGATCTATAGCCAGCTCTTCCTCATGGTGAGAGCTTTCATCAGACAGTGTAAGATTTGAGTGGAACTGGAGGAGTTTTATGCTATGAAGCCTTTATGAGTATTAAAAAAGAAAAAAAGAGTAAAATGTGATTATTTTGAATGACTCTACTGACAAAACATTCAGTAATGCATGCTGTTGTTTGTGTTATTCTATTTTATTGTGTTATATTGTATTATCTCTAAATGCCAGGCTGGGTTAACAAAGTAGAAACCTACAGTGTGGCTCCTCTTTCATGGCTTATTTCCTATTACTTAATATTTTCCTTGCCCTTGATAAGGCCACGCTCATCTCTCCTCAGATGGTCTCTTCTCCAAAGGGAGGACACTTGGGAGAGGAATGAGGATGTGAGAAAGGCTGGGCTTAACTAAGTTGGGACTTCTCCCCCAGGACTTCAAAGTTCTCTGGCACATTCCCACTGCTGGAGAAGTGGCTGTTGGCAGGTTTAGACAATCCAGCACTGGGCATGATCAGAGAGAAAGGAATATTTTTGGATCAGGAGCCCAAGGAGAAAGGACCTCTCAGCCCTCTGAGAACTATTCTGCTGGGTGGGGTACAAAGCAGTCGTGGCCTTGCTTTGCTTTGGTCTGGTTTCTCAGATCTCGCAGGCACAGTTTTTCTTCCACTGGAGATGGAGCTGGAAGTCCTTCCAGTCTGGATATTCCAGAGTCAGTGCTGACACTGTGAAACAATCTCTTGCAAATGATTTAATAAATGAGGAATCAAACCTCTGAAGAAAGATCAAAAACTGTAGAGGAAATGCAGAGCAGCGGGAAAAGCCCAGAGCTGTGACCTACTCTCTTGTTCCATCACGTTCCACAACCTCTAATCTCTCTTAGCAGGATTTCTTTACTTTTTATTACTTTTTTTCCTTTCTCTTCCTCTATGCCATAGCTTGGCTAATTCTACTTTTCTCTCCTTTCAGCTCTACCCTGTTGGTTGCTGTTCCTTCCAGTTGGTTCTTCTTGATGCTCAGATCCCACCTACCCACAGCAAGATCTACTTACATGGTTATTTACAGCAGATTTTCCCTTGTAAACATACAAAATGTAATTGTTTTTCTTGTTTGCTGTGCTGCCTTTGGAGCAGTGCTGCTGTCTGGCTTTTAAGCCTAATGCCACGGTGCATCTGACAGCAGAAATGAGAAGGAATGATATAAAATCTGAGGGTTTTGTTCAAAATATAACATGGATTTGGGAAACTTCGATGTGAAAGAGGTTTCTTCTATAATTTAAATCCTTAGGAAATAATAATATTATTTGTTTTCCTGCTTTTTTTTAAAAAATAAATGGGTGAGTGTGGGGAGAATGCTGCAGCACAGAGAAGAAACTCAAAATTTATTCATTAAACATTCATTGGCAGCACGTTGAGGAATCAAAAAGCTGCTTTTTTTTCATGTTCACTTTCCTCACTTTCTTTTTTTAACAGAAACCTTGTGAAACAAGGACAGCAGGGCTGTGTGAATGGCTGCCTTGGGTGGGAGCTGAGGCACAATGAGCAGAGGTGGGTGGCAGGACTCTGGTTAATGCCATTGATACTCATATTTCTGTCTGTTCTTTGGAGCTGTGGAATGTTTTGTCTCAAACGTGTCTCTCCCCACCTCGTCTGCCCTCCCTTCCCAAAGGGAGGTGGGTGCCATGGTCCTGCACTACCATTCCCATGTTTTGTGCCACATCCCAGCCTTGGGAGGGGACCAAGCTGTCCCCAGTGAGGGGTCCAGGGCTGTCACTGCAGCTTCCAAGGGAGCCAGTCTGGGGCCCATCTGTCCAGGCTGGGATGTGTCTGACACAGCCTGTGAAAGATCTTGGGCACCCCTGCTACAATGCCATGACAAATGACCATGTCAGTGGGCAGTTTGCTGTGTCAGATGACCAGGAGTCTATTTGCTGCAATTAAAGCACATCCAGAGATCTGACAACTGTCCCTGCCCACTGAACACGGATCCTTTTGAACTGTCCAGTTTTTCATCCATTTGCTTGTATTTTAAATATATGAATATGCATAGCCATGAAGCAGAAGGAAAAAAAATCGTTCTTCAGTCCTGTGTCACACCTAACATCTATAGATACATGTGCTTCACCACAAAAGCATCCTGGGCTCATTTTTCATACATGAATTCTTTCTCTCTGCTGTTCCAGTATTGGAACTTCATGATAAGGTGTATTTCTGTGCACTTGCAAACCAGGTTTGGGCAGAGCAGTTCTCTGTCTCAGCCCTTGAGATTTGGATTTCTGTGCTCTCAGCAGGAGTGGATGAAAGATCTAATTGGGTCCTTGTAGAAAGTAACAACTTTATACAAGATCTTATGGAGAGTGATAAAAATTTCATTCCCAGGCACTTTAAGACCGTACAAGAATTTGGGTATCTGTCATCTGTGTTTTATTGGGTGACTTTTGTGATTTTTATTTATATTTTATTTTAAAATCATCGTGGGAGTGTTACTACAATGAAGGGCTCGGGGAACTCTCATCTCTCTTTATAACAGTACATAACAGGAGGTACTAAAAGGGACAGTGTGAAGAAAGCTTTGAAGAATCAGGGCCTCAGTTACCTCTTTCTTTCCAAAAAAGTCCTGAACTTGCAGCCTGTCAGAAGAAAAATGTGCTTTCCAGGGTGTTGTTTTATGGAACAGTGATGATCTTCTCTCAGTGCTGAGGAAAGTGTCTGAGCCTGGGCAATGTTGCTCCTGCCTGGGAAGAGAATACTGGAGGTATAAAACATGGGAATGACAGGCAGGGAACATGTGGAGGGATGTGATAGGGTCTGACAGAGACAAAATGCACCCATCTTCTGCATCCCCAATATTTATTCATGTATTTATTTTTAATTTCTACCTTTTGCTTTGTTGTTTTTTTTCTTGGATATTCTCCAAAAATAGGCTAAAGTGGCTCGTAGCTCTCCCAGTTGATATTTATGAGCATATTGAAATTACAGCATGTGAGGAATCACATCTTGAAGGGGTCTGTTGTGGGATTCAATAGGAACCATTTTAAACAACTCTTCATCTTGCCCTTCTTTTGTAAGTTACACCAAACAAGCATTATTTGAAAAGGATCTTTAATAGGAAAAGATTTATATACAAATGCAAATTTGAAGTGCACAAAATCTCAAATAAAAGTGTAGAGTCATGAAATTTAAAAAAATATGAACAAAGTGTGTTTGTTTCAGAACATTCATTTACTTACCATGGTTTTGCACAGCTCCTGTTGTGTACAAGCCCTACCTTCTTGAGAAATCAGGGCTAGGTATGAATTTTTAAGTATTACTTTTTCCAAAAGTACAGAATAGTGCATATTGCTTTTTTTCTTCCTTGGTATCTTCGTATTTTTTCTTTATCCAGTGATAAAACTGGAGAATTAATGTGGATGTCAACAGTGGAGGGAGACCAGAATGATTTGGTCCACCAGAGTTGTTAAATCAGAGAGATTCATATTTTTAGTTCTGCTGGTACTGAGAAGTTGAATGCCAAATATTTGAGCTGAATACTTTTTTTGCCAAGTATTTGAAGTAATTTAATACTTAAAACATGGTAGATCTATATTATATATCTATTATATATATAAAATCTTTTTGTATCTAATGCAATCAGAGAAATACAATCCACAACCGAACTTCCCAGCCCATTAAAGACTCTTTTAAATGTTCATTCCTAAATTAAAATCTACTTCATTGGTGCAAATAAGAGTAAATGTAGAACAATTTTCTGTTCTGGATTTGTTTTGTTCTTTTAAATACATTATCCTAATCTCACTAGGATAGTAGTTTAGCGTGAGAGGTCAAGTTCTAAGAAAAAAATCATCATTTAAGGGGTTTGGAAATACGTTATCAGCATGTGGATATCGATGTCAACAGCAGGACACTGAAGAAATAAAGCAAAGATCTGTGCTGTGGAGCTTTCTGGAATTTGCAGCAGGACCCAGTGGCAAGTTGATTATTAGGATGAATTTGTGGAACCCTGGAGATGTTGAAGGCAGTGAAGGCAGTCCACAAAGAGTGGAATTTAGTCTGGATCTTCCTTACAGTTCTTACTTTGAGCTGTTTTTCCTGTGAAGCCACAGATGGGAATAACAAGCTGCAAGAGAGAAGGACAAACTTTCATCACAGTTATTGTGCCCTTAATTCAGACATGTCTGGATCTGAGACAATTATAGTGGAGGAGACGTTTCTCTTGAAGTAGAGTATTTTTTAATATATAAAAGGAGATTATAGCAAAGAGAGCACAGAGGTGTATTGTTGAAAAATAGCTTCCAGATCAGGTCTGCTGCTCCCAGTCCCGGTGACTTATTGGGATCACATTTTCATTTGCAGTGGATGGAGAAAATGCCATGGAGACAATTGTAGGGTGGTTGGGCAAAAGGCTGATGTGAAATGATGTGATGAATTCAAGCAGGAGGATGATACTGAAGGTCTGTCAAGGTTGCACTCGTGCTCTTTATTTCATCTTCATATCAATTATAGTTGGCCCTGTTTAAATAAAGGGCATAGTAATATTATTTTGATACTTTGTTCAGTGCTTAATGAAATCTGTTTCTATTCTATTAGAGTTGTGTCTGTTACAGACTGAACACTGTGAGTTATCTTCATGAATTAGTTTTCCTTTTCTTTCTCATTAATAACTATGTCTGTGGCAGTTTGTTTCTATGGTAATGTTTGTGGTGCAGCTTTTTCTTTTGTTTTATGTAAAACTGTGTAATGCTTGTGGGGACAAACACTCTCAGAATCCCATATGAGACTTTTCTGCAGGAAGATCATAAGATTTGACTCCAGAGGATGAAATAATCAGAGCAGCGAAGCCATTGTCATACAGAAGTTTTGTTTGACAAAATTAACAGGAAGGTCAGATAAATTTACTCAGAGTGCTTGGAGAATAAATTGATCAAAGTGTGCCTTAAACGATGACAATTTTTTCCTTCTGAATATAAACTCCTTGGAAATGCATATCCATCACCCGTTTCACAACAGGAATTTTGCTCCTACCTTGGAGCTAAAAGTGGTTTGGAGGACAATATTGCTTTTGCTATTTAGAGCCTGTACAAACTTTCTGAGGACTAGTTCCAGGGAATGGGGGAGACAAATGTCTCCTCAGCCAGAGCTGGGTGTTCCTACAGACACAGGAGGTCAGTTCTGAGGTACTTTGGGAATTTCCAGCTACCTGAACAATGGAAAAGTCATTGCTTGGAAAAGAATTAAAAAATAATAAAAACCTAAAATGGTCAAGGTAACCAGCCTTCCCCCACTGCCATGGATTTGGGGCCAGTTTAATCCCTACTCTTTACAGACTATTTTGTTCAGTCTCTAAAATTTCTCTACATTGATATTTCAATATTATAAAGTCTTCTCCTTCAAGCGCCAGAAGGCCTCAGGTTGTATATAAGGATTTGTACAGACACATATGGTTTTTCAGGCCATGTATACTATATTTAATGCAGATAAGAAACTTTTAAGCAGGGATTTTTACACCTTTCCTTTCTTTTTCTGTTTTCCCTTAATATGTCAGGAAATTTTTTATCCCAATTTTTCTGTGGGATGGGAAACTCCAGAGAAAGATTCCTCTTTAGAGGGAGCTGTGGCAGAGGAGGGAACCACTGCAAAAATGGGGTTTGCTGTTAGAAATGAAGTTTCAGTGCTAAATTATGGAACAGATAACACCACTTGATAATAAATACTCAGGAGCTGTACTTCTGGGGCTTTAACAAATGCTGATGGGCGGTTTCATAATAGAACACAAATAAGAGACTTATGAGCTTCCTCTGCCTCATTTTCATTAGTGCAGGGTTTGTGTTACAAACTCAGGAGCTGGGGCTGCAAATTGAAATATGGGGCATTAGGAACAGCCCCATTTGCATTTGCACTGCAGACACTAAAGCTCTGCTTAATGTTCTTATAAATTGTGGGCTGCTCTTGAGAAGCCCTTTAATGGAGCCAGAAAACTTCAGATGACTTATCCCTAATATTCAGAGGATGGCATTGTATCAAGGAAAGAAGCGTCTTAGTGAAGTCCAGCACATGGATTTTGTTTTGCAAATGGCCCTTAAACCCATGTTCTTGTCCATAAATTACAACAATTCTTACTGTAACCTTAGTGGCACTACTTTTCTGAGTAAGCAAGGTTTTTATTTTTTCCCCATTAAAGATTTGGAGATGTGTACAGATAAGCACACACATATATATGGGGTTTTTTGTATTTTTTTTTTTTCATTTTAAATTGGTTATTTAGTTTGGGGGGGTTTGGGGTTTTTTTGGGGGGGAGTTTTTTGGGTTTGTTTGTTTTTTTTTTGTTTTGGAGGGGGTTATTTTTTTGTTGTTGTTTGTTTTGTTTGGGTTTTTTGTTTGGTTTGGTTTGATTTGGTTTTGGTTGTTTTTTTTTTCTTGGACCCATTCACTAAGGAAAAAAAAATATTTTGGCCAATTTTCTGAATAATTTTTCAAAATACTCTTGCTTCAATAGAGATTTGTAGGAATTTACTTACTGTTCAATATTCTCGTAGAAAGAGTTAACATTAAAAGTATAAAGATAATAAGTAATACACCATCCTGTCAGCATCTAATTCAGAGAATACTTGGTGGCTGGAAAACAAGATTTCTGATAACTTCTAAATTGGTTTTATTCTACATCAAGATAAAATAAGCTTTTAATTTCGTTTATCTGTCAGTGAAAAGGTAGATAATAAAAGCCCCAGAAAGTCAATAAGGCCACTGATTGAGACTTCAAATGTTAGACATGCTGCTTCTGATTCCTGCCAGGAAATGTGGTCAAATCCTAACCTGACTGTTGGGCTGCTGGCTGTTCTGGGCTTCACTTTTGACTAGAAATTCTCTTGGAGCCTAAAGAATTTTACAGACAGAAGTGGGGACCATAACTACATTTCTAGGATAATTTTTTCAAAACTGGTTTTTGAAAATGTTGGTTTGTTTTTTTTTTTCTCACCATGGAAAATGGATTATCGAAAAGTTCCTGAGTAATTCCACTTAGTGGGACTTCTTAAAGGTCATAGAATTGGGAAGGGTTGGGGAATTAACAGAGGTTTGGGTGGGAATAAAAAGAAGTTTTTTCTCCAGTCATCTAAGAACTAACTGGTCAATTGTCTCTATTACTGTGCATTAGAGAGCGATAAAATCCAGTTTAATATGCCAAAGGTGCATTTTAGGTGATATGTAAATAAAATAGTTCCATGTGGACATTGGGAATTTGTGTGTTAAAAGCCAGAGTTTTGAATATTGAAGGTCCTTCAAATGTAATAGTTTTACATTTGAACGTGTCATACTTTGTTCTAACCCACACACTTTGAATGCCAGATGCAAGACTTACAAGACTAGTTTAATGATACTTACTTATATCTGTATCTAGGTTGGGGTTGGTTTTGTTTGTTTGTTTTTAAACAAAAGCAAACCCAACAGCAACAAAAAAAAACCTCCATGGAAGCAACATCATTAGCAAATGAGACAATGCTGCTGTGATAGTGGAGCCTGTTCAGGGGAATATAAAAGAGGAGAAACTGTCTTTAAGGCATTTTAAGGTTAGGATGAGTATTTAATTTTGTTTCAAGTGGACATGTTTTATGTTAGGACAGGGGAGGCCATATATGGTGGGGGGAAACAGTTTTCCCCCTGCAGATATAAAATGGTAAAACCCCAGGGGGTGATGACCCTTGAAGTTTTGAAGTTTTAGTCAATGAGCGCTTCTGCAAAATATAAACATATCACAACCAGAACGGAAGAGAAGGTAGTTGTAGTTTGGGGTAGAAGAAGTAGCCATGTCGTGAAAACCACGAGCAGAAGGGGCAAGAGCCCCTCTGGGGGGCCACGGCCCCCCAGCCCCCGGCTGGGGTCATAGAAACTCAGAAACAGTATTAAACTGGACTGAGCTCTGTGGCTGGGAGGTTGGAAGTTTTTTTTCCTCCACCATGAGCAGCAGAAGCGGCGGCAAAAAAACAACACCGGCCGGAGAAGGTGGCAGAGAGCCAGGAGGGATAAGACCAAACAACAACGACAGGCATGCAGCACACAGAGAGAACTCCTGGAAGGAGAGAGAGAAAGAGAACGAGAGCCTGCAACAGCAGAGAGAGAGAGGAAGTTGGGGTAAGAACTGAAATAAAACCTCATACCCCTCTGAGACTTCCGAGAAAGGAGGAAGATGATGGACTCTTACTTGAAAGAGTCTTAAAGTGCTACAGCACTTACAGAGAGGAGCTGAAAAGCTCGGAGAAGAATGCCGAGGGGGTGACCTTGGCACCCCCAGCTGCTTGATGCAGAGCACAGAGCTCTGCAAAGGGGAACTTGAATCCCCTGAAGATGCAGACCGTCACGAAGACCCCTGAGCTTCGTGATATGACGTAGTGAAGTGACTCTTGTCCTGGTGAACACAGCCTACGGAAGAAGACCCTCGCTTGGAAACGAGTGGCCGAGGGGGCTGCCACAGTTGCTGCATGCATGAGAGGAAGAAAGCCTGCTGCCTTAGAGACTGCTCTGAAAGTGGAAAAGGATCTTCCTTCTTCCCTCCTGGACTTTTATTTGGAGGGGAGATTTGATCCATTGTAAATACTTATGTCACGGTAGAGATAGCTAAGATTGTATATAATGTATTGTAGTATTTATCTTGTACAGTCAGTGTAATATATTCCCTTTCCCCCATTCTGAGTCTCGTGTGGTTGTCTGGAAAACTAATCTCACACTGGGTTGAGATGTGGGAGGGGGCTTGGACTAGGGAATTGGATTTTGGAGCTCTCAAACCATGACACCATAACCAGAAAAACCCACTGTGGCAGACAGACCTGAGGGACTATTTACAGGGGGGACAGGACAGGGACAATGGCCTCAAACAGCCAGAGGGCAGGGTTAGGTGGGATATTGGGTAGAAATCTTTCCCTGTGAGGTGGGGAGGCCCTGGCACAGGTTGCCCAGAGAAGCTGTGGCTGCCCCTTTCCTGGAAGTGTCCAAGGTTAGGTTGGACAGGGCTTGGAGCAACCTGGGCTGGTGGAAGGTGTTCCTGCCCATGGCAGGGGGTGGCACTGGATGATCTATAAGTTCCCTCCCAGTCCAAACCGTTCTGGGATTCTATGATTCTACACTAGTTCTGTGGTCCCCCAAGTTCATGATCCATATGTGAGGAAAGATGGGATAATTCAGCTCTGAGAGAAAACTTTTAAAAAAATTATGGTTCTCTCTCAGAGTCCTGAGGAGTGATGGTGTCACTAAACTCTGGATCAGGTGTGGTGTCAGCCAGGGCAAGATGAGCTCACTAAGGGCAGAGGGACAAGGAAGGCTGTCCCTGGTTATTCCCTCATGGACCTTTGTGTTGCTACAGCCTCTGTGAGGGTTCTTGGTTGCCCCAAGTGTCTTGGTTGTTCTGTAATGGATTTCTAGGCCCTTTGCCTGAAAATGCTGTCTCCATTTAGGCCACAGAAGCACAGCCAGTCAGTCCTTTTTGTCACTTTTGGTCAGGTTTGGTTAGAGGTTGTTTTTGACAATGGATGGTTCCAGCAATTCAGGGCAATCCCCTTGAGCCCCCCATGTGCTCCTTGCTTTGTACTGAGAGGGGTTCAGGTAAGAGCCCCCAAAGTGTGGGTTAGATAAGATGCTTCCTTGGTGATAAGCAAAGTGTTAAGGCTCTGGTACTCTAACACAGTTGATGGAAATCTTGAATATTTACTCTTGTTTATACATTATCTGAGTTTACTCAGCCTGACATCTAATTAATACTGTGCTTCGTGAGAGTTTGTGTTGTTCGCCATCACCATTCAATAAATTTTTAAAGGCAAATCTTTCCTAATTGGCAGTAATGAGCCAGTAAAACCTATATTGGATTAAGAAAAGACAGAAACCCACAAGAGCTCCCTAAGCAGTTTGATCAGTAAAGTTCTAGTCACATAACTCCATCATTTCAATCCTGATAATTGGCCCTGGGTTCTATATCTGATGGGATTTGTTTCCCTCGTGTCATGTCCAGCTATAACTCCCTGTAGCACTTCATCTCATGGGGTCCCAGAGCAGAAGTCACACCTTGAGATGATCTTTCAAGTGACTCAACCAATGCAGTTATCACAATCTCTTTTTACCAAATTTGTCAAAGCACACTTATGCTTGGAAATTTGTTGAAAAAGCATATAAAGCTTTATAAAGCATATAAAGCATATAAACTTATGGACCATTGTTAGACACCTTGATATAACAAACTTTCCAAATGATTCCTGGGGTGACAGTGCAAGGTTTAAAGCTGAGGTAAATTTTATGGCAGATCTGCACTTGTTATCAGGTGTCAAAATCCTGTTTGTTTATATGGACTGTGGTGATTTTTCTTCAACTGCAGGTGCTGAGGATCCCTTGGTGAAGAGAGGTCCTGGGGAATTGAGTGGGGAGGAGGAAAAGCTCAATAACTAAACAGCTTCTGAAATGGGTAACTGGGTAAATTCTACTTTCTGCAGGCCAAAAATCCCAAGTCATTACTTCACTCCCATAGGTGAAGAAAGGAGGATTTGGCCTTCTATTACTATCAACTTGCACCTCAGGAAGTCTTCCATTATCCCCATATCACCACTGGCGAATCAGAGCTCAAATCAGTCCAGCAATTTAATTACCTAGGTAGCCTCATCTCCTCGGATGGTAAGACTGATGGAGAGATAGACAACAGGTTAGCAAAGGCATACAGTGCCTTCGGAAAGCTTCATAAAAGAGTTTGGTGAAATAAACACCTGAAGAAAAGTACCAAGATCAGTGTTTACAGAGCCATAGTGTTGTCTACTCTCTTATATGGATCTGAATCATGGGTCATCTACCGCCACCACCTGCGACTCCTGGAACGCTTCCATCAACGCTGCCTCCGTACAATCCTTAACATACACTGGTCAGATTATGTGACCAATATGTCTGTTCTGGAATAAGCAGCAATCACAAGCATTGAGGCCATGTTGCTGAGAACACAGCTGTGCTGGGCAGGGCACGTCTCAAGGATGAAGGACCAACCACCGCCTCCCTAAGATCTTGCTTTACGGTGAACTTGCCACCGGCTGCCGCAAGAGAGGAACCCCGAAGAGAAGATACAAGGACTCCCTGAAACAACATCTGAACCTTGGCCATATTGATCACCATAACTGGTCTACTCTGGCCTCCAATTGAGAGGTCTGGAGACACATCATCTATAATGCTGCTGATGCCTTTGAGAAAGCACGCAGGATCACTCTTGAGGAGAAAAGACAATGCAGAAAGAATCGTGCCTTGCAGACTATACCACCTAAGGAGTCTTTCTGCTTTTTGCAGAAAGTGCCTTTTGCAGCCGGACATGTCTGTCTCATATGGGGCTTTTCAGCCACCAACGCGCTTGCAGCAAACGTGGGTAGAGACCTTTCCCAAATCTTCGTTCGCGAAGCCCAGCCACGACTTTGGAGAGATCGTATAACAGTTTGTCTAAAGACTTCACCAGTGAGGAGGCAGGTCACCTTTATTCTGCCTACTTAACTGTGGTGGTTAAACCCAAAGCAAAACCTTACACTACAGATGCAGATGTCAGCCTGTAATTTTGGTTGAACTTCACTCACAAAGCAGACATTTAGCCATGCAAATGTTTCACTGGAAATAATTCAGAAGAACTTGCTTGGGTTTTGGTTTCATGAGCAGGAACTTGTTCTTTGTATGCCCGTGTGGGGTTCATGAGCTTCTCTGCTGGGGTGAGGCTGGTGTTCATCTGTTGGGCAAGGTTCCTGCACTGGTAACAAGGTGGGATGACTGGAGCATCTGCTGCCCCATTGCACCAACTGAACCCAGTGATCTGAGATTTAGGGTTGGCATCCAGAGAAATGCACAATAAAGCCATACATTAGTTCATATTGGGAAAGGTAGCTTAGCTAAGTGTGGAAAACCCAATACAAGTTCAGTTTTATAGAATCTTTTGATATTTGAAATCGTCACGACTCAGGTTCCGGAAGCCTGAGTGTGATTAACTGCAGAGCTGGCTTTATTTTATAAAAATAATACAGTTGGGATAGGAAGCCTGAATCAATATTGACTCAAAGGAAGGTGCCACTTAGAGGGAATAGAATATTTACCTTCTTACCTGCAGGTTTAAAATACCTAATTTAGGAATTTTCTCTCTTGTAATTTTTAGTGCTCTCAGTTGAACTGTGTGAATACACCCCATGTGAATCACCAACTACTCCTTGCAATGTTAATTCCTTCAAGTAGGTGTTTTCTCCCTGTTATTCCTGATCTCATCCAGCAGAACCACCATAGTAGCAGTGTGAGAAATGTCTCGTTATTTAATTTGGAAAGACACAATTACCTGTGAAACCAGGGAGTTGGAAGGATAAGGAAGGCTTTATTTACAGCCCCCTGGGTGCTCCCTCCACCTAAGCCCCTGGGGAGGAAGAACCCCTCTTGTTTAAATTTCACACATTTTATAGTTTCACAAGATCCCACCCTTTCATGTCCGTTCTTACATATTCATTTTTGCCTTAAAAAGTTGTTTCTCTGAAGGAGGGGGGACGTTCCCCTCCTCCTGACTGGCTGCAAGGCCTCCCCTGTCCAGCCGATGGATCCTCCTCTGTTCTCAGCACGTGGGGAGAGGCCCCTGGGCTCAAAATGGTCAGAAAGGTTTTCATTTCCAGGGCCATTTCTCCAGCCGTACGTTTGTCTGTATTTCCCTCTCCAGGCCACAAGGAGCCCTGGCACCAGGCCAGGCAGGACTTGGTACCTTACAATTTCACCACAGGCCTGTAAGTTTTCTAACATAATTTGTTTGCAATAAGAACCATATTTTTATTTCTCCTAGCAGTATATTTTGGGTTTTCCATGGCAATGGGGTACTGCAGGGGTAGAATATATTTCAGTCTATATGGGTAAGCAACAAGCAGACAAAGGAATGTCAGGTTTGTCCTTGCCTTGTGGGTCAAGCAATATTGGCAAGGTTTGGGGGATTTTTAGTCTATAAATACTTCCTAATCTATATGTCCTGCTTGCATCATTGTGCTTGTGTCACCTTTCCTTCATGCCTGCTATATATAATGTTTATTCTATATATAGCGTACATACAGTGCAGGAGTAAAACTGCTATGTGTGGTAAGTACAAAGTTATTTTTAAATGCTCTGAACATGGAGAACATTGACTTCTGGAGATTATGGAAACAAGGGGTCTTCAGAAGAGGAAAAAACCCCAGACAAAGACATATTTACCAGTTCTAAGTCAACTTTTAGTTTAAATGCAACTGCTGCTGCTATGTGTAGAGATGATCATTATGGTGGTATAAAACTGGTAAAAGGCATTACATTTCTGGCAGAAACAAAATTATTATACAAAAATGTCTTGGGGACCATATCTGGGAATCCTCTGGGTTCTGTTCCTTATGTTCATGGCTCTTGCCTGTACCACACAATAAAGCTGAAACACATCTCATATGAGAGGGTGTCCAAACCCTCCACAAGCAGTGTGGCCCCAGTGCTTTCAAAATAAATGAAGGAATTGTAGAATTTCCCTGAAAGTTTGCACAAAAGTAAGGAATAATGGAGGAACTTCTTTTTATTCATTGGAAATTTTAAATGAAATTATTCTAGGGACAACTTCCAAAAGTTCTTCAGGAATTTAAGTTGTAACTACTGTAGTTTAAAGTGTGACCAGGATTTTTGAGATAGAAGTTTGCTCCTGACAGTATAATTAAATAAGGAATGGTATACAATACATATTGCAATAAAGATATATTATATTATAATATTTAAAATAAAGTATATTTATCTATATATTTATTATTATTATATAAATGTATTTACTATATTAAATATTTCTCAATAGTTAAATAAATTAAATTAAAATATATTTATGAAAATATAATAAATATAATAAATATATTATATAATTATGTTATATAATGTGTATTTATTGTGATAATTTATATTAGTTTGTATAATATGTGTATAAATATTTATTAAATATACCCTATATTAAATATTTATTAATATTAAATAAAAAGACAAAATATTTATAAATATATTATGATAAATACATACCTATATAAAAATATATATGATAAAATAGATGCTCTCCAACCTGAATTTGGGTGTTTCCTACCCATGTAACCCATGGTAGTTATAAAGATCACAGTTTTCTTTATTTAAAAAATATCAGTTCAGAATGAATAAGAAAAGAGAGTAACCTTTTTCATAAATCCTCAAGCTTTGACAAAGTAATAAATCCCTTACATTATTAGAAAATAAAGGTACCATTGAGCAACAACTATCTTCAAACTCTACCTGTAAAAAGGCCATGGAATATGGAATTGTTTGTATACAGCTCAGCATTGGTTGGAACCTGGAGTTCCTCTTCTGCAGAAGCTCCAGTGTTTCACCTGGGGTTTTTTATTATTGCTTTGAATTGGAACAAAACCATAAATATTCCTCCCATAAGAAAATTTTTAACCTACTTTTCAAAAAAAAAAAAGGAGAATCTTTTCAATGCCAAACTTATTGGAGTATATTTTGAAACAGAGTGCATTGAAATAGTGGGTTTTATTCTTAGAAATGTTGACAAATTTGATAATAAACGTCATTATAATGCATAATCTGCCTGACCTCTGGGAGGGGGGGACCTGCAGACTGGGCAGAGGGTGCTGGGCAGCCAGCCTGCCCCTTCCCTGCCCGCCTGGCCCTTCCCTGCCAGCCCCGCTCCAGGCAGCCTTCCAAGCCGGTGTGCCAGCCCTGCAGCCAGCCTGCCTGCTCTCCTCACGGCTTCCAGTGCCACAAAAATCCCCACAGAACGCTTGGATCCAGAAAATCAGCAGTTTCGGATGGCAAATTGTTCATCAGAAGAGTTTTAGTCTGCTCTATTAAGAACATAAATCTCTGAAGTTGTTAGTCGTGAATAGAAGTGTTGCCAAACAATCCATGGAATGGCCCTTGCTGCCTACAGGGCTCCTTCACTTGGGCTCTGTAACAGCTCTTGCTTTGCTTTTAACACCCCCTGGAAAGGAGTAAAAGTTAATTAAAGTGGATATTTCTCTGTGTTTGCAGTCTGTTGCCACTGAAACAAGTGTGGAAAGGGTTCAATGAAATGCAGTTGAGAGTCAGCTGAACTTAGAGGTGTCCAGGAAACACTGTATTTGGCAGTGAGGACCATCAGCCTAATTAGTTTGGAGAAGGGAAAAAAAAAGTACATTTCTTAAAAAGTTGGAATATGTTTCATCTACAGTCCTCACATTTTTCAGTTGTAATTTATATAAAGCTAATAAACGAATTAAAATTTTGTTGAGATCTGCATCCAGCGCCCTCTATTAAAACCCTTCTCTGTTTCCATGAGTGCAAAAGAAAGGGTCAGTGGGAATCAGGAAAAATCCCTTTTTAGCATACATCCAAACAATGCCAGATGATCTAAAACTCAGCTCCTGAATATTTAGCTTTGAGGAGATGGCTCTTTTGCAGGTGTGAGCCTTGGTGTCCTGGAAGGTGTGTTGCATCCTGAAGTGATTCCTGCAGGAGTGCTGGCCCTGGGATCCTGTACAGGGAAGCCCTGGAGCAGAGATCCCTGAGGTGGATGAGGGATGTGTTGGGTGCAGCTGAAGGTGTGTCAGATGGACCTGAGAGCACCTGGAAGCTGCTCTTTTGTAGTCCCAGCTCTGGGGTTGTGATACAGCACAAATTCCCTGCTTTCCCGTGGCTTGGCATCAAACAGCCACCTCAGGGACCTCTCTGTTTACCAACGGTTTCTGCCTGTCATTGAATCACCAATTTTCTGCCAAAATCTAGTCTTGTTTCTTGTTGTTTTTCTCTCTCCTCCATTTCTCTTGGTGCCATTGTGGTGCCATCTGTTTTCTAGGCGGGGAAGATCCACGTCAGACCACTTGCACTGCCAAATTCACATCCATTGAAAATTCTTTCATGCAGAGGAAATTTCCATAAGAATACTTGAAACCAAATTTTTGTCTAACAGCAGTGAAGACTGGACTCACAACCAGTTTTGAGTTGCTGGGTTAAGATAAATTTTTCTGTTGTGACCTTTCCTGTGATGAGTCTCCTCAGAGAATAGGCCTGCAAAGTACAGTAATAATAGCAAACCTATAGACCTGTGAGATCTTTGTGTTATGGAGTTGCAGACATTCATGTTTAAATGCTATTCTGAAATTTGGATCAGGAATCAGCTCTGCAAGACCTTAAACTTCTCTGATGGATTTTGATGTAGAAAATGACTTACCAGACTTTTATATCATGCCAGAGCACCCTTTTAAATAATAAACTCTCTTTCCCCTCCTTATACATTTCTCTCCTTCACAAACTTTGATGTGGGACTTTGATTAGGTATTGCAAAAATTCTTCATTTTGGCATGTTTTGAAAAATCTCATCAGTTTTCGGTGAACGAAATGTCTTTATCTTCTCAGCATCTCTGAGACTGAAGAAGACTTCAATCAGACCTGGTTTTCATAGTAAAAAATCTCACTTCCTTTCCTTCAGGATGTCTCCTGACTGATCAGAACCCGGGAGGTTTGGGGTAAATAACAGGAACCCATAACTGCTCAGTAATGAACTGTAGCATGCAGAGCCTTGGGTCAACTGGGCAAAGGGGAGGAGCTTTTACGTTTTTCCCGTAAAAATCGCTACCACTCATCTGGGTGCAGAAGGATATCCAAGGGTGGGCACTGGGATAGAAATGCAGCTTGGTTTATGGGATTAAAATTTCTCTGTCCTGCTGTCTCAGATTTGCTGTGGAAAATTCCATCCCAGTTTCTTCATCTCTGGGTCTTTGACAGAGAACAACAATCATTCCAGTTCCATCAACAGGAAGATTCCATAGGATGTCCAAGGGGCTCTGAAGGAGAATGTGCTCAATGAAAGCGAGAAGGTGCATCAGTGACACAGCCAGAGATGCGAGCACCTAAAGGCTCTTATTCTTCTCCAGGATTTCAGCTTCCAAATTGTTCATGAAAAATCCCATTATATAACTGAAAACTCTTTGTGAGTAAAGATTTCAGAATAATAAAGAGCCTCTTCATAACAATAGAGGTGATGGACTGGATAGTTCGTGATTTCTTATTATGCTGTTGGAGCAGCTTAGTTTTATTAGGCTTTGACAGTTATCAGAGTTATACTTTTCCTTGTTGGTTCCCCCCTTCTTTAGGTTGCTGTTGATTTAGAATGAAAAAAATGAAGAAAACAAGCCAAAAGGGCTCTACATTTGTGTGTGTGTGTGTCTGTGTTTTTAAAGAGGTTCTATTTACGTGAATGACTGTGTAATAATATTTTTTTCTTACATATGGTTTTATTTAATATCGGAGGGGAAATGGAATGGGAATGGCAAGCACTGCTTTGTTCCACAGTTCAAAAGCTGAGGCAGGAGGGTGAGGTGGGAATTACATGTTCTTCCAGGTGCCTGTTTTCAGAAGTAAAAACTTTACAAGGAAGATGCATTGACATTTCAATTATTACACAGTTGTGCTCTCCTACTGTACCAAACAGCAGATATTATTTATAAACCTTTTAATGGAAATAACTGTAGCCACTTCATTATTTCAATGAGCTCTTAAAATGCTGTTGATGAGTACTGTGATGTTTTTACATAATAATGCCATTGGAAATTGCTGCTTTTGTGTATGTTTTTGTGAGGATGCATTTATTTGACATTGTTCTAATCATTTAACATTTTCCAGAAGTTTAGTGTTGGAACAGCAGATAATGGGAAAGTTTTAAGCCTTGTTGACATAAGAATTAAGCCATTAAGAACTCACATGTGTAATAAGCACGAGCTGACTTTGTTCAGCTGCCATTTAACTGAAATCAAATTCTTATTAAAATAATTAAAATCCAAGATTTCTCACTGAATTAATCAACCCTGAAGCATCTCGAAGATCATCTCTGATTGGAACTATTTGTGTGTCAATAATTAACCTTCTGTAAGTAGGGGAAGAAATGGTTCAGTATTTTAATGACATGGGTTAGGGAAAGATTTGTTTAAGCTCTGTTTTCATGTGCAGACTTGAGACCACTTGATAAAGGTCAGTCAGGTCTTTCTGTCTCCTGTGGTCACTGCAGAGATCTGGGATCATTGAGGTCAAAGTCATGACAATAGGAGTTAGGAATTAGCTGTACCAGTAGTAGCTTCCAGTTGAGATATTTACTCTGGAAAGGAAGAGACCAGCAAAGCATGAATGGAAGAAGAGGAATTACAGAGTTAAAGATCTAAACTTATAGCTAAATGAGATGTCAGAATATTCTTGGAGTTTTCAAGTGGAGGATCCATGTTTGCTGGTTTGTGTGTTTCTGTGTATCTGTTTATCTAGGATATGTTGTCTGGTACAAGCTTTTGTAGGGTCTAACTTCATTTAAGATGTTTAGCAGAGCTAAGACTCTGCTGAACTAGAGATCAGTTTAAGGAACAAGTGTCTCCTCATATTTTGTGTGATACATATATTTTGTTCCTTATATTTTTAGTCTGGTTTAGGACAACTTTGACACAAATACAGGATTTTTTTTCAGGAGAGAATAATATTCCTAATGTATATTGCTTTCCTACATCACATTTAGTTATTATTCATTAACAATAGGAAAAATAGAGTATAATAGTTTAAAGGATAATAACCTTAAGGTACTATCCTGTCTTGGCCATGTATGTCAAGATCTCCCTCTTTTTGATCCAGATGATTCCAGATTGCTTCTTTCCTTGTTTTCCCCTTTTTTTTTTACTACTTAATTGTTGTATTGATACAATATGTAGCTATATTTTAATAAGTATTGACTTATTTGTTTATTAGATGGCTAGTCTGCATTTGTGAAAGAGTAGTAAAATGCCTTAATTCACTACAAAACCAAACCATGTTGCATGGTGATATTTTAGTGCACTGAAACAAGGAAGAGAAGGAAGGATAACACATCCTAATGTTTCCCCCCATCCTAGAATAGTGTTTTCCACAGAACACAATGGAAGAATCTGGAATTTACTGCATCTCTAACAAACGTGTAAGAAATCCAGTATATTCTGTGTGGCACAGCGCTCGAAAAAGCTCAACAAGGACACAGTGACATCAAGAAGGTATTTTTGGTCTTTTGGGCTGTAACAGAGGATTAGCAAAATTAAAACTCACATGTATATGTTGCTATTCCTACTTTGTAAACCATTTAATGTAAGATTATTAGGAGCACAGAGAAATACGAGGTGAGAGGGGTTAAAAACAAGCCTGGCTTATGTTTGATTCCCTGTTGTGCTGAGAAGTTTTCTCTAGAAAAGTGAATTTCAATCAAATCTCTTGAGATAATCCCCAAAGCTACAGTTTTGCACCAACCTGAGTTATTTGATATTGTAAATTTGGACAGGATCCCAAACAAAGGATTATCCACTAATATCCTTTCCTGTTCAGATGCACAGAGTGATGAGGACAGAATGTTTTCAGAACACCCCCTCACCAGAAATTTAGCACTGACTTTTCCCCAGGATTTTAAGTTCCATTTTCCTGCATGTCTAAACTTACTTTAATGCTTTTCAGAGACAGCCACAAGTGTCCAGTTCCCCTTTCTTCTGCAAGTGCAGAAAAAGAACAAAAGAAAGCAAAGAACTGTACCTCTGATGGACTTATAATGCAAGATTAGTCCTAAAATGGAATTTGCCTGTCATCCTAATGATGTTTTTAAAATGTTCAAGTGCTACTAAAGGTAAAATATCACTTACAATCTATTTTGTCAAATGATCCAGGTCTTACATAAACATAGTCTTCAATGGAGGTTATTCAAGTTAGAAATGACTAAAAACCTCAAGATCCATAAAGCAGAATGTTGGCCTGGGATTTTGTCACTGAGTAGAAGATAATTAATTCAGATCTTTCCCAGATTTGTCTGGTTAGTATGAAAATGGCAACTAGAATTCAGATCAGCATTAAAAACACTATTTAGTAACACTTCTATTAATGTATATTAAAGTACAAAGCTTCCATCTGCTCCAAGAGCTTTCTGACGTTTCTTGGCAGTACCAAGTTTTCCCCTCATAAGCACTTACTAATATAAAGGTGGTTGGATATTTGCATGGCTATATGTTTCAAAGTGGAAGAAAAGAGCCAAAGAAATAAATGTCTCTTTGTTCTAACATTTTTCTTCAAAAGTAAACTTTGTTTTGGGTATATTTGTGCAGAGTTGGACAGAATTTGGTGTATTGTGGAACCGAGTCAATGGGTAGTTGTTGAAATGCACTTTAGGTCTTTAACATCTTTAATATCTTTAATATCTTTAATCAGGGCTCCTGTATAGAGTGCAGGGCCATGTCCTAGCCTAAGTTTTTTGCGCCTACTCAGAGTAGTGAACAGGCTGTTATTCTTTAAATTATTATCCTGCTTTAATCACATGATTCTGTCAGATCTGTTGTAGGGTTTCCACTGTGAAAGTGTGACTTTAGAATCCATAAACTGCTGCTGTCATTGTAGAACAGAACACAAAGAGACTTTACTGCCTTAATCCCTGTTTGAATATGACTTTGGAAAAATGTATATCAAATCCCAGGTATTAGTATGAAAAAAGTCTCTAACTAAAGTATCTACTCTCTATCTAAGTGCTATTGCTCTTTTTTTGTGCTTGTTACTTGTAATATGTATGTAGAATAACATCACATATCAAAGTAACACTGAGCTTCCCACAGTCTATAGAAAGGATTGAGATAATTTTTCCTGGTTTATAGTTGAGGTTAAAAACTTGCAGACTAAAGAAGCCTCTAAAGAAGCTTCTCCTCTGACCTGACCTTTGGGGCATTCCTGGGCAACAGCAATTCTTACAAAATGTGCCTTTGATTAACAAATCCAGAGGACAGAACATGTCAAAAACTATTAATTATGCAGAGAAAAAAAATGAATCAAAGGAAAGATTTTAAACTTTTTTTGTTTCAAATTTTTAAGAGCTCACATTTTTTGTGCTACCAGCTCCACACTGCCCTCAGTCTAAAGCCAAATGTCTTGCTAAACTTTAGTTTCTGGCTCATCTAAAAGCAGCATCCTTCCCACAGCCCAGCACACCAGGAGCAAATTTCCTCCCAGCAGTGATCCCCTTGTATCGTTCCTTCCCCTGTGGATTTTTTCTATTTACACCTCGTGACAACTTTTTCCTTTGCCTTCTTCTCAGTTGCATTTTGTATTTGCTGGCTGGTACACTGAACTGGCCTCACCAGCCTTTACCCAATCCCTGTGTTTAATAAAACAGTTGTCACCATCCCCTCCCCCCAGCACCTACAAATGTGCTTCACACAAAAGCTCTTTGACTTGTCAAAGAAGGAGGAAAATTTGCAAGGAATAAAAGGCTGAGGTTGCCTGCTTGAGGGAACTTAGTTAATTAACCTAATTGAAATCACAAGTGTTCCTAATGAGACAAAAATAGGCCGACAAATAAATTATTTCCATTACATGTCATTTGAAAATAATTAGCAAAAGATAAACATTTAGTTCAGTGACCATATTTGGCCTCTAGTCAGCTGTGATGCTCTTTAGCGTGGGGGACTTTGTGATGTGGAAAGGAAATTAGAAACTACAGCTTTGTAGCAATGTAAAGTGGTCTCCTATAAATCCCTTGTAAGCTCTGACAGCAATGCACAGGTTAGAACACAGACCTGGAATCAGGGAGGGATTTGCAGCACAGCCACAAGAGGCAAAGAATTTATTGAGCAATATATAAAAAAAAAGGGGGATGTTTATCAAAAAATGAGGACAAATATGTGCATTATTTTACAAATACTGCTTTGATCTCAATAGCAAAAATATAGCTGCATGTGTGTGAGTTTGCTTCTTCTGAAGAAATGAAATCTAAATATTTTGAAATTAATGGATTCCAAAAACATCAGTTGAAAACATCTATAGCAGAAGAGGGGCTCTGTATTTGGAGTTTGCCGGCAGATTTCTGTACTATTAAATCATGGGTGTTTAGCAAAGAAAGTTTCAAATTAGCACCCTGGAGTTTGAGTCATGAGGCAAGTTCTACAGGGAAGATCAGCATGCAAAATTCAAAAATTCAGCTTGAGTTTCCTTGGTTAATTTTGTAGCAGAAGGTAAGTTTAGGTACTTTGTGGTAGGAGGCCTTGCCAGGGACAGAACTAACAAAATAGGTGACATTTTCATAGTCCTTCTGTATAGAACATGAAACCTTCAGGTAAATGAACTTTACGTATGCATAAACTGTTTTAAAAGCCATTTTTAAAAGACAGACTTAAGAAGCACCAAGTTAATGCATTTTATTACAGTGCAAGGTGCTTTTCATATTGTCATCAAAAGCTGAAATTTTCTACTAGACGGGAAAGAGAATCCCTCTCTTAATTTATCCTTAGTAAGAGCATTATTTGTGGTAGTCTCCATTTTTTGGCTATAGAAGTTAAGCCACTTGTTATGTTTATTTTTGAGCAATCAATCAGCTTTAAGTCTAACAGTGGGAGGGGGAAAAAGCTCACAGAAACAACCCACCTTCCTTCACAGGTTCTGTGGCCTGAAGGTGGTGAAATGGTTTCTGCACTTGGTGGTGTCACCACAATTTTCTTGCTGGCAGTGACTGAATTTTCATCTTATTCAAGAGATCTTTTGTCTTCCTGGAGAATTTGGATTATTCCAATGTAATTCACAAGAATAAATTAATTCCTTTTTTTTGGTTGGTTGGTTGATTGGTTGGTTTGGTTATTTTATTTCCTTTCCACTTTGGGGATGGAGTGATGGTGAAGAAGCTGACTCAGAATAACTGTGAATTTTCTTTGTCCTCCACATACAGCTCCAGTACAGACCCTTCCCAGGCTCCTGCAGCACCCAGCAGTGCCAGCAGCCTCTAATCCTGGCTTTGCATCCTTACTCCCTGGTGGCTGAAATGTTGCAGCTCCATCTCTTTTATCACAAGCAGATGGAGTTTGGCACTGGAGCAGAATCAGAAGCTGTTGGGATGAACTGCTAAGACTTAGAAAGCCAAACCCCACGTCTTTAGTGGTGTTGTCTGAGCACAGAAAGGCAAACCATGGGGGGTTGCAGAGGTGGTGCATCACTCCCCATTCTCTTCCTTGTGTAAACCATGAAGTTTAGAGTTTGTTCTTGTGTGGCTGGTTGGTTTGGACTTTAACAAGCAATGCCCGCATCTCTCTGCTTCATCAGCATCCTTTGAGAGCTCGGGTCTCTGATGAGAGGTGCCTTTCCCTCACTGCCCGCAGCTGAAGTCGTTGTGTTTGGCAGCACTGTGCTGCAAAGCAACCCCGAGAGCATCCAGCTGAGGGCATCAGCTCCTCAGGCTGAGGGCATCAGCTCCTCAGGCTGGGTTTGCAAGCTCTGCATTTCTTGAGTGGGCTCTTCGTCTCGCTGGGAAATGGCCCAGAATCCTTTAACCGGGCACAGCTTATTGCTCACACAGTGTGCAATAAGAAATTAGTGGGACTGTTCCTGGGGGAGCCACTGAGATGCACTTGTGTTGTGGGAGCTGTTGGGAGAATCTCGTGGGCAAAGTACTTGTTCTTGTATACGAAACTGCCTTCAAATTCAGCAGGGACAGGCTCTGCCCACTGAAATCCCCTCTGCTGTTAAGAATCCCAGGCAAATCCCAGCTGGGAAAGACCAGATGGCCTTACCGTTGGCTGAAAGGAAAGCCTGGATCAATCAGGAATGCAGGTGATCTTGGCCTCTGTGAGGAAAGGTAGACAAGGAGACAGGTCATCTTTTGCAAACAAAATCACCATCACTGGACAACTACAGTTCTTTCTGACTGCAGCCTGATGGTTCTGCTCTAGACACAACCCAACACCTTTCTTGGACCACTTTGCCAACTAGTTCATGACTGATCAGGATGTAAAACAATAATTTATTCAAAACAATTGAATCTCACTTTACAGGAAACTTTTTTTTTTGTTATTTACTCTCAGTAAAATCAGTAAAAAATTGATCATTTTCTTAAAATGGTTTTTAGATGTCTGTCATGGCTATCACACCTGTGTAGCTCTGATAGTCCATATTTATTCATGTATAATATATCTCTAATGTATTTGTCTGATGCCCCATGGGGTCCCTGGACAGGCAGTTTGGGAGTCAGCCTGTGAACGTTGATATTGTGCCTCACCTGAGCCACCTTTGCCAGGGAAAGGGAGTTGCTGAAATCATCAGCTGGCTTTTATTACTGTCCCAAACTGTACCTGAGAACTGGCTCACTGACACATTACTCTGAACACCAATTGATTGAGTTCTTTGCAGGATCCAGACCTATTAGATAAACCAGCCTTTCAAAGCTAATGGGTCAATAAATAGATAGCAAGTAAATTTCTCCCTTATTATGAGGTTGAATAGAGTCTTAGCAGGTCCTTGAGGGAAGCAGGGCCTTTTCAAACAACAAACCCCACCCTCTCCTCCCCCTTCAAAAACACATAAGCAAAGAGAGCAGATTGAGTGACTGAATGTTAACAAAACAAAGCCCTTAAAAATAATTGCATTTTTCATATCATGATTCATTTCAATTTCATGAGTCTCAAAACACCACTTCTCAAGTGATTAATGTTTTCTCCATTGATTGCAACTGTGCTTGAGTGAAGGTCTTTCTTCATAGTTATAAACAAAGAAATGTTTTAAGGGTCTCAAGATTAATGGGCTATCCAGGGAAGTGGGTAGGTTGTAAAAGCAAACTCAATCTTTACGTGAAGCAAAATCCAAAATTATAATTCACCTTTGGATATAACACCTATCTCACATCATACTCTTTTTAAGCAATTTTTTCCACTCATTGATATTTTTTTATCTATATTTTTCTCCTTTGGTACTCTGGTGATTTTTTTGCCTTATCATTGTATTTGAGTAAATAAGGGAATAATAAGGATGCTAGCTTCAAAAAAGTGTGAATGTCTTCCCTCATTAACACTGGAGAATTAGCAACAGATTTTGGCTCACGTTGTCTAAATGTAAGGAAATGATGTAGTTTACAACCCCAAACCTCCAACACAGCTGAAGGATCCCTGTGTTAATTAAGAGCCCAGGACACACTCATTCATTGCTTTTTTCTCCTTGCTGTAATTTCTTTATGTCCGCTGGCCTTAGTGAGGATTAGTCTGCGTGCCGATTTGGCTGACCTGGTTCCCAGCAGGACACCCGGGGCAGTTTGAGGGCTGGAATGAGCAACTGCAGCTCGAGGGAACCTCGTGCAGGTCTGAGCCCAGCAGAGCTTCCATTTCAATCAGCCCCAGACCACTGCAGACATTCTGCACCTCGGCTGCTCCAGTTTTACTCACTGTATCTTTGTGAGATAACTTATAGTTATCATCAATGTGCTCTGATGACCCGATATAAATATATTAAAATGGGATGTGTTTTGTACTTTACAGTCTGTTACTGAAAGGCTATTACGTATTCTTACTTAATAATTTTACTTAACAATGGGCAAATTAAGGGACTGAACTGCAACATTCTCTGCAGTGGGCACTGTTCCCTGGAGGTGAGCGGGTGTTTTCACCAGGGAACATCATTCTGAGCAGGGAACTGGAAGCTCTGGGATCCGGGCAGGGATCCCAGGGCCTGCTCACCTGTGTGGAGGTGCTGTTATTACATTCTTAGGCCTAAACCTTGGCATTTTTTTCTTGGCTGTCTGATAAAGGACAAAATTTCAAGGTGCCTCACTTCTAAGTGTATTCTATGAAAGAATTTAGTTTTGCTACCATGTATGCTGCCATGGAAATGCTGTTTATGGGGTTTGGGATTGGACATTACTGCTTTTCTTTCTTCTGGGCTCCAGCCTTGAGCAAGGAACTTCCATCAGAATTTGTGCTTTCTCAAACTTAACCTTCATAGAATCTACATTTATTTTAAAGCTGTTTTCATGCAGGTTCCTGCACATAAGAGCTTTGTAGTCATTTATGAAAAAAAATTGTGTTTAGACAAACTTGGCAAACCCAGAGGGGGGCAACAACACAGAGAAGTTTTCATGGTCCAGAGCTGCTTCTGCCCTGGACAAAATGTAGGGTGGGGAGGAGTTGATCTGTAGCAGAGAGTGTAAATATTTGGAATTGGAATTTTTTAACACTAGCAGAAGATATATAATTTGTGATGGTTGCTGGCACAACACTATGAAATGTGCAGTAGTAGCTATAAAATGGTTTTTAACAGAGAAAAGTGTGTTCTGGCATATTTTCCATCAGTAGGATGCCAGTTAATATTCTGGGTTTACAGTTTATATTTTTAAGCCTATTATTTGCAGACAAAATTCATTCAGGTACTCAACTTCAAAATCTTTTTAGGTACATTCTCTTTATTCTGTATGCATTTTATTGAAGAGTATTTCACATGTTGGCTATTGAAGTCTTTTGCTTTCATGAAAAGAAATAAATGAGCCTGAAAAATGTGGAACAAACATAACCAAGAATAACAAATCTCTTTTCTTTTTTCCAGAATTAAAAAAAAAAATCTGAAACCTCAGATTGACGTTTGGACTTGAAGTTTAGTCAATAATTCTGGTTTGAGATTCAGTACTTTTGATCCTACTGGATCTCTGACTGTGCCTTGAATCCAACACACGAGTTCAGACACTGAAAACTTTTGTTTCACTGCAATTAACAACCACACTCAACTGAGATGGTAACACGCTGAAAAATTAATTGCGAATTTAACCTTCAAATGAAAAATGCATAGGACACACTTTATTATAATCAGCTTACCGAGCCATTGATGCCTTTAGAGATAATTTAAGTTTCTCACTGTTCTATTTCCGACCAATTAAAAAAAAAGCCATTTTTGCAGAGGCCACATGCCCAGATTCAGTCAGTGCCCATTATCTTGTTTGAATAGCAGGTCTGAGGATCCTTGGTGCTGTTTGCTGAGTGGATGTATAACAAGATTAACAGCAAAGTCTCCTCCTTGCAGTGTTTAGAACAAAAGCTAATCAGTGCTCTCATAAAAGTTTGAAATTTTGATATTCTTTAACTGTGCATATTGTTTGCTGCGAGCTCATCCCTCGTGTGTGTTCTATTTTCATCTGTCAGAAGCAATGCCAAAATAGATTTTGTCTGACTCAAGCTGGTGCAATTAATCCCTAGCTGGAACAATCCCTGATGGTTTTTTTGATTAAGTGATCTGATCCAGTAGTGCCTGTACCACAGCTATTTCCCATCAAAAAGACATTAACTGTTACCTACATCTTTTAATAACTTTGTTCAAGTAAAAGCCATTGACATAATTTTTCAGATTTGTACTGTATGTGAAGTGGGGAATGAATAATAGAATATTTAAGCATGAAAATGTAAGTAATTTCATAAGTATTTTGGTAGGTTTTGGTATTTTTTTTGGTATGTTTATGGACTTAAATGTTAAAGAAACACCACCTAAACAAACCCATAAAACACCAAACACCTACCAAAAACCCCAATTACACTTGTTTTAAGAAGATTTTTTATATTAACAGGTATTTATATCATATTTTATATTAACGGGTCACTAATATTCAAACTTATTGAATTATATTGCAAAATAACATACACTGATATCAACCACTGACTCAGACTATAATCAAAATCCTCAGCAGAGCTCGGAAAAGCCTCATAGAAACTGTGGTAATTTCAGGTGTTCTTGTTCATGGAAGTAGAGTCATCTTTAAGGGATAAACCCACAGGTTTTGAGGACTTCCCCCAAACTTATAAGCTGTTCACACTTCATATTTTCTCCCAGCTGTGAGCTGTGAGATTTACATTCTTCATCAGGGTCCACTTTTGATCTTTAGGTGCTTATAAACTATAAGAAAAATTACATTAAATAAATGTTACTCCTCAGACTTTCATTTTCAACCTTAGGAGGCATTTTGCAAAGCCTGTATTTCTGATATTTTCCATCAGAGCTGGCTCAAAATCAGAATTTCCATCCCTGTTGGTTCCAGTCTTAGTATTTTTGGAGTGTACATTGAATCTGCAAGGTGGGTTCTGGGTGGAGTCCTAGAGAGGGACCATGGGCTGATAAGCAAAACTTCTACCCATGGTGAGATGGAGGGGTTCCTCTAAAGAATAAAATCACTGAGCAGATGAATAAATTTGGTTTTTTAGGACAAGGTCTGCTTTACTTGGACGGTGTTTTCTTCTCCTGCCTGCTGGAGTTGTATGAAGATATCAATAAAGTATGAGAATAAAAAGGATTCAGTAGGCTTATAATATATTTGCATTATTTAAAAGTTTGTGAGAAAATTGTGCACCAAAAGGCTAAAAGAAAGTAAACCAATCCATTGACTTCACTTAAACAAAAGACCAATCATAATGGTCACAGCTTGGCTCCTTTAAGAATCAGTCTCCTGCTGCCAGAGATCATCTTATGCAAGACGATGATCATGGAATCATAGGATGGTTTGGGTTGTGAGAGATCTTAAAGCCCATCAATCCCACCCCCTGCCCTGGGCAGGGACACCTTCCACTAGCCCAGGTTGCTCCAAACCCCATCCAACCTGGCTTGGACACTTCCAGGGCTGGGGCAGCCACAGCTTCTCTGGGCAACCTGTGCCAGGGCCTCCCCATCCCCCCAGGGAAGAATTCTTTCACAATATAATCCAAACCTGCCCTCTGGCAGTTTGAAAAGAGGGGCTTTTTTTTTATGATGCTTTGAAGACCTACTTTGCAGGTGACATGAAACTCCTTTGAGTCACCAAATCATCTGTTGATGGCAAGAAACCTCAGAGGACCTCATAGAACTGAGGGACCAGATGAACTTCGGCGTTACCGAGTTTGGGTGATGCATCCAGAGGAAAATAGCCTAGATTGTGTTTACTCGGTACTGACCAATTCCAGCTTAGAAAGAGTTGAGTTGGAGTCACTACCAGTTTTCCAAAATCTTTGAGACAATATTGAGGGGGAGCCAAAAATGCAAATAAGGTGTTAGATATCACCAGGAAGGGGAGAAATAAGGCAAAGGGCACCCTTCTGCCATTGCACAAAGATTTTGGTGAGCTCACACCTTCAGTACTGTGTGTGATTGCTCTTTTCCTGACCCTACCTTGCCATGGAAATTCTGGCATTTAGGGCTGCAGAATGCTTTCCATAGGTGCTCTCTGGGTAAACTGTCACTGCTGTCACTGATCCCTTCAGTGGGCCACAGCCATGCTCGTGTTCCTCCTCTGGGATCCTGACAGGGCTGGGTCACATTGTCCAGGCAGTGCAGGCAGTGTGGATACCACACTGGGTGGATTTACAGGCCTTAGAGATCTTTGGGATATGGGTGCAATTTCTCTTGTCTTTGGAGCTTTTTCTGCGCTTTTTTAGAATTAATTGGCATTATTAGGAATTCTGTGCATAACTAATCAGGCAGCTGCTGATACATTAACAAACCATGTTTCAAGGTATTTTGTACAATCTGTTTCAGAGTTATGAACAAGGAAATAAAATGTCCTTACAGTGAATAAACCCATATATTTTTCTAAATCCACACCACTAAAATGACTTTTTCAATTCATTTCAAATTCCACTGTTCCCACCCAGGTAACTGTGAGCCTAGGGCTGCATACTCAGAATGTCAGGGCACTGGGAGAACCCCAGTCCTAATTCGAAATAATGCTGTTGGGTGTAGTGAAGTTGCACAGATAAAAATGAGTATAGAATTTATCCTGTCTCATAGATATTCTCTGTTTTTCTCTGGCAATGTTAGTTTGCGCTTTCATTTGTCTCTTTTCAAATGAAAGAGAGCTTTTTCTTTCATCTTTTGCAAGAGTGATTGTTAACTATAGGGAAATTGTTGCAAACAGGTCAATTAATTACTCCGTTTTTAAGCTCCCCCTTGTAAAACAGCAATTAATTTAACTGCATTTTGGTGGATTTCTTTCTCTAGACTTATCCATTTGAAATCTCTGTAATTCTGGGCAGATAGCCCTGCTTTATTTTATGTGACAGCTTTTCAGAAGATCATATTTTCTTCCTTAATGAATACTGGGACTGAGTTTGTTTTTAATTACCTATGGTACCTTTTTATTATTATCAGAATGAGAAAGCAGTAAACCTGGAGTATGTGAAGTGAAAGAGGACTATCGACCTCTTAAAAGAGGATGTCAAATAGAACGGATTGCAAAGGCAAAGTTTTATAAGACGACATAAAAATTATAAATATTTGCAGTTCAGAACTGTGGCTCCAAGGACTTTCACAGTTTTCTTATCCCGTCTTCCTTCAAGCTTCCATTTTATTCATGTTCATTTGGAATGAGTCAGGTTGTGGATTGTTCAGTGCAGCCCCTCTGTATGGAGCCTCCTGGTTGGACACAGCAGAATTTACAGCACTCTGGGAATTTATTGGGTTGGAAGATCAAAAAACCATCACTGATCTTTAATATTTCAGTGGCTTTTGTCCTTAGATGTTTCAATGTTGCAAATTACATGTGATAGAGCTGGTACATGTAGAACTAGACAATTTTAACTAGGTGTAATTTACTGTAAAGTTACTGCATGGTTGGTAGGGAGATAAAGATCTTTAAGATGATCCTGGTGAATTCTGCCTTTTAAGAGAGGGAGATTCCAGCGTCTCAGTCTCAGATGGATTGGTTAAAATAACTTGCAGGGGATCATTTCCATCCTGAGAGCTTAAGCAGCACATCATATCCAGTGTTTACTGAAATGGAAGATTTGGACTAAGTCTGAAGAATAGGGAGTTAATTTGAGTAGTGTGTTATATTTGGAGTATTTACTCTTGTAAATGGCTTGACTCATTAGCATCTCAAATGCTATATCAAAGTATGGCTCAGACTGAACACAGAATAAATACAACATTATCCTTTTGTGTTTCCAAATGTAGGGCACCAAATGTTTACTTCTGGGGTCTAGTATGATCAGTGGAGTAGCTCTTTTGACTCCACTGGAATTATACTTGGGATGAGCTTGGCCCCATGACCCTAATCAAACTGAATAAGATGAAAGGTTTGGGGAAAAAAGAGCTCAATCTCTGCATAAGATCTTTATAAAGTATTATGGGATTAGGCCTTTAAGGAAAGGGAAAAAAATATATAATGGTATTTTAATCAGGCACATCATGGTAAAGGAGACATACAGCATTCATTTAATGAAAAGGTTTTTATAGGCTCATGATATGGCTAAGGAATGAAATGTGTCACATAAGTGTAAAATACAGTGTGGTTTCTAGTACAGGAGAATTTGATACCTTGACTGTGCAGAGCAATTGTATTTTCCTGTGTTCCCAGTGATTTATGAATTTTTAATTGCCCTGAAATCTACAATAGACCACTCTTGGGCAACTTTGTATTTGACGGGTCACACTAAACACGTTAAGTACAGATTGGCATTATGTTTATTAGAGGGCCATGTCTGCTGAATAAATGAACCCTGCGCTCCTTCCACTGCCTAACAGAGCGGCTGCTTTGTTTGCCCAGTTTAGTGATGTCATGTTGCGTGTCCGTCTCAGGGAGATTGGTGGTGAATACCCTGGTTTACACTTGAGGGATTCCTACTGCTGTAATCCACGTGTCAGAGGGCAGAGGTATTTTTCTGCATATGGAAGAGTTGGGGGAATAACCGAAGGCCATGGATTGTTTATTCTCTGAATTTGTACACCTTCATTTTCCCTTTGGTGTCAGGTATTTGTTTTTAGAAGTCCCCACAGCAGTGTCTGTTTTCTGTTTCTTCTGCACACGTGGCTCCTACACCAGACCTTTTCCTTCGATTTGTGAGTACCTATCTAAAGAAATAGCAGTACTGGGAACTGGTGATGGTTCCTTTTGATAAATCTCACCTAATTAAACCAGGGATTCGATTTTGATGCTGGTTTGTCCTTTCATGTTGTCATTGTTCTTTTGTGATGTTGGCCATTTATTCTCACTCACTTGGAAACACCAAAATAAAAGTGAATTATTTTCTGGTATATGATAATCACAGAAGAATGAAGAGCAAATAACCATTATGGTGATGGGGCAGGTTGAGTTGTTACATTGAATGTTTCATATTGGTTTTGTTAGAAAATTTGTGAAAAGAGAAGACTTATCCATCCCCACCTCCCGCTCCACCCACTGCCCCCACCCACACAGAGATCCTGCTCCTTGTGCTGGGATCAGCTCCTCTTGTATCTGCCCCTTTCCAGACTGACCCTGCAGGAGGGTCACGGGGGTTCTACCAGGGGAGGCATTTGCAGGTCACTGTTTTGTGGCACCAGTTGACAAACCAGGCACCAACCCAGTTCAGCCTGACAGCCATGACAATATTGCTGTTAGAGAAGGGGCTTTGTGTCCTCAAACTACTCGGAAATGCTACAGGTCAAATATTAAAGGGCTCAGAAGAAGAAAAAGGGGACCTTGGATTAGACAGACAGGGTGACATGGTGGCCAAACCACTGTCTGTGCTGCTGATTCACGGAAAAATGGTGCCTGCCCAACTTTTAAATAGAGGTGTCCCAGAGTAGAGGTAACTCTGCATTTCCAGTCAATCCATCTCTTGGTGGGTTTATCACGCTGTGCAGGGCCAGCAGCAGGGAAGAAGTGTATTTACAATGCATATTTAACTGTCATTCAGCTCTGTGTGTACAGCAGGGCTTGATGGAGGGGTTTTCTGTCCTTCAGCTCCTGTGCAGTAACTCCCTTGGCTCGTTATCTGCTTGCTGAGAGTGCTTGGGAATTGAAATAAATTATGCTCAGACCAAACTTTTGGGAACATAGGATATGGAAAAGAAGAAGGTGGCAGTGCATACTGATATGCCGGAGAGCAGGGAGGAAGGGAAGAAAAAGAAGGGAATAAGCACAGATAAAGGAAAGCTAATTCAGTGAGATGGTTTTCACTCCCAGATAATGGGAATTGCTTTTGCTTAGGACATGGAAAGGACCACTTTCCAATAGCAGTAACACTGATGGGTCTCCTCTATATTGTAGGCATCATTTATTAGATGTCATTTTTTACTATTATAATCATCACTTGCTACAAGGTTTATTATTAGCCATGCTAGGGATCAACAAAGTGTTGGAAAGGAGCCTTCTATTTTTCTGGCACGTAGGAAAGGGCTCTAGTGGGGGAGTAAAGCAGCTGCTGAAGGTATTTTGTCAGTTTTGTTCGTTTGCAGGCAGACACACACATCAGCACATATGGAGGTCTTATATCCTGTGCCTTAATATCCCTTTTCCTAAAGGGAACTGAAGATTTTAACCTGTCCTGTAAGCTTTTAGCTGACAAGACTCAATGGACAGAGCAAATTATAATCCCCCCCAAAAGATTCTGCCTTTCATGTCACTGTGATGAACAGAGCTACAGACCACTTTAGATGGTCTTTAAGAAGTCAACATTTGATGTGAATCTCCAAATAATAGCAGCACGTTGATTAAAGCAAAAATGTGAATGAAAGAGATAGCAGAGGGAAATAAATCTAAATCAAGCATTCAGGGTTCATCCTAATTAGGCCACAACTGGGAAAGTGTGGGGAGTAGTACTGAATCAAGGCCAGAATGAGGAAAGGAATCAGAAGTTATCCATTAATGTGAACACGTGGATGTCACACAGGGAGGTTTTAGGATATAATTAAGGGGATAAATTTGCAGCTGCCCATGGACTTTGGGTCCAGAACTTGGCCTTATGTCCACAGAAGTGTTATTAAAAGCACAGGTAAGATTACAAGTTTCTGTTTGCAGATTTACCTTTTTACTAACTACACCATCCCTGGAAACAGCCCTGTCTTGTGCCTGGAAGGAAGTCCCTTCGAATGGCAGTGCATCCATTTGGCTAAAGCACGTGCTGTGGGGCAGCAAAACAGCAACCAGAGCCCCTTTATCATCCCTTGGCTCGGTCTCCCCTCTGAAGCATTCCTGACTAGCCAGCAGTGCTCTGGGATTGGAGCTGTGTGTCTCTGCGTGTACAGCAGAGTCAGAGTTTCCAGGTATATCCAATCCAAGGCTCTGGGCTGTGCCAGATGGGAATGTGTGTCTGGTAGGAGAGCAAGGAATGGTCTGGGGGTGTGTAGGTGAAGGTGTTGGGAAGAGAGTTGAGCTGTAGCACATGGTAGAGCAGTGGGTATCCAGAGAGTGTGGGGCTGGGATGGAGCACTGCAATGAACAGGGCGTGGGGGACGAGGTAGTGTGCTGGGTACAGCAGGGATCCCATGGGGGATTCAGGTGAATGTCCATCCTACTGTGATTATGGTGATATCTGGTTTGGGATGTGTGTCAGACAGATCCAGACCTGGCAGGAATCAGGGGCTTTCCCTCAGGAGGCCTGAGACAAGGTCACCTGGGGGTGTTTGCTTTGCTGCTGGGGCTGGTGGATAGAGATTGGGTACACCTCAGGTTCCTCCAGAGGCTGTGGCACAAAGGGGCTGATGGACCAGCCTGGAGCAGAGGAGACTGAGGGGAGACCTCACTGCAGTTCCAATTCCTGGGCAGGGGCAGAGGAGGGGCAGGGACTGAGCTCTTCTCTGGGGGACCAGGGACAGCAGCCAGGGAATGGCTGGAGCTGTGTCAGGGCAGGCTCAGGTTGGATCTCAGGCAAAGGTTCTTCCCCCAGAGGCTGGTTGGGCACTGCCCAGGCTGCCCAGGGCAGTGGGCACAGCCCCAAGGCTGCCAGAACTCCAGGAGGGTTTGGCTGATCCTCTGGGGCAGAGGGGGTGACTCCTGGGGCTGGGCCTGTGCAGGGCCAGGGGTTGGACTGGATGATTCTTGCAAGTCCCCTCCAACTCAGCACATTCTGTAATTCTGTGTCCAGAAGTATTAAAAGTATTTTAGCATTTTATAAAGTAATGTAGATGCTGGTTTTATTTTAGTCCCTCAGCTGAGTAAATAGTGTGGCAAGATTGCATTTGGGGAGAGGGAGAAGAGAGATAAATGTGGGCTCTTTGTAAAGAGAAAAGCTCCTGGAGGATGGTGCCTTTTGAATCCTATTCCCAGTTTAAGCACAAGTGTTGAAAGGCAGCCATGTGTTCGGATATGTTATATGAATTGTTCTTAAGGCTAGTAGTGTTTTGCATGGGTAAGGCTTCCCAGATTTCTTTGAAGCCATCTGTCGAGGAAAGAGAGCATTAGATCGTCAGACATTGTTTTCAAAGCTCAGTAAAATATTATCTGTTTAACCCTTGCATTACCTATTTTGAGAGAGAACTTTAAGTGAAGGTTATTTGTTTTACTGTTCGGTTTTATTTTTTTTTATAAATGGAGAAACAAAGAGGAAATGTTGGGTAACTCACTTTGTCTAGAGTAAAGCTGAGGGCAATATGGCAGTTTTGGGCTTCTGGTCTTGTAACAGTGAAAATTCCTTTTGTATGACTGGGTAATGTGCTACTGTGATAATCTCAGTTAAAATGAGTTTTAGATAATCATTCAAACTCCTTGATCTTTCCTTCATTGAGCCAAGGGAGACAATGAATAGGAAGAATTGGTTTTTCACTTGGTGAGGTTGAGGGAGTGACCTTTAGCTCCTGAGGTAGCAGTGGCTTCCACTGCCACACCTGTCACTGTCCCCATACAATGAGGACTTGTCTATCTTCTCCCAGGGTGTTTCTCTCAAATTCTTTTGTCTGCTGAAAACTCAACCAGATGGAGGTCATGTGCTGAATTCAGGCTTGTCATTGGTTTTATAAACCACTATGGGTCATCTGTAAGGATTTTGTGGTATGTCTGGAATTAAATCCTTTTTAAAAAAAGTTCTGCTTAAGGAATTTAAATAGAATCTTCTTCAAAAGGCTGTAAATAGCCAGGTAGAGGAAAGAGTAGGATCATGAGACATTGTGTCAGGCCCAATGAATAATATAGTATGTGACAAGCAGGTAGTGTGTGTAGTGAGCAGGTAGTGGAAGATGGTTTGAAAAGGCAGGACTGACTGTTCCTCCAGATGTGACCCTGTGAAGCAGCCCTGCTCCAGTGGTATCCCTCAGAAAGCAGGAGGAACTCCTTACATTTCCCTTCTTTTGCCATTATGGGCAGTCAGACTCTCAAAACCATCCAAAAAGACGGCACTGCTTTCTTCCTCCCTCCCAGCTTCTGCAGGGAAAGAGGAGGACACCCAGAACTCAGTCCCTGGTCTGATCCACCTCTCTCCTTTCTGGTAGCTGAGAGAAATGCCTGGAAAGCAACAGTCATAGAGTTTATTCCCCTGATCATATAAATAATGTGACAGTGCCCTATTATGACAGTTTAGATCTAATAAAACCCAAGTAATTCCTGTCCACTGGTCGATGTAACCTCACACAAACCATTTCTGCAGGAACAGAGAGGACACTCCATTCTGCTGTCAAGAAAGAAATACAGCTTTGAGAAGGCAGTTGATGTAGTGAGTTTAAAATGCCTTGTGACACGTAGGGGAGTATATTGGATTGTTTCTTCTCCTAATAGGGTCCCTTTTCCTGAACCTAGCAGTGAATTAGAATTTGCCAGGAACAGCGTGAGTACGGCAAGTTTCTGAATTGTTCCTTGGGTAATCTCAGGAAAACTCTCAAAGTGCAGCTTCAGCCCAATTGTGTCAGTCCTGAGAAGCACAAAGAGAACAGGAGGTAAATACTTAACTTGAGCTGGGAGGTGCAGGGAACTGAGAGCTACTGAGATTAAACCACATCCCCTCCTCCTGGGACAGCTCCCACAGCCACGGGGACTGGAATGCCTTGATTCCCTGTCTGTGAGGACTTGCAAGGACTTGCAGCATTTTTATGGCCTGTTGTACAAGAACAGTGTGCTGTGGATGCCCTTGGTTGTCACCAGCCACTGCAGAATGCTGTAAATCACCCTTATTTTAATTTATGAATTGCAAGAACTATCATACATTTCATAGGTATCCCAGGACAAGACAGTAAATTTCAGGGGTTTTTTCCATAAATTTATATCCAAGTCTAGAAAACAGCTCCTTATGCAGCTGGAAAAAATAACTGTAGATCTGAGGAGCAATCCATTGTATGCAGTTTGGGCACAAAACTCCTCTGACATCAAGGGCAACAGGTGGCCCAGGGAGTAATTATTTAGTGGAAAACAAAGGAAAATGAAGGAGAAAGGTGTACTAAGACAGGTTGACTGGAAGGGATGGACATGGATAAAATTATTTTCCAGTGTCATTTTGCTCTTGGCCCATTGTTTACGGGACCAGCACAGAAAATTACAGCTACCATCTTCCCTCCTAGTTAATATCTCATTTTGTTGATGCTTTGTCTTACATGTTTCATAGTACAGTTGCTTTGCTGTCCATTTGCAAGTAGAATTTGTTATTTGGCACACGCAAAGAAGAAATCTCCAAAGCAAATTTTGTATGTTAAAGGGATTTTTTAACCTGATAAGAACAAGTACATAAATCTTCATTTTGCTCAAAATAGCTGCCAAATTTTTCTAGGAACGCTCTTAGTGTATATCAAAAGAGCAAATAATTTCAGTGTGGAGAAGCTCAGTGCTCCTCTTAAGAATTTGTGCAAAATCATTAAATATTTCTGATGCTGTTGAGGGTGTAATTTGGCCACAATGATGGAAGGAAGTAGCGAGATGTTCTACTGTGAGCATGTTAGAGCATTGAAAAATCTGTTCCTTGCCTTCCATTCACATTCTGATCCTCCATAATTGATAAAATTCCTGGCTAGAATTCTGTGGAACTGTTATTTCTGTCTAGGACCAGATGCACTGTTAACTGCTCATTGACATTAACATGTTCTCATCCCTGAAATGAAAATGAACCTTGTTTTTAGCCCTCTTTACATGATCTCTTTCAATCTCTTGTTCTTAGGTTTATCAAATTAAAATGCCTTTCTAGGAATTATCTACTATTTCTGAGAGGTTGGGCAAATAGAAATATCTGCAAAGACTAAATTCAATTTTGCATGCTACCTTGTTGTAGAGATGGGAACAGGAAGATCAAGGAAAGCAAATGTTAGCCTTATTTTCTGTGGCAACTCAAATAATCTTTGTATTTATTTTTTTCCCACCTTTTGTCTCTTATAGGAACCATAAGCTTTACATTTCATGCACAGTCATGGAGTATAATAGGATCATTTTCATGCAAGGACATAGTATTGCCAGCTGAAAGTAGTTAGCAGTTTGTATTACAAATATATCTTCTAATTTTCTTTCCTATAATTATAAAGCATTTTGTGATGACATTGAATTAAAATGTCTGCATTCCATGAATAGTTACATAAAAAAAGAGAAGTTTTGTTCAAGTGGTTCTCAAGAGTAACTCAGAGAGTTTTTAAAGATATTAATGACAAAGCTCCCTAAACTGCTTCTGAGGCTTTAAAAAACCTCATTGCACAAAATTGCTGAAGTTGGAAGGGTGCTTTGTTATGAAAGTACTAATTAAGAAAAATGTGCATATCCAAAAGATTTATAGTTTTTAAAGGCTCTGTTGTATGTCCACCACCTTCTGCTTATTAGATAATTGTATTTAGCAAGTGAAGGCTATAAGTCAACAATTCAGTCGAGAATGAAACTACAATAGAATAGAAAAAATTTTAGACATTTTTAGACGACCTTTCTTCAGATTTTATTTCATCTACCTGGCCAGGGGTTTTATTCAGCAGTGGAAAGTCTAATGGTTTTAGTCCTACAATGTGTTTTCCAGTTGAAAGCTTGTCTTCTCTTGCACCTACACACATAAAAGGCACCACAGCAAAAGGTGGGCAGCTTGTTCTTTCTGAATAGAAGTTCTGTTAAAAGTTACAACTCAATTAGGGAAGATTAATCTGTGAAAACAATGAGATCAGCAGATGTTCGTGGGGGAGAACCCAGAATCACTTCCTCTGCCCAGACTTCTAAAAACGTGCTGTTGCATTTTCAAGTGGCTTTCAGTTAAAAAGTAGCGGGGGGGGGGGGGGGGGGGAGGGGGAGGAAGCATTCAGTAAAAAATACTTTTTTCCCTTTGAAGTGCCCAAGTACCAACATAATCACAAAAGGAAACAACAAGGTTCTTAACATTGGGTGGCAACATTGAAGGAAAAATGCAGAAGGGAACAGCAGCTGAGACAGTCTTTAATCAGGGTCCCTTACAAAGTCCCAGAAAAAGACACCAGAGGTCTGATGAGACACAGCTGCACTAATCCTTGCATTAAAAAAAAAAGAATTCAGGAAGAAGGGGATATGTTAATGAAAGATTGATAATGCAAGACACAGTTGGCTGGAGAAGATTAATGTATTAAAACAACCACCACAACAAAGGGTCCAGCAGGGATTCTCTGACTGTGCAGCCGCATCCTGCCCGGGTTTGGCTGTGGCACCGCCCAGAGCCCAGCTCCCAGCAGGAATTGCTATGTGAGCACCAGGAATGCTCAGAGCTGCCCTGCCTGTGCTTACAGGGCTGGACTATAACACTTGTCCTGCTCCTCGGATTGAATTTCATGTCTGGAGCACTGGCACATGTTTTCCCTGGAAAATTCAGTGTGGAGCAGGAGAACATTTTTGATAGAAAAGTAATCAAAGTGTGTTCTTCGGAAATATTTTGGCTGAAGCAACTTGGCTTTTTCTCACCAAGAGAATTCCTGTTCTAGAGAATGTTCAACCAGCTTTACCCTGGATATTCTTCTGGATATTCTTGGTTTGGTTAAATGTAATACCCACCAAGCAGCTGAAATATTAAGTCCCAGAATCACTGAAAGGGCTGGGTTGGAAGGCATGCACAGGGATCATCAAGTCCAACCCCTGGCCCTGCACAGGCCCATCTCCAGGAATCACCCCCTCTGCCCCAGAGGATCAGCCAAACCCTCCTGGAGCTCTGGCAGCCTTGGGGCTGTGCCCACTGCCCTGGGCAGCCTGGGCAGTGCCCAACCAGCCTCTGGGGGAAGAACCTTTGCCTGAGATCCAACCTGAGCCTGCCCTGACACAGCTCCAGCCATTCCCTGGCTGCTGTCCCTGGTCCCCCCAGAGCAGAGCTCAGTCCCTGCCCCTCCTCTGCCCCTGCCCAGCAATTGGAACTGCACTGAGGTCTCCCCTCAGTCTCCTCTGCTCCAGCTGAACACACCAAGCGCGCTCAGCTGCTCCTCCCCATTCCTTCCCATACATAGGCTGGGAGTTGCTTTTGAGGTTTTGATCCTTCGTGGTCCTGAGCAGTGCAGGGAGATCCACAGCCCATCACACCCAGGCTGAGCTGTGCCGTGATTCTGTCAAATACCTTGGATGAGGTCCCAGCTGGAAGTGCGAGAGGTGCCGGCGCAGCCCCGAGTTTACCCGATGTTTCCGTGCCCCTGTGCCCCTCACACTGGTGTTGGCACTGAACCCCCAGTCCCTGGCACAGGCTGCTCCTGAGTGACAGTCGGGGTCCTGCCCTCGATGGGGAGCGAGAATTCCTGCAGTGTGGATTCAGCAGTCTGAGATGATGGATAGCACAGCAGGGTTTTCCTAGAGGGATCATTAGGACCATACACTTCTCTTCCACCTCCTCACCAGCTCCTGCTTCTCCTGAGACCTGAGGGCAGACTCTGACCTATCTGCAAACCTGGAACCTGACCAAAACAATGCAAACTTTTACTTGTGAAGTGATATATCTCTCACATACTGAACAACCTCTTGCTGCTGCATTGCTGACTTTGCCCTATTTTTGTTCTAATTTACAGCTTCATTTGCCTTTGACACCTTCCTTTTTCAACAAGATATTTTCATTCACTGAATAGCCAGTACCTTCTGGCAGCATTCCACTGGATCCTTGAATTAGTGTTGTTTCCTCCAACATTTTCATCATGAACAGGACACAAATCACAGGCAACTGCAAATAGTTGGGTCCTTCTTTAAGGAAAACTCAGGAACTGAGTTCCTATTCATCTACTTTTTCAAATAAAACAAACTTTTCAAATTCCCATATGTTTCATGAGACATTTTCCACATTCACCAAGAAACAGCTTAATGGCAAACAGAGGCAGTTTTAGGCACTGGATTGACACCACCACATCTGACCCGAGGTTTTCTGGCAGATGGCAGGCGGTGACATTTGTTCAAAGCAGGGAGCAGGAAGCCTGTGATGTTGGCACTTGGAACATTTGTAACACTCTGCACATCTCCAGAGCAGTTAGAAGCTGTCTAGAGAATTTCTGGCAAACTCTACTTGAAAACTCCCCTTGTGGAGCAGCACTTTCCTAATTGACCATGATAACCCCCCATGAGCTTCTCAGGGACACACAAAGGGAGGAACTGTGTAGACTATGAGGATGTTGCCTGGGGCACATTAACCCTTCCTCACAGTTCTCTAAAATATAGTGTCTAACCAGAAAATCTTAGAATTCTTCGTACTTCTTTCAACTCAATAAATGTAAATTTGTTATTATAAAGAAATATATTTTTATTTTGGGCTATTACAAATAAATATATTTCTATATTATAAATATAAATATTATAAATAACAGACTCTTATTTGTGTTGCTCTTTTAAAAGATGTTTTACAGAACATGTTTTTAAATTCACTTTGACCTGTACATCAGGATGTTTGATTTTGTTGTCTGTTAAATGTTTTCATTTCTCTTTACAAAAAAAAAAAAAAAAAAAAGGAAAGAGAAGAAAAAGAGTTTTAAATATTGCCATTCTGAGAATTTAGAACTCTGTGGTAGTAAATTCCACTCATGTTGCTGTCAATTACCAATGTCCAACATTAAGTATTAATTACAACTCAGCTTGTTTCTAACCTAGCAAAAGCCATTTCCAAACCTCAGTGGTGGAAAGCATTGCTTTTACCAAAAATGTCTTATGTTATCTCCACTGTGTTTATATATCTGTGGACATGTATTGGAATCACAGTCATCCCTGCAAAGTTGGCCCCCCCAAGAAATGGTTTTACATGATTTTTTTTGGAACACACTCAAGGTATCCCCTTGGGAGGATTTTCCTAGTTCTGTGCTTAGAATCCTGTGCTTTCCCAATTCTGTGCTCTATGTTGTGCTGGCTCTGCCTTTCTGTGCTGTTTCACATGTGTCTGTTGGAAAGAAATAGTCTGAAATAATCAAGATAGAGCATCCTCTGGAGCTGGTTTCCATTATTGCATGTTTGAAAAGTCATAGCAGGGGCTCTGGACTGCTCTGGTCCAGCCTTCTCCTGGAAGGGGCCCTGTCACAGCCAGGAGATGAGGTCAAGTACAGCTTTATCCCGCCTTTGGCTCTGAAACATCTTTGGGTCAAGCACAGCTTTATCCAGCCTTTGGCTCTTAAACACCCTGCATGAATATTCAGCTTCCACACAACCTGTGCCATGTTTATCAGTATCCTCTAAGACCCAGGATCTGATGTTCATTATGCAGCTGATTTCCAGAATGACACAGTTGCTCACACCAACACTCAGGGCTTTTAAGAACTTAGGGACCAGTTGCAGAAAGCAGTGTACTTTGCTGGGTCTAAATTCCTGCCTCTGAAGCTGAAGGTGTCATTCCTGCAGTCCTGACTATGAGCATAGCACTGGAATTTTAGAAGTCTGAGCACAAATATTTGATCACAAAATGTTATGCAGGAGCACGTGTTTTTGGGGACACACTCACTGCATATATTGTTGTGGTAAGGCTGTTTTGCAAAATTTAGTGTTTAATCAGAAGTGTATTGCTAGGCATGTATTTATGGTGAGTGAGCTTTAATAAATAGAAATTAATGGAAACTTTATGAGACTTCTTTCAGGGACATATAAAAATTTGAATCCAGAATGAGTTTGTCTGTGTGTACTGATTAATCTTTCAGAATGGCAGGAACTTTCAAGGTCAGGCTGCTGATGGAAGTTGTGGAAACACAAATGTGTCAATCCCCAATAGTAACCTTAGAATGAGGAGGCCAGAAGCAAAAGAAAGGAATTATGGAGTGACAGCCATTCTACCAACAAACTCCTCCAGATCTAAATGAAAGCCCTTCCTTCACTGTGTTAATGAACACAGCTATGTTTAATGGAGTGGTGGTGGGCAACAGTGGTGTTTAAAAAGCAATAAAATCAACTAATGCTTTCATTATAATAATGATAACTACATCAAAGGGACATATGGACTCAGCACAACGTCTCCTGTAGTGCATAAACATCCTTCCACAGGAGATGTTTATTGCTTTAGACGTGCTCCCTTTGATGTATTTATCAGTTAAATGTATTAGTTCTGCTGCACAGTTGTGTGCAGAAATAGCACTGAGGGAGCCCATATTTCACATGGGCTATCCATAGGTCCTCACCTCGGAATGCCAGGATCAAGGAGTAGAATGAAGTCCGAACAGCTGAGTACAGTAAAGGTGTGGATGGTGACAATTCATGGCAATTCAGCACTGAAACTCCAGCTGCCTTGGTGGGACATTTTTGTCTCAGCAGAAGGAACACAAATTGTAACAACATCTGATTATGTAAAGCTGATTTTTCTTATAGGAATTATTTTCTATCATTAGGATTGAATTAATTAGGTCATGTCTTCAGATGGGAGAATGATGAGCCCCACTTTGTGCATGTTGTGTGTGTGTGTGTGTGTATGTATTTATTTTGTCTAAAAGTTACTGTTTCTCCCTCATGGATACTGTGATTTAGGTAATTACTGGTGTATTGATTACTGTGCATCAGCGTCAGTGAGTCCTGTTGTAGACTGTTAGTCCACAGCACCCATTCCTGTGCATATGGAATTCCAGACGTTCATTCCTGCATTTACTTCAACTGCTGAGAGAAAAGAGTCTCTTTTCTTCCTGAAAATATCCCTTGTTTGTTTAAACAGAAATAAGTAGTATTGCAGCCATGTGTACATGGATCATCTAACTTGAAACCCTCCTGTCCCATGGCTGATGTTTCTCACTTTTTTGGATGCTGTACAACTTGGGAGGCCAACTGCTGAATTATCAGCACACTTGACACCAGGTAGTGTTTTTTTGCCTCTCTTTTATGTTGTTCTGTCATTTTTTTCCTTTGGTTGAAGAAGTAGGGAAGGATAGAGAGTGATAATTCTGTGTGTGTGTGTGTGTGTGTAATTCTGTGTTAATTCATATATCATAAACAGATAGATGCTTGTTTAGGTTAAGGTTCCTTAATATAGGACATCTAATAATAGAAGTTAAAGGTACAATTTTGTTGTATCTTGTCAGCAGATTGAACAAATAAGTTATTAAAGTACTAAATTAATAATTTTTTTCTTGCAAAATAAAATGCACATTTTAATTTGTTAGGTTTTTCCCACCCAACCCCTTGTACTGGCAGAGTTCATAGGTGCTGGAGCTCTGTTTTCCACAACAACCCACCCCAAGTTGCTGTGGGATAAAGCACATTAACTAACCCCCAGCAGTGGAGATTTCTCCATGTGCTCTGCCTGGTGGAAACAAACACCAGACACTGAACCTTGCTGGGGTGGATGCCTAGAAACACCACATAAAATAAATACACACCAAATAAATACACACACACACACAAAGAGCTGTGACTGACAGCCTTTATGAGCCTTTGGGACCAGGGGTGAGGGAGTATTTAAAACATCTGTCCCTGTCAAGCAGAGTTTACTCAGAAAGGACAGCAGTGCTCTTGATATCGTTGTGACAGGAACAATTATTAAGAAATTAACCACTTGCATTATTTAAAAATATTTTAAAGTACCTGAATGTTGCCTGCTCTAAAGTGTTTTCCCTGTGCAAGAGTTTTAGGGATATGAATAGTTTGACACTTAGGCCATGTCATTCCCAACAGTGTGTAAATATTTTAGCAAGCAAACAAATCTAGGAATGAAATATATGGGATGCAAGACATAGATTGCACAAGATGTAAGAAGTTCCTTAATTATACCCGATCCAAACAGATTTTTTTTCTTCTTGCACTTTTAGTTTAATTTTTAAATGTGCTAATCTTTAAGTAATTACTGGTTAATACGGATAATTGATTGAGTGTGGCTCTTAGAATACTATATTGTTGATCTTTTATTTATAACTAAACACAGACTTAATTATTTATTGGTTGCATTTCCTGTCACATTTAATAGGATGATATCTGAGGATAGGAGACTTCCTTTAATTACAGAGGAAATCTTGTTTAAAGGCAAGTAGCTTGATCAGTCTATTGCTTGTAAGCTATTATTCTAGTCATACATTAAAAAGAATTCAGGAGAGAAATTGTCTTCTGAAATCTCTGTGATTTTTATAAGGTCAGGAAAATGGAGCTCTCAGTTATTTGCCTGTCATTTTCTTAAGCCAACCAGTCTGATTGTTTGTATACAAATGTTCCCTACTTGTACATTGATTTGGGCTCCCTTAATGCCAAAATACATGATGTTGCATGGATATCAACTGCTAATTTCCATCACGATTGTCAAAAAAAATCTGGTTTTATATGATGATATCTTTCCTATTTGCCTGTTGCTACTCCTAGTGTTGATTTTAGTGCTTAAAAAAACCCTCCCCTCCAAAGTGAGTTGGAAGTTGTGCATCTGAAAATACACACTTTGGGAAGATGGCAACACTCCTGAGTTAAATGTCACAGAGAGCAGTGCCAAACCTCCTGCACAGCCAGGATTCCAAAAGGCAGGAGTTGGGCAGTGTGGTGGTCTGAAACTCCCAAGAATCTAATTTTTAAGTTCAAGTACCCCCCCCAAATTTGCCCCTGTGAGAGGGTTTAGTGATGGTATGGACTTGATATCTTTTTCACCTCATGTGGAGAGTTTTCAGACAAAACACAACCATTCGTTATTGGGGGAAGGGGAAAATATTTACAAAGGTTTATTTACACCCACATGTATATTTACATTAAATTAAATTTCTCCTCTTCTTCAATAAAAGTCCAAGAAGAAAAGAGAAAAGTCTTTCTGTCACTCCTCAGGCCACAGTTCCTTCATTGCAGTGTTTTGTGGCACTGGTTAGTGTCCTTCATTTTCCTGAGGCAGCAGATTAAGTATGGCAATCAGGATTTTTTTTGTTCTTACTTTTGGAAATTCCATCCCCGAGCCCGAGCCTTTGGGGGATTTCCGTGTGGATCTTCACTCCTCTTGGGTTAGAACATTGAAGGCAGCTTTCAGTTCAGTCTTACCAAAGCTCTTTTGCTCTGTCTCAGCTCGGTAGCATGATAGAAGCAGCAGCAGCAGCGGAGGGCACGGTCACCTCCTCCGCATTCCGTCCTGGCTCAGCTCTCAGGACAACTCCAGGTTTTTCAGCTCCTTTCTCTCTCTCTCTCTGGTTGCTGCTGCATTTTGGGACTCCCTAAGGGTTTGGAAGTCCACCCCTCCTCTTCAAGGAGTCTCTGGTTTTTGGGAAAATAATACAGACAAGTTCTGTTGAGTTGTCCTCTGATTTGTTGCCAGCTCTCCCTCCTGCAGGAACATCTCTGCATCTCTCAGCCGGCTTCACGTTATCTCGCTGCTCCTGGCTATCTTTTGGCTTTCAGCCATCGCTGTCTCTGTTCAGGACTGCTCCGCTGCTGCTTTCAATGTCTTCTGCTGCTGCTGACAGTAAGGAAACTCTTCCAGCTCTTGATTAGGGGACCCGGTCCAGCTTTGACACTATACCGGGTCTCCCGTAGCCTTGGCTGGGGCTGGGGGCCCTTGGCCCCCAGAGGGGCTCACTGGCCCCCTACCTCCTCGTGGCTCAGATCATGGCTACCTACCTACTAAACTATCTTCACCACCTTCTCTTCCGTTTCTGTGAGAATGTAATTTCCGTAGGGTGCACGTGGACTATTGATTGGTCCAGTATTATCAGTGGGGCAAACCATTACCACCTCAGAGAAAAGGTTTTTCAAACCACCACAGGCAGGAAGGCTCAAGTTCAGCACAGAGGAGTCTCAACCTGCATGAGAATATCTAAGTAGGTTTGGAAATCAGATATTCAAGATATTTCGCACCTGTTTCCAGCTTGTTGTCTAATGTAGAATTTCACATGGTACAAGGGAAGGGAGTGAAATAAATGTTCCTCTGTGGTCATTATAATGTTGGTGGTGGACTCACCACCCCTGGAGGGGTCTAAGAACAGGCTGGATGTGGCACTCACTGCCAAGGTGGGGATCCCTCACAGGTTGGACTTGATGATCTCAGAGGTCTTTTCCAACCCCAATGATTTTGGGATTCTCTTTGTTTTCTCTGTCTCCCCCCTGTGCACCAGGTAAGCAGTGAGCAGGGCAGCACTGGGTTGTTTGTACCTACACCTCGAGGAAACTGTGATCCTTTTCTGCTCATCTGGGTACCGTTTGCATTGGGGTACTGGTTTCTGCAGAGACACCAAATACCCTTGGATGCTGTGAAAATGTAGGAAAACACTCAGTGGGAGAATGTGTAATGTGAGAAAATGTGTTGTTTAGTAAAAACCACAAATGTTCAGTTTTTATTTTGACACGAGAAAATAAACAAAAAACAACTTCTCAGGGAGGATATTGAGGTGCTGGAGCAGATCCAGAGAAGAACAAGAAGGCTGGGGAAGGGACTGGAGCACAAGTGCTGTGAGGAGAGGCTGAGGGAGCTGGGGGTGTTGAGCCTGGAGAAGAGGGGGAGACCTCACCACTCTCTCCAACTCCCTGACAGGAGTTTGTAGCCAGGTGGGGGTCGGGCTCTGCTCCCAGAAACCAGCAGTAGGACAAGAGGGCTGGGTCTTCAGCTGTGCCAGGGGAGGTTTAGGTTGGATATTGGGAAGAAATTTTTTCCAGAGAGAGTGCTCAGCCATTGGAATGGGCTGCCCAGGGAGGGGGTGGAGTCACCGTTCCTGGCGGTTTTTAAGATAAGACTGGATGTGGCATCAGTGCCATGGGCTGGGAACCACGGCGGGGTTGGATCAAGGGTTGGGCTGGATGACCTCAGAGGTCTTTTCCAACCTGGTTGATTCTATTCTATGATTTGAAAATTTTGGATACCTAAAGAAATCCAGTTTTTACTTTGAACTGAGCTGAACTGAGGAGCCTCATGAGTTGTTTTTTTCCCAGTCTACCTTCATTCCACAGGACACCAAACTGTATTTTTTATTGCTTCCAAATTGTGACATTTTGTTTAGGTGGCTGCTTGCATTATACCAATTCTATATGCTGCTGTTAGTGTGGCTGGATTTCATCTTCCAGGAGAGAAGCATGGTTTACTTTTCATATTCAGCTCATTTGGTTTTTCAATTGTCTTGTTTTATGTCCTTTAATACCTGGCTGTTAAGTGAGACTAGTGCCCTGGACAGATAACAGTCTCCCTCTCCAGAGATGTTGGCTTTAACATTTCATGAGTTTCCAGAGGCAAAATCAAGGTGTAAAAAGGTGAGGTTTTCACAGGAGACAGTGCCCTATTTCTCCAGAATAAAGATGGCAAGATAATGTTCTCCTGCTCAGAGGAACACAGGGCTGAGCTCCTGGCCAGGGGGTGTGAGCTGCCAGTGGGGCAGTTGGATGGTCACCAGGACTTTCTGGAGTCACTGCACTCCTGAAAGGGAGGTTTCTGAGGAAACATTGAAATGAGCATAGGAATGTCCCTTCCACATTGTCTGAGGATGGTAAAACTGTAGAAGTTACCAGTCAGTGTCCCAAAACCTGGGAAAGGACTCGTGCTGTTAACAGAGGTTGCTGTAAAGCCCCAGGAAAGGAGGCACAGCTCTGTGAGAGTATAAGGGAAGGAGGGTCCTGCTGGGAGAGCATTTCTGAGAGGGCCTTGGGGATTACAGGGCTGAGGGGAAGTGATGGAAACATGGAGTAAATGCATTGAGAAAACAGATCTAAATGGAGGTTTGTAGTTGAAAAACTTGATGTTGGAGGGTCAGGACCTGTGCATATCTTCCAGTTACCTGGAAAAAGTAGCCTGTTACCTTGTTTTAATTGGCAAGTGGTCCCAGCTCTGAATTCACATCACTCCTGGAAGTGAGATCTGATCCAGATTAGTATCAGAGTGTGCTAAAGCTGGCTAAGAGCTCAAATCTCATTTAGAGATTGCCTTCATGTTCTCCTAAAATGTCATATCACTCAATTGTTATGTTTTTTTCCCAGGTGCTGGAGACTATAAAACACGCTAGATGTCTTTTCAGTAATGTGAAAAGAGGGTTTTTTTCCCTCAAGATTATACTGCACAGGGAAAACACTGGAGTTGAAAAGAATTTTTAGTAGGAGTACATGAGCCCGCCACAAATAGGATGAAGGAAAATAAAACAAAATGGATTTATAAACCATAAAAGCACTGTCAGCTTTTCAGTATGCTAGTGCTTGTTGCTGTTTTTAAAGCTGTACATGGCTTTTTCTTAGTTCTTCTTGGTTCTGGTGCTCTGTGTTCCTGACAGTGCCTTGAACAGTGAGTGATGATAATCTGCCCTGTACCCCTGCAAGGATGTTGGGGTTGCTCCTTGGGGATTTATTGGAGTGACTTGAACAGGTTTATTCAAGGACGAACTTGGCTTGTCTTGAGAGTATAGAAGGTTTTATTATTGCATGGACAAGTTGGCTAAACCCCTTTCCTGTGGGCAGGTTTTCTTAGCTTCCCAACTCTGGAAGATACAAGGGATGAACAAATCCAGGAGCTGAACTGCAAACTTCTTTCACTAATAAGAATGATAGTAAAGCAGGTGTCATGTTAGGAAGATGACTCCCAAAGAACATAAAACCTGTCTGCTAAGTTGTTTTGCCCTTTTGACACGTTCTCTCTGGCATGGAGCAGGATGAAGGAGGATGTTCAGCAGCAATAGATGTGCCCTGTCAGCAAAGGGTCCATGGTGTGGCCTCCCCCCAAGTCTCCCCATGCTCTCCATGGCAGAGGAAGCACGGCTGGCTGTAGCCTGCAGAGTTGGCAGCTCCAGGCTGTTCACTGTGCCCTGGGGAGGGGAATTAGAGCAGGACAAATCAGTCAGTGCCATGAAAGGTTGAGGGGTTTTAGAGTACTGTTTTTTAGGATGCAACTTTAAGGGAATCCATCCAGTTATAGAGTGTCAGTAGCTCTCACAGGGGTGGGAGATGCACTGCTGGAGCTGTTCCAGTCACCCTGGTGTGTCACCACACTCAAATCCCTCCCAGGACCAGCTCTTTGCCAGCTTGCTCTGCTGTGTTTGAGGGGAAGCCGTGTGAGGACACTGAGGGCACTTGGGGTGTTCAGCTGGAGCAGAGGAGACTGAGGGGAGACCTCAGTGCAGTTCCAATTCCTGGGCAGGGGCAGAGGAGGGGCAGGGACTGAGCTCTGCTCTGGGGGGACCAGGGACAGCAGCCAGGGAATGGCTGGAGCTGTGTCAGGGCAGGCTCAGGTTGGATCTCAGCAAAAGGTTCTTCCCCCAGAGGCTGGTTGGGCACTGCCCAGGCTGCCCAGGGCAGTGGGCACAGCCCCAAGGCTGCCAGAGCTCCAGGAGGGTTTGGCTGATCCTCTGGGGCAGAGGGGGTGATTCCTGGAGATGGGCCTGTGCAGGGCCAGGAGTTGAATTGATGATCCTTGTGGGTCCCTTCCAACTCATCCCATTCTGTGATTCTGTGTTACTTGGCTAATCCACCACAGTAACAGTGCATGAAGCTGTTTGAAGACTTGTAAAAGAGCTGGATTTATGTATTTTCTCAAGTAGGGCTGCCCCCTGTCTCCCTCCCAGGCTGACCAAGCTGTCAGTGCAGGTAGGAGAGGAGGCAGCAGGGTGAGGGGAGTAACTCAGCCCTGCCAGACTGTCCCTGCAGATTGTCCTTCCCTTCCAGCCCAGCCACAGACACCTCAGCCTCGGGGTATATACAGCCCTTACCCTTACAGAAAGCACTTAAAGTCCTCAGGAGCTCACCCACTACCAGATCTGACACACTCAGAGCTCTCTGGAGAAGCTGGTTCAGAGGTAGAACTTATCTTTTGTTTCTCTTCACTTCAGTGAGCAACTTTCTTCTCTTTATTCTGTAGTGTGACCTCTACTTTCTCTGCAGTTTTATCCAGGAGATCTCAGTTCACAGTGCTGGTGACATCTGAAGTGCTCAGCAACATATGGAAATTAAGAACAATCCTGAATTGCAACATTTTCTACCTTTCACTCCCTCAAGGCTGCTGGAAGCCACATTGCTCATTGTTTCAGCTGTGTGCAAGTGTTAGAATTCAAACTGCTAATCAAAAGCAATCGTTAAAGACAGAGATGGATTAAAACTAGTTTAATAAATAACATTATGTTGTTCTTTTTAGCAGAGCAACCAAGTAATCACATTAATCTTTGGAGGCTGGGGGGGCAGCACCATTCATTAGAAGTGCAGTTCTGGTGAGGGTTCTTGTGCGGTTTTATTTTATTTATTTTGGTGGGTTTCTTGGGTTTGTTTTGTTTATTTATAAAACTGACCATAAAACTATGTGCTTCTAAACCAGCTGAGTAGTAACAGTGATTCCACACAGCAGATGCACCGGTTTGCAGTAAGCGATGTGTTTCAGAGCCTGTAAGATGTACCATCTCCTGGAAAATCTTTTTGCTGCCTCCCAGCTTGCTAGCAAGGTCCATGTCACAGCTGTTTCTGTTAAATATGTACTTGGAAAAAATGCTTTTCCATTTGATTGCACGTTTAAATTTCAGAAAGTATCTGGATTTTCCCCTTTCTTGTTTGTATTTTATTAGTGCCTCATGTGGTACCACACACAAATGTGTCCTTGAGTTTTGGGTTGTGTACACTGATGTTGTGCTTTACCCGGGGTATGTTCTCCTGAGCCACTCCAGAACCAAGCAGGAGGTTAATCATACCCTCATTAGCTTCAAAGAGAACTACACATCATTTTTTTCTTCCTGCTCTGGCTGGAGATTTAGTTTGGCTTAAAGGGAACAGAGCCAATGCTAATGAGAATACATTGCCTTGATTTGCATATTAGATGAGATAAATATTGAGTTAATTTACACCTAGGATGGGTTTTATTGCAATCTGCATGTTCCACAGTTCTATTCAGCGTATTTTACACACCAGCTGTGTACAGTTTGGAGGAATAATGTGAAAGTATATTATTTTGATGGTGGAAACAAAAGCTGGATTGTTTCTGTTGTTTAGATTGGTTTGTGTTTGGCTTTGAAAATCTTAACAATAATTTCAAAGACTTTATACTCCTACCCTCCTCTGTGAGCAAGGGCCTACACCCAGTGAGCACTGGGAGTGCAGAACCTTCATCCCAAGTGCATCCCTGGAAGCTGTGCAGGGACCTGCTCCCCCCAGTTACCAACCAGGGTAAGAAAGCTCAGAGACAATGTGTGGACTGTGCTTCTTTTCTGTCTGGGAGGGATTGCAGGAGCAAAATGAAAATAAAACCACAAAAACTTAAATTGTTTGAATCCTGTGTTCTTGAAAGACAAAGCAGAGGAATGTTCAACATCTGAAGCACCAAAACTGGGTTTTGTGATGACTCACAAGGATAGAACATGTTGTGCCAAAAACATCCGTTCTGGAAGACAAAACACTCATGTAGATCCACTTAAAATATTTCAAATAATGTAAATGGTTTGAAAGAACCCAAAGAATTTGCAAAGAAGAACAAAAGGTGCTCTGGATGTTTTAGAATTTTCTGTTTCCTCTGTTTTGTCTCTCCAGCTGCATTTCCTCATTACAGATGTGAGAAGCATCTTTGCAAATCTTACTGACATAATTTCATTCTCTGATTCTTTTCTGATTATAATCCTTTCTTTTTTTTTTTTTTTTTTTTTTTTTTGAGAAAGGGAATGTGTTTTTTTGTGTAGCACAGAGCTACACAAACCCAGCTTGATATCACCTGTGTGTCCACACACATTAATCATATTATGGAACAACATTTTATTAAATAACTGAAATTTTCAGCTGTTTTGCAAAATGCTGTCATATTGTCACACTCTTTTGACTTTTCTACTTGAAATTGCAAATGTGTCAAAAGCCTACCATTAATAAAAACATTGTGTTCTAAAGTGTAGCAGCACTGGACATTCTTTTCTACATTTTATAGTAACAACTCAATTTACTGTGGGAAACAGCTTTAACATCAATTTGGGATTAGAATTGTGAAAAATACATGTATAGCCTTAGACTATCCTCATTGTATTTTCTCTGTTTAGTTAGTGATGCCCAAATCTGATCACAGTCATCAAGGTTGGAAGAGACCTTCAAGATCATCCAGTCCCACCATCAACCAGCAGCACCACAATCACCCCTGAACCACATCCCCAAGGACCACATCCAGACACCTCTGGGACACTTGCAGAGATGGTGACACAACCTCCCTGGGCAGATAATTGCAATGACTGACCACTCCTGTTGTGAAAAAATAGTTGAGATCTTGGAGGAGCAGCTCTAGGATTGCAGCTCCTGCTGTCCGTGAATCAACAGCAGCATCACACCTTTGTCCATGTGCCTCTGACCTGCCCCAGCCCTGTGCTCTCTGCTGAAGCACCACTGGGCAACTCCCCTGCAGCCCCCTGGGCTGGGCCAGAGTGGCTGGAGAGCAGCCAGACAGGAAGGGACCTGGGAGTGTGGATGGACAGGAAGCTGAACAGGAGCCAGAGTGTGCCCAGGTGGCCAAGAGGGCCAATGGATGGTGGCCTGGCCGAGGAAGAGTGTGGCAGCAGGAGCAGGGCAGGGATTCTTGGCCTGGACTCAGCACTGATGAGGCCACTCCTGGAGTGCTGTGATCAGCTGTGGGCCCCTCAGCTCAGGAAGGACATGGAGGGGCTGGAGCAGGTCCAGAGAAGAACAAGAAGGCTGGGGAAGGGACTGGAGCACAAGTGCTGTGAGGAGAGGCTGAGGGAGCTGGGGGTGTTGAGGTTGGAGAAGAGGAGGCTCAGGGGAGACCTCCTGACTCTCTGCAACTCCCTGCCAGGAGGGTGTAGCCAGGTGGGGATCGGGCTCTGCTCCCAGAAACCAGCAGTAGGACAAGAGGGCTGGGTCTTCAGCTGTGCCAGGGGAGGTTTAGGTTGGATATTGGGAAGAAATTTTTTCCAGAGAGAGTGCTCAGCCATTGAAATGGGCTGCCCAGGGAGGGGGTGGATTCTCCATCCCTGGAGGTGTTTAAGGACAGACTGGATGTGGCATCAGTGCCATGGGCTGGGAACCACAGAGGGGTTGGATCAAGGGTTCGACTTGATGATTTCAGAGGTCTTTTCCAATCTGGTTGATTCTATATTCTATATTCTATATTCTATATTCTATATTCTATATTCTATATTCTATATTCTATATTCTATATTCTAGTCTATATTCTATAGTCTATATTCTATATTCTATATTCTATATTCTATATTCTTCATATACTGTTATATCTCCAGGGACTCCTGGTCTCCTATTGGTAACTCCTTGCTCCTCAGTCTACATTTGTGCAGTTAAATGGTGCCAGAGTGTAGCATTTTGAACCTCTTTTGAGTTGTGTTTCACTCTTTCCCACTGTTTCTCCCTTTTTTAGGATATTACCATGGTAGCCTACCCTGTTCTCCTGACCAGGGGTACAACTGTAAACTGAATTAGTGTTCTCAGCTGTCCTGGGGCTACTTGTTCACCTCGGAAGAGCATCTCTACAAAAACTCAAGCTTGAAGAGATTTACGTATTCTGAGTCTTGTTCTGCAAAAAAGGAAAGTTTCACTGGTCAGTTAAAAGCTGTGTTTCATCACTAAGCTGATGGTGGTGGCACCTCTGTGTCCCTGAAGGGTATTTTTTGAGTATTTGGGTCTGACAGCAGAGGCTCCAGTGGAATAATGGAATATTGTATAGATTCTCTTCAGTTGTTATAAATACAGTAACTATGCTTTAACTAGGTATTATGATATTCTTACAGTAAAATTAAGAAATTTTAAAAACTAATTTGAAAAGCATTATGTCTTTAACAAGGAGCTCTCAAGAAGACAACTTGCTCCCTTTGAAATATTAAACTAACAAAAGGAGTGCTTACAAATCTTAAACCTCATAAGGCAGTGCTGGTGAAAGGATATTTTTAATATTTGCCATTATTTAAGTTTTTCTTTCTGAAATTTTTCCTACATTTTCTTTATGTAAACAACCTCAGAGAAATATAACAAAACCTTCCTCAGAGATGAAAGTTTGTCTTTGAAATTAATGGACCATAATGGTGCTTTCTTTTTTTTCCCTCTGTTCTATTGAAAAAATACCTGTTATTCTTTTAGAATTGCCACTAGAATCAGTTATTCATAAACATGTATTTAACTAAGTTTTAGGAGAGGTGATTTGGAAATTATAGTACTAAAAGATCTTGAAAAAATATGTAACCTTTTTCCAATTCAGATGAACATCTCTGCTACCATATCACCTTAGAGACTGTGATGTTCTCCCCAGGGATGATTTTCCAGCTTTGCTCCAGAGTAGCTTCTATGTCCCCACAGCCTTCCTTTGTAGGAGAAAGAGGCGGTGTTGTCTTGTACTTTCTCCCTTTACTACCATCTGAGCAGATAAAAATTAACCTGTCTGAACCGTGTAATAGCAGAAGCTGTCATTGTGTGCTTGTGCAAAGAATAATTTAAGAGGTTGCTTATGGAGCCTTTACAGAAAGGGAAAAATATTTCCAAGTCTCAGCAAAATCTTTTAAAACAAATACATCTACATTTGGGATGATTCAGAGGATAGAATATGAAATAAATCAGGTGTAAAGGCTATAACAAGCATCATAAAAGATTCAGAAAGGTATTGAGTTGGTCTGGATGAAAAGAAAACAAACATAAATCAATAGGCTTCAATTAATGTTGTGTCAGGTTTGTTTCTGGGTTGGTTTTTTTCCTCGTTAATAATGTTCACTGAAAAAAACATCAAGTTAAAAAGGGGCATGGGGAATTTTTCCAGGCTGCATCACAGATGTCACAGATGGCCCAGGCTATCAGGGACAGCTGAGAGTGATGGGACAGACAGTGGTAATATCTTTATGTAGCTTTTATGGAGCTCCCTGTTCCCTAATGCACTTTCCCTTCTAAAGCACAACTGGCCAATGCTTTAAACTCATCCTTTATGATGTGGCTTAGTTCAGCAAGCAGCAGTCTAAAGTCTTAAAAATGTATATATTACTATAATAGATCTATGTGCTATTATTAGACCTTTAGAAGTAATTCAGATCTATTTTTAATTTTTAAATGAAATAAAGTGTAAACCTTGTTGGTCAGATTGTTGCCCTGATGTTGATTCCTTTTGCCGTCATACTAAATGAAAGAACAGTAATTTGAGTTTTATGGTTTTGAACTTTGTGATTACCAATGCAACCACTTTACTGTAATTTGTCAGAATAGTTTCCTGAAAAACTCTTTGGATTTTAACTGAAATTTGAAACAACTGAAAAAATATAATTTTTTTTGTTTGTTTTTTTAAAGTAGTTATTTCTAGACTGGATTTCCACAGAGAAGGTTGCATCTTTACAGCTTTCAGTGATGTACTGCTTTAAGAAACTGATGCATGCCTATGTACTCTTTAAAAAGAATTAAAAAAAAGGAACAGCCTTTGAATTTGATAAAAGCCAACTGTAAAAATAAAAGCTATTGAATATGAAAAGGATAGAGAAAGAATCAGAGTGGTGACAGGTTATAAAGTGAAATGGTTATTGAGTAAGGCTCATTTAAAATGCTTGTATTAAATTTTAAAGGAATTAAATGATCATATATTAATTATCCCCATCAATTGAAAATATGAGCTGAGGACATGGAAAATGGCAGTTGACTCGTGATTGCTTTTCTTTCTGTCTCTAACAAAGCAAAGTTCAAAAAAACTTCTGCAGTTTGTCATTTAAAAATTAAGTCCTTAAAGAATAAAGAAAGTTGCAGTGATGCAGAGCAAAATGTTTCCACATAACTCTGTGTAACAGCCCAGCTTGGCCTGGTGGGGAGAGATGAACCCAGTCCCGAACATGCAGGGACAGGCCAGCCTCGTTCGTTTGTTGCCTCTTGCTTGTGAAGGTTAATAACTGCAGTGTTTACACTGAACTTTTAATTAAGGTGTCTTTGATTCCCTAGATTTCTGTTTAACTAAGATTCAGTGTCTTTGTGCCTCATGAACCATGCCAGCTGTAGAAATAGTCCTTATGCTTTGTCACTGCTCTCCTGAAACTTAATATTTTCAGTTTTGTTTCTTTCTAAACATCCAAGTGCCTGAAGCAGCAGATGAGGAAAAGGTGGCACAGTAATCTCCCTCAAAATTCTCTCATTGCTGTGTCTTTTTCACATTTTAAAAATTAAGAGATAAAAAGACCCCCCTCAGCCAGGAGAATAAAAACCTGTCCTTCTTTATTAACCTTTCGAGTTTGAATAAAAGATAACAATCTAGGAAACACAAGGAAACAAATATGTGCAGCTCTCTCTCAGCCCTGTGTTCTAACAGAGAAGAGAAGAGAAGAGCAGGTACAGTCCTTTGATTCTAGACTGGTGCTCATAAGATATCTTCTTATTAGTGTAAGAAGCTGAATCCCAAAATGCATTTTATCTGGGCTGTAACTGTGTAGGGATTTGCTTTGGCAAGAGAGAGGGACAGAAAAAGGCAAAAACCCACCAAAACCAGTGTTTTTCTGGGTTTTGAGGAATGAGGATAATACATAATACAAAATTAGGAAAGTGGAATGCTTAGTAGTAATGTCTATGAAGATGAGAATATCACTGTATATTATGTAAAAGCAGAGGGTGGAGAATTTAATATTTGATGTGGTAGGGACTGGCTGGCCTCATGTTGTTAAAGAGCAAACACTGAGGAAACTGGAGGTCAAGGACAGAGGTGTACAAAGCAATGCAAACCATTTCAGGAGAGATAGATCTGCTCTCCTAGGTAAGGCAGAAGCTTTCTGGGTGTAAACTTCTGATCTGCTTATGTTTGAGGAGCTGTTTGCTGTGCGCTGTGGAAAAATGTTAGTTAAGCTGACCAGTTCTAAATGCTAAATTCAGAGAAAGTTGAGAGTGTGAGCCAGGGAGAACTCTCTGGATAAAAGGAGAGTAGTCACAGAGTTCTTGAAATAAAAGGCTTGGGATCACACAAATGCTTTCCACAGTGGGAACAAGGCAGAGAAGTTTGCTGATGATAAAGCTGAAATCATCAACAGAGAGAACTGGAGAATTGTGTAGGATGAAAAAGTTGTCTGGAGATTGAAAGAATTCCTAGGATCAAATTATTGATACGAAGTGCGGGGTTGTACTTTGTGGTGTAACTAAAGAATTTGTGCTCTGTGTGGGAGCGACAGAGATGGAACAGTCATGTGTGTTTGGTGGTTCCAGGTTGGCCATGGCCACTGAGCTGTGGTAGGAAAGGAATGTTGAATCCCCTGTTGCACTGGTGGAGGTGTCTCCAGGAGAGAGATTTGACATTGTTGTAAAAGATATTGCTGAGATGCTATTTAGAGTGATGTATAAAATACCATGTTTCATACGCAGAAAGTGTGTCAACCTAGGAAAAGAAATCACAGAAACACAGAATGTGCTCAGCTGGAAGGGACCCACAAGGATCATCCAGTCCAACCCCTGTTCCTGCACAGGTCCATCCCCAAGAGTCACCCTCTGTGCCCCAGAGGATCAGCCAAACCCTCCTGGAGCTCTGGCAGCCTTGGGGCTGTGCCCACTGCCCTGGGCAGCCTGGGCAGTGCCCAACCAGCCTCTGGGGGAAGAACCTTTGCCTGAGATCCAACCTGACCCTGCCCTGACACAGCTCCAGCCATTCCCTGGCTGCTGTCCCTGGTCCCCCCAGAGCAGAGCTCAGTCTCTGCCCCTCCTCTGCCCCTGCCCAGCAATTGGAACTGCAGTGAGGTCTCCCCTCAGTCTCCTCTGCTCCAGCTGAACACCCCAAGTGCCCTCAGTGTCCTCACACGGTTTCAAATCAAGGCCCTTCTCCATCCTTGTGGCCTCTTTTGGACACTCTCTAATGGTTTCAGATCTTTCTTATATTGGGCTGCCTGAAAATGCCACAATATGCTCATTTTAAAGAGTAAACTTGACCTATACACAGTTTTTAACTTAGAGAAAGAATTGCCCTTTGCCCTCTTTGTCACACCCAGAGTCAGCTGTGAGCTCAGTGGAAGGGATCTTTGAGGAAGGGTCAGGCCCAGGGTGTTCCTGGGTGGGCTGGGTTCCTGTGAGTGTTCTGCAGAGGGGATTGGGCTGGCTGAGCTGGGGGCTCTGCCCTTCGTGGCACAGGCCTGGGACACCAGAGCCTGGGAGGTGTCACATTTTACACATACTGAAATCTAAATAAAAGGGTGGACTAAATAAAACAGTCCTAAATATTCCAGTCACACCATGCACTGGAAGGGCGGGCAAATATATTTTGTCTGGTTAAGATAATCTCAGAAAATCTCATGGGGAGGGAAGTTCACAAACTCCACCATGGTCATATATGGCCCAGACAAGGAACAAAGCTGAAAGGTTTCCAGTGCTGATCCTTTCTCCAGAAGTTGTATCCCCTCAAAAGGATCAAAATTAATTGAGCTATCTGACAAATAACTGCAGCTGTGAATTAAATGGGTTCTCTGCTTTTTGTTGTCTTGGGTTCTTTTTCTTTTCTTATAATGGAGGAATTGGTATTTTGAAAAGATTTTGTCTTCCTTAATTGTCATGGAATTTGTCATGTTGCCAGTTGCAATCTCAGCAAAAAATTGTTTGGATGAAGGAAATGTAGTGAAAACAGTGTGCATATTGAAAGCAGTTAAATAAAAGTTTTATCTAAAAAGAAAATATTCCTTTTGTTTGCCAGGCTTACTAAGCTCTGTGAGCTTTTACCTAGATTTAAAATTTATTATTATTATTGTTGTCATTGTCACCATTATTATTATAAACAATTCCAGGTTCCTGTATTGAAACTCAAATTTTCTTGCCATAGGCCATTTCTGGTTATAAAACACATTTCTTTTTATGTACTCCCAAATGCCTCATGCCATGGCTTTTCTAATGCAGTAAAGTGGGAGAGTAGCCCAGGGATTTACTCATCATGTTTAATGTCAAGAGAAGTATTTCCTTTAGGTCTCCTGTCAGTATCAGCAACAAAGAAGCAAGTGAGAAGCTCTGTAGCTCCTCTCCTCTCTGCCACATCTGCAGCAGACAAAATTCTAAAGCCCTCAATTCCCAGTCAGGAATGAGCTATAAAAACAATGTGTCAGAAATGAAAATTGTTCCATCATAATTTTTCACAGTTCTTTTTGACAAAAGCCAAACAAGTCTCATGAATACACATTTTCTATAACCTTATACATTATGGATCAGGCCAAGTAGGAGTGTTGGGAATTACTTGTTCCCAGTAAGGAAATGCACAGCTGGTAAACAAACCAAGCCCTAGGAGTAGCATGTACTTTTTTACATATTATATTATCAGCTGCTCTGTGAGTGAGGGCAGACACAGCACCTCAGCACTGCAGCTCCTGAGAAATCCCATACAACAAGGTGTGGTATTCAGGAAATGCTACAATGAACTGTAATTTCCTGCTACCCAAAATTATTCTGAGAAGTCTGAACAAATTCACAGCAGAGACTGTGCCACCAAATGTTGTCAGAAATGTGATAAGAACTTGTGTTAAGTGTGGTTAGTTGTTCATCATGTCCCATGGTGTCTTTACAACGGCAGGGCCCCAAACCTGGATTAACAATATTTCCCTGTCTCACTGTGCCAAGCTGGCCCATAACTTTGCAGTCTCTGAGTGTAAGTTTTTTAAACCTGTGTATTGATCAGCACTGCAAAGGTGTTGGCATTTCTTGGAAAGAATGCCTGTTAATCTCTGTGCACAGGTTGTGTGCTATCTGTGTGTAAACACTAACAGATACAACAGGGTGATTGATTTCCAAGGAGCAGGGAATAGGCAAGTACAGAGTGTGGCTCCCAGGCACTGCAGTGCTGTGCTTCTCTTGAAGAGGGTATGAAATTCCAGGATAAGGATCAATTAGAGGAATTTGAGGAAATTCCTCATCATTGTTAATCTATGAAGATTTATGGTGTTTGCCTCTGTAATAATTGACTGATTGGTGCTGCTTGACTAAAGCAGACACAGCCCAGCTGAGGTCTCCCTTTAACTCAAGTACTAAGGCAGTTTGCAACTGCTTTTAAGTGTCACTGATAATTTACTCATGTGATTATGATTTAACTTTTCCCTGACTGCTCCTACCCCATTGGGAACTAAGAACATTACAGAAGTGAGAGTATAAATTAGCTGCAGACAAACAACATATGTTTATATCTGCTCTATAGCGAGACAAATATTTTTAGTGAAACCCCATCCAACTTGTTGATCCCTGTTTGGCAAAGGAAAATGCTTTAGCCCTTTAAGTCAGGAGCTACTTTTGCCTATGCAGCTGTTGGATGTGAACTGTAACAGGGCTGCAAAGAGTCTTGAGTCCCAAGATGCTTCCATAACCGCTAAAAATGGCTGAAGAAATACAAGTGCAATGCTCCAAACACTAAGAGAGCATTGCTCAGATGAGTATGGATAGAGCTGCTCAGCCTAAGGAGCACTGGTCAAGGTAGAGAAGTGACGAACAGTTTGGCCCCAAGTGACTGCAGTGATTATCCCTAACAGTGAGCTCAGATCTCTCACAAATGCTGCCAGCTTTAAATATGATCAAAGAGCTGTATTTTTTTTTCCTTCAAATTTCTATAGTCTTAAACCAGAATTGTAACCTGTGCACCAAAGTAAAGCAGAGCCAGGCTGAGTGTCTGCATCTGTCTTCCGAGGCAGCACTGCAGCTTTCCAAAGAGCTGCTCTGCTGACTGTGCAATGCCACAGCTGTCAAAAGCATCCAGGAAAACTCACAGGATGACTATTTAACTTGTTGTGGGAGGGGAGGCTGCAGAGATTTAAGTAAGGGTGTGAAAAGGGTAGCAGTGATGTCTTTTCCAGCAGTTCTCCCATGTGACAGGAGTACAACCAACTCTTTTATTTATCCTTGGCAAAGGTATTTGTCCTGCCACTGCAGATTTTTTATTCTAGCGGAGCAGGCAAGTGTCACATATAAAAAGTTCATTCTTATATCCACTAAGGACAAGGAAACAAGAAGTGCAGCAGGTTCATGTTCTCTGGGCAGACCACAAGAAGCAATAAATAGGCCATCTGAGTGTGGTCATATTCATTCACTTGCCCACAGGAACAGGTAGTGCAAATAACAATGATTGCGGAAGACAAGATGATGTGAGCATGTCAGGCAAAGCCTTTGGATGATTTATGGGGAGTGAGCAGCAATGTCACAGCAGGGTACAGTTTTGCACTGAAACAATGCAAAAATCAGAGAGTTTTTCAGGCCTTGCAGTGACCTAAGTCATGAAAGCAGGGAAGGAAGGGAGATCACAGATTTGTGTGTGTGCCAATCTGAGATTAAAAGTATGACATTTTTAATTTTTTAAACACAGTCTGTTAGTGCCTGGTGCTATCACTTATCTTTTCTAAAATTAGAGATTGGCCTTTGTTTTGTTTTCAAATGGCAGGCATTTAACATATATATATATGTATAGATGGTTTGAATCAAAACACTTTAAAGAGGTTTTGATTCCAGAATATGCCTCTTGTAGAATGAAAAAACAGAGAGTACTAAAATATACCTCACAAAAAAGCTTTTCTTCATTCCTTAAAACTATGTTTTCAGGCTTCAGAACACTGGTCACTTTAGTTGTCAGTAACAGTAACAATAACTTCAGCTGATCCCACTAACTCACTGGGTACATTTATTGGGACATAGGAGCTTATATCTGTACCAGAAATCAATATTTATGTGAAATTACCATTTTGCACAACTTCAGATGGAATGATTACTTTATATATGAAGCAGAAAGCAAGGCAGCAGCATCACAAATTCATTTCTATGATTCTGTGTAGTTTTCTTTTTATTATGAATAATGAGTTAAGTGTTTTGAAAATGTCTTAAAAATATTTAAACAAGTATTGGCTTCTTAAAACTATTTACAATGACACTGCATGGAATTTCAGTCCTTAAATTGAACTGTTTCTGAGAAAGGAGCACTGTATTTTATGCAAACTTAGCTCCTGTATTTAACAAGTGGTGTTGCATTGAAAAATTACTTTTTGCTGCTTTATTTCAGTAAGATTTCAAAATGCAGAGAAAGTTGTCGCATTTATGGCTTTATTCTGTAGGAAATTGCCAGTTTCATTAACAGGCTACTGGAGTCAAACATTTTGTTTAAAGCTGTAAGGCTGACTTAATGATGGCAACAAGAACTGAATCACTTTTCAGTGAAGCCTGAGTGGCGATGAAGCTGTTGAACGTATGTACTCACTGTCCAGTGCAGAAGCTTTGCTATTTTTTTCCTCTGATGTTTTTAAATGCTTTCAGCTTGATTGCAGTAAAGCAAAGAAAATCAAGCAATTCTGGTTGTGAACCAGCCTTTCCTGTAATGTCTTTGCATGTGTGTTGAATTCTAAGTCACAGGATAGGAACAGACATGCAAACACACACGTGGCCCTCACTGCAGAGATGGTTCTTTGGAGGTCCTGAAATCCTCCTGTCTGAATCCACAGCAATTACTGTAGTCAATGTTCTTTCCCCTTTCTTAATTACTCTTGAGCTGGACCTTCTTTGCTGGCTCTGTGAAGATTGTTTGTGTTGGAAGGGACCTTAAAGCTCATCCAGTTCCACCCCCTGCCATGGGCAAGGATACCTCCCACTAGCCCAGGTTGCTCCAATCCCAAATCCAACCTGGCCTTGGACACTTCCAGGGATCCAGGGGCAGCCACAGCTTCTCTGGGCAACCTGGGCCAGGGCCTCCCCACCCTCAGAGGGAACAATTTCTTCCTAGTCTCTAATCCAAACCTGCTCTCTGTCAGTGTGAAGTCATTCCCCCTGTCCTATCACTCCAGGCCCTTGTCAATAGTCTGGACTGGTTTGTTTTAACAGAGGAGTAAAACTCTCCCTGCAGAAACAGCCAGACCAGTGCACAGCGTGACCAACTATTTTTAGTGTCTTTGCAGCGAACAAAGTATTCATCTTTTGGTAGTTTGGTAACAAAAAGGGTAGGGACGTTCTTTCAGTCTTTCCCTCTCCATGTTTTTTGGAAACTAAGCGGAGTGGGTGTCAGAGTGATGTTGAGGTACAGGCATTATCTTCAACACTCGCTTTCTCTGCTCTCAGTTTGGGTTAAAATGTTGGTGTGGGGGCAGGACTGACCTGGTGATGTGGCAGCTGTCACACGGGCAGGACATGCCACCTGCACTGAAATACAACCTTCACTACATTGCTCATCAGGCATCAGGGGAGGATCCCAGTTATCAGCCCAGGACTACCAGGAAATCCACATGTATCCTGTAAGACTGACATATTTTCAGGTTATACCTCGTCTGGATAATCTGGGTATGTCCTTCTGACTTTTCTGAAGAGTTTCTGTGGGGGTGATTTTCATTGAGAAGTCCTGGGCAGGTGACAGAAATCCTGACATTCTGGTAGGACAAAAATTCCAGGTAGGAAAGCCCATCTGCCTTAGTTGTGTGTTAGCCTGGGATTGAAGCACCAGTAGGCAGCACTTTATTATGCACAACCCACATCACTGGGTGTAACTAATGAGAAAAAAAGAGCTGTGGAATTGTGTGGTTATTAGACAGATTTATCAGCACTGCCTATGATGGAAGAACACAGAGATAAGATTTGCTCAGCTAGTGCTGCACACACAGAATCCACACAGGCATCATTTATCCATGTGAGATTAAGCTGATCTGGATGATACATCCTGGAGCACCAGCAGTGTTGCAATACAGATCTGCCACATTAATTGCAGCTCTTCTCAGACACCTTTGGTGGGAACACACATGGAGGAGCTGCTGGAGCAGCTGTGTCTGAGAGGCAGAGCTGTGTCCACAGAGGATGTGGAGCAGCCAATCCTCAGCCCAATTACCTCAAAACTTTGGGCATTGCTAATACTCAGGTGAGCTTTTGAAACTAGGTAGAAATCTGTTAAAAGCAGTTTGGATCTAGTGAAGCTTTAATCAATTTACTCATCAGAAGATACTAATGAAGATGAGTTGCTTTGAATACCTGCAGTGATATATTTGCCAGTGGCAAGACTGCTTTTTCTGAAGTTGGATGGTGGGGAACATGAGTGTCATAAAAGAATAGAAACTGCCAAAAAAAGCTCCATGCAACTTGAACTGAATTTGATGCTGAAACAAGTTAACATAATGACCATCATCTTTCTTTGCTGCCCTTCAAGCATGTAAATATTTCAGGAGGATACAGGTTTTTTCTTAATAAATATAAAATTAATGTATAGCAGTACACACAGTCCTGCTGTTGTATTTTAAAATTTTACCTGGGACTTCAGCACCTTTGATTTTCTTAAAGGGCCAATTGTCTGTGCCTCTGTGTCTGGGTTTAAAGTCTTTTTTGACAATGGATCAAATTTTTTGTGTATTTTATTGCTTGGAACAAGTAGTTATTTGGTGTATACTTGCATATAGCTAAAGTAATTCATCTCAGTACTGCAGAAGAATAATTTGTGAATGCTCCTCGGGGATTTGAAGATTCTTAACTTGTATCTCAACCTTTCCTGAGGTATTCTAAAATTACTGTCAGCCCTTCTTCCAAGCACTGGGAACTCCAGTGTCCTATTGGGATATCTCTCATCTCTTGTCCAGACTCTGCTCCCAGAGTTAAGGGAGATGTTCTTCAGTGGGCTGAAGTGATGGTCTGTAATGATTAAATTCAGAATGATTAAACTGATATTCTTGGAGAACAAGAGCACTGGGGCAATCCTGGTCATGCCAATGCGGAAATGAATTACAAGACACACCCTTCTCACCATCCAAATTTATGTTACTGATATTGCTCTGTAAATTGTGATGTCTTTTTCTTGCAAAAGATCATAAAAAGAACAGAAAGTGACTGATTTAAAACAGTTTAATGAGGCTAAAAAGGGTACAAAATTAATCCATCTTAATACTGTAATCTTTGCAAGGGCCTTTAAACTCTCCTTAATATGCCAAAGCTGTACTGTAATAGCCAGCTCACCTGGTAGGGCAGTCACAGCACTGCAGCTGCTTTATTTCTGTTTTTCTTCTTTGGAAAAGATAAAAAGTTGTGTATGGAAAATTTACTGAAAACAACCTGTTTAAAAATATGTAAGCTTTTCTTATTTGTATTTTTTTACTTTATACATTTTGGGACCTGAGGGTTGGTGATTTGTATACTGTACTTCAAAAAGTTTTTGGGGTGTGTGTATATATACACTCCAAGTCCAGAGAATCACAGAATCATTAAGGTTGGAAAAGACCTCCAAGATCATCAGGTCCAACCTTAGACCCATCACCACTGAGGCTCTGAACCACAGAGTGAAAATTGTGGAACGAGATTATATCAATATAGTCATTGCTTTGTAACAATTCAATTCTTGATCAAATGAGGAATTTGTCTTTAGGTTCTCTCTCTTCTCTCGCTATGGGAGGAAGTGGCATCCTCTCACTCCCAGAGGAGTCCCCAGGGAAAGGTGGTGCCCAAAGGGGCCACAGAGCTGCTCCTGGTACCTTGAGTTGGGCCAGAATGGCAGGGCTGGGGTGGAAGCTCCAACTCCAGATCAAAAATGGAGAAGACTCCACTGCTTTAGATACAAACCCAGAACAGGAAGAGAGAACATGTTACACTTTGCTGACTTAAAAAAGGTTTGCTTTCACAAAGCAGTGTTAGGACACACAGCCTCCTTCTGCCCCCTGGGCCGCTTTATTTGCTTTTATCAGCTCTTTTTTTCCTCTCTCCCCTTTATTAGACAATAATCTTTTGTGTCATCACATGCTGCCTTTTTTTCCTTTTTCTTTTTTTCCTACCTGCTTAATGTAGTGACAGGTTGTCAGTTAAACTGTTATTTGGTTCTACGAATAAAATCATGCATGAGATGTCCTTGGTACATTAATCTAATTTAACTAATGAACATGTCTGTCATTAGGATCCTCTTAAACAGGTATGATGTTGTCAAACTTCACAAGTGGTTCTAACTCTATATTTTCTGTCTCCATCCATTTAGTACAATTATTTCAAGCTGCATAATATAGTGATCTTTTTCATACAAACACACTCTGATGCCTGGTTGCTGGTCACATTTTCACCCATGTGAAATTAAGAGTGAAAAGGTTTGCTGGGAGAGAAAATAAACTCCATTTTAGCCCAAGATGTTTAATTTCTATCTGTTTAACAAAAGCAGAATTTTTCCCACTGGCAGAAGAAAACATATTTCAGTATGACCTTTGCTTCTAGATAAATTTTGCCATAAACAGGTTCCCCCATTTTCTGTTCCTTTAACTGCATTGATAATTTTTACCTGCTTGACCATATAGGAGGTATTCCACTAAATAAACTCTGTCTGGGAAAGTGTCAGATACAATCAGCTGGATATGTTTGAACACACCTCAGTGGAGTTATCTCCAAGGCTTCCCTTGGCTCAGGCCACGTGATGCCAGCATTCCCTGGCAGTGCTGTGGGCAGACAGGACTTATTAAATTAGCCATGTTACAACATTAATATCCTTTGATTGCGTTGTGTTGGCTCAAGGACTGCGACCTGTGAAACAGCAGTAAGCAGGTGCTGAGAGAGATTTTAAAAGCAGTGGAACATGGTAGTTCATAACACACCTCTTGTGAAAGCTACACTTTCCTGTTTGCTACATTGTGGGGCTGTGCTCGAGGTGGACTCTCAGCAGTTCATTGAAAACCCTCCTGTGTGGTCCCAAGAAGGACCTTTTGGTGCTGCTGAGGATTAAACCCAGATCTGAGCTGAAGGTGAATGGAAACACCTTTAAAGTATCCTCAGCGTGGAGTTCCTGAGCACCAGCTCAGCCCCAGTAATTGAGTCAGGACACATCCATTGTCTGCTCAGTTCAAACTTACCCCCTTGCAGAAGAAAAGTCCCAGTAATCTTCCATCCCAATGGGGTTTGCTTCCTGCAGAAATGGCCCTGCATTTTCTGTCAGCTCTTGGCCGGCTGTTCTCAAAGCTGCAATGAAGAGAGCAGTGGGAAGTGCTGCTGCTGCTTTGTGAAGGGGGATATTTTTTAAACTTTGGAAGCTGCCCTAATCTAAACGGGGAGAGGGGATGTTTTGGGTGAGAGTTTTTTTGTCATAAGCTGCTTAAAAGAGCTATAGACCTGTACCAGAAGTCCTGGCAAGGATAGGAACTGAAAATGGATGGTCACTGGAAAAATAATGGTTGGAAAACCCCAACCAAAACAAAAAAAAAGCATCAATGCATTGTCCACTGTGCAAAATGTCTTTTTTTCCCCCCTAACAAATGGAAGAACAAAATGAAGAAATATTTCTTCTTTTATTTCCATGTTTTTTGCACTGGCTCTGTCTTCCTGATGAGCATTTTAAAACTATTTTTATCAACCACTCTATCATTTCAATTTTTAGGATAATTGTAAAAACTACCATCTTAACTCCTTTTCTAAACCCCTTTTAAGTCTATAGGAGTAGGTCTTTCCTGCTTAAAAAGGGCTGGTTTGAAAAAGTTGAAGAAAGATCCTGTGAGTTCCTCAGTAACTTGGCTTTGAGATAACCCACAAAATTAAATGTAGATAAGTACAATGTGATTAACAGAGTAAAACTTCACATATGAAGTGAAAACATTGCCCAACACCACTCAGTACCAAGATAGATCTAGGAAAATTGAGAACAGAAAAAAAAAGTTCTTAAAAGAGTATTAATTTACAATAGTAGATAAACAGGAAGTCACATATCTGGTATTAAGAAAGGAATAGGGAACAGAGTAGAGGAGCCTCAGGATACAACTTATAAATCTGTGAGGCATCAGCATCTTTAATTCTGTGTGGGGCTCTGCCACATCAAAAAAAGATCTCACACAACTGGAAAAGGGTCAGGAAAAGGCAACAAGGAGGCTCAAAAGCAGGAGTGGCTTAGAGACTGTGAACAGTTAAGTTGGCTGGGGCACCTCAGCCTGGAGAGGAGCCCACTGGGAGCTGGGGGGGCAGATAAGGACGTGTCCCATGGATTGCACAGGAGGAGATTGACTGTGCAGTGCTTGTTGTGGGCAGGAAACAGGAACAAATGGTTAAGAAAGACATTAGAGCAAACAGGCAGCTGGTTCAGGCCGGGTGTGATGAAGCTGTGCAGAGCTGCAAAGCACAGGATGTGCTGCATGCTGAAAGCTCACTGTGCTCCAAGAGTTGCTCATGGTACATAATCCACTGAGGCTCACTAAATACAGAGAAAACACCTTTTTTTCAGGTGAAAATACAAATTGTTGGATAGTGAGAAAATATCCCAGGGTGCTTCTCTTGCCTCTTCAAGGAGCTCTAGGTACTTGTTTTTGCTACAGACGGGACAATGGACCAGATGATCCTTTGGTTTCAGTCTGTGTGGGTGTTCTTATGACCTGTCCCCTTCAAGGTTCAGCTCTTACACTCAAGAGTGACTTAGGGATTTGAGGTATTAAAACCCTTTTTGCTGAGAATTTGTGTGCCAAAATCTTTAACTCATTTTTTTCCCTGTAAATATTCATCATTGTTGTTTCTGTTGATCTACTCAGTGTGTTGATGCTGCTTTTCTGTATGGTTTACAAGTATATATTAAATGTGTAATTATGTATTTAGTAAGTATGTATATAATATGAATATATTTTTCCTCCTTTTAATACCACTGTAGGAGCACAATGTCATCAGAGAGGTGCTTCTGACCATCCAGACTCTGCTGTAAAAATTGGAGTCAGGTCATCTCTTTATAGCATCATACAAAATAATATATTGAACTCTCCTTTTTTACTATAATATGTATTGTTTGGTTTGACTCCAGCACTCGGATGGAGCTGCATTCAAACCACTGCTATACCTGTGTATCTCAAAATTAGTCCTGTCTTGGTCTTGTATCCCTAAGAACCAGAAGGGAATAGTACTAACAAATTTTAATGAAATGTACTTTAAAAACATGGTGGAATGTCTTGGGGTTTAGGTAACACAATGAAAAGTATTTCTACCTGAAACAAATGTCTCATACCCCCACTGAGAAGGAAAACAAGCCAGGATTCATGGTAATGGGGGGAGGTTGGGTGCTGGGAGTGTTGTGCCCCCTGGCACCTCTGAGTGCCACTGGCATGTGTTGGTGCAGAGATGGAGACAGGGCCAGGCTGCCAGGAGAACATCCTTGGGATGCACATCCCTGTCCAAGCCAGGACTGGAGCCACCCATCAGTGCCCCCCTTGAGCTGCTCACCACATTTTCCTGTAACTACTGAGAGCTGAGGAACTCTCTTACTGGGCCTTAAGTTACAAACTGGGAAATCCTTCTCTTCAGAAGGTTTTGTTATAACCAGTAAGTTTATAGGCAAAGGCTGTGTTTTTACAAGTTAATTTTCTCCTGCTGTTTCTATGAGCAGCCCTATGTGGGAAGTAGTTATAGTTCAGAACTATTTTTCCTGCTTTCTATTGGAAAAAGTGTGTACAAATCTGCACAACACTTACCAGCTCATTTTGATTTCTCATTACTCTGTCTACTTAACATCCTTTCAGCTTTCTCTGCTGAGTCACAGTCATGAAAATTAGCAATGGCAGTGGAAGATGTTGTCTAACACCACCATAACCAAAGTAATGGTTATCAAACAACTATTCACAGACCTGCTCTCTGAGTCCAGTGTGATCTCTAACCCACTTCAGAAAGTCTCAGGAGATAAAGGTTTGGACAGGTTAGTGTTTTATATAATGATTCTGTGATTTTTGTTTACATAATGACTCTGAATATGAAACATTTGATGTTTCTTTTATATGTTGGACTAAAGGCAGATCATCCAGTGACTGCAAGTTTTTTGATAGTCTTGGCTGACTCTGGAGCAGGCTGAGTATTTTCTTGGATGGTGTCTTACTGTAGTGCTGAAAGTATCTGTTATCAAACAAACAAACAAAAAAGGGACAAAAACCCCATTTTATCCAAATGTTGTTCTAGGACAAAAATGTAACTATTTACTGGGAAAATAAATCAAATATTAATATCACCGACAAACTTTGTGGTTCTGTTTGGAAACTTTGACTGGGTTTTGTAAGCTGTTTAGAAACCAAAACAAACATCTCTGAAATATTTGGTTCTGGGAAATGAAACTGCAAAACAAACAGATTTTTGTGTCTGTAGAAGAGAATGTCTGCAATGTGCACCTCTGCTGTGAGTTCGTGTTATCTCACCCATCAGAACTATCAATTCCTATAATAAAAAATAACTCAGTGTGTTTTACCTTTCTGCTCTGGGAAAAAAAGCATAAATATTCTTCATAGAATATTCTTCATATTCTTGGCTAAATCAAGATCATGAGGCTTATATGTCATATGCCATGTGGGCCATCATCTCCCATGGATTCAGCGTCATTCCAGAGACCATATTTATTTCTTTGTCATTGGAAATTGCCAATCTGTTGAATAACAAATATTTTTAAACATAGAACTATTGTCTTGTTGTTGTTGTTGTTTGTTTGTTTTTTTTCATTTTGGCTCTGCGTTTAACTTGCTATCCACTCTACCTCCTCCCTTTTTCATACACCACAGGTTTGAGCACTAGTTTTTAAACCTGAATTAGATTTAGAATCATCATAGAATCCCAGAATGGTTTGGGTTGGGAGAGACCTTAAAGCTCATCTCATTCCAGCCCCTGCCATGGGCAGGGACACCTTCCACTAGCCCAGGTTGTTCCGAGCCCCGTCCAACCTGGCCTTGGACACCTCTCTTCCCAATATCCCTGCCCTCTGTCCGTGGGAAGCCATTCCCCCTGTCCTGTCACTCCAGCCCTTGTCAATAGTCTCTCTTCCTTGTAGCCCCTTCAGGCCCTGCAAGGCCACAGTCAGGTCACCCCAAAGCTTCTCTTCTCCAGGCTGAAGAATCCCAGCCCTCCCAGCCTTTCCTCCCAGCAGAACTGCTCCCTCTGATCATCTTGGTGCCTCCTCTGGACATGTTTTAAAGGGGTTTTTAAGGGGGTTTACACTTGGTTTTGTGCAGCAATTGGGACATATAGGAAATCACTTGGGCATGTAAAATGTCTTTAGAAATCATCTTAATCTTTGCTCCTCAAAACCTTCACCAGTCTGGGCCCATATTAAGGATGAAGGTGGTTTCACTCCTTGCTCAGAATTTGAAAGGAAGCATGGTGAATAATATAACAACTGCACAAGCCTTGTGTAGTGGTTTGAACCAGGTTTTCCCCCTGAAGCTAAGAAAGTGGTAACCCCCAGGGGGTGGTGACACTTGAGATTTGAACCAATCTGTGCTCCTGCAAAATATAAACTCACCACAAGCAGAACGGAAGAGAAAGAGTTGTAGTTTGGTTGTAGAAGTAGTAGCCATGTTGTGAAAGCCACGAGAAGAAACAGCAGCAGCAGCCCACTGGGGGCTGGGCCCTCCCAGCCCCAGTGGGGGGCTGCAGGAACCTGGAACAGCATAAAGCTGGGCTAGGTGTCTGCAGCTGGAAGCTAAATAAGTTTTCTCCACTGTGAGTGAGCAGAGACAGAGCAGCGGCAAAAGCAGTGTCCAGAGATTGTGGCTAAGAGCCAAGAGATAAGAACTGAACCAAACAACAAAGGCATGCAGCAAGAGAGAGGACTCCTGGAAGGAGAGCCGACAGAGAGACAGCAGCTGAGAGACAGAGTTTGGGGGGTAAGAACTGAACCAGACCACCCCCCAAACTCCTTGGAAACCCCTCACGTCCTAGACGGGAGGGGTGAAGTGCGACATGCACTGCAGGGAAGAGCTAAGAAGCTCAGTCGTCCTGAGAGCTCAGCCAGGATGAAATGTGTGGGAGGTGGACCTTGGGCCCTCCCTCACTGCAGCTATAGAGAAGCTAGCAGCTTGGAGTCAGAGTCAGAAGTTCTACAAGGAGCTTGAATCTCCTGAAGATACCAGACCGTCACAGAGACTCCTGTGCTTCGTTGATATGACCGTGCTGGAGCGACCTTTGTCTGGGGTGACCGCAGCCCACAGAAGACCCCTCGCTCAGAGACGATGGGGCCGAGGGGCTTGGATTTCCCCTCGTGTGTGCTGGCACAGATCCAGCAACAGTTGCATGCATGAGAGAGAGATAGACTGCTACTCTGAAGAAGCTGCTGCCCTGAGAGTTGGAAGGGATCTTTCCTTCTTCCCTTCTGGACTTTTACTTGGAGGGAGAAGAGATTTGATCCATTGTAAATACTATTATGTCATGATAGAGATAGTTAAGAGTGTATATAGTATATTGTAGTATTTATTCATGTGTACAGTCATTGTAATATATTCCCTTTCTCCCATTCTGAGTCTTGTGTGTTTGTCTGGAAAAAACCCATCTCACACTGGGTTGAGATGTGGGAGGGGGAATGGAGCTAGGGAATTAGATTTTGGGAATCTCAAACCATGACACCTTGTCATCTCTCTAATTTCTTGGCTCTGATATAAATTTGCATTCCTGCACTGCAGCTATTGGAGATTTGCATAAACTAACATTTTTGTGGAACTTAGAATAGCTGAGGCTTTGGCTATTGCCCAAATTGTCATTTTAATACCAGTGTATCTCTCTCTGAAGAACAGTATTTTAAAAAATGACTTGTGAAACTTGATCCCTAAACCAGCCAGTTAGATTTTCAGTCACTCACTGAAGTCCATGGGCCTACTAATCAAGTAGGAAGTTCAATACACTTTCAAGCTTTAAACACCTAAATGAGGACTTCAAATTCTCTCTATTTTAAATATTACCAGTGTGAAACTTGTGGCCATATGTGTTAGGTGGTGACTGACCTCTGAAGGGAGAATTAACACAGGGGATATTATATTGATGCTGTAGTGCTCATAAAATCAGATTAAGATTCTCAGAACATGGCAGTAAGTGTTAATAATGGAGCTCAGGACTTTGCAAGGGGTGGGTGAAACCATGGCCAAGCAAAGAAGGAATTTAATAGTCCAAACTATCAAATCCTTATGTTTGAATCATTTATGTTGTTTCTCCTTCAAAGTTTTTCCTAAGAACTTCCATGAAGAAATCCACAGTCCTTTCTAAAGGAAATCCACAGTCCTTTCACAAGGAAATCCACAATTCTTTCATAAGGAAATCCACAATTCTTTCATAAGGAAATCCACCACCACAAGTGAGTCAATTTAGTCCTAGTTATTTAGGAATTACTAGTAAAAGAAAACAAATAATAAAAGAAAACAAAGGCCCTTTAAATGCTGTGGGTTTGTTGCTGGTATGATCCAGCCAAAAAGGTGGTTACAGCATGAAAGTGAAGTCAGCAAAGGACTGCAAAGCTGGGGAAAAGGTTTATAGTGCAACAGAAAACCAGGATGTGACCAACCCTGACTGAATACCTGAAAATGTCCATCCTGTAATTTCAGAATTTTGTACAATGGTGTGTTTCAAATTCCTTGTTGAGGTTCAGCAGAATTTGCTGTATGTGAGCAAAGGGTGATTTATCGCCACAGAATATTTTGTTGTAATAATTCTTCAAACTCTATGACACTGTAATCAGATGTCTTCAATTTTTCAAAATAATCTGTCTGTCCATGATAGTCTTCTGGGTTTATTGTTGCCAGACAAAGCAGACACACATCCAGGATGTTACTGCATGTCCTTTGACATGGGTCATATTCTGAATTCCAAGGGAATGGTGTTATGTCTCACACGGATGACGGTGGCGCACAGCAGGTGGCATTACCAGATAGACAGATTTCCTACCAGTGATTTTAGTATACCAACAAATTAAAAGGAGCTCAAATGAACTTCAAAATGCCCTAAAAGGAAGACATGACATGCAATGTAAATTGGACAATAAACATGTTTTTTATACCTGACCTAGCAGCTCTTTCTGGGCTGGGAACTGGCCTTTCCTTGCACAGGCTCAACTAAATCCTTTGGGCTCCTTCTGTGACATTGATATGAATAAGTAAAAAACATAAAATCCATTACATGGCCAATCCCAATATTTGCTTGACATGCTTTTAAACCTTCACCTTAAAATCATTGATGGCTTTAGAAGAATTTAGTCCACCTGAATTCGATGGGTTTTCAAATTCCAGATGTGTAATTCTCAGGTGGGCTCTGTCAGTGTCAGGGCCAGGAATGGCTCCCAGCTCCTTCCTGGTGGGCTTCTTACCCCTCCCTGACCCCAGGAATTCAGCAGAAATAATTTTTTCTGCATGTATGTTGGCCATGTTAATTGTGACACGGCACCACAGAGCAAAGAAAAAAGAAAAACACTAAAAAACCAAACCTCTTCTATGTGAAGCAGAATCATATTCCTGATTCTTTTAAACTCATATTTTCAAGGAACAGACTAGACTTTTTGTCTTTGTTTGTATGCATCTGTGTGCCACCTTTTAAAGTGTTTTTACAATGTGTGGAGTGAATGCCCCAATGTCCTTGGCTGTCTTTAAAATAACAAAATCAAGATGTCATGAATTAAGAGAGGAAACTTGAAGGATCCTGTTGCAAATGACATACAGCAATAAATTAGAAACAACTTGGCCCAGACAAAAGACCAAAAAAGAAGTAGGAGAATGCTGAGTGGATTTGATCCCACATTATAGCAGAGACAACTGATAAAGTATTTTCCTAGGGAAAGTTTCACAACAAAGCAATTAATAAAAGGAATTAAAATGTGCAGTCTGCATATGACTCCAGATTGAATGCTCTAGACTTTGCATCTTTCCTCATTCATATGTGAGAAAAGCCACCACTGATTAATTGTTTCAGCCGGCATGGGATTTGTGTAAGCAGAATTAACAAGTAATTGTCTTAGTTTCTGTCAGTTTATCTTCCACAGAAATGTAACAATATATCAGTATCTAAAGTCAATAATGGAGATTCCTCTGATCACACGTGTCAAATTTCATAAAAATTAATTATTTCCAAAGTAGAGAAATCCTCCCTAAATGCTAATGGAGGACACTTTAAAATGCAGAAAGCTAGTAGAAAAATGTGCCTCTCTGATCTATTTGCACTGTGAACACAAGATTCTCCTGCTGAAGGGCTGCCTTTCTCAATGGAATGTCTTGTCCAACTGCGGGGATTCCCTTTGTGCTGCTCCCTGGGGAAACTGGAAGCCTGGATCCAAAATGCCCATTAGGTCTCTCATGATGCCTGTTGCTCTATTTTCTGAAGTAATGCCTGTTGGTGTACATGTTTGAGCCATTAGGTTTGGTTTTGTTTAAAAAAAGGAAAAAAAATTACCCATTTCCACACATAGAGGTGATAAAAGAAGGGTCAGTGCTTTGTGTAAAGGTGCTCAAAGGAGATATTCAGAGGTATTTCAAAATTATCAGGGGCAAGTTTTTTATGGTTTTTCATGTGTTGGTTAATTTTATCACCTGGGTATTCATCTTTTGAAACAGTTTACAAGAACATAGCTAATCTATATTTTTCATATTTGAAACATCCTTATTCTCATCTAGTCCCAATTTTTTTTTAATAAAAGGCTGCAGCTTCAAAAACTTAAGAGGTTCAGAAGGCTGTTTTGTGTATATATTTGTACAAACTCTGCCCTGGGAACTTAGACCCCTCATATTTTACTGATTGATGTGTTTTTGTGAGGGGATTAGATACTAGATACAGTGTGCATGTAAAGTTCTCAGGCTCACAGTGACACAGAGATCCTCAACCAATGCTGCTGCTGTCAGTGAAACAGGAGCATAACTTACAGATGTTAATAGCTTCCATGAGGTATTTTGGGAGCGCTTACAGCCCCATCCCAGGCTGTGCCTCGCCACAGCAGGGCTGCTCTGCTGCCTGGGTCTGTTCGTACAGGAGGCGTGGCTTTTTCTGGCTGATGCACAGCAGAACGAGCTGGAAATCCTGCTCCTTGTGTGCCACACTTAATAATGGAAAAATAATAGAAATTGGAACAAGCTTATTTAAATCCTTCAGTCATGTATCATGTTCCTCAGGAACCGGCCAGAATTAGCTATATAAATTACACCAGAGTCTTCAAAGGAGAAGTGCTTTCAGGCGGTGTCTTCCAGAGCTCAATAAATAACAGGTGTGAGCTGCAATGAGAAACACAGTTCAAAAGTTTGTCTGTGATTCACACACCAGTGGTGAGGCTGAAATCCGAGCCTTGCACTGATTAGAGCCATGTAAGGAGCTTCCTGGTCTCGGCTCCAGACGGGAGCACCGGGGAGGAGGCGGCTCCGCGGGCCAGGAATGCGCCGGGATTAGAGCACACTTTAATGGGAACCAGATTGCTCATAATCAGGGGGATGGGGCTTTACAAGGACTGCAATATTACCACTCACCAAGCACTTCAGTGTCCAGCAGCGCTGCAGGCAGTTGAGAAATCCTGAGCCTAAACACCTCCTTCAGGAACGGGTCTGGAGGGAGACAAGGGCGTCATATGGCAGAGCCCTGAGCGGGTCAGAGACAAACAAGGAGTGCATAAACCAACCATAAAAGCGTGCAGGTCTCAGAGAGTGCCCAAAGGAGGGACATGGAGATGGGGAAGGGCCTTGATTTGAAGCCGTGTGAGGACACTGAGGGCACTTGGTGTGTTCAGCTGGAGCAGAGGAGACTGAGGGGAGACCTCAGTGCAGTTCCAATTCCTGGGCAGGGGCAGAGGAGGGGCAGGGACTGAGCTCTGCTCTGGGGGACCAGGGACAGCAGCCAGGGAATGGCTGGAGCTGTGTCAGGGCAGGCTCAGGTTGGATCTCAGGCAAAGGTTCTTCCCCCAGAGGCTGGTTGGGCACTGCCCAGGCTGCCCAGGGCAGTGGGCACAGCCCCAAGGCTGCCAGAACTCCAGAAGGGTTTGACTGATCCTCTGGGGCACTGGGGGTGACTCCTGGGGATGGGCCTGTGCAGGGCCAGGAGTTGAATTGATGATACTTGTGAGTCCCTTCCAGCTCAGCACATTTTGAGATTCTGTGACTCATTCTTCATCATCCCACCTTCTCACCTCCCACTTGTGTCCTGAAAGCCACCAAAGATTCCCAGCCCTTCATTTCCCAGTGCTGAAAGACAATGAACCAAGGGTAGAACAAAGGAAAAGTCATAATTTGGCCTGGGAATTCTTGGCTGGCCTCTCGTTATCGGGGTGCTCTCAGCCAGGGATGCTCCTGGCACGGTGTGGCACCTCCTTGGGGCATGTGCCTGAAAAAATACGTGGGTCTAGTGCTTGTTTACATCAGCTTTCTGGGAAAAGCAGTTTTTGTTATGTTAACATCAGTACGTTGTTAGGAGGCAGAATATTCACCTATCTTAAGGCTTTTTATTACTTCCTATCTGGAGTTTCTGAATACATTCCCTATATGATGGATTGGCAGGGGATTTTTGTGGAGTTTCTGACTCTATTATCCAACAGTGAACTCTCCCAGAAAGTAAATTTGAAATTCATGATGATGACTATCATATCAGGATTTGACTCTGTGAGCTATGTTTCTTCAGATCATATTTCCCTGTTATAAATAAAAAAACTTACCAGGGGAAAGAAAAGGTTTATAGGAATAAATATACTTAGAATAGATTAAATTAATAACTGAAAATGAACAATGCAGTTCAACTGTAAGCTGGTCACAAACAAGTTTCCACAAAGTAAAATAGATTTATTGTCGTTCGGGTGAAAATATATCTAATTAGGCTCTTATTAGAATATGAATACCTAAATTATGTAGCTCATTTGAATGAAATCCAATACAATCTTAATTACATGCTGCATTGCCTTGTATTTCATATGCTATATATCTTTACAAGAAAACTATCTAAATATTCAAGAGAGTTAAAAGTAAAGCAAAAAACTTTTTGTTTGAAAACAGGCCACTGTAAACACTCACCTTGGAAACATTTGCTCATGTTTTGTCTCATAAGAAATGCCATTTATTTTAAGTCGTTGTTGTAAGTGCTGAAAGCTGAGCAGATCTGTGCAATCCATTTGCAAACCAGAGCTCTAAAGAGCCAGGTACAGAAGCAGAAATCTTAGTTTTTACTAATAAATTTTAGATTTCTCTAAACCAACTCCAGATCCCTTTCATTCATGTAAACACAAAATTTCAATTGTTTTATTTTATTGTAAAAAGGGGCATTATAAAATAAGTAGGTAGGTTTTGGAGTCAAGACAGTACAAAATGGTACAGAAAAATACATCAAAAACCTCTGAAGTGTGAGCAATTGTAGAACAGCTTTGAGATACCCAGAACACAAGGGATGCTCCCCCTTCCTTCCTGGCTCTGGTTCTCCTGCTGCTGGACATGGCTGAGTGAATACTCTGATCAGGTGCTCCATGGAGCTGCACTCCCTGCTCTGCTGGCTCACAGCAATGGGCAGCAGGGGGGATTCATGCAGGGGCAGAGCAGTGCCACTGAATGCAAGCATGGATCATCTTTAGCACCATTATCCCTGGGACACTCTCTTAAATACACAGATATAAAAGTATGTATACTTAAATAAAATATATGGGAACGATTTTTAAGGTGTTGACTGATAAAATACCAGTGCAAAGCTGTGGAACAGCATACGAGCTGCTTTAAAGTGTGGAAAGTACCTGATGAAGAGCAAACGTGAAGAGCTGCCTGGATTGAGAGCTGAGAAGTCTGAAATGAGCTGCTCTGTCCCAGGAAACAGGAACAGAGTTTTGCATCTCTGAGATTGTTCTGGCAGATTCTCTGAGGTGGGTCAGGGACACACAATATGTTCTCTGTGTCCATCTCTGTTGTAGTTAATGTGATGTAGTATATGCACACCAGGGGTGTGTTGTGCCCCTGTGTACACAAAGAATTGCACTGCCTTGTAACCATTCCCTAATGTTCCCCATCTCTCTTTAGAATCTGTGAGATTAGGCTATGGAGAGCAGAAAAAAGATAGGAACATGCCTATGCCCTTATCTCCACTGTATGTTCACTCTCGGTTTGTATGTCCATCGTAACATGTCATCCTAACACAGGCAGAGGAGAAAATGAAGTGCTTCTTACATTTTTGTAAAGTTTTGTTTATGCACATGGGGTGATAAAGCTATGTTTATATGTGGACATAAAGCAAGATGTGATTTAAAGACTCATTTTACTACCCTGGGTTTACCACAGTATTGCACAATGCGTTATAAATCCACAGTTCCTCAACTACAGAAGGCTGGAGAATCTGTCCTTTTAAATACGCTGAAATGTCAGCATTTATTTTTACCAGTTTTTTTAGAATCTGCCTCTCCTGAAGTTTCAGACAAACTGGAGTTCAGTCCTCTGGAAAGGAACAGATTCCATCCTACTGATTTCAGCTCTTTGTGGCAACTGGACCTCTAACGCCAATTTCTGACAAGGAAGAACTGAGCTGAATAATGGATGTTGACATCTACAGTTTTGGCTGAACTCTTGGCCTTACTGGTAGAAAGCTCTCCAAGTCAGGAGACTGGTTTTTTGCTTCCCAAATGCATGGGTATGTGTAGATAGATACTGCAAATATTTAGTCCAGACAGGCTGATTAGAACTGGCCAGGGGGAGTCACTGAATTTTTGCCATGCTCTGAACATGGAGATCTGAACTGGGTAGATTTAAAATGAATCTAAAGGAGATTTAGGCACCAGAGGATAGGACAAGAATAGATATCTGCAGTTCTTTAGAAGAGATGTGTCTTTAAAAAATCCCCCAACACACCATCAAGTGATGGTATCACAGAAAATGGTGCTGCTACCACATTTTCTGTAAAATCCTACAGGTTACAATCTTCATTCTGGAGAATGGGGCATTTGCATTTAATTCTCTTTCCTAGTGCAGCAGTGAAGGATATCTCCATGGGAAGATGTCCCAAAGCTTTGTTGCTGTGCAGAAATTCAGGCAATCAGTGTGAGGAGGAGGATAGTGCTGAGTGAAGCTGAAGGGCAGCTTGCTGGAAGGCATGTGCAGGGTTCCACCACACCTGATTGCTATGAAGCCCTGGATGTGCCCTATGGTGGCTGTCACTGGGTACAAAACAAGCTGTTTATGATACAGTTGGAAGCTCAGGTTTCACATTACACAGAATACAGTAACCACAAGGCTACCAAGCCATACTTCTTTTATCCTCATAAATACGTGTAACTTTCTTTTTCATTAAAATTAGATTAGTTTTAGGGAATGGAGTGTCCGCCCTTTTCTCTCAATCCATACAGAGATGGAGCACTGATTGTGATCAAAGTAGAAGGAACAGTTAACATTCCATGGAGACAGAACATATGTGGTTCTTTGCTGGTTTGTGAAATTTGAGTATTGCACAAGAACTAAGGAATTACTTGCACAATTTGGGCTGATAACAGAGAACTTTCAGTGTGAATCTTCTCAATATTGGAAGACTTCTAGGTAGGAATGTTTTGGCACTAGGAGTGTAACTTAGGTTTTGAGTTTAGCCCTGGTGAAATCTGTTGAGATGATGGCCCTGCTCCCTTCCCCCAGTGCCTCACCAAGGAAGGCAGGGTGGGATCAGCTGCTGGAGCAGGAGCCTCACCTGGGGGGCACAAGGCTCAGGTGTTCCCTTAAAAAGGAGGTCTGTTTGTGAAGGGAGGCATGCCTCCAGATAAGTTGGTCAAGGAGTTGTTGTATATCAAGAAATAAACGTGCCTGTCCTTGCTCTTTGATATAATGATGTGTGAATATATGTATATTTTATTCAAGTATATATACATTTATATCTGTGTATTTAAGAGGGTGGCCCAGGGATAATGGGTGCTGGGGAATGGAGAGAAACTCAAGGAGTTTTCTTGGCTGTAGAGCTTGAGATATTTGCACTTTAAGCTACTTGAGCTTTGAGCTACTTAAGAGGGTTGGACAGTAGAATTTGAGCTTTTTATTCCTTTATAAACATAGACCGAATGGTACTTTGCTGAAGTTGAGGCTGTTATTTGTGCTGTTGATAGCAATTAGGGTGGAAACATGCCACTGGAACAGAAAAATGTGCAGGTTATTTGTATCATCAGAGCTGTAGGACTACTAGTGCAATGTGTGCTTTCTTCCTCAAAACGTTAGCCTTAAAAATTGTGCCTGAAATTGGACCATTGGGGGTGATGCAAATGAGTCTTTTTATTTTTAAAGCAGAAGGGAAAGATTACTTAGAGCAGTTACAGTAAACAAGCTCATGGTACTCTGCAATGAGCAAGTTTAATTGTTCCTGAGTCCCACTACTCACATATCATTGTTCATAAAATACTAATAATTGAAATCACTAAATGGTAGCTAATTGTTGAGTTTTTAATCTTAAAATAATCAAATGAGTTGGTGTGGAAAGGTTATAGTAGTCAAAAATGTGACTGGTATGATTTGGTGGGTAATTTATTGAAAGTGTGGCTGCTGCTGGTTCCTGGCGAAGGTTTTGAGTCAGAATTCATTGATGGGGGTCACTCAGTGCATCTGAGCTCTCCTTTCTGTTTCCTTGGCATTGCAAGTTGGCTGCAATGAGGTGTCCAAGGGCAAGGAGTTCCACAAGGAGGGGTGGGGTGGCTGTGGGGTTGCAGGACTGGGGTTGTGGTGCCCGTGCAGTGCAAGTGGCTGACTCCGAGTGTGGCTGTGGTAGGAGAGGTAAAGAAGGAAATGTGTCCATGTTTTTATGGAGCAGCCCTATGTGACACAGAGCAAATGGACTTCTAGACTGGGAATAAGCACAGGAACCTTATGTGCCATGAAAGCAGATAACTCTCCTAGTCCTGACTGTACCTGACTGGCAGTGGTTCCTGTGCAGCAGAGAAGCACATCCTGTGCTTCAGAGAGGCTGAGGGGAGAGCTCATTGCAGTTCCAACTGCCTGGGCAGGGGCAGAGGAGGGGTAGGGACTGAGCTCTGCTCTGGGGGACCAGGGACAGCAGCCAGGGAATGGCTGGAGCTGTGTCAGGGCAGGCTCAGGTTGGATCTCAAGCAAAGGTTCTTCCCCCAGAGGCTGGTTGGGCACTGCCCAGGCTGCCCAGGGCAGTGGGCACAGCCCCAAGCTGCCAGAGCTCCAGGAGGGTTTGGCTGATCCTCTGGGGCACAGGGGGTGACTCTTGGGGCTGGGCCTGTGCAGGGCCAGGAGTTGAATTGATGATCCTTGTGGGTCCCGTCCAACTCAGCACATTCTGTGAAGCTGCCACTTCTGTTTAACCTCTTAATGGATCCTCTATTTCCCCTATTTTCCAATGTTCAAAAGACGGTGGTTCTTCTCTCATGCTCAGTTCCTGGGAATATACCCAAATATAGCCAGACCCTGGGAAGTGTCTGGGATGATCAGTTCAAGAGTGGGGTCCTGGCTAACCAGATGAACCCAGTTAGCCCTGGAACTGAGATCAGCTGGGGCTTTCTACCGCCGTCGGGAAAGGGAGGGGCTCACTGCCAACCTTCCCCAGTCACCCATCTGAAAAACAGGGTTTAAAAGGGTGGTCAAAGAATAAATGTTAAGATTATTTTGAAGGTTGAAGCTGGGAAGATGATGATTTATTATCTGGATGGCAACCAGCACCAGCCTGGTGTTAGCACAGCAGTTTTTTATGGAGTTAGATTTTACAGCTGGGACTTCCTACGGTGGTTTTCTTTTCCTTTCCTTTTAAGCTGCTTAAGTGTTTCTGTCACACTGAGCTGTGTTGTACCTCTGGCATGGCCAGATGTGGCGGGATCGTTGACTTTTTGCTGACTTCTGCATAATATAAATAGAAATACACTGGAGTTCGAGGAGAAAAGGCAACGCAGGGAGAACCGTGTCTTGCGGAATACACCATCTAAGGAGTCTTTCTGTTGTGCCTTTTGCAATCGGATGTGTCTGTCACGTATTGACCTCATAAGTCACCAACGTGCCTGTAACAAATGTGGATAAAGCCTTCCCAAATCTTCGTTCGCGAAGCCCAGCCATGACACTGGAGTGGAACCAGTAACAGAGACTGTAGTGTTACTGCTCCAGTTTGAGGTGAGTTTGTCCCTGGTAGGTGAAGGAGAACCTACAAAGAACATAAATTATGAATTATGTAGCACAGATATTTGTGCGGGAAAAAAACTTTCTGAAAATACCAGTTTATCTAGACTTTTGGAGTTGGAGAAGTTTATATGTCTAGCTCATAGTCCATAAATTTCAAAGCAGAAAAAACCCACACTTTCTCTTTTTCAGTGTAATGAAGACATTCTCCTCTCTTTGGTATAATTGTTTTGTCAAATGGAGGACTGCTCAAGTAATCAGCAATGTAATTAGGAAAGCTTTTTTGCTCGCTCTGTCTTCAGCTGAAATACAATCCTGATTTCTAATGCCCTTTGCAGCAGGGCAGTTGTCTTAAAGGAAAGGGAAAAAAATCCCAACCTTTAATGAATAAGAGAGCCCAGGGAAACTGATACGTTAAATTTTTATAACTGTCTCAAAGGCAGCTCCAACTTTCCATTTTTAGCAAATAAAAACCAGGTTATGAGACCTAGAGAACGTGTTGGATGAAACTGATCTTTTCTTTCTCTTCTGATCCCCCCTTTTATTCTTCCCTTGGGAATCGCAGACTGTTGTGCTCTAGGACATCTTATTTATTAAGAGAAGTTAAACTGAGTAGCTGGAGAAAACTCTGCTGTGGAGTGTTGCTGGCATGACTTGCAGAGGTTGGAAATGAGCAGACACGCTCCAAAGACTGTTTGATTCCCTCCACTAGGGATTTCTGTTGCATTTTAGGGAGAATTTCTCAGCTTTAGCATGCTATGATTTATTTATTTCTAGTCACTGTTAGCAGTGTTTTTCTGCATATAAGATATACTTGGAGCTGTTGGCGAACAAGTGGGACTAGGAGTTTAAAAGAAAACAGGCAGTTTTTGAGAGCTGGATATTGCTAATGAAAGAATAAGTTTCCATTTTTACATCCCTTGGAAAAAAAAGTGGTGATAGAAACCAGTAGTGTGGTTGGAAATGTGTGTGACTGGGGCTGTAAAACTTGTCCAGGGCTGTTTGGGGAGGTGAGCAGTGGATAAGCTGGAGTAAAGCCCTGACCCTGGGACAGTGCTGCAGGCTGACTGTGATAGGTGGGAGGAGAGAACCAGGACTCCAGGGTGTCCTGTTGGCTGTGTTCCTGTGGGCAGAAACTAAAGCCTTTGGAGTGGATGATCTCAGACACTGAGTCATTTTACCCCACAGAAAGGTGTGTAAAACCATGCCTGCTTTGAAGCCTGAGGGGGGCTTTTGGATAAGTACACATACAGTTTTACTTAGAATCACAAAATGGACTGAGTTGGAAGGGACCCACAAGGATCATCAATTCAACTCCTGGCCCTGCACAGGCCCATCCCCAGGAGTCACCCCCTGTGCCCCAGAGGATCAGCCAAACCCTCCTGGAGTTCTGGCAGCTTGGGGCTGTGCCCCCTGCCCTGGGCAGCCTGGGCAGTGCCCAACCAGCCTCTGGGGGAAGAACCTTTGCCTGAGATCCAACCTGAGCCTGCCCTGACACAGCTCCAGCCATTCCCTGGCTGCTGTCCCTGGTCCCCCCAGAGCAGAGCTCAGTCCCTGCCCCTCCTCTGCCCCTGCCCAGGAATTGGAACTGCACTGAGGTCTCCCCTCAGTCTCCTCTGCTCCAGCTGAACACACCAAGTGCCCTCAGTGTCCTCAGACACCTTCCAATCAAGGCCCTTCCCCATCTCCGAGTCCCTCCTTTGGACACTCTCCAATGGCTCAATCCCTTCCCTACATTGTATCCCCCCAAACTGCCCCAATGTTGAGGTGAGGCCTCCCCAGGGCAGAGCAGAGCAGGACAATCCCCTACCTTGCCCGGCCAGCCATGCTGAGCCTGGTGCCCCCAGGACAGGGTTGTTTTTATTTCCCTCATGATACCTTTTACACACCTTTCTTTTTTTCAATTGTTGATAAACTGCTGAGCTACTTCCTCCCATCACCTCTTCTAATCTGCTTAAAATAGTATCTTAAATATATTCATATGCAGAAAACAGATGGCTGTTGTTACAGGAATGAAAAGCAGTGACCCTCACTGAGCTTTTTATAGTATCCTACATAACATTTTATTTAATAGCTTACCATAAATTTTCACTGTAGTCTTTCTTTATCAGGTAAAACCAGATTCTTCTCCTTCTTGGTTACTTTTTTTTTTTTATTTCAGCTCTCCTTAATCTTTGTTGTAGGAACACAGGGTGGGTGGGAATTAGTGGCTGGTTGTGCCAACACTGGAACATGATCTTGTTTAGAAATTATACTGAATTTTATTTGGAAGAAAAGCCACTTGACCAAAATATACACATTTTAATGAATGTTAATGGAACATTTGATTACGGCCCATAAAATGTGGAAAATCCTTCAAAAGAAAGATGAAGGTTAAGTTTTTATTCTGACCAAAACAAGTGTCAAAAGATACATATTTCATAATTTATGTAAATATTTAAGTGAGACTTTAATTGAAAATGTTATATTTTGTGGGTTTATCAAAATTAATTATGTTTTAGTATAATTTTGATACCATTTTTATAATATTTTCAAGTTGAAATACATGCTTATTAAAAACTGGAAATCTTGCCTTGTGTTTAGTGAGGAGAAATTAAAAATAACTTTTGATCAAAGTCAATTTTCAAATTAAGTCTGGATTAAAACCAATTTTGTGGTTTTACTCTTCTACCATCATACCCACTGTGTTCAGTTTATGGGGTTTTTTTGTTAAACTCTCTCTTGACCCACTATTGGTGATATTCCATTTACTTCTAAACCACAGCAAAGACACAATTATCTTGAAATCAAGAATTTTATTTGGAAAATTTCTGGGAAAATAAGTGTAAATATATTTTCAATCTATTATAATACTCAGCTTTAGTTTTTACCAAACTTTTTGATGAAATAGCTTTAAATATGTAAAATGAAGGCTAATAAATGCTTAATATTTTCTATTATAAAATTTTTTTGTACAGTGTATATAATAAATATTTTATTAGTTTTTAAACTGGATTTTTCCACTGTAAGGGTAAACCAGGGAGTTGAGTTCCCTTGACAAAGTGGAAATAGTCTCTTGTGCAGTCTTTATGAAGACTAGATAGTCTAAAGAAGGTCAGATTTTCCACATACACAGCCAAACCTTCAGCACAACATTGCATGTCACATAGAGCAGTCTTCCCCCAAAATGAACTGCAATACCTAAAGAGATCTGAGACTTTCTGGAAGTGTGAAATATAATGATTGTCAAAGCACTGGTTTGTCTGCACATCAGGAAATGTAATTTACAGTGTTTTATCTGAAAAAGATTGTATTTTTTCTCTACTAAGGGAAAAAACATTCAGCTTTTTCCTGGTGTCACATCAGTGGGCAGGACAAGTGGGAATGATTTCAACTGCCAGAGGACAGGGTTAGATGGGATATTGGAAGAAATTCCTCCCTGTGAGGGTGTTGAGGCCCTGGCACAGGTTGCCCAGAGAAGCTGTGGCTGCCCCTGGATCCCTGGAAGTGTCCAAGGCCAGGTTGGAGGGGGCTTGGAGCAACCTGGGCTAGTGGAAGGTGTCCCTGCCCATGGCAGGGGGTGGAATGAGTTTTAAGGTCCTTCCAAGCCAAACCATTCCATGACTGGAGGTGTCCATCCCCAGGACCTGTCAGCACTTTACTGTAGCTGTCTCTGGGAAGCACATGTGAAGCACATGTGATCCCCAGGGGAGGGTTGAAGGAACCCCCCCTTTGTGTCCCTGCCCCTCCCTGACCTGGCTTTGCTGCTACTGAGTTCTAGTGCTGAACTCCTCCAGAGCCACCTACTGAAATGAATTGCCTTCTTGGGGTGTTTCCAAGTTGCACAGCGATCTCTGAATACAGGCAGGAATACACTGGGGGGAGAATGGGAGCTACAGGTGATGTTTGGTACTGGGTGCTCAACCATCTTCACCCTGCTGGGATTTTCTTACTGTTTCTGGCCACTGATGTAGCCACAGGAGAACATGTTTGCATAAGCTCTTCCCATTGTAAATTGTTGTATCTGCTCCAAAACAGGGCCTTTAACAGAAAAAGGAATGTGGAACATGTGGTGAGCTGTTTGTCACGTGTAATGTTTCTGGAAGCTGCAGAACCAGAGGAAAATGGCTGTGCACAAGCTGTAGCTCCACCCTGGACACAGCTGGGATCGATGTGGGAAGTGCACTAGTTCCATGGTCAAACCACTGTATAGCAAGCTGTGTTCAGGTTATAAAGTCCTGAGGAAGAGCTCTTTGCACAACAAGAAAAAGAATATTAAAATGTGTAATTCCTCTTCTGGGATGTCCAAGTGTGGCAGACTGAATGCTGACTCGGGAGATTTGGGATCTTTGGTAACTCTTCCCTTGAGTGCTGTGATTTTCAAAAAATAATTATAAACCAGCTTTGATCTATGCATTCTTGATGACTAAAGAATAGAAAAGATATCAAACAATATTACTTTCTTCACAAAACAGGGAAAATTTATAGCTGAAGTTGGGTAACATGGTGAGATCTTCTTTTTAATAGTAATAATAGAAATTAACTTAAGCTGCATATTGTGCTGCTGATGTTATGCCTGCAAGTGCAGGGGGAAGAAGGTGTTATACACTGAACTCTTGCAAAAGGATCAGCAGGAAAGGAATTGTGAGGGACTTGAGGCTTTCCTTGGCTGTTGCACACTTCAAGCACACATTGCAATGGGATTTTTGGCCTGAACACACTTTCCAGTCCCAGTTTGACAGAACTGCTGCAATGCCCTTTCTGCTCTTAAACATACATGTGCAGCTCTCAGAGTTGGCTCGAGATGTTTTGGCAGGATTATTTTAACCTCAGAAGTTCTGGATTTCACTTCCAAGGATGAAAGAAACCAAGAAATGGAAAGGTTTCAGAAAATGATTGTGGCTTCTTATGTTCTTAATCAGCTGAATTCTGCATTTGATGGTTAATGCTTTTGATTTTTGGTTTTACACTTTTCCCCCTCTTCCTCATAGAATGACAGACAAGTTGAGAGAAAAGAATATTTCTAAAAATCACTCTTCTATACCCTTTTAGTCACTGCTTGAAAATTACTTTCTGAAAATTTTAAAATTGCTTTTATAAACTTTTATTTCCTCAACTGCTTTTAACTGTTAAGAAATGTTGAAGCAAAGAATTCCTTGGCATGCAATAGCTTCTTTGGAGGTAGAAGACAAAAACATCCAAAGTATTTTCAGATTAAATTCTCTACTGATGGCTGTAAATATTTTCTTAATTTGTGTGATTAAAACAGAATATTTTAAATATCATTTGGCTGTGATTTTGTTACTTTTTCATGTGGCACCTAATAGTGATTTAAAAAAATCAACATTTTTTTATCCTGTTGCCTTAAAGGATGCTTTGAAGAGAAAGGTCATTTGAATACCATCTACATGACATGTCTAAATTCAACCTGATGAATGTGTCTCAGGAGTATGTGTAGCTCATTAGTAATGTTTTGAAATCTGTTTGTTACAACCTACAGAAAACCTGTCCTCTTCCCCACCTTATCGTTTGACACACCATGTCCTGCCACAGCTTCGAAACTTTTTATGAGCAAATATGTCCTTTCAGCTCTGAAATTCTTTTTATCCATTGTATTTCCTAATTGGTTTCATTTACATTTACATTATTTTTCAATTTATGAACTTCAGTTCTTTTCCTTTCATTGCTGTGTCTCCTAAAGGCTTTGGGAAAAGTCAGTGTAGAGCTGGGTACACTCCTGAGCACGTAGAGTATGTGGGCAGCAAAGAAAGGAAAGGAAGATGTAAATACAGCTGTAGTTGGAGGTTCAGGTGTCTCATAAAGGCTGAGGGAGAGATTTTTAATGTCTTAAAGCCTTTTATCCTGGTCTTGTCCTGTTTCTCATAATCTCTTGTGTTGCTCCAATCAATGTCTGAGCTCAGCTGAAAGATTCTTCTTGTAAAACAAAACCGCAACCACAACAAGACTTAATTTCTTTGTCCATGTTTCCTGCCTGAGGAAACCAGTGACACCAGTCATGGTCTGCTGAATACATCAGCTTTTTAGCTTCATGGTGGGACCACGAGCTGATTTTGGGCAGAAGCCAGTGAATATCTGTGAAGTGTCAGGGATGTACTGAAGAGTGAAAGAATATCAAGACGTGATGAAATTGCAATATGTGAACCTGAATTGCTCTTCCTTGGCTCACAGATGACTCCAAGCTGACAGAAGTTTCATGACAAAAGCTTCTAAGGAGAAACCAGCACTAAGAGACAGCTCAGATGCCAAAGAACTGAAAGAACAAAGAATGGTCCCAGCACAAGGATCCAGAAATTTTCAAAATATTTTCATAATGTCTCCAGGCTCATTAATTGTGGAGGATTGTAAACAAGAGCTGTTGATTGTTGAGCATTTTAAATTCTGTCCGGTTTGGTTTAGGTGCTCCAGTAAAGTCCTTGGAAAATCCACTGCTGTCTGTGGGATCTAAAGATATACATGGCTCACAAATAGGAAAAGATGTCCCACTCAAAGGAGTGAGTCCTGTCCCAATTCTTGTTCTTAGTGTGCCAGTGGGTTTGCACATAAGGAAGTCTAGGAAGAATTCAATTTTACTTTGTTTAAACAAAAGAAATTTAGAATTATGAAAAATATAGTCAAGTGTATCTGCGAGCTTTCTGAAAAACAAATGCCATCTTCTCTCATGTGTCAGGGGGACAAAGGAAATGTGCTCGAATGTTTGTTTTAAATTGCCACCTTTCTCAATGAACAGTGAGACAAAAACGGCTCATCTCAAGCAATCAAAAAAAAAATAATCTTTTCCCTCTTTAAAGTAAAGAAACTCTGTGAACTCACATTTTTCCAGCTGAGCTCAGAAGTCCTGGTGCTTCACATGTGCTCCAGGTGAGAGAGACCTGCTGTGTGGAGGTTTGGGTTGCATTTATATTTGTGGAATTGAGGGCCTCAATTGCAGCTGAATTCTCAAAAATGTCCTGAGTCCATTGCATTGCTGTTGCAGCTCTATCAAATGCTCCCCAGCTCTCTCAAGAAATAAATAATTTATTATACTTTAAACAGTATAGCAGTACTACTTTTTTTCTCAATAGCAGCTCCTTATATCTGACTTGGAGGCCTTCCCGTGGGGCTCCAGCTCTTTTCTCTTCCCCTTTGCACTTTGAAAAAGAAATACTTAAAATACTTTATTTCATTGTTCAAATTCTGAGCTATTGGGTTGTGTAAATGAATTTAAAAGCTCAAAAATTTTTGGTTTTTTTTTTTCCCTTTCAAGTCCCACACACTCCCCAACCCCAAAGTGAACCTGAAATCCAGGAGTTAAGTTTCTCCAATGAGGTCTGTGGTCTTTGTGGTGTCAACCATTGTTTCAAACCACCTGCCTGGTGAATGAACAAGCACAGCCTTCCTGCCACACTGGTGTAGCACTAAACAGAGCATAGAAAAATCACAATATATCTGATTTAAGAGTAAAGATGGTACAAAAAAAGGTCAAATATCTCAAATTATGGAAGTATCTATATCTCAGAGCAGTGCTGGAAGGTCTGATTTGTGACTGGAGTGGTTCAGAGCCATCAGGGAGGTGACAGCCTTGTCCACAGCTTGGAGCGTGGTGTCAAAATGCTGCAGCACTTGCAAGTCTGGGAGCTTCCTGGAGGCTACCAGTTGTCTATCACTTCCTCTAGAACTTTGAAATAATATTGTCACTTGTTCTGTAAACAAGTGGCAGAATCACTTTATCTGCTCAGTGCGTGTCAAAACACACTTGAGGTTTCCCTGGAACATGTGTGATTTTCCAGTGTCTAAAGATCCTGTTGCTAAAATGGAACACTCTTATTTTATAGCACTTTAAGGATACTTAAATGTTGAGTAGTTAATAAGAAAAAGATACATTAGAACAGAATGTTAAGGGAAACAATTAAGACTTTTTCCATACCCTCTACATTACTGTTTTTTGATCTTATTTGATGTGGGGAGATTGTTGTTGGTGGTGTTTGGTTTGTTTTAAATCTCAGTTTTAAGACTGCATCCCTCATATAGGGGAACAATTATCAAATAAATTATGCCTTGAATGTTTGTTGGAGATGGAGAGATATTTAAAGCAGTTGTTCTCTCTATGGAAGTAACAGATGCTGAAGTTCAGTCCAATTGGAGTTGTATTTCCTCTTCAGTGTGTTAAGACTCTCCAGGTCATTATTGTCTTCCATTTCCAATGACAGACATAAAGAACTAGAGGACAACAGACAAGAATTTAGGGGTTTGTTTCCCTTGGGTTTTGGGGTTTTTTTGTATCCATCAGTGTGAAACTGTTTGAAGATGGGTCCATTTAGAGTCTCTTTTGGGAGTGAAGATGAGATGATGTTTGACCCTGATTTCTAGGGTAGGATTTTGTTGCTGTAGTGTCCCTGCTGTAGCATCCCCAGCTCCAGTGCAGCCTTTGGCCACTGTGTGTTGTTTTCTGTGGTGTTTGTTGCATTTTGTGGTCTCTCAGCCCACAGTGACTCTGTCCTGCCTTCCCTTGACCAGAGTAGCCCGTGCTGTTGGCTTCCAGAAGTGCACTTCCTTGGACCCTTTTCTCTTGGCCTGTTCCTGCAGCAGGGTCTGTGTTTATGTGTCAGATATAAGAACAGTTCTCAAATTCCTTTCACAGCAGCCTGTGAAGGACAAAGCTACAAATGACTGCAAATGAGGCAATTAAATTTGCACCCCTAAGAAAAGAAAGGTGCAGAGCTGATAGAATACAGCTTGCTTACATGGCATGAAATGTTTTTTCCATGGACTTTGCTCAGAAATGAGAAATTCCCAACTTACTCTTGTAGGTATTCCGTAGAATGGCTTCTGAGTAGAGGAGTTTGTGCCTTCCAGGCTCATTTCTGGTCACACTTCAATTAATTCTTGGCTAACCATCTCTAGTTTGTTGTTTACTTTGTTATTATTACAGAAGGTTTTCTCTCAAGCAAACATTTAATTTGTGCCATCCACCACCCTCTGCAGCTGGGAAAGCCATTATAAATAATGACAGTGGTTTTTCAATACACTACTTAAAATTTCCAGTGGTGTGCAAGGATTTTAACCTTTAGATGTAACACTGTAATGACATGTCATCCCTAAAGAATGAAATGCCAACTGCCTACTGAAAGCAGAATACACCTATTTTCAGCTGGAAAATTGTAATTAGCCCTCACAGTAACTTAACCTGCTCAACAGAAGTGTGGTCTGGCCTGGTGGTGTGGTGGTGGACAGGACAGCACTAGGAAGAGGAAAAGTATTCTTATAATCAAACTAAAACAAAAACCAAACCCAAAAATTTCAAACCTGCCTCATTAAGAACTTTTTAATTTGAAACAAGACTTGGTTGCAGATATTTTAGTAGTTTGCTGTTGCTAATTGTTTGCTTCCAAACACCTATGGTTCTCAAGTGGCTTTTATTTTCATGCAGAAAATGCAGAGTAAAGGTGTTTTAATTGACCAATGGGTCAATAATAAAATAACTTAAAAATTTACCTTGTCAATAGTAGTGACTTCGGAATGTTTGATGTCCCTGCATATAAGCAATCGAGCTCTAAAACCTGTAAGCACAGTTTTGAGCTGTTCTCAAGTTCCTAAAACGGGTTTTCTTTAGGAAAAAGCCTTTAAACACCAGTTTCTTCCCACTATGGTCTTCATCTTGAAGAACATTAAACAAAAGATACTGGAATAATTACATCCTCACTTAATTTCACTGTCACATCTCTCCTTCCTTTTTCTAGGAACCTCTTTTGTGCCTCTGTGTTGTGTCCTCTGCTGTGGGCAATACACCAGCATGACCTTAACAAACAGGAGTGTTTGCTTCAAAACTTTCCCATTCTTAAGGCAAGAGGCTTTCTCTTCTTTCTGCCTGGAAATGGCATCCTTGGAGTAGGATAAATACTGTGAATTTCTTTGTTTGCATGTGGGAAGTGATTTTGCAATTACTTAACGTGTGGGGGGAACCCTTGTGAACGTGTTCCTATAACAAAACAACTTCCTTGCCCCCTTGGACCAACCTGTGACTGCAATCTCAAACACAGGCATGTGGAATCACAAAATATGTTGAGTTGGAAGGGACCCAAAGGGTCGTTGAGTCCAACACTTGAGTGGATGGCCCATGCAGGGATCAAACCACAACCTTGGTGTTATCAGCACTGTGCTCTGAATAACTGAGCTTGTCTCAGGGTAAAGCTTTAAAAAGTGAAATTTCCTTGATAGTGCAGAAAAGCTTGACTAAAAGCTTTAACTCACTCTAGGTTTACAGGAAAAAATAATGAATTTACTATACATTTAGGCTATTTTTAGACTTGAACAATGGTTGTTTTTTTGCTATTCTCTGAAATTTCTCATTTTCAAGTCTCTAAAACTTTTTTATTCTTGGTAGATCAAATAATCAGAGACTGGACTGAAAGGATGTGTGTTCATTCCACTGGGGCTGTGCAGTGGGGCTGAGTCATCACAGCTTCAGTCCTTGCTAGACATGTAAATAATGTCTGAGTGCACTGTGCCCTGTCACTGGCTCCTGGAAGGAGTGAAAAGTTACTGATCTTGTTTACCACAGTGTATCTTCCTGCATTTCCCTGCAAAATTATGCCAGCTGCCAAGCCTGCTGGATAAAGTAGGATTAAGTGTATATATCTAGAAGTCAGTGCCATACCCAGAAGTTATTAGGGAGATAGTAGTTGAATGGTGTTAACTTAAAAAGGGTAAAGTCTTCATCTCCTAACTGGTTGGGCTCTGTTTGCTTCAAGGAAAATCATTATATTGACTTTTTTTTTTTAAGTAGATAGAAAATTTGGATTTACGTAGCAGCCTTTTTCAGCACTTCAGTTTTTAAGAGCAGTTTGTTAAAATTTTAACCCCCTTTTGGGGGCCAGAATGAGCAAATGGAGATACTTTCTGTAACCTCTTGGTGTGTTCAGGAGTGGCTCAGCTGAAGAACGACACTACAGAAGAATTAAAAACTGAGGAATAGTAACAGGGGTGAAACAACCCTGTGTGTGAAACCTGATCCTGAACTTGATTGCAGGGCCTGGAGGGACCTGCAGGAAAGAGGGAGAGAGACTATTGACAAAGGCTGGAGTGACAGGACAGGGGGAATGGCTTCCCACAGACAGAGGACAGGGTTAGATGGGATATTGGGAAGGGATTCCTGGCTGTGAGGGAGGTGAGGCCCTGGCCCAGGTTGCCCAGAGAAGCTGTGGCTGCCCCACCCCTGGAAGTGTCCAAGGCCAGGTTGGATGGGGCCTGGGGCAACCTGGGCTGGTGGAAGGTGTTACTGCCCATGGGCATGGAATTGAGATGGGCTTTAAGGTCCTTCCAACCCAGGCCATTCTGTGACTCTATGACTAGGAATCCTTACAAACATATTTTGGAATAACTATTTTTTAGCATTCTCCAGTAGCAAATTTATTATTAGCCTGAAAAAAACGCCCAGTCCAACAGTGCAGCTCCCCTTGTTTAGCAGTGGAGAACTGATTTAATATTCTTTTGCAATTGATCATTTCCTTCCCTCTTGAAGCAAACAGCCTGCCTGAAGGGACTGGATGAATTTCTTTCATTAAATATATCCTGATTGCTTCAATAATGATTTGAAAGAGTATTGATCCTGCAATATTTATCCAGTGCTTTGTGTTCCCTTCAGACTGACCTCCTGCTGTTACCTGATGGCCAAAGTTTTCCTACAGGCAAGAGGAAGAATATGGTGTGTTATTAGAAGACCCTCAGAAGGGTTGCCTTGCAGTATTTAAGAACAAACGCGGGTTGACTTTCATATCATTGGCTTGATTTTAATACTTTTGCTACTTTTATTACATTAAAATAATGCTTTCAGATATAGACAGCAGGTACAAATGTCTGTAATTAGTCTTGCTCTTATCTCTGAATCATCAATTATATGGTCCCATTGTGTCAGAAGTAGTTACTCAGTTAAATGGTTCTCAGAAAGTGTTTGGGATCTATTCCAAGCTTGTTCTCCTTGGTGTACAGTGGGAAGAGAAACCTTCTGGTGAGTAGGAAGTCAACATGCTGTTGACTTCAGCTCTCTTTTCAGTCTTGGGTGAAGTGACTTTCTTCCATGTTATTTACATTGAATATCATATTACTTTTATCCTTGTCTCCAAAGATTACCCGGGATGTCTCCATGCTGTCCAGGTGGCTGCAGCATGATGCATCCAAAACTCAGCGTTGTTCCTTCTGGTTTGGCAATTGCAGGGGGTGTTTGCAGAAAAGTTTCCGATTTGAGCATTTTCTAAAAAATTAAGACTTGTGATAGTAGCTCTAAAATGTTTTATAAGGGCCAGAAATACATTTTTATAGATGTAATTTGTGCAGTTCCTACAATGACACAACAGTAGTATGTTATATAGTAAAATTACACGGGCCATAATTTATGGCTACAAATGTAAGCCCCGATTCTATCAAGCACAGTGAGGCAAATCTACTGCTCCTATATCTGTAACACAGTCAAACTTGTCTTGCTGAAGGTGAAGAGATCAGGAGTGATAGGAATGAAGTCATCATATGATGTGAACAGGAAACTGCCCACTGAAGGGAGGATGAGCAGTGCAATGTGTTTCTCAGTTTGCTGTTGAGTGGAATGAGAGTTCTCAGTTATTAGCTTTGTTATTAGCTTTCCTTCAGAAAATGGATAACTATCTCAAGCTTGAGGATAAAAATATTCATAACTACTTGACTCCAATCAGAAACTATAGTGGTTGAATAAACAACAGATCAGCATCTGGATGAGCATTCTCATGGCATTAGCAGTGATTTGTCAGGTAAAGGTGAGATTGCAGCAGGTTTTCATCTGTGACTGTTGGAAATGGAATTGTCAATATTGGATCCTGAAAGAGCTTATGAAGATGAAAGGACTTATTGTCATGTTCTTAAAAAATTCAGCCTTTTGAGAAAATTGGTTACTAATTACTTCAGTAATATGCAATATTCTGTTGTTAGCTGAGCCTGATAATAACTTCATAAGTTAAAAATGACAGGTGTTTAAAATGTTTTCATAGTAAAAAGGCCCAAATTAACTGAAGCTATAAAAGCCATATGCTTCACAATTTAAACTGCTCTGACTCCTGAGACTATGAGATCTGTCAATCAGTCACGACCGCATTTTTATTTGTAGGCTGATTAAATCCTCCATTTCACCCACTGACACAGGACTGGAGAACCACCTCAGGTTTCTAAAATTTTTGTAGTATTGCTTTATATTATGACTTATCTTTGTATAAAATGTTTCATGTGGCAACTTCAGAGAGCACAAATTTTAGAGCGAGACCATCACAGGAATGGAATATTGATTATCTAAAGCTCCTGATCACTTTATGGTACATACTTTTAGGAGGAATTTAAAAAGGGTGGAAAGTCTAAATGCCATAATGCAACCAAAATGCACCTGTTCCCCTGTGCACTGGTGGAATCTGAAGCAGAGTTTTCAGTCGTGACATAAAGACCAGGGTTTTGGTGGTGATTGGTGACAGGACACAGGGACTGGTAATAAGGTGCTGCATTGCCACTCCCTGGAGTCCAGCTTTGTCCAGCTTGTAGTCTGGCGTATAAAATCTGTTTTCTATCTAGTGGATAACACAGCTCTCCTGAACCCTACAAGGCTGAGGGAGTTGGGATTGTTCAACCTGGAGAGGAGAAGCTTTTAGGTGACCTGATTGTGGCCTTGCAGGGCCTGAAGGGGCTACGAGAAAGGTAGAGAGAGACTAATGACAAGGGCTGGAGTGACAGGACAGGGGGAATGGCTTCCCACGGACAGAGGACAGGGTTAGATGAGATATTGGGAAGGAATTCTTGGGTGTGAGGGTGGGGAGGCCCTGGCACAGGTTGCCCAGAGAAGCTGTGGCTGCTCCTGGATCCCTGGAAGTGTCCAAGGCCAGGTTGGACGGGGCTTGGAGCAACCTGGGCTGGTGGAAGGTGTCCCTGCCCATGGTAGGGGGTGGAATGAGATGATCTCTAAAATCCTTCCAGTGCAGACCATTCTGTAAAATGTGTCTTCTGTCTGTTGGATATGTCTTTCTACATTTTCTTTTTTTGTGTGTGTTTCCAGGATAGTTTCTTGGTTTTCTTCCTTGCTGCTGTTTGGTGTTTTACTGACCTGTGGTGGGGCTGTTATGGAACTGGCAGTGTCTGGCACAGGGTAACCCCATTGCCTCCTCACAGAGCAGCCTCACAAGTGACACGTGGGAACAGACATCCAGGACAGCCTGATGTCTGTAGCCGGTTGTAGTTGTCTTCCTGCCAAAGCCCACAGACTACAGCAGAAAACCTCCCAGAAGAAAGAAAAAAATGGAATACCAAAGCTATATAAAATATATATATATATATATTACATATATTACAAATATACAATTACTCCAGGAAGGCCTAGACTGAAATTATCACAATATCACGTGGGATTTCAGCACTGAGCCACCTCAGTGGCATCATGCATGGTCTCCCAGTGACTTCCTGAGGTCATATAATATATTTTTGGGCTCCTAAAGATGGTGTTCATACCTGTAGACAAGGACACTTGTGACTTTTCTTGCCTTATGATAAATGCACCTCATCCCACAAAAACTTCTAGGTGTTGGAACAGATTGGGGAAACCTGAATTGCCTGCAAATTAACTTTCCTGTTTGCTTGTTTTTAATGAGTTGTTCAGTAACATAAATTTGAAGGTTCTTCCTTACATTCAGAAATCTTTCCTTTCCCATGCAAACCCCCCTGAACTGGTGCCCTCTCTCTGTCCTGTGCCTGTGCAGCTCCCTGGAATCCGACTGGAGTGTGACAGCCAGGCAGTGAAGTAAATTGGAGTCTCCAGGCTTGTCTGTCTCTATTCTGAGCTCATTCCTCCTACAGCCCAGACTTTCTGGTTGGCTGGGTTTTTCTACCTTATCTCCTTACGTTTTGCATGCAATATGTTGCACTTTTGCCCGGCAGCTGAAGGTACTTCACCACTGTATAACTATGCTTGACATTTAATTTAAAATCAAAGATACCATTCTGTAATAGTTTGTTAGGCTGTGCATCAGTCCCAAGCAACGTAAGTCACCTGCTTCTCAGTGTGAGAGGCAATTCATTGCTCTGGCTGTATTTTCAGGATGATTCCATCTTGGAATAGCAGAGCTGAAAGGTTAGGTGCCATTCTCCATCACCCAAACAAACTCAAATTAAAGTCCCATAATTTATATGAGTTGTCAGCACAAAACTAATTTAGCTTCAAATATTTTCATTTCTTACTGGTTTGTAAACTCTGTAAAAGGCAAATAGTGAGTAAACCAGGAATTTTCTGCCATCCTGATATGTAATTGCGTGGAGAGGAGGTGGGTATGTAAATACTTCCTTATATTTTCAAAAGGATAAGGAAGCAAGGTGAAAATAATGACATATGTATTTATATCAAAGGAATTTTTTTAAACATGAGCTAAGGGCCAGGCCTTGCAATGCTGATTTCGGTTGGAGCATTTGTTGGAACTGAAGCTTTTTGTGCAGTTTGTTTGGATTTCTTTAATGAAAGAGCCAAAACATATTTTAATTTCATGAAAAATGTGTTTGTGTTGAACATACCTACAAACTTGTTGAGATTTTGTAGCCAAATATCTACATTTACAATATAGGATGTTGTGTACTCTCAGTTCAGTTGTTTTTTCCAGGATAGACAAAAACCTGAGAAATTTTTTGTTTCCCACAGTGGAGCACTTTGCCTGTAATGTTGCTCAGTTGTGGATCTCTGTGTAAGTTCCACTGTGACCCTAAAAAGCATTCCTGGCAAATGTTTCATTGAAAACTAAGAAAAATGTACATGAAGTTTTGGTTCTGTCAAAACAATGATGAATATTGGAGGAAAGCTATGAGAGTCATGACAACATTTCCAGGCATATCTAGGATAACAAATCATAAAACTGTTTCCAGGTTTCATTAATTTGAAACATTTTCTGTGACAATACCTAACCCAAAACACAGAACTGATGCATCTACTACATCTCCTGTCATACAAGTGTATGCAAACATGTTTGAAAGTATCAGGGGCATCATAAAGCTATACCTTAGAAAGAAAATAGATATCTACAGTATGGATGACCTGATGGCATGTGAGTGAGAAGTGAGAGGGGTTGTTGTACTGCTCATCCACAGTACAGCTCAATCCAGCTGCTTCCTTTCTCTTTGTGCAGAAGATGATACTGTCAGCAGGAGTAGTCTGTGCAGGCTATCCCCCTGTAGGAGGGATACAGAGGCAGTGAGGACATTTCTTTGAGAATCACAGAATTGTTTGGGTTGGAAAAGGACTTTTAGATCACTGAGTCTTAATTAACACACACATTAAGCCATTACTGCCAAGGTCACCACTAAGCTATGTCCCCAAGTGCCACATCCACATATCTTTTAAATACCTCCAGGGGTGGGGACTCCACCACTGCTCTGGGCAGCTGTGCCAGTGTCTGACCACCTTTTCCAGGGAGAAATTCCTCCTCATGTCCAACCTGACCCTCCCCTGGCACAGCTTGAGGTCGTTCCCTCTCCTCCTGTCCCTTGTTCCCTGGGAGCAGAGCCCGACCCCCCCCCGGCTCCCCCCTCCTGTCAGGGGGTTGCAGAGCCAGAAGGTCCCCCCGAGCCTCCTTTTCTCCAGGTTGAGCCCCCCCAGCTCCCTCAGCTGCTCCTGCTGCTCCAGCCCCTTCCCAGCTCCGTTCCCTTCCCTGCACGTGCTCCAGCCCCTCAGCGTCTCTCTTACCGTGAGGGCTCAGAACGGGGCACAGCCCTCGAGGGGCCTCAGCAGGGCCAGCACAGGGATAAAAACACTGTCTTGGTCCTACTGCCACACTATTTTTGATGCAAACCTGGTGTCTTTGGCCTTTTTGCCCACCTGGGCACACCTGGTTCATGTTCAGCTGCTGTTGACCAGCACCCCCAGGGCCTTTTCTGCTTGGCTGCTTTCCAACCCCCAACCCATAATGATGCATTAGGTTCCTTCCCATTGTCCTGAAGAATGTCCATCCTTTGTGGAAAGTTGAAATCTGTCCCAGTATTTGCACATTTATTGTTAATTGTGAAGCAACCTATAAGTTCTGGTAACACCTAAGAACAGTCACAGCCCCTGGGAGCTTTAAACCATAACTCATGTTTTAAAAGTACCATGTTTATTTTGGATCCAGGGAACTGGTAAATCTTAAACGTGTACCATTTGCAAAGCTGGCTGAGTGAGGGAAGCTCAGGTTTCCATATTTCAGGCTCTGGCATTCACATGAGTGGTGCTTTCTGCCTTGAAGGTGACTAATAGCAATGAAGAGCTGTAAGGTCTCATTCTGCTCCTCTCTGAGGGGGCATCACTTTGGAAGCTGTTGCAATTTTTGCAATTGAAAGACTGAACTAATGTTTAAAGCATAAACTAGCACATTTCTAAGGCTCTAGTATTTAATGCTGGAAGTATCTATAGTGCTTTATCTCTAGGGAGATGAGATGTGCTTACTGGCCTTGGAGGTCCAGCATGTTACACGTGATGCAAGTGAAGTTTAGAGAAGAGCTATTTCTGGAAGGATTGGTCTGGTCTGAAGTGAGGGATAACTGCTGTGAACAATGATTTATGTAAGATATTGCACAAGACGTGATTGTTTGGATTTGGGGAGTGACGAAAAGGAGTGTTTAGGTTTTTTTAGGGGAGCAAGTAGAGTGCTTTTCTTCTTCCTCTGAAATAGGTAGAGTATAAATTGGTTGAATGACACCTCTTTGTTTTGTGTGTGTGTTTTTGTTTTTTTTTTTTGTCTGGTTGGGTGTTTTTACCTCCCTCTTTGCACAGGAATTGTCAGGACGTGTTGAAGGCAGCTTCCCTGCTTTTTGGGAAGCTTTGTTCTATGACCTATAGAGCTGCACCAGAACCCCAGGAAAGCCCCCACTGGGGAAATGTGCCTGAACTTAAAGCATAAAACATAACACGTATTTTAAAGTTGGGGGTTTTTTTTCTCTTTTACTCGGAGAAGGGACATTTGGTTAGAAACCAGAAATCTGCTTCTGACTGACTTGATGGGATCCAAGTAAGAGAAACTGGAGCTCTGTGGGACATTTCCAGTTCTTGTTGTGCTCTATCTTGTTTTGAGGCTTTATTATTAACTCAATTGTCTTTGTTAGAAATTAAGTAAGGATCTTAGCTGTGGAGGGAAACCAATTAAAACTAATGTTATATGGTGTTTCAGTTTGAAATATGTGGAAACATCTGGATGAGAAATGGTGGAAGCTGGAAGTTCAAGGTGCTGGAGGGACAAAGACTGAAACTTCACATCTCTTCAAAGAGACGGTTTCAAGGTTGTGATGGGGTGAGATCTTCAGGTAATGATAGTTACATTACTTGATATACACTTGGGGAGATAGTACTAAAAAGTACAGATTTTAAGCTTAAAGGTCAAACATATTGGATAAACCCAAGGAAACTTATGAGAACAGATGAAATATCTACTTAGAGCTTTCTACAACAGGCCATTAAATAATTTTTATTTGTGGCTGGTCAATAGTTACTTAACATGATTAATCACTGCAAACCATTAACAGATTCTTGATAAGAAATGGAGATTGTTAATGCTCATTTCTCTACCTTCTTTTGCCCTCCTTTGCTCTATAAGAATGACTTCTTTTGTCTTGCAATGGGGAGCCTTCAGAGACTTTCAGGAAACTATTCCTGACAGCCAAACTTGTACTTACAGTAACAAAGTGATCTCACAGCCATACATGGGGAAAATAGTGTTATTTTTCATAGCAATTAACTTACAGCTGTGGTGATTTATGGAAAATCACTATGAAAAAACCTGCCCAGGACATTTGCTGTAGCTGAAATCATAATCCTCATTTTCTACTGAATCAACAGAGCAAACTCTTCCAATCCCTCTTTTTCTTAATGAAGACATTTCCCCGCCACTGCTACCTCTCCCCTGCACTGCTGCATTAGTGGGATTTTGTCCTTTTTCCCCACTCAAAAGGACAGTGGCAGATATTTTTTTTTTGCTATTTTAGGAGATGTGGAAGCACAGATAAACTTTGCAGGCTCTCATTACACACTAGAGCTAGTGGCTGCAAGCATCTAATTTCTGGTAATGAAAACATCCAGACTGTTTTTTAGAAGGCTTTGAAAATGAGACTGACAGCAACTGTGCTTTTCATGACATCAAGATACATGAGGGTTCGTCAGAAGATTCTCCTGTTGCCAACTTTGACTTCTTTCAGGCATTACTAAGTTCAGGCTGGTGCAATATGTACACTGTAGGGAGAATGAATTTTGCAATTTCTTGGGAATTCTGTTACATTTTCTAAAATGAAGACTCCAGAATTCCACCAAGGTATATAAAAAACTTTACACAAGTTCTATGTAAAGCAACAAGCTGTTGTTCTATTTTTCTGCATATAAAACAAGCCAGAAGATTTAACTGCCCTGTGCAGAATGTTACCTGCATCATGAAATATTGAAAAAACAAGGTGAAATATTGAAAAAACAAGGTTTTTCTGGCTGTTCTTCCAGTTAGAAGTGCTAATGGACACTCAGGCTCAATTGGAAATGGGAGACATCTTGTGAATAAGGTTTTGGGGTGTAATTTGCTTTTTAAATCAAGCTTACTAAATTATTTTGTTGTATTTAGGCTAAAACGTGGTGGGTTAGAGTGGGTTGCTATGATGAGTAAAATGCAGGAGTCTGAAGGAAAAAAACAAAACCAAACCACAAATAATACCCAACACTTGGCTGTTGTAAGGCAAACTTTTGCAAGTGAGTAACAGTTCAGTGCTGATGTCCTGAAGAATCTGAGCTCAAACTCTCCCATTCCCAGCCCAGGTAACATCACCAGGTCCCTGGCCTGGTGTCCTTCTTACAGGAGACATTTCCTCTCCCCCCAGCATTATGACATGAGGTTACTTGTTTGGCAAAGAAAAATTTGTAGCACTTTTTCAGCTCTCTGTTTCCTATTTGGTAATTCTTGTTAGAACTTCCAGAGACAAAAAACTTACTTTTTTGCAGTCTCTCTTCCCATAGCTTTACAAAGTGAGAGGTTTATGTGCATTAAGAAAGAATGGTTATCTCCCTGAATTAAGACAAAATGAAGCTGTTTTTGAGGAGGGTAATACCCTGTTGATTCACTGTTCTGGAGGTAGATCTGCCAGACGGGAGCTTTTGTCAAAGGGCTGCTCCCATCCCAGCAATGTGAAAATCTTCAAAGGCACTTCTTCATCAATATGCAAATCTTCAAAAGGGGAATTACACAATAACAAGAAAACTCTCAAAGGGAAAGCAGTTACCCAAAGATGTAAAAATCTTTGTTGGGGACAGCTCCTCTGTGATTTAAAAGTTCTTCAAAGTGGAAATCACCTCCAGCAATGTAAATTCTCTGTGCATGGGAAATCGCTGGAGCAGATGCTTCCATGTGTAATCTTTAAAGTGGCAGGAAGTGTTCTCTTGAAAATATTTTTTAAATGGCATTTTTAAGAGTTGGTGCTGTATGTACAATCCCACTACTGTAGGATACCTTGAGGTGGTGCAGCTTTTGAGTTTACCAGGGGACTTTTGGTTATACCTTTATCAGAAGGAGATCATGCTATGAAACAGTACTTTGAGATGAGTGGTTTTCATCTTTTAATATGGAATTATGAACTGCTGGATGTGGCTCATTGAGCAGATATTTGTCAGTTCTTTTATATTCACAACAGATATATTATTTGTGTTTATTTTGAAGCAACTCCAACTTTGCAGGGACCAAAAGTTATGCTTGTATGACAACAAAAGGGACATCAGGGAGGAAATTTGTGTTGTCTCCTGCTTGCTGGAATGTTTCCTGACAGGATGCCTGTCCAGAGACTGTGCTGTCCCTGGGGGACAGGGAGGCATCACTGGCTGCCAGACATCTTATTCTGTGTGTCTTTGCAACTGTCAGCTTTTTAGTTTCCTAAAGATCCAGACGTGGATCAATAGTGCAACCAAAGACTTGTTCTGTAGTTTTTGTGCTCACTAAACTGCAGTAGGTTGGTTTTTTTTCTGGAAAAACAGCACAACACAGTGATACTCAGTGCTGCCACTGGCTCAGTACTCAGCCTGTTTGGAAGGTTTTTAGTTCCTTTAAGGACTGGGACCTGTTAAAGGGGTAGTTCTTTGTAGGACAGATGTACTCTGTCACAAAAACCCATGCACAGGGGTTTCCTGGGTGCAATCCTGACTGGGCCCAGTGTAGTTCTGTCACAGACACCAATAAAATGTGGTTCCTGCAGCTTGCATGCTGTTTGCTCTGTGAAGTGCCTCATGTAGTGTTCCCTGGGAGAAAGGAGAATCTTTAATAGCTGCCAGCTCTTGAATTCTGGCACCCTGTTTGCTGTGCCTTCACTGCTCAGTTGTGGTCACCTCAATCCTTGGGGGTGTGAAAATACCAATTCCAATACCTGCTGTGATGGTCTGGCTGAGGAAGTATTACTGGGAGGGAAACTGGTATTTATTTAACTGGCTTTTTGCTCACTTGTTGAACCTGGTTAATCATATTGTCAAAGAACAGTGCAAGCCTCTCAACTATATAATGACTGAAACATATACCCCTGTATTTCAGTTTGATTTGGAAATATCACCCAGATGATTTGTGTTTGCTCTTAAGGCTATGCTGAAAGAATATAAAGGAAGTCATCATTCTAGTTCTGTTTAAGCTGGAGATTTATTCCATTTCCATAAACCTAAGACGACAACCTCTTTTCAAGATAATTCACACACTGTGCCTTTTTTGCAGCTTCCTGCATATAATGTCTGAGAGGGAAACAGTTAGAAAAAGAAAAGAAAAAGCAAATCTTTTTCATTCAGTAAGCAGATTTTTCCCCAAATATCTACAAGGTAATGCTGCTCTCAAATGATCACTTAGGTTTGGGGGTTTGTTACCGTAAAGTGAAATAATCAATATTTGCAATTAATAGTGGGGTGAAATAGAGTCTGTTTTAAGTATCAGTTATTTTATATCTGAGCAGTGCTGTGTTGAGTACACATCCTGTTCAAGCATGACTCTATTATTTTAAGAAGCAGTTTATGGATTCTGTGTATGGAAGGTGACCTGGAGGTTAACAACTATTACAGTTTCCTATTAAAAACTAGAACAGGCTTGTATTAAAGGAACAATTGTTCTGCACAGGGAGTGTGGGCTTTGTTATTGCTGCACCCTGTGTGAAAGGCAGAAATAGGCACTGCTCTTGCCACACTTGTGACATATTTTATCTCTACGTGGCAAATTTCTACTGTTTGCATAAGCACAGTTGTGGTGAGGATTATGTAAAAACATGATCCACACAAATGCAGTATTTTCTGAAATGGGTTCAGAAGTAGGACTGTGGTAGATGTTTGGGGGAGAAAAACTAACAACTTAAATCCGAGGGATGTTCTGTATCAGGTTATAACATTTGCAAGGTACAAAGATTGATGCTGCTTTCCTTTGTAAGCCTAAAGAATCAAAACCAAAAATCCTGTGGCGCCACATTCGGGGTTGGAAGTGCCATGTGTAGGTGGACATCCAAGTTCTGAGAGCTGGCAGGTAATTAACGCAGTCCCTTGATGTCCTTAGTCCTAAAAGTAGGTATCTAAAATAGTAAAAAAACTGGGAGGGGGAGAGCAGCTTCACATGGCACTGCTAAATAAATTTTTCAGTGAAAGAGCTTCGAATAAGATGATTCTTCGTTCTTGGGAAACACTTCTCCAACCTCTGCCCGTGCTCAGGGTCATTGTTGGCAGGGTGGCTCGAGCCTGAGGTTCCCAGTCACAGAGGGAAGGTAGCAGCAGCCCGTTCAGGGAAGAGTCTCAGGACCATGGATAAAAATGTTCTTCCTTCCCAAACATGTGGATTCAGCACCTTTCAGTTGCTGTAGAGAAGACATTTACCTTGTGGGGCTTGGGAGAGGCCAGGGAGAGGAGGGATGGAGAAGGGTTGACATGGTGCTCTGTGAGGGAAAAGGGGGACTGGTATTGTTTTGATTTATGGGATAACTACATTAAGGAATTTCTGTGGTTTTCTTTTTCTCAATGCAAATACGTTACAGTGACTTCAAAAGAACACAAAATATCCAGACTTCAAAGTTTAGAGAAACTGGACTTTATAACCTTTCAACGTCCTTACTTAAATTACCTTTTTTATTAAAAAAAAATAACCTCTCCACTGCCAATGTCATAGGAAACATTAATTTGTCTTCTCAGTGGATCTTTTATCCAGGGATACCTTTATGAAACAGACTGTTTGGAGTGTAGAACTACCACAATGGGGGTACAGGGTGTGATGCTGAATGCAATTTTTTCATACCTACTGAATATTTTTCATGTGTTCTATTCATCATGGCTAGGCTTCGCAAACGAAGATTTGGGAAGACACTATCCACTTTTGCTACAAGCACGCTGGTGGCTTATGAGGCCAATACGTGACAGACATATCCGATTGCAAAAGGCGCAGCAGAAAGACTCCTTAGATGTTGTATTCCGCAAGACACGGTTCTTTCTGCGTTGCCTTTTCTCCTCGAGAGTGATCCTGCGTGTGTTCTCGAAGGAGACAGCTGCGTTATAGATGGCGTGTCTCCAGGCCTCCCGATTTGAGGCCAGAGTAGACCAGTTATGGTGATCAATATGGCCAAGGCTCAGATGTCGTTTCAGGGAGTCCTTGTATCTTTTCTTCGGGGCTCCTCTCATGCAGCAGCCAGTGGCAAGTTCACCATAGAGCAGGATCTTAGGGAGGCGGTGGTCCTTCATCCTTGAGATGTGCCCTACCCATTGCAGCTGTGTTCTCATCAACATGGCCTCAATACTAGTGACAGCTGCTTGCTCTAGTACAGATGTATTGGTCACATAATCTGACCAGTGGATGTTAAGGATTGTACGGAAGCAGCGTTGATGGAAGCGTTCTAGGAGTCGCAGGTGGTGGCGGTAGATGACCCATGATTCGGAGCCGTATAGGAGAGTAGACAACACTATGGCTCTGTAAACACCGATCTTGGTGCTTTTCTTCAAGTGTTTATTACGCCATACTCTTTTGTGGAGTTTTCCAAAAGCACTATATGCCTTAGCTAACCTGTTGTCTATCTCTCCGTCGATCTTACCATCTGAGGAGATGAGGCTACCAAGGCAATTAAACTGTTGGACTGATTTGAGCTCTGATTGGCCAATGGTGATGTGGGGATGATGGAAGACTTCCTGCGGTGCTGGTTGATGGAGGACCTCTGTCTTCTTTAAGCTGACTTCCAGCCCAAAGAGCTCAGCAGCATCTGCAAAGCAGGATGTTAAACGCTGCAGGGCTGCTTCTGTGTGGGCAACAAGGGCGGCGTCATCAGCATAAAGCAGCTCCCGGACAAGATGGTTTAGGGTCTTGGTGTGGGCCTTCAGTCGCCTTAGATTGAATAGACTTCCATCAGTACGGTATTGAATATAGACGCCGTCCTGATCATCGAGGTCTGCTGTGGCCCTTTGGAGCATCATGCTAAAGAAGACGGTGAATAGGGTAGGAGCGAGAACGCAGCCTTGTTTCACACCATTCTTAATTAAAAAGGGCTCAGAAAGTGCGTTGCCATATTTGACTTGGCCGTGCTGATCCTCATGGAGTAAGATGATCATTTTAAGGAACTTGGGGGGACAACCTAAACGTTCCAAAATCTGCCACAGACCTTTTCTGCTCACGGTATCAAAAGCCTTGGTGAGGTCAACAAAGGTTACATAAAGACCTTTGTTCTGTTCCCTACACTTCTCTTGCAGTTGTCTGAGGACAAATACCATGTCTGTGGTGCTCCTGTTGGCTCTGAAACCACACTGACTTTCAGGTAGAATTCCTTCTGCTATAGTGGGTATTAGTCTGTTCAAGAGTATTCTTGCCAGGATTTTGCCAGCAATGGAGAGCAGAGTAATACCACGATAGTTTGAGCAATCTGATTTAATATCTTTCTTCTTATACAAAGTGATGATGACACCACCACGAAGGTCTGATGGTAGTTCACCGAGCTCCCAACAGCGCACCACAAACTCGTGAAATTTGGTGTGGAGTTCAAGGCCCCCATGTTTCCAGACTTCAGGTGGAATTCCATCAACCCCAGTTGCCTTGCCGATTTTCACCTGCTGTATGGCCTTGAGGGTTTCTCCTAAAGTGGGGGCAGTATCCAATTCATACTTTACTGGTTGTTGTGTGATGGACTGAATTGCTGAATCTTGGACTACACAGTTGGTACTGAAAAGAGTCTGAAAGTGTTCAGACCATCGATTCAGAATGGAGGTTTTATCTGTTAGAAGGGTTTGACCATCAGCGCTGAGTAGAGGGCTTTGTACCTGGTGTGTAGGCCCGTATGCTGTTTTCAAGGCCTCATAGAAACCTTTGTGATCACCTGTATCTGCGCATAATTGAGTTTTTTCAGCTAGATCGATCCACCACTTGTTCTGGATGTCACGGAGTTTCTGTTGGAGCTTGCTGCATGCGAGACGAAAGGCTGTTTTTCTTGCGTGACAGGATGGCAGTGCAAGGTGTGCTTGGTGGGCGGTTCTCTTCTTCCTCAACAAGTCTTGGATTTCTTGGTTGTTTTTGTCAAACCAGTCCTTGTTCTTCTTGAGGGAGAACCCTAAGGATTCTTCAGAGGATTGCAGGATGCTGTTTTTAATATGGTGCCAGATTGTTTCAGGAGAGGAATCTGCAGAAGCTGTGGGAATGTTTTCGAGCCTAGTTTGAAGGTTTGCCTGGAAACTGTCTCTTACTGTGGCTGATTGGAGATTGTTAACTTGGAGTCTTCTCCTTGAGATGCTGCCCCTTTTTGGTTTGAATTTGAGCTTAAAATTGAGTTTACAGCGCACAAGCCGATGGTCTGTTTGGCATTCTGCACTGGGCATCACACAGGTGTGGTGGACATCGCGGGCATCTCTCTGTCGCACCAAGACATAGTCAATGAGGTGCCAATGCTTAGAACAGGGGTGCATCCAGGTTGTCTTCAGACTATCTTTCTGCTGAAAGATAGTATTAGTGACGGTGAGTTGTTGCTCTGCACAGAATTCTAGCAGAAGTCGACCATTATCGTTGCAGTTTCCAACACCATGCTTGCCTAATACTCCTTTCCAGGCTTCAAAATTCTTGCCTACTCTGGCGTTGAAATCACCAAGGATAATGATCTTATCGTCTGCAGGAACCTTTTGGGTAAGGAGGCACAGGTCAGTGTAAAATTTATCTTTTTCAGCAGGGTCAGCTTGGAGAGTTGGGATATATATACTAAAGATGACAACATGTTGCTTGTTGTTTAGTGGAAGGCGTAGGGAGATAATGCGGTCAGAGTGACCTGTCAGCAGATTTTCGAGTTTAGGAACAAAGGAGTTTTTGATCATGAAGCCAACTCCTGAGAGGTGTTTTTCGGTTCTGGGCTTGCCTGACCAAAAGAGTGTGTAACCGGCACCATGTTCTCTGAGGCTGCCTTCTTCATGAAGGTGAACTTCACTGAGACTGGCAATGTCGATGTTGAGACGAGCCAGCTCATGGGCATATAGGGCAGAACGCCGCTCAGGACGTCCGCTATCCGCAGAATCGAGCATGGTTCTGATGTTCCAACATGCTAGAGTTAATTTAGGAACACCTTTGGAGGCAGGTGCATGCCTTTGTCTTTTGCTCTTTGTGCGACCGCATTGGAAGAAGATGCCCGTTGGCCTGCGGTTAACCAACCGGGTGAAAGTGGAGATGAGCTTTGTTTAGGTCACCTTTTCTAGGCCCCTCTCCGAGTGGAGCAAGCAGTGCTGTCCTTGAAAAGGCTGCTTGGTCGTTCAGGGTGCTGCCCCAAGAGACTGTCATCTCCGGTCAGTCTCAAATGACCAATATCCTGAACTCCCTGCATGCAGGGTTGGGTCTGCGGCTCCCAGTGCACCTTTCACCTGCCGTTTTGACCCTCGCCCGTCACTACAGGACTTTTTGCATGTGGGTAAAGCCTTCAAGCCTGCGCAATGGATTTTTTAGGTGAGACGCAGTGTGCGCGGAACTGAACCCACCCTTTAATCCTGAGGTTCATCTACCAGGGCCGAGCGAGCTTGGACGGTGGCAGTGAGGTCCTCAGGACGTAGGTTTGATTAGAGTGACCTTCTCTTAGATGGATGGCCTTACAGGGCTAAGTGAGCTCCATCTGCCCGGGTTTGGGATTGGAATTGTCCTTCTCCTAGGATGACTGCCAGGAGGCTAATGAGCTCATCCTGCCCAAGAATGTATTAAATCTGGTCCTACGGTTTTGATCTGTCTGGCATGGGCGACCCTACTGGAGGCATGTACCATATAGCTTGCAACCACACAGGGCTATAGAGACTATGTTCCTATTAGAACGCTTTGGGCAAGTCTTTCATTTCCTGCTTTATTATCACCTATCTATAAACAAACTGGAGGAGGTACCCAGGGACAACCCTTTGTCCTGTCCACCATTTCAGGATGTAACAGAGCAAAGCAAGTATATCCAGAACATGCCGAACCTGGGCAGTAGCCACAGGAGAACCAAAACCAGACAGACAGAACAAACAAAGCAAGCATTCTGACCCCAGTACCTATCGAGGTGGGGGTGCCTTTTATTGGCCCCAGCCTGGCGGGGACCCCCATTATTCTAAAAGAACCCACTATCCACCCTGACCTTATCCAACCCCCACTGTGTTTCCACATATCTTCAGGCACACTACTCACCTGCGACATTTCATACGGGATTGTGCCGCTCTCCCTCCTGCTGGTCGGCGGACCCCCATGGCCCGCTTGACACACTACGCTAATCCTCCCCCCACCCAACCCCTCCCCCCAAACCCTGGAATGCCAAACCTCTGTGTGCTCCGAAGCTTCCTTCTCCTCTTTCATGGAGGCGCAGTACCTGCCGGCAAGGCTCCCTTTGTCTCTCCTTTCTCCTGCAACGGCCGTACCCGGGGGCACAACCACTCACACTCTGCGCGCACGGCGCGGGAAAGGCCCGCGGCAGCCCAGGGCTTCCGTCCACGAGGCACGGGGGGCCCCCCCAGCAGGGAGTCCCGCCCCCGGAACGCGGGAAAGGCCCCATGTGTTCTATTCATAGGCAGTGAAAAGGCCTTTAGAAATGCTATTTTTATATGAAAAATAAACATGAATTTTTTGTTTTATTTTTTAAAATTGTTTCAAGCTTCTTTACGTGTATTTTGAAATGAAAGTCAATGTGTTCTGCGCTGCACAGGTGGTGTTAGTGCAGCTTCTTCTTCTCCACTGTGAAAACAAACCTTTGCCATCTACGTGTCAGAGCTGTTGTGGGAGTCAGAGCTGTCTGGCTCATTGAGGTATAATTGGTTTTAAACAAATCATCTTCCTTGTATTTGGGCAAACATGTTAATTTTCTTCTATCAAACCCACAGTCAACACCTGACAGGCCATATAACTTTCTTTTTATTTGCTTGAGTATAACTGATGGAGAACTGATAGCTACAGACTGACACGTGTGCACACATCAGACACAGAAGTGGTTCCTAATTACATTTTAAAACAAATATTCTTCACCAGCTTGGGCCAGGACATTCAGGGATATATACATATATATAAAGTGAATTTTCCATGCAATGAGGAGCAGGTTATCAAGTCTTCCCTGTCTAGAGATAATCAGAAAACACAACACAAAGATGTCCATGTCCAGATTTCTGTGTGAAGTTCACAGTAAACAGTGGTCCCAGACTTGGCTGGAGAGCATTTCTTTGCCCAGATGATCCAGGTGTCCTTGTGGTTTCTAATGCAGCTTTGCAGAGGAGCTGTGCTGTCTGACAGCACGAGCTGGGGAGGCTCAGAGTGGAAGTGCCTGGTCGGGAAGCAGAGGGGGAGCCCTGCCCAATGCATGCTTGGCTGCTCACTCAGATCACCCCCAGTGCTGAGCAGGGGGATTTTGGTATCTCACTCACTTCTGGGTGGTGACAAATAGCTCCTTGCTCTCTGCTGTCCAAAGCCTGCCCATGAACATCAGATTAAGCTCTTATTTCTGTTTGGAAGTAGTAATTATTTGAAATCCTCCCCCTGTACCAGGGTATAGTTGGGGCAATTGATGCTTCTCCATTTCCATTCTGCTGCTCTTTCTTGGATCTCAGCTCAATGAGAAGGAAGAATTTACTACAGTTTAGCAAAATGAGTGAGACTGGAGAGTTTCTGCCCTGTAAATACACTCACTGTCCAGGGGATCAGCCAAGAGTCAGTGTGGAATTTAAAGCTGGCAGTGAGTCTGTCCTTCCAGTGTGCCTGGTCATCTTTAGTACCCTCAGACACACTTGTTAGGGCTAATCATCCCATAAGGGTGATGAAAATCATTTGAAAGCTACCTTTGAACAAACAATAAATGCAGGTTTTAATCACAGTAAGCTATAAAACATTACTGATACAAATCCTAATGTTCAGAAGATGGTTTTGAAAGCAAATGAATAAAATACTTCACACTTAAGCATTGCTTTTTTATTTTTCTTATATTTCTTATTTTTCTCATATATTTGTTATGTATTTAGTGTAAGCTTCTCTTTGAGGAGACCAATTTAATGTAAAACTTAGTCTTTGAAGAACTTCATTGTGTGTCTGCAGATATGTCTGTTACTTTGAATGGTCTAATAACATTTATAAAATGTAAATGTGGTGAATTTAAAGTCTGACAAAGAAATCTTCAAATATTTCTGTGTTTCATGCTCTAGAAATGGATCTTCTCTAATACATGTGTGAATACATGTAAGCTCTCTCTAAATACATAAATAAAATTTGGACCTTTGGGCAGGAATTTTAAACCACTGGTTGAGAGATGGATGGTTTTTGAGTTTAGTTTTAGTTTTTTGTTATTATAGGAATTAAAATTAATGTTTCATACAAGTTTGAATGAGCACTTCGTAGAAAGTCTCCAAAGAAAGAACAATCAAACCAGAGAAAAAAAACATTCCTGCAGGTGCTGTTCTTTTCCTTCAAAGATCTACATTTAACCAGCACCTGAATAGTCAAAGTCATTTTTGGAGTTTAAACCTGACTTTGTTTACTCTGAGTATTTGAACATCAGGCTGTTAAATCTAAACGTTGCATATACAAAGTATTTTTAAATGCTCAATGTCCCTGTAAAGAAGGAACCTACCAATCTAAAATTATTGTAACTATAATTTTTTTTTGCGCTGACATTTCCTGTTGCACAAAATCCTGGTCTGCTGGTAATACTCCTGTTCATACACAGGAGTGTATGAACTTGTACTTCCATGCCTTTCTTGTTCTCCACATTTGCAGTGCAGTTCCTGTCATTGATGGATTTGGTTCTTTATTCTGCATCTGAGTCCTTTGCAAAAAAGCATAATGATGTATTCTGAATTTAACATGTAAACTCATCTGTTAAGTGCTTGTTCCAGAGGGTTGCTCTGCTTAAAGCACTGACATAACTTGGTTCATGGTAGGGTTACTATTTTAACATGGTAGATAATTTGAATTTGACAATAGTGCATTATTGCACTGGAGAAGGGAAGCTGACAAATTTCACATCAATATAAAATACCCCCAACAGAAAACAGCAATGGCATCTTTATGATAAACAGATTGTCTATCAATGGACTGCTAAAATTCAGCACTTGAAGGAAAGGGAGAAAGAGTGTAGTAAGGGAATCTCAGTATTTATTTACCTTTTCTAATATTTTTTTTTTTTAATTATCTGTATCTCCCTTTCTGCTGGGACAGTGAGGTGATGAGAAGTTTTGACTCACTTAACTTTTCTGTTAATTTAAGTAACAGTTGAGGGATTTGAGCTGGAAAACTGATTCCACTTTGGCTTTCAATTGTTCAGCATTGACTAACTCTGTTCCTGAGAGTTTTGTTGCAGCTATTGAGAGTTTTAGGTGGCAGGAGCAGGAACACTGATAATATGATTCTCCCTGTGTTTGTTGTTTCTGGCAGCATTTTTTTGCAAGGTTGGAAAAGTAAATTGATTTGCATTGTGAAGGTTATTTCTCCAGTGAAGGGAGTTAGTTTTGGTTTTGAATGAAGATTTGTTTTGACAGGAAACAGTTATATGAAGAAAATGTGAGCTCAAAAAGACCTTGGCAAGCATTTGATTCTTATTTTCCTTTTCCCTTATACTATGAAATGAAATAACTATCCAGGTATGGCCATCCTGGTTCTCTTTGCAACGAATACAAAAGAAAGTAAATTTAACATGTACTGGGATCAACCCAACTTAGTATTTGCTGGAAGATAAATATAAGTATCAGAGCCTGTGAAAAAGCTTCATTAATCATATCTCTTGCTGAAGTCAGGGAACACTGTGAGCACAGGGTTGAAAGTGTAGTGACAGCAATTATTGACTCATTGTGTTAATGATATGACAGCTTGTTATAAATTACGAGGGGTTATTGGGATAAATAGTTGGTATAAAGCCTCTTGAAAACTGATGATGTATTATTTTCTTAACTTTCCTTCATGAATATGTATTTGAGGCTGTAGATATAACTTTGGAATACATTATTTGCAGTTGCATTGCAGGGAGCACCTCGTGGGCTGTTTTCTCAGGCACTGGTGTGACCAGGTTCCTGTTGGCCACTGGTGGCCACAAGCTCAGTGGTGACTGTTTTGGGGTCACAGGGGTGGAAATGAAGCTGATCTCTCGTTGTCTTGCTCTTCTTCCTGCAAAGTTGTGCACTGGCTGTTCCACTGTGCCCTGTTTGTGGGTGTGAAAGGGTCGAATGTGCTATGGAAGCAAAGGAGTCATTTCTTTCCGTGAAGGATTGTTGGGTTTGTGGAGCATGGACATGGCTCTGCTGCTTTCTCATCACGCCAGTGCTGTGCTCTGGGATTTGAGCTTTGTCTTGTTCCCTGGTTTCTGCTAAGACAGCCTTACCTATAAAATCCATCAATTCTAGTTCTGGGAGATCTGAGGACTGGTTTTAGAGCTGGATGTTTGCTGCTCTATGTGCAGTGACTGGGCATTACTGTGCTATAAATATGTACTATTTTTATAGTCTAGGGCTTCTTGTTTCAGGAAAGGAGATACTTTGATAAATGTACTGTGTTAAAAACACAGTACAAAAACTATATAAACATGAGTTTTGTCACCAGCATGATCTGTACATGTAAAACAGCACTTACTGAATTTAAGGTGGTACTGATTTAGGACTGGATGCTTAAACCTCGATGTCCATTTTAATTAAATCACCTGTGTATTAAGTTTATGCTCTAGAAATATTATCACTGTAAAAACTATTTTATTTTTTTTTGGCAGATGGATGACGTGGTGGTGATGACATTCAGATTTGGCAAATACATTTAATTGTGAAGTATGCTCCTTGCTGATAAAACAGGATCAAGCATGGTTTAAGGCTTAGTTTAGGATTTGGCATGGGATATAAACCACTATTATCCCTGGTAGTATGGACCATATTGTAACCTTGATAATCAGAATTCTAGAATGGGTTTAAAACTACATATTTTTTTGGCTTGATTTTTTAAATCTCTGTTCAGACACCTTTTATCCAAGGACTTAGTTCCTCCTTGTATCCTTCTGGGTTTTAGACCTGGTAAAAACTGGCTTGGTTAGAGCAGTTATCCAAACCAATTTTAGTAACCAAAGCCTCACCTCAGGAAAATTCCAATCCCAGGTAATCAGTGTTGCTGCAGTTTTCAACAGGAAAGTGCTCTTTTCAGTGGTCATTCCAGGCACAGGTACAGAAGAATATGAACAGTTCCTTTATGATGGTAGAAGAGTGTTTGCTCCAGCAGTTCCTTTTTCCTTTCACTTATCTGTATCTTTTTAAATATTGCCACATTTTTTTGCCTAATTTTGACAATGTGATCCTTCAGCACTAGGATCTGTCAGCAGTCATCAGATCTGCTTTTAGGGTGGTTTCTTTTAAACTCTTCATTGTTTCAAAGGGCCACATCTGCCAAAATATCTTTTGCTACATCCATTAGCCAGGAAGTTGTGTGATAACAATGATCTGTGTATTTGAGACAGGGAGAAACTCTCTGTGCTCAAAAGGCTGCCTATAATGTATCTGAAGTGGGAGATCTTTTAAACAATTGAAAAAGCACATCCTGTAAACTTTTAATAGTCCTGGTTTTGCTTATTGGGTTTTAGGTGTCTGTTTAACATCTAACCATGATTGCTGTCACCCTATACGAAAAATTAATCTCTTCTGTCATCAGCCTCAAAAATGCATCCATTAGAAAAAACATGTATAATTAACCAGTGCAGAATGGAGCAAAAATTTCAGTGTTCTAGTGGGTGACACTGTTGGCTGAGTCATATTACTGGTGATACAACTTCATGGCTTTATTTAAATACATTAAATACGGTTGAGTAGAAAGTGATACGTCAGGTACTGAAGAACAATCAGAGCACACCTTGTAAATCATGTACAGAAACAAGACAGCCTTACATCAATGCTAATTAGTCAAGAGCTTCCAGACTTTTCAGGAGATAAACTTTGTGCGTAAGCAAAATCTGAGGACTGTTATTTCTAGAAGAATACATAGAGAAGATTAAAAATATGTATTGGTGAGATAGATTGCTATTGACTGTATATTAAACTGAAAGACTGCTGTCAGAAACCTGTCAGACTGTGTCTGTAAACAGTGAATTTATTATAAATAAGTAAATTTTTACAACTCTGTAAGCCCCCCATGTGTTCCTCAGGAAGTGTAATGGCATGAAAGGTGTCACTCACATGCAAATACTTTTCTTCTAGCTTGAATCACTGTTTCTAACCTAAGGCTTCCCTTTCTCCCCTACCCCTTTTCAACTCTACTTGAAGCTCTGTAATTTCACTTATTCTTTAATTACATATTTGGAATTTATTGGGTTTTATTTTCTTGACTGAAACCAATGGTCTTGACCTTCTCATCTTCACAAGGACAACTGTGTAAGTTTGTGGGGTGGTAAAAAAAAATAATTGCAAAATATTTGGGAGAAATAACTTTAGTGGTTGTCTTCATAATTACTTTTCAGTGTTATTGGCAAGGAAAAGCTTATATGAAGACCTTAGCAATTAGGAAAGGAACTCAAACAATATCGGTTTTTAGTAGTCTGGATAGTATATATGTCCTCTGGGATTTTATTGTGTGAGATTACCATGATTATATTGAATGCTTAGCATATTAATTCCTGGGTGAGTCTTTATTGGAGATGATGGTATCACAGCAGGGGAAGTGTTTTTAATGCCCTGCCCAAAAGTGCTGGTCCCTTTGGATGTAATAGGAAAGCACTCCTGAAAGGCTGCAGGAGCCAGGCCAGAAAATTTGCATATACATCATTATTTATTTTTTTTCAAAAGATTGAAACATCCATTTACTGTGTCAGAACCAGAGGAGTCAAGTAGAATTGCCTCTGAGGGAAGGCAGGTGCCAGAGAAGACCATGGGTTTCAGGAGACACGTGTGCTGCTGGGATTGGGTTGTAATGCTCCTTAACACCCACCTGTCTGGGCCTGGAATGGTAATGGAATGTTCTTTTCCAGTAAGGAGTGGTTTGCAGTGTGTATGGGAGGGTCATTTGCTGTAGCTGCAGAGAGTCATTCATAGATTTAGTTTCTATGATTGTCAGGGTTCAAACTGCAGCCCAGCCAGTTTGGGTCAGTGCTGATCAACCTGGTTGTTCCCTGGGGCACTTTTTTTAGGCGTGTTTTGTTCAGGCTTTTTATCCCCTTTATTTAGTGTTTCCTCAGTCCAGAGAGAGTGGAGCAGGCAGGATGAGCTCTGACTGGGAGGGAATGGGAGGTGACAGAGGCACTGTTCCTCACTGGAGGTTGAGCACTGTGCTTGGCCAGGGTGTGTGTGTAGGCTCAGATATCCTGACCACAGTTTCCAAACCTTTGGCTCCCTCAGCCAGCCCAGTGCTGGGTGCTTTGTTCTGTTGGTGACTCCTGATGGGAGGGGATGTCCCTCACACCTCCCTGCTGCACAGCTCCCACAGAACATACAGTGGACTTTTTCCTCCCTTTTTAATTTCTTACCCCATGTCACACTGGGGATGCAGCTGGTGCCATTCTATCTAAATATATTTCTGTATCCAAGATAAATTCTTGAGATGCCACAGACTGATCTGTACCATTCCCTTTCTTTTAAGAATTTATATTTTTATGTATCCTGTTACAATTCACTGTCACATGCTACTAATCAGGATTCAGTAACCCAATCTGCACAGCACATTGTTCTGTTTAACAGAAAATGAGGATATTTGGTGTGGGTTTTTGCAAGCTCTCTGAGCAATATTTTCCTTCTTTTCCAATCTTTCTAATCTTGACCTTATTATTAATATGCTCCATCTCTCTTCCTAACTTGGGAAATTGTTCTTGCCTTCAGGTTACCTTAGGCTAGTGGAGGGGAACAAAGGGCCAGCACACACAATCAGCCCTGAAAATGTTAATTGATATTTTACCACTTCTGAGTCGTTAAATCCCAGAATAATACATCACAATTCATTAGGCTATTTCCACATTTTTTAAGATTACACAAATCTTGTCTAATGAGGAAAATAGGCATTTTTGTATGGAGACACATTTCTCACATCAGCCTGTCCCAGTTTTGGATGATTCAGTGCAGCCAGAAGCATTAGTGGACGTTGCTCCATTGAAGCTGTTCCCCTAGTGTATATTTGTGCTTTGTAACTATCATATAAATGCAACTGAGTTACAGGTTGGCAAAGGCATACAGTGCTTTCGGAAAACTCCACAAAAGAGTATGGCGTAATAAACACTTGAAGAAAAGCACCAAGATCAGTGTTTACAGAGCCATATTGTTGTCTACTCTCTTATATGGTTCCGAATCATGGGTCATCTACCGCCACCACCTGCGTCTCCTAGAACGCTTCCATCAACGCTGCCTCCGTACAATCCTTAACATCCGCTGGTCTGATTATGTGACCAATACATCTGTACTAGAGCAAGCAGCTGTCACAAGTGTAGAGGCCATGTTGATGAGAACACAGCTGCAATGGGCAGGGCACGCCTCCAGGATGAAGGACCACCACCTTCCTAAGATCTTGCTCTGTGGTGAACTTGCCACTGGCTGCTGCATGAGAGGAGCCCCGAAGAAAAGATACAAGGACTCCCTGAAACGACATCTGAGCCTTGGCCATATTGATCACCATAACTGGTCTACTCTGGCCTCAAATCGGGAGGCCTGGAGACACGCCATCTATAACGCAGCTGTCTCCTTCGAGAACACACGCAGGATCACTCTCGAGGAGAAAAGGCAACGCAGAAAGAACCGTGTCTTGCGGAATACACCATCTAAGGAGTCTTTCTGCTGTGCCTTTTGCAATCGGATGTGTCTGTCACGTATTGGCCTCATAAGTCACCAATGTGCCTGTAACAAATGTGGATAAAGCCTTCCCAAATCTTCGTTCGCGAAGCCCAGCCATGATGATAAATGCAACTGATTGAGCAACTGCAACTCTGATGTTGGAGTTGCTAATTTAGACCTCTAATCCTGAAAGAAGCCCAGGATGAGAGACAAACCTTACACTTGCAGAATTCTCTTATGTCACTGCCTGATACAGAAGGGAAGCTTAAGCAAATGCTTTATTTTAAGACAAAATAAACTTAGTTTCTGTCAGAGTGAATTTAAAACTGGAGGGCTTTTTTTTTGTAGGAATGTATCCTCAGAACCTTTTCCTAGTTAATTTGATTGTTATTTGTTTAAAGGCCCAGAGTATAACTAAACTCAGTTTCTTTAAATAATATAAGCTTCGTAAAAAGTTTCAGATTCATTTAAAACAAACGAAGCCAAAACCCAAAGCAAAACAAAAAAATCCTCAAAATTAAAATCCCAAACAAAGATAGGGGCAGAGATGAGAAAAAGTAAAGCTTTACTGAATGGCGAGATGCTGCTCTAATAACTGATTATAGTCTACAGTCATGACCAGAATGCTGATTGTTATAACATTATTAAAAGTGCTTTTTTAGTTTTGTAACTTGCCCACTCTCACAGTATTAACAGGCAATCTCTGTAACGCCCTGATGAACAGTATTACAGGAAAAAAGAGTATGGGATAATAATGTTCACAGACCTTAGGTTTGGAATTAGCATAATGGAAAGAGGTCCTGAAAGCAAAAATCATATTTCTGTAAGTGACCTATTACCAATCTGATTACATTTTACAGAGTAATTTAAATGAATTCAGTTAGACTGGGTTGGTAAAGGGAGAAAATACCTTATTGTTCATCTGTGTAATTGGAAAGGCAGAGAAACCAGCACCAGGCTTGGGTTTGGGCAGGGCAGGAGGGGACCTGCTGCAAAGGTAGGGTCACCAAAATGCTGGGAATACACAGGGTGTGTGGACAGGAATGTGGAAAGCAGCAAAGCCTTTGAGATGTCACCACTGAGGAGCGAGAGGCTGGAGAGCAGAGCTGGGAAAGGGCCCTGGGGGTCCTGGTGGTGCCAGTTGTCCCTGAGTCAGCAGTGCCCTGGTAGCCAGGAGGGACATCCCTGTCCTGGGGCATCAGGGAGGGGATTGTCCCACTCTGCTCTGCCCTGGGGAGGCCTCACCTCAGCACTGGTGCAGTTTGGGGGGACACAATGTAGGGAAGGGATTGAGCCATTGGAGAGTGTCCAAAGGAGGGACACGGAGATGGGGAAGGGCCTTGATCTGAAGCCGTGTGAGGACACTGAGGGCACTTGGTGTGTTCAGCTGGAGCAGAGGAGACTGAGGGGAGACCTCACTGCAGTTCCAACTGCCTGGGCAGGGGCAGAGGAGGGGCAGGGACTGAGCTCTGCTCTGGGGGACCAGGGACAGTAGCCAGGGAATGGCTGGAGCTGTGTCAGGGCAGGCTCAGGTTGGATCTCAGGCAAAAGGTTGTTCCCCCAGAGGCTGGTTGGGCACTGCCCAGGCTGCCCAGGGCAGTGGGCACAGCCCCAAGGCTGCCAGAGCTCCAGGAGGGTTTGGCTGATCCTCTGGGGCACAGGGGGTGACTCTTGGGGCTGGGCCTGTGCAGGGTCAGGGGTTGGGCTGGTGATCTTTGTGGGTTCCTTCCAACTCAGGAGATTCTGAGACTTTTTACTAACAAGTCTGATTTGAATTCAGCTGATGATAGTGAGTGGTTTATGGGGAGGGAGTACACATGGGAACTGGAACAGGGCTCAGATTTTTGTCACTGTGGATGGCACCTTCATCTTAAGCAAGGTGGCTGCTGGGCTTCTCCATACTATTTACTAAGAACAGTAACTTTTTCTGTCTAAAATACTTCCCTTGTTACAACAGTTTATATCTGAGTGTGAAAAAGGTCAATTAATAAATTTCTCAGGTTATCCATGAATAGAGGTGGCTGTATAGGGATGAGAGGAGGCTCAAAATAGTTTGATAATCTCAAAAATTCAGATAAATCTAGCTAAAATTCTTGTACAGAAATAATATACAGGATTTTTCAAACTCTGTTGATCTGTCCCACTGTTTGTCAAAAAATATGCAATTCTGTAACACAGGGAAGGATGAGATGAGACAAATAATGAAAATAGCCATGAAAATACATACTCTAATAATATTGTATTGCAAGTGAAAGAACACTTTCTCTCTTAGAAGTATTATGAGATAATGATTTTTCCCATATATTCAAGGTTGGTGTGGCCTCATCTTGATGCCTTATGTGCAGTTTTGGGCCCCTCAATTTAAGAAGCATGTGAAGAGTGTTGAATGTATCCACAAGGCAACAGCAGTGGTGGGAAGGCTGAAGAAATGTCCTATAAGAAGTGGTTGAGGACTCTGAGCTTGTCTAGTTTGGAGAAAAGGAGGCAGCGATGTGACCTCACTGCTCTCTCCAGCTTCCTGAGGAGGGGATGTGGAGAGAAGATTGATGAGCTCTGCTGGTATCCAGGGACAGGACACATGGGAATGGTTCAGAGGTGCACCAGGGGAGGTTTAGGCTGGACATCAGGAAGTATTTCTTGACCAAGAGGGTGTCACAGACTGGAACAGGCTTCCTAGAGAGGTGTTCAGTGCCCCAAGTCTGTCAGTGTGCTCTGCCACACAAAACACACTTTTCTTTGAGCTGCCCTTAACCTTTGCCATCCAGAATTGTGCAGAGCAGGTCTCCAGACAGTGCATGACCTGTGCTGTCCATGGAGTCTGTCAGCAGATTCCTCTGCTGCAGCACCTTTTCTCTACTAAGTAGGCTGAAGAAACTGGGTTGGACCAATCTGTGTGTGTGACATAAATCAGAGTTTGCTCATTTGTTACATTTACAGTGAAAGAAGTTGGAGCCTAATTTCATTAACCACAGTACAAAATGGTTTCTAAGAATGAGTGTCGTGTTTGAAATGAAATATTAATTACCATAACATCAAGGTAAGGGGAATATTTTGTGACATTCATCTTGTTCTTCTGTGGGAATATTGGAGTGATTTATCCAGCACATTGTTGTTGTTTTCCCTATGTAAATGTTGCAAAATATATACTTTCAAGAAAAGCTGTATTTATAAACTAACAAAGTGTCCTGCCTTGTAAGCAACATTCATCATGGAATTGATGGACCAGCTGTAAAACTCTGTGAAGTCAGCAGATACCTTTCCATTGACTTCACAGGACATTCAGACCTTCACTTAATTGATTGTATGTGTTCTTAGTGTATGAAACCCTGTGGAAAATAAATTGGTAGTTGACCCTGCCATCTGGGCAGGCTGACATCAGTTTAAATACTCTAAGGAAACCCGAAGAAAACCTCTATCTTGCAGCCTTAGTATTATCTTTTGGAAAGAAATTTCTGGGAACAATTCATTTGCTTGTGCTCTGGGTATATGATGTATTTCAGCTCTTTGTCACGCTGAAGGCCGGTTCTTCAAACCTTTTTCATTGTACTCAGAAAAACTCATCTCACTCTAATTAAATCATTATTTTACAGAAAAATCTGTTATGCCTTTTACCCATAGCCTTGAAAGTCCCTTTCTAACATATTCTTGGCTTACTTATGATGTTCTCCAGACTCAGTTGGGTGTTAGTTGGTATTGATTCTTGGATCAGAAATCCCTTTCTTCAGTTGTTCACTATTTGAAGACAGCCCTTAGTTCCTTTATAGAGATGCAGTGTTCTGCATTAATGAGAACCCACACTGGACACCTGAGGCCAGTTTTGGAGTATTGTCTTAACTCCCTGGAGAAAAGTGGATTTCTCTTCCTGCCTAGAGGTGCACTCAGATGTGCTTGTTGGTTGGTGGATTGTTGGGGTATTTTTATCCCTAGAGAATTTCCAGTGTTTAACAGGGCAAGTAGTAAAAAAGTAAATTTAAAATTTGGGGATTGAGCTTAAAATGTGCTCAGCTGTGACTGAGGAGACTGGAAAGAGCTCAGCACAAATTTGCATTAGACTCATTTAAAGACATCTGCATCCCACTTAGGATTATTTTGGCAATGCAAAATATAACATCCCTGTTGAGCAGATGGCTGGGACGCCACAGCTCACTCAGCTCTGCTGTCTGATGTGTGGAATCCAACATCCTTCTCACTACTCTGCTGCACTGGGAACAGGGAAGTGCGGTCTGATCACAGCTCAGCCACTTTTAAGGATCTTGTCACCCCAGAATTTTACTCCTGACAAATCCCAGGCTACAAAAGAAAACGTTCAAACAATAAAGAGAGGAATTCTGGGTGCTCAGGGTCATTAGCTCAGCCATTAAATAACACTCGGGGAGAATAAGCAATGCAAAATGGCTCGAGGTAGTTTTGAAGCTGAAGCCATTGGCAGCATTGGCTGGTAAACCTGGCTTAACTGTATTACAGGGCTCCTCCAGAGACTAGAATAAAAGAAGTAAACAACACCTAATAACTTGGTCAAATCTAATAAAAAAGATCTGTGTCACGTTGCCTGACAGCTGTGGTGAAGAAGATGGGAAGGAGTATTAAAGAATGTTCAAAATCAATTGAATACAATAAATTAGGAATTTAAAAAAACCTTCTAGACTCAATCAGCTTTCTTTATTTGTCACATCAAGAGTCTACAAGCTCAACAAATGTAACTTGCTGTTTGGTTTCAACTGCTTGCTCAAAATAATTTGTAAATTATTACAGTAACAGGAGTGGCCCTAGACTTTTAAGGGTATTGGGCCAAACAAAGTCTCCTTGATAAAAGTACATCATTTGAGAAGTTTAACTTATGAATATGGAACGAGATGGCACAGGAGCAACTAAATCACACTGAGCCTCTTGTTCCTTCCCATCTGTGTGTAGTTGTAGAGGTTGTGCTGGAAGCAGAGTCCTCAAGTGTCATGTTTTCCTGAAAGCCATATGCTGCTGGAAGGTGGAATTAGCCATGGTGACTATTTCACAGAGCAACTTGCACTTACATGAGGTATTAAAAGAAATAGTGGGTCTTCTAACCTTGAATTAGGGTCACTTAAAAACAACCTCTCAACTGTGCTCAGTCCTGCTGAAAAAGACAACTTTAGTGGTAAGGAGGTGCTATTGAAGTGTTCATCCTGTCACTCAAGCCCAGTTCCCTTGCAGATGCAGATTCCTGTGCACCAGCATTCCTTCTTTCCCTGTTCCCTTTGCTGTGGCCCCTTAGCAGCAGCACATTTTCAATCCCAATAAAACCTTCATGCCTCCTTCTGGGTGTTCTTTCAACCCAGCCAAATGGCAGGGAGCAGGCTGAGCAGTGAGATTATGCCCTGTTAGGATTTGTAAGAAACAACAGGAAAGAAGTACTGCTGGAAAAATCCTCTGTTTTTCTGAAAGAATTCTAAATGACTCTTGGTATTTGTGTACAAAGGATGTTTTGAAATCAAAAGGAATAAAAACCTGAGAAGGTAGCCTTTTACTGGGGTGAGAAAGGGGAACATGACCCAAAAGAACTCACTTATTTCTTTTTTTTCTCTTCCTCTAGTTCTCGTGTTTCAAAATGCTCTACATTGTATATTTTTGGGGGGTTGTCTAGATATTTTTTTGGATAGGTATCTGCTGACTTAGCTCTGGAAATTTTAACCTTTCATTAGCTCTGACTGCTGAGTAGTGCAAAGAGAACACAAGAGATTTTATTAGCCAGGCTTGAGAGCACGGTGCCGTTGAAGGACTGAGCCTGGTTCAGCTCTCATTGCAGTTGCCTGGTGCTGCCCTAACAGACCACGAGGGGTTAATCTCCCAAAAAGCCTTTCCCATAAGTACAAGACTAAACAAGAAGCAGACTTGAAAGGCTTTAACAGGGCTGCAGTTAACTATAACCAGCTGTTGAGATAACAGACTTGCCATTGGAGAAGGGAACCCCTCTCCCATGCACAATGGGACCTTTCTCCAAGTGGGGTTTGGAAGGAGTCAGTTCTGCCTGGCAATAATCAGAATTAAGTGCTTGGGGGTAGGGAGTGAGTTGTTGGATCTTTCCTCTCCATCTGACATTTATATAGCAATTCTATTTCTGCTACTGAAAGCCAAAACATACAAATCCATCTTATCCGGACTATTAAGAAATAGGGAGTGAATGACTATTTTTCCCCCCTTCCATTCTCCTTTCTTTTTTGCCTCTGCTCTGTATCAACATTTATTTGAATAATGAGAGAAGGATGATATTAGCAAACTTCCATCTATCTTTTAAAGTCTGGTAACATGACATTTGAATTAAATCCAAACAATACCTGGTGTAAGAATACATCTTTAGAATTTCTTCTTGCTTGTTAAAGCCATACAGTAAAACATCAAAAGTTTTCTCCTTTTGCTGTTTCCATAGACTGAAATGTAGTGGAAGAGTCTTTTTGAGGAGACATCCCAAAGCCAATTGGTTCAGTTCCACATCATGAGCAAGAAGGCTATGAAAATAAAAGATCTAATTTGAACACTTCTTGGCAGCTAGTGATTTGCTAAATTGTTTTTAATTGCTTTCAAAAGTGAAGGGAAAGGAGAAGTCTTTTGTAATTCATGCTTCTAGAGAAAAAAAAAAACAACGAATGTGGGAAATCAGACTTAATATTAGAAGTTACAATGTGACTCACACAGTGCATAATCTCTGCAATAGTACAACCAGCAGAAACAGAGACAAAGAAACAGATGTGCAAACTTCCTAGTAGTTAAATTCCAGCTACTTAATCAGCAGCAGGACTCGTCCTTTGTTTCATATTTCCAGCTCAGAAACAGCTCAGTAGGAGGACACGAAGAGGCACTGCAAGAAAAGTGCTTTTACCATCTGCAATCCAGTGATCACTTTAATAAAACAACCTTCCCAAAATTGGTCACCAGGATATGAGGAGAGGGGGTAACCCAGCTATAATTCAAACCCAGCAGCCTGGTTAGGAACTTTTGTACAGCTGAGCCAGACAGAAACCTGGTCGTGTGACTTTGTAATCACTTAGTCCAGATGCAAAGAGCTTTCCGGCTGCAGGCAGTAAAGAAGAGTTATGCTGCTCAGAGCCAAGCCAGCTTGGAGGTTATTAATGTAATCAGAGAGTGGGATAATTGTTCTGTGACTTCTTCCATCCTGGGAGAAGTCCCTCGTGCTTTGTGGAGGTGTGTGGAGGTACTCACTGGCTTCTGCAGGGGCTGAGGCTGGAGAAGGGAAACTCCTTTTCAGTCAGCAAGTGAGGAACCCCCTGGAGGGGTAAAGGCACAGACTGCCCCCACAGAGTGCCCTGTTGGCTGGGGTGGCACAGAAATGGAGTAAATAGGTTTCCAGCCCTGCTGTCTAATCTGCAGACCAGAGGGATCCTCTAAACAGAACGTGAGGCTGCTGATAAAGTGCTGCTTTTTCCACGTTACTCTTTGGCATTTCTCAGTCAAGAGAAATGCCTCAGGTGCAGGAGGATGCTCAGGAAACCAAGAGCTCTGCCTCTTCCTCTCTTCCCTGTCTATCCAGGAGCCTGCACTAGCCACATTCCTTCCTGTACCTGCATCTCCTGGAGCCCCACCAAAGGCTGGAGAACACAGGGGATCAAGATTTACCAAATCTGGTTTGTCCTTCAGCCTTCAGCTGGGTCGTACCTTGCATTAGTAATTTGGAAAACTCAAAAAATCCAAGCTGGTGTTGTAGGACAGAGGCAACATCCCTTCACCCCACCAGAAAATCTGTCAGCAAAATTCAACTTGTTGAAAGATTGTTCTGGGACCATTGTTTTCCAGTGGTTTTCTTCTTTGCAACTTCCATGTTGCAGTTGTAAATGGACTTTATTTGTAAGCGGAGAAGAAATTATCAGGTAATGTCTGAACAAAGATCAGTAACTTGAAGTAATTAATAAATAGTGTACATTATCAAAGTCATGGTTAACAAAAACTATATCTAAAGTGCCATCCATTTGTTACACAAATTTTATCACTTGTTTGTGGAATTATTGTAGGGTTAAAGGAAATTTGGCACAATTTCTGCTGAAACTTGTAGCTATTTCTGTTCCATTATGGTAGGTAAATGTGCCAATAGACTGTGACCCTGGTTGTATTGGATTAAATTATACAGTCCTGCTTGTAAGAGTCCAGCTGGTCCCAGAGGTTGTTCTGATGCACTAGAGCTCAGAAAAGAGCTTTTTCAAAGCAGCCCTGATTTACACTGTGGTGCTAAAAGTGTGAACAACTTTCTCACTGATTTAAAACATGTATCCCAGTTCTTTAACCATTAATCACTTAATCACCACAGAACAAAGAGCCTCTTCGTGGAACAGTGTTTCCCACGTCCCTGTGCAATCCCCCCAGCCAGGTCACTGCATGGTGTTTATCTCCCTCAGAACTGAATCACTCACCCACTTCTTTGCAGCCTCCACATTTCAGGCTGATTTGCTGAGGAAACAAAAATGGGCTCTAGTGACATGTTCAAACAGAGACTCATATAGTTACACAAATTTACACAAGCACAACATTTACTCTCAGTGCTTTGGGCGTTTCTCCAGCACATATACAGCTTCTTGCATAACTTGTGACTACGCAGCACAGCATCAGATGGGACAGTTGCTGCAGCAGCATTTGTCAAACACTGTACTGTCATTTAATCCTGATTACAGCCCTCCAACATCAAATTTCAGCCTAGTCTGAATCACACAGTGGAACTCATTTGAAGTTGCTGAGTTTTCCTTTGCGTAGCTCAACAGGATTTTTGCTGCATTCTTCCTAAAATATTGTCACCAAACAGATTTGGCTAATTTTTGTGTTTGGCCTTGTCATAAATGGTTTTATCTTTACTGAAGGTGTGTTAATGGACTTTAAGATATAGGTCAGTATTATTTAATGCAGTCTGTGCCTATTGTGTACAGGTTGTAAAAAGTTTAATCGTTATGAGTCAATGCATTTACGTACATACATATATATAGACATGCTCTCATATACCAACACATAGAGGAAAAAAAGCAACCCACAAAAATGTTAAAGACTGAAGAATGTAAAAATAGCGGAGGAGGTTTTCTCTGCTGAATTCAAAATTTGTATTTTGTGTTGTCATGTAATTTTTGGGCTGCTCACTCTATCTTGTGTTATTTGCAGCAAGTAACTGTCTTTGCCATTGAAATCTTAGTAATCTAAAAATAAAATTGCCAAAAGAATAGAAGTGTTTCTTGAATTAAATGACACTTTGTGTCTTTTTAGTAACTGTTCATTTGCCTAAATAATTCATACATTTCATTTTCTGTGTTCTCATCTTCAACAGTGTAACATTTCTCTATCAACTCTTGTTAATACAGTGCCTTTTTTTGGATTGCCATTCTTTCTTCTTCTATTGCTTAAGTGTTTGACTCCTTATCAAAATGCTTTATCAGTCTCTCAAAAACTTTTGTCCTGTCCATGAATACAGACTTCTGCCAAGCAAAAGAGACCATATCCTTTTGAAGAACGGCACAGCCATTTTTTTCTTCTCTGTGTTGGGATATGTGTTATCTCTCCAGGGTTTTTCAGAGTTCCTGTTGTAGTGGTTTGAACTAGGTTTTCTCCCTGAAGCTAAGAAAGTGGTAACCCCCAGGGGTGGTAACACTAGAGATTTGAACCAATCTGCGCTCCTGTGAAATATAAATGTACCACAAACAGACCAGAAGAGACGAGTTGTTTTTTGGTTGATAGAGATGGTAGCCATGTTCTGACACCACGAGGAAAGGGGCTCTGAGCCCTTGGGGCCTTTGGGGCCCCCCAGCCCCGGGCTGGGGGAGCTGCAGGGACCTGGAACAGCATAAAGCTGGGCTAGGTGTCTGTAGTTATGCTGGGAGATGTTTTCTCCACCATGGGCAGCAGCAGGAGCAGCGACAGACCAGCACTGACCGGAGAAATGGTGGCACAGGGCCAGAAGAGATAAGATGAAGCAACAGAGGCATGCAGCACCGTAGAGAGGACTCCTGGAAGGAGAGCCGAGAAAAGAGAGTCAGTAGCAGAGTTACAGAGTTTTGGGGGTAAGAACTGAACCAGACCCCCCAAACTCCTTGCCTGTCCTTGACTGACTGTCACAAAGACCCCCTGTAATTCGTGATATGACCGTGGTGGAAAGATCTTTGTCTGGGGTAACGTAGCCCATGGAAGCCCCCTTTGCCTGCGTCACGGGGCCGAGAGAGGCTTGGAGGCCTCCCTCGTGAGTGCTGGCAGAAATCCAGCCACAGCTGCTGCATGCATGAGATGAGGAGAACCTGCTGCCTTAGAAGATACTCCTGCTTTGAGACTGGAAAGGGATCTGTCCTTCTTCCCTCCTGGACTTTTATTTGGAGGGGAGAGGAGATCTGATCCATTGTAAATACTTATGTCATGGTAGAGATAGTTGTGATCATGTGTATATTGTATTATAATATTTATTTGTACAGTCATTGTAATATATATTCTCTTCCCCCCATTTTGAGTCTGGTGTGTTTTGTCTGGAAAACCCATCTCAAATTAGGTTGAGATGTGGAAGGGGGCTTAGACTAGGGAATTAGAATTTTGGAAATCTCAAACCATGACACCTGTGTACAGAAAATGCTTGGACTGGAAGATGGATTTTGCTGTACTGTTTCTCTGTTTTGTTTTGGTTTTTTTTTTCCATTTTCCCTTATTTTTTTAGGAGCAAAGATTTCCTTTGTACTTAAGTCTTAATTGGCCTTGAAAACACTCTCTGTAGTTCAGAGTGTCTTGTAATACAGGTAGCCAGGCATTTGGGAAGCAATGGCAGAAACCAGGGAAGTTCAAGTTGTGTTCCATTATCACTCTCATCAGGTGAAGGCTGTTAAGAGTTATTTCCTGCTGGACCTTCTGGGTTGTATTAATAGACTACAGAGAAACAAAGAAGTTAGAAGACCTCTGCTTCATAACTCCTGCAAGAATTACTTTGCAGGATTTATTAGCTAAATGACATTAAACAAATAAAACCCCAAAACTAGCGAATTTCCATGTTTTTCGCCTTAGAAGAACTTCAAGGGCTTGGGGTTTTTTTGCCATCTCTGAATACTGATTCCTTGTTGGATGATTTGAACAGCCATCTTGCAAGTGAACGGTTAATTATGTGTTCCAAAGTGTGGGATTTGTCCCTGGAAGTGTCCAAGGCCAGGTTGGATGGGGATTGGAACAACCTGGGCTAGTGGAAGTTGTCCCTGCCCATGGCAGGGGGTTAGACCGAGATAATCATTAAGGTCCTTTCTAACCCAGCCCATTCTATGACTTTCTATTCTAAGTCTTTCTTGTAAATAAATATTGTTATACAGGTAACTAATGTGTTTGTATAATTAGTTCCAGTGTGACTCTTCATGCTCTAAACCTCTTGCAGCCCAGGTGTGTAACCACTCAGCTGCCTGGTCAGACAGTACCCCCTGCACCGGGAGAGAGGGAGTGAAAAGGAATTCTCTTCACTGGCAGATAGAGAAGACAAATCCTTTTCAAGGCAGTCATTTTCAAAGCCTACAGTGGTAAGGACGCCAACCATGCTGTGTCTGGCGCTGCAGTTATCTGGAGAGCTGAGCACAGCACTCAGATTCAATCACTATATTACTCTACAAAGTTTGGCTTCATGTGTTTGTCGTCACTGACTTTATTTAGCCTGGAAGACTTTCCTGTACTTGGCAATTTTTAGAAGGTGTTGCACCATTTGGTTGCATTTGGAGACCTGTCTGCTTTAAACATTGAGAAGATGACAATTTTGGCACTCAAAATAAGTGTAAGAAGCTGGTGTGTTTTTTTTCTTGGGTTGTGTTTTTTGCCTGTCCTGGCCAGGTGGGTGAGTCCCAGCTGATCCAAAGCCTAGGTGCAGATCCTGTGGCAGAGCTCCTGCATCTCTGTCACCTGCTGCTCCACAGGGTTGAAATTCTCCAACAGCCCCACACTGGAGAACTTCTGCACTTACTGTGGAGCCTGGGGAGTCACACCATGGTTTGGATTGGAAGGACCTTAAAGCCCATGCAGTGCCACCCCTGCCATGGGCAGGGACACCTTCCACCAGCCCAGGTTACTCCAGACCCCGTCCAACCTGGCCTTGGACACTTCCAGGGACAGGAAGCAGACATCCATTCATTGGACATCCAACATGTTCTCCTTCATTTTAATGTCATTGCTTTTATTTTGTAGTCATACTTTATTAATAATATTTAAAACTAAAAAGGTATTTTATCTTACGTGCTCTGATCTCTCTGAATAATAGTTTGCTGATTATTTTTCATGCAACTTTTCTGTCCTGCTTTTACTTGGTTACAAATTATTTCTATCAAAATTATGGAGCTGAAGTTGTATGAAATGTTGCAGGCTCTATTTTAGCAGAAACAACTCTTCATGCCTTTCAAACTTCCTGCATACATGTTTTTTTGGCTCCCATTGTGGGGGTGTGTTTACACATTATTTTTCACTTTGAGTGAGACTAAATCTCAAATCTGTGATGCATTTTTTTTAATGTTCCTAGGCTGTGGCCTCATAACTAAATCAGAGTATTTAAAAGTTGCTCAAGGATTTAAATCATTAACCATTCTTGGTTTAAATCTTAAAGCATAGCTACTGAATTCATTCAAAATTAGAGGGTGTTTTTTCCCCATAATGTAGGACTTCCTACCACTGATAGTTCAAGGTCTGTTTCTATGGATGGGTGAGATCATAATTGATTTCCAAAACAGAGCCTTTTCCAGCAGTAGGGTGGATGGGTTGGTTAGTTTTTATTTCTTGCCAGAGAATTTATTTGGAAGCATTTTTTTCTGGGCTATTTCAACTGTGACCAGTAGATGATAAATGAAAGATAAATGAAAATATAGAACCAGCAATTAGAATATTTGGAGGCTGTGAAGTAGGTGATAAGATCTGGTGCCCTTCTGTTTTGCTATCACAGCACAAAGTTTTAATGCATCTCTCAAGTTCTATTTCAAAAACCTGGAGACAACACTGTCATAGGAATTATGTCAACACTCCCTTTCAAGTCCCAAATTACTTGACAGAGAATGTACTGTGTTTTCTCCTGTCTCTGTGGGTTATTTAGCTATAATAGTTCTTTTTTTTAAAATGATGTTATATTTTGTTTTCCTTGGATTTTGCAGTGTGGAGGTAAGACAACATTAGAGCTGACGTTCACCTCAGAGCCACAGCTGTGTGCTCCAAAGAGAGAGTTTGGGAGTCTTTACCTCGGGGGACCAGAGGAGAAGTGTTTATATATTTATTGTGTTAATATATTTAATGGCTGTAACTGAAACTTTTTGGTGACCTGGTTAAGTGGGGAAAATAGAACTGAACAGAAGAGAGTGCAAAAAATAAGAACTATTTTAGGTTATTAATCTAAACTTAGAAACATGTAAAATGATCCTCAGTTTTCTGTGTTCTGTAGGGATGAACAATATAATTGTTCCCTGTTATGTTTGGGATCTGGCATTGACAGGCAGGGAATTGGAATTTCTGTGAACTTTGTCCCTTCATAGGTGTCACCTTGTATTTGCAAACATGGCCCTTCCTCCGAATGAAACGACCTTGCTTTGAGCCAACTCTTCCATTTCCAGAGCCAAAGAACTCTGAGATGATTTCTGTTGGATTTGGCCCAAATTAGTAATTTTTTTTTAGGTAATATGATAGGGCTTATAGGTTAGGCATTAATAATAAAAACTATTCTACATTCTTATTTACTCAAGCTTATTTTGGTCATTATCTATTGTTTTAACTATTATTATTTATTGCTACATACAATAGAGACTTTGATAAATATTAAAAATATTGACAACTGTGGCATGCTAAAGGAAAGAATTGTTTCTCAATTTTCTCAGAGTTTACAACAAGGCTGTTAAGTTATTACCAGCTGAAATAACAGAAATTATTTTGTTGTTGTGCTGGATGCAAAGTACAGGAAACAGAGGAGACACAGGAGAACCTTCTGGGAGATTTCAATCAAACCACCAAGTACCAAAAATGTTTTACTCACTTTGAGCTTAGTGGGTTTTTTGGGAGAAAAGGAGAGGATGATGTTTATCAGCTGTTTTGTGAAAAGATATCCAAGGTTTATTATATGTGGGTTCACCTTTGTTGTTTCACATTGCGTATTTTATGTAGATCTATAATTCTCTGAGATCGTGTTCCGATTTTTATTTATTTATACCATAAATAAGTTTGTACACATGCTATGCATAAAAGGATGTTTTCTCTGTCTATTGGTTGCTTTATCTGACTTACCTCTAACTCCAGTATCTGGGTGAACAGTATTGTCTCTGCCATAATGGCGTGAGAGCCTGTCAGGAAGGGAAGAGTGCACTGGTTCAAAAAGTACCTTGTTTATTAAACCACAATTGTGTTTCATTATGAATTATTAAAATAAATGAATTAGTTCTTGTAATTGTTACGTTCATAGTAATAGTGAATCTAATTTTGAATGTTGGCAATTATATTTCAAGGCAGAATTGCGGTCCTACCTATGAATGTAAATTTGAGTACTTTGGATCTCAAGGAAAACATCCTGATTTACATGAGGTTGTCTCAGATTTGAGGGAGATCTCTTACATTTTCTTGCATGGACTGCTAGAAAGTGTTAGAAACTATAATTTCTCTGAACTGTATTTTCCTGTAAAGTTTTCTAGGAGCTATATGGGTGCTTTTCCATCGCATGGGAGAGGAGGTGGAAGAGCCTGTGTTGAGGAATGGAAAGGAACGTTTGGCCTTATTTGGAAAACTGGTGGTGTTAAAAGAAAAATGTGGAAAACCATGTTACTGGATAAGTAAGAGTTTTATGACTTTAGTTGATTTTATGAAGATGCTTTCCTCTTGTTAAATGGAAATTATTTTACTGAAAAAAGGTGTTGCAGACAAAGGCTCTGATGGGCTTGTGGTGCTGCTGAAGGCCCTTCCACACCCTTCTCAAATACATTGGGCCAAGGAGTGTTTTGCCTTATTATTTGAAATATTACCTTGGTAGTGGAATAATTCTTGAGTCCGTCCTGGGCCAGTTTGTAAGAAAAACTTGGCAAAGGCTGGGAGCTTGGAACCTGCTCCACACTGGCCAAAGTTAAAAGGCCAGAGTGTTGGTTATTTTTAATGTTCTGATCCATAGAATTCCATGAGAAATGCAGTTTAGCTGTACCTGAGGAATGTAACCACTGTGTAGATACCCTGTTAATATTAATAAAGTGGGTTGTCAATGCTCTCTTTTCACATCTGTTTTCCTAGCAAGGAAAACCATTTCCTAAGCACTGGGGGCTGAAGATACAAATAGATTTTTAAAATGAAATTGTTATAGAAGCAGAAATTTAATCCTTCAGTTAATCACTGCAATATTTGAAAAGAAACTGTTGTGTGTCTGCCTTGCCTCCCCTCAGATGAGCAGCAGGAAAAATGTACCTCAGGAAATATGTGTAAATCACTGCAAAGGAGAAGTTGACCAAATCTGTGTTTCAAGGCATTCAAAGAACAGGAAAGTTCTCAATGAGAGATTGAAAAAAAAGCTGATGAAAAATAGAAAAGGCTTCTTTTATATTCAAAAGGTGATTTGTGTACTGAGACAAAAGGGGTTTAGTTTGGGGGAGGGGTTGAGGGGTTTTTAAAGGCAGACAGTCTTTCAAGACGATGTCAAGAATTTTTGCTGGAACAAAGTGATTCTTTTTGTTAAGTTCTGACTTAAAAATTTGCCTTCAATTTAACAGACAAATCTTTCTTTTCCTGTCCTAAACTGTAGAGAAATACAGGCAGATTTTTGGGGATGATTTAGAGGTGTTGTGGCTTTAATACTTGTAATGTAACTGATGCTCTGAATTTCAGCACAGAGCTGGTTTTTTCCCAGATCAGACTGGATCTCTTTGCATGTTGCCCATCTGTGGAAGACATGATTTCTAGGTGTCTCATAGGGAAATGACGGCTATTTGTGCTCTTGTATTCCCTGTCCCTGACAAGTTCACTGTTCGTGTTCATGGAATAGGATTCAGAGATAAACACAATTGATTGTAGTGAGAGGGAAAAAAGCTGCAGTCAACAGAGTTGAAAATGAACACCCTCTCTGTCCTTCTTTTGAGGTGTGTGTTTTAAAGCACGTATCCAGATTTGATACTTTCTACAGATCCGTTTTAGCACGTTAGGATTTCTGGTAGCGCTGTCCCTCAAAGGGTATTTTTTACTATTGCAGAAAGTGCAAATTGGGTGAGGTCTGAGCTCTGGTTCTGCACTGTTCCTCATGACATTCCCAAGTAACTAATGCACCTTTTTTGGTCACTGGGAGTCTCCTGTTGCACTCAGTCTTCTCTTGTGGATGTGTCAGAGATCTCCAGCTTGTGTTTAGAACAGGAAACACAAAAGTGCAAATAAAATTATGCACATTCCATGAATGGAAATTTCTCTAATTGTGTAGTGAAAATATGATAAACCACATTATCTTGGGTTAGGTGTCAAGGGTTAGGTTCAGACTCTGTCCCTTGGTCCTGTGTGCCTTCATGCAATAAATTGCTGTAAGTGTTTCTTCTGACTCTAAAGGAAAAACTCCTTTGGCGAAGAGTTGTTCAGTTGTGCACTTTATGCATATGCCAGGCAGAGGGCAAAAAATATGCTGCTTTTTTGTGAATGAGCAGGTTTTCCTTGAGTTTTCCTGAGGAAAGATCCTTTTTGTATCTGTCTGGTTTGCTGTGAGCTGAATGTAGAAACTGCAGATGTGTGCCAGGTCGTTTTTATTTCAAGGAGTCAAAGAGTCTGTGGGCTGTCTGTAAAAAGCCTTCATGCAAGTGTTGGCTCCAGGAGTGCCTGGGACAGGGTTAGGGTTGGGGTGAGATGGGGAAGGCCTTCTTAGGAGGTTTTTTCCTTCCATTGTGTAGCTGGTGGTTTGTGTGTGTAAATCAATGTATTTCATCTCCCTCTGGCACCTCTGTGGGGACTGCTACTATAAAGGCAAAAAAACTTCATATTTTTGTAACTTTTGGTATTCAGAGTAAGAGCATTTTGTTGTGTGGGGTTGTGTGGTGAGAAATCTACTGAATATTCTTAGGGTGCCACGCTTTCATGGTATTATATGTAGGAGAAAACTCGGGGTATGTTTTGTCTGATGGAAGAGCATCTTTCATCTTTCTGCAAAACAGAGGGAAGGACAGTGGCTCTATTGCAGGAGAGCTAAGAATACTATAATAATTTATTCTGCAAAGTTAAATGATAGGCAAAGGAGTAACTAAGCTTTAAAAGGGAAGGCACAAGTGTTGTCAGTGTATTGCATTGAAATTATATGCTTTTGTTCTATTACTTGCCTTTTTCCCCTAATCTAAAAAGGAGATATAAACAAGAGGGTTTGCAATACATAGTTTAGGAGTCAATATTAAATATTTTCCTTGCTTGAACACAATGCCATGAATGAAAATTTCGCTAATTCCATAGTGAAAATATGATAAATTGTTTTATCTTGGGTCAGGTTTCCAGGGTTAGGGTCAGACTCTGCTCCTTGCTGTGGTCCTGTGAGCCTAAGCGTGGTCCTAAGCTCTGTGGACTTTGGTAATATTTGTGTAAGTAGAATTTTGTGCATTAGAAATCAAGTTTCTGTCTGAAGCTTTCCCTTGCATTTCCCAACAGTGGAGCTGAGGAGCTGAGGCTGTCGGGGTGCCTGGTCTATGCAGTGGTTTGATGCCACCTTGGCTCCTGCTGAACACACCTTTTGTTTCAGTCTTTCTATTCACTGCGTCCAATATTCTTTTAAGACAGATTTTGAAATGCAGAAGGTGTTTGGCCCAACTGTTACACCTCTTGCATCCCTGATCATCCAACCCTGCTGGAGGCAAGAGAAGGGGAGGATAGAAGATGGAAATGGGTGGTGGAAGGGGGCAAGGAACAGAGAATCCTTCAAGGATGTGCCCAGGACATGCTGGGCACCATCTCACTTGGTTTGAGTCTCAGCAGCCTTACTGTGCTGACACAAAAAATGACATCGATGTAGTGTTAGCCAGTGAAAGTTGGGGATGGGGAAGTGTGGTAGTAGCACTGTTACACCAGGAGTTGAATGATGCTGAGAGTAAAATATTTCCCTCCTTGAGGCTTCCAGTTACACAAGTGAATCTCAAGAGACATGTTAATATGCAACAGTAATTTGTAATATAACTCAACCAAGCATTGACAAATCCATTTGATACAGACCTGATAAGATTTTTTTTAAATTTCAAGTGCTTAAAGCATTGTATGCACCAAAACTGATGTGTCAAGATAAATGCGTGTAAGTTATTTCCCTTTCCTCCCCCATTTATCATCAGTGACTGGAAGAATAAAATACTGTTATATTTTTCTGAATTCTACAGTTTTACTCTGTTTTATTGTGACATCTGTCACACAAAAAGTTTTATCCTCTTAAGTATCTTACAAAGAACTGCTTTTTTCATGGTGAGGACTTAATCTTTGATCATGACACGTTTTAACCAAGATATGTCAGTCAGACACTGTTCTCTTCAAAACAGAGGAGCTGTTGGAGGTGTTTACTACTAAACAGAACTTTAGGGAAAAAGAATATAATTTTTTTGAGTCATGAAGAATATTATGATGCAAGTGAGAGCAATTTCAAAAGAAGTAGAAAAGAGGAGAGGTGTAAAACTTCAATAAGAATGTGCAAGTCTCCATTTGTTCCATACTGTATTGATTTTTTTTTGCCTCAGAAATTGGCAACTGCCTCACGTATAGATACTTCATAAAAACAGGCTTAGTTGCACTGCTCTGAAAAAAATGTGTGACCAACTTCTGAGCTCAAATACAAAGAACAGACCTCCACTGGTGCCAATGAAACTCCAATAATACTTGCTAGGACACAACTTTATGTATCAGATTACATGGGTCCCATTTAATTTGGATCATCAGGAACCATGATCTTTGGATGCTTCTTCATCTTTCTTCTGGATTACATGAAGATGAAAAGCAAAAGAAAAAAATCCTTTATAAAAATATGTCTAGAAAATAAGATATTATTAGGAGACTTCAGCATTTCTACCAATAAATTCAGCCCAAAATGCTTGAATTTCTGTTCTTTATTTTTAGTGGTTTGTATGTATACATTTCTATGTATTTTCAGGGTGTGTACATATGTAATATGAAAGATGAGAATGAAAAGAAAAGTTAATCACTGTCCAGCATCACCTCAGAGCTGTCACTGGTGGAGGCACAATTTGGATTTGGTTCCAAAATGGCTGAAGAAATTGCACAAGTCACTGTATTGATTCCTTATGGTTGCTCAGAGGAATTCAGCTCACTTTTGTCTGCCTTTTGGAAAGTAAGTCCCCTATCCTAGAAGTACATATAAAATTTCTGAAGATATTTTTAAAATATCATTGGAATAATGAAGCCTGGACTCCTTCGATCCTGCCCTTCGCAGACAGAAATGGAAGGAGGTGGTTATTTTACCAGAGAAAAGTGGTGATAATAGGAAGATTATGCACAATTTCTTCCATAATGGGAGACTTACAAGCACAGAGCACAGTCCTGGGGTGTTCCTCTCCATCCGTCAAATCACACCTTGTGTCACCGAGGTCACATCTCCAGCTGTACGTGCAGTATATTACGGGAAAGCGCAGGAGATCCGTAACCTTTCCTGGGCTCCCAGTCCAGTTATCCATCTCCTCCTAAACTGCTCCCTCCTTAACGACAAGCACAGCTCCTGCTTAGACTGTCTGCTGCTCCCTGTTAACTTTTCCTTGGAGGCAGAGCTGGTTTGCAAAGCAGGGTGTGTCCCAGCCCTGCCTCAGTTCGCACTGCAAAGGCTGTTTGTTAAACCGGGAGCACAATCATGGAGCCATATAAAGAGAATACATTCAGTGTAGGGTTTATTTCTGCATTTCAGGCACTAGGAAGAGGAGGCAGAGGGGACATTACAATAGGAGCAGCAATTCTGCCCCAGAGCACGTGCCCCCACAGTATGTCGTGGCTTCTGAATTTAACCCTGCCCTGAAACCATTTTCCCATATTTTTCTGTCTGCTCTTTCTATCCTTACAGATAAAATCATGGAATCCCAAAATGGTTTGGCTTGGAAGGGACCTTAAAGACCATCCAGTCCCACTTCTTGCCATGGGCAGAGACACCTCCCACTAGCCCAGGTTGCTCCAATCCAGGTCCATCCTGGATCCTCCCATCCCAAACACCACTCACCCCATACCAGCTTCTCTTCTGGGCATGGGCTCATTCACAAAACAGGGTGAAGTGAAATACAGTCACCAAACCATTTTCCCTTGCAGAAGTTACTGTTTCTGTTCAGGATGTAAAACACCTTAGTGCAGACTTAAAGTATCCAAAATAGACAAAACTCGGACAGAAAAAGTTATTTTGGGGGAAAGTGTGGAATCAAATGGTTACTCCATGTAAATAGTACAGTAGATGTGTCCACTGAGTGCATTCAGTGAAAAGAGAATGTGGTAAAATTAATTCATAGATTTAAAATTTAAAATATTTTCAAACCATAAATATTGTATTGAATTCTGAAAACGAAAGATATGTTGGATTTAAGGGTATTGAAACTTGCTGTGTTTTCTGCCTATTTTTCTCTGTAGATTCATGTTTGAAGAGCTGTACATTGAGGTTTTGTCTCAGTTCCTAAGGTTAATATAGATTCTTTTGCAGTATCTGGTTATTGATCTCTGCCTCTCCTGTTTTATCAGATATTTTGATTGTCATCTTGCTCATTCACTGTTAAGGCTGCAAAATAAGATTACTGTATATTGTTCTATGGCATAGAAGAGTCAAGAATATCCTTTTGCTTCTCCATTTTTGTCTTTATGTTTCAGGCTATGATTTCTACTTTAAATTTTTCCCCATTCTCTTTAGCCTTTAGTTGTGAGTGTGGATTTGGGGGGCAGGAGGTGTTAAAAAGCCCCTCAGTACGAGTTTGCCATCAGCACAGCTGACTGCAGCTCTTCAGCATTGCAAGGAGGGTGAAACATGAATTAAAATGACTAATTAAGCATGTACACAGTTTGAAGATGTTCACAGTGGTCAGTGGTGATCTCATTCAGTCGTGGATCTGCCTCTTCCATTTGAGGTGCACTCAGAGAAGGGCAGGGTGTAATCTAAAGGTGTTATTACTGGGAAAGGCATTATTCATTATATCAGTTGGGCTAGCCTGTGTTTCTCCTTACTTTTCATAAGGTGTTTCATTGCTGATGAAATTTGAGTCATTTGTGAAGTGAGCAGAAGGTAAAGAAATCCATGGCTCTGTCTGACTGAGCTCCACCTCATGATCAAGCATTGAATTATCTTCTGAGCTTTACATATTATTCTGTCAAGCCTGTGTAGGTAATTTTCTAATATTGACAATAAGGTTTTTTTCTATTTCTGGTGTAACTTTTCTACGTGAAGGTCTTTTAAAAGAGGAAAATGTCCAATATATCAAAAGTATTTTAGAGTAATGAACCGCTTGGGGAAAAAAAGCAAACTCTGGAGGATGGTTGTGGTGTGGAGGTTCAACTGCTGTGAAATGGTGCTGTCTGTGGGCACTTGTGCATGTTCCTGGGTGTTTCCTGAAAGAAGGGAAGGTGAATTTTGGGAGCAGCTGGATATATTGTTTGTGCCAATCTTGGCCTCAAAGAAGAGGAGGAATGTACTCCCTTGAAGGCTTTTTCACTCACTCTGTGGAATGAAATGGTGGGGACCATGTGTGTGAGTGTCTTTCATGGTAAGAGTGTGGAATGGAGACAGTCCTGCTCAGGCACTGAGCTGGAGTTCTGGGAATGTTTCCTGGGGATGCAGGAAGTACGAAGAGTGGGTTAGTCTGCTGTGTAGCACTGACCTTGAAACGATCCGAGAATCACAGAATGTGCTGGGAAGGGACCCACAAGGGTCATCCAGTCCAACCCCTGGCCCTGCACAGGTCCATCCCCAAGAGTCACCCCCTGTGCCCCAGAGGATCAGCCAAACCCTCCTGGAGCTCTGGCAGCCTTGGGGCTGTGCCCACTGCCCTGGGCAGCCTGGGCAGTGCCCAACCAGCCTCTGGGGGAAGAACTTTTGCCTGAGATCCAACCTGAGCCTGCCCTGACACAGCTCCAGCCATTCCCTGGCTGCTGTCCCTTGGCTCAGGGATTATTTGTATTTGTCTCTGCTCACACACAGTTTTTAGCACTCATTCCTGTTCCAAACAGCACATGAGACCACCAGGCTGAGTCAGACCAGTGACCAGGAGACTTGTGGGGAGTAGGGTGAGGGTATTGCACTGGTACTTCCTCAGCTTCCCTGTGAGCCTGCTGGGATCTGTGGGTTTTCAGAGTCAGAGGTGATGTGTTTGTGCTTAATGGCCTTTGATAGTTGCTCTGATACATTTGTTTCTCCAGTCTCTGAGAGCCCTGGTGGGCTTTTCTACACGAGAAGAAAGTGCACATATTGTTAAAAGTTATCGATCTCCTCCAAGGCCTGGAATATCCCCACTTATTTCCATATGAATATGATGTTAAGTGTCTATCCATGTGTATTAATCATTGATGGAACAAAACAAAATAATTCAAAAACCCATTCCTAGACTCAGCTGAATTAGTGCTGTTCATAGTGTATGTGTGCATTTGTGAGGGGCTTGTTTTATTGGATTTAAATTATTAATATCTGCAGCAGTATTATTAGTGTTTACTCTTGCAGTGTATTGGATTTCTATGCTAATAATGCTGCTGCTTTGTGCACATAAAGAGTTTGGATTGCTGTCAGCTCTTGTTTTGGGGCTGATCTCTTCCTGACCTTTCTGCAGGAGCAGCAGTGCAGTAGGAGGTAAAGACCCTGCCTAAAGCCATGTGCAGGAGCTTATGGGCATAAACTGCTCCCAAGCTCTTTTCCCATGGATGGAGAATGATTTTGTTGGCTCTGCACACTTTGCAACATACGTGAATGACAGAATGTGGCTTAGGTTTAGACAATTTCAAGTCCAACTGCTCAGTGACCTCTTCTAGGTAATGTAACAAAACATCACTGAACACAAGGCCATACCAACATGACATAATCTTGTCCCTGCATTAGTTTCCTTCTCAGTGAAGCAAAAGAAAAAAAGGAAAGGAAAAAGTGCTTCCACACTGTGCACTTATTAAAGCAGGATACAAAGCTATATTTTGACTTTGTATTTTCCTGCCTCCAGCCTGGCCCTATTCTTTTGTGTTCCTCTCTCTTGGTCTTGATGCTGTTCCACTTAAAGCTCAGCAAAGTTTTCAAGTTAACTTCACCTGAACCAGTGTAAAGCCTTGAGCTGTATTTGAAGTGAAGGTCATAGAAGAATAAAATCTTTTGTTAGATCACCTGAAGTAACACATAGGCAATTAGGGGATTTTTTCCACTGATCTGATCAATTAGTTTAATAAAAAAACACTGTGCCTGTCACTAAATTGCCCTTCTCCATATCCCTAAGCCACAATGGCACTGTAATACCACTTCTGCACTTAAATCACCTTCAGTGTCATGCAACGTTTTTGAAGGGCCTTTGAATGTGTGTTTGCTCTTTTAAATGTCTCGTTCCTCTGTGTGTGTATGTGTGTGTGTGTATTTTTAAGGTGATGTTTTCCACTGAAAAGAGAACAATTGGTTTTCTCAAAGCCCAGGCTGGGATGGAGTTGGTGTTCAGCTGTTTTGCAGGCAGCTGGCACGTATTCAGGATGGACTAATTGGTTGTGCTGTTTTCCTTCTGAGTAGATTTCCAGTGTTTGTGGCATGTTCAGTTTATCTCAGACTGGATGCCACAACAAGGTGTGGGCTCTTTCCTCTGTAAGAAGTAACAATTTCAGACTGTTCCAAAATGTGTATTTAACCTCCCCTTCATTGACTTCCTATTCCATCAGAACATTTGAAGAAGGATTTCTGCTGGAGCAACATTCAAATCATTTTTAATGAGCTATTTAATGAAAGGCTAATTGAGATGAATTCATTAAAGATTGCCAAATTATGCTTTTGAGGTAACTATGTTTTAAGTGTTAATGATTTGTTTTATGCTGCATTGTTTGATCAGAAAAGCACAACTGAAACTTCTGAAATGCCCAGTTATACTTTCTCTGCACTTTTCTTAATACCCTGTGTTGAATTTACCATGTATGAATTTAATATATTGCCAGTGCTGAGCTAACATGAGAAGCAACAAAGCAACTGAAGGGTGTTTTTAGAATCTTAGATAATATAGAATTAAAGAGTGTATTGGGAACAGTGATAGCATTGTTGGGTTTTTTAATTAATCTGAGTTCTATTCTTGAGTGGGTGTTAACTATATTTTATACTTATTTTCTTAATCTTGAAGGGTTTCCTTGACGGCAGGCCAACTGCAGGGAATGTTACTACATAATGACAGTATAAATCCTTTTTTTTTGGTTGTTGTAACAATCAGTTAATGAATAAGATCATTAATTAATCAATCTGGTAGATTTCTCTTTCTGGGAGTACTTACTGTCCTCTTGAATCAAAGTGATTTTGGAAAGTAGGCACTCCAGTTTACTTTAATCTTTTTGTCATTGACGGAAACAGCAAAGTAGTTGACTAAAAATGTGGGGGAAAGGAGGAGAAAATAGAGCAAGAAATCTGAGGCAGACAATTCCCAGAGTTAATCTACATTTCCTGATCTCTCAAGATTCGCTATCGATAAATGGGTCATCAGAACAAAAATCTCTGAAGATGAAGGGCTACAGAGACCTTGTGGAAAAAAACACTTTTTGTTTTCGTTTCCTACCACGTTTCCTTTGCCTCTTCTGCTCAAATGCAGGAGGTGACAGCCCAAGGCAGCCTTGCCTTGTGTTTGACACAGTTGTGACTGAGCAGGGCCCACAGCACCCCTGCAGCTGATGTTTGGGAAGGGCATTGTCAGGGCAGCAGTGGCAGCAAGAGCTCTAACAGAGGGGATACTGTTGGTTACAGATCCCTCACATCCATCCTGAGCTGGGTTTGTCCTGAGATTTGTGGCTCTGCAGTGAAAGCTTCCTGTCTGTGACTACAGCAGGTTATTGGAGGCTCTTGTGTTATCTCATATCAGATGGGCCATTGCTGTGCTCTGGACCAGAACAGGAACAGTTCCCCTTGCAAGAGGAGGGAATCTCTGGGGGAGAATCACCTCTTTGAAGCCTAAGGTGGTAACAATCATCAATGAACTGTATTTTGCCTTGATGGAGGGTGGAGGCCCAGGAATCTCAATAGTCAAAATGTTCGAGTGTTTATTGCTCAAGTATTAATGAATTTCTACAAATCAAGAGGTTTTTCAGTTTTGCCAGATGAACTGAAAAATCAGTGAAAATGTAACCTTTTATGTTAAGGGACATGAAATGAAAATGTAGGGATTTTTCATAACTTTGCATCCCCTTTTTAGTTTTTACAAAGCGTTTCATTCAGGTCGCCACAAACATCTCATTATCCTTAGGGTACTTTATACAAAGATATTTAGTTTAGCTTTGAGAATATTGTAGGTTGCATCTCAAACTGCTTGTGAAATTAAAGTCATCTTGAGCCTGTTGATAAAATTTCTACATGCTGGTGCGTTGGTGGCACTGTGATTTTTGGAAAGGTGGCATAACTGAGCAAAAATCATATTTTCTCTGTGTGGAGGACAAAGAACCTTAGACATTAGTTATATCACTAAAAGGCTCACTTACTTCCCTCTCCTACTTTTTCTAAGATACTTGAGGGTGTCATGTGATTATAGGGTTACACAGGGACAACACAAGTCCTGCATCAATGGGTTGACCCCGATCCTCTCCCAGTGTGGGCACCAGCAGGTGAGAGGATGTGGGGTCTGTCATGTACTGCACCTTGGGCCTCCTTCACTCTGTTCTCTCAGCTTCAGTCACCAATGTAGCAGTTGCCTCTAGTGCTTTGAGGGTGGACATTCCCTCCAGGAATTTACCTAATTCCTTCAGAAAAAATTTATTCTCTTGGCAGAAGTGTCGTGCCGGGGTAATGAGCTGTATGATTTAATTATGAGTTGTGAGGAAAAAGTCCTTCTTCTTGGTTGTTTTGAACTGCTAGTTCATAATTTCATTTTATCCCACTTATGCCTTGAATAATGGCAAATAATGAAAAATCATTGCCTATTCACTGTCTCTGTGCTACTCGTAGTTTTAAAGCCTCCATCATATTTCTTCTCAGCCACTTATTTTTGAAAATTACTGTGAGTAGTTTGCTTTCTGTGAAATCCATTCCCTTCCTCTCATCCAATCCTTAGTTCTGCCTCCTCCTGTGCTCTGCTCTGGCACACAATGTAATTTTCTGAGTGGGGAGGACCAGAGGATTTGAGACGTGGATACACAGTGCTTAAAAGGCTAATGCTTTGTGTTCTATTACCTATTTCTTTCCTAAATTCCTAATATGAGATATATTGACAGATAATAAGATGGGGAGATGATGACTCTTAATTCTTTTTTCTAAAATGTGTTAAGGTCCTGTTGCTCTTTATGCAAAATTAGTAGTTCACAAAGCAACTGGACTGTGTTTGTCTACATTAATTTTCACCTGCCATGATATTACAATTTCATATTTCTTCCTGTAGATCTTCAGTGAGCAGATAGTCATAAACATAATTTTAAAAAAGATACCCTAAAATGTAAAGAATTTAATATATTATATATATTTTTAATATATTTATATATATTTATAATATGTATAAATTGATATATTTTAATATAATTTATATTTTCTCTCATATACTCCTTTTCTGATCACTTATTAATATATTGAACAGCAAAAATCCTAGTACAGGTTCTTCAATATCTCACTGATATCTTCCCTTTATTCTTTATAAAGCAATGTTGACTTTTCAGTATATCTTTTTTTTATGTGTTTCTTTTTTGTTGTTATTTATACTTTACCATTTGACATTATCTACAAAAATACAATTTTTTTAACTAACCTTTGATGGATCTGGTAGGTCCTGTTTAAGTTTGTCATATAACACAATGAATTTATATAGCAAAAACATAATAATAATATATATAATAAAATAAAATATAATACATTATATTTTAATATAATTGATAGCTTAAACAATAAATTTCCCGTTGTAGTCAGTACTTCAATTGTCTTGTCTTAGGAATCACAGGTAAATACTAGTTAGGCTCATTAAATTATTATTTCTTTTACCTATAATTCTGAATTTTAATAGAGTTCTTCAAGCCATTTTTTGCTAATCTGGCCTAATTTCAGGTGTTAAGTGCTTATGTTATCCTAACATATACATGCACATATTTTTTATAAGTCTTTTGTCAGAAAAATGCAGGTGTTTTACTTTCCAATATACAGACAGGGTCTCTTGAAAGAAGAAGAACTCTAGAAAAAAGCTGGGAAGAACTGACATAATTAGCAATTTCTGATATTTTAGGGGTGCACTACAGCAATTTTGCTGTTGTGTTGAGTTGACTTGGTGTTCACTGATTTTTTTGCATAAAGGAGTTGCATTCGAAGGAAATGTTTGGGAAAAAAAATATTCCCCTGTATTATTGAAACAACAAGGCTTTTTTCGTCTTTCTAGCCTTTCAGCGAAGTCACCAAAGGAACACATAAAAGTGAATTTAAGTGCTTTTTAAATTGAAATATTATCTCAGTGGAAGAGGGACATGTTTGTGATCCAGTGTGAGAGGAGGATCAATACCATAATCTGTGTGTTTCTAAATATGTTTCAGTCCTTACTATCAACTCTGATTTATAAAGGGCTGGGGAGGGAACGGGCTCCAGGTCAGTGATTATCACAGTCTCTTCTGACACGTTAAAACCTCAACAGCACAGGTGATGGACAGCAGATTAAAAACTCAGCTTGGGAATTACTGTATTTTGGATAGCAGTGAGCTACTCAAAAGTAATTGCCTTACTGCATGAGTGCATGGGCTCTCCTACTTTTGTTTTAATGCTGAATTCATCCAGGATAACACCATGAAAATATTGTGCACAAATTAAACTCATTGAGAGTTTTCACTCCCCTGTTTCTTTAGCATTAGGTAGAGTATAAGCAAAGTAAAGAAAAAACCAAAAAAACTGGTAAATAGCCTGGTGTTACAATTAAAAAACTTAAAAGGCCCTTTCTCAGAAACACTTCTAATGATGAAAATAGATGGATTGACTTTGTTGCTCAATTTGAAATATTCAGCTCTGATTGAATAGGCTCTGAGGCCTCTTAGACACTTATTTTAACATGGATCATCAATGGTTTGTTTACAGGAGTGGAAACACAGTGAATTTTATTTATTTTATCCAATATATCAGAAGACTTGTCATTGTAAGGTGCTTTGGCATGGTGTCTTAGACCACCCTGCTGATCAGAGCAAGCTTAACCTCTAAGTTGTACTACACTGGTCAGAACTTTGTCTAGAGAAGATTAAGTGGGTCTGACTTTAATGGGAATAGATGTCATAAGTATGGATATAGTGCAAAGCAACTCAGACACAGATGATAAAACTAGATTGCTAAAGAGAGTAAGTTACCTTTTGGATCAGTTCTGATCAAAAAATTCTGCCTTTATTGGTTGTTTCTACTATGTGCTGTCTGAGTCTGTGGCTTGGATATGATCTTCTGAGAAGGTTCTCTGGTGTCGAGTTCTGTTATATTCCATCTGAGTCACAGAATCTGTTCAGCTGGAAAAGATCTCTGAGACTGAGCCCCCCCCGTGCCCGATACCCACCTTGTCCCCCAGCCCAGAGTGCTCAGTGCCACGGCCAGGCCTTCCTGGGACACCTCCAGGGACGGGGACTCCACCATCGTGTGGTACCTGTGTGCAAAGTGGCCAATAAACTTTGGGGCAAAGATTATCCATAAGCACTGAGTCTTCCCAAAAGCACATTTCCATGGGAAATGTCTTGGGAACTCCCTGTCCTTCAGGGTAGGTTCCACAGACATGTAACCAGGGATAGGAACTGTTCAATTAGTGAAGTTTGAGACACTGAAATAATTGTAGAATTTTAGGAGGATTAGACCAAATGTGAAGAGAGAGCACTGCAGTCTGTGTGTTCCTGGGATATCCCGGAAACCTCAGCAGGCTGAAGCACCATGGGTTATTAAGAGGAAGCAAGGAGCACCTGTAGCTCATTTTAGCATAAATTCATGAATTTTCCATGCAGTGTTGGCTTAGACAATTATTTTCTCGATAAAAGAAGCTGTAACACACAATGACACCAGACAAGATTAGACAGTGATATAATGAAGTTTGAAAAATGTCAAAGGATGGGATGATTAAATACCATGTACCAGGCCTACAGCCTTCCTACAGCTCCATCTTACCTTTTCATGTTTTAACGAAAAATCACTACTTAAATCACCCCCTCTCTCATGCTGCTGATTTCGGTGCTATTGTGTCAGTTTATTCTGTCCTTCCCCTCTGATTTCCTCACATAGGTCCTTCTCTCATTCCCTCAAGGTCTTTCCCAATGCTACTCTACTGATCAGGACTTTTCTCCCAGGTTTCTTGGTGTCATTCTGTTGTGTGTAGGTTAATAATTGGACACTGAGGTGACAGTGTCTTCCCTATCTCTTGCCTCCCTTATTTCAAGTGTTGCTTCTCTGATCATCACTTTATTTGCTCAGAAGGTTTCTGTGATTCTGAGGTCCCATCCTTGGTGTAAAACAGATTTAATAGTTTTTGGCTGTCCCAAAGTCTACGTTCCACCCTTGATTTACTCAACACTTTCCTAAATTACAAACTCTTTTTAAATCTTTATCACTGGCTACTTCTGAAGGCTTGTTTCCTCTGTTCCAGTTCCAGTTCTTGTGCCACCAGGTGCCTTGAAAACCTGTTTGCCTCTAGCAAAATATAAATCCACTCATTTACTTTTCACACTTATTGGTCTGTGGCAATTCTCAGAAATGAGAATATTGCACATAACTATGGGCAGAGTTAGAGAAAGTTGTCCCTCTTGCTTTTGTGGACATTCAAGGAAAGTAAGTGGGGTCTGTACAGAGCAACCTCTCCAGGTTAGAAGGCAGGGTAACTTTTATGAGACCCTTTTTTCAAGGATATGTGGGGAGAGCTTTGAAAGGGAACTTGGAGGATTCAGCTGGGATAATTGTGTGGCATTAAAAAACCTTTGAGGAGAATGAAACTTGCTGACACAACTTGTCTGTGACACAAGAAGACAGAAACTTTGTTTCGGTTTTGTTTTTCCACCTGGGACACAGAAGCCAGGTAAGGAACTGTAGAACACTGATGCTGACAAGTTTTCAAATTTGGCTGCTCTGAAATGATGTGTCAGTAACTCATAAAGTTAATATACAAAGGAATCCACTACAAAGGTGAAGTTTGTGTTTTTGTAGGGTCTTAGTGAGGTTATTAGCAATATATAATTCCATGTAAGCAGACAGCCCACCAAAGATGCCAATATGAAACAATTTCATGTACATGCTTTGTCAAATTTGTGACTTGGTGAACAGTATTGAATAGTGAAAGACAGTCCTACCAGGACATTCTTTTTTCTTTTGTAGAGAAAACCACATCCTCAGTCCCTCCAGCTGTGCTTTAGTGTCTCACTGGGTGGCAGAGCAGGAAGAGGTCAATCCAATCTTGAGCAAAACATTCTTTAGAGTTGATTTGCCCAGTGTCTTGATGGTGGCAATGCAAGGATTTCTAATTTGGTTTGTTTGATACAGATTCACAGATTTCAGGGGCAGAGTAAACCCATCCAAACGTCCAGGAGAGATTATTGCCCATTATTACAAAGTAGGTGAGGGGGAATTAGATGCAATTATGTGTTGAAGACATCAACACAAATAAATGTCTTCATTATATTGTGAAATACAGAGCAAATTACTTTTTTCAAAAACCATTGTTGCCTCAAATGCCTTCCATGTCCAGCTGCAACACCTTAAATATGTTGTGCCACACTTTGGCTGAATTACAAGATGAAAGGTCTCTGTGTCTTTCACCTTTGTGTCCTTGACTGTTAAAAAAACTCTTAAATTTTTTTATCTCTCTTTCTAAAAAAAGAGCTAATAAGGAACGATTCCGTAATGAATTTATTTTTATTTAAAAGTAAAAATAACTTTAGGCTTTAAGACAGCAGTGAAACTCCAGAACTGGGATTATCTGCTGAGTGGAAGAATCCTTCCAAAAGAGCTGAGGCAGAAGTTTGCAACCATCAAGTCGATTAGAACATAACCAAAGAAAAGCATGTGTAGCATCTAACTCGAAGCTGTGGCCAAACCCAGTAGTTTGATTGCAACAGTTTGCAGAAGTTTAGAATAAATCTTGAAGAAAAAAGCAATATAGTGTAATACAATAAATATATTATTATATAAAAATGTGAGGGTCCCTTCCTTTACCCATAGAAGAATTCATTAGATTAATCCTAATTGAGATAGTGGGGAGCTGAGCCCCTGGGTTACAGGGAGGTCCAGAGGGTGTAGAAAGATGGATAACTCAGGACAACACATTTGCAGCTTTGATTTGGGCCGTGTCAGATCCTGCTGCCTCCTCCCTGCTGGAGGGAGAGGGGCCCCAGGGAATTCAGGAGTGTTAACATAGGAACAAATGGGACTTGTTACCAACTCATTCCGTGCAGATGAACATGAATTCACTATAAATACCTTCAGTACAGAGATGAGGAGAAGACTCCACACTACTGGACCACAATATTATTGTGCAACTACTGCTGGATCAGCTTTTGTGCAAGGGGTCTAAATCTCTCTCTGAATTCTCTCATGACTGAACTGCAAATACCTACTGGAGTGACTTAACTCCTTTATGACTGTTGGAAATGTCGTGTGTTCTTATTTGCAACCTCCTACGGAAACTTTTCTTTAAAGGGATAGTTTGCATTTAAAAATCTACAACTGTTTTTGTGAGATACAAGTCTGAGAGTCACAGAGGTGACCGGAAAGGGCTGTGTTTATATCTAAGGTTTCAATTCCTTTGTACCTTCATTTCTCTTTATTGCAACACAATGTGAGTTCTCATTTCAAATGTGGGAATGGTGTTGGTAGATGGAACTTCCCTCTCTGATCCCCCTCCTTGGTATTTACTGCCTTGATGAATCATTCTTGGATGTAATGATGGGTTTAAATTGCCAAAATACAACATAATGACTTTGGCAATGTGTCACTGCTAATAGTTACTTACCTAAACTCTTCAGTATTGTCAGCAGGATTTTCGAGCCTTAAGACTTGATGGAACAAGGAAACAAAGATATCCAACTACTTATGCCTCCTGTTTGTTGCCTAATTATTATTCATTTAACCTGCCATAAAAGTCATTCTTTACCTGCTTTCTGATTGCTTTATGGTTGCTTTTATAGCCTTTGGGGGAATAAATTGAAATATAGGTTCTCCATGAGCTATATCCTTAAAATAACTGATCCAGTCAACAATCTGTGTTTTATTACCCAAATGATCTAACATACCCCATATTATAAATGGAAAATGGTTGTTAGAGAGTTCAACTGTGTTTGCTGAAGTCTGCAAAATACCATTGCAGCCTTCATTTTGGCAGATTCCCCTGCAGTTTGAGGCATCCAGCCTTCTGAACACAACTGGGAATTAAGGGCTTATTCATGGTTTAAATACAAACACATAACTATGTACATTAAATGAATACAAATGCAAAATATTAATAACTAAAATTAATTTCTTATAATTTCGGACTGTTTTTTTTTTCTCCTGAGCTTACCAGTCATGTAGCTGGTTTGTTTTCCTAACAGGTTTTGGATATCTGTGACTGATGCCATGGGTTGCCTTTGCTGTGTGTCCCCAGCCTGCACTGAGCCCATAACACTGATTTTTGGTGCCTCTGGCACTGAAAGGCATGCTGGAATTTATAAAACTCTATTAATGCAATGGAAGCTGAGAACTGAAGGACTTCCTGCATGTGCAACTTAATATAAAATGTTTTTTTTATATTTGTTGTATAATAGTTAATTTTAAAGACAGCTCAAGCCTCAGAACTAGTATTTCAGAGAAAGTCTGGGATAAGCTCTTGATTTTACAAAGTTACAAAGAATAAGCAGAACACCAAAAATGTATGTACTGAGAGTGTGTCTGACAAGTCCTAGTGATGTGTAGGATTTCTTGGAGTCATACCCTGGTCACAGAATTGAGAAGATTATCCATCTTTATTCCCAAGGCTTTCCAGAATCAGCCTTTGCAGATAACCTGGCATCTGGCTGTGCAGAATTGACACGCCAGGCAGGAGCTTTAGTGGCTCTCCCTCCATCCCTTCTCTATCTTTTGCCTCTTTCCTACCTCAAAGTCTGTCATCCCACCAAGTGGAACTAAATAAACAGAACTCCTTGAGCATATTAGAGCTGCTTAATGCCACATTTTCCCTTCCTTGTTTGTCATGTCTTGTTCCTTCCTTCTCCCAATGTAATGTGAGTGAATTCCATTGTGTGTGGCACTAAGCTGTTCCTTGCAAAATAAACATTTGAGGCTGACCTAGGAATGTAAGGAAGGCATTTTAATGTTTGGAGACTTATGGTGCTCCATAAATGGCCGTTCATAAAGTATTCTGGATCCTTATGTGCTCCCAGAGCCATGTTGGGATTTGTTTTCAGTACATTAGAGATCATAAAGGATTTTCTGATAACGTTGGTGTTGGTCTTCACATTAAAACCATGTTTTCCCAAATCAGTCTCTATTCCTGATACTATTCCACTCTTCCCATCAATTCCTAATTAGTCATGACAAATTTAATAAGCAACCCCTAAGCATGTATTGAACATGTTGCTTCTTTACAACATGTTAAAAGCAAACATGTTCTCCTGGTTTTCTGAATCTGGGTTGATGCTGAACCCAGATTCTGTTCTGAAAAGTGACTGGTGGGCCAGGCAAGAGTTTGCAGTGTCATTGCTTATTCTGCTTGCATAGATGAAATTATTTTAAGACTTTGTCGAGTGCAGCCTTACAAACACAAGGTAGTCTGAAGCATCTTTTAGCTCTTTATATAGCTGCTGACACTATTATTTCTTGACATCTTCCTGTTCTAGTGGCGTTTTGCCATCTGTTTTTAAAATGACATTATAATGCAAAGTAAAAATTTTAGTATATTCTTCTACAGTCTTTGCTTCTCTTGCTGTACCATTCTAATTCTGTACAGTCCCTGTTGATGTGTTCCTATTTATCTTGTCTGATAGCTGGTTTATTTTCCTATTATGTTCTCCTATTCAGCTTGCATAGAAGGCATCAAGATGCCTTCTCAATTTAAATACTTGCCTTTTCTTCATTAACAGCAATGCCTCGTCTGCCACCCAGACCTACCCTGTTCCTTTTACATTCCAGTTCTATAATTTGGTGAGGACTGCAAAATCAGGAGATCTATTTACAACCTACTTTGTATAATTGTCACTAGGATTGATTGCATATACAGAAAAGAATGTGTGCAGGCTGTATTCTGTAAAAATAATTGGTTTAGAAAGTTAAATGTGTTTCGTAATGAACCCACCAAATTAACCATGCTGGTCTGGGCTACAGACTCTGACTGATTGGACCCCGAGTTTGCATTCTGGCAAACTGAATTAAAGCTGAATTTCAGCTTTTAATTTTATGGTTTGAGCAGTTCTCTGTCTTTTTACTGTACACCCTGGCATTTAGGGAAAGGCTTTGTAATTTTAACAAATGGGATACAAAGGAGTATTTCTACTACAAATGTATGCAATTCATGGCTAGCCCTCATGCTGATTACTGTTTTGCATGAAAGAATCCACAATTTGTTAATTTTATAACTGGTGCTAATAAGTAAAAAATTTTTTTTAAAAATAAGCAAACAAATGGACTAATTTTAACAATACACAGTTTGGTTTTTAACAATACACAGTTTGTTTTTTTTCCACTAAGGTACATTTTTCTTGGTATAAAGTGTATGTGCTGTTTCATCTCCACACAAACTCCGAGATTGAATGCTTTAAAATTTCAAGACTTTTAGTCTTGTTTTTCTTCTGTAACAGACCCACAGAGATGCATTGGCTTCAATCTTGCTTAGATTTTCTGTGTCCAGTGATAGTATTTTTAATCTGATGCTACATTTATCAAAATTTGCTGGAGCAGACAAGCATTTCCATCTATCACTGGGCTAGGATGGTGTCTGGGTAGAGAACATAGGCTGTGGTGGCACAAAACTAACAGCCATGGGAGATCAGAGCTGTCTCCTGAGTTAAATGCCACCTTCTCAAACCTGCAGGCAGACAAAGCGAGAGGAGATGGAGCCATCCAGGAGGATGATCCTCCCCATCCGTGACATCTGCCCTGGCATTTGCGGGCTCCGCGTTATCCAGTGCTGTGCTGGATTGTGCACAGGTTCATTAGTACAAATTAGGTTCTGTTCACATTACCATGGGTAATCAATTATATTGGTTAGGAAATGTCTTCCCATAAATCTGAATTATGCTTTTCTTGGAGCGTGGTCAGGTGTCTGTGCTGGCACAGCCTGGCAGGAGGAACCGAGGGTAGGCTGGAGCTCTGCACCATGGCAGGGTTGGGCCCTTCCTTCCTCTGGGCCTGGGCTGGGCGTGTGACCAGGGGATCAAACATTCCATCACACAAATCTGAGTGAAGGCACTTAAATATTCTACGTACTTGTTCCTTCTGTATTTTCTGAATTGAACTGAGTAATTTTGAATTCCTTGTGCCATAAGACAAGGGCTGCAATTGAATTAGGTGGTTCTAATTTACCACAATGCAAGTTTTTACCAAAAATTTTATAAATTAGCAACTCTGAACAAGGAAGCTTAGAAACAAATTCATACCAAGAGTTGAGGTGTCCTTTTATCATCTAAAGGAGTAATATGGACAAATTCACCAGAAGCATTTGTCTCCTGATTCCCACTGACTTTCTGGTTTTCCACGAAGGAGTTTGGGACTTTTGTCACTGGTAGCTGTTTGTGAGTTTTAATGTTCTATTTAATTTTTACCTGCTCATAACAACTTTTAATTTCCCATAGCTAATAAATGCTTCTCCTGAAAACATCATTTTTAAATTAAAAATCCAACATTAACTTGATTATCATTATATATATAGAAATGTCACTGCTGTTGTAAATATTTTAAACCTTTTGTGCATTTTCTGCTCCAGTCTTTGTGCTTGCATTGCATCTGCAGTAAAGAGTGTAATTACCTGCAGTGCAGTTCTGAGGAAACAAGGCTCATGATAATTTGGCCTCAGTACCACACATTTTTTCAAATCCACTCCACAAACACTGGTCCTGATGATCAGCAGATTATGACAATGCACTTAATAGCAAGCTTCAGGTTATTTTTGCCTTGGCCTTCAAGCTTCAGGTACCTGAAGCCTCTAAGATCTTTCATTACCACCTGAGAAACATATTTACTGTGTTACATCATTAGTTCTGTCTCCTGATCCCCAAGTTCTGAGTCAGGTCTTCTTTTCTGGGATTGATGACTGCAATTCTCTCTTTCCTTGCTTATCCACTTCTACTAGAAGTAGACTCAAACTGGTGTGGGGAAGTGGTTCCCAAACTTGAGTTTGGCAGCATGTTGCTTCTGCCTCTGCAGTGCTTTGAGCTGAATTCCATATCGATCTTAAAGCCTTGTTGCATATCTGATTAGATTGTGAAGAATTAGGAAATGAAGGTCATAGGGATTAGTTTATCCTAATGAATGTGCACCCATTTGACATTAATTACCTGGTATTACGAATCTGGCATACTTGTTCATAACACACCTCATTATTATTTGTCCAGTTCTGGGCTTCTCACTTCAGGAAGGACATTGAGGGGCTGGAGCGTGTGCAGGGAAGGGAAGGGAGCTGGGAAGGGGCTGGAGCAGCAGGAGAGGCTGAGGGAGCTGGGGGGGCTCAGCCTGGAGAAAAGGAGGCTCAGGGGGGACCTTCTGGCTCTGCAACCCCCTGACAGGAGGGGGGAGCTGGGGGGGGGGGGGGTCGGGCTCTGCTCCCAGGGAACAAGGGACAGGAGGAGAGGGAACGGCCTCCAGCCGTGCCAGGGGAGGGACAGGTTGGACAGGAGAAGGAATTTCTTGCTGGAAAGGGTGGTCAGGCCTTGGCAGGGGCTGCCCAGGAAGGTTTGGAGTCCCCATCCCTGGAGGTGTCCCAGGAAGGCCTGGCCATGGCACTGAGTGCTCTGGGCTGGGGGACAAGGTGGGGATGAGGCACAGGGGGGATCCATGGGCTGGGAGGGCTTTTCAACCTGATTGCTTTTATCTATCCACAGTTTATTTTGAGGGACAAAAAGCACTCAAGTTTTGCTATAGTTGAAAAATCTTCACAAGGGATATTTGTTCTGTTGGGTAGAATCCCCCTCACCTTTTTCTTAGAATTATCCTGTCAGTCCTTTACTTTTTCCCATATTTTCAAAGAGGCTTTGACTTTAGGGGGCAGATATCAATCTCTCTTTTGGATAACAGTTGGATAGTACAGTTGACTTCCATGTCAGATAGTGTTAGTAAAAACGAATTCATAAAAAGAGACTCACATACTCAATATATATTTCCTAAGAGCACCAGCTTCTTTTCCTGGAAGTCTATAGATAAAATTTCACTGTTGTTCCATCACTGAAAGTACAATTAATATACCATGTAAGTATTGCTGATTTTATGTGTTGTCAGTAAATCATAGGCTCAGATCATCAGTATTTGCTTCTGGTTTGCAGGTAAAGTACAAACTTCAATTTTCTTCCTTTGTTTTCCTATAAATAAATCCTTTATGATAGTTACTTGGACTTTTTTTTCATCTTCAGTCAGGGATTCTTTGTCAGATGCTGTCAAGCCAAGTATGAATGCAAAGGGACAAATGTATTTGTGGAAATGATTAAGGCTGGAAAACACTAATAATGAGATATTGAACATTTCTGGTCTAATATGCTGGTTTGAATCCAGACCAGGATGGCAACAATCAAAAGTCCTTGAAAGTAAATAAAAAGTAGCAGTAAGTGTGCTAGAGTAGGTTAAAGTATTTATCTTATAAGACCTGTCCCTTTAATAAATAAAATAAAGCACAATTACCCTACAATGCTGGAGTTACAAGCTTAGAAACAAATCTTACCTTGAGGATTTAATCCCTTTCATTTAAAATAAATATTTCAAGATTTCTAAGTCTCTTCTGTGAATCTTTTTTACATTTTTATTAAATGAACTATATTTACATAGCTGTTTCCATAATGTTTCTTCTTATGCCTTCTTAAAAGATGACAGTATATAGGTCACTAGAACCTTGAATTTTTGAGATTACTTTTCTACGTGATGGCCATAGGCATGAAAAACCTTGGCAAGCTATTTTTTGCATCATATGACGTGATATTTTGAAAGGCAGCCTGGTCTTACAGGCCTTCATTTGGAAGCAATCCAAGGAGGGCAGAAGGATTTTCCTCTAGAAGGGAAATGTGGACTTTTTTGGGGTGTAGGAACCTAATCCTGCCTTGGAAGAGGAGCTGCTGGGGCATCCTGGGGATAATCCATCAGGCCACTTCTGTCATCAACTGCTACTCCTCCTGCTTTGCAGCAGAGGTGAAGGAAATCACCTGAGACTGCAGCTATGACACTGCAGCTGGATGGGATGTGTAACTTGGGCATCAGCACCTGCAGAGGGAATTTGGGGATTCCAAATGTTGGGGGGATTGTGGCTTGTACTTCTGCAAAACACCCAATCCTGGACCAGGGCCTGGGGTCCTCTTGCTGAACTGTGTCAGCTCTCCCTCTGCTCAGGTAGGAAGTCTCTGGGGCTTGTTTAAAGATCTTTCACACAGGGATTAGCTGGATGGAACTAGTCCTTGTTCATCTGTGTACAGTGAACCAGGGGTTTGGTTATTGTTTAAGAAATGGAGGGGGGGAAGAAAAGAGGAGTGTTTACGCTACATTAGGTATTTTCATTATGCATCAGATGTTAAGGAATTTCTAGTAGGCCTGAAGCATCTCTGGCATGACTGGGTGGAAAACAAACAAACACAAAGCCCTGTAGTGCATGGCAAACAGTGTGGTTTGTTTTCATACTTATAACTGTATTTTGAATTGAATATGAGAGGCAACATAAATTTATCAGAGCTTTGGCTCTGACTGATGCTCACAGAACAACTGAGACTGAGGTAGCAAGGGACTTCTAAAGGAAGCATATTAATTCTCTTCTCCTTTCAGCCTTAAAGCATCTTCTCTTACCTGATGGAACGGTGTGAACAGGCAGTGTCAGGGTTGGACAACATCACAATGTGCTGAGTTGGAAGGGACGCACCAGAGTCATCGAGTCCAACTCCTGGCTCTGTGCGGGACCATCCCCAAGAACATGGATGTGGACTCCTCAAGGTTTTTTTTCCTTCTTAGCCTCTTGTGTTTGCTCAGAGGAATCTTGGGTTTGGGGTGGACTTTTCAGTTAACTGGTTACCTGTCCAGCTTGGGGAAACAGATGTGGATTCCTGATGCAAGCTCAGGTGCAGAGGAGCTGTGGGTGTCAAAAGGAGATGCTCTTTCTGAGACCCAACCTAAAGTTTGTATAATGCTGAACCATCTTCTTCCAGTTATTTACCTGGTAATCTGGAAAGGGCCAGCAATGCATGTGGATTAAATTTTGTTTTCATTATTACCTTATTTGCCTGTCAAACCCAAGACTCTCCAAGTGCTTGGTCTGTGTTTATCAGGCTGTCATAGGCTCATGATGGAATAGTTGCAAGGTAAATACACACAAGTCTATACACTGTAATTGCTACCTTAATTCTGCAGCATTCAGTTCTTACTCAAGGGTTTCTCATCAAAGCTTCTTTCAGTTGCAGTGTTCCAATATTGCAGGATCAACCCAAACAGCACATTCATGTCTTTGATGTTGTGGAATTGAAACTTTGGCAAAGTAGTTTGATTGCATTGTGTACATTTAGAGTCAAGTCACTCCCTTTCCATACAGATGTGCAAGGGGAAGAGAAATCCTGAGAGGAGGCTTGGCTACATCAACACAATCACAGAATGTTCTGTGTGGGAAGGAATCCACAAAGATCATGTGTGAGCTTGGTATAAACAAGTTATTGCTGTGAGGGACTTGGGCAGGGCTGGAAGCTGCTGCACAATGGACTTGGGAGGGTGGAATGAGGGATAATTCTCTTATTATCAGAATTGTTCCCATGTCAAATCAAACTATTTACATCTTTCTGATCACTGGTTATTATTTTCCAATGCAAAAATCAACGCCCTTTTTGATTTCACTTTTAAAGAAAGTGGGGCCACAGGTCACCTGCTGCCAGCCTGGAGCATCACGGTGGGGTATTGACCCAAGAGTGGCTTCTCTCGAGGTTCTAAAGCCTTGGCAGTCCATCCTGTCTCAGCTCTACCTAGTAAATTAGGGTAGGAGGAAGACAAATGTTATTGATGTTCAAATACGGTGTCTCCTTGAAGCACTCAACACATGCAAATTGTATAAAGAACAATGCTGAATTCTTGCTACTGTCATGAATCTCCAAGCTCCTGTAATAAATGTTGTTGTCACATTATATGAGCTAAATGACTAATGATGGAAGTGTGTTCTTATTCATTCAAGCAGCTGCTGAAAAGTGTGTTGTCCTAAAATATACCTTCCTGTCTGTAGAGCTGACAACCATGAAATGATGGAATCAAGTTCCTGTCCTTCAGTGTTGCTTACAGTGAAAACTGTCACACAGTTTTTAGAGAAGCCTGTCAAAGAGCCACAGTTCTGACACAGTATGGACAACACACACTTAGAAAAGGTTGGTGCTGTGGACGGTGTTAAATCCATTTCATTTCCCACCCTTCTTGATTATTTGCCTTAACCTCTTGTCCATTAGGGGGCAATTTAAAAATTAATAATAAGAGAAAATGAATCAGTAAGCCCAGATGTTACAGCAATCTATTTACTGTCCTGCCTCTGGAACAAGCCCAAGGCTTAGAAAGAATTTTTTTTTTCTATTTTCATTTTAAATAAAATTGAAATATGGAACTTTGGGGCACCTTTGTTGAGTTTGTCATCATATGCACTTTGACCCTTGAATTTTATGCGCCTCGTTTAGATGAAGAGGCTGTGATGACATAAATTCCTCTCCTTGAGTATTGAACCTCAAGAGAAATATGTGAATGGTGAAAGTGATTACACTGTAAAACTGAAATCCAGAAATAAAATGACACCTCTTACTGTACTGTGATCTTTATCCATGCAGCCCCTTATTTCACCTGTGCAACACATTTATTTAAGAATTGATCTGGCAAAATATCTCCTGACTCCATTCTGTCCTGATGCACTGCTTTGTCAAATCCATTAAAAGTGAGGTTTGCAATACTATTTAGAAGCCACAGTTTTTGGAAATATTGACATTGTGCTGAGAACTGCCAAGAGAGATGATGAGGTTGGCTCTGCCCCGGTGAGTCTTCAATCTAGAGCTGACATAGGGATAACGAGCAAATGCCTGATTGGGGTAACACAGGTTGTTTTAGCTGCATTCAGTGTGTTACAAACACAGGATTTAGTGAGGAGAGGAAAAGAAAACAATGAAAGTTCAATAATTTAATGATGGTTTATTGGAAGTATGATAAAATAGCAATTAGTAACCGCTACCAGTGCTCACCAGTAAGCACCAGTTGATATCCCATTTAGATAAAACATTTCTACAGTTGTAAATCATCTCAGGATGTATTTTTTCAGAAAGCAAGGAACTGACAAAGGGGCATTTTTTCTTCCACGGGGAAGATTTACCAGCACAAAGTAGAGAAGCAGGAATTTTGCAAGCAGGAATTTTGCAATCCTTTGCTGCGCTGGGAGTTCCTTTGTGTAACATGGAGCTCTCTGGTGGTGAGGAGGAACAGGAGTGGGACTGGAAAAAGGCAATGCTGTTAAAATGCAGGTCTCCAGGAGCTCCTGGACACCAAGGGTTCCCCTGAGAACAGCAGCCCTGGGAATGTGGCCCCTGTGTGTGTTCATACTAAGGAACATCAGTTATGTGCTTCAGCAGAGTTAATCCTTGTAGAAGGGGACACAAAGGTGCTCTGAGTTTGCAACTGCACAGTCCATGTACCAAACATTTCACTCAACACACCCCAAAGGATGTCAGAGCAATGAGCTGAGATTTGTGTTTGTACAGTACAGTGAAAAATGGTAGAACCAGAACCTTAATCTGGTTGCTTTCAAGTTGCCCCTGTGTCTATAACTGATAAAAAACTTGCAATAATTTAATATGTAATTGATTATTAAATCAATATCTGGATATTTATATAGTTTGTAAGTCCATGAGGCTGTATTTATTTAGGTTCAGAGAGGCTAGAAATTAGATTACTCAATTAATTGGATTACTTAACAAATATTGATTAGCATTTTTTAGCAATTAACATTACAGACATGTAATACAGCACTATTTCTAAAATTTTAATTAACTGTTTAAACAATGCTTGGAAATTTAAAATTGCTGAGATTATAATTACATTATTGCCTATGCAGTTTGGAGTTAATTATACCGCATTTCTATAGACTTGATAAACTGCAAAATGTATCCCCTTAACAATCAATTGGTATTAAATTACTTGCAATTACTTTTTATTAAAACCAAATTAGAGTCTTATTTCAGACACAGTAAAAGCAGTACAAAATCTCAGAATTCAGCCATGATTTGTTCTACACCTGCTTGTTTCCAGATGTCTGCCTGGTCAGGTGGTGTGTTTGATTGGAAAATAAAAATAAACCTGAAAGTCAAAAGGCCATTTAGAGCTCTGATCTTCGAAAACATGATACCTGATACCAGTTCCACACAAACATGTGCAAGGTCTCCCTGATTTGGGTGATTGGGATGAGGTCAGAGTCTGGAATCCTTTGGTGTCAAGGGTTGGAGCCCCATTAATGACAGGAGCTTTCTTCCCTGTAATTGTGGACATTGCTCTAAAGCCAAGGGGAAGTTTTGTGGTTTGTGGTGGTACAGGATGGTGGCTGATGAGAATATCCACATGTTGACTCAACAGGAGTCAAAATTAATCTTGTAGGCTCAGGGTTTTAAAGAAGTTTTCTTTCAGCTAGTGATTCCCAGATTAGTTAGGGTTTAGATACTTAAAAGCTCTAATATTTGATAATAAAATACATTTAATCTGGTATCAGAAAATATAATACACAGCTTCCTATACCATCCTTTTGCAATTTATGACCCTCTTTATTTATCATGTAGTTTTTACATCTTTTTAACTTTTTTTTTCCATCTCAACCCTGTTTCCTCTTCAACATTAGAGTATATGTACTTCATTCATTGTTGAGTTTTATAAAACTCTGTGTTGAGTTTAAGGGGACTTGTAGTAGCAGTACAATAATAAGCCCTAAAAGAAGTCTTATAAATGTAAACTAACCTTGCAAATCAAGTGATGATTAACACACTGGAGACCATGGGGTGACATGAAGCCTGGAAATGCCATTTCATAGCATTCCATGGATTCCTCATTTTTTTCTGCTCAGGGAATATAAAAGGGTTTTTTTAATTCAAATACCCACAGAAGGAATCATGACCCCTAGAAAGCCAGGATTTGGTATAAAATAAATGTGGACTTAAGCAAAGGTATTTTTGTAGAAGGTGGTGGGAACAGCCTGTGTGAAGCATCTGTGGCCCAGGGAGGGTGGCAGATATTACACATTCCAGTCAGGATTCATGAAAGCACCAACCGGAATGGATAAACAGGGATGGATGGCTGGGAACACCTAAAACCACCATCCAAAATGGCTTTTTATGTGGGCCACTGTGTCTGAGCCAAATCTGAATTGTAGGAGGACACTTTGCAGGAAGAGGCAACTGCCTGAGAAGGTGCCTGTTGAAATTTGGGTGCCTTTAATTGTTTCTGCCTGTTTGTACAACCCCTGCAAGGAGCTGGTGGCTGCCCCAGGAGTGGTCTGTGAATAAGCAGCTCCTGTTCTCAGATCCTGTGACTCAAAAGAAGGGACAAGAAGAAGGGACAAGCACCCAGCGGGGCTCTGAAGATTCTGTTTGAGTTTTTGAATGTGCTCTTCTAACTGATGTTTACCCAAGTCCTGAGCAACCATTGATTTAATGAAAATTTATAGTGAAGGCATTTTCAGTGCTAGTCACATCCCCAAGATGGAGAGAGGTACATGGTGAGGATTTATTTTGGAAGCAGAGGTATTGGGCAGGTACCTGCCTGGACTGGAAATCAATTGGGCTCCCTGCCAGGCTCCTTTAAACACTCCCTCATGCCCCCAGGCAGCTCTCTGCATCCTTTGGCTCTAAAGTGCCTTTGAAAAAATAAGCAAAGGCAGTTAATTTGAAACCCAAGCCATTGGGGTATAAGTGACACTTCTGCCTCTCTGTGACCTGGTTTGTAGGGAGAACAAGCCCTACAAAGGGTGGGAATTTGTCCGGACTGTTGGTGGCACTGGGGCAGCTCCTTTGGTGACTGTTGCATTGCTCTGATTGTCTTGCAAGCCAGATCTTTGGTTAATACCTTCGGGTAGTAGGTATTTTTTTTCGTTGTTTTGAAAGAGTAGAAAAATAACTATTTCCTTGTGTGCTTGTTTGTACTGAAGTACATATATTCAGAGGCTTCCTAGTTGTTTCAGGATTTCATTGCCTTCAGCATTGACCAAGATGGAAGTTCCTGTTTTCAGGCAGTTTATAATCCAAGTAACTCCAGTTACATTCCTACTGTTATATTGGACTGGGTAGCACAGCAATACACAAATCACAATCTCTCTTTTATCTGAGCTTTTTGGCAATTACCTGCTTCACAAATATGTGAAATTTAAATTGCTACTATTTCTATGTTGTTTTTTTCTTTTAGTCACCATGCAAATAGTTTTATTGCTGCACTAAAGCAAGGTGGTGTTATTTGTATTTGAAGTAATCTAATGTTCTGCAAGTGACTGAAGCTACACATGTTTAAAAATGAAAATGTGGTGACTCTGCAAAGATAACTTTAGTTGACAAGTTGTCTTCAAGAAGTATTAATAATGACAATATTACATTGTGTGAGAGAGTAAACTAAAATGTCCCTATGGACACATTTCACTCCAGTCACTAAGAAGAAAATGACTATACTCTTTATTTAGAATAATGAGAGCTGATACCAGTTGTCATTAGAGTATTCTACAATAAAATGTTAATAAGGAGCAGCTTGAGAATGCCATACTAATGCAATGCCTTTTTAATCAATTTTTTTGAATTGATTGCCTATGGCAAAAGAAGCAAAATCTTTAACATGATATAATGATTTTTATACCATCCCTAGGGAGAGATGTTGGTTCTGTCGACTTCTTAACCTCTTTTTGGATGCAAACCACAAGGTCTCTTTTGTCATGATCATTTGAAGATTGTGTTTTGAACAGATATAGTCAGGTGAAAAGATTCTTAATATATATAATATAAATATTTTTCAAGCTGGAACACTTAGTAACTGTATGTTACTTCCTAGAATATGACTGCAATGATTAGCACTAATCTCAAATCTAAGATCCAGTGAAAGGTTATTTTCAGGTGTGCAGCAGGGACAATGCCCAAACTGAAGTGGTGCCCCTGGAGCACACTGGAATGTCCCTGTGCCCACGGGCTGCACCTCGGGGGCTTTCCTAAATGAGTCTGAGGGCTTCCTTCATCCTCCTCCTCTTCACTTTTTCCTTCAAGTGTCCTTGGAGGGCCGTTGGCCGATAGCCAGCCCCAATTAATTCCAGCTTATACAAGATGCTTCCTTCAAGATGGAGTTCTCATTTCTCAGCCCTTGTTTTCTCATAACTTGGCAGGAAAAGAACAGACTCTCACAGGTGGCTGGGCCAAACACAGACCAAAAGTAGCAGTGCCTAATTAAGCACGAATACAAGGTGACACTAAACTATCCATATTTTTAGTGTGTTTTTGTGCAGTGCTATCTGACACATACCAAGTTATTTTCTTCTAATTAGAATATAAAACACAAATCCCACCTAGGAACAAATAAACAGGGAAAATTAGTTCTAAGAGATGCCCACAAGTTTCTCCTTTTGCCTTCAGTTCCAACTCCGAGGCTGTTCATCAATTTACTGCTGTGCAGAAGTAAAATGCTTTGTAGCCCCTGGTTTTGGTCTCAGTGTGTGCATGGGTACAAAGATACAGATTCCTCTTCTTTAACATCTGAGTGTGAAATGAATTTTGTCTTTTTCACCAGCAGGAACACAAAGCAGAATGGAAAGGAAGATAAAACTCATTTCAATATGTACGAGAGAACATTTCTTATTTCTGCTGATGGCTGCCACATCTTTTCAGTGGGAACAGCTGGTCTCTAAATGGCTTCCTCAGCTGAAACAATGCCTATCTCACTTCAAAATTTCAGCAGGAAGCTGCTGCTTCATCATTCAGTCATGTCACATATTTATAGTGTTGTCTTTGTGTGTAGTGTTTGACAAACAAAAATGAAAGAAAATTGATGCCGGGTATATCTTGGCACCAATGAAGAGAAAGTTATGGTTCATCATAAAAACCTATTGCAGACAGGAGGGACCAAACTCTCAGTGCTGTGGTAAAACTTTTAGAAATAGAGCAATTAAAAAGTGGCCTCTGTTCAGCAATCCGTTTCTGATCAGCTCCAAGTGTAAACATCTTAGCAGTGCTGCTGCAACCCTGGAATTTCTTTCCTAGTTGAGCACCCGCTCAAGTACAGCAGCCTGACGTAGGTTCGGTGAGGATGTGTGCTCCTCATAAATCCTCATTTAGCTGGCAAATTGTGTTTTCTTGCAAATTTCAATATGAAAATCAAATGTGGAAAATGGAAACAAATTGAGTTCCAGGAAAAGGATTAAAAAACATATACAGGATGAAGAATAAATCAAGTAAAGTGTCAGTGTTTACTGACCATACGAATTCAACCACGTTTCTTTAGTCTTCATTATTCCTCGCTGTTGTGCTTACAAAAGAGAAACCAATAATACTGTTTAATAGGAGCCAGTTCTGTGCTTTTGAAAAGGAAAACAATGAAATAAATCTATTAATTCAAGCTGTGAAAAGCTACAGTTTACAAAAATGGTGTATAGTTTTCTCCATCAAAGCTTCATGTTCTTTTTACCATCACATTAGTTATAGAAGTCTCATGTATGGTTTGGGAACACTAAGTTCAAAACGCTCTTAATGTAAATGGATGTTTACAGGGCAGGAGAAACACTATTCTCCTTCATCCCTTGTGTCATCCATGAGACTGTTCTTTATAGATTGGTTAGGGAGTGGCATCATTGCACCCAGAAGTGGCTCTATTTAATAATTGTGCATACAAATACTGGAAAAGCCAGTGAAGGGACAGATCACCCAGTGTGGTAACACCGGTGTCTCCTGCCTTAATAGCAGTAGCACTGGAGGAATGACCCATGTATCAATACAATATTTGAAAAAAAACCTAAAACCCCAACCCAGTACAATACTAAAAACCCTCTCAAGGTTTGTGAGGATGACAGGAATTCAGTTAAGGCCTGTTTCCCTCTCTAACACGAATAATGAGTCTTCCTCATAAGACAAGTAAGTGGTGTTTGTTGCCCATGGGAAATTTTCTGACACCCAAACCAGGCAGAAGTTCATTCCAGGGATCCTTTCAAGCTTTGGGAACATTGTTTTGTGCAAAACCCTGATATTGTGACTTGGGTCTGTTGTATCACAGCCAGAAGACAGAAGCCCCTGTGCTGCAGTGTGTGCTGCAACCTCCATCACTGCAAAGGCAGCTCCCTGCACTCCTGCTTCAATCATCCCTGTCCACAGCACACTCAGCAGTTCCATTTTCCCTTTTTCACTGATCCTGACCTTTCTATAGTGTGATCTCTTCTGTCTAGAATTGCTTAGAAGAATAGTTATATTTCATGGTCCAAGAGACTTAAATGTCCTTGGTATCCTGGGAAAGACTCCTCGGAAGCAATCTTAAGTTTTGGGTTCTGTTTAAATTTATTTATTTATTTTATATCCAAGTCCTTGTCAGTACAAAGCATAAATGTCAAGAGTTAAGGAGTGGCAGTCAGGCATATTCCCTGCTTTTCTTCCATTCCTAAATGGGAGTTGCTGTTACAGGATAAAAGATCCAGTGGCCTCCCAGGTGAGCAGTGGGAAAACAAAGCCTTTCTTGTTTTCCAGTTTCCCCTGCACCTCCAGCACTGGAGCCTGAGGGTTGTGTTTATAAACGGAAAGAAGTGTTGGCTGAGCATCTGACAAGCAGGAGGCAGCTCCTTAAAACTGGGTTAGATTATTATTATATTTTAATACCCATCAATACCCCTGGTGAGTTCAGGATGTGGCTTTGGCCACAGCTCAGGGGTTCTGTGTGTGAGGAGTTAAGTTACTGTGATTATTGCATAGTTTGTGGTTTCATTGTGCAGAGGCAGGGCCGTGGCTGGGGAGTTGAAGAGGAGGACAGGAGCTTGTTTTCATTTTTGAGTTCTTTTATGAGCTTACCAGACAGGCAGTTACAGCAGCTGGTGGGAGAGGGAGAGTTGATCTGGGAAGTGCCACACTAAGAGGGGGGAAGGCTTTCCTGTGATAAAGGGCTGCAGTTCCACAGGTTTTGCTGGTATCTAATTGTGAAAAGGTTCCTCTTTTTGCTCCAGAGCCCTGCAGAGTGCTTTGTGCCCAAAGGTAAGCATGGAGAAAGGGCACTTTGGAGCACCAGGCAAAGGGAATCCAGGAGGGATCAGCATGAGATCAGTGGGCCAAGGTGGCCCCTCACAGCTCCCCTTTGGAGCACAGTGTGGACAGGAACCAGAAGGCATTTCCCTGCAGGGGAATATTTTTTCAGAAAATTCTTTTAAGTGATTTTTAAGGCAATAAATGGATGGTCATTATTAGCTGTAGACATGTGATGGCAACGTTGTAAATTCCCAGTGACAATAACTGATGGTGCTCAGCCACCAGACATGCAGCCCCATCCCAGTGGTTCAAAGGTGACCTGGGAAGGAGGTGGGGGATGATGTGGAGAAGGTCCAAGGAAGACAAATTCAGGAGTGCAGCACTTATCTGGATGCATGTACATATTATGATGGTTATTTCTGAACATAAATTCCAACTTTAATAAATCTTTTTCCTCCTGCGTTTTCCCTTCCTTGCTCAGTGAACTGTACAGGAACATTCTGCTTGGTCATTTTCACGAATCATTTGATTAAATGGATTTCAGTCTCATGCCTGCTCAGTGGCTAATGTTCAAGGAGAAGAGCAACTTGCTAATTTAATAACCAGTGTATCAAATTTCTGACATAAAGTAAAAATCATATATGTATTTGTGGAACCAAGTGAGAGGTGAGGAAACTAAAAATAACCAGACCTGTAAGATTGCTACTTAACTATTAGTTTGTAGATCATTTGAGTCTTGGAGACACTAAATGGAAAGGCTATATTAAGTTTCAGATACTAAGTCTGAGGATGTGTTTGAAAAACTTATTTTGGTTCTGCCTATGTCTGCCAGGAGGTTTTTAAACATGTCAAAATTCTGGCAATATCTTCAGCTAAACATAATGGTCTTGCTTTGAGAGAGCCTACAAAATTTAACTGCTGCATCTTCCAGGAATAATTGGATACAATTAACACCCCAGTGTCTTCTCTGTAAGCTCTCAGAGGAGCTGAGAAGCCATTGTACCCTCATTTTTCCTGTGTTATCCCTCAGGAATCACTGGCATGTGGGATATATAAAGCAAGCTGCTGGTATTTCTGAGGAGAATTATCTCCATTTACTGATATTTACATTTGTTTAGGATATTGAACAAAAACATGGATATTTATCTCCCTGTGTGAAAGAAAAGGCTCTTGGCCTTAGCCTGCTGTTTGTCTCCCTATCTACAGACATCTGAGAATTGCTAAGTTAAGCACTATGTTCACTTTTATCATAACCTGTTCTTATCAAGCTGAATCTTATCTTCTCCCTCCTGATTTGCCTGCTTGTCAGAATGTGCTTCATCTTCCTTTACAAAAATTAGTTTTCAGTGGTAAACTTTTTAGGGAGCAATAGCATTTGTTAGGGTATGACTTTGTGTCCAGTAAATAGTGATTTTAATAATGATAAGGTGATAGTAACTCTTTGCTAGCCCAGCACAGGATCCCAAGGGAATTACTGCTGTGTTTCAGGCCTTGGGAGCAATTGGAGCTCCAGGCTGAGAGGTCCCCAGTGGTGACACCCTGGGAACGGGTGGGTGTAGCTGGCAACGTGTCACATTCCAGTTAACCAAAATAAAGCTGAAGCTTCTGTATTTAATCTGTGCCTTTGTTTTTTTGGCTGTGTGTGGGAGCAGCACAGAGCTCTTTACGTCATCAAATATAAGTACAGAGTATGAAGAAGTTCAGTGCTGAAGTCTCGGGGGGTGTCAAAATCCATCCTTTTACTTTGTTGTGTTTTTCAAGCCTATTCCTGGCCAGTTCTATGTGCCTAAATCACCCTTTGTTCTGTCTAAAATCATACCAAGAATAAGAGCTTAGAATGTTGTAGTAATGACTATATTTATCCTTACCAAGAAATAACAATAGAACAAATATTTAAACAAAAAGAAAAATGAAAATAGAGTTGTTAACTATCATTAAGTGACACCATGTAAGATTGTGGCTCATATTAAACTGAGTTCATTGTTAGGACCACAGTTACAGTTAACAGACTAGAAATAATTTAAAAATCTCTTTTATTAATAATTTATATTTTTTGGATACACTTCTACATCAAGGCATTCTGAGTCACAATGTTCATGGAGACATTTTGCTCAAGGAAAGAGCACTGGTTTACTCTGTGTTTTGCTTGTCTCTTGTAATCAAGTTCTGAGCTATTTAATGCTGTAAATATTTGCAGTACACTCAGCATTAACTAGAAATCTGTATTTTAGTCAAACAATTGTTTTTGTTTCTTAATTGACTTTTTCTGATGATCTTGAGCAGAGGGAAAGTATTTTGAGATGGCAATTACCTGTTGGGAGCGTATGTCTAATTTTACAGTTCCAGTATAATTTTTGATTCTTTTATTTTTTTTCGTTGTTACTTCATTTTTCTGGAGCAGTTAACCACTCTTCAGGGTCTTTTCTACATGGAAGTAAGACTGATAATGACTCTTTCTCTGATAAAACCTCATTTTCTTGCATATGTTTTCCTGTTGCCCAAAGTTTCATGAGCTGCTGCAGTCACTTCTCATGATGTGCTGCCAAAATACACACATGGAGTAATTTCAGTGTAAAATTACAAGTCATTTCAAGGAGATGGGGATGTTGAAGGACACAATCTGGTTGTGTTATAAAACCAAACTGTCTTGCTTTTGTGATTACACAGGATTGTCATTTCCAAATGCCATTGATTCCTCCCAAGCAGTAGAATCCCATAACAAGGACAAATTCAACATTGTGTGCAGAAATTCCACAGAGCACAGAGCTGGACGTGAGGTCAGCCCCTGCCACCATTGTAATAACCACCAAAATCGATTCCAGGCCCTTCTCAGTGCTCAAGGTGAGCTCTGCTCTGCCTGGAGCTGCAGCAGCCGAGCCCCACGGCAGAGGCTGAGCAGCAAAGCCCACCCAGCAAAGAGAACGTGCAAAAATCGTGATCAGGGGAAAGCCCTGCCTGAGGAAGGATTTCCTGGTGGATATTTGCTTTTGAGAACAACTTAATCCAGGTGATAGGCACAGAAAATAAACAAAATCCTCAAACTGTGATGATGAAAGCTGTGAGGTCCTGAGGAGTTGGAGTTCAGGAAATTCCAAGATATCTTCTTTATTTTAGCTCTAACAATTGAATAGCACACCATTGGATACACCTACTATTAACTCTGTAGTAGGCCAGGGTTACAGTCGGTTATTAAATCTCCATTTCAAATCAGAGCAATTGTCTTCCTGATTTCTTCAGTGTTTTGGGAGAGGATGTAGTGCAGTGTTAGAAATTCAGGGTGATGTATAAATGGAATTCATCCTTTTCTTTTTCTTTTTTTTTAAAAAAAAAAAAAATCAAGAATTGAGTTGCTTTGGCATTGACCATCTCCTCAAGGAGTTGCATTTAACTGTATGAATCTGTCCTCCCTGAAATCAAATAACCTTTTCCTAACATATTGATCCTTTAGCAGACTTACAAGGGGGGAAGGAGGGATTCACAGAGAAAAATTCTTGCTGACCCTCAGGCATGTACTCCTCCAGTCATTTGAGCTTCCTGAATATTAAGTTTCATTTGTTATAGTTCAGCCCAGAATGGACTGAATACCAATGCTCTGGGAAGGATCCTGCTGGTATGAGCACACGGGGAAAGCTCTTGTGTCTGCTCTAATCAAAAGAGGAACATCACTGCTGTTCTTAAATTTGTTTGCTTTGTTTTCACTTGTTACGTACAAGAAGGGTTTAAAATGTATAATAAAATAAAGGTATATCTAATAAATAAAGGTATATCTAATTCCTGTCACTATTTTAGGGAAACAGTCACGTTCTTATCTGATGTTCCCTTCTCTCTGAAGTTACACCCTGGGGAAGGGTCCCGTTCACATGTTTAGTTGTTACTTGTACTGTTTGACTTCTGTGGACATGATAGTTCAGAGGGACATTTAGCATGAGGAGATCTGGCTGTTCCTGAAAGAAAAAGCATAGAATCATGGAATATCCCGAGTTGGAAGGGATACACAAGGATCAATGATTTCAGATCCTGGCCCTACATAGACAGCCCCAAGAATCCCATCTTCTGTTTCCAAGAGTCCAAGAGAAAATTGCCTTCGTTGCTGAAGGGATGGAGAGGATAGAAACTTAAATGAAACTGTAAATGATAGTCTTTTTATTGCAGTTTACAGACACTAAAAATTATGATTAAGAGTGTTTCTGAGAGCAGGTAACGAGTAACAACTGCGGGGAACTAACAGTTCATTAAAACCATCTTTATGTTGTAGCAAATAATGGAAATGTTTGTAGATTCTGCATTTCAACTTCACTTATAAATTATGCTAATAATAAAACAGTAACTGTAGTGTGTCCATCATAATGCACGTGCAAATTTTTCATTTTATATTCTATAAAAATTGCCAAGGGAATTTTGGGAGACAGTAGATGACGACAGTGATTTTAGTAGAAGTTTGACCTTTTGTTATTCATAGTGACACATTTTCCTTCTGTCATTGAGTGAAAATTCTGTTCCTCATGGAGTTTCAGTAACTGTAATAATACACCTGCAAAGGCAAAGCAACTTGCACCCTAAATTTCATCGTAGGAAACAAATCTATGACAGGGTATTACTTATTTTTCCTGCAGCTCTCTGTTCCTTGCAGGCGCAATTGCAACTGTGTTTGAAGCCTGTGGTCCAGCAGAATGAGCAAGGGAGTTTTTGGCACTGGGATATAGTTGAAACTACTTCTTTTCAGGCTGACACTTATGAAAGGTTAACAGATATAAGACCTGATGAAAGAGCTGGCAGCATCAGGGGCCCTGTTTAATAGCTTATCTGCTCTGCTGTTTATTTTTCAGGGAGATTTCCTTGAACAAGAAGCAAGAAATGTTGCAATACTTGTCATGTTTAGGCCAAGGGTTTGAAAACTTCCAGATTTCCTTGACTTCTGAAAACAGGCTCGGTGCTGTAGTTCACATGGTAACTATTGTAGTGAATATTATTGTGAAAACTACCTTCTAACACACTGTTTTGTGCAATTTTTTTAATAAATAATTGCACAAGCGAATTGTTTTCTCCACCTTTGCATCTCAGTCCTTTTTAAGCCAATCTTTGAAAGTAAATGAAAAGAAAAAAGTCTAAATACCATGTTTTCCTTGAGATAAATTAATTCAAAATCAATAATTTAGTATTCCTTGATGTTTCTAAACAAAACTGCTGATACAGCCTAAACAATGGATTCTCAAAGTACTGCTTACACTGCTCAAATTCAAGATAACTATTTTGGAAGTCTATGGATGTTTTAAAGGACCAACTTGAAAGACAGAATGTAAATTGTAAGTATATAAAATAAGATCTGGCTATACTATTGCTCCTGGGTTATGTAGAAATTTTATTGCTTGTGTGTTCCTTGTTTGAGGCTACAAAAATAAGGGGCTCCTGGGGGCTCTTTAAGTGCAGTTCCAGCAGAACAGAGATTTCTGAGTCAGCTTGACTTGGATATTGGTCATAGTCTAGTTGACCCAGCATGGAGATTAGCTCAGTTTAATTTGCTCAGCTCTTTTTGCAGCTTTCTTGGTTGTGAGCACAGTTTCTGTTTTACATTTCTAAGGCCAAATTAAAATCCTGAGCAACTCTTTTCCTTGTGGATCCTTTCAGTTGCTTTCTGGAGGAGTCTGGTTTTTTTGCCAAGAGAGTTGTCTAGGTGTAAAAGCTTTGCTGCTGTTCATACCCAGCACTTCCAAAGTGTTGACAGAGTGAAATATAAGTGCCTCAGTCCCATTCAGAACCACTAAATGAGCATCCTCTTGATTATGTGGTCTAGGAAACTTTCACGGGTTCTGCTTCCTGGGTTGGTCCCACAGAAGGTGGGAAGGAGAGATTTTTCTCCGTTCCTGTGTGATGCCTTCAGTATCTAAAAAAAAAAAAAAAAAAAAAGCCCTCCAATAGCCTTTAAGTCATTGAAGAGTATAGTTTAGGATGCATTTATTTCCTTAAGATTTACTGTTACAATATTTACTCTGTGTGCAGAAATATAATGAATGGCTTCTGTAGCTTTCATTCTTGACTGCCTGTCTCCCACGGGTTTGTGAAACAGTCTGGTCATCTACCCAGATGCTGAGGATCCACTGAAGAATTGGGTGATGAAGTGCCTGGTGCTTTGATGTTCCCTCTGAGGATTTAGCTCTTAACGTGTTATGGCAGGTACATCGATTTCAGATACATAATACACAGAATTATGACAAGTTGCAGGTATAATTAAAAGATGTTTGTCTGGTGTATCCAGAACCACTCTTGAAGCCTTTTCTAGCTGACAGTGATTTGTGGGTTTGGTAGCCTCTCTTTGTAAATGATGTGAAGTTTGTTCATTTTGTGTGTGTGTCTCTGCATGACTCCTGTCATTGTTATCCTAACGTGGAACTCACACGGGGGTTCCCTTCTCAGAGAGCAATTGGTGGCACTGAACAAATTGATGGCACTGAACAAATTGATGGCACTGAACAAATTGATGACATCGAACAACTGGTTCTAAAACACAGTAGAAGGAAAATATGCTTCTGCCTATTAGGGAATGCATTTAATTATTCCAGCATATCCATATACCTCTACTACTGTTTTTTTTCCCTAAAGAAAGAGGATAGAGACAGATGTGGCAACTCCTGACATTTTTAGCTATTTGGTGTCCAGTGAGTGTTTCTGCACTTTTCCATTCAGTGATCTATGAGGCCATTTGCACTTGCTATGGCCCCATAACTGCTGGGGCCAAGAACCTCCTGTTGCAGCTGCAACAGGAGAGTTTTGGGTGCCAAGTGGTCACATTTTCCCCATGCCCCTCTCTTTGCACTTGCACTGAACCAACAGAGCAGGTCAGATCCCTGTAGTTTAACCACAGTGACAACAGGTCTTTCCTTCCTTCAACTTACCCCTGCCCAAAAAAAGAGCACTCCTGTACTCTCTTGAACATTTTCCTTTATTTAGCTGCAGTGATGGCACCGTCACTGAACAAATTGCCCAGTTAAATTTATGTCAGATCGTGTGGTTTGACTGTTGGTAATTGCACAGGATGAGAGGAAATACTGTAAAACAGCATCACCCAGCTCTTGCAAGACTTTATTAGGCAGTGCAATGAAAGGAGTTGAACCAAAATACAGGCAGGGAAAAGTCAATAAAGATTATGAAACATCTTAACATGGCCAAATCAAACAGCTCCACACCATGAACTCTAAGCTCAGGAACAGGGTATTTACAAGCAGCTGTCCCCAAATTTAGGGAATATACAAAATTGCTGTAGTTCCAGCTTTGGTTTAAGTACTTGGGAAACATTGCAATCCTAGGAAATCTGGTTCCATATACTGACTGAAATTGAGGGTTATCATCACATGGCATTTGATGTAGATGAACCCCTGAGCATTTCTGAGACAGTCCCATTTGTACTTTGCTGTCCCAATGTCCTTCAAGTACCTCAGACCTCCTCAGGAATATCCAACATGCATCACACTGCTGATGACAATATCTACTGCTTGAAGATTCAATCTGACATTTGTAATATATTCTGAGCTTCCCTTCCTGAAAGAAGCTTTTTGTTTTGAAATAAAGGGAGAACATTTTGGGAAATGTTTCTTTGCAGAACAACTGTACACTTCTGGCAAAAGGGAAAGGAATTGGCACAAGAACAAGTCTGACATACTAAGTGCAAAGAGATTGTGAGTTTGTTCAGACTGAGACTTATTGGCATTAATCAGCATGTGCTTTTAAACACACAAAAACAAGTTTTCTGTGACTATATTTGAATATGTGGATGTTAACTATGTACACTTATTTTCTGACAAATGTTGAGAAGGGCATATGGAGCTCAGAAAAGGGGTTTCAAAGACAGAAAGCTTAAGAGCAATGCACAGAATCAACTTGAGATTTTTTACCAACTGTAAGAAAATACATTTTCTTCACCTTCCTGAGATACTTTAATCTATACTGAAACTCATTGTGTTTTACTATGCAAAATGTAAGATCGCAAAATAACATTAAATGAGAACTAATTTTGAAGGAGAAACGTCCCTAAATAATTTCTGCTATTTTATCAGTGGAGGAAGTTTTCATCAGGGCTGATATTCCTCTCTGTGTATAAGAACAGTGAAAAAGTCAGGAAGTAGTTGAGCACTAAGTGGGATCCTGGCTGTGCAAATCTCCTGCTGATCCCTGCAGAAGGTTGGGCTGTTGCTGGGAACACGTCTGTGTGTGTGGAGCTGGCTGGGCTGCACCCTGGAAGCAGTCTCTCCCAAGGATCTGTGTGTGTGTGCCCAGATGCTGCTGCATCCCACGGACTCAGCTGGAACCCCCACAACGAGACCCTCAATGCTCTTGGGTGGCTCCTCAGAGCAGTCCCTGCTCACCCAATGCTCTTTCTTGCTTCTTCAGGGCCCTGTTGGTGACAGCAGATGTTGGGAACTGATTTCCCTCAGATTTTCTCTAGCCAGATCTGATTTACTTAGAATTTGTGAAGGGTGCTAAGGCTCGAGGTAAATTCCTGACCTAATTGAAGTGTTGCTGTTGATTTCCACCAGGCTGTCAGCTCACTGCTGGCTCCTGATGACTATACAAGTGCTCTAATTCATTGTCAGACATATATTTTCTAATTAACAGATGAAAGGAATTTATGTAACTACCTCTTCCTTCTATAGTACAGCTTAATTCATAATACTTCTCCTGTGAACACAGCTTGAATGTCTCCTGAGTTTTGCTGGAGGCTTTTGCAATAGCAGAGTCTTCATTTTCATAGTCAGAAAGAAAGTGAAAGCTGCAATGTATGGCTCTTGCTTAATTTACAGAAAAAGATGAGACAGTAGTAGAGCATAATTTATGGAACAGGAGGTTAAAATTAATGGTTAGAAGCAGAGTGATTTTGTTGCGAGGTTTGAGAGCCCAATGAAAACATCACAGAGGTTAAATGAGTACTCTAGGACAGTGAGTAGTATATATTGGGAAATGAGATATTGTTATGTTACAAATACCTTCTACTGAAATTTGTTAGACAGAGAACAGGTTTTTTTGTTATGAAATAATGTATTAAGTGCTTAAAGCCCAAATCTCCTTTAAAATTCTATTTTATATTAGCACAGATCTAAATTGTTAGGACAGAAACAAAATACACTTACAAAAAGTATCTCAGAGGTTTTAGGTGGTGGGGGTTTATGTATTTATTATTTTTAAAAAAACAACCGCAGAGGTAAGTGCAGATTAAGGAGGAACACTGAGAACACTGCATCCATACTCATCTCTCCTGTGTTGCCACCCCTATTGATCTGTCATGAGAACACTCCTGACTGACACTCCAGGCCCACGCTCAGGATCTGGTTTAGGAATGTTATTCAAGGTTTGCTGAGTTCACTGGGCAACCTCGTGCTTCATTCAGCAATATCCATAACCTGATCATCTCCAAATAGAAACAGAGCTTTGCTTGCCACACAAGCAGAACCAACCCTTCAGCTACGCCTGAGCTGGTTCATGTGTATCAAACTTGTCATGATTTGCATATACTCCTAATCATCTCCTCATCACTGAACTTTATTATGTATTATGAGAGTGGTGTATTTTTTCATGTTTGAATGCTTCATCCCTTTTCTTTTATTTATAAGTACATATCCTGATGTTTAGGAATATTTTAGCCAGGAAATAATGAATCTGAAATAAAATGCAATTTTTAGTGTGTTTCAACTACATGTGTTCTCGTTTCTGAGAAGGTAAATGAAATATGCTTAGGTTTTCTCATATTGTAAAATATTAAGCTAAGAGAAGAGGTTTTGAAATCTAAACATAGGATGAAATGAGTAACTTAATAGTGAGGAGTTGTTGTCCATATTAGTCATCAGGTGAGAACTCAGGTATCAGGTAATGTAATGACTTCTGGGATTTTCTGGGAAATAATGATTTTCTGGGAAAACGAGTTCTGCATTATTCCCATATCCAAAGAATTCCTCTGGAAGATTATGAAGTAAATGTGGAAGTACATGTGTGGGGTTTGCTCTTGTTTGGGTGTGATTTTTATTTACTTTTCTCTAAGTGAACATTAATTCTTGCTTCTATTTTTTTAATATTATAGTTTAGGAGTATAAAAAGGGATGAAGAAGGGCTGAAGACGTTAAATAAGGTATTTTTTACCTGATCTGCGATTTTTGCGATTTTAGAGTCCAAAAGACTGAAATATTGACTCTTGAAAGAAGAAAACAAAGCCAGAGAAGTCCCAATTTCTCATTTATTACTATGTTGAATCAATATGTTTGGCTTGTGAAATGTTTTCCAGATAAAGCAAAATGTCTCCAAAGCAGAATTTTTTCTCCAGTACATCATAATCTGCAACTCAACCAAACATATGGGATCAATATATGTCTTGTTAGGTAGTCATGAAGCTGGAGGAATATATTAAAGGAGGATACCAGAAAATGAGCCTTTTAGGGAACTATTTGTTGGGGTTTTTCAAAGCACAAGTAGCCATTATAAACCATAAAATCCCATTATCATTTAATATATCAATATTGCTAAGAATGGAAACTCTGAATTCATTTGACTTTTCTTGCATAGTTTCTGTGAGTGTTGGTATGTGTTTTGTATATATATTTGTGTGTGTGTGTATATCTGTTATCATCAAATTACTCTTTATGACAACAGTTATCTTTATTTTCTGACTGTGACAAGACTGAAAACTGTTGCTGGCCTTGCAATTCAGTAAAAACTTCTCTATTTTTGAAGCAGCACTAAATGTAGCTGAAATACGTATATTGATTCAGCTTTGGAGGTTTCTGTGTCCATGTGTGGCCATCCCCGGGGATGGGGAGAATTGTGTGGACATTCCTGGCAGTGCCTCAGGGACAGAACACGGCACTTCACACAATTACAGAACAGGCTGGATTGGAAGGGACCCACAAGGACCATCCAGTCCAACCCCTGGCCCTGCACAGGTCCCTCCCCAGGAATCACACCCTGTGCCCCAGAGGATCAGCCAAACCCTCCTGGAGCTCTGGCAGCCTTGGGGCTGTGCCCACTGCCCTGGGCAGCCTGGGCAGTGCCCAACCAGCCTCTGGGGGAAGAACCTTTGCCTGAGATCCAACCTGAGCCTGCCCTGACACAGCTCCAACCATTCCCTGGCTGCTGTCCCTGGTCCCCCAGAGCAGAGCTCAGTCTCTGCCCCTCCTCTGCCCCTGCCCAGGAACTGGAACTGCAGTGAGGTCTCCCCTCAGTCTCCTCTGCTCCAGCTGAACACACCAAGTGCCCTCAGTGTCCTCACACGGCTTCAAATCAAGGCCCTTCCCCATCTCCGTGTCCCTCCTTTAGACACTCTCTAATGGCTCAATCTCTTCCTTCCATTGTGTCCCCCCAAACTGCCCCAATGTTGAGGTGAGGTCACCCCAGGGCAGAGCAGGGCGGGACAATCCCCTCCCTGATGCCCCAGGACAGGGATGTCCCTCCTGGCTGCCAGGGCACTGCTGACTCAGGGACAACTGGCACCACCAGGACCCCCAGGGCCCTTTCCCGGTTCTACTCTCCAGCTTCTCATTCCCACTCTGACCCTACACCCGGGATTACCCCATCCCAGGGGCAGAATCCAGCAGTTCCCCTTGTTGAACTTCCCATGGTTGGTGATTCCCAGCCCTCGGATATGTCCAGGTCTCTCTGCAGGCCCTCCCTGCCTTCGAGGGACTCAACAGCCCCTCCCAGTTCTGTGTCATCTGCAAACTTGCTCTGTGTCCCTTCTAGTCCTGAGTCCAGGTCATTGATGGAGATGTTGGAGAGCACAGGGCCCAGGATGGAGCCCTGTGGAGCCCCACCAGTGACAGGTGCCAGACTGATGTCACCCCAGCCACTGCCACCCTCTGTGCCCGACCCCTGAGCCAATTGCTCACCCCCCACATGATGTGTTTATCCAGCTGTGGACTGGACAGTTTGTCCAGAAGGGTCCTGGGAGAGACAGCATCCAAAACTTTACTGAAATTCAAAAAGATCACATCATCCAACTTCCCTTGATCCACCAGGCAGATCACCTTGTAAAATTCAACATGTCCTGACAGTCTTTTACTTTAGACTTTTAACTGAAACTAAACTGAAGACTGAACCCATGTTTGCCTGGTGCAAGAGTTGCTGCTCTCCAATAGTTATGTATTTATTTAGGTTTCCAGCAGAGAGAAAGTACTTTTTAACACAGGAATGAGAGGGGGAAGGATTGAGACTTCCATCTTTACATTTTTGAGCACTTTTATTTGTGCCGGTCTCCCCTTCTAATTTTTTCCCCACTGTTGTGCTCCAGGTTTAAGAGCCAAGGTTTTTCTGGCGGATGAGAAGAGCAAAAGTTTAGTTCTGCAAATGTGTGTTGACTTACAAATCTAATTATGACATCAAACTTTGGTGATAACTGTTAAATATGTAACTGTGAGTATGTAAGTGGCACACCTACACATCTTTTTAATTTCACACATTTATAATGATTTTTAAGTGGAAATAAAACTATTCATAAAAGTGAAGAGCAGAAACGTAAAGTGAAATGAAAGTGATTGTTCTACTCCAGTTTTTAATTTTTTTTTTTTAGGGTTGTTTTAAAATATTTTTATTCCACTGGTTCTTGTGTGCCAGAATTGAAATTTGTTGCAATTACTTGTGAGCTCACAAAGTGCCTGCAAATTTGGCAAGTTGGTTGATAAGAATCACACACTTCAGATTTTCTTGGGAGGTTACCGGATTTGATGCCTCACTCGGTGTCATGTAAAGTTTTGGCAGATGGAATTGTCTGTTCTGACACCACCAGCCCGAAACAAAAATGGACCTGTGTCAGTAACTCAGGTGAATAAGTGCAAAAGTTATTTAAGTGAATGTTGGGTTGGACAATACTGAGACTGACACTGCCCATGTTCTCGTGGGTGCTACTGATCTTCAGATCTTGCCAAAGAAAATGTTCAGGACAGACAGAGCATAGCCCAGTGGGAGAAAATGGATGGGCTTGGATTCTCAAGATGAGTCTCGGTTGGTTGTTTTTTGGGGTTTTTCCTGTTTTTTCTTTTTTTTTGGACTGTCATACTTGTCATAGAAAGGAGTTGGCCTGCACAGATCTTGCTTCATAAAGTTCATGATGCTCGACTGGGGATCTGCTTCACAATGAGAACATCCTAAACACCGCATCCAGAGCCAACTGATTACTTCCATAAAATCAGTCTTAACCTCTTTAAGTGGTTGTTCCCTATTCAGCTCAATTCTGAATTAGCTGAAATCCCTGTTCCCCCTATTTTTCCAGTGCTGTGTCCCAGAAGCACTGCTCTGCTTCTCTGTGGGAGATCCCATAGCTTGCAGAGCTGGGAGGCAGCTCAGGTGAGAGAATCCATGAAGGAGGTGAATGTGTCCGGGAATGGGTTTGTTTTCCCTCCTGATTTATTCTGTCTGCTGGGCTCACAGAGATGCTCAGCTGTAGTCGTGTAGTCCCTTAAATAAATGAGAGCTGTAGGTTTGAGACAGAAAGAAGATTTCAGTCCTTTCTCTCTGCTCTGAAGATGGTAACAGTTTAATTTAGTGGTTGTTTTACATTTCCATGATGAAAAATACTTTGGTGAAGCCAATCTGTTTTGAACTGTGTTCTTCACTACCTTGCCTTTTCCTGAGTCTTTGGTGGTGATGTGTTTGGCAAATACAAGGGAAAGCTGTTTCGGGACACAACTACAAATAGTTTGAGAGTATCTAGTTGGAACAAAGCATTGTTTAAAAGTTCATTTAATTTCTTTAGTTTCAGTCTGGTGAAGAATATATGTGGGATATCTTATCAATACCTGGGGGGGGTGCCTGGAGATGTGTGTACGTGTATTTCCATTTATATGTACATGTAGAGTTGCATCTCACAAACTCCACAGTTTTTTCAAATAATCAACACACTTTAAAATCTTGATGATGATTAATTTCTTTCCTAATTTAAGCATTCACTTGCAAAATGGAGTAAAGAACAAAGTCATGCTTCATGACTTGAACTGTCAGGACAAGGGAATGTGCAGTAATGAGGGAGCACATATGTGTACCTTATGTTGGGATATAAACATATTAGCTTGGGGACTGCTGCTTTCAAAGCAAGGATTAAGTTGTCAGAAACTGAGGTATATATTAAATGGCTTCATTATTAGAATTTCGTTACTGCTTAAGATTTATAAATCCATTTGTTTAGATAATTTTAAGGAACAGAAGCACATCATTAATAAAAGTTTTCAGTTCAGCAGAGCAGTATGCAAAGCAAACATTGTCATCTCAGGCCCAATTTGAAACAGGGAATAGGTTTGAGTTGTAATGGAATTATTTTTATAATGGAACGTTTTATTTTCTTATTTTTTTGTAATGTTCCTTTTATTCCATAGCCTAAGGCTGCTATGCCTGCTTTATCCTCTAAAAGTCTGAATAAATGGAGCTTGCTTGGCCACATGGGAGAGTTAGGCCTAGATGAAGATTCAAGCTTGATGATTTCTGTCTCAGGAAAAAGTCTAAAGCATGTATGTTGGCTTATAGGTCATGGAACTCCTAATAACCTGTTCAAAGAGCAGCAGGGATGAAAGCAGAGCTGTGTGCTGGCCCTGCTGGCAGGGGAACACAGACTGAACTGGCATCTCACTCTTCTGAGAGCTGTCTGACATTCTCTACTTGAGGAGGTCACCAGTGAAGTCTCTGGTCCCCATCTCAGCAATCCATTAGAATTTGTGAAGAAGGAAAGAAAGGAGAGGAAAAGGAAAAAAAAAATTGAAAAAAAAAAAAAAATATAAAGGGAAAAGAGCAGCAAGAGTTTGCAGATGAAGCACTAAATGCTTTACAGAGCACTGTCTCTTCCTCATCATTTTCAGGGGGTTGAAAGGACAGGCTAAATAAATTATTTCCACCTAATTGTGATTTCCTGGTTGTCTCCAAGTGGTCCACAAGGTCACTGAGAGGGGCCTGGTTCTGCCACATTCAAGGGTAGCAAAACTTACCTTCATTAATACAGCCACAGTCTCAAGTTACAGGTATTTTATTGTCAAGCGTCATGGTTTTCATCCAAAAATCACGTATTTTCACCTCAGTAGAAACAATTACAAAGAAAGTATTTTTTGCTAAAGAAGTACTTTGAATTTGGGGGGAGGTCTTCAGGGGATCAGAGACTCTGGGGTTTGTGCTGATGGACCCAGGCAGAGTATTTGCAGAACAAGCAGAGGCAGCCAGGGAGGGCACTGAGCAGACTTCAAGGGCATAGCAGGTGTCTGGCTTCCAGCTGAATATGTGGAATTGTGGCCCTGAGTCCCATCATGGGTCTGTGGGTCTCAGTCTCCTGTGGGTGCTGTATGTCAGGGGTGATGGGATTTGTGACCTTCCCTGGCACAGCTGCCCAGGGCTCCCTGCACAGCCTGGATTTATGGGACTATGGATGCTGCTGACGGGGGGGGAGTGATGGTGCTGCTTAGTTCCAGGGTCCTTGAATCAGCAGTCTGGGTTGCAGCACAGGCTGAGGAAAGCTGTAGGTAGGGTGGACTGATTCCAGATTCTAAAGATTTTTTTTCCCAAAATCCACAAAACTAGTACCTCTTATTTAGGAGTCCAGGAGATATAGTCATCCTGGAAAATAAATAGACCTTGGGCTTATCTATGTGTCTGAAAATACATTGCTAAAACCAAAGGAAAACAAATATTACCAGCGGGATTAACTTCCTTTTGAAAACCAGCAATATCCCCTCGAAATCCCTGTGACCATATTAGTAGTTGTCCTAAGAAATAATTTAATTTAAATTCTTTACCTTTTCTCACCATTTCATTTCTCTGGTCCATGTCATTGGGGCCTGTCACTGGGACTGGTCAAGAGAGAACGCTGGTGTGTTACAGAATACCTGGGATAGAAAACCCAGCAAAGTCATCTATGGGAGCCATTACTTATCTAGTGCTGGGAATGTGATTTATGCTATAAAGAAAACATTTATAAGGAGTGCAGTAGAAAAGTAAATTAATACTATAAACCTGTCATGAGGTATTTTAGTCAGAAATGGAACTAAGGCAAAGCTGAGCTCTTTGTGATGGCAAAATGAAGTTCTAGGGAACTTGTAGTTGTGAAATCTTGTGCCTGACCTTCAACCTCTCAAGGATGTAAAAAAATTCCAGAACTTTGCTTGCTGTTTGCTGTAAAAGCACAATTGATTTTGAGGCTGCAAACTGTATAGAGAAAAGAATTAGAAGTGTTTTTTCTTTGTGGTTATAGGAGTGTGTCTTTGTAGTTGGTGCTACAGAAAATACTGACTTGGATGCACTTGCACCACTGGATAGTTTCATTTGTTCTCATGTGCCCTTTGTCCCTGTCAGTCTGCAGGGTGAACAATTACTTTTCCCAGCTGAAACAGTCTGCTTTGCTATAAACATAGTTGTATGCTGATTTTTGGGGCTACACTGTTCTAATAAAGCTGTATTGGTCTGTATCCTTTGCTGGTTTGCTCAGCTAATCCAGTGTCCTCTGGTTGACTGTTCTTCTTTCCTAATGCATTAGGAAAGGGGTTGGTAAGCCCATCTGCGTTTGAAATTCAGAATAATGTACCTGGAGACGTCAGGAGAGTCAGCTGTGGGCTCTACTCTATGTGGTAATGCTGGTCATAAGGAGATACTCAAAATACTGCCTGTCTGTGCACAATTGCAAAAATTTTCTATGCTGAAATTATTTAAATTTAAAAAAAATCACACAATTATTTTAGCAAGAAAACCTAGCTAGGCTCCTTGGTCATTTAACAGGTAGGCCCTTTGCAAAGAGGAACGACTGAGTTTGTGCCTCTCTGAAATCATCTGAAGGCTTGGAAAGTCACATTTATGCAGCATTTTGACCTGCTGCCAAAGGAAAAGAACCACACATATTTTTTATTGAACGTCCTTAAAAAACATTATAATGCCCCATCAAGATTAAATCCTTAATCTAACAGTTCTATTGCAGTTGGTTTTGCATAGCAATTAAGAATTGGAGGAACTCTGTAACTTCTCTTTTGCCATCCAAGAATGAAGTACCAAGATACAGAAAAAATACAAGACTTCCCCCCCCTCTCCCCCTTCCATACCTTAGATATACCATCTGGAGCCTGTGCTATTTGGTAATATTAAATAAATTAAAAGCTAATTAATTCCTTTATGTCAGGTTTTTCTCATTAGAGTAATAATAACCTTTCAAAGTTTGTCATTCACCAGTCAGCAATGCACCATATGCTAGATGTCACATGATATAAAGTATTTTGCATTTCCATGCTATAGAGAGCCTTAGTGCCTCTTGGGATAATAACGTGTTTTTCAGGGGTGTCTCACTGACATATGCTACAGATACATTGATTGTTTGCTAATATATCCTCAATCCTACTATTACATATTTTTGCCAGCAACATTATGCTCATAAAAATATTTCTTCTTGCCTTCATTCTCCATGAGCTCTGTTTCCCATCTGACATTTATATCTAATTCCCACTGGTGCCTTTTGGGGGAAGATGTGTTGGACCCAACGTCATTGAGAGGATGTCAATGTGGATGTGATGGCTTTGTCCAGATCTATAGTTCTGCTCAAACAGATTCTTAAGAATCATTGTTTCTTGAAATCATGTTTTCTCTTTGTCAGAATTCATTAATAAGGCTTTTCATGTGCAAAATTAAGTTGTAATTTCTCAAATTCTGTATGTCAGCACTGTTTGAAAACTGTGTGGTCATTCGTGCAGCAGGTTAATATCTCAGTGTCTGCAGTGTGGACAGGGTTACATTAAATACAAAGGCAGCTTCATCTCAAAAATATTTGGGAAACCTTCTTTATTCATAATGGACTGAAAAATAAATGTGTGAAAATTTGAAAACTATAAATCAAAAGCTGTGCTTGTTCTGTTGAAGGGGAGCGAGTCCAGGTGGGGTAATAGAAGCATGTTCGTAGAATCCCAGAATGGACTGGGTGGGAAGGGAACCTTAAAGCTCATCTCGTTCTACCCCCTTAGGTGTGGAATTAGGATATGCGTGTTGTAGGTTGAGGTGACTGGGTTTTTTGGTAGCGGAGGGCGCTACATAGTTTGGCTTTGGTTAGAAGCTACTAGAAGGTTCCCCCCCAATGAAGCCAGTGATAGCTGGCTACAGGAGGGACTTCCTGCTACTAGCCAAGGGAAAGCCAATAATCACGGCTCTGTGATAACATATTTAAGAACAAGTTTGTTGCGCAGAAGAATTTTCGAGTCGAGCAGAGCTGACCAAAGCTCCCCGGCGGCCCCACCGTGGGGGGTGGGGTGGTAGCCCAGCCTGGGCCTCTTGGTACCCAGCCTGGAGCAGGCAGCAGTGGGCCCTGCCAAGGGGAGGCTGGGGCCAGGGCTGGGGCGTGTGGCCCCACGGAGAGTGGCCCCGCAGCCCCCCCGACCTGTCCTGCCAGCAGCCCGTGCTGGAGCCCGTCCTGCCCGAGGAACCGAACAGCACCGACAGAGCCAAAGCCCCCAGGGTGAACCTGCGAGGGGGGTGTGGGGGTGCCCCATGGGCTAGGCCAGGGTGGCACAGTGATCCCTGCTGGCAGGCACTGTCCTCCCTTCCCCCGACCCAGTCGAGCCGGGCCGAGTCAGCCCGCCATGGTGCAGCCGAGTCCATGCTGGAGCAGATGGATGCATGGAAGGAGGCTGTTATCCCCATGGAAGGCCCAGGATGGAACAGAGTCCTTCAAGAGACTTGTGGCCCATGGGGAGGAAAATCCATGCTAGAGTAGGTTATTCCCAGGTAGGACTCATGGCCCTGTGGGGGATCCACATCGTTACAGCTCACCCTGTGAAGGACTGCATCCTAGGAAGGGTGGAGAAGTGACCCTCGGGACAGTAGATATGGAAGAACTGCTGCCTGAGGGGTGGACCCATGTTGGAGAGGTCCATCAAGGGACTGTTACCCGTGGGAGGGACCCCACGGATCAGGGGAAGGACTCAGAGCTGTGCCCCCCCCTGTAACCCGTGGTGAGGACCACAGTGAAGGAGGCTGTCCCCCTGCAGCCCATGGAAGAGTGACCTATGGGACAGCAGATTTGGAAGACCCGTTGCCTGAGGGGGTGGACTTGTCTCTCTGCAATGCTGCTGTGGGAGGAGGGAGAACATGGAAGGAAGGAGGAGTGCGTGGAAAGTGTGTTTAAGACGGTTTTATTTCTCACTCATTAGATCTTATCCTGTTAGTAATAAATTAGTATTAACCCCACATTGAGTCTGTTCTGCCTGTGTGACCTCTCCCAGCTCAGAGTGACTTTAGTGGGTGCCTAGAATCTGGCCAAGGTCAACCCACGACAATGTGAAATTAGTCATATTCAAAATGTTTTATATTTCATCATTCTGACTTTATTTTCTAACTAGTTCAGCTCTTTATTTTCTGTTGTCCATTCTGCACAATGTAATTCAGGCTTAGCCACTTACTACTCTAACTCTCCCATTTTGTGGTTTGATTCTTATAGTGGAGTTGTGAATATGCTGTTAGAGTTGCTGTCTTGTGGGTTAAGGTCTCTCGATCTTGGGTCAGGATTTGGATTGATGTAGAAGTTGTGAGCAGAAGCTGTTGCCTTCATGCTGCTTTCTTTGGTGGCACTTTACCGGGTGACCCGGGATCACCACCCCATAACCCCCTGAGAGGAGCTCACAATGGGATAGTCATAACCCTGGCCCACAGAATTAAACCTGGCAGCGGCAGGCTGGCCTTCGAACTCTTAAAAGGCATGGCTTGCTTGCTGTGAAAGCAACACAGTAATGGACTGGAGGGAGGATATCCATATCAAAGCACCACCTTGTTAGCAGGGTGTCTTTTTATTACTGTGAAACTTTAAGGAATAATGAAAGAAAATTCTACCTGGCTGTTTCTTCCACACCAAAGCCATCTCCACAGTGTTACTGAGGTTTCAGCACACTGAAATGTGGCATTCTCAAATTAAGAAATGTGACTGTTTGCACTGTGATTATTGAGAACTGACTAAGCCTTTATGGACCTCCCTTCATTTTTTAATTTTGGTTGTGTAAATAATAAAACATATAAAAAGCACTTCATGGAAATCACTTTTAGGGGGTTCAGAACAATCAATGGCAGCTGCTAAACCCAGTCTGTCACACTCTTTAGTGATTGGTTTTAACTGATCACTAAAATCAGAAATCATCCCCACAACATAGCAGACAAAGTGTTTCAGAAATTAGGTCAGGCTGGAGATTAATTCTTAAGAGTCAGAATTATTAGTATTTTGGTCTTAATGCTTGTTTGATGCAAGAATCATCACACAATATGTCTGGTTTCCCTCCTGAGGTTGGGAATGAAGTGTGATCTTGCCAACTGTCAGCCATTCAGACTCAGCCCTGCCGAGAGTCAGAGTTGCCTTTTTAAATCTTCACAAATTGAAGTGAGTCTGCAGTGCAGCAAAACTACACCAGCACAGAATGTTGCTGTTGCACTTTTCTCATTCCCCTCCCATCCTCTTTTCCCAGGATTTTTGGATTTTGGTTTTGTTTTTTTTATAGGCTTTGGCTCTGCACAAGGAGCTGAAACCCCTTTGGAATGTGGCACTTCATGCGTAGCTGCTAAGAAACAAATGCTGCAGCTCGAGGGAGCTGCTGGAGTGAAAGTTCCCTCTGAAGCCTTATCTGTACCACAGGCATTTTGCCAAAGGTTTCCCAATGTTCATCTCTCATGTCCCCACTATACAGTGTGTGCTGGATAAACTGAAGCAGCTGCGTTGACACAGAGATACACCCAAAAAATGAAAAATCATGTGATTTGTCAATAAAAAGGTGAGAAGACTTGTTTGGTGTTCCAACTTTCGCTGGGAGGCAGACTGTATTTTTTTTCATAATAAAAGTGAATGGACTTGGTTGGTCTGCATGCACCTGACCATCGGTGCCATACCTGAGCTACCTCAGGCCTTAGAAGTGGTTTTGGCACAAAGATATTGTTCTGTGCCTGGATAAGTTCCTGAGGGTCTCAGAGGAAATTCTTGCCTGCCAAAGGATACCATATCAGACAAGAGTTTGGTGTCTGCTGGTGAGGCTGGTGGAGCCAAGTATGAAACAGAGCACAGACACTTAAGGTCCTGATGGAGTTTCCTCACTGGCACAGACATCAGAGAATCATAGATGGACTGAGTGGGAAGGGAACAACCTTAAAACCCACCCCCTGCCATGGGCAAGGACACCTTCCACTCCCAGGTTACTCCAAGCCCCATCCAACCTGGCCTTGGACACTTCCAGGGATGGGGCAGCCATAGCTTCTCTGAGTAACCCGGGCCAGGGCCTCCCCACCCTTACAGGAAGAATTTCTTTGTTGTATCTAATCCTAATCTACTCTCTGTCAGTGGGAAGCCATTCCCCCTTGTCCTGTCACTCCAGACACTTGTAAATTAATCTCTCTCCATCTCACTTGTGGGCTCCCTTTGGGCACTTGAAGGCTGCAATTAGGTCACCCCAAAGCCTTCTCCAGGCTGAATGATGTGGTTGTGTCTGCAGTGGTCAATTTTTAGGTCAGTTGGTCATGAGTGAGATGCAGTGGTGGAGGATTTAGGGCAAGAATAAACTCTCTGTAGTTGCAAAAAAAAGCTGTGCACTCTGTAGCCTGTTTGGGGGGTATCATGAATGAAAATTGATTCCTAAGGGTACTGTGCTGAAAGTAAAATTTAAACATCTTCATCAATGACCAGGAGAAGGGATGTGTAACATCTCTCTGAAATCTTTACTTAGAAAGTATTAAGCTTTTTCAGGTGGTTCAATGTCATGCTGATTGATCCAGGAAGATAATGTAAAACTAACAGTGCCACAGGCCAAAAAAAGGGGCAGTGAAACTTTAGTGCAGACTCTCTGAAAGAATAAGCCAAAATAGAATAACATGATGCAGAATTTATAACTGACAGATACAGTTCAGGGAAATGATCTTGCAGTCTTTGGCAGTTTCCTTAAATCCTCCATTCAATGTGCAGCAGTAGCCAAAAAAAAAATGTCAAGCAGCCTGAGAAAGGGCACTCCGAGAGTGAGACAGAACATCATTTTTCTAGCAGGTAACACTTTGGTGTGCCCTCATTGTGGGTGCTCTGTGCAGTTCTGATCTCCACATCTCCAGAAGGATAGAGTAGAGTTAGAGAAGGAGCAGAGAAGGACAAATAAAATGGTAAAGGATAGAAAGCTTATGCTGCACAAAATGAGACTTCTCAGTTTTGAGGAAAGAAGAGTGAGGGAAGAGTATGGCTCAACTTTGGGAAGTCACAAAAGCAGAAGCTGAGGTGAATGAAGAGCAGCTCCCACTGGCAGTTCTTGATGAAGTTGGAGGAGGGAGACTGACATAACATCAGTTTTGGAAAGAGATGAGGCAACTCATGGATAAGATTCAAGGTAGATGCCATCAGGAATGAGCAGGAATGTTCCCCCTGATGCCTTCACCCAGAGCTTGTGGGTGCAGGTGGAGTGTGAGTGGAATGGCCACAGGGAATGACCAAGTTTCTGTGCTTTCCCAAATCTCCTCTCCTGTGCCTCTGGTGAACACAGGTTTCTCTGTTATATCGACTGTTGGTGTTGCACACGGGGATATTTCTTGTTAGGTGTGCACAGCTTTATGATTACTGAAATACAGGCAAATAAGTTAATTAGAAGAGAAATTAAAACTGCAGCATTCAGCTCAGTTCACTGTAGGTTACAGCTGGTGGGTTGGATGAGTAAAAGGCCACAGGAGCTCTTACAAGTGGAGGTAATGGGCTGGGCAGGAATTCCCCCTCTCTCTCTATTAGAGAAAAGAGGTTACAGAAGGGTTAAAAGACTACACTAAATCCCGTGGTTATTGTCAGTGGCACATGGTGCGAGCTATGCATTAGATCTGTTTGATAAACAACGTGATACGTGAACTTTGTGTTGTTGGGAACTCGAATTTCTGTACCTATCATGAACTTCAGGGCTGATGGCATTCAGTTATCTAAACTGGGGGAATTAATGCAGGGTCAAGGGTTTAAATGCCCAACTTTACGTAATTTTCAATGCCCTGGTTCATAGCTGAATAGACTATCATCTGGAAAATATTATGAAATTTTGCAGAAAAATGTTGCGACATCCTAGTTCCCTTTGTGTATAAAAGTGTAGCACTATTTGTATAGGATTTTCTGGAAGCAGATACTTCTTTTTTTGTACATAGAAAGTGCCTTTCAACTGTAATGTTTGTTATTTAGGCAAAGATGGAGCTTTACATAAACAAATCAATATGAACCATAATTGATAGAAATATCATAATCTCTTTGATTTTCTTTATGTATAGATAACAAAGCCCAAAACAGAATTCCACAGGATGAGGGAAGTTTTGAACCTTAAATGCTAAAGGGAAGCTGGCAAAACCTGACTGTTAGTTTCTGATCCAACTTTAATCTTGTTTTCTGCTTTTATTGTTCTTGGTTTGCAGGTTACAGTTACACCATTTTGAGTCATAAATGAATCTAGTTTTCCCAGTAGCATTATTGAAATCACCTTGGAAATATCTCCAGAGTAAAAGTCCACTGGGTTGCAGTAGAACAGTTTAGGTGTACTATGAATACAGGTTACACCAGGGGCTCCTGGGAATCCAGCAGCTGAGGGGAGGATTCCCAGTGCCACTTCCACTTCTCCAGTACCATTCCCACTAAGAATTTGTGATGTAGCTCTTACAGAGCTGGGTACTGTGGGAGCCCCCAGGAACATAGACCTGATTAAAGGCCTATTTTGGCCTTGTCTACTCCAGCAGGGTTTTACTTGTTATTAGCAAGAAGTGGAGATGCATCAGCACTGACAATTCCACAGTCTGTGCCACCAGAGGGGTTTCTCTGCTGTGCCATCAAACCTGCTGAGAGGGCTCTGCACCGGGGCCGGAGCTGGGGCTGGTTTTGCTGTGGCTCCCATTGTTGGGAACAGCAATGGAACTACTCTGGGAGATAATGAGTGGTACAAGAATCTGCAAAAAAATCCTTCCCGGGCTGTGCAGTGCTGGCTCTTTTTTTGTCTTCATTTCCATTGAGAAAGAAGGCTCAGCACGAAGGACTAGACTTTCAGTTGGTTTAGATCACTGTAGTCTTACTGAAGTCAACCAAGCTAAGCTGATTTACACTCACAGAGAATCTGTCCAGAGGCTCTCAACTGATGGCATTTTAAAGCAATGACATTTAAAATGAATCAGTGTCACTGCAATGGCATTGTTCTCCATCAAGTCAGTAGCTTCTCCTAGAAAGCCAGATTCTGATAAAGCTCTTCTTGCTGAATTTTGTTATCTGGTGAACAGGTTTTTTTCTAATAAAAAAGTCCATTTCTCATCAAGTACTTATATACCAGTAACCAGAGATAACAATTAAAAAAGATAGTTTGACCTTTCATGAGAAACACTGTAAACTTTTGCAACAAAATATCAATTTTAGTGCATTTGAAGAAAAAGAATTTCAGGATTCACCCTTACGGGAGAGAGAGGTGGAATCACAGACCAGAGAATATGCTCAGGTGGAAGGGAACCACAAGGATCACTGAGTCCAATTCCTGTCCCTGCACAGGACTGTGCCCAGAAGCTGAGAGGCAAACATTTGTGGTCAAAACCTGTGTCCTTCACGTTTTGACTCACTGTAGTTTGAAGAAATAGTTCTAAATACGGGTTTGAAACAAAAGGTCAGCTGAGTGCTTTTTAAGACATTGCAGAATGTTGAGGTTGTGGATTACAAACTATTCACCGAGTAGCCTGGCAGTGGGAGAACAAAGAAAAGGAACCTTGGGCAGAAGCATGTTTGGTTCCTGGGAGGAGGTACTGAAGGAGAAGATGAACCCCCTCAGATTAGTCCTGAGATCTTTTCCACAACTACAAGTGAAATCCACTGATACACAAACATACCAACTTGCTCTGTCCTAAATGTTATTAATAAAAACAATGTTTTATTAATAGGAATCTAGTTCTCTTTGGCACAAGACTGAAAATTTAAAAAGATATCAGCTGAATATGCTGAGATTCCACGTAATTAACTACAAAATAAAGTTTCAGGCTTAAGTCTGACAATCAATACTAGTTGGTTGGCCTTCCTCCAATCCCCCCTCCCCATTTTTTTTGGAGGTTTTTTGTTTGTTAGAGACTTTTTTTTTTTGGAGGGGGTGTGTTTTTTGTTGTGTTTTTTTTTAAATCCATGCTAACAAGCTTTCCCAGTACATGTCCGTACTTTTCCTGCCTTTTAACTTACACATTATCTTTATCTGTGCTGGTTTTGCATGTGTGCTTCTGTGAGTGTAATCAACTAATTATCTCTCCTATCTTCAGCAGATAAGGTGAAGAAAAATTAAATTAGAATGGAGCAGTAACAATTCTTCTAAAGATCAAAGTATGATAATAACTACAAATTTTAACATCCAAAATTATGCAGTGTTGCTAAACAGTGTGGATTTCATATAGTTTTCCTGTGGCCCATTGAGTATTTTTTAAATTTCTCCATTTTGGTTTACTTCCAGTGTAAAATGACCCGAACTGATTAAACAAGTTGGAAAATGCTGGAGGTGTAAGGGCTAATCCAAAAAGTTCCATCTGTGCATATATGTCAGTATATTGATTTATCAAGATAACACATGATCTAAAATATTTCAATCTACTGCTATTTTCATTGCCTAAAAATCAGTAATGCAGTGCTGTGACTGATACCTGGAGAGAGAAGGGTTGTGCAGTAATTGGTGTGGGAGAAAATGGATGCTCCACAATAAAAACAAGTGTCTTGGGATGGAATCGATTCTCTTGGCACATGATTGAAAGAAAAATCACTGCTGTATCAGTTTGAAATTCAGAGTTTGAAATCAGTACTGTTCATCACAGAGTGATGATCTGGTTTTGGTACAATCCCTAGATGTGCCTGTAGTGTTCCTCTGTGTGAGACCTCCAATATTAAAGCAAAGATATCTCCAATATATTTGAGTTTCAAGTTTTGTCATCTTTACATACTTCTAAGCATTGATTATGGCAAGCCCAGCACTTGTCCTCAATTCACATTCAGGTTGTGTAGCAGAGATGCAGCAGCTTTGTTACCCCAGTCCAAAGTGTCTGTGACTATTAAAACTGGAAAAGTCCTTGGGTTGCCTTTTAAGGTAAATTGAGCCCAATTCAGGCGTGATTAATGATCAGCCCAGCACTGACATCATATATGGCCAAGGATCACGTGATACCTCCAAGGCTGATCCAAATGTTCCTCCTGTGCAACAGATAACTTAATGATTCTGGAAAGATTTGTATCTGAGAGATGGAAGGAGATTCTTCCTGAGCTTTTTGGTTATGGAAGAAAAGAAACACATTTTTCTTTGGACTGCAGTTCTGTGTCTTGTCAAATGCATTTTACAGGAATGTAAACTTGTAGGACTTAGACAAGACTACAAAGGGAGACTGGATTGCTGTAGGAAAGGAGAAAGGGAAGTCTGAGGCACTGAACACCTCCAGCCCTTTGGAGGGTCCTTTCCAGTGTGTTTGTTTAAAACACTCACTTGAAATTCTGCTGGAAGGATATTGTTCTTTGCATTACCTAGTGGTGCTTTTCCCACGAACATGTGAAAATCAAAATAAAGCACGTTTTTTATATTGGAAAATGAGGATCTTAGTGAAGATTTTTTTTTCTAATATATTGTTTTTGCATACAGTAACAGCCATGATATTGTTCCATGCAATGTGTTTGTGTTTGGTCTGCAATAACACCTACGAGTAAAGGAGCTGGACAATTTACCAAATCATTACAGGATTTGTTGTTGAATTATGCACAGCATCATACAGATACTGAAAAAACACAAGCCATTTGCCAGCAGAAGTTTAGCCCAAGCATATAATAAGACATCTTCCCCTCTACAATAACTACTGGGCATATACTCATTTGTTTTGTAACTCTTGTAGGTGGAGGAGTTTGTACACTAGACTGGAATGCTGTTCAATAAAATATTCACTCAGAAGCTCATACTCTGAGGCACTTATTGTACAAACTGATTTTTGTCTTAATGCCAGGGCACTTCTTCTGGCCCCTTTTTTCTTCTATGTGAAAGCATTCTCTTTTATAAAACTAAAGATGAAATTAAGATCCTGATAACCTTTTGGAGGAATGATAACAAGGTCTCTTTTCTGAAAGATGATGTCACAGAAAAATCTGTAAGGGAGCACTTGTTTGATTGAATGAGGAGATTTACAGCTGTCACTGTTTGAGTCCTGTCTGTTCCAAAGTGTTGCTGTTTCTAAGAAAGGGCTTTCAAGAAGGCTGGAGAGGGACATTTCATGAGGGCATGGAGGGATAAGGTAAGGGGGAATGGTTTTAAGCTGAAGGAGGGAAGGTTTAGATTTGATATTAGGAAAATGTTCTTCCCTGTGAGGGTAGTGAGGCCCTGGTACAGGTTGCCCAGAGAAGCTGTGGCTGCCTCTGGATCCTTGGAGGTGTCCAAGGCCAGGTTGGACGGGGCTTGGAGCAACCTGGGCTAGTGGAAGGTGTCCCTGCCCATGGCAGGGGGTGGAATGGGATGAGCTCTAAGTTTCCTTCAAACCCAAACCATTCTCTGACTCTGTGGTATCCTTGTGCTGTTCCAAATAAGAGTGTGCATAGAGGCAAAAACATGCAATGGATTTCTCTGGATAAAATGGACTTCTTTGCCTCTTCAGTGGTCTTGGAGTAGAGGGGTCTGCGTGTCAGGATTGGATACTGGGCATCAACTGCTTCATTTACTTGAGACATCTGCTCCTTTGGAGTCATCCTGCAGCCTCCTACAGTCACATTTCAGGGCACTTTGGAGTTGGCTTCAGCTGCTCGTACCTTAAGACTTGAAGAAACTGTAGGAGTTGTCTTGCAATTCAATTTCCTGTGGCTGTAAACCCATCCAAAGAAAAATAGTCATGTTCAGAGGAGCACAGGTCAGTTCAGAGACGAGCTTCAACTTTTTTTTCTTACTTATTCAGAGCCTGGAAAGTCTTTGACATTGCTGTCTATTGCTTGAAGCATCATGTTCTTTGATCTTTATGTTGTCTCATCTTTATCCTCTGTGTTACAATTTCTCTTGCTTTTATAGCCTCTGTATTTTTCCTTATGATAAGTTTTGTAGCATTATAAAATGTTTTCAAGAATTACTTTATTGTTTCAAGCCCTCAAGACATTTGTCTTTATTCCACAATCTTTTATTACCTTCAGTATTATGCTGCCTCCTTTCCTGTCTCTGAGAGCAATCTCTGGTGTTGCTCTTTGTATTTCTACAGTGTGGCTCCTCTCTTGCCCACACTGACAAATTAATTTTCAGTCCTTCCCTGTTTATTTTTTTCTTATTCATTTTTTTTTGGTCGTCTTCATCCTACAGTTCTCAGGCTAAACCACAGAAAACCAGAGTCAGCTTCCCCGTAAAGTCAAATTATTCTCCCCCTTCAGATGGACTCTTCCCAGTAGCTGAAACAGCTATTCTAGAAATTCTGTAAGTTTTTCTCCCTTTTCCTGCAGAAAGTAATATGATCATGTATTAAATGAGATCAAAGTTTTGGGTTTTTTTCAAAGGATTGGACTGGCTGTGAGGGGTCAACATACAAAACAATTCACCCCTGAATTAATGAGCACAAATTGAAACAACAGCAGTGCTTTTGTCGGGGAAATGCTGAGTATGGCTCAGGTGTGTTCTTCACACAGCACCATACCTGGAGCTGGAAATAATTCAGGGGTATTGAGTGTCAAGGTGTATTTGGTGAGGAGGAAAATAAAGCCAGTCTCTCCCTGTACCAGGAGTGGTGCTGTGAGCCCGTGTCTGTATTTGTATGGAGAGGAGGAGGCTCAGTTCCACAAGACAATTACAAACAGGCTCTGAAGGAATATTGCTTCACTCAACTAATAAAGGAATGCAGTGCTGTTTGTGCTGGTACCAACAGTAATCAGTTTTACTTGTTTGTGGGGAGCAGATTTGTTTCAAGACCTGTCAGTAACACTCAAAATATTGGTTAACATATGGTGAACTAGAGCCTGGATTTATTATAGAGATGAATTAACAGGCTTCTGGATTTTAAGAGTTCAGTATATTATTATTTTTCCTGCCTATCCCCTTTCAAATGTGTACGACATCAGTATGCTGGGAATGCACTGAGTGGATTTAAATCTTTATTTAGCTGGATCTTCTGGTTTGTTCAGGGAATTCTGCAATGAAATATGTCGAATTTTTTCCATTAGCATTGTGCAGATTGAAACACAGATGCTAGCTGTATACTGGAATCTAAATCTCTATCAGATGCTCTAATCTGGCTCTATACTTCACAGAGACTTTCACTTATGTTCTGATAGGGCAGCTTTAAGGCTCGTTAAATAGGTTACAAAGCTCATGTACCCAGTTCTCACTTTTTTCAGATTAAAACAGTAACAGTACTGGGGGAAAAAAGCCACAGTTTTGTGCTGAAGAGGGAGCAAGGAAGGACGGTTTGAGATGGTGAGAGCCAATGTGGTGGAAAAATCACAGCTATATCCTTAACTCAGCAAATAGCACTGCAGTTTTTCTGCACCACTGATACTGCGACTGTTTCTTGACAAATCCCTTTATGCTCTGTATTGAAAACAGATTCATAAATGTGACTTTTTTATGGGGAATTCAATATATTCTAATAATTCACATTAAATCATTAAATATATTTGAGAGGTGTATACCAAGAATAGTACTGCTGTGGTGTAAATCTGTTACACCTTTTGGTAAAACCTTTGGTATCTTCAGAAAGGAAAATAAAAATAAATGTTAATAGAGCAAAGAAACTGTGGAATAGCATCAGGTTTATAATTTATGCTATTACTGTTTATGCAGAACTGACAGTGTGATCATTTTGGATTAGTATTTTATTAAGAATGAGAGCCTGAATATACTGTGCATTTATATTTAGGAATTGATTTGATGTATTTTAAAAATAGATGCGGTTAATATTCCAAAATAACAAAGAATATGTAGAGTTCAAGGTGTTCTGAACTGCAATTCAGAGAGGTTGCTTCTCTGAAAATTAGAGAGGATCAATGTGTGCATGTACTTTGTTATGTTAATGGATGCTTAGAGCAGTGCCATGAATTATTGGATGTCTAGCAGACCCTTGGGATTGCTTTGAGTATTTTCAATGCTCTTCATCAATCTGCTCAGTTATTCCTCTCAGTTTCTGAGGGCAGCTTGCAATGCTGCAAATTAGATACCCTGTTTGAAAGGAATCACGTGCTTAAAAAGGTAAAGACAAACCCAAAACCTCCTGGTCCAGACTGAAGATTAGTTTTCCCTTTCTTTGCATTCCATCCTTGTAATTATTCTAACCTGCAGGTAGGAATAGTGCTACAGATTTTTCAGCTTGGAGTATTCCTTACTCTCATTCAGATGATGTATGGATTGTACAGTGCTTTTATCTTTGAGTCCCTCATGTTACACACCCATTTCATCAAAAAAACTGAGATTAATTCATCCAGCACAGTAATTGTGGTATTTAAAGGCATCATACACTTTGATGATAGGCTATGATAAATTGTAATTTTAATTAAATATTAGCCAGAATTTTGTTCTTTGGCATTGTTTAAACAGTTTTCACATCTGTTGCATGTCAGTTTAGACAAAGGGAAGAGTGAGAAGAATAACCTAAGGTGCGCAATGATATGTGGCAGTGGTCTTCCCAACTTTGATTTTGGGCCAGAGGTTGGGATGGCACATATTGCTGCCTTGACAGATTGCATTATTAGGTCACCTTGCAGAAAAGTAATTTAACTTGTTAATTAGTTGTGAGATATTTCAATTATCCTGGAGCCTGGAGCCTGCCTGTTGACATGTCTCCACGTTAGTTATTGCAACTCAATTCACCCAAAAACAAGACAGACTTTTTGATGGTTTAAGGCATTGTTATAAAGGATTAATTTGATTTGTAATTGGTCCCTTAATAATGAAGAGCAGATGAAGGAAGAGCACAATGGTACTCCAGCACTCCCAGGAATGGTTTCCATGGAGCCACTCTTTTAAGACACAGCAGTGTCAAGGCTCTGGTACGTTGCTTAAACCTGCAGTCACAGAGTGGTGTTTTAGGGCTTCCCTTCCTCAAGGATTCCTTGGAAGAGCAGCACTAGCAGCAGACCATTCACTGGAATCCTACAAGAATACGGATTTTCCATAAAAGCTCCGTTGCAGGAAGGTAAACATCCTCTACAGTGCAGTGCAAGTGGGTAAAGAAGTTACCTGGGCCAATCCCAGGCACACCCAAGGTGGGATGGAAAAGGGATCGAGATCAGCCCTGGGGAGAAGGATTAGGGGGTGATGGGTGACAGAAAACTCAACATGACCCATCCATGTGTGCTGGGAGTCAGAACCCCCTGTGCTGGGCTAATCCCCCAGTGTGAGCAGCAGGAGGGGGGAATTCTGCCCCTCTGCCCCTCAGGTGAGACCCCCCTGCAGAGCTGCTCCAGCCCTGGGGAACAGCACAGCAAGGACATGGAGCTGCTGCAGAGTCCAGAGGAGGCACCAAGATGAGCAGAGGGAGCAGCTCTGCTGGGAGGAAAGGCTGGGAGAGTTGGGATTGTTCAGCCTGGAGAAGAGAAGCTTTAGGGTGACCTGATTGTGGCCTTGCAGGGCCTGAAGGGGCCTGCAAGAAAGATGGAGAGAGACTATTGACAAGGGCTGGAGTGACAGGACAGGAGGAATGGCTTCCCACAGACAGAGGGCAGGGTTAGATGGGATGTGGAGAAGGAATTCTTGGCTGTGAGGGTGTTGAGGCCCTGGCACAGGTTGCCCAGAGAAGCTGTGGCTGCCCCTGGATCCCTGGAAGTGTCCAAGGCCAGGTTGGAGGGGGCTTGGAGCAACCTGGGCTAGTGGAAGGTGTCCCTACCCATGGCAGGGGGTGGAACAAGATGAGCTTCAAGGTCCTTCCAACCCAAACCATTCTATGATTCTAAGTCTGTGGCTGATCTATTTGTAGTTATAATTTAATTGGTTTCACATGAATCTAGAATTACTGCTTCAGTCTTCTCACAAGCACATGCTACCTGGGGAGAAACACTGATACTCTGTCAGGAGTAGCCTTTCAGCAGCTCAAGGATTATTTAAGCCAGAGATGTACTGAGTGTGCCTGCTTCATCCTGGTAAAAACTGTTTAACCAGGATCACTTAGCTCTACATCATATTTATTCCAAATGCTCAGCAGCTATGCTCGTTAGGGGGACAGGCTGCTGCTTGTTAGGGGGACAGGCTGCTTTCCAAAATGTCTGTATGCATGGCTATAAATATCCTGCATGTTGTACATGGGCTCAAAGGAAGAGGTGCTGGTGTGCTCCTCTCTACTGAATAGGAAGGAATGTAGAAAAGCAAGATCAATATGAATAAATAAGCATAAAATCCTGGTAGACTTAGAACTGAATTAGGACTTTGGAGAAGTGGATGAAGTAGTGGCAGAACCAGTCTGGATTTTCAGAAAAGATCAGCAGTGTAGTGTGGTAACCTGTGCTTTTACCTCTCAAGAAAATGAGATTAAAGAGCCCTGTCAGAGCTCTGTATGATAACATTGTACAGCAGAGTAGCTTTGGGCAGGAGAGCCCAAGTCCTTGTGAATTCTGACTAAATAGCAGAATTGTATCCTTGCCAACTGCTGAGAGTCGCTGAAGACACTTATTTCATCCGTATGTCCTTGGTGAGCTCTTACGGGGCACACTATGATATGGGAATGATGCTGAAATGGGTAAGAAGGCACCTGGTTCCTCATAGAAAAAAGCAGTTCAACCCCTTGAAATAAAGTACTATTTCAATAGTGCTGAAGTAGTGGGTGCTACTTTTTCTTTCATCCTTCTGATGTTTGGATGATAGATACCTTTTTCTGGTTTAATTATTCAGTTCTATTACCTATTTTACAGACTATCATTGCATTCTGGCAAATGATCTTCAGTAAGAGGAAGATCGTGCTTGTCATAAAGCTTTAGTTTCTGGGGAGGATGTGTTAAAAAGCTGAAGCTGAGTAGAGTGTTTATTTCCAAAACGCAAGTGTGAAGGAATGCTTTCAATTACTCGGGATATGGGAAGGGTGCTTTTGAACATGAATCCATATGACAAAGGGATTTCTAGAACTATTTTGAGAAAGATATTTAACAGATGTCTGGACAGTCACTGAACTTTAAAAGGTGCTATATGCTTAATCTTTTAAAAGTAATATTTGAGAGAGGGATAAATATAAAAGAGCAAGTCTAGCATATGGTTGGCTGGTTGGCACTTCTTACTGCAAGGCAGTTTTTACTGTAATGTTCCTCACTGCCAGACTGCAAAATCTTGGAGTAGTGAGGACTTTCTTAGAGCCTTTGAGGGCTGTACTTAGCCTTTTTCATACTAGAGTGGAAACACAGTAAACTTTCTTATTTTCTCATCGCAGGTAGAACTGATCAGTTCTGCCAGGAACTTGTACTGGATTTATTGTGCCAGTGGCTGTGCCAGTCTTCCTTTCCTTGTCCACCTGGACCTGCTCCAAACTATGCTGAGGTCAAGGGGACACCTTTTCCCAGGGCACAACTTCTCCTCAGAGTTTGCCAGAATCTCAGTCTCACCTCCTCAGCTGCAGAGTGCCCACACTTGCCCTGCCCGTGTGGAAACTCTCCCATGGACCCGCCGAGCATGGGTAATGTGAGGTTTCCATGATGGTGAATCAGACAGGGAGGAATCCTTCCTGCTTTGGATGCTACTTTGGTTCACCCATGATGCAGAGTGAGGTGAAGGGGTATCATTTCTTGGTTCAGTGATGTGACCATACTTCTGACAGTGACAAATAGAGTGAACACATTTCTGACTGAATTAATGAAATTCAGAATCTCTGCAAGGGGTTGGTTTGGTTTACTTTGGCTTTTCTCCTTCCTGGTTTATGTTAACACACTTTAGGTTGTAGTTTATACCATAGTTAGCAGGTTTTTTTCCTCCAAAAGATGCTAAGTAGAGACCATTATGTACCTTAGGTCTTCCACAGTTGAGAACAATTATGAAAGAAAAAAACAGTTTCACGTTGTTACTTCATTAAAGCTGGGGAACCTTGTTGGGTCAGAATTGTGAGCAGCAGACACACAGCACATGGATGACCTCGGCAGCAGCAAGCATTGAAGTGATGTCTCATTAAAGCAGTATTTGTTAAATCATCTCACCCACCCGTTAACATTTCCTAAGCATAAGGAATGGAACAGAGTGCCTCTGTTCTCCTTATTGAAAATATTTCCAAAGGAGATGTTCTGATCGTGCTAGCTTTAAATTAATTTTTACCCAGCTCAGACCATGCTCCAAAGCTTGACCATGTTCTTGACATTAAATTTTGTATTAGACTAGGCAATCTTTGCTTTAGTTTAGTAGTAAAAGTTGGAGTGCTTATTCCTTTTGCAAGTCTCACAGATGTAGTTCATAGTGCACTGCAAAAAAAAAAAGGCCTGTTAATAGTTTATGTGGAAAATAAGCAGGCAAGCTCACGTCTCTGACTTGCTTTTCTGATATTCATCAGTCAGTTTAAGAGTAAAATTAAAACTCTGCTATTTTGAGAGAATTTTTTAATTGAGAAACAAGTGTTTCTGAAGATCAACCCAGTTTACAAAGAAGCAAAATGGCCAAATGCATCTAATCTGTGAAAGTCTTTTAAGTAAGAAGGATATATTCTGTTAAAACAACCTCTCTTTTCCCCCTTTATATGTAATCGGTATTTTTAAACATTCCTCTACTAAATAGCTCATCTCTGTATTTTTGATGGCCTAAACATAAGCATTCAGTTTTATCTCAGAGATCCTGGATAAACACTTCATCTGAATACTTTACCCACATCTATTTACACTCTGATCCCACCGGATCACTCAGGGCATAAATTCTGCTGCTACACCCTCAGCAATGTCAGGATGGGTTTGATGGATACAAGTGCTCTGTGTCCAGCACATCACGGTTAAAATAAGGAAATATCTATGATTAAGAATCTTAGAATTGATCTTGGAAAGACATGTGTGTATTCCTGCTGTTATTCTTGAACAGTCACTCAGGGAGTTCCCAATGTAAGTATAGGAGTGCTGTCTTTGAAAATTTCGTGGTTCCAACTCTTCTGCAGTTTCTGAAAAAAAAATACAAAAACCCCACAAAATAAAAACAAACAAACAAAAAACACAAACAGAAACCCCAACCTATTGCAAAACTTGGGGAAGTGCAGAGGTCAAATAGCTCTCCAGGTCCTTTGAAGACTGAGAACAAAGAAAAACACCAAAACCATGGTTTATTCCATGAGAATACATCTCCTGTTTCACTATTAAAACATACCACTCTTTTCTATGGCAAAATGTGCTGTCACATGCCTAAAGAAAATAAAAAAAGAAATAAGGAAGAAAAAAAGAAAAATTCTACTCTTTTGGAAGGAGAGAAAGACTGTAGAACACATTTTTGAGACATCTTTGCAAACAAAACAGCCCTACTTGGGGATAACAAAACCAGAAAGATACATTGCACTGTGTGAAATAAATGCTGTCCTGTATTCCTGAGTGCCCAAAACCAGCCTGGTATCATTTGTACTAATCACATTATCATGTCTGTCTGGAAGAGATGAATGTCTGAATGCAAGGAATCAAACCAGTGATAAATTAATTTTGAATTGCTTGGTTTGTTGTTCTTGTTTCTGACTGAGAGCAGTTTTGCTGTGCAGTGAGCAGAAGTGATGGTGGGAACAAAAGAACAGCTTTCAAGTATGGACTCTTTCCCCTGTTTCTGCAGTTCTTAAGTTAGTTTGGGCTATAGCTTGGCAGAAGAGGTGCAGAAATGAGAAGAATGCACAGGAGAGCTGCTCTTGGGGATTATTTTCCTGAGGAGATAAGGTGGGGATTCCTCCATCTTCATACAGACTTACAAAGTTATTATTCTGGGTTTTCTATTGGAAAGTCATAGGATAGTAGAATCTCCTGAACTGGAAGGGACCCACAAGGACCATCCAGTCCACCATTAAACCCTGCACAGGCCCATCCCCAGGAGTCACCCCCTGTGCCCCAGAGGATCAGCCAAACCCTCCTGGAGCTCTGGCAGCCTTGGGGCTGTGCCCACTGCCCTGGGCAGCCTGGGCAGTGCCCAACCAGCCTCTGGGGGAAGAACCTTTTGCTGAGATCCAACCTGAGCCTGCCCTGACACAGCTCCAGCCATTCCCTGGCTGCTGTCCCTGCTGACACAGAGGTCAGAGCTGTCCCTTGTGAGGAGCTGCAGCCCCTGATGAGCTCTACCCTCCATCTCCTGCTCTCCAGCTGAACAGGCCAAGTGTCCTCAGCTGCTCCTCGTGTGGCTTCTCCTCTTTCCTTCTCTAATTGTAACTATTGGTAGGATGCAGGTTATGAAGGAATCTTGTCCTTTATTTTCTTTTTAACATTTGTGACTGTGTTTTCAAATTATTTTAGTATTTCTAAGATCAATTGCTGTGCCTTTGCTTCAGCCAGTTAAGAGCCAGTTAGGAGACCTTCCCTGCAAGAAGTGTTCTTACTTACTCAGTATCTAATAGATAGGAAATACTCAGGTAAATTGTTACAAACTTCAAAAAGATATTTATCATTAATCATTATGAAAAGCAGCCTTATTAGGAATTCATAAAGTCCAAATAAACTTGTTCTGATGATAAACTAAATTTTTCAATCCAAGCAGTTCTGTGAGTGATAGTGAGTTAAATTATTTACTGAGGAATTAAAATTGCTTTCACCCATGATGTTGTATCTGATTTTGTATCTAATTTACCATTAGGTACATTTACTAAAGAATTTATCATCCAGCATTATTTTATCAATGCTATGTCATATTACAACAAAGATAAAAATAAATCAAGTCTATTTTGTTTGTGTTTATAAAGTTTTAAAAATGAATACATGAATAAAAATTTCCTTGCGGAAAAGGAATAATGCAAGATGCTTTCAGGACGTGCTGGTATTGTGTTTCACTGGAGATGATCTCTGAAAGGAGGGAACTGCTGGTCCACGGTCCCGGGGCGCATCCTGCGTTCTCTCTGTGCTTCCCAGAGCTGGGTGAGCTTGGAGCAGCAGCACTCTGCCGGCTGGAATGCAGCTGGAATAACATGCCCATGCTGCCGGCCCTTGGCCATTTCATGCAGTGCCCCTTATCTTCAAGGGAGAGGGATCAGATTTGGTGGTGGGGCTGCATGTGAGGTGAATTACAAAGCAGACATTGCAACGAGCCGAGTCCCAGCGTGCAAACCTGCTCTGAAATGTATATGTGTGACAGAGCACTCTCGTCAGAGAAATGAGAAACAAGAGTCTGATTTTAAAGAGACTGCTAAGATAACCATCAAGGTTGGAGGCTGTTTGCTGCAAAACGTTGCTGCCTTGTCAAGGGGATGTGGCACAGATGGACAGTGGCACTGCTTCTGCCTGTCCCAGGGCTGTACTGGGCTCTAGGAAGGCTCTTTCTCAGCAGGTCTCTGCACTCTCTTGCTGTCCTTTGCTGTCAATTTGGACACCTGGGGGTGCATCCTGTTGTATGTTTTCATTGTTTTTCCGTTTGGGATGTTGATAGAGGTGATGTTGGAGAATCTGACTCTTGTGTCATCTATGTGTTGATCATAAAACCACAGAATTTTTTAGGCTGGAAAAGCCCTCTTAGCCCATGGAGCCCACCCTGTGCTCAATCCCCACCTTGTCTCCCAGCCCAGAGCACTGAGCGCCATGTCCAGTCCTTCCTTGGGCACCTCCAGGGATGGGAGGTGACCACCCTTTCCGTGAAGAAATTCCTCCTGATGTCCAACCTGACCCTGCCCTGGTGCAGCTTTGGACTAAGGAAAAATATAAAACCCTTTTTCTTGTCATTCATTTGAATGAAGCGCATTAGATCTGAGACACATTAGTTCAAAACATTCGTGTGTTGTAGCTACTGTTGCTGTCAGAGACTGGATGTCATCCGGAACTAGAAGAAAACAGAAACATTGTTGTTGTTTCAACAAGGGAGCTATTTTGTTACTGATAATCCAGGAACAGTTCAGATTGGATATTTCTGGGGGTAATCAAAACCTCACCATAAACTCTGTACATGCCTTGATGATGTTTTGGTTTTATACTTAGAGTGTTTTAAATATTTGTTGCACACACATGCTGAATGATGAGCTGGACTTAACTAAAACTTAGCATAGGAAAACTATAAATCCCAAAGGGTTAAAAAAAAGAGATACATCTGCAGGAATTACTACCATATCTGAAAGAGAGCATCTAGAAGGACTTTCCCTTTGAACATAAAGCTTAACAGTGGTTTCAGTTTCTGCTAAATCCAGTGTTCTTTTAACAAATCTGAACCCTGCATTTAATTTAAACCTCACCCCCCCAATAAAAAACAATCCCAAAAAAACCCAGCAAAGCTTTGGCCATACACATGTTACATAGATGACAGACAACGTTTTTTCTGTTACCCTTGGGGCCCTAAATCACCTGCCTGAGTGTGGCTGAACCTCTGTGCTGTTGGTACTCGGCTGTGTGTTGCTCAGATCTGTAGTCCCACAGTGGACTATAGACTAGTGGAGTTATTTAGACTGTAAAACTTCTCCAAGGCATTTTGAGTTTTTTAATTATCATACATTTTACAGTGAGAATTTCACAATCTCATTATCTGCTCCTAGTTAAATCTATCCAGACATTAAACTTTGGTGTTGCTTCCTCCCTTTTTCCCATTCACAATTTTAGCTAACTTTTTTCCCTTTCCTAAAGTGTACCTATGAAATATGTATTGACTTCTTGCTTGTATCCTTAAGGTTGCTGCACTACTTGGACATTTTTCCAGTACCTGTGAAATTACATCATATTCAAAGCCAGGGTTGTATTTTAATATACAGAAACAAAACCATCACTCCAACCCCTTTGGAATCCTCACCCAACTTTGAGAACTTGGTGGCTGTGCAAAGGCTACCTCCAGCTGTGGGGCTCATTTGCACACACAGTTATTTCCACTGCCCAACAAGGAGCTGGTGACTGCACAAGCAGGTGACTGTAATTAGTCGTTTGCATTCATAATCACCTCATTTGCACATGCAGTTTGAGCAGCTCTGCATTCTAATTACTTTTAAAATGCCTGGAGCAGTGCTGTTCCCTCACTCGTGTGCTCAGACAGCACTTTGTGTGTTCTGTGATAACGCAGCTCTGGGGAGCTGGGTGGTGCCCAGGGGTTGGGACTGTTCTGCCAGGCCAGGATGATCCAGAACGTCCTGGCACCAGCAGCAGGAAGGGGAGTCTCTGCTGAGGAGACTCCTTCTCCCTGCAGAGCCCTCGAGGTGTTCCCACGTGTTGGGGATGTGTTTGTGCTGAGCAGCAGCTCAGGGGCAGTGGCTGACAGTGCCCTGAAATCCGTGTGCTGACTCTTGGAACATGCTCCCCTCTCCAGATATCCCAAAAGCACATTCAGGCTTCTCCTTAGCCTGTTGTAGAGATAGGAGGGGGGGGGGCATACTTACCAAATATTGAATATAGAATTGCAATTCCTGCTCATTTTCATGTGCTGTCAGGGGCTGAAGTTTTATCAGTTTCTGTTAGAGTGAAATAATCCAAAATCTAGGTCAAGTTCATTCTCCAGAAGTCTCTTGAGTATTGTTTTTCTACAGGTTGAAATGATATTCAGGCTCTTCTACATTAGTAAAATAGCGTGATTAATGGGAATTTAAAATGCAAAATAGCATCTTCACTAAACTTTCTGAGTCTTTCTCTGCATATCATTGTCTGGAATCCCAAATCTTGCAGATAAAGTACAATATAGTTTCAGAGACTGTAAATCAGTCAAGGGAAGGTGATCATTAAATACATTAAAATGCATGAAAATTACCTAAATGGAAACCATTAGATTAAATGAAGCAGCTACAGTATAATATCCTGATGACTCTAGAAACTTTATTTAGATCATAACTCTACTGATGTTGTGCAAATCCCATGATTAAAGGCAATGTAACATATCTCTCCTTCTGCCTTCCTTTCTTTAAGAATTTGCAATTTCAATTCCTCCACAGCTTAATAAACAGTTACCTCAGTAAAGGCACTTCCCCACGTCACGCACCAATCTGCATTTTGATGTGGTGCAGCACGAACCCTTATCTCAGTGTGGCATGTTTGCAGAAATAACAATGTTCAAGTAATGACTGAAATGAAGCATAAAACCCTTTTCTAGCTGCAATGGATGCAGGGAGGATCTGAAGCCTCAGCTCCTGTTCCTGCTTTGGTGTTTCCTTTGCGGGGCTGACACTCGTTCACTGTCACAGAGCCCCTTCCCAGACCCTGTGAATAGTTGGAATTAGTTCTCTGGTTTATATTTCTTTATCATTCCACCGAATGGCAGGTTTTGCTCTTAATGCTGAGCTGCTTTATGAAGTTTCCTTACAAATATATCCCTTTCTGTTTCTGTTGAAACTTCCCAGTGAATTATCATTTTCCTTCTCATCTCAGTGGCAGCATATTTGCTGTACAATTTCTGGATTCTGAATGTCCTTGTGCTTCTTATGCAGTCAATATATTGTATATTTCACAATTTTCTCAAGGATATAAAAGGTCAAGTTTTCTGCACTAAATACTTGATCTTTCTTTTTGTTTTAATGGGTTGTTTCATTTGGGACCTTTCAGTCGTGTACATCCTGATATTACTGAAAGCAGAATTTCAATTTTTGATGTTTCTCACTCCGAGCTACTGTCCATAAACAGAGGTGCCCATCATTGTGTGGGAATTTAGTATGCCTGCAGACTCCTGAGCTGCTCTCTCACACCCCTGCTCTATCTGCATGTGTGCAGGCACTGTAGTAGAGCTTTTAGGGAATTAGGATGCAACAACAGCATGCAGTAATAGCTTCCTAATGGAGTAACTAATGGCTATTATTCCATAACTCATCAGAATTCAGAGGGCTAATTCTGATTGATATTAAAATAATTAAATAACATCAACCAGTCCTTTACCAATATTTATAATTTGTTGCTATAGTGCCACCATTATTAATGGACAAGTGTTTAAAAACTGACATTTGCCAATGGCCATGTGCAATGTGAGTCCATCAGCACAGAGAGTTAGTGTGCCCTGAACGCAGGGTGCAATGTGCAATTTGAGAGGGAAAATGGTCAGGGAGGGAGAAGATTAAAGATCAGTGGCCCAGGGGTGCTTTTAGTTGCAGAGGACTAAACTGAGTGCAAACTTGCAATTCCAGTTGACGTCAGTGGAAGCTGCCGGTATCTAAGAAGTTCTCATCAGCTTAGCAGTTCATCTGAAGGTAAAATTAGAAATGTATTCCACATGGAGCCTCTGCACGATTTGTGCTTTACTGAGAGAGAAAGGGGGTGTGAGAAATCCAGGTAGAGTTGAGAGAAAGAAGATACAAACCTTTCACAGAAATTGAAAGAGAATAGCCAAGAGGACTTGGAGCTACTGAGGCACAGGAGTGAAAAGAGACCAGAGGTTTACCTGTAAAGAAAAGGTTCAGCCAAAATCCCTTCCTATGGCACCACAGAACTAGCACTGACTACTTGGATTTTGAATTAACAGGTCCTGTATGAAGAAAGCAGAGAATCGTGGCCGTTGTCTGACTACACGAGAGCTCAGAGAATGCCATTAGCAAAAGACAAAAGCTTTAAAATTGTGTGGGTATTTTTCCCCTGCCAACCTGCAGGTAAAAGAAGTTGGAATGTGTTCAAGTCTGCAGTGGCCTGTTGAAGTACCTGATAGGTTTTTCTGTCCTCTGTGATTTGGGGCAAGCACAAGGGGCAGTGGTAGGTGTGGGTGGGATGGCAGAGCCCACACCACAACTTCCCTGGCTCTGTGCTGGGCCTGTTTTGCACAGTTCACTGCTGGGCTGTTCCTGAGCAATCCCAGGATCTGTGAGGAGATGTGAGATGAGTCGATTTTTTTGAGTTTTACTCATTAACATCATCCTGAGAAGTTTTCATTAAAAGAATAATAACAGTAATAATGGCACTGTACATCCCTGCTCCTTTCTGACTCATGGCAGTGTGTTCCAGTGGGAGCTCCTGCAGGAAACACACAATAAACTGGGCGCTTCCAGCAGATCCATATGTAGGATTATGGTGGGGTTCATCAGAACTGGTTATTAGGGAACCTGGTTTAATATCCACATTAGTTTGAGCTCTGATTTCATCCCTTTTCAGGGTCCTCTCCAGTGCTGTCTGCTGGTGCTGGTTTTTTTGGTAAACAATCATACACACTTTTCACTGACAAAAGCAGCTGTTTGTGAAGTTTGGTGTTTTTAATCACAGTTGAACTTCCAGCTGTTTCCACCAGCACATAAAGACCGTGCAGCAGCACTGTGGATTTGCTTATCCCCCTCCAGTCTCACTTAGGCAAAAGGAATGTCTAGTCCGTACAGCAGCATTCTTAATAATTTTTATACTTGTTCATACTTTGGAATAGCATCCATTAAAAATGCTGATAGAATAATTGGAATTAAAATGAAAGTCTATTCTTATTAGAAAATGCTTATTCCTATCATTTTCTGCCTTTGCTGGCTTGGAGAACATTCCTTGTTGTAGCTACTGGGGCACTGGCAGTGCCCCCCTGCCCCACACAGCCCCTGGCCTGGGACACCCCTGGCCCTGCTCCTCACCTGGAGCTCCCTGACTAACCTTGCCCCCAACTTGTCACCTCCCCTGTGCCTGACCCACCCCGTGGGGCTGTTGGCATCACAGGGCTGCTGGTACAGCTCTGTGCCAGACTGGCACTGGCAGACAAGAAGTTGGGGGGTTTTTTGGTCCCCTTTTCTGACAGCTGAAGTTGGGAAACTGGCAGTAGTTACAGTGCCATTAATTTTTTATTGTTCTGTACTTAGGCTTATTTTAGAAGCATGTAAAGCATTGTCACTAATTTGATTACTGGTGCAAATTGGCAAAAAAACCACAGGTACAAGCCAGAGGGGCTGGGCTTGGCCTGGGAGTTCTGCTGGCACAGACACACCAGCTCTTGGCCCTTTCCAGGGATCAGTGTAGATACTCAGCATTCCACCTTCCCAGGCTGGACAAAGATCCCAAATGACTCGCTGGTTTAGCCTTATCTTACAAAGCACATTAAAGAGGGCACTGGTATATTCTGAAAGGCTTTTGAAACACTCAGTGTTTGGGTCCTTACTGCAATGTCCTGGCTCCTCTCTTATTTCCAAGCACCACAACAGCAGCTCCCAGTGCATGGGGGAGCTCACGTTGTATTCCCAATGCATTACTGAGGGGTTTTTGTTTCATACATAATTTCTTAGTCACAGCAGTGTAATCATATATCACATCTGTAGAGCATGGACTGGGGTTGTATTCTGAATACATACTAAACAGTGAAAAATCAACACAGAGACAACTGTGGCTTTTACTGTAGTTTGCCAGAGCCCATTTCTCAATTCCTTAAAATTCCACGTGCTTTTCTAACAAGTCCAGACCATCTGTCAAGCAAAAAATCTACCCGTGTAGATTCAGTGTAGATCTGGTTTTCTTAGGCACTGATATAATACTGGGAGCTGATAAATAAATAAATAAGCAGGAAGAAAAGATTTTTGTGGGTTGTACAGGGAAATGATACTGGAATGGTCCTGAGTTGGGGCTGTCATATCTAGAACATCCCCTGTCAGAGTGAGCAGCTTCATGCCAAACATAAATCCTCCCATCATAAACCATTAGGAGCAGGATAAGAACATAAGACACTTAGGAACAAATCCATATATTCCAGCTACCAGCACCGGAGCAGCAGCACCATTTCTAATGCTGAGAGCAGTCAGTTTTCATCCTTTCTTTACATAGGCTTTGGAGAGAGGTGGCATTTACCCAGCCTGTTACAAATGCCCTTCTTTAGTGGCTTATGTCTGCAATGATCATTCACCAAGTGCCAAAGGAAGCTTCAGACAGTCCTGTGTATTATCAGACTGGGTGCTTGTCTCAGGTCAGAGCCAAAGCTGCCAAACAACCCTGTCTCCTTGATCCTCCTGCACCCAGAGCTGCTCCCACCAAGCTGGACCCGATGAGGCCTCTGCATGTGGGGTCACTTTAACAGCAGGAAAACCTGGAAAACCCACGGATCTGACAGGGCAGTTCCAGAGGAGAAGCTGCAAACACAACTACTCAATTTTTCTGTAGGTTTGCTTGTTGTCTTTGGGCCTGAATGTGAGAATTTTTTGTTCCAGGCCATTAAACACTAAGACATAGATAAGAGATTTGAGGATAAGCAAGTGGCATAGGTCACAATGTGTTTGGAGTGGGCAGCCTGGGCCATCTGTATTACTTATCTCCCTATCTTTTTCTTTTTTTTTTTTTTTTTAATCAGCTCTGGCTTTTTTTGCATTCGTGTGTATTTTTGAGTCGCAGAGTGTTCCTTGGAAGAAGAGTCAGTTCCTATCCTGAAGAACTAAATGGAAATTAAAAGGTTTCTGTGTTATTGTTCCCATGGGTGGCAGGACATTACACTTGGCTATTCAGGAAATCCCCTTCAGTCCTGTATTTCTTTCCATTTTGAAAAAGATAAGTAAGGGAAAGATCAGACCTTGTAGCTAAAGGAATGTGACATGTTCCAGTAACAGGAATCAGCCCAATCCTACCAGTCCCAAGAAGCTTCCTCTACATTTTGCAGTATGTATAAACATGAATTGATTCAAAGGCTTGTTGACTTTTCTGAGGTTCTTCTAGTCATTTCCCAAGGGTTTGGATTCTGTTCTGTGAGAGCAGACCAGTGAAGTGTCAGTGAGAGCTGCAGCCAAGCCCAGGCAGGGCTGTGCTCTCCTGTCCCCTGACTGTGCTGTCGGACTGATAGGAGATGCCATAGAGATGTACGTGCTGTGTCAACACTTGGCATGGAGCCTGGGTATTAATGGGCTGCTCTGTGTGAAGCTGCTCCTGCAGGATGGCCAGGACAGGACAGACACGTTCTGATGGCCCTGTGGAATTTGTCTCTCCTGGCTAAGGCAGCACAAACTGGAGGGTCTCTGCCCGTGCACAGGCAACCTTTCCTCTCTTGTTATGCTCAGATACTCTCATGTTGTGTTCTCTTAAGATAATAACCATCCTGATATACATATGTTTTCTGTTATCCTTGCTTTTCTTTATCTGGTTATGCCATTCACCTGGCTCCTTTGAAATTTCACTGGACAGCACACAGCTCTAATGCCAGGCATTAAGAACCATTGCATTCTCAATAGCCCCAGCTCTTTGGTGCTTCTGAGCTCAGGTTTAGAAAAGCAGTGACTCTGTAGCACAGCACATCCTGCTCTGCTTCACCCCTGTGCCCAGGAGCTCACAGCCCTGCCCTGGAGACAGTGCAGTGCACTCGTACAGCAGCTCCCATCCAAGCAGAATCACAACAGTTTTAATCTTATCAGGCTCAAATAGTGGTAGAAGTCTGTGCAAACTCAAGTCCTTCTTGTCTGACAATGTCACAGTTCATCCTCATCCAAGCTGTCAGTTGTCATAGTGAGCCGACAGCACACAAAGAGCTGCAGTACTTGATGCCAGTTCTACAGCTGGACATGATCCTTAACAGACTTCTCCCCACAACCCCTCCCAGGAAAAAGCTTCAGGATGGGGAAGAAAAATAGCCCTAAAACCTTATTCTGTACAATGAATCTAAGAAACATTAAATGCCCGCTGAAAAATATTCTGAAATCATGGTTTGATATTTATTTCTGTTTAATAACTTTTAAATTTTGATATGATGTCATAGAATCATAGAATGGCTTGAGTTAGGAGAGACTTTAAAGATCATCTTTTACCACCCTGCTCTGAGCAGGGACACCTTCCACTAGCCCAGGTTTCTCCAAGCCTTGGCCTTGGACACTTCCAGGGATCCAGGGGCAGCCACAGCTTCTCTGGGCAACCTGTGCCAGGGCCTCCCCACCCTCACAGCCAGAATTCCTTCCCAATATCCCATCTAACCCTGCCCTCTGTCAGTGGGAAGCCATTCCCCCGTCCTGTCACTCCGGCCCTTGTCAATAGTCTCTCTCCATCTTTCTTGCAGGCCCCTTCAGGCCCTGCGAGGCCACAATCAGGTCACCCCAAAGCTTCTCTTCTCCAGGCTGAACAATCCCAATTCCATATAAATGAGGGCTAGCACAAGCTCTCTAAATCTTGTGACAGACTTTTAGGATTTTTCTTCCATGTTTGTGGAAAGTTTGATTTCTTTTTTAGCATAACTTCTGTTATACTGCTTTGACCACCTCGAGGTCCATTATTTGGGGTACTCAAAAATTAATGGAAAATGCATTTTTTCTTAGATCACAAGGATTTAGTGTGGCTATGGAGGTTAATACTCATGTGATGACAATCACTGACAATGAGCAGAATTTTTTTTTTTATTCCTGGAAACAACCATTTAAAAAATACCTTCAACACCATTGAAAAAGGTGTCATTAAAACTTTATACTCAGATGTGCTTTGGAAGATGTGCTTTTAGGTGCAGTAGAAGCTAAACCAGATTTTTTTAAGCAAGTTCACTCCCAGTTCCCATGATTGCCTGCACAAATTGGGCATCTGGCTGTGAAGTGGCCAATTCCCTTGACTGACAGATGCCATTTCCAAAACAGGCCTGCAAACATGCTCAGGAGATCTAAATCCATTTGAAATCCTTTATGATGGGATACTTTGTTCTCTTTTCTTTCCAAGGGAGCCAAGGAGGTGATTCTGATATCATTCATCAAGAACCAGAATGGGAGGCTAATTCAAACCAAGAGCATAAAGGAACCAGAACCATATTAAAAGGAATTATTTGCCTGAGATCTGGTTTGACCTGCGACCTGGGAAAATCAGCCTGTATAGTTTTGGCCCAGAGTCAAAATTAGCTCTGTAATTGCACACCATATAAAAAAAAGGATGTGACTAATGGGCATGGTTCAACTGGGAATGTTATGAATCACTGATATAAAGGGTTATTTTGAAATAGCCAATCTTATTCCATCAGCAGAGCTACAAATGCCCATATTCCTTAAAAAAGATTAATAATGCCTTGTAACTTGAACTTTTTTTAGATTAAAGAAATCTTCACATTAGAAGAAAAAGGAGAGCTGCTTGGATTTATCCTAAAAAAATCTTAAAATAAAGTAGCACAATGTCCAGTCAGGTCATTTAGAGTTCTTTGTCAAGAACTTTTTATTTTTTTTATTTTTTTTGTACCTTCTTGTCTGGTATTCTTGAAAGTAGGAGATCAGAACACAGGAGCTGGAACGAGATGAGGTGGAGCTGAAGAGAGAAAGAGGAACACCAGGGAACTGCAGGAACTGAGGGAAGGGAGGGATAAAGGAAACAGCATGGAGATGAGAAAAACAAGAGCCAGGGAGGGGGTGGAGGTACTGGAGTGAGCTGAGGGGAACAGTGGAACAAGAAGAAACTTTAGTCTTTCTGATCTATGAGACTGTCTTTTACATTTGCTGTTAAATATAGATGGCAACACACACCCTACAAGGCAGAAAAATAAAGGGAAGCAGAAAAGAAACAAATGCTGTGAATAAGTCTTTGGGTTATTCTAAAAAGCATAAAGGACTTTCAAGTTGCTTGTCTTTTGATTTATTATGATGTCGCCAGGATTGAGCAGTGTCTGTGTAGCTCTACATTTCAGAATTATGAATCCATGCAGTAAACATGATTTCAATTATCTTTGAGGAATATTTTGATTTATTCCAGGGAAGGAGGGCAATCTTTGCCCTGCTGTTCTAGTCAGGCTTGGTGTGACCTACTTACCTGCTCCTTGCCCCTCTGGGTTGAATTTGTGTCCTCTCCCCTTATTTCTGCTCATCTGGAAGAGCTGCCCCTGCAACATCCAAACTGGCTGCATGTAGTTGTCAGACAAAATGTTTCCTGGGTGGAAATGGCTTGTAGGGTGTAGAACTTTGGTTTAGATGCTAATTAAATCTAATGTACTAGTGCTACTTCTATTGCTATTAATGTGAGAATTTTTGCCCAGCTCCAATCAATGTTAATGTGAGGGAAAAAATGAAGAAAAAAACATTTTTGACAAGCTTGAAGAAATTCTGTTCAAATGTCTTTGTGTTTCCTCTACTCATTATGTGTTGATATAAATGCAAATGTCTATGAGAAATGTAGAAAGGAAACGTAAGGCAAGTACATGCTTATTTTTGGCTGGGAATAGCAATACTTATGAGGCAATTTGGGCTTTCTGGCCAAGAAAACTTGGCAACTTTGGTACTGACAGCATTTGTACATGCTCTTATACATTTGCTGTTAGGGACTGATCCTGCAGAATCCTGTAGTCCCAATTTATGGTGAAGTAAAATTTAATGTAAGATTGAATGGGAGGCAATAAACTCACAAAAAGCAGGCGACATGACCTGTGCTAATAGCTTTCTCCCAGATGCAGACACCTGATTCCAATACATCTCTACTCCTCACCAGGCATTCTCTTTTGCAATCAGTTACCCAGGTTGCAGCCAAGAATTAATGAAGGAAAAAAAAAAAAGATCTGAATTTCTATTGGAATTACTCATTTTCCAATTTCACTTTTTCAAATTGGCTTTCAGATTGATAATTCAGCCTACAAGAGGAAGGAAGGTCTGTTACTTCAGAGCAGGCACCTCAGTGAATGTGAGCAGACTTTGTGTAGTCAGAATTTCCGAACTGGTTTAATACTGGAAAGTGATATTCCTAAACCAGTGAAGAATAACTGAGACTGATACACCTCCTTTGAAGAAATGGCCAAAGGAAAGCAGTCTAATTAAACTCCAGCTTTTTTCTCTTTGCCATTGAACACGGGTGGGGTTATATGGAATTCAAACTTAGGACTTTAGGGCATTTTTGGAATAAAAGAGGGTGTTTCAGTGGAAGGTGAATATTTTGGTGGCTGAGTGCACATCTGCACATCAGCAGATCAGAGCAAAATACATTGTGGTGGTGCTGGGGAGAGGAAAGAAAAAAATTACTTGAAAATAGTTGAATAAAAGCTAACCTGGTGCTCTGTGTTAGCATGAGGTTGGGTCATTTACAGTAAAATCAGAATGTAGCCTTTTTCTTTTTCCAAGGTCTGGTCCCTCTATTCTCAGAACAATCTGTGTGCTCTTGGAAACCACCACAGGCTGAATTTCAGCCTGAGGCAGTTCTGAATTCATCATGGTCCAGCAATCCTTCTTCCTTCCATCCTTCTGTCTTCCTTCTGTGTCCCAAGTCTCAGCTTCCTTTTATTTTCACACCTCTCAACCCAGTACCCTCGGGTTCTGTTGGGGCTGCTGTCCTGGCTGGTAAAAGCCATCAGCCTTCACACTCAGCTCTTACTTTTGCCCTCTTGATTGTTACTAGGAGGGGATAACACCCCAATATTGCCATTCTAGTCCCTGCAGCCACAGGTAGGGTTTTGGAGAGAAAATGGTTTTTTGCAGGCAGTTCAAAGCCAGGTTCCCCAGCCCAGGCTCTGCTGTGGGGCTTTGCTTCCAGACAGAGTTTTAGGTCATTCACCAGTGGGAAGAAAAAAATTGGTGCTGAGGCTTAAGCGTGTTGTGCCTGGAGAGATGTGACTGTGGGGACCATTCTGCCCAGGGAGAGCTTCCTCAGCACTTCTTGGCACTTGAAGGCACCTCATCTGCTTTTGGGCATGAAGATTTTGGGAAACAGTTTGGTCAAGAACTGGGTACATCCCTGTAAATCAGCAGCAGCTCTGCAGTGTGTACAGTAATCTCTTTTAAAATCAGTTTTTGTAGCACACTTAGCACAGATCTCCAGTGCTTCCCACTCTGATTCCAAGTGCTTCATTCCATGAGAGTGTTTTTTCTGTGCAAGCTCTTAATAAAGGTCAGATTAATTGAACAAATTAGATGCTTTCTCTGGAGTATTACAAGGTGAATGCAATTCATAGGGAATACATTTCTGATTGCAGAATTGTCTTTTGATTTTATTTTTCCCTGAAAGCAAACTCACCCAACTGTCATATTACCTGTAGGGGTGAATATTCATCAGCTGTAAAATATAAATTGCTATTTTCTTGTATCACTGGCAAAACATTCCTTCCTCCTACCTCTCTTCCCAGTAAACATTCTGGATGGCAACATAAATAAAATACAAATGATTCTTGCTTTGGCAATGATGTTCTACAGTAAGAGGGTGGAATTTAGTCAGCTCTTCCCTTTGTGTTGTCAGACTCTGAACTCCGTTTTTGCTCATTATTACTACAACACATAGAGAGTGGTGGAGCTCCAAATGAGGGGTCAGCTCACAACCCAAAGATGAAGGGTCTAAATGGTACAGATCATGGAATACTTTGGGTTGGGAGGACCTTAAATTCCATCCAGTTCCACCCCCTGTCATGGGCAGGGACACCTTCCACTAGCCCAGGTTGCTCCAAGCCCCGTCCAACCTGCCCTTGGACACTTCCAGGGATGGGGCAGCGACAACTGGGTGGATCCTGGATAGCTGGTTAGAGTTTCCTGAGAGCTGAAGGAGAAGAGAACAGTCAGAAAATAAAACAAGATAAAAAATGGTATTAAATGATGTTGGTTTGTTTTTATAAATGGGGAAGCTGGTGCCATAGCAGGCAAGCCCCTGAATAAAGCCAGCAGAATGCAAATGATAAATGTCAGCTCCTCCTGCATTGCCTCATTGCTTTTGTTCTCTCACTTATCTATTTTCTGTTTTTCCATATCTTTGTCACAGTGACTAAATTTGTAATAGCTTATGCTTCTGGGTGCATTATGATGATTGCCAGTGTTTCAAGATGAATGACTCTTAAATTTGTATTCCTAAAGTTGTATTTTTGTCACTATACTATGTCCAGGGCAAATACATTACTTTGTAATGCTCATATTATCTAGAACTGGCAGTTCTTTAAGATGAGCAGTTGACTTGAATATTTATAGAGGAAGAAGGGGTGGAGAAGAGAAGAAAATTAAGAAATAATTATGGAAGCAGGGTTTTTTAAAGGTTTTTTTAAAATATTTTAAATTTCTTTTTGGAGGAGTTTTTTTTGTTAGTTTTGTAGGGGTTTTCTTTAAGATGCTTTAATCTGTTCACTCAGATCTGCATTAAAAATAGATTGTATAGGCTGCACAAAATTAACTCCTGTAGTAGCAGTGCTAAATGGTGCTGCTTCCAGGAGCAATTCTGACTCTGTTTCCAAAGGCTTATCTGTAACCTGTGCTGGGTTACACCTCATAGGAAGCTGTCAGCCTAAAGACAATATTTACAAATTAAAATTTTAGTCTCTTAGAATTAGTTCTGTATTGCTTAAAATTGCCATTTTTTACATATATTCTTGTCTTGATTAAAGAGAAAAGTCAGGTTCTCTAAAGATGGATAAAAGCACAGCTGCATTCGTTTGGGTTTGCCTTTCAAACATAAGGATGGGATGTAAGGTGACCTCAGTGAACAGCCTGACTTGTAGTTCCTCAGCTGAGGTAGAAGAGGGTAAAATAGAAAGAAAAAGCACTGAGTGATCTAAAATAAGTTTGGCAATTTTCAGGCTAATGTTTTAATGAAGTTTTGTTGGGAATGGACACAAAGAACTTTGGATTTTAATATGATGTAATGTTTATGGATGAGGCAATTTGTTTACATGTGTTACATTTTCAAAGTGGGTGTTTTTTCTCAATAACTGGGAAGGTTCCGAATGGGAGCTGATATTCCAGAAAACCTGACGGTAACACACTTAAAGAGGGTGCTAAAAATTGCCTTGGATCTGCAGCCAGTGACTGGGCCCACCACAGAAATTCAGATTGTTCAGAGCATCTTATGATGGCTTCCATTTGTTTGTGTCACAGTCCTTCCCTTTACCTTTATGCTGCTGAAAGTGGGAGTAGAGAGGAAAGATTATAAAAATACTGTGACTTTTTCAGTGAAAGGTAAAATTCAACCAGTTGATAGTGGAAGCCTGGGAGAAAATAGACAGAAGATGACTAGATTAGTGTTTAAACTGTAGTTACTGTGTTATATCCAGGCTATCTCCTTCATTGGCTTTTGAAGGTGTTGCAGCTAAAATATAGCAGCAATTACTTGAAAAACCAGCCAGAGTTGACCAGTCTTCACTCACACTGTTTCCAGGATTATGGAAGGCCCAGGAGAGCAGAAAGGGACTGTTTTCTGGCAAATTAGATCTATGGGAGGTGGAGAGGTAGTTTGACCATGGTATCATGCTCAGATATCACAGATACAGTATTCAGTATTATTCAGTTCATGTGCAGAGTGGTATTAAATAAGTAATTAAATTTTATTTATAATTTATTTTATACATTTATAACAGCAGGTTGAGGGAGGGATTCTCTTATGAGGCCCCACCTGGAGCACTGGGCTCAGTTCTGGTGCTCCAACACAGGAAGGACATGAACTGTTGGAGCAAGTGCAGAGGACACACCAAGGTTGATAAAGAGACTGGAGCACTTTCCTTATGGAGAAAGGAGGGGAGAGCTGGGGCTGTTCAGCCTGGAGAGTAGAAGGTTGTGTGGAGACCTCATAGCACCTTCCAGGGTCTGAAGGGGCTACAGGGAAGTTGGAGAGGAACTGTTCATCAGGAACTGGATTGACAGGACACAGGGAATGGCTTCACACTGACAGAGGGCAGGGTTAGATGGGATATGGGGAAGGAATTCTTGGCTGTGAGGGTGGGGAGGCCCTGGTACAGGTTGCTGTGGCTACCCCTTTCCTGGAAGTGTCCAAGGCCAGATTGGACAGGGCTTGGAGCAACCTGGGCTAGTGGAAAGTGTCCCTGCCCATGGCAAGGGGTGGAATGGAAGGGGCTTTAAGGTCTCTCCCACCAAACCACTCTATGAATTTTCTACTGCTGGAAATGTGCAATTAATAATATTTTAATGATTGCAGGTAGTATCAAACATTGAAAAATTTCAGTTCCTTGTGCCTTTAAGGAACAAGCCAGGAAGCCCCTGTTGGCTTTGCTATGCCAGGACAGGAGCTGCATGCACAGAGCAGAGCAGCTGAAGTTCACACTCTCATGCTGTTACCTCATAGTAATTGCTCTTAGTCTCACTTCTTATGGGGTACAGGGTGTCTTTAAAGTCAGCACAGAGGTCCCAGCAGTTTCAGCACAACCATTCTGTGAGTGTTACACTGACAATGATGGTGTTTAAGTAGGTGATTGATTTTGTGACCACTTCTCTGAGGAATACCAAGCTCCCTGTGACCAACTTCCATGTTCTGCTAACACTATCAAAATTAAATGTGTAACTAATAACTAAGAGGAAAGAAACCAGCTTCATTCAGATGGATTTAGATATTTTTAAATGGCTGGACTAGTAAGTGGAAAATACTATTCAGTGTTTAACACAGACAAATGTGAAAGAATCAATGTGTAGGAAATGAACCGAAGTAAGAAGTGTACATACAACAGAACAGCTCTGCAGCATAATGACAGGGCAAGGATTTAAAGGTTATTATAAACAAATCCATGAAGATATTAGCATGGCTATGTGCATGGAAAAAAAAGCCACCATGAAATGGGGCTGCACAAATGAGCAGAATACAAATGAAAACAAGAAATATTGACAGAGTACGAGGTTGTTTTACTGCTTTATTTTAAATAGTACCACGAGTTCCAGTTTTTAAAATTGAGTATCATAGTAATAAACCTCCTTTGTATCTGAGCAGTCACATTGAGACAATGAGGCCACATTGGCATTTGGATTTCTAAAATGAGATTCTCATTTTTAAACTCTGGTGCATGATATTTGCTCCTATAATTCTGTTAACTATATGTATGTTAGGGAGCTTCTTCAGGGACACATCACAGTAATCGTATGCACAAAAAAACAATTACAGATTTAGCTGGCTTCTTGCAGGCACACTTACATTAAGTGGACCCACACAGCTGAAATAATTGTTTGATAAGTAATGGTTGAACAAACTTTTGGAAATCTGGAGCTTTTTTTCTAAAATCTGCTGCAGGCTTTAGATGGGCTGAATATGCAGCCTGTGAATGGTTCTCATAGCTTTACCTTTTTATTTATAATTTGGTTCCTCAAATGAGTAAACGGTGGAATATTTCCGTCATGAATGCAGTACTGACCAGGGACATCAACCTGTGAGGAGAGGCCGATCCCCCAAGGGCTGGGTAACCCTTCAGAGGGGCCCTGAGGGTGGGAGAGAAGGGCAGAGAGGAACTGTCTGAAGTTCAACAAAGGCAAATGCAGGTCCTGCACCTGGGGAGGAACAACCCCAGGCACCAGCCCAGGCTGGGGGGGGACCTGCTGGAGAGCAGCTCTGGGGGAAGGCCCTGGGGGTCCTGGTGGACAACGAGCTGTCCCTGACCAGCATTGTGTCCTGGGGACAAGGAGGGCAGTGGTGCCCTGGGGGCATCAGGAAGAGCATTGGAGCAGGGCAGGGAGGGGATCCTGCCCAGCCCTGGGCAGGCACATCTGCAGGGCTGGGCCCAGCTCGGGCTCCTCAGCACAGCAGGGCCAGGGAGCTCCTGCAGCAGGGCCAGCGCGGGCTGCGGAGATGCCCAAGGGATGGAGCATCTCTGGGAGCAGCAAAGGCTGAGGGAGCTGGGGCTGTTCAGCCTCCAGAGCAGAGCCTGAGAGGGGCCCTCCCCAGGGTGTGTCAGGGGCTGCAGGGAGGGGGCAGATGGAGCAGGCTCTGCTCGGGGGCCCAGCAATGGCACAGGAGGAACGGGCAGGAACTGATGCCCAGGAAGCTCCCCCTGGACAGGAGGAAGAACTTCTTTGCTGGGCAGTGACCCAGCCCTGAACAGGCTGCCCAGGGAGGGGCTGGAGTCTCCTCCCTGGGGATATTCCAGACCCCTCTGGACACAATCCTGTGCCATGTGCTCTGGGCTGGCCCTGCTGGTGCAGAGAGGTGGGACCAGATGACCCACTGTGGACCCTTCCAAGCTGATCCATTCTGGGATTCTGTAAAATGAAGATGTTGATTAATCCTTTAGGCCAAACCTTTGTCACCAACAAATAAACCCCAATATTTTCATAGCAGGTTTTTGGCCTATCAGAGTCTCACAGGGAGTGGACATTTGTGACATATGTTAGTGCACACACAGTGAGTTTCTTAGGATGTGACAAAGCAATGGCACCCTTCTGGTTATCTCAGTGTCCTCAGAAGCCCTTGATTTGTGTGTAAGGTTCCTTCACCTGGCTCTGCCAGGGCAGTATCTTATGAAGAGACAAAGCAACTTTATCTGAACCTGGCATAGCTGTACAGTGCATTAGATCAGGTATCCCCATTAAACCTGGATATCCCTGTGAGATAGTAGAAGGACTGTAGAAGGGCTTTTTGCTCACTGGATAAAATTTTAGTTTTTATTAGCAGGAAACCTGTTCCTTTATTTCCTGCATGTGGGCATATTATCTTTGATACAAAGGTCTTAAAAATACCAGTTTTATTTTCTTAAACTATTTCTTATAATGGCTAAAATCACGAAAATATCTCTGCCTGTGCAGCATATGCTTAATTTTTCATGTGCCCTATATGCAGTCCGGTTGACACATTTAAGTCTTTTTTTTTTTTACTTCACCCTCTGTCACAGATGGTATCGTATGATTTGCATGACTTTATAGTACTGCCTTCATATGGATTTTGCAGTGTCCCAGGATCAATACATGGGAACTGTAGTTGATTATGTCAAAATTAATAATGTGTGTTGAATTCAGCAAGCTGATTGCTACTGTGGCCTTGTTTTTACCAAATGCCTGAAGTGACACAGAAATCATCTTCTTGGTAGTAAAAATGTTGCTAGTTAATCTAAATTTGATTTAACAACCTGGTATAAGAGGAGAAAATCTGGATAAACAGGTCTTTCCTTCATTCTAGTTTGTCTCTGTAGTATGATGAGGTTGGAGAAACTGTTAGACCAGGAAAGAGGACTGGACTCTCCTGAACAGGTTGGTATGTGGCAGAAGTCCTGAATTTGAGGTAGAGATCACAATTTGAGACATGGGAATTTAACTTATAATATTTCAAAGTATATTTAACTTTGACAATATTTAATCTGAAATTTACCTGTAACAGAAAATATAAATTTTAGTTTTTCCATTATAAAACCTGATATTCAGAATTTCAAAGGATTTACATGTTGCTCATCTGCCAAGCTCTGCATCAATACACCTCATCCGGAAATGTGCAGAAAACTTAACAGTGTTTTCTAATTTTTCCTCTTATAAACTAAAATTTAAGAAAGATTTCTTGCTAGAATGAATTGTATGTTATTTCTAAACTTCTGTAGTTTATGAGATTGTAATTTCATGAGATTGTAATTTTGATACTTTATATATTTTATATGCTCTGGAAACCTAAAGTCATCATTACTTCTACTATCCTACTACCTGGAATGATCAAATCTTGCAAATCTTTCCCACAAGGATTAGAAGTGAAGGAGAAGTTCTATAACGTCAGTCACACTGTGCTGGAGTTAATAGGGTTATATAGAAAGTAAATATTTCTCAGTGTCCATAACGGCAAAGTCAAACCCTGTGTTCAGGCAGGTCTGTGATGGGGAGAATAACCAGCAGTTTCTATGGATAGATGGGAGAGGGACAGTTTGGGCTCATCTTGGGTGGATGCAAAGATATATTTTTAATATCTCCTTTTCAGGGGTGATTGGGTTTGTTTGAGGGGGTTGTTTGTTTGTTTTTCCAGCATCTGCAGCTTTCAAGCCAGGAAATACTGTCTACTGGAAATATGTGGCTTTTTGAGTCTGGCTTCAAAACAGGAGATGGAAATTAGAAGCAGTAATGAGAAGTTAAAGTAAGAAGGGTTACGGGGAAGTATAAGAGAATAAATGTCAAAGTTTGAGTGCAGTTGTGAAATAGCAAGTGAAAACCAGTGCAGGAAACTATGGAAAAATACATGTGGATCTCCCAAATGATGGTGTATTCGTTATATTTAATGAGAAAATGGATTAAGAGCTAGCAAAATGAAACTGGACATGCTGAGAGAAATAGGTAAAACAGAAAAAGTCCTGCTAGAATGGAAGCCTGTGCAGAGATCAGGACAAAATGGGGAGTGTGCTACTCTCTCAAGCAAAACAAAAACCCCTGATCTCATTTTCATAACTATTATAATGAACAAACAGCTAAGCAAGCCATGTTGTTTTCTACAATGAAATCGTGCTGATTGGGTTGGAGGTTGGATTGGCTGGATTCCAGTGGGGGCAGTCCATGTAGGACAACCTTGTAGTTCTCATTTAGTCTTGGGAGTATCAGCCCTAAGGGTCTGGGAGGCTGATGGGTTCTCCATGTCCTGTTTATGGTGTGCTAGTGGTTCAGTCTGTGCACCTCCATTCCTGGGGGCAGTTTTGGGCCCCTGACTGCAAGAAAGACATTGAGGGGCTGGAGTGTGTGCAGGGAAGGGAATGGAGCTGGGAAGGGGTTGGGGGGGCTCAGCCTGGAGAAAAGGAGGCTCAGGGGGACCTTCTGGCTCTGCAACCCCCTGACAGGAGGGGGAGCTGGGGGACAAGGGATAGGATGAGGGGAAATGACCTCAAGTTGTGCCAGAAGAGGTTTAGATTGGATACTGGGGAAATTTCTTCATGGAAAGGGTGGTCAGGCACTGGAAGGGGCTGCACAGGGTAGTGGTGGACTCCCTATCCTTGGAGGGATTTGAAAGATATGTGGCACCCAGGGACATGGATTAATGAGATTGGCAGCACTGGGGGAATGATTGAACTCAATGATCTTAAAAGTCTTTCTCAAATAGTGATCCTGTGATTCTAGACAGAACTTGTGTTCTTGTAAATCATGAAGGAGAGCAGCTTCCATAGCAGGAAGTGTCTACCATTTCGTGGGTAAGTGAAGGAAAGAGAACATTCTCTGGGGATGAAAGTAATAATTATTTTGCTATATTTTTTGTTACAAATATACATTTTTACATTTTCAACATCTAAAACTGTTGTCCATGTCTGTTAAATATAACATATGCTTGCTTTGTTAATTTTCACACAAGACAGACCAAGAACAGTAAATCACCCTGATGTCTTTTAGCTGCACATTGAAAAAAAACGCGTCCCAAGAAGTTCAGTGCAATCTGGGGTTTTGCTCTTTAACATGCTGAGATAATTTACATGTGTCTTTAAGATCCCAGTGATTTGGGTGATTAACATTTCTAAGTCCAATTAACACCAAATGTTGTCAAAAACCTTTTGCAAATTGCAATTTGCTGCCGCAAAGAGCAAGGAAGAAACTCAGCATTTGGCTTCCTATTTGCAGCCTTGACTCAATGACATAAAAACGTGGGCTCTGTGCTTTGCAGGAAGTTTCTCTCTGGAAGCATATGGAGATGGATGAGCCAGTGGGCTTGGAGTGAACCTGTGCTGATTTGTAGGAATCACAGGCTGTCTTTCATTCTTCATCAGAGAAAGTACAGATTCAGGTATGATCCCGAGTCTGCCATCAATCCAGTTTTACTGTTCTTGAGGGTGATTTTCAAGCAGATGGGAAGAATTACATGTCTGACAGGTTACTGTTTAGTTGGCCCTGTTGTTGTGGTTTAGTTGACCTGAGAGATCTCTCTTTTGGCTTTTGTTGGCTAAGATTTTGGGGCAAAACTTGATGACATCAAGAGCTGTACAGTATCCTGGCAGTCCCAACATTAGAGAGTCTCTGGCTGCTTTGGAAATGCAGATGGTTGCACACACGATGGAGGTTCGAGGGCAGGTGAGTAGTGGCAGTGCACAGAGAGGCAGCAAATAACAGGAGAATCTCTCAGGGTAATCATCTCCTTCCAAAACTGACTTCTGCAAAGTTGCATGAGTATGTTATATTTACAAAGGGCAGATAGGAGAAAACAAATAGAAAACAATTTAGCAAAGAAATTTAGCAAAAGTGGGAGGGGGCTGGACATGAGATGACAATAACAGCCCAGCCCCAGAATATTTAGGAAATCCATTGTGCTGAATGATCTGTTGTGAAAGAAACAGATATCAAGTCCAAAGATAAGTGTAGTGCTGTGATTTGATATGGGGAAGAGAAGGTGGGAAATAACCCCCGTTCCATCAATTCTCTGACTGTACCAAAGGAAAAGAAGGTGTGTACCACTACTCTTAGCCAGAGCTGAAATCAGTATCATAGATTAGAGTTCTCAGAATTTCAAAGAGGGAGAAATAGCTCAGGAGGGAGAAGGAAAGAAAAGCAGAGGCAGACCAGACATCTTACAGGAGTTCAGGTGTGCCCTACCAGGGCTTTTCAGATGATTATTTGTACAGTCTCCTACCACTGTCCACTTTAAATTGTCATTTGTGATTGTGACCAGGGAAGCAGGAATCAAAAGAAATATAAAAATTACTTAAGATGAAATTTCCAAACAGGAAAATTTAAACAACCCACTTTGTCAGGCTTTTCTGGATCCATAGGACCAAACTTATTTTTCAATCATTTTCTTACCTTTCACTTTAAGGTACCTTTATGCTAGTAAACCCCAATGCCTAAATAGCCATAATCTCCTGAATGACACAATTTCAAACTCTGATTTTTCCACATCAGCTACAGTTCAAAATAATTTCCCCATGTGTCACTCTCAAGAGGTTATTTTTAGAGGCTTCTTAGAGAATGAGGGGAGAATGTTTGAAGATGCCGTGGGATGCTGAGCACAGACCAGTCTGCTCACTTCAGTGAGATGTGGTGCTGTGCTCCCAAAAGGGCAGAGGCCCCTGAAGGGAGAGCAGAGCAGGACCCAGCATGCAGAGATTTGTTCTGTTTGGGTACTTCTTGAGAGCAGTGAGGTTGCCTGAGTATTCCCTGAGTGAATGCTGTCCTGTGGGGGTTGTCCTTAAATAGAATTTCATAGAATTTAGATTTCATAGAATCAGAGAACATCCTGAGTTGGGAGGGACCCACAAAGACTACCCAGTCCAGCTCCTGGCCCTGAACAGACACCCCAACAATCCCACCCTGTCCCCGAGGGCATTGTCCAAACCCTCCTGGAGCTCTGGCAGCCTTGGGGCTGTGCCCACTGCCCTGGGGAGCCTGGTCAATGCCCAACCAGCCTCTGGGGGAAGAACCTTTTGCTGAGATCCAACCTGAGCCTGCCCTGACACAGCTCCAGCCATTCCCTGGCTCCTGTCCCTGCTCACCCAGAGCAGAGATGGAGCTGCCCCTCGGGAGGAGCTGCAGCCCCTGATGAGCTCTGCCATCCGTCTCCTCTTCTCCAGCGGAACAAGCCAAGTGCCCTCAGCCCTCCTCGTGTGACCCCTTCAGACCCTTCACCATCTTCATGTCCTTCCTTTGGACACTCTCTAACAGCTTTAGATCTTATATTGTGGTGCCCAAATGCAAATATGTAAATGCAAATATATATATAAAAATATATATTTTTGAAAATATCTTACACCCATATAGAGAAACATTAGAACCTTGATAATCTATGTCTTAATTTGCTGTTTCTCTTCCTCTCTATGGTTCTCAACTATATTACTCTATTCTAAAAGGCGTATCACGTGGCATGTGATCTGAATTGTGTAGGCTCATACAGCACATAGCAATGAACTGGGAGTGTGGGAACTGAGGACCTATAGAAAGTGATAAAGCTTTCCATGATGGGGAATTTTTTTCATCCTTTTCTTGCTGTTGCCTCTTTTCATTTCCCTGTTGTCTCTTTCTTGCCTAGTCTTCATAAATCAGGAAGTAACACTACTTCTCTCAAATGCCAGCTAGTGTTTCTCACCTCCTTTTAAAGCATATGCAAAAGCAAGGGTGCCATTTAATGAAGCTTTAGGGCTATACATCCTAATAACCATGTTCACTGAATAATTAATTGCTGTGTTATGTTTTCTATTCAGAGCTATTTAATAAGTTCTGAGGATGGGGAATACATGTCATCCAAAAGTGTGACTGCCAAGCACCTTGCAGGATCTGACCCCAGGAAACAATAGGAAAAGGGGAATTGGGATTATTTGAGTATTGATCAGTTATTTCTACCTCTCTTTCTGCATCATAGAAATTCTCATAACTCTAGTATATGTGCAACTTTAAGATAAGCTGCAGTCCAGACCCTACTGAATGTTCTCAGTGGCATCTCTTAATTTTGAGTGCAAATGCTGTGCTTAGATAGATTTCCCGATTTTATTTCTTTTAAATATTATTTCTTTTGTCTGACCCTTTATATTTAAACTGGATGCATAAAATAACCTGAATCTCAGTGTATTTCAGAGCTGTTTCAAACAGCCCTGTTAGAATTCTCCTTGTAAAAAAAGTGGCAGTAGATGCGTAATTGTTCTCTTGCAATAATTATAGTAATGATCCATTTAAACTTATGCCATTAAGTATTTTAAATTTCTTTGTTGGAACTGCATCAAGGTCATGCAGTTAGGAGCTCAGAGCAAATCCCATGAGGAAAAAATTGTCTGTCAAAGTTCATTTTGGTGTGTGCCAGATTACTGGCTGTGTTACAAATGACAAGTAGCTCATATCCAAATCACACAGACCAAAGGCAAGACAAACACGTGCTGGGAACTCAGGGAATTCAATGTCACCCTCTAGGACGTGAATAAAGTAACTTCCTGCACTCAAACATATTAAGTAAACAAGTGCATTATGTCTTTTCTCACTCTGCCTTTCAGTTCAACTCAGACTTCAAATGCACATGAGGGAAATCTGGTTCCCTAGCCCTGAGTAGTCCCTGGGGTGTATAGAAACCAGACCTAGCAGAACTGGAATTCTGAGTGTGCACCAGTGTGCTGGCTTGCTCCCTGGAGGAGCACAGAGCTGCCTGCCCTGGGATCCAAGGTCTCCATGAAGTTGTAAGGATGATCAGGTGTGTCATGCCCTTGTCACTTGGTAATTAAGCTGTAGAAAAAGAAGATACTCAAACTGCAGGTCGGGACAGAGACTTGCTAGGTCTCTAAAGTGCTTGGAACCATGACGTTCCTCACTACCAGGTTACAACAAATAACAGAAGGGCCACATGAACTCTTAGGTCTTCCCAGGCTAAAATCCACTCTCTACAATGAGCATGAAAGGTGAGGAGATAGTGAAAGCCAGAGGCACTGCCAACCCCTGTGTTATCTGGTATCAGCCAGGATTCTGTCCCGTGGCACTAAATGGAAGTCACAGGGAGTCTGAAAGCCTTGGTTAAATTACTGTCATCTGGCTTCCATGTGGTCAGCCCCTGATTCCTGTTGAATTCTCCCCAGCTGAAGTTCCTGGGCCTGAAATAACATTCTTTATCTCCCCCATCATATCCAAAACTCAGCCCCTTAGCCTGGCCCCAGTGATTGATGGAGTGTTCCGCCAAAAATTTCACCCCCTCCTACCTTCTTTACACAGCCTGTTGTACCGAAGGGATGCAGAAACAGTGAATAAGGCCAGGCTGCAGTTGGTAAATCAGTCCTGTGCCACTGGCATGTGGGAACTGAAAACAATCTAATTGAGGAATGTAAAATCACCCGAGGTAGTGTCTCCTGATACCCGAATAAAAATGTGGTGATAAAATTGCTCTTCATAAACAAGAATAATATTAATAATTGTAAAGACTTCTATATCCAGTTTAAACTGAAATGGGCCCTTTATTGTTCTCGTGCAAAGCACGATCAAGGAGCTCACTCTCTTTCAATAAACTCTGGGGTTCTAAAAAAGAGAGAGTTTAGTCATGGATCTTTTATTATCATTCCTGCAGTGAATATATGGAGGTAAACAAAAGTGATTTTTTAATTTATTTACTTTTATTTAGAACAACATATCTAGATGAAAAAATAGCTTTAGAAGCATACCCCCCTTCTAGTGAATACATTGCATTCTCAATTATAAAAATGCAGGAGAATGGAGCCTGCTCTGCATTCTGGAATTAGTGTGTGCAATAAAATACAAGTCTGTAACATTTTATCAGCCTTCACTGAGCTTGTATTTACTAGTTCTGTCTCCCTCTAAGCATTTGCTTATAGAAGCAGCTCTGCTCTGTATCAAAGGGCAGGAATTTGGTATGTGATAATAAATAACTAACTGAGCACTAATGAACCCTGTGGTGACTGCCTGGCGTCCCCTCCTCCTCCCTGCACCGCTCCCTGCGAAGACCTGGCTGTGCGGCCATCAGGAGTGTTCAGGTGACAATACAGAGTAGAAAAGATTGGATCAAACTCACTTTTCTTTCTCTTCCAAGTTTACAAACCCAATGTTTAGTTTTCTTCTCCTCTCCCTATTCTTTTCCTAACCAGCACATTTTTGCCAGATGACATCAAAGCTTTATTTTTCTCTTATTTTGCAAAACATGTTTGATGGTGATTTGCCTTGTATTAAAAGGCAATTTTGTTGTGGTTTTTGTTTTTGTTCATTTATCTTAAGAAAGTTTATTTTTATTTTTCCTTTCCTTAAAAAGACTACTTTTTCATTTTGGTTAAAGTATTTTCTTGGGATGATCCAAAGCTGTGTCCATCTGGTCTTTTGTGGGTTGGATGGATGATTCCTGAGGAGTCTCTCAAGTTGCTAAACTATTTTGGAGAGTTTCTTCATAGACAATATGTAACCAACAATCAAACAGCATAAGCTGCTGTTGTCTCCATGACATCCTAGAAGTTGGATTGGCTTGGGATTGTAGCTCTATACTGGGTCAAAAATAAAATCCTGACATCATAGATATCAAGGAAAAAACTTACAGTAATTTAAAACGAGCTCTGATTTCACTTCCTACTCTTTCATCCTGGTTACATCGATCTTTTCCCACCAAAACTGAAAAAAATCATCTTCTCAGACATAACTATGATAAATTTTGGTGAATATTTATTATGTGCACTAATGGAATTTGTCACTAGCAGTAATAAAAATTGCTCAGTTTTTCTAGAAATGTTCAGTTTTAAAAACACTGAAGAACTTACTGCATCCAGTAAGTTTAGCACTATGAACCTCATTGTAAAGGTAGGAAAGCTGAAGAGCAAATTTTGGTACATAATTTGCCAAAGAGGCATGGAAAATTGGTGACAAGAGACAGATTACTGCTTATCATGTCCAGGTCATGAATGTAGTGTTTGTTCCAGTGTAATACAGCCCCTGTGGCTCTACCCTGACCAGAAAAGGTATTAAACTGGCCTCTAGAATCTCCCACAGAGGGTTGGGAGAAAAAGAAATAAAATTGAGAGTAAAAAAATCACTTTTAAATAAATGACTCTAGCTCCTTATTCCTTATATCAGTATTCTAACAAAGAGACTGATAGTTCCAACTTTAAAAAGAAAACATAATAAACAACATCTCCCATAATGTCAGTTCAGTGTTCCTTCCAGCATGTCATGTGGACAAGAAGATTGGTGGTTCTGATATCTAAATGTTTGTAAGGTCTTTAATCAAGACATCCTTCCAACTCATAATTCAACATCACAGAGTGAAATACAGTGGGTAATTGGAACTGATTGATAAAATATGGATTTCCTAGCCTTAGAAGAAAGTTAAGCATACTTTAGGGGGAAAAACCCCAGAGCATTAGTAGTTCAATGAAAAATATGCTGACATATTTCTTCCAGGAAAAAATAAATAAAGATAAAAGCTACAGGAAAGAGTAGGTGACAATAATTAGTTTGTTGGTTTAAATTAGGAGGTCTCCTGGGCCAGATGTTAGTTGTCAGGGAGTGATGCCCCCTCCTGAGACATGTAATGAAACTGAGATAGCAGGGGCCTTGGGGGAAAAAAAATAGGCTCCCTGTTTGGATATGTCATTTCATTACAATGCTCCTGCCTTTTGCCTGAAGCATTTTGTGACTGGGGAGAGAAGGAAAAAGGGAGACACAGAGCATGCAGAGTCTGCTGGGGGTCTAGGCAGGATTTGTATTCCAGCAGGGTCTGGCCAGCAGAGTGTGCAGGTTTAATTAGCATAAGCAGGGAGGCAGGAAAGCCGCCTGTGCCACCAGGGCCGGGCAGACACGGCCCATCCCGGGCTGGCCGGGAGAGCCAGCGCTGCCTGCAGCTCATTGCCATGCCGGTGACACCAGCCAGACAGAGAGAGCAGCAGAATTAGCCTTATTTCCTCTGCCACTCACTGTCTGCTCTTATTAAGTAACCAAAGGGTCGGAGACTCTCTCTGGGTTGCAGAGCTCTGGCTGTGCCAGGTCCAGCCCTGCCGGCTGCTCTCGGGGTCAGTGCCCATCAGTCTCACTGGGCACAGGGTCACAGAATGGGCTGGGCTGGAAGGGACCCACAAGGATCATCCGGTCCAACCCTCAGCCCTGCACAGGCCCAGCCCCAAGAGTCACCCCCTGTGCCCCAAAGGATCAGCCAAACCATCCTGGAGCTCTGGCAGCCTTGGGGCTGTGCCCACTGCCCTGGGCAGCCTGGGCAGTGCCCAACCAGCCTCTGGGGGAAGAACCTTTGCCTGAGATCCAACCTGAGCCTGCCCTGACACAGCTCCAGCCATTCCCTGGCTGCTGTCCCTGGTCCCCCCAGAGCAGAGCTCAGTCCCTGCCCCTCCTCTGCCCCTGCCCAGCAATTGGAACTGCACTGAGGTCTCCCCTCAGTCTCCTCTGCTCCAGCTGAACACACCAAGTGCCCTCAGCCCTCCTGGGCCAGGGCAGCCCAGCAGTCAGGGTGCTCTTGAGGGATCTGAGGGGGCACGTTCACCTCCCCAGCGACCACACTGGTGCCACCTGAAACCTCGGTTGCACTTCAGAGCCCTGTGGAAGGCGAGCGGCTCATCCCGGTACAATGTGCTGAACTGGGCAGAGCGGCAGCAACAGCCTTGGCACAGTGTGGGAAGGAATCAAGCTGCACCCAACCTCCTGTACCATCAGCACCTCCTCTGAAGGACACTCATTATATTCCATGTGTTTTGGATCAATGTTCGATGTTAATCCTGCCCGATGAGAACAGTGTTACAAAATTTCCTTCAAAAGTTCTTCCCCCAGAGGCTGGTTGGGCACTGCCCAGGCTGCCCAGGGCAGTGGGCACAGCCCCAAGGCTGCCAGAGCTCCAGGAGGGTTTGGCTGATCCTCTGGGGCACAGGGGGTGACTCCTGGGGATGGGCCAGTGCAGGGCCAGGGGTTGGACTGATGGTCCTTGTGGGTCCCTTCCAACTCAGCACATCCTGTGATTCTGTGGCAGACTAGTTGTTGTTTTGCTCCTCAGCTCCTGCAGGACACACAGGCACAGCCAAAGCAGCCTCCACAAAGCCATTCCAATTGCAGGAGATCAAAGCTTTCATTTTTGTCACCAGTCTCATTTATACCATTTACATTTCAGTTTTATTCACAACTCTGCTTTTTATTTCTGTAATATAATAAGGACAAATATTCACGTGATTTTATTTGGGGGATAATACATTTTCTAGCATGTTCATGAAGTTGTGCTAACATATTAAATATTTCTATGCTTTGGGAGCTACGAATGTAAAGAAGCATGTTGGATATAGAAAATTATAGAAGTTTTGCAAAAGTTCTGTCTTCAAAATTATTTTCCAAGACTTAAGTATTTCAGAGCCAATTAACTTTGAAAACAGCATTTGCATTTTCTTTATCTCAGTGGGGTGAAAGACTGAATTGTTTTTTATTTATTCTTGTTTATGGAATGATTGAAAAATAAACCTTTTTTAAAACGTCTCATTTAAGGTGCCCACATGATGGGTATTTTAGTATCTGCTCTAAAAGGTGTACCAGCAGCATTCTGCATTTTAACAGCTTCTAACTGGTTTAATAAAGTGCAGTTTACATTTGTGACTTCCCAGCATGAGCACTGTATTGTTTCAGATGATGCAGCTGCTTATTTTTAATCAAATGACAATTTAAAACACATAAAGACATACCTCCATCTCATTCCCTGGCTGGAATTTCAGCACACAGGAATTAAAGAAGGAATGTTACAGCAGATTATGGCACTTGTAATCTCTCAATTGGCTTCTGGTGGTGTTATGAGATCCTTTTCATAAACCCACCTGCTGTCCAAAAGTCACAGGATTTTTCCATTAATTATGTAAGATTACTTCAAATTTACCTAATGGTCTTCTGGGACTCTCTCCTGGCTGCCCTGGGAGGAGAAGATGCACTTTGCAGGTTTAATCCTGGGTTTTCAGATTTCAAAGGACCAGAAGTTAATTAACTATTGCTATTCCTAGTTAGCTGAAGTAATACTTTAAATACTAGGACTCAGAGTGTACCTTCCAGATATAAATTCACGCAGTCAAGCCCAGCTTGTGGTTCGTTATAACTATTTTATGATGCTGATAACTGCTTTAATCTCTCAAACACACAGTTAATTGAACAAACCAGGGTGAGCTTGTGGGCATTTTGGGGTTTTATTTAAATTGTAGTTTACTTAGAGAATTTTTTTTGAGACAGTGTTAAGGTCAGAGTAATGTTTTAGAAAGTGCTCACATGATTGAGAAGTCTGTATTTCATTCAAAAAATTTACTTTGACACTCCTAGGACTGCCTGAAAATCCAGACAGTTTTGAAAGCATTCATATATATAAATCAGAATTGTATGTGGAAAATAAGTGCTGTGGAATCCCTTTCAGCTGAAAGTTGTCAAGCAAGATGAAGTCCATTAGAAGAGATTGAAAACCCCAGTGACAAGCAGGGTTGGGTATTTTAAGCATTACCGCATAGTTTGTAGCACAAATTCACAAGGTTTAAGCAGGAGGAATGGACTCAGAGTTGACTGTATAGCACATTATCTTTTCATAGGTAAAAGTACCCCCTTGTTCTTTGGCAGCCCAAAAGCCGAAACACCCCCGAGGACCACCCCCAGCGGCACCGCGTCATTTCAGCACACAGCAGACACCTTGCTGAAGGCACGGATGCCTTGGCTTTTTTTTACTGTTTAAGTTAAATGTGGGGATGAGGAGTTTCTTCAGACATTCCTCAGTTTTGGTGGCAAGTACTGGTAGTATCTGGAGGCTTTGATCTGCTCAGATACTGTGATAAGATGGGTGCACTCCTTCAGATAAATGAACTGCCTTGGTTTCGTCTTTCTCGATAGGAAATGTGTTCATTCCTCTGAAGAATGTGGGAAAACATGCAGCTAATGGGAGCCATGTGAATATTCTCTTATACAACACTGGGATTTTCCTGGTTAGCTTTTCTATTGCTTGTTTTATAAATAGAGAAAAGGAAATTAGAGCTTTTACGTTTCTTGTACAGGGATGTCTCAACTCAGTCATTGTCTAACTGTGCTGTAAAATTCGTTGTTTTTTTTTTCCTTTCCCCCCCCCCTACTTCTTCCTTCAGTGTTTATAGCCAGACAAAAATCCTGTCTCATTATTCTGCTGCGGTTTGACTTGATGCCCACCCCATCCATCTCCTGTGCTGCTCAGTTTGTAGGCTAGGCCAGCCTCTTTCTGCCTTTGGCTTTTGTTTTCTGCCTTTCATTTGCTCATTCTCAAGCCATGTCAGAGCAGGAAGCAGCTTGGAAGTTCTGTTTTACACTTAGAAGCAAAAGCTCACCGTAAATTGCATGTTTATTCCTGCTTGTTTTGTTTTACTCTTCTGGATTTCATGACCATGCAGCCTGTCTGATGAAGCTTGTACATTCTTTTCAAGAGTTTTGGATTTTTAGCTGAATCTTCTTCCATTGCCTGTTTCTGTTCTCTGAACTGCAGTCGTTCACAGATTTATTTTTTTTCTCTTTTTGTTGAACTCCAAAACAGACTCTTGGGCAGAAATAAACCCACCTCACCCATACAGACAGCAGTAGTCTGCAAATTCCTGAATGGCTTTCATGTGTATTCTGCCTGTTCAGTCCTGATCCTAGTTTTTGTATACACCTTATATTCATGGGAGGAAGAATGTTTATATTTGGAGGAGCAGGATCAGCTTTTCTTCAAATCTCCAGTTAACAAAGGACACTGAGTTATGGTGAGTTTAGTTGCAGTGCTGTAAATAAGCCTGCTACTAAATAATATTTTCCTTTATGAAGCTGAAAATGATGGTCAGAGGTTTTTCAAAAGTGCTTGGATTCCTTATTCTCATTTTCTTTTGGTGAGAGTGAAGTCCTTAGACCCCTCAAAGGTCTGCTCCTCTCTTTGCTGTTTCACACCCTTATTTTCAGTAGGAGTTTGCTGATAACTGATGGAAGCACTGTTGTACCTTTTCTCATGATTAATTCACTGTGCTTCTGCTGGTACTGGAAATGGTAGAAGATTTGTTGGATAAAGGAGAGAGACTATCTATTTGAAAGCAGGAATAAAATCAGAGAAGGAGGGAGAAGAGCCTGCTGAGCCCATCTCAGAGAGTCTGTTGGTACTGGACCTCTTTAGAGGTGGCCAGTGCCACCAGGACCGGACCAGTACAGTAGATCCCATCTAGCCTCCACCCAAATTACCATGTCATTACTGTTTCCAGTGAGCTTATAGCACCAAGCCTTGCCTCTCAGGTTTTTATCTGAGAATGTAAGTGGAGTAAAAAAGAAATTGGATCGTGGTATGTAGTGACTCCAGGACTGAAATCTGAAAATGCTGAAGGTAAGCAGCTGAAAAAAATTTAATCCAAGAATAGAGAGAAAAGTGAAAAGAGTTACCACAACCCAATCAAAGGATATCTGAAAATTTTTTCCACTGAAAGAGGGACCTGGCACTGGAATAAGTTACCCGGGAGGGTGGTGGAGTCATTGTCTCTGAAGTGTTCAAGAGGCTTCTGGATGTGGTACTTGGGGCTGTGGTTTAGGGGTGATTATGGTGCTGCTGGGGTGACAGTTGGACTGGATGATCTTGAAGGTCTCTTCCAGCCTTGATGATTCTATTCAAACCTGCTGTTTGTGGGGTACCATTTGCCTCCTTGTTCCCCTTGCTTTTCTCACCATTCCTCTCAAGTACTTGGTGCAGGGGAATCTCTCTCTGGATGTCTCTTTACTCCTCACTTTAGTGTCTGTGTGAAAGTCTGTGACAAGTTATTCTTACATCCAGGCAGGCAGAAATAATGTTGGCATCTCAGGGAATGTCAAAAATCCAGAAATATGGAGTGAGCCCTCAGATGGCATTGCATTGATTGATTTGTAGATTTTGGGAATTTTTGATATTTTATGAGAATGATTGAGAGCCATCGTTTCCTTTACAGATGTGGTCACAGTAAAACACAGCACACTGGAGCTGTGCCAGGTGGAGTGAATGAACCTGTGCTCCAACTGGAAGGAGTGCAGGGAAGGTGCCCGAAAGGAGCTACAAGAAAGATGGAGAGAGACCATTGGCAGGTGCCTGGAGTGACAGGACAGGGGGAATGGCTTCCCACTGACAGAGGGCAGGGATAGATGCGATATTGGGAAGAAATTGTTCCCTGTGAGGGTGGTGAGGCCCTGGCCCAGGTTTCCCAGGGAAGCTGTGGCTGCCCCATCCCTGGAAGTGTCTAAGACCAGGTTGGAGGGGGCTTGGAGTAACCTGGGCTAGTGGAAGGTGTCCCTGCCCATGGCAGGGGGTGGCACTGGATGAGCTTTAAAGTCCTTCCAACTCAAGCCATTCTGTGATTCTATGATAAAGAGGCTCAAAGCTGGTACAGTGATGTTTTCCCAGCTCAGTCTGATGGGCACATTCCCCTGATGTTCCTTCAGAAGTGGCTCTCACTGTGATCCCACAGCCTCACTCAAAGTGTGGATTTTGGAAGCTGTTTTGGGGCTGCTCTCAGGCATTGACACATCAACTCTGCTTTCTGATTAAAACAGACCTCAGAGAGAGGGTATCATAAAGGGAAAAATGCTTGGGGTCACCTTGCCCATTACCTGCCTGCACTGACCAAAATTCAGGCTCACACCAGAGAGTTTGTGTTTCACAACTTTTTGAAGGCTGTGTTTGAAAAGCGTTTGTACAGGATACCTATTTTGGCATCTCTGTATCACAGTTCTAATGTTCATTTGCCAGGAGAATAAAAATGTTAACTAATTTTATTTTATTTTTAACTTTACAAAAGAATTTTTTTGTTCTCTAGACCTGTTGACAGACCCATTATTCCACATGGATCTTGTCTCCAGAGTCAGTCCTCAATTCAGGAAGTGTACATCCCAGCACATAGTATATTTTTTAAGGAGAAGGACCTTATTAAGTGATTTCCTGAAGAGGGATGCAGTCAGGAATGTTTATAATTGCTTTTCTGAACCAGTGCCATAGAGCTTGGCTGCTGTACCACATTCCATGGTAAACCCTCTGATTTCTCAGCATCTTAGTGCTTCACCCCAATCCTGTCTCATCAGCTTCTCCTGGCAGTTTTTTCTGACAGGACTTGGAGGGGTGGGAAGAAATGAAACTGTTTTTTTCATCTTCTGATTTTTGGGGTCTGAGGGTCCTTGGCTCCCTGCAGTTCTTATTTTAGTGTTGACTCAAGAGCACCACAGGTGGGAAATTGTAGCAAAGTATAAAAATATGTCTCTGACACTGAAGATGCTGCCCCAGCTCCTTTCTTCCCTGTGTGATGCAATGACCATCTAGATGGTTTCTGACTGACAGAAGCCTAAAGTCTGAATTATCCCTCGGAGTCAAGGCATGTTCAGTGAGCTGGAGGAGTGATGTGACCACAGCCTGACCTGCAGAAAAGAGGAACAGAGTTGAAAAGCTCTCGGACGTGCCTGGCCTTGACAAAGTGGGCACCAAGTTGAGAACTGGGGCCACCATAACTGTTCTCTGCACAGAGTGAGCAGGAGGGTGATCTTTTCAGCAGTAGGAAAGTGTTTCACAAGATGAAATATAAGAAAAACAGAAAAAAACCCAACCAACCAAACCTTTCTACTGAGTAGCTTGCCAAGAATTGAAAGAGGATAAAAGCGACAGGTCAGACTGTAAATTCCTTTGTTCTGTGATCAATCCCATTGGAAACTTCCTTACAGATGGGCCAAGAGGCTGTGAAGCATTTTCCTGCTGTTGGAATAACATGTAACTAGATAGAACAAAGCAGTGCAGCCTCTAAATCAGCATGTACATGTGTTCTGGAGTGGAAGGAAGAAAGTCGAAAAGAAGAGTTGTTTTTTTCCTCTGTCTTCTCTCTACTACTGTGATTCAGATCCTCATTCCCTCTTGTGGCAGAATGTGAGACAAGGAAATGCTCCAGTAACCTGAAACATCACTAATTATCATCTGAGATCCCATGAGAAGTGGAGTGTGGAGATACACTGCAGATTCGAGGGGAGAGTTTCCTCTTTAGTATATGCTTGCTTTGCTTTTAAAATAGTGTTTGCTTTCAGGTTGTGCTGATAGTGTCTGGTTAGCACAGATGTTATATTTTTTCGGGAATATCAGCCCCGTGTACTCTCTTAATGATTAGATGCCACAGTCCTTCATTCTGACATTGCAATGCTATTTTCATGTGCTCAGGGACCAAATGCATCTCCCAAATTGTAGGTACCAGGAAGGACACAGAGAAGTGGGAACCCATCAGTCTGGTGTTCATGTTTGCAACAGAACATTGCACTGATCCTATGGCATTGTATCAGGAGATAGGAGCTATACTCTTGCTTTATCAGTGTTGTAAGTGGTAAGTAGAGTGCAGAAAACACTTCCATCTCATGGAAAACAATTAAACCCCAGAGCACAAAAGGCAGACCATGTGTTGCTGTGCCCCCCTGCAGGTTACAGGTGGCCTGTGTAGCTTTCCCACCCAGCCCAGCTTTCCCTCCCTGTGACACAATGTGCCTTCTGCATTCAGGAGTGGACTCTCTATGTGCTGTTTGACAGTGTAAATTATGTTTGAGTATTGTATTTGTTCAAACAGGGAACCTTCCAGGTTTTCCTAACAGACTTAAATTTCATAGAATGGACTGGTTTGGTTGGAGGGAATCCTTAAAGCTCATCCAGTCCCATCTGCTGCCATGGGCACCTTCCACTAGCCCAGGTTGCTCCAAGTCCAATCCAACCTGGCCTTGGACACTTCCAGGGATCCAGGGACAGCCACAGCTTCTCTGGTCAACCTGTGCCAGGGCCTCCCCACCCTCACAAGGAACAATTCCTTCCATATATCCAAAATAAATTTCCCCTCTCTCAGTGTGAAGTCGTTCCCTGTGTCCTGTCACTCCAGTTCCTGATGAACAGTCCCTCTCCAACTTCCCTGTAGCCCCTGCAGACCCTGGAACGTGCTGTGAGGTCTCCACACAACCTTCTACTCTCCAGGCTGAACAGCCCCAGCTCTCCCCTCCTGTCTCCGTAGGGAAGGTGCTCCAGTCCCCTCAGTAACCTTGTGGCCTCCTCTGGACTTGCTCCAACAATTCTATGTCCTGATGTTGTGCACAGAGATCAGGCTTGGGTTACAGTCCTCTAGTATTTTGTGCTTCTCATACAACCTGGAGCCACTGTCCAAGAAGCACAAAGGAGCAGAGAAGCCAAGTGCATTTCAGAGTGGGGATCTTCCTATGACCTGTGATAAACATCAGTGGAAATTTTGATTTAAGATAGGAGGAAGTGTATAGGGAAGGCTCAAGACTAGATAGAGTCAGAAGAAAAGTGTTCTGCATCTGTTCCTTGGCTCACTCACCCTAAATTTTACCATCTCAAATCCTCACCAGACCCTACTGAGCATCATGTTAGGGGCTTATTTCAAGCATCTTCAAAAAAGGGGGAGAAATGAGCGTGTGACAACAGGGAAGAATTGATAAAGGAGTATTGCACATCAGAGTTGGGCTTCACTAGAAACCGTCTGAAATATTATTTAATATAAAAGTTATCTCAGTGAAAATCATTTTCCAGTCTGACAATATCAGTTTAGTGTTGCTTGATCTACTTTTTAGACACTTGGGAAATCAGTGTAACATTTTACCTCCTCCCCATGCCAAAATGTGAGCTTTTAGATTACTAATTTGCCCTGCATGCATTCAGAAGTGGGTTACACTTGGAGTTTATTTAGAGTAGAATTTCTGCCTCACTCTGTGGCCAATTCCTCTTTAAAGCAGGTACTGGTGTGAGGCAAAGGAGATGTCTGGTGGAGATTCTCAGTAAACACCTGCAGTCTCTTTTCTGTGTTTTCATCTCAGTCAGACTTTATTGTACCAAATAAATATCACAGGATGGCTGGGGTTGGAAGGGACCTCTGGAGATCAACTGGTCCAAAGCCCTGCCCAGGCAGGGTCACCTGGAACAGGTTGCACAGGAACACTCCAGGGGGGTTTGAGTATCTTGTGGGAAGGGGGCTCCAAAACCTCTCTGGGCATCCTGTTCTACCCTCTCTCACCCTCAAACAAGTTTTTCCTCGTGTTCAGATGGAATGTCCTGTGCTTCAGTTTGTGCCCCTTGCCCCTTAATCTGTGGCTGGGCACTACTGGAAAAAATTTGGCCCCATAGTTTTGACCCCTGACCTTAAGATATTTTTGAACATTGACAAGTCTTCTTAAGGTTGAACAGGCCCAGCTTCCTTAGCCTTTCCACACAGGAGACATGCTGCAGTCCCCTCTTCATCTTTGTAGCCCTCAATGTCTGTGATTCTACTTGAAAGAAAGAGAAAAGTCAACTTATGAGACTTGTTTTCCAAAAATCAATATTCAGCAAAGCTACAACACTGCTTGACAGATTTTCACCTAAGTAGAACCAAATGTGTTCTACTCGAGAGCAAAGTGGTGTCAGTAAAAGCCTGCACTGGAAGCACAAAGAGCGGCTAAAAACTCTGCACCTGCAAAATTCCTTTTGTAATGTTCTCTGAGCTCATGACTTGATAAGTGATTAATTAAAGTCTCTAGAGAACATTAAAGGAAATAAAGTTTCGCAGGTGTGCCTTGAAGGTCTATATGAAAATACTGCTCGTGGGAGTTTAGGGTTTGGGTTTTTCTTTTGGGGAAAGGTGGTCGTTGGAATCCCTATAGTTTGCACAGCAACCTAACTTGGAGCACACAGGGAAACAGGAAAACCTTGAAAGCTGGATTGCAATCAAGTTACCAAAGAGTGCATAGTCAGGAGTATTCCAGTGCAAAAGGCTGCTTAAGTTTCTGTTGCGGTGATGTGAAGGAAGGGTCAAGTAGATTTGGTCTAAGGCTGATGTTTTCAAACTCAATAAATATGTTGGTTGGAGACCTCCTGATTATTGTTAAGCCCCAAAATGCAGCTTTTTGAAGGGTTTACATCTAAACTGACACCTCAGCATTGATCAGAGCTGATCGACCAACACTGGAGAGAAATGTGGGTAAATAAAGGTAATATTTGGCTGCTTCACTCATCAAATGAGCACCTGTGTACTCGGTACCAGACAGGGGTTTGAGTCATTTGCTGGACTTGGCCATGAATCAGGGTGTAGGAGTGCTGTGAGGTGGCTGGGGGTCACTTCTCCAGTGAGAGGCAGAAGCAGGCTGAAGGCCATCCAGCAGCAGTTTACAGGCCTGAGCCCAATGATATTTTTCACTGCTCAGAAGGATGTTGCCAAAGCCTGCTCTGTGGGGAAATTAAAGAGAGGTTTTCTAAACAGGGAGTTGGGATATAGGGAAATAAATGAAATTTGTGTTTGTGGTGCTTTCATCTTTAGAAGTAGCACAGCTATACCTGGTTAAGTGTATGAGACCAAGGGGTGTTCCACAGGTATTTGCACTGGTGGCCATTGCTGAGCAAAGATGGGGAAACCAACAGCTGCACTGTGGGGCAGTTACAGGGCTAAAGACACATCGTAGTAGAAAATGCTTGAGCCTTCATCTTTGCCAAGAGACTAGACCTTGTTTGTTACCACTGATTGCTGTCTGGAATGACTTAATTTGAAATTTAACAGAACTCAATTCTCTCCAAAGACATAAAGAGTTAAATACATGAAATGGTACTTGTGCTATTAATTTGGCCTCATTAAGTCTTGAGATCTACAATTTCAAACATTGTCAAGTTGTTTGACTTCTGTTTGTACTTCATTCATTAAAAAAAAAAAAAGGATAAAAAAAAATATTCAGGTATTTGTTTGAATTTGTTCATCAGAAACCAAGTAATAAACTGCTACTGCTAGACCCTAATAAGAAAGGTACAGAGTGCAAGTTACTGGTATCAAAAGTCTTATAATAATACGTACAAATTGAAATCTGATTTTTAATTTAAAAATTATGGATAAGGAATTAACTTTCCCCTTAAATAACTGTCAGTGTCGGCCAATGAGATGAAGAACCAACTTGTGTCCTTCTGCTGGTTTATTTCAGAGTAGGAGAAGCCACATTAATAATCTTTATGTTGGCAAAAAGGTTCCTCTAGTAGCTATTGGCCATTTTTTCAGAGCACTTTCCAGCTCTATTTCTGGTTCTCCCCATGCTTGTGTTGTTCCATCCTTAACCTTCCCCTCCAGGTGCTACAGGCCTTTTCTCCTGAAATCTTTATTTCCCTGGAACCAATTTCTTTGAAATACCTTTTCTCAGTAACTGTTCAACTCCCACTTTCCCTTCGATCTTGTTTACCTCTCGTCTGGCAGGTAATATACATTTGTTTGTGTTTTTTAAAGAATTCATAAAATTACAGCAGTGTGACTATTCAATAGCTGGTACCGGTTGCACTGTCACTGCCCCACTTGCCACTGAATTTTTTTCCTATTTCTGGCTCTGAGGGTTGGGTTTGTTTTAAGGTCAGATTTGTTTTTTAAATTAAAATCGGGCCTTATGTAAAAGCTCATTCATATGCATAAGTGCTTCACAATCAAATCATTAGTGTTGCTGCTTAACAAATAAGGGGGGAAAATTAGATTATAAGGTTTCCTTTCAGGTACTTCCATAAGGATTGTGCCTGACAAAGCAGCCCTGGGAAGTGCCAGGCTCATTTAGAGGCTTTGTACTTCTGCTTGGGTTTGAGGTTTAGATGTTTAATGTGCTGGATCATAAAGGAAGGTTAGTAACAAAATTGCAGAGGGAAAAATCAAAACACTATGGAAACTGTGTTCAAAGGTCTCTGGAAACTAATCAAGCACCCCGGATTGGGGTTGCGTTGCTCTGTGCTGTGGGTGCTGCTGGGCCATAACCTTTGCACAGGGCTGGAGAAGAGCTGCATACACAGCCAGCACCTGGAGACAAGCAGCATCACAGCTGCTTAGGGACCACGGTTTGCTTTTCACCAGGTATTGAGCTGACAGGAGAGCAGTGATGATGAGAACAGGGAGGGTTCATCCCACACAGCAGAGGAGTTCTACCATTCTCTGATCTGAACTCTGACACCTTCTGTAAAAGTACTCAGGTTCATTTTCATTAAAGGGTTTTTTACTACTCCTGTAAGGACCTGGAGAACAGGCAGTAATTGAGCAGAAAGTTGTGTGCAACTATTAGAGAAATCTGCACTAGTGCAGAAGCAGTGCCCCCTCCCCGGGCAGTGCACAGAGAGCTCTGCCCTGCCAGGTCCATCGGAGCTGGCTCACAAACAGCAGCAGGTCCCTGCCCTGCAAACAAACCCAGGGTATCCCCCCGGCCCCACCGATTAACAGCTCCTCGGGTTTGTCACTGTAGTTCTCCAGGCACAAAGGGACAGTCAGCAGAGAACACGTGCATGGAGCTGTGGCAGCTGGAATTGCAGCAGGTTTGTCACATCCCTGGAGTTCAGAGCCTTCAATCCCGACAAAAGAAGTGCCAGGATACTGGTTCACGCTGCAGAGGAGTCTGGTTCTCCTGCTCCCTCAGTAACTGTAGTTCAGTAGAGCTTTACTGCTGGATTTTACCTTTTTTATTCACCCCTAGAAGCAGTCCTATCTTTCCCCCAGCTATGGTGAATGCATTAAGGATTTTTTTCTCTTCTGACAAGTTTTGGTAGCTTGTGGAAAATTCACTCTCTGTGTAATGAGTTTTACACTCGGACCCAGTTCTGTCAAAACAGAAGTCAGGTTGTGCCACCCCACTGCAAAGGGAAGCTGGTTTGTGTTTGTGGGATGAGAATTATTTTGCCCTCAGCTCTCAGAAAGCAAGGAAACTTCGTGCACCTATTTTCCTCATAGGCACACGTTCTCAGGGATGTGCTATCCCTCAAGTCAGAAGATGGGAGAACTTTTTAAGTCTTGCCTTCATTGGTGACAGCCAACGGTCTGGTTCATTTTTGATGTACATCTCCTTCCTACAGTATCCCTAACAGATTAAAAAGGAGGTTTCATCCCATTTTGTCAATGTAGAGGCAGTAAATACCATAGCCAAATTCAATGGGGGTGCCTGTGGACAAAGGATGGAATGGAGGTCTGGTCTCTCTCATTTTATTCGACTCCCTGACATCAACCACATCACCAGTAAGGAATGGCAGCAGGACACTGTGCCTGGCCCTTTCGAAAATACATCAGCTTCATCCTGAAAGTTGCTGCCAATTTTGAGTTGACTGGAATTATCTAAGAAAACTCAGGTTTTATGTCCTATGTGTCAGGCAGAATGCATTTCTGTGATGAAAAATTGAAATATGCCAATAAAACCAATTTCTGAGATGCAGGAAGATTCCAGTTGATTTGTGGCTAAATCTGTCTGAGAAACAAAGTTTACTCTGCTCTGCTTGTACAGTATCCAAACACTTTATTAACCAGAGTTCACTTCCATTACTCCTTGTGAGACTACTGAAGAAAAAAGATCTTTGCTTTGTGCTGAATACATGAAATATTCAGTTAAATCTGGGAAATTTCACTGGCTTTCAATTTTTGTCCTGACTTGTCAGAACATCAGGTGTGCCAAGGATAGAGTACGTGGTATTTTACCACTATGTTCTTTCTGTCTCTTTTTTTTGCCTTGGAAAACAATAGAAAAAAGGTGAAGTTAAAGAACTGTAAAGCAATTAAGAACGTCATGTGTCATTTGACGGAGTCAGTGGTCAGGTTTCACCCACAAACTCAGACTGTGCCTTGATGTGAAAGGCTTTGCTCCGAGTTCTGACACTGAAACCCTACACTAGCCCTTTTAAATGCATGGAATTCTGTATCTGTTGCATAAGAAGACTATATTACATGGCAGATGCTTGGTTAAAGCAAAATTAGGAACAGAAAGTGTAAAAAAAATTGAACTCCATAATTGCTTCCCATTGTTACCCTCCTGTCCTTCCTCCCTTTCGAGTTAAATATTCCCAACTGCTGCTTTTTCAGTGCTGTTGCAACAGAACACATTTTGCATTTGAAGGTGAAATTTGGGGTTTTGATGTTTTTTTTACCTGCACAATGGTTAATCCCTGAGGTCAGAATAATCCATCTGCCTCTATCATTTCAAGCAGAAAAACTGAGTCGTTCTCGGAACATACGGCTCCATCAGGCCCTTCCGCCCAGTTGGCATCTCTGTATCCATCACATATGTTGTGCTCCTGCTGCACCAACCGTTTCCCAACTCTTTGTTCCAGTTCACCCATAAATTTCTCTTTTATTTTCTGCTCAGTCTAGAGCAGAATCTCAGATAAAATCATGTTTCGCGTCCTGTATGATTACAGGTTGCTGGAATAGATCTTAGATGCTGAGACCCCTTTGGATAATCTATTTTTAGGGGCCAAACTTGTAAAAAGGTCAGACCTGTCTGATACTTCCAGCTGTAACTGGGACCTTGACTTAAAATCAACCATGTTTAGGGAACATCAGATGACAAATTAGAGCATTTAGGGACGGTTCAGATGTAAACATGATGAATTCACCTGGAGAAAACAGAAGGCAGGCACTCTGTTTCTCTGGTGACATTTCTAAGAGGTAATTCCTGTGCCACAAAAAGAATGGGACCCAATTTTAGTGATGAACTACGTTCACTGTGTATAACCAAACAGTTTCCCTTCCCTGTTCAGGTCCCACACCAGAAAGACTGGCTGTGAACATTTGAAAAGAAACCTTGATTTGATCCTCCCATTTTCTACTTTGCATCTGTAGCTGCTATATTTTTGTTATGCGATGAAAAAAGAGGAAACATCATCACTTTCCTCATCATATCTTTTTTTCCTTTTTTTTCTTTTTTGCTGCTTTGTGTAAAGCCCTTTTGATTTAACAGTACTTGTCTGTGCACTTTCATGTTGTTTCTTTAGAATCACTCCCTGTAGTGTGAATAAATGTTATTTGTGTCAGCAGCTAATCTTACTCTAAAGCCTGTATTGTTATTAATATGTTTATTCAATACTGTTTATTCAAGCCCCGCTTACGTATTTTGCAGTTCTTTATTCCTGTGTGTCCATCAGTTCTAACCCTCTGCTGGGATTAGAAGGATGAAGGATTACCCTGCAAAACATCTGTTACTGCCAGTGCTGGGAGAGCTGCCTGACTGAGGATGGAGAGGGCCAGAGCTTGGATTAGCAGCTCAACCAGAGCTCAGTGGTTCTTCTCCCTGGGCCTGATTACACAGCTGAACACGTTTGCACCACTTCTTTTTTCATCTTGGAACATACCATGAGTGTCTGTGCTCAGCAGTCAGTGATAACCCCTCCTACAGTGCCTCCAGTCACTGTTTAAATAGTAAAAATGCACAAAAAGGTGATATGAATTTGAGTGTAAAAGCTAATGGCTTAATGAAAAAGTAACTTTTAATAATTATGATAATTTATTTCTAATATCATCTAGGTTTAGAGAAGCATTTAATCCCTGGGGAATCTTTGCTTCATGTCCCAGGGTGCAATTTCCTAACATTTGAAGAGAGCTGCAAGAAAACAAGTGGCATTTGTGAGAGCTCAAGCAGGGTACTCTGGCCAGCCAGCTCCAGAGCCTGTGTGGCTTTGGGTGCAGCCAGTCCCACTCATCTGTGCTGTGGCCTCATGGTCTGTGGGAGAATAGTGAAAATTTTCCCAATTACAAACCTTCACGCAAAACTTTCAGTGGAGAAGGCTGAGCCTAAACTCTCCATAGTAGTTCCACATCAGAGGTAATACTGGATGAGGTGTTTTTCCTGATCGTTGTCAGGCAACTGAAGACCTTGGAGCACTGGCTTCTCCTGGAGTGTCAACTCCTGACATCAAAACTGTCCCCCACAGTATCATTAGCAGCATTTGCTGCTTCTGTGGTGGCCACTGGTGGAAATAACTTTTCTTCTAGAAAGTCTACAGTTTGTCTAAAAGCTTTCTGTAGGAAAGTTTTAAGCTGTAATGTTGCTTCTAAATCTTATGTGTGAATCAACACAAACCTAAATTGGAATCAGACATAGAAGCTCTGGATCGACCAGTGGTATTATTTTATAAATTTCTTCTCTTGGTTTCTGCATTGCCTTGCTGTTACTGAGGTCAAAGCATTTTACACAGGTAGAGGTACCATGTGCCATAATTTAATTAGTTAAATATTCCATAACACCTGTCAGAATTTGGCTAAATATTCCATAACACCTGTCAGAATTTGGCTACTTAAATATTACTTTGCTGCTTTATTTCTAAAGTCACTCACTTCGAATGCTTGAGCTCCAGGTGTCTCAACGTGGACACTTGAAGTTAAAGAGCTTTTCGAATGTCTGTTTTAAATATCTGTTTGGTTTATGAGTATCATGAAGAGCACTTGAGGCAGTAAATAATTGCATATATGTCCTCTAAATAAGAATATAAATCTGACAAAAACACAACCTTAAACAGAACTTTTTCCCTTGGGAACCTTTACTCTCTTTCCTGTGCTAAGTCATCCTTGTGCCTACAGAGATTCCTGTGACACAGGAAAAAAACTTAAACAGCCCTTCCTAAGTTAGGCTTCTTCCCTTCCCTTTGCCTCCTGGTTGTTATGGGCAGAGCTGTTCTTTTAACCCTTTGATTGGTGCATGATTGAGGAGGTACACTGGACAATAGACTCTTATTTTCAAAAAGCCATCAAGATGTAAAGAGAACATGGCTCGGGGCCTTCCTCAATGAGAAGGAGGGAAAAAAGAAGAAAAAAGAGGAAGGCACCCTTGTTGCTGGCTCCTGGAGAACCTTGTGCAGCACAATATGTTTCCAGGCTGTGGAAACATTTGGAATGTTCACAGCTTTTGAAGAGGTAGCTACCAACATCAAGAGAAAAGCACTTAAACCAACAGATGAAATGAGTGTGCTTTTCAAGGAAAATGTCAGGCAAAGTAAGGCTGGTGCTGTCCAAGTGCCTTTGCCAAAGGTGAACCTTGAGGTGTTTGATGTGCTGCCGCTTCTGTGTGTCACAGCTGGTCACTGGAGTTTGTATCATCCCAGCTTTGGGGCACAAACAGGCCTTGCCTTTCTTGGTCCTTTATTTTTTTCTTTTCCTCTGCCTAATTATTTCTAATTTCACAGAATCACAGGATCACAGAATGTGCTGAGCTGGAAGGGACCCACAAGGATCATCCAGTCCAACTCCTGGCCTTGCAAAGGACCATCCGCAAGAGTCCCCTGTGCCCCAGAGATCATCCAAATGCTCCCTGAGCTCTGTCTTGCAGGGTTGTTTCTCTTTTAATTTTCCTTCTGGAGGTGTTTTCCTTTCTGTGCTGCTCTGTTCCATGAGGATCTTTTCACATCCCCCCTCTGTACCCTTTTACTCTCGCTGAGAGCAAACTGATGCATCATGTAGGACTCCTGTGATCCTCCTCAGACCGACTGGAAGACAAAGTAAGAGGAACAGACAGATGTATACCTTCCAAATGCAAAATATAAAAACTTGATGATGCTAAAGACAAAGGGTTCCAAGTCTGAGCAATGCTGTCCTGGTCAGGAGAATGACATTCTTAAGATCTATTCTTTAGCTGGTCCTTTGCAGCATAAAGCGCCCTTTGTTTACTGTTATGCTGTAATGTAGAAACCTCCTTTCTTACAAAGTTCCCTACGGTAATATTCATCATCACATGGAAATACTGGGGTGTGTATGGATGATGTGGAAAGAGGAAGCAATATTTATAGAGCAAATGCTAAATTAACTGAGTGCAACAACCAAAAGAGAGGAAATATTTCCACCATCATTTGCTGTTATTATACTAATTTATATTTAACTCCTATAACGTGCATCATGAAAGATGCTAAGAACTGTCAGTCCATAGCAGTGATCAACAGACTGGCTTTTCAAGGGAAAGCAAGGTCTGCCATCCTTGAGCAGAGAAAAGGTACCAGAAAACTACTGATTTTCATAGATCACAGAATCATGGAATGGTTTGGCTTGGAAGGGGTTTTAAAGCTCATCTTGTTCCACTATCCCAGGTTGCTCAGAGCTCCATCCAGCCTAACCTTGGACACTCCCAGGGATGGGGCAGCCACAGTTTCTCTGGGAAACCTGGGCCAGGGCCCCCCCCACACTCACAGCTGAGAATTCCTTCCCAATATCCCATCTAATCCTGCCCTCTGTCCGTGGGAAGCCATTCCCCCATCCTGTCACTCCAACCCTTGTCAATAGTCTCTCTCCGTCTTTCTTGCAGGCCCCTTCAGGCCCTGCAAGGCCACAATCAGGTCACCCCAAAGCTTCTCTTCTCCAGGCTGAACAATCCCAACCCTCCCAGCCTTTCATCCCAACAGAGCTGCTCCATCCCTCTGCTCATCTTGGTGCCTCCTCTGGACTCTCTCCAGCAGCTCCATGTCCAGAATTGTGATCAGAAGGGAGCCAAAACTTCAGAATAAATGTGGAACCTAAACAGAAACAAATGGTGTCACCTTTTGCCCTTGGGCACACGGCAAGAAAAAATAAATCCAGCAACTCTGCCCCCTCCCAGCAGGGGATCTACAGACACAGCACGGCAGGGCTGCACCTTGTGCTCCCTCTCATGCTGTTCTCTGTGTTTTCACACAACTAGATGGAACTACCACAGGCCACTGGCTGTCCAAATGTAGGTGCCTCTATCTACGTTGTCTGATGCAACCCATTTCTGGCCCTCTAAAAGTTCTGAATTTTGTCAAGCTGATACAGAGCTGCTGTAATCAGTGCAACCTTTGCATCCATTACCATTGCTGGTTGTGGAACTGAGTTTTAAGGTCTCCACTGTGCAGCATAGGAGACAATTAAACTCTCCTCTTCCTTCCCAATATTTATCGTAAAAATATCCTCTTTGTAAGCTTTCCCTGCTATCATGTGAATTAGCTCACTGTATGCATTTCCACACCTCCTTCTACAAAGATTGTCCCCAAGATGGATTAATATCCTTTCTAAAAAGTAGATCAAATTAGTCCTGTTGGACTATATGTAGCCATAGGAGGTTCCAAAGATTTTTAGATACTTTCTTTAGAGCTTTTCACATTTTATGTTAAAGTATAGAGAAGTCTGTGATGTTTCAAACATATACAAACAATCTGTATTTTCAGAAGCCTTTCTTTTACTTCAAAATTTGTTATTTCTTTTGTGTGCAAGTTTCCTGTTGGTGCTCATAGCAGTTAAAATAGTTTTTAGTACGTGTTTTACTGTTCAAAGATTCTTACCCTTGTAATAATGATAGATTAGCAGCTAAGTTTTATTTGGTACCTTGTCCATGTAGGTGAACAGATGGATTTGCTCACATACATGCCCATGTGGAATAGACATCCCATTATTTATCCTTGGTTTCCTGCAGCAGATTGTGCAATGTAAAGTAATTTTAAGTCTTTAGTAGCCTTGTAGTGCTTGGCCTCAGTTTTAGGATCATTCTCAGCCTCTAGAAATCAAACACAATGAGCATTTTGACATGTCAAGCTCTAAAGCTCTCTAGGAGTCTGGAAATAGTCTGTAACTCAATCAAGAATCTGTGGAAGGTTGGAAGATAACTTAGGATAAAGCAGAAGTGATTCAATCTCCACTGTTAAAAAAAAAATAGTTGCAGTTTTCAACCAAGGAAAAGTGCTGAGAGTTGAATTTGACTTCTCTGTTTAGTTCTATTATATTTTTAGCATGTCTAGAGCACTGAGCTGTGTGAGATGTGAGTACTGCAGTTGGGTACTGAGACATCCCATGTGATGCTGCTGTGGCTGGTTTGGAGGAGGATACGGGCTGGCTGGGTTTGCTGTCCATGTGCTCAGTGCTCCAGTGCTCTGGGAGCTGCTCTGCTTAACTCTGTTAAGTTTGCAGGGAACATTTTAATTGTCTGCCTGCAAAAATAAAGAAGAGTAAAGGGCATTCCTGGGATGCTGAGCCCTCCCTTCACAAACATGTGGGGCTGCTCTGCAGTCAAAGCCATGTGGTTTACAGCATGTGCAGCCCCTCTGTGTCCCCTCCGCCCCCCCTCCTCCTCTGATCCCACCTTTTGTTCTTTTCTTTTGCATTCCTTCCTGCACAGACACTTACATGGCAGTTTTTGGTTTTCTTTGAAACCTTATAGTGTGGTCAGGGGTTCCTGGAAAAGGCAGGAGTGTTTAATTTGTCCTGATTTGTGTAATGTTGAATCACTGCAAAACTACAGTAGAAATTGGTTATCTTTAAAGTGCATGGAGATATTCAGGCCCCTGAGAATGAAAAAGTACAAATTTGTGATTCAGGAATTTACTGCCTGCTGATAAAATGAAGTGATGCTTTCCATTAATGACTGAGTTTTTTTACTTTAAGATTTTTCTCAAAATTTTAGCAGCACTGACTGAAAGTTTCCATAGTGGGTGTTAAGTACTGTCCTGACAGGCACAGGAATAATTGTTTGCAGAGTAAGGTTTAAACAGAGACCAATAAATAAGATTTAGGTCATGCATTGAGCAGCAATGAGAAACAAAAGCTGTTGGTTAGGTAAGTGCTGCCTGTTGCACTGTGGTACCATGACAGGGTCTGCCAGGGAAAATAGGAGGAAGTAGCATAATTATAGTTATATCTTTGTGTATTATGTGTATATATATACAATGGACAGGTATTCAAGTTCCATGGTAAAGTTCATGGCAGTTCCTGACTTCTCAGCCCTTGGTGTTCCCTCAGCAGTGAGCTCTGTGTGTGTGTGTTACACTTACGTGAGTGCTATTCCATCCTCTGGTCAGTTGGAATGGAATTAACTGGGTCACCAAGTCCTGCAAATACATTGCAGTCAATACCAGTGTTTCTGAATACCTTTGAAACTGGAGAGAAATAGCCAACTTGCTGGGTTTCCAGCGTAAGCCTTTTATGTGACACTTCTAACAAGAAATGGATGGAAAGCCATTCGAATGAATGGCACGATTGTAAACTGATTACTGCATGAGAGAGGATAGAATTGCTATTTAGCATAATATTGCTTTCCTTTATGTTTTGAAAACCTTAGTTCTAGAGAATACAGTAGAACTTAATTTTAAGCCTAATTGTTGGAATTTAGTGTTGTGCTGAAATGTCAATTTTTATTTCATAGTAGAACTGAAGCTTTATAAACACCATGGGATTTTGTGCCAACTTCAGTGGAGAAACTGCTGAAACCTGCACAAACCAGCTAAGACGTGAAACCTCCCATCAGCTGAACATATAGATCATGCTCAGAGTGCGTGGTACTGCTCAGAGGGATCCAGGGCAGCAGCAAAGATCAATGTTTGGGAGGCCTGTTGGTGAAACAGGGAAGGCCAGACACTGGAGGCAGCTGAAGTGACCCAGCCTTCCCTGAAGTAACCATTCCTCAGCTGGATCTGGGAAGTGGAGGACACTCAGGAAAACTACAGTGTGTTCAGGTGTGTTGAAAATTGTTGTGATCACCATTAACAGAATCACAGAGTCGCAGAATATACTGAGTTGGAAGGGACCCACAAGGATCATCCAGTCCAAACCCTGGCCCTGCACAGGCCCATCCCCAAGAGTCACCCCCTCTGCCCCAGAGGATCAGCCAAACCCTCCTGGAGCTCTGGCAGCCTTGGGGCTGTGTGGGTAGTGCCCAACCAGCCTCTGGGGGAAGAACCTTTGCCTGAGATCCAACCTGAGCCTGCCCTGACACAGCTCCAGCCGTTCCCTGGCTGCTGTTCCTGGTGTTGTGGGTGGCTGCTGCATCAACCATCAAAAAATGATATATAGTAACAAAATATTCCATAGGAAAAATGGAATGTTTTCATGTCAAGAACTTGTACTGCCAGTCAGTCCTACCACTTCTGTGGTATAAACCTAGTATTTAATACGGTTAAAAAAGTAGCCTCTGAATCCAGAGGCAGCTCTTTCATGGCCATTGGAACACGTGGTGGCAGATTCCAGCACACTTGTCCTTGTTGTCCCTGTCCTGCTGCCCACACAAGGCACTGACCCCCTTCCAGCTGCAGGGATTTCCTTATTCTCTGAGGGAGCTTTTGTTCCTTGCAGTGTGAGGTGTGTTCTTTAAAATCCAGGGTCCTGGAGATGATGTTTGACAATAAAACCCTGTTCCTAATGGTACAGAGATATGGAGAAGAGTGTAAAGGAGCAGATGCACCCCAAAAGATGAAAACCCTGACTGTGTAAAGGATTGAGCATGCAATCCATGGTAAAAGCAAAGGATGAGGCTTTTCTCCAAAAATATGTCCTGTACCTGATGCACAGGTCCAAACAACTCCCATTAACTCTTCTTAGCACCTACAGTAACTTGTTTTGTGCTATTCTGCCTCCCTACTCCCCTCTGGCTCAGGGGCTAACTGAGCCAGCTGAATTTCCTCCATTCCTCCCTCCAACATTGCACCAGACTCTTTCTTTGGGAACCACCCACCACTTTCTGGTAGCAGGAGCTTGCATTCCTGCCTTTTTGTCTCTCCTGTGTTTACATGCTCTGTTTTCCCCTTTAACTTCTGCCTGGGAGGGACAGAGGAGGGGTAGGCACTGATCTCTGCTCTGTGGGGAGATATGGATTGAAGTTGTGTCAGGGCAGGTTTAGGTCGGATCTGTGATCTCCAGGTGATGCTTCCTGAGGGTGCAGCATCCTCTGCTTAGTCAAATCCTCCTATGTCCAAACTGCAGAGCTGGCACAGAGACACTGTCATGTCCCAGCACAGGTACGTCCCTGCAGTGCACAGCCCAGTCCTCGCTGCTGCCTCTGTCCTCAGTCCTGGCTTGGAAGAGAAAAGGAACCCCCTTGGCTGAAATGGCTCCTGCACTTCCAGGCAGAGCTGTGGATTAGGGCTGTTCTTGCTTCCGTGCTCCACCTGTGCTGTTTTACAGGAGGACTCACTCTGAGACCATAGAGATACAAAAGCTGGGGAAGAGGAGGGATAAAATGTGGTGGAAGAGCTGCATGAAATGTGGAAGAGGCAGAAAGCCAGCATGGCATCGGGGAAGGCAGAGGATGACTGAGGTCAGGAGTAGGGAGGCTGCGGAATATCTGTGTGTGAGGTGGCGTGAATGGGGAGAATCCTTGTCATTCAAAAAACAAAAAAAAACCCCAAAACAAAACAAAAAAACCAAACCCCAAACAAACAGAAATCAACCATACAAAAACAAAACAAAAAACCCCCCACAAAAACAAAAACCCAAAGAGTTTTGGGCAGAAAAATGAACTGTATATAGCCTGTTGATCAAGAGGGAATATGACTATCACACTTTTTGGCAGGCAGGAGAAAAGAGATTAAGATTTGATGGTGGGAGAGAAAAGGGCAAAAAATTATGGGGAGGCAGGATAGGGTGTGTCTATTGATGGAGGAAACAGTACTAGAGAAACAGAGAAAGTAGGAAACAGTTCAGAAATTCAGAGTTGTCATTGCCCCACCTTTTCAATATATAATTGGAAGCTTTTTCAGAGGGATGAAAGAGAAATGGGATGGGGAAATGCTGCAGATCTTGCCACCCCTTATTCTGATTTTAATTATTCTAAGGAGCAAGTAATCTCTACACAAATGGGCATTTTTCCTCACTCTATGAAGTGACTTAACCCTAACCCGGCTGATGGGCTTGGTAATTATAAATTTTACAGGTTGAAATGTGACTGGAAACTATCAGTACATTTAGATGTGGAAGGATGTAGATATTTTAAGAAGCTAATTTTTTAATTCCATTTTTTTTGTCCTGAGCCTGAAGTCTCCATGTGGTTTACAGTGTGCATGAAAATCCTGGTAAAGATTTTGATGAAGCTCTGTATATCCAAATTAAAACAAGATCAGTATGAAAATGGGGCCATCATCTTCTTGATTGTAACAAGTTGGATTCAACCTTATACTGTAGGACTATTCCATTTCTCATTTACGGAAACAGGAGTTAAAAATGCAGCGTGGTGTAAGGCAGAAAAAGAAAACTAATAGGAGTGTTATAATGAACACAATGATTTAAAAAATCATAGAAGACTTTAAAAATGTGATATTCAGTGCCTTTCTTTCTTAGAGAAAAGTTCTTCTGGCCCTGCAGGCTTTCAACAATGTTCAAAGATTAGGCTTATTTACTAAAATATTGATTGGGTTATAATATTATTATGTTAGAATGAATATCTTGCACTGGAATGTCTGGTGCTCTTTGGAAAGATATTTGAATCTGCAATAAGGACTGAATGTGCTGAGGGATTTAACATGCTACTGTTCAGCACAAAACTGACTTTAAAGGCCTGTTGTTTTAGTCCTGATGAAAATTTTTTTCCAGTGTTCTTAAGGTTTTGTTTTAAAGAATTATCCCCTCTGCTCCTCTGAGTGTTTCTGTACAAAGGTCTCCCATAACAGTTGCTTTTAGCTGTGTTTCACAGAACAAAGCACTCAGCTCTTGCTATTTCTAAACCCAAGGGACTCCTCTTTCTGTACATTGGTTAATTACATGGGTTGTTAAATAGGGGGCAGAAATGCAGCAAATTGTACGAAAGGTACACAATGAGAGGCAAACCCTGCTCCAGGGTGACCCACATCCGCACCACAGAGCCAGGCTGCTGAAAGTAAGAGGGAACAAACACAGACTACTGAAGGCTTTGGTACCTACTTATTAAAATCACTGTCAGATTTCTTAACAGACTCCCTGGCACAGGAATTACAAGACAGCTGTATGCCTAGAGACTGCAGGCTTGATATCCTGAGCCTTGTAGTTCACCCAGGGTGTACAGATACTGAAGAATATGTCTCTAATAAACACAACCCCCTCCCCCCCCCTTCTCCCCAAAGCACAGTCCTGCCCCTTTCTCGGTATTTCAAGAATTACTTTCCTATTTTCTCAACAGAAGAAAAATCCACAAAAGAACAACCAGTGCCCCTATTTATATATTCCGTTTCAATGCTTGGTTCAGATTTTTTTCTGTTGGGTTTTCTTCTCAGTGTTTTGGGAGGTCTGGGAATCAATGAGCACTAAGTCTGTTCTGTTGTGGAATTTCCTGCCATCTCCCCATGCTTGGAAAAATACAAAATTCAACAACAGCAGAGTTTTTTCTGAAACAGGTTTCTTTCTGCCTGTCCCCAAACACACGTTCTCTCAGCACACAGGCAGGTGGCATCAGGATTGTCTCACAGTCCTCCTGGATTGTGCAGTTGGGGATATTCAGTGTTCACATTAACTAAAGGTGCTGCAGGGAGAAAAGGAAGAAGCTGCTCTTTTCTTGATTAGGAAGAGAAATAGTAGACATCCATGAATTACAGCACAGAAGAACTGGATTAGATGTTAGGAAAGTGACCCAAGTGGCAAAGAGGGTGAAGGACTGGAATAGCTTCCCTTGGGCTTGGGGAACCTCCAACACTAATGGTTTCAGAGAGAATGAGACAAATGTCTGACAGGGATTATGTAGGTATTGTTGACCCTGCCTTGGGCAAGGGAGTGGTTTAGCCTGATCTCTTGTGCTTCTTTCCAGACCTATTGTTATGATTTTATGATGCAGAGAAGTTGTGCTCAGAGTTTCAGAGATTACAGGATCTCCAGCTTTGAAGCTTGCAGGACTGACAGGACAGCAAAGCTTTGGTCTTAAAAATTCTCATAAGAGTGCTCAGAAGAATTCTGTTCTAGAGAAATTGTTACTTTGGTTTATTAGCATACTTAGTTTTAAATGTGTGTGTAAATCTAACAAGGGTCAGTGAGTAAGGCTATAAAATGAAATTATCCAATAGGTCTGTTGTTTGGCTGCTGTGCTTGAATCAAAAAGAATGCTTTATTCATAAACTCTAGTGCTTGTTCTTCCTGTGATCACTGGTTCTCTCTACCCTTTCCCCAGACCCATGCAATTAATGACTCTGTCTTACAGGACTCTTTTCAGTAAGCAGTTCACAGTTACCTAAACAGTTGTTTCCCTGTACTTCTTTCCCTTTAACTTTTTGACTCCCCTGACTCTGCATGGGTTTTGTGTCATCCAAGGGGCCTCATGCAGCCCCTGTAAGGTCAGCTCTGTGTTTCTCTTGCTCACAGTTCTGCCTTGTGAAGCTTAATAGATGTGATAACAATCTGCAAAAATCTTAAGATTGTAAAAACTGAAGAGAAGCAGAAATGGGTCCAAGGATGTGTGGGAAGAAGTTGACCAACGAAGCATGGATAGTGCATTCGATGATAGGTATCTTCACAGCTGGATCTATGAGAATGGACTGTGCTTTCAAAAGATTTTTCAGACCAGTTTAAATAAATGATGAAAACTGTTCTGCAGCGTCAGCTGTTGATGGTGCATCTCTCTTACCACACTATCAGAGCACATATGCTCATCCTTTCCTCCAGAAGACTAGTTAAAGGGTATGAGAAATCTCCACTGCAGCTGTTACATATCACAAGAGAAAAATCCTTGGAATTTTGTTGCTGATTTGAGAATTCAAAGGTGACTCGTGATCTTCAAGACAGCTGAATGCCTCTAAAAATTCCTCTGTCCTACTCGCCCTGTTTGACTTGTCTGTGGGTCTCAGGTAGCAAATTTTGCTCCCTTCCTTGTAGTATCTTTTATTATTATTTCCACTTCCTAGTACTCCAAACCCAGAAGGTTTTAATTAATTCTATGTACTTCTCTGCTCCTTGCCAGCCCTGTTTGCTAATGCAATGTGAAAACGCTAATGGTACATTTGCTATCTTCTGAAACAAAACCTCACTGGGCTTGGAGATAAGAATGTCTTTCTTATGTGCATCTTTACAGGATTGTCTTGCCTATGGAGCTCTGGGGAGCTGGGCAGACATGGGGCACACCAAGGCATGCAAAGGCCAGGCCCTGCTGGAATTACAGGGTTGAAGTCTTTGAGCCCACATGAATCTGTGAATCAGTGGAAGATCTCTTTGCCTTGTCTTCCCTTCAGGTGAAATTTCCACAGCCCCATTTCTGGGATGGGCTCCCTCCTCCAGGACTGGGCATCCCTCTGGGTCATTTCCTATCAGACTGTTGGCAGAATCACTGGTTTTCCTTGTTTGTTCTCCTGCTCTTCTGCCTGCATTTACTGCAGATGGAGCTCATTGGAAACGGGGTTCGTGCATTCCCAGTGGCTTTTTTACTGCATCCTCTGCTCCTGTCCAGAATCTGGGTGCAAATGCATCACTGATGTTACAGTAGAGAATCTGAGACTTTTGGCTTTTCCCTCCTCACTTGGAGACATCACTATTGGTTTTCTGTCACTTGACTTCAGGCCTGATTAATACTATGTAAAAGAAGACTTCACAACCATTCTTCAGAAGGATTTAAAGTCCCCTGATTTCCCAGAGTGAAGCAAACAATTGCATTATTTCAACGTGAAGGAGAGAAAATTGAGATCAATATCCTGTCGCAAATACAACGCTGCGATTCGGAACGACAACGACAAGTTAACTTTTTTGAAGGCCAAGGGACCAAATATGTGGGAGTTACTGTGTTCTTGCATAGCCATATATTTACATGTTAAACTGCTCCAGTTAGCTGACTTGATGTCACAGGGATCAAGGAATGTGTCTTCTGGATATGTTGTGAAGAAAGTAAGTGACTCTCTCTTTTAGAAATTTGGGGGAAACACAGTCTGTCCCAAGCATTTTGGCCTTTTCCAGACTCGGTGATTCAGGCTTCAGTTCACCCCCAGGCTACAAAGAATGAAGGGGATTATGTACTCAATCAGAGTGGAAATCCTTTATCCAAGTCTTGAACTGTAGATGAAACTTTAATGGCTAAAAGGTAAAGGTGAATGATGAGTGGTTTGGAGAAAGATATTTCTTGCAGAGAACTGGGAGGTTTCTCATGGTGTGATGTTCTGCCGTGATGCTTCACCTCTGAGGCAGGAGCAGCCTGCAGGCAGCAGGACAGAAAAATGGTTCTTCTTTTAGAAATTATAAACTTGGGCTGCTTTTTGTTAAATCACATGAGAAGAACTGAAACACAGCAGAAGCGCTCATGCAGCTGAAGAACAAGACGTTTACATGTGAAGATGTTACTCTACAAACAGAATCTTAAAGCCTGAACTCTAACTCCTGGGAGGTAGAATGACTATTAATATTGATATGAAGTGACAAACTCTCCTAGGGACTTGTGGAAGGTGTAAGACACTGAGTAACTGTTTATTGAAAGGAAGAATAGAAACAGAGTAGTTACATTGATTGTCTCCTCAAATTAAATTTGTAGATTGCCATGTATTAAACCATGGTAACTCCCTGTTTTGCTGTTATTCCTATTGACCTAAGTAGGGATCACATAAACACTTGGATGCAGGTTCTCTGGAGCTGGGCAGTAGAGATGCATGCCTCTCGCTGTCATCCACATCCACAAGGACTTTGGTTTCCGAGACTCTTTATGTTGCTGAAAAATCACTGAAAACTTTTGGGTTTTGGAGGTGAAATCACTTTGTTTCCTGTTTCCAGAGACAGATGGGAAGGGTAATAAACTCTTTTGGGGGTAGAGGGATTGAGTTGGTGAAGTGTTGGGTAGGAGTTGGAATTAATTTCAGATGCAGAGATGTTAAAGTCTGTGATAACTCTGACTATTGGACTAGATTTACTTGAGGAAAATCTGTGCTAAGGGAGTGAAAAAAAGGTTACACAGCTCTCACAGAGAGACCAGGGAAGGAGGAATTTATGGATCTGCCCTGTGGCTGAGATTAGATAGCCAGCAACAGGAGCCTGGGGGGAGATGTGCCCTAATTTGCATGCAGGTAGGTAATTACCAGTTCCTCCATTAAATCTTCTCATCTGCATTGGGATCTATGGCTTAGTTAGGACAGGTCCAATTACCTTCCTGCACTCTACATGGAAATGTACTTGAAGTTCACTTGATGCAAAATAAGGCTGCCGGTGTTTGGTGGTAATAGTTTGATGTGAATATACTGTACCAGCTGGAGAACTGAGATGGGTTTCCATTTGCTTCCATGTATAATTCAGGATGTTCTTAAAGAGCATGAATATCCCAGATATCTGAAGGATACTTTGTGGCCATCCTGGGAGTTCCATTGATTAGTTATCAGGGGAACAGTTACAGGAAGCTCCACTCCAGCTACTGAAATAATTTCATGTTTCCAGTGAGTAGAATATTCAGTTCCTGTAGCAGAGCAGCAGCAATAGGTGCAGGGAATGGGACCTTGGATTTTTTTATTGGATTCATAGTCCTTTGATACAGCTTTGAATATTAATAGCAAGGTGTCATCAGTGCTGTACATGGGTTGTACTCTTCCTTCAGCTTGAAAGTTAAACTTCCTTCCTATCTGTTGCTTCCTCTCTGACCTGCTTCTTTCAAGTCAAGGAAGCTTTTAAACCATTTCTGCTTTTTCTTTCACAAGATCTTTCTTAAGACAAGGTAAAAACAAAATTAATTTTCTGTCTAACAAGTCTTTTAGTGTTAAGTTTTGCCAATATTGTTTCTTCAGTGGGTCTGGGCTGTGTCCTTGTAGCCCATGCTCCACTGAGAAGGCACTAATTCATTTTTCATGTACTTCTGGTTAAGTGATCCTCAAGGGAAAGGGAGTCTGATGTCACACTGCTGTCCTGTGAGGGCTGTAATGAAATGATTGACTGCATTTCAATCACTCACTTCAGCTTCTTTTCAGCTCTATGAGAAAGATTAAGACTTTGCATTAAACTGCAAGATTTTGTTTTCTCTCTATTTCTCCTTCAGTTTCTCCTTGCTGATAAATAATAGACACAGGAGAGAGAATAAAGCACTAAACTTGGGCCCCTGGGACTGAAGTTTCCATCTAATTCATGGTCCAGCCCAGAGTGAAACCTATTTGGTGGTTTTGGCCTGGTCCTTCTGGAACAGTGTTCTTCCTGTGCAGATATTAACTGTAAAAGTGCAGTGCAGCAAAGCAGTCCCAGGCTCTGTCTGAGAAAGTCCAAAGCTTAAGTTACCATAGAAGCAGGTTTGCCTCCCACTCCTGCAGAAGAATGTCTGCAGGGCAACCTTTCCTGGGGTGCTATAGGGCAGTGGGCCCTGCCCTCACACTCTTGGTTAGTTCCATTCGATAGTCAATGTCTGATTGTCAGTGCTTGTGCTTTCAAGTGAAATCAGGGCATCCCAGAGTGGTTTGCGTTGGAAGAGACCCTAAAGATCTCCTTGTTCCACCCCCTGCCATGGGTAGGGACACCTTCCACTAACCCAGGTTGCTCCAAGCCCTGTCCAATCTGGCCTTGGACACTTCCAGGGATGGGGCAGCCACAGCTTCTCTGGGCAACCTGTGCCAGGGTCTCCCCACCCTCACAGGGAATAATTTCTGCTGCATATCTCACGTAAATTTCCCCTCTGTCAGTGTAAAGCCATTCTCTGTGTCCTGTCACTCCAGTTTCTGATGAACAGTCCCTCTCCAACTTCCCTGCAGGCCCCTTCAGTCCCTGGAAGGTGCTGTGAGGTCTCCACACAACCATCTCCTCTCCAGGCTGAACAGCCCCAGCTCTCCCCTCCTGTCTCCATGGGGAAGGTGCTCCAGTCCCTTTATCAACTTTGTGGCCCTTCTGACTTGCTCCAACAGTTCCGTGTCCTTCTTATGTTGGGGCACCAGAACTGAGCCCAGTGCTCCAGGTGGAGTCTCACCCGAGGGGCAGAAGGACAGAATTCCCCCTGCCCTGCTGCCCACACCGTGGGATCAGCCCAGAGCATGGGGGGTTCTGGGTCCCAGGGCACAAGGCCAGGGCCTGGGGAGTTTTTCATTTTTCATCACCCCGAAGTCCTTTTCCCCTGGGCTGCTCTCCGTCCCTTCTCCACCCAACTTGAGGGTGTGACTGGGATTGCCCTGACCCAGGCGTAGGAACCTACACTTTGCTTTGTGATGTTGCATTCATTTGGATATATATATTTGTGAGTATAATTATGTATGCACATATATGCATATGTATATGTGTGTGTGTGTATACCTATATATATATATATATATATATATATATATATATATATATATATATATATATATATATATATATATATATAAGTAAACTACTCCCCCCACAATTGACTCAGAGGGAGGAAAACACCACCTGGACGTGACTGGGAAAGCAAGTGTCTAATGTCACTCATATCACTGCAAGAACTTTCTTTTAATAGTAAAAAAGAAACCTACAGCTGATATCAGTATGTAGTTTGCAAATCCTCATGGTTCTTGTGCATAAAATACACTGGATTTTACTTTTTAGCCTAATATGTATTTTGTATCTTGAAAATGAAATAGAATTAGAAATAAATGTCTCAGATTTGGATATTTTGGCCCCTATTCCATACCTTTTGGATTTCTGTGGAAAGCACCGTTCTGTACAATCATTTGTCTTCCTTCTAATGAGTAATGATAATTTTATATGAATTATTTTTGCATGCCAGAGTGACCTCAGCGTCCCTGCTGAGGTTTGCTGCCAGAAAAACGCTGAAAGAGGGAACATTTAAGCACCTGTATATGAGTCAGAGTCAGTTCAGTGGTTTCTCATGTGTTCAGAAGTGAAGGTCTCCGAACTTTCTGAATGTATCAGTTGGTACTGTGGTCTGAAATCACGACTGGATTTTGTAGTTTGGGCATGGTCGATAGGGTACTGACCACTAAAATGTTCATGGCAGTGCTGGTCCCTAAAATTATCCCCTTGAGTCTAAAAATACTTTTAGTTTTTCTTGTCATCTCTAGAATACTGGCCCAGGTTGCCCAGAGAAGCTGTGGCTGCCCCATCCCTGGAAGTGTCCAAGGCCAGGTTGGACGGGGCTTGGAGCAACCTGGGCTAGTGGAAGGTATCCCTGCCCATGGTAGGGAGTGGGACTGGATGGGCTTTAAGGTCCTTCCAGCCCAAATCATTCTGGGATTCTGTGATAATCCCAAGAGCAGTTGGTGGAATCTGATGGTAAGAAAGTTTTTTTTGCATTGGGAGTATTAGGAATGTTACGAGTTGACTGGTCCCTTCCTCCAGACTTCCACCAACCAGGCTCGGGGTAGGTACTGTAATTCCCAATGTTCACCCAGCCTGAAGGTGTTTACAGGAAGCCAGTTAAGGGTAAGATGCAAAGTTTTACAATTATGCTCTTGTGTGTAGATAACAAACTGCATAAGAAATTACAAAATAGGCCAGACTTATGAATTAATAGTTACACCTCAAACTTTACTGTGTCTTTAAAAAGACTAATAACAAAAGTGAATCTTCTAACATTCCCTGTAAACTTTGTTGCTTTGCAGAAAAAAAAAAAAAGACGAAGTGTGCTGAGGTTAGTGGAAACTTTTTGTTGGCTTCAGAGTGTATTGAAGCAGCTACTAAATGAAATCTCACCATGAACCCAGGATGTTTGCAGTTCTTGTGGGGAGAAGATGGTAAAGTCAGGATATGCACAAAAGCTGTGCATTGCTGTTCACAGAGAAGCAAAGCCTGGTGAAGAGCTTTTAGGAGAAAGAAAACAGCAACAGGGTCTGATGGAAGAGCTTCCAAACAAGTGATAGCAACAGCAAGGTTTTCCACCTTCCAGCAATATCAGTGTGTACCTCTAGAGAGAAAATTCCTGCAACAGGCAGAGCTGGCAGACAGATCACACCCGAATCTCTCCAGAGCCTGATGAAACAGGGGATATCAGAGCAGTGGCTCTGTCTGAGTAGAACTTCTGTGGGGCTTCAAAGACAATCTGCTTTAAAGCCAGATGCTATGAGTTGGAAACCCTGTTTATCCTGGAGAAATCCCTTCAGTAACAAAGTGGAGCATTAACAATTAGCAACTAAAGTATCTGGCCAAAGTATTGGCTGTGCTGTACAAAAAGCTGTCTTACTTGACAGCTTGTGTCCATACACTCAGGACACAAGTTCACCAGCTCCTCTCTTGAAGGAAATAAATAATATTGACCTTTGGAAATACGTGGCTCAATAGTTTGTCTTGGCTTTAGAACTTGCCAAGCCTCATGACTATGTTTGGGAGGATTGTTTCAGATACATCCATGTCAATAAGATCTTGTGTGAGCTAAAATAACCAATTTAAGAGTGCAGGACTCAGTCATCTTGTTGACAAGCTGCCTTCACGCTAGACACATTTTCTATTATTGATGACATTTTCAGCAGGTCCCAGAACAATGCTGGTGAGTTCTAAAATTAATATCCTTTTTTGTGGTTCATTAGTTTGACTAGGTCTGGATAATAAATAGGCTTACAAAACCCAAAAGAAAAAAAAATGAAACCCTGCATTTCCTCTCAGACCCAATTCTGAAATTGAAGGTGGAGTTTTATTTTTTTTTATAGAAAACTTGAACTTCAACTGAGGAATCTTTCTGGAAATTCTAAAACCAGCATGCTCATTTTTCTTTTCACTTTCATATGCCTACAGAGTCCCAATCAGAGGGATAATTAAAACGCTCAAATGTAATGAAATAATGTCTGTGAAGTGTTTCTAACCAGAAGCAGAGTTCTCTTGTAAGATTTCAGCTCAGTTCTGCAGACCCAGAGGATCCAGCTGTGTCTGATAAGCCCAACTTAATATTTAATATTGTTTTATCAGCTGTTATTATATAACTTTCTTTCCTTCTCTCTCCTTCAGCCTCCCTCAAAATCTTACCTGATGTTTTAAACCCAAATCTCACTTCAATATGATCAACTTCAATAAAATAGTTATAGATCAATGTTTTTAAATTGTAATCTACAGGCCCTGGTAGAGATCAACAACTGCATTGAGCAGCAAGGTGTTTAAATTGCTCACAACTTACATATCTTTATAATTTTGGACCAAATAACTTCGATCTGCAAATATTTACTTGCTAGATAAGTAGTTCAATGGGAATGAATATAAGTTTTACATATATACTGGCTTTCTTATAACACTAATTTCCATTACTGTATTAAACACAATCCTGTGTTCTTTTAGTTCCACCAAGAGCTCCAAATATTAGGGACATTATTGGCTACTTTATTACCTTGACTTCATAGCAAGGTAAACCTGCCTGAATAGTTCTAATTATTTCCTGAACATAATATCTGTAGTGTTCTTATTGTAATCAGGGACGGTTCTTTATAACGGTAGAATTATATTTCTTAAGAGAGTGATATATGCTTTCTATTCAACAATGTTCCTCACTTTAAGTCTGGAAATGTTTAAAGGTAATTATACATATCTTAAATTGTAGTGAAAAAAAATGCAATTCCAGTTTGCTTAAGGGTCACTCAACATTTGTGTTTTATTTTTAAACTCTTCATGCTCCAAGATTTATGATTGTCCATCCCACTCCCATGATTTTCCTGACTTTTTTATCTGAGTAATCCTTGGTGATACATAAAAAGCCACCTTCAGAGCTGTGTAAATGGAGCCAAATTCAGACTCCTGGAGTTCAGGGCACTGCCCCTCGTTGCTGATTTTAGAACATCTGATTCCATGCTAGAAATGACATTTCATTATTAATATTTGGTTCCATAATTACCTGATATTTAACCTTCTTCTTTCACTTGGGGAATGGTTGAAAAAATTTTTATTTTCTATGGGACAAAAATTCCAAATTCCAATCAGTTTGATCTTCAGATATGAAGTAATGGGGTTTAATTATTCTGCCGCTTAAAATGCCCTTTCACTTCAGTCCAATGTCATTTCCATTCCCTGCTGAATTCCTGGGGCACTTCTAATGTTCAGCTCAACACTCATCAGGAAAGTTGTATCAGGAAATAAGAACCTGTGTGTTTGTAACCAGCCAGGTGTGTGTGCTCCTGTGCCTTAAAGCGGTGACAACAACGAAGCACAACTCTGTGTCCAGGAGATTCTGTCTCTGCAAGAGGATATCAGTTGGTAACTGTGTTCTTTTGCTTGTGGAGAATTTTTACAGAACTTGATAACTAAGGGCAGTTCTGATAAATACTGTAAGACAAAGATTTATGCTCTGAAAAGTGTCAAAGGGAAATTTCTGCTCTGATTTTCATCTTCTCTTTGAAAGTAGAGGCAACTGTACCCTGTACACAGACAGCTTAGAGAGCTGTATCTGTGCCCTCAAACTGTGCATTTAAAGGGCCTTAGGAGAGTACAGAAAAGATGCTGACAGTTTGGGAAACACAGGAATGCTGTAGATTCATCTGCCATGTAGACGAATCTTTATTTCTAACAATTATAAAGTGATTATAGCCAGGCAAGCTTAAAAAGTTGTAGAGTTCTCCCTTATTGTGCTCGTTCAGCTGCAATTGTTAATTGAAAACTCAAATTTCTACAACTCCCACCTCGGAACACTTGAAGCAGCCGCTCAGACTCCTTGAGGAATCATGTTGCTCTAAACACAGAAGGAAAATGTGTTGTACCTATAATGTTATAGGTTCTTTATTGCAGATATTAATCTTTTCTTTTAGCAGTAAATAGCAAACATAGGGGCAGGGAGAATAGGATGTACTTCCCAATGGAATATTGAGTAATTAAATTTTGAACTGGAACTGTCGGATGTGGATGCTTCGTATGAGCACCCTGCTTTTATCATGCTTTTCTTTCTGCAAAATCCTATCTGTATTTTAGGTAAGAAAGGGTGAACTCCATTAGTGTAGGTACAGATTTTTACTCAACTTCATGGTTTTGGAGGGCTGACACATGTACATATTCAGTTTCCACTGTGAAAAGAATTGGTTAAAAGCAGGATGGAGGTAGGAAAGAGGAGACTTTTTCCTGTGTATGGGTGTAAAACCAGAAGAGAAGTGAAAAACAAATATAGGGCAGCAGGATTTTCAGGAACTTCAGCCTCAGGTTAGATTCTTATTCATATTTAGTCTGAAAAAAATTTGTCCTCATTTTCAAAATTTTTCAGCACTTTCCAAATTCACTATGAGTGATTTGAGCTCTGTGCTTCTGAAAATCTAGGCACTTATTTTACCTTAAATATGGACAAGAGACGAATTGTAGCTCTTTTATTTTAATCCTGGCCTAAACGTACTCTATACCATCACAGCATATTCAGTGAATCTCTTGCTCATGGAATATATTTTTCTATCCCTTAAGACATTTATAAAACCAATATAAAAACCTCAGCCTGGTAAAATGGTTTGAATTACCCAGAGGCAGGACTTCCTAAGGCAGTTGGGTTTTGTGAGCCTAAAATAGCCTTTGAAAGGTGTGCACATTATCTGGGCACGTGTCGCTTTGCTACTCCTCAGGCGAGAAGTCGTTTGGGTGACAAATGGCCTGCTTAGGAAGGGGTTGAGCAGTCTGGACTCTTGAATTTTTAGTGGGATTGAGGGTATCTATCATTTTCTGGATTGGATACAAACTGGGAGGGTTTGCTGCAACTGAGGACTCTGTGGCTGGGGTTTCAATTGGAGATTAGACAGCTGTTGCCACATTTTTAAGGTGTGCAGGTGTGCAGATTTCTTTTGTTAGAATTGGCAGATTAAGGGCACCTTTAGGTTTTTGACAGTGCTGTAACCAACACTGTGAGTTGGTGACACGGTCCCCGGTGGCAGTGACAGACAGCGGGCTCTGAGTGCCCACAGCAGCGAGACCTCCCTGCAAAGGCCTCTGTGGAGCCCCTGTGCCCCTGACCCTCCTGCTGCCTGGAGAATGTTCAAGTTATTTCTCTTTTTGTTTTACTCTGTCTTCTACCAGAAATTTTGAGTTTCAACATTTATTTATGCAGAAAACTTGGATTTGGCTCTTTTGGAGCCAGCTCCAGTTTATGCTTCATAAATTATTTCCATGCCCTGAGGTCTTCCTCTCTATCAGCTGGGCAAGGAGGAATCCCATGACACATCTGGCTAAAGAAATCTAAAAAGAGAGACTATTTCCAAGTGTCTGGAGTGACGGGACAGGGGGGAATGGCTTCACACTGCCAGAGAGCAGGATTGGGTGAGATATTGGGAAAGAATTCCTCCCTGTGAGGGTGGGGAAGCCCTGGCCCAGGTTGCCCAGAGAAGCTGTGGCTGCCCCATCCCTGGAAGTGTCCAAGGCCAGGTTGGACGGGGCTTGGAACAACCTGGGCTAGTGGAAGGTGTCCCTGCCCATTACAGGGGGTGGGATGAGTTGAGCTTTAAGGTCCTTCCAACCCAAACCATTCTGGGATTCTATGAAATTGTCTGCAACTTGAGGAAAACAGAGAATTAGATATAGTAGCCACTCGAGAACTATTCTGGAATTTTTTTTCTTCAATATCCTTTATCCCAAGAAATCTACATCTTCCAGTATAAAGAGTAGTAGACTTCAACTCGTTATATTTAAATACAGACTTGTAGTGTAAATAATTGTATTTATTTGATAAATACAGTGTGACATGGATATTTACTTCTGGTAAATTTGTTCTGAGATCAGATTAGGTGTGTGAGAGAGAAAGAGATGCAATCTGCAAATCATCTGCTTAATGATCAAGACAACCCTCATATTGCCCAGAGGATGGGCCATAGGGAAAGTAAAAATGTGGGTTTATGACCAAGTCCTGAGCAATGCCCATCCAACAGCCATCTGCATCTTACAAACCTCACTTTCATGATTTATTTTTTCAGAAACATGCCAAGATTTTACACCATTTCTGTGGCTTTCTCTCTGAAACAAATGAAAGCATGTTAATTTATTTAGAGAACTGGAATGCTTTGCAGAAGAAATTTCCACATTCCTATCCAGCTAACTTTTAATCCCTAAGTCAAGAACTCTTTAGCACAATGCCATGCTTGCATGCAATACAAATGAGGAAAGGCTGTGTTTTAAGCTTTCTGTACAGACAAAGCATAATAGCTCTGCCTGTGGTAGTAGAACACATCATTTATTTTGCATGTTACACAGCATGTTAATATTCACTGGAGCTGGGCTTGACTGATGCAGCTTGAGCAAATGTACAATTTTCTGGATCAAATTCAGTGATTGCACAACCCACACCCAAGGGAAATAGTCCCTGTTAATTATGTGGGTAAAATACAAAGTGTGCTTATGGATTGGGGTTTTTCACCCCATCCCTACCCCAAACAGAGTGTCCTGAATGAGGATTTCTGCCTCCCATGTGGTATTGAAAGAGGGTAGGGTTAAATGGGATATTGGGAAAGAATTGTTCCCTGTGAGGGTGGGGAGGCTCTGGCACAGGTTGCCCAGAGAAGCTGTGGCTGCCCCTGGATCCCTGGGAGTGTCCAAGGCCAGGGTGGACGGGGCTTGGAGCAACCTGGGCTAGTGAGAGGTGTCCCTACCCATGGCAGGGGTGGGAGTGGGTGGGCTTTAAGGTCCTTCCCACACAAACCATTCTACGATTCTGTGATTTTCAGTAATCACGTATGTTTGCAGACAGTATTTTAAAACTTGACATAAAAATAATGTATAATATGACTGAATTTAGCAACAGAAAATTTGCTGATTTATATATTGTTTTTATTCTAGTTTGGCTTCTTTTTTCCTCTCCATACTTTCCATTTCTAGGCTGGAATTCTGTAACACATGTCAATATGTGGGAGTTCCTTTAAAAACTTTTCTGAATGGAAGGCTTGGTTATTAATGTGGAGATTGGGAGCTGAATGCAGGTAACTTGTGCCAAGGACGAGGGCAGGGTCTCACTGTACTGCACTGCATCCCTTTGCTGTGGCAATTCCCAACTGGATTTTCATCCTGTGTCAGGCAGTGTTCTCAGAGCTTGACATGTGATGAATGGGCAGAACAGGGGTTCAACTCTTGGCTGTACCAGCCTGCAGTGCTATAAATCTTACTGTAAGGCTAAAAAAGGCCCAAGAGTTTTAGATTTACTGTATCGTGTCCAAAATATAATTTGATTATTTGTAAATAAATATGTAGAAGTAGTGAATGGCTTTCACAATTTCCCAAGGTACAGCTATGATATTTTAAAAATATGTTAGCCACAGGTGAAACGAGCTCATATCTCCAGCATTGTATTTTATCATTTAAGCAAATGGGCTTGTAGTCAAATTAGTCACTTATTTTGTTGTCATCTCTGGTCATTAGGGGGAAAAAACATGGAAGTAAAGAAAAATTCTGATAAAATCTGTCCTAGTGTATACTTAAGGCTATGCAAATGAGAACTTTGCTGAGTTTGTGCAGAAACAAAATCAAGGTATTTCCTTCAAATTAATTTATCCTCCTTTAACAGAATATAAAGTGTGAGGTATTAGAGGCCTCATATTTCCTCCTTCTGGAAGCACCAGACCTTGTTTACCTGTTGTGGATTTTCATGGTTTTGGCTGACCTGAAAATTTTTTGACTCTTTTAGAAAACTGGGTTCTTATTTTCCTAACATGGTATGAGCTTAGAGTAACGGTACTAAACTTTGTCTCCAGTTTTTAACTGAGTTGTTATTGCTGTGGTGGAGAAAAAAAGGAGCAGGATCAGGAAATTACTCTGGTTTTAAAATAGGGTTTTTACAAGTGCCTCCAGGAATGCATTAAGCAACATGTGTTACATCTGTCTCATGTATTTTGTTCTCTGATTCTCTCCCTGAGGGGAATGGTGTGTGCAGCAGAGCATTTTGTTTTGGTAGGGTTTACTCTCTACGTGCCCAGGCTGTGTTTGTGTGGCAGAGGAGTGTGCCCTGTATGTGCAGCACAGGGGCTGGACTTGTGGGGCCTCTTCAGGCCTCAGAGCCATGGAGGGAAAGCACCACGGTGCCAACCCAGAGACATCACTGTGAAGAGTGTCTGAACAGGGCAGTTCTTGTTAAACACCTGGAAAACTCATTTATTCAAAGCATTTTTTGGGGACTTGTCTTGGTTTTGATTTGTGCGTTTGTTTTTTCTTAGTTGCATTAGAAATTCCTACACCTATGTGGAAAACCCCTGTATCCAGGGGGGGCACTGAGCTGTGTCATAACCTGAGTCCCACAGAATGAAGGAATTTCAGTTTAAGAAATGTTGATGAGAGCCCCCTCCTAAAGACTTGCGGTACAAACCAAACTTTTCATTTATGAGCAAAAATACTTTTTATCTTGTTGGTGAAGGGCACAAGAAATAAATAACAGGAAGAAAGGCTGGTAGGAACACATATGGATTATTATTGCCATTCTTTATTGATTTAGGTAGTGCCCCAAAGGCCAACTAGAATTAGACTCCTCTTGTTTTAGACCCTACATAAACTAGAATGAACTTCACAACCTTTTCTCAGCTGCATATCCTTTACAAGCCCGTTGTGTGGTGCAGGCAGACAGGCTGGATCCCAAGCCCAGACAAAGCAGGAGTGTGTGCTCTGCTTTCCAGTGTGTGTAACTACAGCACACAGCATTTGTTTCTGCCTTTGTGTTCACCTCTGCACAGCACAGAAGTGCATCTATAGCTGCTCTGGGATTTTTCTGTGTTGTACATTATCTGCTCAACAGCAACAGTAATTAGACTAAATTTAAAATATACAGAGTGGTGAACTTAAGTTTTCAAAACAAACTTGTGCTGGAGTGATGCACAGAAGAATGCCTTAAATTGAGTATTGAAAGAAAAAATCACTTCTAATTTTCTGGGGGAAAAAGAATAAAATATACTAAAGGATACAAATAGGCAGAAAAATCCCATTGTGAGCTGGGATTCAGACTTGATCTCATTTCTTGTCCAGCTGTTAGACAAGGAAGAATAGAATTTTGATCAGGTTTGATACAGTGTTGGCTGTGTCACTGTGATGCTACTGGTGTAATAATGAGACAGTTTTCTTTAGTCATCCAGCAGATGAAGAAAGGATGTGTATTCTTCTAAAAAAGGCTCTAAAATAATTATCTGTAATCTATAGTGGTCGTACATTTGCCTACTCAAGTGATATGAATATTGCCTGTTCAGGTGATATGAATATTTGAAAGTAAAGAGGGAAGCACAGTGTCGTCCCAGAACTTTTTTTTTGGTTGTTTGTAGGTGTTTTGTTTTGTTTTGTTGTAGGGGTTTTATTATTATTTTTTTTTTAAATCTGATTTTCTGTATGGACTCACAACAGATAAAAATGTAGATCAGGCAATTTCATCTCTCTATAATTTTTGTTCTGTTTACAATTTGCCGCTTTTTCATTCAATCAGAAATTTGAATGGAACAGGAAATCTGATTTGCTCCAAAGTTGTTTAAGATCAGAAAAGTTAAGAAGAACAAGGAAAACTCACACTTTTTATTTAAGATTCTTCAATTTATAACTAAATTTGTATGAAAGGTCCATCTTCTTCCAGAAGCTGTAACTAAAAAGCTACTCAGGGACAGTGTATCCACACAGAGCAGTCTATGTGCATTTTTGCACATTCCAAAATAACCTCCATAAATCATGTCATTAAGAAACTGTCTAAAACTAATAAAAATACCTTACATTCTTAAATCACTGTTAGTTTTGAAATCAGAAGAAATAATGGTCTCATGTTTCCTTCAGTAGGTAAAGCTGGAAAACAACCACTGAACAAATGAGTTGTGTGGTGGAACCTCTTGCCAGGGAGTGGCAGATTCATCTTCCCTGAGAGGCAATTCCTGGCTGCTTTCTGTGGTGCCAGATATTAAATATTCTTTGTTTTGCTAATCATACTTTTTGGAAGCCATAAATTGCTTTATCTTAAATAATTAGAGTAGTATTAAATAATAGGGATCTAAATTATGTATCCTTTTATTTGTCTTTTATTTTTGGAGACAGAGGGAAGGATAATTTTGCTTTACCTTTTTAGAGAACTAAAACTTACTTTGCTTGGGGAGCTGGAACTGTAGGAAAACCATGGAGTGTGTCAAAATTTGCAATAACATAATGAGATCTCATTAACACTGCATTCCACTCAAAAGTTTCTTACTCTTCCTAATAGCTTTTCATGCCAGCCCAGTTCTCCCCAGTACAATTAGGGACTATCTATAGTACCTAACTTTAAAATGACAGACCCATTCAAAGACATCTTCCTGAGATTTTTTACTTACCCATTAGCTAAAATAAATATGTATTTCCTTCTCATTGCCATGGCCTGCAAAATAAAGACACACAATTGCATCTTGCTAAAATGGTAAGACTTTCAACTTTTAGGGGAACTTTTTCCTAAAATGCAGATTTCTCTGAATTTTGAAGATAAAATATTAGCTGAATTCTTGCAACAAAACTATATTTCTATTTAAAAAAAAAAACAACAAACAACCAAAAACAAAAACAACACAACCAAAAATTGAAAGTGCATTTAAATAAGAATGGGGTTTTATCAATTTTTTTTTTAAAGCAGAGTCACCCTAGTTATTTTCTTTCAACCCATCAGCAAACCCCCACCAAAATAGAGGAGTTAAAATGGTATTAATCTACATCAAGACATGGGGACTAAATGCACCCATAGATGGCTGGAGCCTGTTTATTCAGCTCTTAGGAACTAAACAAAATTGAGTTTGTAATGGGGCAGGCAGTGTGTGGGTGGGGAGTGAAAGAGAAAGTGGGTGATAGCTGGTTGCATAATAAACGTTTCAGCAGGAGGTTTTTGGAATGGCTCCCTCCCTTCCATGTTGTGAAATCATAAGGGAGTTATGCTGCATCCCAAATGAGTGCTAATAAAACCTTTATTCCAGGCACCATCATGTATTCTGCATATGCTACATATGATGTGGGAAAAACTCAAATTAAAATTGAGGGAGAGGGGGAATATGCCATCGAGTGGCATAAAGGTTTTATCAGCATGAGGCTGGGAGAGGGTGCCTTACTCAAAAGCAAAACTGAATTTATTAGTTCCCATTTTTTTCTCTCCCTCTGAGCCCTCAGTCTTGGCACTCACTGTGGAACAAGGGCTTATGGGCACAGGCTGCAAAAATAGTCTCAATAATCTATTTTAAAACTCCTTTTCATCTTTCAATAAATACTTTTTTTGACAGAATATATGAGATACAGGTTCAGGATACAAAAGTCTTACCAGCACTTGTTTGGAACGTTCTGCATTTTGCAGTCCTTCGAGTGCTTTCAAACTCTCCTGTCTCAGCCTTTGATCTGGCCAATGGAAACAAAAACTTACTTCTAAGGAATATTCCTTCCCTCCTTGGCCACAAAATGCTTTTTTCTTCCTCCACAGATGGATCAGATGCTCATCCCTTCCAAACCCTGAGTGTCTGGACTCTTCTGGAATAGCGAGTTTGCTGTTGTGTCCCAAGGGTGACCCAAGGCTGGGTTGTGAGTTGCCTTTCCAGGTGTCTCATGACAGGGGTCTGATGCTCCTGTAGCTTTTGCAGCTCATTTGGAAAAAATGTTGAGTTCTGCCTTCTCAGCCTTTTCAAGGTCAGCACAATTTCGAGTCATGCTGCCTTTACAAATCAATAAACATTTAAAATACCTTAAAAAAAGACTGAGATCTATAATTATGAATCATTTGGCTTGTAGTAATGATAGCGTTGTATGTGCTGGGAAGTGCTTATGCCACCATGAAGCACCTTCCTGTCCTCACCTTTGGGTTCTGAGATATTATCTCTCACCTCTCTCTCCCCATGTCATTTTGTTTGACCTGTCTGTGACTGTGGCACCAGAACAATCAGTAGCAGGAGGAGTTTTTAATGTGGTGGCTGAATTCCGATTTCCAAACTAGAAATAGGCAGAAACAGTCTCTAATAAAGGTGACCTTTAGTTACACTGCAAGATAAGCAGTGGGAGAAGGAGGGAAAGTACCAAAGCATGAGGAGTTTGTGGTACAGATTAGGGAGAGGGAAAATGGTGAGGAGATTTTATTTCTCATTAAGGTCATTTGGTCAGTCTGTTCTTGAATTGCTTGACTTTGAGTCATGGGAGATGAAAACCTTTCAGATTTTACAAGAGGTAAGGTAACATAGAGGGGGATTTTTTCTTGTCTTCTTTCTGACCTGATGCTTTCTCTCAGCAGGAGAAATTCCTCACCCCACTTTTTCCTATTTGCCAAAAACCTGTGCTCTAATTACACCCACCTTTCCCTACCAAAGTCATATTTTATCTAAAGAATTAAAAAAAGAGAAAAAGCAGGTAGTAGGTCCAGGAGATTTGTTCCTACATCCAATAAAGGTTCACCTCTTTTTTTTTTATTATGGTTGCTCTACTTGAATATATTCTCTCTGATATGTGGATAACAGGGAGAAAAAAAATCAAATCATGGAGAAAGAAATGGAAACTATTCTTGCCATAAATCTTCCCTTTTTCTCTATTACTGGAACAGCAAATTGGCTGGGAGTTTAAATGCAGTGTGTATATGTGTGTGAGAGCCTCTGAACCCCTGTTACAATGTAAGAAGTGACATTTTCCTAATTTCAGTTTATATAAAAAAGGCTTTGAGTGACTTTGATTTTCATAACATGAAGGTCAAACAATTCAGAATAGAAACAATAATATTCTTCAGAAATTGACCCATGACAATGTATTTAAGTTGTTCCTGAAAAACTGCCCTTCAAAGCTCCTTCCCAAGTTAACTTGCAATGACATTTCCAAAACAGAACATGGGGGCCAGTGACTATGGGGAATTTTTGGATTGTTCCTGCTAATTTGGTAACCACACACAAAATACCTGTTACACAAATCAAACTGCAGTAATTTACTATCCAGGTGCCTGAGCTTGTAACAGGCAACCTACTGAGAAAACATTTGGGGATATCCAGCTCAGTTTTATAGACATTCTGTATTGCTTTTTCTATTACTTTGATTGCCCATCTCACTTCCCAAGGCCTTTAACATTGAGAGAGATAAAGCTGCTGCCCTGTTAAGGCACAAGGAATTGAAGTATCACAGTAATTTGATGTCAAAGGGGTCATTCAGTTAAGAATTAAGGTTTTATCATGAGTTTATTTTTTTTTGTTTGTTTGTTTGTTCTTTTTCATAAAGAAACAAAATGTGGTGTTGCCTGGCTGGGCTGTGTTTGGGTAAGATAAATGTACTGACTGTGTAGATATAACAGCCTCATGCTTTTAGTAATAACATGGACAGGAAGGAGTGTAGAACTGGAAAATCACAGGGCTGGAGCGTCCAGGGATCTGCTTTGTCTTTCCATCTCTGTCAGACTTCATAAATGAAGCTTTGCAATGAGTCTGAGGCAAGTGCAGCTCGTCCTCCTGCTCCAGGAAGGGAGGCTGAGCAGCAGCAGGGAGATGTCAGGAGCTCACAGGCACTGCACTTCACCTGTACACACTGACACAGCCTGGCAGGGGGGGCAGCAGGCACAGGAACCCTCCTGAGGTTTGGGACAGAGGAGTTGTGGGGTAAGTTCACCCTCAGCTTTCTTTGAATGTAAGAGTCAAGTGAGGAGGCTTTGGTAAAACCAGAGACATTACAAATGGATGGGAGGGAAGGGGTTTGGTAGAAAATGGACATGAAATAAGTATTTTTTTAACCTTCTATGGATGTTCTTTGACCTTTCTCTTGAGCTCATTCTGCTTTGCTTCAGAATATTGTCTGATACTTAAGTACTATATAAATATAAAGAATATTTATGAATATGTTAAATAATGGGTTGGAAAACATGTAAGTCACCACAGTGATGAAGACGTGGTGAGGGATAAAACCCCCACCTCTGACGAACTCTTCATAGATGTGGAGGAGTTCACAGCCACAGAAAACTCTGCCTGGGTCCCCTGCCTTGTACTGAGAGCACAGAAGGCTGGTTCCTGGGGGAGATAGTGCTTCATGGCAAGGTGGTTTTACCTTCCTGAACGTAGGACAGTACTGGCCTGGTGATTCTGTTTATGTAACACCTGAATCCTGGAAAGGAATTACTTTCATTAGTATTAATCAACTCTCATTAGTATTAATCTTCCTACTCTATGGTAGATAAAAGTCGAGGAAGCTCTACAAAATATCTGGTGCATTGTTACCTAAAACTATGTATCTTTTTAAAGAGTAAGCGTAGCTGTGGATGAATCTGAGTCCACCGGCCCTACAAACGACACACCCATGTCCATGACATGCCACAGTTTTCCATGTTTCATTTTTATCATTTTGGTAGTGATTTCACCATGAATCTCTTCTATTTTTTGCCTTCTGGTTTGGATTCTTTAAATGTAGACTTGAACAAGTTTTCTTTGTTTGTCTTTTTTTCCTCTGCATTTTTAAAGCAGCAAAAAATATTTTCAAACTGAAAACCTTATGACATGACTTCGAAAGGAAATACCATGTATTGATCCGTAGTGACGTGGTCTCTTGTGGTTGACATTGTTTTATTACCTGAGTTTAATGGGTTTTATTGGTTAAAGCTTTTAGTCTCAAGTCACAGCAGCTGCAAGGGAGCAGTGTGAGTGTCTTGTGGATGTAAGTAGGGTATTAACCTGTCTGGTTTAACTGCAAACTCATTCCTCTGGAGGTATCATGTTTCTCAGATCATTTTTCAACTGTGCCACACAGGCCTGTGTGTGATATTTATTCTCCCTGTAACAAGTTCTTTAATTAATTTGTAGATGGGACACTGAGGAGTTCCATGTTGTTACTTACTATTACTATCATTACTTGGAAAATTAATTTTGGATAAGTCATCATTTTATCAGGATTTGGTTTTTGATTAAAGAGTTCATTCTGCTGGGTAATCTTGTTATGACTGTGCACAGAGAGTCACGTGGTTCTGCTCTGGCTTGGGTATGAGCACAGTGTGACCACATGGATGGTGGCAGCCAGTGTAATCTCTTTGGTTGCTACCGACTTTCAGCTCAGCTTCCTGTAGACCTCCAGGTGCTTTCAAAAGCTCCTTGGAGTGGCTGGAATCCCAGGATCACCCCATGGCTTGTGTGAAGCTGGACTGAGGAGATTGCTCAAACCTTCCAAGTTCCAAAGTCCCAAGTTTCCCAAGAGAGCTGGGGCTGCTCAGCCTGGAGAAGAGAAGTTGTGTGGAGCCCTCACAGCACCTTCCAGAAGGGATCTACAAGGAAGCCAGGGAAGGACTGTGCTTCAGCAACTGGAGTGACAGGACAGAGGGAATGGCTTCCCACTGAGAGAAGGTGGGTTTGCATGGGATATTGGGAAGAAATTCCTCCCTGTGAGGGTGGAGAGGTCCTGGCACAGGTTGCCCAGAGAAGCTGTGGCTGCCCCTGGATCCCTGGAAGTGTCCAAGACCAGGTTGGAGGGGGCTTGGAGCAACCTCGGCTAGTGGAAGGTGTCCCTGCCCATGGCAGGAGGGAGGAAGGAGATGAGCTTTAAGATCCTTCCAAACCAAACCACTCAATGATTCAGTTAATTTTATGTCTCCAAGCTGCAGTTCCTGGTTCCTGGCCCTGACCCTGGGCCGTATCCCCACTGCACAGACACAACCAGTGGAACCCACTGTGGGAAACTCTGAGGAACAGCCCAAGGGCAGGGCCGGTGTCTGAAAAGCACCTTCCTGAGCTGGAGACTGGGAAAAGGTTTTTTCATCTTGAAGTAGTTCTCTGTTCCCGCCTGCTCCTGTCAGTCCCCATTATCAGTGCCGGGTGTTCCTCAGGTCCCGATCGCTCTGGGATCTGACTGACACGGGCCCCCTGTGAAAGGGTTTAGATAACACAGCTCTGTGGTCTAACTGACAGACTGCAGAGTGTCTTCAGATGGGAATTCACTCGGGAGAATGAGTACATCCCACAGCATTTAACTACTAATACATAAACTCAATTGTAAATATTTATACTCTACAGTACAGCACAGAGCTTTGGTACATTGTTCATAAAATCCTGATATTTTGAGACTAGTAGAATTTAATTTACATATATTTCATGCAACTATATTTTTAGTCAGTTTTCCACAGAACTGTGTGCTGAACTGCAGCAGAAGTAAAGTAAATATTAATGGAAATACATTTGAAATAGTATTTTAATAATTAAGATATGCTGGCTAACACCAGAATATTATATATACAGAAATATTCATGGCTAAATTTTGAAGTAATACTGCAAGATGAGTTTCCAGAGCCTCAATTAGCAGATGACCAAAGGAGGACTGATAGGTTTGGGGCAGTATATATTTTCCTATAGGTATGAATGATGATTGGTAGAAGCATTTTGCAGAATGTTGCTTGGGTATCACTAAAACGTTACTTTCTGCAACAGTAAAGAATCAACATAAGAATTCTATTGCTCTTTCGCACTCAGCTTGAATTATAGGGAGAAGTATTTCAGTTTACCTCTAATTAAATAGCTGAACATCATTTTAGTGGAAATCAGAACTATTCAGAAAACAGAGGTTGCTTTAAGAGGAATATGGTATTGGCAGGGGTAAATTAAAGAACTCTTAAGACTCTAACTCTAACTTTCACTCTTAACTCTAGTGAAATTGCTTAAAAACCATCTAAATATATGTGTTTTAACAAGAGGATCTGGCTCACAGCCCTCAATTGTACTCAAAGCTATTGTTCCCAGAGATGTTGAACTCTGGATTGATGTATCTGTATGGAATATAAATTAAGAACTAGATACAATTTATTTAGTTAAAATCTAGGAATTAAGGGAAGGGAAAACAAGTTAGAAATTACCTGGGTTTGCTGTTATTAGGAAAGAAAAAGTTGTGGAGCCAGGGGGAGGTTTTTGTTGTTTACACTGAGTCCATTTCACATGTTCAGGTGTTCTGCAGGTAAAAACACTACGAGTCTCTGAGAGAGTTTCCATTTATCCTATCTCATGAGCTTTAAATCTGAAAAGGTGACAAAAATGGCTGTTTCAAAGAGTTCTTTCACAGTGTCACGCCAGACCTAAAACCTAGAGCATCTATAACGCATGCACCATGCTTCAAGCAAGTAGGAACTATGTTCTGTTCCTAAAAAGAATTCAATATTTTTCATCTGGAGTTGGTTTTCTGCTGTCAGTTAAAAAAAAAAAAAAAGACCATGGATGCAGTTGTGTATTTATGAGCAAGTTTTATCTCTAAACAGATTTGTAACTAAAAACAGAAATATCTTTTTATGGGAGACAGCTGGTTGGGAGATTAAAGAAACACAGCAAGGGAGGGGAGTTCAAATTAACAAACATTCCTAGACAAGGAATGCCTGTAAGCATTAGCAAGCTTTTAGCTTGCAACCTAAAAACGTATCTAATCTCATCCATGGTCTGCACTGATGGGTTTCACTTGGTTATTTGCTGACAAAGAAATCTTTGAAAAGCCCAGCGTGGAGCCGTAACTCTGGGATATCTCTAAGTATCAGACAGACCTTATAAATCTGGGTTGGCCTAAAAATTTCCGGTTATGCCATGGGTGTCAAGCAGTTAAATCTAAGAAGCCTTGTGCTGGTAGAGCTTTTTGGGAAACACTGTTCTGAGCCTTCAGCAGCTTCCCAGGAAGCTTCAGGATCTTGGATGGTCTTGTGGAGAGTTTTCACCACAATTATGTTTTGTTCTGGAGAAAGTAAAATTTGCTCCCTGAAGAGCAAAATATCTGACGATGGGTAGGCAGGAACCAGCTTGTCCACAGCCTGTGGAAAGTCATAGTGTTACATCAGTCATCTAAACCCCTTTTTGTCCCAAGAAACTGTGCAGGAAAATGTGTGTGATGTTCTGCCGGTACCAAGATGGGAACCCTCAGGCCGGAGCGTCTCAGCACATTCTAATGAAATACAGGAAGGGAGCTCTCAAAAAATGAGGCAATTGTTCTGTGCAGTGAGGATTTGAACAGCCAGACCTTGAGTTATTTGACAAATCTTGTTGAACTTTTCTCATAAAGCATACAGTTATATGTCAGTTAAAAATAGTTGGACTATGCCTGTGCATATTGTATTCTGGCTTTGCTTCTTTAAATATTATTATTGGGAATGCTGCCAATTTCTAACAGAACTATTGTTTGTTTTTGAATCAGTATAGTTACATTTGGAATTGTGTTCATCCCTCAGACTGTGTTCATTTTTATATGATTTTTCAAGTTTGTCTTATAAGGGCACATCTTCTGCTGGAGGAAGCCAGCTCAGATTTACTGTCTTTCAATTGCCCCAGAACAGAATCTTATCTGCACTAGAAAATTCCCAGAAATATTTAGGCCAAGGAGAGAAAAATAAAAATAGCAACATTCTTAATATCAGTTGCTTTGAAACCATTTTTTTCTTCTTTTTAAGATTTACCCAATGCATGATTGTGTTTTTGTGCTATGTCTCATTCATATCCCCTAAAAAATTGAAGAGTGAAAAATACTGTCCTCAGTGGAATTACTTAAATCCAAGTTTCCTAGTATCCATATTTTCTCCACTTCTGCTTTACTTGTTTAATAATCCCAGGTTTGCTCTGGAAGAAGAAAGGGAATAAGGGAGATTAAAATTATTTGTTCTGATAATTAATATACACATGAAAGGAGAAGAATGGTGAGTATGTGACTTTCTTTATGTCATGGGGGAGAACTTGGAGAAAGATTTGGAGGAAGTTTGTTTGGTAGAAAGCAAGTGCTTGCACATCTTTGTGCTTGACCCCACCTGCCCCAAGAAGCTCCTGAATGCTGATATTTGGCCATAAAATATGGCTTAAAGGACAGGATGTAAGTGGATATGAACTTGAGGTATTTTGGTTCCCTGATTTTTTGTGTCTATTTCACTTCTGTGACATTGTTTGTCCTGTTCCACTAAGATTCCAGGTACTACTGGAAGATAATTTATCCCACACATGGAGATTTCTTGGAAAACTTGCAAAATCAAACCTTCCTGAAAAATATCAGAGCTAATTTGGATGTTGTACCCACCACAAACAGGTTCTGGGGCGTTTCTGGTTACTGACTTTTAGATAGAAAAACAAAGTACCTCGTTGGTGAAAAGCATGCAAATTAAATTTTTAAAGGGAAGAATTATAAAATCCTTAAACTGTGTTTTATAGCATCAGAGATTCAATGCAGATTTTTTTGTGTGTGCTTGGCTTTTGAATTTTTGCATTCTTTCTTAAGCAAGATATTAAAAATTATTTAGCTGCTTAGATATATTTTAAGGATATTTTTTTCCTGAAGGGAACTTAAACATTCTAGGGGTTAAATATGGAATTATAGATCTGTTCTATTTGCTTTTTAAAGTGGATTGAGCACAGGTGCCTGTAGCAATTTAATGCTTTCACCTTCAGAGTTGCAGTTATGTACATACATTACAAAATCAAAATCCTGCCTCTGAAAAATCTGTTTCTTTCATTGCTCTGGGACAGCATCATCAGTTCAGATCTTTCTCACACATGTTCCTGATTATGTTCTACCAAGGAAATATTTTTCAAATTCATAAGTTAAAAAAAAAGGGAAACTTTATCTGATTCCTCAATCCAAGAACGTAATGTGAGATTGGCTTTATTTTGACTGGAATTCTTTCTCCATTATGTGCAATTCTAATCTAGAACACATTTTTATTGCCCTCAAATTGACATCCTTTCAACTTGTGCTTGGATGGAGAGCTACAAAAAGGCTGAAATACATTGTGGAAGCACAAGTTATTGACTATAACAATAGTATTGGTGATTATCTATTCAGTGCATTTATGCCAGGAATATTGCCCTTCTCCTGCTCCTTTCTGTCAGTTTTGCAGTCATAAAAATTGGGGTGGAAGGGATCCACACATATACACCATACATTGGTGTATATTCACTAGATACTTCAAAATGAGATTTCTTGTTTGGTGGTGGTTTGTTGGTTTGTTTTTTGGTTTTGGTTTGGTGGGTGGGTTTTTTTCAAAATTAATTAATTAATTAATTTGTCTCTTCCATTTCCAGTTATGCCACACTAACTAATCTTGGCAAGTCACATCTTAGAGCTATGTCTGTAGACAGCACTTAAATCCTAGTTTTATTCATTCTAAGAACTTATCTTGAATGCATCCTGTTAAATTCTTTTGTTCAGAAATAAATAGGATTTGTATGTAAAAAAGTCAAAATGGGGTATCTTCCATAAAAAGATGTAAACTAGACTTTTCATTTGAGCAGTGTTCCCTTTTTCAGTGTGAATAACCTTTGAGTCCTGTAGAACATTCACACCCGTTGTTGGTGAGGAACACTAATATTAAAAATTTCAGCCATAAACCCATAAGGGAACCTATATTCAAATACATAATAATTTTTTTTTAAAAGTGAATAGACCTTTTGCTGCCCTGTTTCGTCTCCATTAAAAAAAAAAAAGAAAACTATGTGGAGAAAAATAACAAAAATAACAATAGCAAGTAAAGGAGCACATGAAGGAAATTTCTTTATAAAGATGTACCTGTGTATAGAGCTTAGAGAGCATGTAATCAAAAATGGTTTTAATTTCAGGATCGAATGGAACTATTAGATTATCTGGTTTGACCTTTCTGTGCAATAAATCTTGCCCTTTTACTTCCCTGTTCTGGGCCCCTCGATGCAAACGGGGCAACAGCATTTGAACAAGGGCAGCACCTGGATGGGAAAAGATGGAGGAGCCATTCCTTAATTATTGCTGAGTTCAACTGTCCATCACAACTCTAAGCCCAGTTTGGATCTGTCTGATCTCAACATGTTTTATACCAGGCATGTTTAGGATTTCCCCAGGTAAGTTTTATGTCTGTTAAAGTCACTGTAATTCATCAGAGAATTTAATAGTCTTCTCCTGTAAAAAGTAGCTTTGGGTCTGGCACATCCCCCATTTGTCCCTGGAAGT